>NC_134219.1:25655000-26855000 GCF_965140235.1 Caretta caretta
AGGAGACTGCACAGGGAGGGAACACTGAGCTTGTGCAGCTACGTCAGCCCAGTCGCTGGTTTCGCTGTGACCTCTGCACTTGGGAGAGCTGCGAGCTCAGCGTGCCTTGGCAGCGCCGTTAACTGACCGGGGATGGCGAGCCAGCCCAGACCTGAGCGCAGCGGCTGCCTTGTGGGACCTTGTGTTCCAGCACTCGCTGAGGTTCAGGGCCACCTTAGTTTTCCCGGGGCCAAAGTCTGGCCAGGGAGGCGGGGTCGATAAAAGCAAGAGATCGGGGGCAATTGATAACAAGCCTATCTTTCTAACACATGGCGAGAGTCCTGTGGGGAAGTAAATGAGCCAGCTGCAGCCAGGGTCATTCATAAACTGGAGGGTGGCCGCCGGCGAAGGGCTGTTAACAGAGGTCTTTGTGACAAGAAAGGCCTGTTCCTTTGCAGTGCCCTACAGAGCTGCTAGTGGGCTCAGAGCACACTACAGGCCCTGGCAGAGCAGCTCTGCAGAAGGACTGGCTAGGGATTCTTCATAATACAGTGACAGCAGCTTCATTCGCAGAGCAAATCCAGGGGTATTTTCTGCTCTGTACATTTGTTTAAGGAAGTTTAAAAGCAAATTTGGCCCCTGGCTTTGAATCCTTATTCCTATTAATTCAAACACCTTGGACAGAGCATGCCTGGGCAGTCTTACATGTGACATTTCGCTAAAACTACTTACAAACAACTTGCATTACAAGTTTATTCCTTCTCTGCAGAATGTTGGCTCGGAGGTGCGTCTCGCGAGCCATCTGCTGCAGGCGAGCTGCTTATCTTTGCTATCAGAGCCCACTTCTAAATATTATGACCAAACAGAATTCCAAGAACAACATCCATCCCGCTGCACAGAAAATGCGCAAAGCTGATAAACTGTTTATATATTATCAGCTAAATAAGTTGGGTTTATCTGGGAGGGTTTGTGGAAAAATCCCTTCTGTCAATGGTGAGGAATTCTGCATGGAGCGAACGTTTGACAGGGCAAGCGAGGCTAATGAGGGCACTGCCCTCCAGAGAGCTGTACCTGCAGTGACTGCTCCTGATTTCTACAGGGCCAAGCCAGGCTGCTGGGAAAGCTGCCACTTGCCCTGGTCCCATAGAACGGGGCCACACGGCTGGCCAGCGGCTGCCGCTCCCCCAGCAGAGCAGGAGCTGGGCAGTGACTGGGACTCAGCTGGCTCTGCCGTGTCCAGCACATCTGACATGGTGACCCGGGAGGATCTGTCTTCCCTGCAACGGGAAGCAAGCCTCGAGCTAGCCCACTAAAAACAGCAGTGTGGACGCTGCGGCTCCGGCTGGAAATTAGGTGGCTTGAGAGCCCGAGCTGCAATGTCCACGGGGCTGTTTTTGGAGCATCAGCTGGAGCCCTGCTAGCGTGAGTCTGTCTCCCAGGGCTGAGAGGCTTGCGCCCAGCCGCAGCAGAGACATACCCCGAGGTGCTGGGTTGAATTTCTAGCCCCCCACTCCAAGGAAGGATCCTGTCCGTCAACCCCTTGTCCAATCCTTCCACGGGCTCTGTATGTCGAAGCAAACCTCTCACGAGAAGAAAGGCAGGTTTTTTTCCTCAAGGCCCCAGAACCACGAATTTGGCCTGTTCTGAGGTGAAAACGCTGTTTTCTGAAATTCCATGAAAAAGCAAAATTGTGCAAACCAGAAAATTCCTGCCAAATAAGTCACAATCGCCCCTCCCCCATCCAACATCATACGGTTCAAAACTGGGCCTTTCGGATCTATTCTCCCCAAGCCACTCCAGAGCGAACGCTGCTCAGTTCTCCAGTCAGAGGCTTTTCCTATCCAGCTGCCAGCCTGGCAAACGATTTGTGGAACTCAAGCTGGGCTCTCTCTGCCCTGGCACCGTCACCATTAGTAACGTTTCACAGATTGACGGCAGCTGTTAGGGTCTAGTGATGGTGCACGAGGCAGAGCAAACTCCAGCTCACACTCCCATAGCTACACGGGCCCTACAGTGCTGACAGCAGCGACACACTGGCAAGTGAGCAGGTGTCATTCAGTGCCATCGACAAGGATCGCGTGCTCACTGAGGTGGCGCCATTTTACTCAGTCGCTTCTCTGAACTGTACGTCGTGGCTGAGGTTGGGGGCTGAGTGTTTCACAGGGGTTTCATAGGGATCAGTTCTTGGCCTGATGCTGTCAACATCTTCATAAATCACCTGGAAGTGAACGTAAAACTGCTGCTGATAAACGGTGCATCCCGCACTAAGATTGGTGGCGTGGTGAATAGTGCTGAGGACAGGGCTGTCCTACAGCGTGATCTGCATCAGTGGTGAGCTGGGCCCATTCAAACCACGTGTTTTAATACAGCCCCCATCTCGGAACGAGGAACGCAGCCAGCCCTGCAGAAGGGGGACTGGACCCTGGAAAGCAGGGACTCTGGAAAGGAGTTGGGGTCATAAGGCCAAGCACTGCAACACAAGCTCCTGGTGCGATCCAGTGCAGAAAAGCACTAAAGTGTTCCTTGGCTGTCCAACCGGGAGTAGCCAGGAATAAAAATACCTGGCTCTTTTCATCCACAGATCTCACAGCACTTTACAAGGAGGTCAGTGTCATTATCCACATTTTAAAGAGGGGGAAACTGAGGCACAGAGAGGGGCTGTGACTTGCCCAGGGTTGTCCTGCAGACTTGTGGCAGAGCCAGGAATAAAACCCTGATCTCCCCAGCCCAGTGTTCCAGCCCCTAGGCAACACTGTGTGACAAGAGCTCACAGGAAGAGAGAAACCAGCAGGCTTGTGTGGTAAGAAGTAAACAGACGTGAGGCAAAGGCTGCTCACACCCTCAGGACAGCTGCTCGCTAGGAGCTGAGAGCAGAGGGCTGGAGGGGGCTGTCGCTCAGCTGGGGAGGTGGAAGGGCTTACGGGTAGAAATCCTCACCATGAAAGTGGTGATACTGAGTTGCAGGGAGGAGAAGCAGATGTTCTGCAGGCACTAACCAGCAGGAGGGTGGTTTGCTAGGATTCGGGACCACGCAGAGGCACTAGATGTAGGTTGTTCTGTGCCTGCCTTTTGGTTGAGGGGAAAAGATGGAGAATCTCACCGGCAGCCCTGGTTACTCAGTGCTCTGCCGCTACCTGGGGTAGCCCAGCTGTGTGCTTTTGGGTGCAGCCCCCCCTGTAACTATGATCAGCCTCCTGAGGACGCCTTCCATGATTGCAGTTAGGTCATGAATCCCTGCCTTGCCAAACCCCACCACCCCCACAGCGCTAGGCCCCTGCAGGCCATGGGGCCTTTCCATTGATTTGAAGAGGGTTTGGTTCAGACCACAGTGAAAACTTTCCCATCATGCATTGCTGGTGCAGTGCAATAGGTTTCCACCACACCAAGGTCACAATCACATCCAACAAAATTCTTACCCCCCCTGAGTTGGGGAATGGGTAAGAGGCTTCAGCAGGTCTTCCTCTCCTCCTTGGCGTCCCTGGTGCTTTCATATCCACAGGCAGTACAGCTTGCAGAGCTCACGAGGCCAATATCCCAGCAGTGTGAGTCATGATGTGTGTCAGGAGTTTCACGTGGGTGTTCACCATAGCAGTTTGTAGGGCCCTGCATTAACAAAGACAAGAATTTCCACATGGTTCAATGGAAAGTCATCAGTCCTTCAAAATGGGCTCATTTTCACTTGGAAATGTGCAACATTGTAATCCTTCTGCCAGGTGGAGGCATCACCAGTAAGGGGCTGGCTCAATATCTAGGGGTTTCTCTTAACAATACAACACAGAACCAGCTTGAGACCCACCCAGAAATCTGGGAAAACGAAACACCAGGCCGGGCACCTCTCCACTCACAAGCTCTGAGTGTGGGTATAACAGAAGAGAACTTTGATGAAAAGGGAGGAGTAACTCAGCATTAATATGGGAAAACACCACAACAATACAAACCATAAATAACCCCCACATTCACAGGCGCCAGCTTCCTCTGGGTCCCAGGGGTGCTCAACCCCTGCTTCACCCCAGACCCCACCCCACTCCTTCTCTAAAGCCTCTCAAGCCTCCACCCCGCCCTGCCTCAAGTCACGTTCAGAGTCCCTGCATCCCAGGGTAGAGCCCACTATGCTGTCAGTGTGGCCTACATTCTTTGTTCCTGTCTGCCTTCGCTTGGCCTGGGTCTTTTGCAGTGTTACTAGGTTGCAGGCTTCTCTTCCATCGGTTTGCTGGCCACTGGATTCATTTCCTCCAGCTGGATTAGCCTGCGTTTGTCCAGGATGAATCTCGTTGCTCATTCATTACCCAATATCTCTCAGATTACCTGTCCTTACATATTACATATTGCCTCCGAATTGCCATATGACAGACATGGTTTTCTTTCCATGTCCTCCTGGCTCCTGTATATAGGAACTGAAAGCAGGCTTGTTCCCCAGGAGCTGTGAAACACACAATGTTTGGGATTTTAAGAATTTGAAAGGCAGAAGCTTGTGCCTCAGATAAAATTCCCAGAGAGTTTTTGGAGCTATTGTTAAGGAATCTCCTTGGAAGTTTCTTGCTCAACAACACACTAGAGATGCTGTTCAAATCCCATCTCAGTTTGATTGGCTCTGCACCCATTTTCCCCTGCCATGCCCCCACTACTGCATTGCAACCACACTCGATCGCACAAGCTGGATTCTCTGAAAATTAAGTTTTCTCTCTGTTGCAGACTCAGGTTGCTGTTCCTCAGGGAATGCAGCATGTCAAGGAGCTGGGAGGCAGAGATGGACCATCGTTCATCTTTCAAGACTGCACTCTTGGCATTCTTTACAAAAAAGGGAATGGTCAAGAACCAAAAACTTTGTCAAAACTCCCACCAGATTTCTGACGCATGCCTGCTTCTCTGGGCTGCGGTGTCTTTGCAGGGACTTGGGAGCACAGCAACGTGGGTGGGCGGAGACTCCCCGGGAGCAGATGACACTTCATTGGGACGCTCGCTGCGTTTCAGCTCTTGCCAGTTACACAGCTGTCTCATTTAAACAAAGTTTATCCGGACATTACTTAGTGTTCCAGGCACAGCTCAGCCAGCAAGTTGCTCAGCCTCAATGTGTGTGACCTTTAGCACCAGCCTAGCTAGGGATGGGACTCAAACTGGGATGCCAAATCCACAAGGCTGGGCTTTGGGGCAGTTTGGAGCCAGATTTGAAGGGTGTGACCCATCTGGCTCCAGCAGGACAGGGCAGGGTGAGGCAGGTCAGGTCTCCCTCAAGTCCCAGGTACTGGTAATAAAAGAGCATCTGTAGGTTTCATGAAGACCTCAAACCTTCAGTGGTGAATCCATCCCTTTCCTCATGGGCACATTCTCCCCTGCTATCCCCAGACACCTGCACCCACACACCCAACTGCCCGAACCCCAGCCCGGAAATGCGCCCCCCCCCCACTTGCCCTTTTAGGGGCGCTGAGTGGCTGCTTCTTCTCTGCAGGATCCAGGTAATAGCTGCAGCCCCCAGTTCTAACCATGGTCTTTGGGAGTGTGGGAAAGTGCCACCGGTCCCCGCAGTGCAGCAGGAGAAGGGAGACACTCTCATTGCTCCTGGGTCCCTGACTGGATAGGACCTGAGAGGAGCCCCAGAGCCCCTTGTATGGCAGCTGTGCAGACCAGCGTGTTGGTGGGCAGAGCCAGGGAGTGGGTGCAGCCGAACCAGGAGCAACTCGCTCTTCCCGCTGTGCTGTTGGGGGAGGAGTAAATGCCCCTCCCCCTGCAGAAGAAGACCCTCCTAAGAGCTGAGAGAAGCAGGGAAAAGCCAGGAAAAAGATTAAAGGATTAGAAACCCTGCCGTACAGTGAGAGACTCCAGGAGCTTAGTCTATTTAGCTTAGCAAAGAAAAGAATGAGGGGCAACTGAATTGCAGTCTACGGGTACCTGCATTGGAAACAGATATTTAATCATGGCTCTTCACTCGAGTGGAGAAACATCTGACATGATCCAAGGGCTGGAAGTGGAAGCTAGACAAATTCAGACTGGAAACCAGGTGTATGTTTTAAATTGGTTTCCTAAACATTCTGCTCTAGTCCAAACAGGACTTATTTTGGGGGAGCGGGTGGAAGTCTCTGGTGTGTGCTGTCCAGAGTCACAACAGATGGTCCTGCTGGCCTTGGAATCTAGGAATGTTCCTAGGCATCTCCACCTCACTGAGCCTGCAGGGGAGCTGGCCTCCACCACCCCTAGAAGGACCAGGCGTTGCCTGGCCCCAGGAGCCCCAGGAGGTAGGTGGAGGGCTCTGGAGGGTGTCTGAAGGTGAAGGGTGTGTCAGTCCTAATAGCAGGTCATGCTCACAAATTCTTCATGGTGCTGGGCTGACATTCATCATCAGCGCCCTCCAGACAGGCTGTGCCCTGAGAAATCACCAGGATGCTCTCGCCATCCCCAGAGGCACCAATGCAAGAACCTGTGTGTGCATCCTGCCATCACTCCAGGCATTGCCCACACTCGCCTCTGCTCTTACGCTGCGTGGAGCATGTGCACAGCTGGTTTAGAAGGCATGGTGCACTCTCTAGCCACCTCTGTGTGAGCAGTGTCAAGCGAATGGCGTTTCAAACGCTTGTTGAATAATGGACCCTCAGACTGTCATCAAATGAGCAACTCGGTCAGCCCAAGCAGAATCACACGGAGCTAAAGTGTTTCCTCCAGCAGGTCCAGTCACCCCAGCCAGGCTCCTCCAGCAGGTCCAGTCACCCCAGCCAGGCTCCTCCAGGGATGGCTCCAGCCCATTCTCAGCTACTCACTAGTGCGCCCCACTTCGTACAGTATAGTGTGAGGTCCCCCCTTAATGCCTTCCTGTATTTTTGCTGTGCCCAGATTAGTCAATTTGGCCTCCTGGTCTAACACTCTGCCAGTGCTGTGGCTGTTCCAATGCACAGGTCCCTAGTATTTGTCAATCACTGCCCTGCAGATCGCTCTGTGTGTCGCACTGCCCTGGACGTAGCAAATGCCAGCTGAGTCTGAGTTTCAGCCATCCCTTGCTCTTGGTTTCTGTGATGGATTTGGTGGAATGGAGCCACTGGTCAGATGCAGCTGACAGTTCGACAGCCCCCCTGAGCGGAGTGCTGGCCTAGAGGGCACAGTCACTCCTCGCTGGCCTGGAAGAGCTGCTAAAGATCCCACTGGATCATTTCCTTCAGAACCACTGTCAGCTTGCCGAACATATCTGGGTTCCATGCTGTGATGCTGTATGGAGTCTGGGGGACACTTAAGGATATTATGAATATTAATATTGTAAAATTGCAATGAGCTGTGCCAGATATGCCATGTAAGATATCTGCGAAAATGTTATGATTTGCCAAATATAATAATCTCATTTATATGTTTATATCACTTCCGTATTACAAGTTATAGATCTGTACATATGTCTGTATTTCAAACTTGGGCTATGCTTCTGGGTGACACCCCCAGACAGTTTGGGCATCAGCACTGCCTAGCCTGCTGGATGGCTCATTAAGGACCATCAGCTATACAACTGACCCATTGAGAGAAGGCAGATACACCTTATGACTCAGCAAGGGATGCATGGGCATGCCTATGGCCAGAAAAGGCTTCCAAGCCATGTGCTGGGCAGCTTGTGTTGGAAACAAAGGAAGCACAGGCTGTATGACAAAAGACTAGAAAAGGCAGCTGCATCTTCTCCATTTGGTCTTCATTCCAGCTTCTTACCTCTGGAGGAACTTTGTGACAAACGAAGCTCTGAACAAAGGACTGACTGACCCATCCAAGCTGTGGATGTGTTCCAGAGGGACTTTCAAGCCAGCAAACTCACTAATACTGCTAGGAACCTGATATATAGATTTGAAGTCTTTGTATGTATGTGACTGTTTTACCATTTAACATCTTTCTTCTTGTTCTTTTTTCTTTATAATACACCTTTATTATAAAAAAAAGGGTTGGCTGGCAGTGTGGCATTTTAGGTAAGATCCAAACCTATACTGAGCTGGTGACATGGCTGGCCCTTTGGGGTCAGAAGAACATTTTGTATAGTGAGCTGAGTTTTTAAATAACTTCTCACTGTACTAGGTGCTGACTGGGAGCCAGAGAACTGGAATGCAATAAAGGGGCTGTGTGATTTCTTTTCTTGCTTCTTGATAACCAGTGTAGGGGATCAGAAGCACAGTTTGTGAATGGTTGGGGAGTTTAATTTCAGTGTAACCCACTAGTCTTGGGAGTATCTGCTCTCCCTTTTGCAGCCTGCCCTGACCTTGGCATTTCCAGTTAGGGCTGCTCCAGGCACCACGGGTCACACATGCAATCAGCTAACAACAGCTCATCTCAGACACACTGAGGGTCACATCTAACAATCATCAGGGGAACCAGGGGGACTGACCCCTGCCATGTGATAGGGCACAGTGCATGTTGTGTGAGTGCAAGCACATCTCCTGGAAGCACATGCCACTGGTGATCATCTAGCATACCGACCTCGGGAGTCGTTCAGCTCTGAGAGTGTGTGAGGCATGTCAGGGCAGTCACACGGTGCGTTCTTTCACAGAGACATGACATTTGTTCTTTGTTTCTTTCCCACTTAATTGAAGATGTCAGTGACTCAGACTGGCAGTGCCTGGCTGCTCTCTGCATAGGGAACTGCTACAGTCCAGTGCCACAGTAAAGTCCATGGAAAAGGGCTAAGAGCTCAACACACTGGGGAATGTTCACCTTGAGATGTCCCCCACTGATGCTCCCCTGAGAGAGTGGGCTGATGAGGCGATGACAAGGGGAGTGGGCAAGGGACTGTCAACATTTGTGGATTCTTGGGAAGGACAGGAGGGACATATAGATAACACTAACTCAGAGCATTACTTTATTTCTGAGGTGTAGAGCTGCAATGAATCTGCAGGCTCTTCCCACTGTTAGAAAGTTCCTGCCCTGGATAGATCCTTCCACCTGCTCCAAGATAGATCCTCCCATCTGCTCCTGGCAGCCTCCCTGATAGATCCTTTCACCTACTCCTGGCAGCCCCTCCTGGATAGATCCTTTCACCTGCCCTGGCAGCCCCTCCCGGATAGATCCTTAACCTGCTCCAAGATAGATCCTCCCAACTCCCCTGGCAGCCCCTCCCAGATAGATCCTTCCAGTGTCATTCGACTTGAAGCACAGCTCTCCTGGGGAGTCATTTGCCCATCCCCAGTGCAGCACCTTCCCACTTGCAGCCTCTGCCTCCAGTAACACCTCAACACCCCTTTTACCTTCCAGGTTCCCCCACCGGCATCCAGGCTCTGTGTAAATCTTGCTGATTCCTTCTGCACAGCATCTCTAAGCTATGGCCTTTCCTGTCCATCCCCACAGCTCAAACTGCTGTCCAAGCTCTCCTCAGTTCATGTCTTGATTAAAGCAACATCCTTGTCTCTGACCATGACCAATGCAACCCTGCCCTGCTCATCTCCATGCTGAATGCTGCTGCAAAGATCATTCTCTGAGCTGTAGCTTTGACCCTTTTCTTTGCATCCTTCCATTGGCTCCCCCTTCTCTAGCCCATCAAATGTGAGCTGCTTGTTTTCACTCTCAAAGTGCTTCACAACCTGCCCCCACCCAACCCAGCACCTCACATTCTCTCCTGAGTTCTCAGTGCCTGCTGCTGATCGGCCCATGAGGCCAGCTCCATCGCCCACTTGTTACACTGTGAAACGATGCGCTTCCCTCCATGCTGCCTGTCGTGCTTTGGAGGAGCTCCCTGGGAACAGCCACAAAGTCACCTCAGCATCCTCCTGTAAGCTGGCAGGAGCAGTGTGCGAGCGGTGGCAGGCGAGGGCTGGAAGGGCGGAATTAATCACTGCGCTGATTGCTGTGGTGCTTGCTGGGCGGAGTGTGCGGAAGCAGTGGAGAAGCTGTGGGATTTGTGATGCCCCCATCTCTTGCCATGGGGTGTGGCATGGCCAGGTGTCAGCTGCTGGGAAGGCTCTGCCCCCTCTCGCCAGCCATGCTCCTTTGCTGTGACGCCTACAAAAAACTTGACAGTAATTAGGCCTCTGGTGTGCTGATCCCACTGCCTGTCACTTAGATTGTCTCAATGTTTCCTTGTGGTCCCCCCAGCAGCCTATAGCCACCTGTCGTCTCTTGTCTCAGATTTTAAGCTATGGAGGGCAGGGACTTTTTGTTCTGTTTGTACAGCACCTAGCATAATGGGGCTCCGCGGCACTACAACACTACAAATACAGAAATAAATAACAATCTGACACATGGCTGCCCTGCACGGCACTGTCCCTACTAGGCCACGTCTAGAGCAGGGTGCAGCCGTGTGACATTAGCACGTGCTAGCCAATGCGTTTTAAACACCCGGCCTAGAGAAGGCAGCGTGTCTTCCTCATAGCAAAATAAAGCCTCGGGGGCAGCTGGAGGAATTCCTCTCTGCCCTCTCTAGGCTCGGCATTCAGACAGTGTTCACAGCTGCACACATTACACCCGTGTCCAGACCAGAACTTACGGCTTGTTTGCAGCAGTGCCCTGTAGCACTTCAGTGTAGACACTGCCTATGCCAACAGGAGGGGATCTTCTGCCAGTGTAGCTTATCCATCTCCCTGAGAGACAGGATCTAGGTCAATGGAAAAATTCTGCTGTAGACCGAGTGCTATCTATGCTGGGGGTTTTGTCGGCACAGCTACACCAGTCAGGGGTGTGGATTTTTCATACCCCCTGAGTGATGTAGTTAAGACGACATAATTTTCTCGTGTAGACCAGGCCTTAGTGTTTCTCACTCAGGTTCTCTGGTCAGGGCAGGGATCAAGGTAGCTCTGAATTCTTGGCAGTGGACTTGCTGGACTGCTCCATTGCCTGTAGCACAGGATCTGGTCCAAGAAGTGAATATAGCTGGACCGCTTTGTAATAGTGACCATAATATAATTAAATGTAACATCCCTGTGGCAGGGAAAACACCACAGCAGCCCAACACGGTAGCATTTAATTTCAGAAAGGGGAACTACACAAAAATAAGGAAGTTAGATAAACAGAAATTAAAAGGGACAGCGCCAAAAGTGAAATCCCTGCAAGCTGCATGGAAACTTTTTAAAGACACCATAATAGAGGTTGAATGTAAATGTATACCTCAAATTAAAAAACATAGTAAGAGAACCAAAAAAGCGCCATCACGGCTAAACAACAAAGTAAAAGGGTGAGAGACAAAAAGGCATCCTTTATAAAGTGGAAGTTAAATCCTATTGAGGAAAATAGAAAGCAGCATAAACTCTGGCAAATGAGGTGTGAAAATATAATTAGGAAGGCCAAAAAGAATTTGAAGAACAACTAGCCAAAGACTCAAAAAGTAATAGCAATTTTTTTTTAAGTACATCAGAAGCAGGAAGTCTGCTAAACAATCAGGGAGGCCACTGGACGATTGAGATGCTAAAGGAGCACTCAAGGACGATAAGGCCATCGCGGAGAAACTAAATGAATTCTTTGCATCGGGTTTCATGGCTGAGGATGTGAGGGAGATTCCCAAATCTGAGCCATTCTTTTTAGGTGACAAATCTGAGGAACTGTCCCAGATTTAGGTGTCATTAGAAGAGGTTTGGGAACAAATTGATAAACTAAATGGTAATAAGTGACCAGGCCCAGATGGTATTCACCCAAGAGTACTGAAGGAATTCAAATGTGAAATTGCTGAACTACTAACGGTGGTTTGTAACCTATCCTTTAAATCAGCTTCTGTACCAAATAACTGGAGGATAGTTAATGTGACGCCAATTTTTAAAAAGGGCTCCAGAGGTGATTCCAGCAATTATAGGCAGGTAAGCCTGACTTCAGTAACGGCAAACTGGTTGAAACTATAGTAAAGAACAGAATTGTCAGACACATAGATGAACGTAATTTGTTGGGGAAGAGTCAACATGGTTTTTGTAAAGGGACATCACGCCTCACCAATCTACTAGGATTATTTGAGGGGGCCAACAAGCATGTGGGCAGGGGTGATCCAGTGGCTATAGTGTATTTAGATTTTCAGAAAGCCTTTGACAAGGTCCCTGACCAAAGGCTCTGAAGCAAAGTAAGCTGTCATGGGATAAGAGGGAAGGTCCTCCGACGGATCAGTAACTGGTTAAAAGACAGAAAATAAAGGTTAGGAATAAATGGTCAGTTTTCAGAATGGAGCGAAGTGAATAGTGGTGTCCCTCAGGGATCTGTACTGGAATTAGTGCTGTTCAACAGATTCATAAATGATCTGGAAAAAGGGGTAAACAGTGAGGTGGCAAAATTTGCAGATGATGCAAAACTACTCAAGATAGTTAAGTCCAAAGCAGACTGCGAAGAGCTACAAAAGAATCTCACAAAACTGGGTGACCGGGCAACAAAATGGCAGATGAAATTTAATGTTGATAAATGCAAAGTAATGCACATTGGAAAACATAATCCCAACTATACATATAAAATAATGGGGTCTAAATTAGCTGTTACCACTCAAGAGAGAGACCTCGGAGTCATTGTGGATAGTTCTCTGAAAACATCCACTCAATGTGCAGCGACAGTCAAAAAAGCTAACAGAATGTTGGGAATCATTAAGAAAGGGATAGATAATATGACAGAAAATATTATATTGTCTCTATACAAATCCATGGGGGTACGCCCACATCTTGAATACAGAGTGCAGACGTGGTTGCCCCATCTCAAAAAAGATATATTGGAATTGGAAAAAGTTCAGAAAAGGGAAACAAAAATAGTTAGGGGTATGGAATGGCTTCTGTCTGAGGAGAGATTAATAAGACTGGGACTTTTCAGCTTGGAAAAGAGATGACAAAGGGGGAATATGATAGAGGTCTATAAAATCATGACTGCTGTGGAGAAAGTAAATAAAGAAGTGTTATTTACTCCTTCTCATTACACAAGAACTGGGGGTCATCAAATCATATTAATAGGAAGCAGGTTTAAAACAAATAAAAGGAAGTATTTCTTCACGCAATGTACAGCCAACCCTTGGAACTCTTTGCCAGAGAAAGTCGTCAAGGCCAAGACTGTAACAGGGTTTCAGAAGAAACTATATACGTTCATGGTCTCAAGTTGCAGTGGGGGAGGTTTAGATTGGATATTAGGAAAAACTTTTTCACTAAGAGGGTGGTGAAACACTGGAATGCGTTACCTAGGGAGGTGGTAGAATCTCCTTCCTTAGAGGTTTTTAAGGTCAGGCTTGACAAAGCCCTGGCTGGGATGATTTAACTGGGAATTGGTCCTGCTTCGAGCAGGGGTTTGGACTAGATGACCTTCTGGGGTCCCTTCCAACCCTGATATTCTATGATTCTATGAAGAATAGGTCCATCAATGGCTATTAGCCAGGATGGGCAGGGATGATGTCCCTAGCCTCTGTTTGCCAGAAGCTGGGAATGGGCGACAGGGGATGGATCACTTGATGATTACCTGTTCTGTTTATTCCCTCTGAGGCATCTGGCTTAGGCCACTGGATACTGGCCTGGATGGACCTTTGGTCTGTCGCAGTATGCCGTTCTTATGAGCGCAGCACTAGATGGTCAGCCAAAGGAGCAAGAACAGATGTAGGTCAGTATGTGAACCAGTCCCACTAGGTGGGACAGTTGCCTGCTCTCCTTGGGGTGTTTCTGTTGGACTGTGAAGACTGTAAACATCTAAATAACACACACACAGAGGATGAAGCAGAGCTGTCAGGCCTCGGACAGACGAAAGAAACTTCCAGCCATGTCTGGCCATGCTTGGGAGTAGGCAGGACTGACCCCACCTCTCCGGGAGGCCCAGGGTCATCTTTGCTTTTGGGGAAATGATGTCAGGACTGCAGGATCCAGTCTGCCCAGGCACAGGGCATGTGTGGGAAAGGAATGGATTTATTATACCTTCAAATGTGACCTCTGCCAGCCCTGCACACAGCTATCCCAGTACTGCTCCAGGCACCATCATTTTTATGATGGCAGTGCCTCAGGGCCCCAGCCAGGAGTTAAGGCCCCATTGTGTAGATGTTGTACACACATAGACAAAAACACCAGCCCCTTCCCAAAGGGCTGACAGCCTAAGCATGGAACAAGCTCCTCTGCAAAGCAATGTGCACAACTATTAACTCTGCTATGATGTGCAGTGGTCAGAGTCAATGCTGTTCTCATGGCCTGGTGCAGGGCATTTAGCTGCATGCTCCAAAGGACCCAGCGTGAGACTGGGAGTCAGAGAATCACAAACTTCCTGTGTCACCGGGAGTAAAACAGGTCACTTTTCTGTGCCTCAGTTTCCCACCTGTAAAATGAGGAGAAGGAGACTTGCCCTGTGAGAACTCAAGTGCTCTGGAATCTGTGGGGGAAACATGCTTGGTAACCAGCCTGAGAACTAATAAGAGATTTTGGCACCATTTCAGTACACGTTTGAGGCCCTTTCTCTGAGGATCTCAAGGAGTTTTACAAGCAGTAATTAAGCTCTCAACCCCCCAGGAAGTGAGATCATTGGGTGGGTTAATGCAGGATACTCCCTTGTTCTCTGGGGCACATCTCCTTTAGCCTTTTCTAAGCTGAGCTCCTTGCCAAGTTCTCCCCCTGTTGCAAGAAGCCAGGGGCCAGTCCCTGCAGTGGTGGGAGTGCTGCACCTGTTAGCAGTTGACCACCCTGTCAGCAGGAGCAGTCGCAAGACACGCATGTCCTAGCCAAAGGTACGAGCACTAGCTCCACTCCTGCTCACACCATCACTTCGCCCAGAGCAGCTGGCCTCTTGTGCTACAGCAAAGGTGGGAGACGTGGCCCAGAGCTCAGGGCAGCCCCAGCCTGGGGAGATGTCCGGTTTGTTGCAGTGCTGTGTGGGCAGGATTTTATGATGTGAGTGATGGAATCAGCACAGTGGACTTTTGTACTGTTCAGCATAGAACTGGGACCAGTGACATGTCCCCTGGCAGGTAACGACATGGCCTGTCCCATCTAATAGAAATGGAGGCACAGAGAGGGTATGTGACAGCTCTGTCATGTACTTCTGTACCAGATCTGGACTGGCTACAGAGCTTGCTTATACACACCAGGTGTGTTCATCAGAACATCATTGAATGCTCTGCCAGGTATGGCTGAGGTTTGCTTAAATATGGTATTTTACACATAGTGCCACCTAGTGGATGGATGGTATCATACAGTTTAGCATTCCATTCCATCTTCCTCTTTAACATTCCTGCCATTTAGAATATTTACACTATCACGCTGTCTTTGAAGTTCAGTACAGATTAGTCTAAGTGTCTCTGAATCATATTTGTTTTCTAATTGCATGACCTGAACGCATAATAGCTTGACCGTGTGGCTGGTTGTCCATTAGCTGCAATGACTGGTTGTGGTTAGTTTGGGATCCTTAAGTCTTCTTCTTGTTCTGCATCTGTCATATGTAGAGTTTGCTCCATTGATTGTTCTTTCTGAGGAACAAACTGTAGATGTTGACAGTTTCTGCTGAATTCTCCACTGTCGGTCTCTATCTCATATGATCTGGGTGTTGAATACTTTTTCTTTTATAACAGCTGGAGCTGCCCATCCCTTGTCTCCATCCAATTTGACATGAACACGATCACCGGGTTCTAGACCCAGCAGTTTTCTAACTGAGTGATGTCTCTTTTAAAAGTACTTATAAGTTCTAGACTTTTGATCCAATTTGGCTACTCTCTTCATGTCTGGCCACTTTGGAGATAGATTCTTTTCCAAAGTCGGAAGAGTAGTTTTGAGTTGTCTTCCCATCAGGAGTTATGCTGTCCTATACCCAGTAGCTACTATTGGTGTTGATCCATATCTCAGAAGAGCAAGAAATGGATCTTCCTGCTGTAGTATTTTCTTGGCTGTCTGTACAGTTTTCTCAGATTCTCCATTCACTTGTGGGTAATGTGGGCTGTTAGCAATATTATCAAAATCATATTTTGTTTGGAATGACTTAAATTTTGTTGTAGTGCATTGTGGTGAGATGCCCATCACAAGTTCTTCTGGAATACCAAAGTGAGCAAAAATGCACTTCAGTTTCATGATAACACTTCAACATGTTATGTCTTTCAAGTACATTATTTTATGTACCTGAAAAAATAGTCCACAACGACCAGGTAATGGTGTCGTCTGAATTCACATAAATCTGTGAAAAACAGATCCTGCTGGGAAAAATATAGATTGGGTTCAAGGGGGTTGAAGAGATTCAAGGGGCTTGCATCCCAAGACGGGTGGAGTTAGGGTTGTGGTATGCAATGGGCTAGTAGTGATAAGATATTTGTTTGCAAATGCTTGAAGTATAAATATTGAGAAGGGTGAGCATGAGTGCTTGGTATTAAATGAGGATATTGATATAATGGGCATCACAGAAACTTGGTGGAATGATGATAATCAATGGAATATGGTAGTACCAGGGTACACAATATATAGGAATGACAGAATAGGTCATGCTGTCTGCAGGGGAGTGGCACTATATGTGAAAGAAAGCATAGAATCAAACACAGAAATATCTTAAATGACTCATACTGTACCACAGAATCTCTATAGATAGAAATTCCATGCTTGAATAGTAAGAGGATAGCAGCCAGAATATACTATCGACTATCTGACTAGGATGGTGATAGTGACTGTGAAATGCTCAGGGATATTAAAGAGATTACAAAAATAGAAAACTCAATAATAATGGGGGATTTCAAATATCCCCATATTGACATGTCACCTCAGGATGGGATGCAGAAATAAAATTTCTAGACATTATTAATGACTGTTTCTTGGAGCAGCTAGTCCTGGAACCCACAAAGTGAGAGACAATTCTTGATTTAGTCCTAATGGCGCACAGGATCTGGTCCAAGAGGTGAATATAGCTGAACTGCTCAGTAATAGTGACCATAATGTAATTAAATGTAACATTTTTGGAGGGAGTAATACCAAAGAAACCCACCACAGTAGAATTTAACTTCAAAAAGGGGAACTACACAAAACTGAGGAAGCTAGTTAAATGGAAATTAAAACAAGTAGTGACAGGAGTGAAATGCCTGTAAGCTGCATAGAAACTTTTTAAAAACACCATAATAGAGGCTCAAATTAAATGTATACTCCAAATAAAAAAACCATAGTAAGAGGACCAACAAAATGCTACCATAGCTCAACAATAGAGTAAAAGAGGTGATTAGAGGCCAAAAAGGCATCTTTTAAAAATTGGAAGGCAATTCCAACTGAGAACAATAGTAAGGAGCATATATTCTGGAAAGTCAAGTGTAGAAATATAATTAGACAGGCCAAAAAAGGATTTGAAGACCAACTAGTAAAAGACTCACAAACTAACAGCAAATGTTTTTAAAGTTCATCAAAAGCAGGAAGCATGACAAACAATCTGTGAGGCCACTGGATGATTGAGATGCTAAAGGAATACTCAGGAAAGACAAGGCCCTTGCAGAGAAGCTAAATGAATTCTTTTAGTGAGTCTTCCCTGCTGAGGATGTGAGGGAGATTCCCACAGCTGAGCCATTGTTTTTAGATGACAAATCTGAGGAACTGTCCCAGACTGAGGTGTCAGTAGAGGAGGTTTTGGAACAAATTGATAAATTAAACAGTAGCAAGTAACCAGTACTAGATGGGATTCACCCAAGAGTTCTGAAGGAACTCAGATATGAAATTGCAGAACTACTAACTGTGCTATGTAACCTATCACTTAAATCAGCCTCTGTTTCAGATTACTGGAGGAAAGCTAATGTAATGCCGATTTTTAAAAAAGGATCCAGAGGCAACCATGGCAATTACAGACCAGTAAGCCTAACATCCATACCATGCAAACAGATTGAAATTATAGTATAGAACAGAATTATCAAACACATAGATTAACATAATTTCTTGGGGAAGAGTCACCAGGGCTTCTGTAAGGGGAAATCGTGCCTCACCAATCTATTAGAATTCTTTGAGGGGGTCAAAAACATGTCGACAAGGATGATCCAGTGGATATAGTGTATCTGGACTTTCAGAAAGCCTTTGACAAGGTCCGTCACCAAAGACTCTTAAGCAAAGTAAGAAGTCACGGGATATGAGGGAAGGTCCTCTCATGAATCAATAACTGGTTAAAAGATAGGAAACAAAGGATAGGACTAAATGGTCAGTTTTCACAGTGGAGAAAAGTAAATCGTGTGGTCTCCCATGGATCTGTACTGGGACCATTACTGTTCAACATGTTCATGAGCTGGAAAAAGGTAAGGTGGCAAAGGATGCAGATGATACAAAATTACTCAAGATAGGTAAGTCCAAAGCTGACTGTGAAGAGTTACAAAGGGATCTCACAAAACTGGGTGAGTGGGCTAGAAAATGGCAGATGAAATTCAGTGTTGATAAGCGCAAAATGATACATATTGGAAAACATAATCCCAGCTTCCCCTTCAGAATGATTGGGTCTAAATTAGCTGTTATCACTCAAGAAAGAGATCCTGGAGTCACTGTGGATAATTCACTGAAAACATTTACTCAATGTGCAGTGGCAGTCAAAAAAGCTAAGATAATGTTAGGAACCATTAGGAAAGGGATGGATTGATAATAAGACAGAAAATATCATAATGCCGCTATATAAAGTGATGGTACCTACACCTTAAACAATGGATACAATTCTGGTTTCTCCATCTCAAAAAAGATATATTAGAAATGGAAAAGGTACAGAGAAGGGCAACAAAAATGATTAGGGATATGGAATGGCTTCCATCTGAGGAGAGATTAATAAGACTGGGACTTTTCGGCTTTGAAAAGAGACAACAAAGGGGGGATATGATAGAGGTCTATAAAATCATGACTGCTGTGGAGAAAGTAAATAAGGAAGTGTTATTTATTCCTTTCATAGCACAAGAACTAGGGGTCACCAAATAATATTAATAGTCAGCAGGTTTAAAACAAATAAAAGGAAGTATTTCTTCACACAATGCACAGCCAACCTGTGGAACTCTTTGCCAGAGGATGTTGGGAAGGGTTCAAAAAATAAGAAGATGTTCATGGAGGATAGATCCATCAATGACTAAGAACTAAAATGGTCAGGGGTCATGCTCTAGGTGTCCAGATGCTGGGGCTGTGTGACAGTGATGTATCACTCAAAAATTGTTCTTTTCATTTCCTCTGAAGCATCTGGCATTGGCCACTGTCAATTGACAGGCTACTGGGCTAGATGGATCATTGGTCTGACCCAGTATGGCCATTCTTATGTTCTTATATGTTCTTATGCTTGAGGTTGGAGGAGGAGATACCACAGGAGGTACCTCTGTGCTGGTAGGGGACTTAACTTTTCATGCCCTTGCTTTTGTGATTTGACGCAGGTCTGCTGTGTGCGTGTGGCAACCATAATGGTGCACAAGGAAGTTTTCTGAGTATGAAAATATATATATGTGTGTGTATGTGTGTACGCACATGTGTGTTTCGGTCACACCAATATGTGTGTGAGAGAGTGAGGGAGAGAGCACAGTATATTTGTGCACTTGTTTATAAACATACATATATAAATAGGGAGGGAAACGTGAATATATAAAATCATTTTCCATAATTAAAAGATGTTTTAGAGCTGAATATTTCCATTTTAGGCCTAGGGATATCAATTTTATAAATACAAGATTAAAATAAACATTAACATAATTACATCAGCTCACACACACACACACACACTCTTAAAATAGGCTCCCACACTACCATTTTAAATAGCTCAAAACAAATGAATTCTCCAAATGTTGTTTAAACTGGCACTGGGCTTTATGATGTCATCTCTGGAGTAATCACAACTTGTTTTCCCGCAGTAAATATGGTTGTTTTTCCCACTAGCAATTGTGTAGGAGTTTCAGTCAATGCAAAAGTAATAACTATGCTCATGGGCTATTTATAATTGCTGCGGGCTCCATGCTAGGCGCCCATCTCTCTCATTAACACACTGGGGTGCTGTGACGTTCCCCTGGTGTTATCTGGACCGGTGATCTGCTAGGTCACTCCAATCCTCGACCCTGGGAGCCAGCCTTACCCTGCTCTGCTGTGAGAACCCCCACTCCTGGGCTGTTCACACACAGCCTCTGGCATGTAAGCTGCTCCCAGTTATGTGAGTGAGTACGTTTGGCCAGCTGCTGCTTGGATTGTGCAACCAAATGACACTAGCCAATATCTCCGGTCCCAGACACAATCCTAGGAACCTCCATCTTGCAGTGCCCAGTTATGCCTGCTGGACACTGCAGGCTTCTATGAGTTCATCAATTTAACAAAGAATTCAATATTACCGGGCTTGTTATCCCAAGGGGAGACTCTGACACGCTTCAAACCAAACACACCACTTCAGGTAGAATAAACAAACAAATTTATTAACTCCACAAGATAGATTTTACATGATAATAAGTCAAAGCACAACAAGTCAGATTTGGCCAAATGAAATAAAAGCAAATCACATTCTAAGCTGATCTTAACACTTTCAGTGCCCTTACAGACTTAGATGTTTCTCACCACCCTTCAGCCAGGCTCTCCCCTTTGATCAGCGCTTCAGTAGCTTAGTGTGGTGTCTGTAGATGGAAGTGGAAGAGAGAGAGCATGGCAAACATTTCTCCCTTTCATCATGTTCTTTCTTCCCTCTTCAATTTCTCAGTATATCATGAGCCTTCCGAAGACACCTGACATGACAAACTTTGCATTGGATACCACACAATCATTATAAGGACGAACATGGAGGTGCAAGGTGTTTTCCTGAGATACAGAGTGTCACAGGTGCTATCAATGATTTCCATCTTTTGTGTGTCCTTTCTCTTTTGGGAAATAAAATGTGGCACTTTGGTCTAAAGCAGAGTCTAGGTTTCTGCAGTGTGTAGCTGGATACCTATCGGAGGGACTGTGACCTTTGTCATTGACTTCACGGAGAGCAGGAGCAGGCAGCCAGGAGACTGCAGCTGATTTGGTTTGGGACCACAGGGATCTCTCGTATGTGGCCATCTCTAAACAAGGCACTGGAGCAAAGCTCCCTGCAACTTACTGAGCTGGCTGGTACCTGTGGACACCCAGCTCCTGACAGACCTGCCATTTGCCCAGAGCAGTTGGTTACATGTTTTTCACTAAACTCTAATTAGTTTCAGCTCATTGGTTAGAAATGCCACACAAATCATTGCCCCCAGTGAGTGCCATTGTCTCCAAAACCCACTATATCCTGGCGCCCAACCCTCCGGGCACTGCGTAATTTGAGCAAGCCTCTTCAGAGCTCAATGGACCATGGTAGGGCCTGATCCTGGAATGTATTGAGCACATGACTTCAATGGCCATTGTGGGTGCCCTGCACCTTCCTAGACTGCTGGTCCCATGCCTACTCCCTTTGGAGTCAATGTGCATTTTGCCATTGGCTTCAGCAGTAGCAGAAAGAGAACTTTAGAGCCTGACTTGGTTGCTCTGCATCTCGCATGCTGTTTACATCATGGCAAAGTGGGTGGAAAACGCTCTGAGGTCAGAGAGGACACACAGGGTGCAGAGCAGGGGAGAATCAGGCGCTGTGACTGGAGCTTGCTGCAGACCTGGGAGCAGACGCAGCTTCTCAAGCTGTGCAGGGACATGGGACTGGGCTTTCTCGTTGAGTGCTTGGGTCTGAATCATGATGTGCAGTCTCTGGTTTACAGAGCCCCATGTTATCTCATGTTCCCATACACGCCCTTGTAGAAAATGCCATCCTAGCATGTGGGCTCCACTTGGAGTGCTGTATTCATTTACAGTTATCAGACTAAGGCAACCCGTGTCTCTGAATGACTTAGAATAATATTTGGAAAAATCCATTTTCAGTCGACTAAGCCTTTAAATCTTTACAAGGGCCTTAATTCCAAGGACTCTGCTATGCATATGTGCCAAGGATTGTGCAATGTAGTGACACACAGGCAGCCCAGTTCTTACTGAGCCCCATCCTGCTGCCTTTAAAATGGTTAACTAACTTCTCGATGCTGGAAATCTGTTTCTGTTTAAACGGCAAGCCAAAGGGTTTCAACCCCTGCTCTGCAGCATCCTGCTGGGCAGCTTTTCCAATTCTCATGCTTGGCATATTCTGGGAGTTGTTAAATGATGTTGCACTGGCTCATTGTATTTAGAGTTTAAACATGTTTGTAAGGTTTTTACAAAGAAAAAAGCCGTGTTTCATTACTAAGGCAACGCGCCAAGTATCTTCTAGTAAATAATCTGTCCTGGAAATACTCTGTGCTCCCCCCGAGGAATTCGTGGAACAATAAACCAGCAAGGTGAGAAGGTGCGACATAGGCACAAAGCTCGGAGCAATGGCAGACAATGAAGAAAGAGAAAATATAGCTGAACAGTCTGTAAAGCTTCTGTTCGAAGGCAGACTCATCCACCCAGAGGAAGTGCTGGATACCCCTCACTGAGATATTCAGGGTTAGGTCAGAGAACAGACTGTGGGGAACAGGCCCTCCCTGGATGAGGCAGATCTTCTGAGCAAACTGATCCAGTGAGTGGATTCCAGCTACTGTCTATGATTCTAACAGCACCAAGCTGTAGCTAGCGGCTTTCCCGCTCAGTGCACAGGCAATGATGGGTCCATACAGATTTTGGAAACAGCTTAAGTCTCAGGGAGGGCTGGTGGGAAGTGTGGGAAGGAATTTGGGCCCACACTCTGCTGATCTTCTGTGCAACATTTCCTTGAATCTAGCCCCTGGGTGTGCTGGCTCATGTCTCCCAGTGAGTCAGAGGGCCCTCAAATGAAACAGGATGACATGAGGGTCACAGGATAGAGCACAGTCTGCATTCCCAGATAGTTGCAGCTCTTGAACTCACAAAACTACGTCTACTCTTGTTGCTGGGGCAGGGGCGGAAGGAGGTAAGTTCTAGCTCGGGGAGCCGTACTGGTGCTGGCTCTCCGCGGGCTAGCGTGCAGCTGCAGCTGCTGTGGTGGGAGTGGCTAGCTGCCCAGCACGTGTCCATCACAGACACTAAGCATGCCATAGCTGTGCTTCAGCTACACTCTATTTGTTGGGTGCTAGCTTGATCAGAGCTAGCCCAGGTATGTCTCCTTGAGCTGCGAATCACTCCCCCACTCATACCCAGTGAGCTTTCCTGACCACTGCACCTCCTGTGCTTGGGTATTCATAGACTCACTAGCCTTCTGGCTAGGACACCTGAGCAAGTGGGAGAGTGCCTGGGGGCAGTCACAGGAGTGTCTGGTGGATCTGCAGCATGGCCAATGTAATGCTGGTCATGGAGACCACACCCTGCAGTACAGGGCCAAAGGCACTCTCATATCCCTGTGTGATGAAGGCCAATCTGGCCAGGCTGCACATCTCAGGATCAAAGGTGAAAAGCTCAAAGCTGAGGGAGTGGGCTACAGCTTGGCTCATAAGAGACACAGAATGGGTCTATGGAAAGTAGAATCTGTCAATCTTTGATGAGATTACCAGTTTGGCTGATAAAAGTCATAGTATTGATGTAATAGACTTAGACTTCTGTAAGGCATTTGACTTGATACCAGGTGACATTTTGATTAACGATAAAAAATTCACATGGCATGCATTAATGAATTAAGTGCTAGCTAGCAAATAGGTCTCAAAATGTATCTGTAAATGGGGAACCATCGAATGGGTGTGTTTCTAGTGGGTCCCCTGACACTATTTAACATATTTAACAATGACCTGGAAGAAAACATAAAATCAGCACTTATAATGTTTGTGGATGACACAAAAATTGGGGGAGTGGTAAATACTGAAGAGGACAGGTCACTGACTCAGAGTAATCTGCATTGTTTGATCAACTGGGGGCAAGCAAACAATGTGCATTTTAATATGGCTAAATGTATATATCTAAAAACAAACAATTTAGGCTGTGCGTACAGGATGGGTACTCTATCCTGGGAAGTAGCACCTCTGTAAAAGATTTGGGGAGGAGGGTTTGTCATGGTGAATAATCAGCTGAACATGAGCTCTTAGTGTGATGCTGTGGCCAAAAAGGCTAATGTGAGCCTGGGATGTATAAACAGGGGAATCTTGAGTAGAGTAGAAAGGTTATTTTATCCCTCTGTTTGGCAATGGTGTGACTGCTTCTGGAATAATGTGTCCAGTTCTGGTGTCTGCAATTCAAGAATGATGTTGACAAACTGGAGAGGGTTCAGAGAAGAGCCGTGAGAATGATTAAATGATTGAAAAATCTGTCTTAAAGTGACAGACTCCAAGAGCTCAATCTATTTCACTTAACAAAGAAAAGGTGACTTGATTCTTGGCTCTTCAATCTAGCAGACGACTTGTGATTCATGTGAATCACAACTTTCCAACAGAAAAAAAAGTCCGGTTCTAGCCCCCATGGCTGTGGCGGAAACGTGGCCTGAGTGTAATCCACAGGCTCAGAAACCTGACAGCAAAGAGAAAGATCCCAATTTATTTTTTCTAAATCTGATGGTTTTTAATGCAGTCCCATGGTTTGGGGCCTAACTCTTGTGGCTGGCAATCTCGCCTGCCCTTCAGCTGCGTCCCGCTCCACTCAGTAAGTACATCGGGGCAATTTACGTATTTGGAGACACTCTGCAGGTCATCCCCACATGGAGTTCCCAAACATTTGTAATTAAACCTCACAACACGCAGCACAACACCAAGTGAAGCTGGGGCATGGAGAGGGGACGTGACTCACCCAAGGTCCCACAGGGAGCCTGTGATAGCTGGGAATAGAAGCCAGATCCCTGTCTCCCAGTCCTGTGCTCTAACCACTAGGAAGGGGTGCGTTCTGCAGGGGGAGGACCAGCATCAGCACTGGGAAAGATTTACTAACACTTCTACACCAAATATCCTCCATACTGTAAACGAACTGTAGTTTTGTATTTAAATACCAAATCCTTTGAGAATGATCCTTTCGCAACAGCAGTAGTTATTAGTGATATTAGCCTGCACATTTGGAGAACAGTACTGCTTTTATCCAGACAGATTAGGTCAAGTGATCTAAACTTTGAGAAGCAGCAGAAAATACCCCAAAACAAGAAGAAGGAAAATAGCTGTGACATTGCTATGATGTCTGCACATGAATATTTTTGAATCGAAGGAATGCAGATGCATTTTTGCTCTGTTACAGCACAGTTTTCAGCAGACCAGCAATGATGCACTGTAAACAGACCATGCTAAAACACACAGTTCTCGCTAGATCTTTCTGCAAAGTTTTCTCTAAATAGTTATTTTGTAATAGGCATTTTATTTGCTTTGCACAGTCCCTAAATAGTACAACTCCCAGCCCAGGAACATCAATGTGCTGGTTTTTTATATGCTGGAATTTATTTTAAAAGGCTATTTATTTAGTAATATTGCTGGTGACCTGCCCTCCCTGCCTGCCCTTGCACCATGGTGTAGTTCCCACTGCAATAGAAAGGGAAGCAAAGTATCAGTGCACTCCCCCAGCCATGCTGCTGTGTTCCAGAGGAAGTGGCCCAGCTTGCACCAGTGTTATTCTGAAATAACTGCATGTCAGTGTAACCAAGAGCGGAATCTGGCCTAGTTTTCGGCCATGTGCCTTCCAGAGAATCCTTCTTCTCTGTATTGAACAAGCACATTGAGAGCAGGTTAGGGCTGCTCCTGCTAGCAGCCCCAGAGTGTCACAGGACGGGACTGTGGCTGGGAAGCTGGTGGGTTGTGTGTGGGAGATGTCCATAACTTAGGAACGTGTCTGGAGTAGCCCCGTTACTGACAGTGTTTTGAACTACAACACCAAACATCAAGACTAAAACAAGTGCCTGTCAGTTTCATCAAGTATGTCTCCACTTCTGAGAACCTATACAGAACTGGCTGCACTTCTCAAGTCCTGTCCCTCCATGCACCAGGTTCACTATAAAGTCTGGGTGGGATGTGACTGTCTCTTTGACCACATCTAGGCTGCATAGCTAACTGGGGCTGCTGGGTGTGAGCCCCTGGATTAGCTTAGCCCAAGTGTGTGTTCCCTCTGCAACACCCTACCAGTGTTACTGTACCCTCAGTGTTTCTGCACTTACTGTGTATGTCTGGGGCGCATTCATGGCTCTTTGTGCTGAGATGCTGTAGGGTTCTTTTGCAGTCAGTTGTGGGAGAACTGGTCTGTCCTTCACTGGGAATTATGATACAATCAGATCACATGGTGATAACACTCTTTCCATTCCACTAGTATCTCAGGAGGATGTTCAACAGCAGCTACTAAATTTGGACATTTTTCAATCAGTGGGCCCAGATAACTTGCATTCAAGAGTTTTAAAAGAGTTGGCTGAGGAGCTCACTGAACTATTAATGCTGATTTTCAACAAGTCTTGAAACACCAAGGAAGTTCCAGAAGACTGAAAGAAAGCTAATGTTGTGCCAGTGTTTTTAAAAAGGGTAAAGAGGATAACCCGGGTAGTTATAGGCCTGTCAGCCTGACATTGATCCTGGGCAAGATAGTGGAGTGGCTGATACAACAATCAATTAATAGTGAACTAAAGACGGGTAATGTAATAAATGCCAGTCAACATGAGTTTATGGAAAATAGATCATGTCAGACTAATTTGATATCTTTTTTGATGAGATTACAGATTTGGTTGATAAAAGTGACAGTGTTGATGTAATTTACTTAGACTTCTGAAAGGTGCCTGACTTGGTACTACATGATATTTTATTACAAAACTTAGAATGATATAAAAATTAACATGGCACACATTAAATGGATTAAAAACTGGCAAAATGATAGGTCTCAAAATATAACTGTAAATGGGGAATCATCAGCAAGCAATTGTATTTCCAGCTGAGTCCAGCTTGGATGGGTTCTTCGCCCTATGGTATTTAACATTTTTATCAATGACCATAAGTCAGTCATTGACTCCCTTGGGGAGTGACTCAAACTTGTGGGCAATGTCAAACCCTACCCCTATTGTCTTAGCTTGCCCTTGGCCTTGCCAATTCAGTAGTAGGTGTAGCCTGCTCCCACCTCCTCATCAGTGAGTCTGGTTTCACTGAAGACAGCCATGTCTATGTTATACTTCTTCAGTGTTTTGGCAATGAGGGCTGTTCTTTGTTCTGGGCTTCGGCCATGGTCAAGAAGAGTTCTGACATCCCATGACCCAAATGTCAGTCTTTGAATCTTTGTTTTATTTTGATCACTGAGTTGGATGAGCAGGCAGGAATGGTAGTCTGACAGGTATACAAAGGGTAGGCTGTGTTTAGGGCTTCTTTTCAGTGCCCTTTCCCTGCTCTGGGCAGAGCAGTGCTGTGCCTAAAAAGGCCTGTTCTGTCACCTCAGAAGGATACAAACACAGTATCTGCCCCGATCTATGGAGAACAACCATCATCCTAAGGCTGCCTGTGTGCAGAGTTGTGACTAAGGACTGCCAGCAGCATCCTCCTGGCCTCATCACCATAGGACTTTTGCTGAGTCGATTGGGTTAAATGAGTTGAATGAGCTGGCTGAAGAACTTGTACTATGAATGGATTGAAGGGAGGAAAGATTGTGCAGAGCCTTTCCCACTCCCTTGCCGAAGCAGTTGTTGCCACGCAGGTGTAACAGATGCCACAAGCACGGCAGCTGAAATGGGGGCAGGAGATGGAATTGGAGTTGTCCTTCTCCTAGATGAGTTGCCGACCTGAGCTAAAAAGCCTCATCTCCCAGGATAAACTTGGACCAAGGCAGATAGTAAAACAGTATGGATGATTTCCCAGAGCTTTGCACTGCTTGTAGGGACCTCTTGCTCTGCCATCTTCCTACTGATGTAGGGCCAAATTCTGCTTGGCATACGTCACTGCTCAGGCAGGCCGAGCTGTGCAACCAACGAGAGAGAGCAGCCTATTAAGCTGTTGCCTGTGATATGTGTAGGCAGCGGCAGGGGTGCCAGAGAGATTGTTGACTCGTTGCTCCATGGGCCTGATTTTCCTCTCCCCTTACAATGGTGGAAATCAGGCTTTTCATCATTATCGACAGGTCTGCCCATTCTGTTCCCTGAAACTCTGTGATTGACTAGATGTGGTGGTCAGGAGTTATTGTGTTGCAAGCAGCTCTGCTCTGTCTGGTACCATTACCCCCAATTTACCCCAGTGTAACTGAGAGCAGAATTTGGCCCTAAGTCAGTAGGAAAATGGCAGAGCAAGAGGTTCCTAGAAGCAGTGGGGAACTATAGGAAATCATCCATCCACATCCCAGTAACTGTGGCAGGATCCCAAGAGCTTGGATACTTTGGTGATTTTACTGCTTCCACTGGTAGCACCTTCCTTTGCCTGAGTGAAGGAGGACGCCTGTTTCTGCTCTGCCCTGGTCCTCAATCTGAGCTTTGGCAATTCTAAAGATGCCAGTGAGATAAATATCACGTGTGTTCTGTGCTGCTTGCCAAGCCCTCTGTCCTCTCCAGCACCCATTGATACGGGGCTGGCAAGAGGAACCTTTCCCAAGTCTTTATTCGCCAGTATAAACACAGACAGGGTCCAGGGAAGTTTCTGATTCCTCTCCAGCAGTGTTTACCTGTTGAGTAGTTAAAAACTTATTCAAGGCCAAAATCCCTCATTTTCACCTGCTTTTCCTGGATGACCTTTGACCTCACCCCTGGACAAATGCCACATTTCCACAAGCAAATATCACTTTTATTTTTGTGGAAAACAGCAAAGAAATTGGAAATAAACTGCAAAATATTTTGCTTTTGCAAAAATGGGAAAAAAGTAATCCGAAATATAATTTTCTTTCCTGGCCCCACTGATGATGTCAAGCTTTGCAGAGTTTTCAAACACAGCTCATTTGCCGAGCAGCACAAATGAAAATCCAGCAAGTTGCAAATGTAGAGCCAGTCGATGTCTGCAAATCACGCTATGAAAGCATGCACCAAAAACGAGACCTCGCCCATCAGGGTTGCCAATTCCAACCGGGAAATGTGAAATTAACTGGCGCTTTTCATGAGCGTGGTAAATCGTGATCCAAAAACTGACCTTCAGGAATAAGAGCATGCTTTTCCAAATTAGGTTTATTCACACTCTGCACTCCCTCCCTCCCTCTCTGTTGTTCTGCTCTTATTCTGCTCTTCCCACAAATGACGAAAACCTGCAGAATTCATCAGTGTATTTCACAGATCTCTGTGACTTTCCTCATGAACTGCCTGTGAAAAAGCTGGCCCAGGCCAGCTGGATCACTTCCACTGGGACTTAATGATGGTAAATCAGGGAAGTGGCAGCACGCAATAAAACTTGGTGGGAAACCACTGTGCCCTTCATTTCCCTTCAGCAAACAAGCAAGACAGAAATAATCTTGGGAACGATTCTCCTACTTGCTGCAAAGCTCTGCTGGAGTTTGTGCAAATGCAGACTCTCCTAGCGCTAGCATTTGTTTGTCAACCAGGCATTTCCTGGTGGTGGCTGGATCCTTCCGAAGCCCTGCCTGTTGCAGGAGATGAAACAGTTCCTGCCAAAGGTGAAAACAGGTCTCAGGCTGCTAGGAGCTAAGCGTGTGATTCCCAACTCACATACACATGCTGGTGTTTGCTCGATGAATTCTAGCATGAATCTCAATAGCAGTGTAGCCACGGTAGCATTGGCAGGGACAGCAGTGGCACGGCTTAGCCATGCTTAGTACATATCCATGTAGTTTAGGCAGGTTTGTACTTGGTATAGCTAAGCCCATGGCTCTGTGTCTGCTGCTAATGCAATCGTGACTACACTGCTATTGAGACTCATGCGAGCTCACTGGAAACCCTTGTCAGCAGCAGTTCAGGCGCATCGTTTCAGCAAGGTGATGGCATCCCAAAGACAGGAAAGGCTCCCTTCTTCCGCATTCTCCAATGTCACACCCAATGCAGAGCCTGGGCGAAGAGGTAGACGTGTGTGTCATGGCGAAGTGTGTGATGTGCTGAATGTCCCGCCCCAAGTGGGAGCTCAGTGTGCAGGCTGTGTCAGTGTGACAGCAGGAACTGGAGGAGTGCCCTTTAGCTGGTGATCCACTGGGAGGCGGTCTGGTGTGGGACGGAGGGCCCACCAGTGTGTCAGGGCATTATGGTGTTTGGATGAATGAGCAAGGGGTGGCTGAGCTGGGGGTTTCCTGCCTGGTTAGTGACTACTGCACTGACAGGAAATGCACTTGAGTGATCTGAACGCTAAGGTTAGCAAAGTGTTCTTGAGCAGGAATTTCCCAGTATGCGCCACAGCTGCTCCCCACTCATTCCACTTCCCGGTACCATGACCTGCCTGTGTAGGCCTGTCTATGGCACTGAAGCCTAGGGAGCCTAGCTGGCACTCTTTAGAAGTGCGATGGAATAGGAGCAGGGAGCATGGGGGACTGGGGCTGTGCAGTGGTGTGGGAGGGAGGTTGTGCTGACTTTGGAGAGTAAACTCAGTCATGAAAGAGCAGCAATTGCTGTGGAGCTCCCAGAACACACTATTGTGGACAGCACACAGTTTATCTGGAGGTGCATGTCACTGGAACCGCAGTCGGACTCTCTTGTGTGATCAGTCCCATCAGGCTGGTCCCATGTTGGCATCTTCTTAGCTAAGCCCCATTTCAGGGATCCTCAGAGCAGGCTTGTGCTGCCAGGAAGCTAGGGAGTGCCAGGACCAGAGCAGTGTGATGACCCAGAGGGGCAGGTTCATCCCTGTGCTGGCTCAGGGGCACAGGGGAGGTGGCTTCGGTCTTCCCAGCCAGTGGCTGCCCAGGACCATCCTTGTTGCCATGGCCACTAAAAGCCACTGGCTGGGAACTGAATGACTGGGGAAAAGGCCTGGACGCACACAATCTACCCACTCCCGGCTGCACCCTCTGTGCCCTGGTCTCCTGCAGAGCCAATGTGGAGGCCCCCTGAATAAGGGCTGCTCCCTATATGTGGAGAGGGCTATTCCTGCCCTAGCTAGGTCCAGGGACTCCAAGCAGATAGCCCTGGCCCTCCACTCCTCCCTGCAGACCCACAAGGCGTTTAGGTGGGCGACTGCCCCTCCAGCAGAGTGGGGTCTCCGTGAGCGCTTCTCCCCAGAGCCCGCTCCCATGGATTCCTGCCCTTTGGCAGTAGCTGGATTTTAGTGTCAGCCTGGCCAGCCCAGACATGCCCTCATTCAGTGCAGGGCCTGTTAGAGCCAGCAAAGAGCTTCTGACTTGTATGTACATGATACAGCTGAGCTTGCGTACCCCAGACTCCTGAGTGAGATCCAGACAATCATGAGTTTGGCTTAAAACTCCTGAGATTTTTAACACACTCCATGCCACGTTCTCTTTGCATTGCCTTCTGGGCTGGAGCCTTCACAGTCACATTCCCAAACCTCTCTCTGCCAGCGGGAGCGCTTGGAGCTTACTTTTGCTTTTTCAAGGGAAGTAGTGACTCTCAAGTAATCATGTGACTCCAGGAGCAGGGGCAGAAAAGCACCAAATATCATGAGAACTGAGAGAACTGGCAATACAGGGATCTGAGTAGGCCTGGCCTGAACAACCTGCCTGCCAGGGAAATGGGCACATTGTGACACTGATTCCCACTGCAGTGGGATCACATGCGGGCTGGGGCTAGCGAGTGTGGTATGGAGAGTATCTTTAAGAATACAGCAGCTTGCTGCCCAGATAGTATGGTGAGGGGAGACACAGCTAGACAGAGACACGCAGACAGACCTCCTGCAGCACAGCCTGCCAGCCTGCAGAGCAGACTTTAGCAGTGTTAACTTCTCTCCTTTGCTGGAGTGTTAATAAATTCTCCTAGAAGCTTTGAGGGGAAGGTGCATGTTCACTGTTGAGCAAGGGTAAATCAGCCAGCTGGACAATCCAGTCTATTTCTCTGCCCTCTAGGGTAACAACAGGCCCCGGGGATGCTCCCCCCTTCTGCACACTTTTATCACTGTTTCGCTCTTGTAGAGGAGTGTTACCGATTGTTTGGTTTTGTGTGTCTCTGCCGTTGCGAAGAGAATAAGTCGCGTCTGGAGCATAACGAATTCCTGGCATAGCTGCTTCTGGGAGGCTGCGTATTGCCCCAGCGCAAGAGAGGCAGCGTAGTCCAGCTTGCCAGAGCCTTCCCGGCATAGCACAGGGACCAGCATCTTATTATAGCCAGGGATATATTTATATCTGACTGATCAAACCTGACCCTGATCCATACCAGGGGGTGGCAGAAGTGGCTGCGGGGTGCAGCATGGTCCCCACAATACCGTGCTGAAGTGGAGCTCAGGGGAGCGGTGTTCTATACTTGGCTCTACTCGTGACTCAACATGTGGCCTGTGACGAGCCACTTACCCCCCTCCTGACCTTAAAGGAATGAGGCTGACAAGATACAGCCCCCGCCCTTTGTAAAGTGCTCTGAGCTCTGTGGGAGACAAAGCACCTGCTGGAGACAGTGCGCCATTGGCTGGGTACTCATGGTGGGGGGCGGGTTTGTGGAGTGAGTGATGTGGTCACACCTGCCATATACAAATAGACACCAGCAGCAAGTAGGGGGCACTGAAATCAATGCGGAGGCCAGTTCTCTTCCTCCAGGGCTTGAGCATGAAGGTCCCACTCTGGGTGACAGGACTTCAGCCGGGGGTTAGAGGGAGGCGGGAGGGAGCTGTCTGGCCCCAGCCAGCGAGCAGAGGGATGGCTACCTGCACACCTCTTCCTGCAGCCATGTTGGGAATGGAGCTGTCTGAGGGGGGGCCCTGCCATTGGCTGCACACCGGTGTGCTAAGGGCTGGCTTGGAGCAGCAGGGAGCTGGCCAGCAGGCTGGTGGGCATGTGGAAGATGCACAGCCCTGCTTCAGGAACACGCCTTGGGGACTATGCACCAGCCCCTCGGGGTGCCAGAAGAGAACACAAGGGCAGTGAGCACACCCCTGAAGAGACCAAAGAGCGAGGTCTCCACAGGGCAGCCTGCTCTGAAACACCAGAGACAGAACCTGCCAAAGGCCCAGGCTGGGCTCTGCCACATGGGTTACCACGGGCTGTCACTGGCTTGCTGACAAGCAGCGTCTGCACCAGCCTCAGCTCAGTGTGTCTCCTGTTCTGTGGCTGCTTTGTTCCTCTCTTTAAACAGACTGGACTCTGCAGCCGTCCTTTGGGTTTGGCTGTTAACAGAAGGGAAGAGCGATGGCTGTGCCAACAGGCACATGAGGAGGGCGCTGGTCCCTGCCCATCCATAGCAGACTGGGGTCAGTCTGGCACTGAGGAAGCTCTCTGCCCGTAGGCAGGAGAACTGCCAGTGAGTCAGTGGGCTGCTCAGAGCACTCAGCTGACATGGCCCCAGGGAGATTTTCCCAGCAGATTCTCTGAGCATAAGGGCGCAGGCTGAGGCGGGCTGAGCTCTGGTGCACTGGGATTCACACCAAGCAGAGTGACCTGCTCTTCTCCTGGGGAAGTAATCCCTGAAAAGACCATCTCCTGGCTGAGTGTGTGAGAATGGGGTGGCCTGGGAGGCTCCCGGTGCTGTCTGCATCTCATACACGTCACCTGGGTGTGGCCACATGAGGACAATGCCATTGAAGGACCAGAGGGAAAGCCATGTATAAGGAACAGTTGCAGTGATGGGAAAACCCACCTGTCTAGTGGTCTGGCTGGACTGGGTGAGTGTGGACACTGATCTCACCAGCAGGGATCACCTGACCTTCCGGGTCTGCAAAAGTGGGCTGCAAATCTGACAAGATCAGGCCACTTCTCTCTCCTTCCATCAGGCTACTGCAACATGGGCCAGTCTGCTCTCATTCACTGACATTCCCTTTGGTAGTGTCTGGCCCTGGAGGGGGAGCCTTCGTCCTCTGATTCTGACAACTTCAGGGACCAGGAAGGGCAGAGATACCAGAAAAACAGCCCCAGCCCCTTGAATAGCTGCCAGTGCCCAGGTTGGAGTGAAGGCTTGTGACTGACTTACCTACTCTGGGTCACACTTCCATTGTGCGAATAGCGCAGCACTGGAGAATGAAATTTAAATGCACTAGGCAGATAGCCGCAGGGCAGCTGGTGCATCCCAAGAACTAACAAGTTAAACTCCATGACAAACACTTGAGCATTTTCAGATGATTTATCACTTTATCTAAAGGAAACATTTTCTAAAGCACAAGTGCATGGGCATGGGGGTGTGTGCATGTGTGTGTGTGCGCGCCTGTATGTGTATGTGTGTGTTCACGTGCATCTATATGTGTGTGTATGAGTGTACATATTTGTGTGCAGACTATGTATCTGTGTGCATGTGTATGCATGCAGGGGGCTTGACATACATTGTCTTGGCTTTTCGTGGGAATGGGCTGATTTGGGCAAAATTGCTTTTCGGAAAAAATCCATTTGAAACTAATTGTTTTGTTGATGACAAAACATTCTTTTTAGAGATTCTCAGAATGGAACATTTTGATGTTTTGTTAAGAAGTCACTCTTCTGAAATGTCTTATTGCTATAAACTAGAATAGAAAATGAAAGAAAAAGTCAAAAGAGAAACTAAACGTTTCAAATTTGATTTTTTAAATGTTATTTTCTATAATAATTTAGAATGTAATATAACAATGTGATGTTATTGAAATGCAACATTTGGATTGACATATGATGAAATGGTTTGAAGGAGGAAATTCTCTAGTTTTATTCCACTTTCAAATGAAAACAAATGTCAAAGTTGCAGAATTTCCAGCAAAATGGAAGTTTTGCTTCCCCCTCACCTTGCATTGCGAGTGAGTATTGCCTCTGTGGTCTTGCGTGGGGCCACATGAGAACAGAGCAGTTCAAGGGCCAGAGGGCAATGTGTGCAGACAGAACTGTTTTAGGGAATGGTGAGATCAGCAGTGATTCACTGCAGCTTCAGCTGAAGTAACGATAACAGTAGCATTACTCATTATTACTAATTACTCAGTATTACTAGTAACTGTAAGAATAGATAATCCTTTTAAAAGTACGGTACAAATTAGCCAAAGACTCCTCCTCCCCTGAGCCACAGGGACAGTGAGGTTCTCCAGTACTGGGGAGCGCCTGCCCCATGAGTCATTTCCAGTCCTTCTGGGAATGACAACTGCTGCAGGCCATGTTGATTGGCTGGCCTTGGATCTTCAGCTTCCCAGTCACTCCCTTCCCTCTGCAGAGCTTCTCGCTGGATACACAATGGAGTGAGGGGAATCCCAACACCCTCCATCCACAGCGCAGACAGGCCAGAGAAGGCACCGTGTGCTCATGCAGGCCTGAGGTCAGTGGTGGATTAAAGATTTTGCCGCCCCTAGGCCCTGAAATAATTGCCGCCCCCCGCCCCAGCTCACCTCCGCCTCCTCCCCTGAGCATGCCGCCAGGTCCTGCTTCTCCCCACTCCCTGCCAGTGCTTATGTGTGAAACAGCTTCGCAAAGGAGGGGGGAAGAGGGGGGAACGTGGCACGCTCAGGAGAGGAAGCAGGGCTGGGGCGGGTATTTGGGGAAGGGGACCAATGGGGCAGGGAGGGGGCGGGGAATGGGGGTTAGGAAGGGGTGGTGTTGGCGTGGGGCCAGGGGCGGAGGGCACGAACCGGCGCTGGGGGAAGCAGCCTGTGGCTGCTATTATAAATTTGACGCCCCTGCAAATTTGCTGCCAGAGGCCTAGGCCTTGTCAGCCTAGGCGTTAATACGCCACTGCCTGAGGCAGAAAAAGCCCCGCTGTGCCAGAGGGAAAATGGAGGCCAGACTGTGAATCTTGGCAGGGTGGAGTGTGAGCTATGGGACCCGTCACTGGTGACTGCCAGAGCTAGAAATGTCCCAAGGGAAGCAGACCTGCCAGCAATCCAGCGTCGGGAACACTGTGTCCTTCAACAAACTCTCTGGAGACTCTGGCAGGAGCTGGCTGCAGAGACCACAGAGTGGGCCTGGCTCACACTGTTCCGACCTTCACTCACCGAGACGAGTGGCCACCTGGGGGTCTCTAATGTGGGGAACCCGGTACAGCTGCTCCATGAAGCAGGAAGCTCCACACAGGGACACTGATCTCCCTTCCCCACATCACAGCAGCAGGACTTGGTACAAAGAGGCAACTAGAGCCCAGCACCTCCCCAGACCTCACACGTCCAAACCCACCCGGCTGCCTACATCTCTCCTGGCATTCCGCCTGGGCAGCCTGTCTGAGCCTGAATCCCAACCTAACCTCAGCCCTACAGACACATGACCCGGGCTTATCGGCTCACACAAGCAGCCCTACGAGGTGAATGGAACTGCTCACATACATGAGTCTTCACAGGGGCAAAGCCTATAACCTTAATGGCACGTTTGCCACTGTCTCAGTTGCACATCAGCTGAAATCCTCATCCAAGACTTCTCCTCCTCCTCCATCGGCCCTTTGCACTCCCCTCCCTAGTCTCTTTGCTTGTCGAGCATTGGCTCCTCTCTGTGCTTTCACATAGTTCTGCCAGCAGGGTCAGAGCCAGCTTGCATGCTGTTTTGAAGACTGAGTGTAACAGGAAACACTCACCTCTTGAGCGCCTCCTGCTGCTGTGTGGGTTACAGCATTCCTTTTCCTGCTTCTGGTGCTGCCTGTATGTTATCAACCTCGATGGCAGGTCTTCAAAATGAACCCTTCTTGGGGTAGCAAAAGTCTAACAAAACAGTCTACCTGCCCTCACCAAGATCTTCAGCCCTGGCTCTAGGTCCTTTAAATTGAGCTCTTCCCTCGGGCTTCCAAACAAGCTCTGTCCCCTTCTCAGGATTTACACCACTTCACAGGTGGTCAGTGGGGAACACGGGCCAGGCTCCAACTCCACTGCTCCAAGCTCCAACCCAAAGACCCTGTAAACAGCAGCTGTGCACTGCTCCCTTCAATTTGTTGCTGCTGCTTTCCTGGGCCTCTTCCCACCTTGCCCCTCTATCTTCACCTTTGCTTAGGATTGAAGTTCTCAGGACTCTCCCAGTTTAAGCAAAGGCAGCTAGAAGCAAACTCTGACCACCTCAAGCTTCTGTGGCCGGAGCGGAGCACCCACCCCACTCTACCCCACCCTGCTCTGATTCGCCCCTCTGGTCCCAGCCAGGGACTGGCTGGCTAAGGCCCTGCAGCTCCTTTTAACTGAGCCTGCTGGGCTCTGATTGGTTCTAACCATGAGGTCTCTCTAGGCAGGTCTAGAGGACCCATCTTTGCTGCTCCTTCCTTGGGTCAGGGTGTAGTAGGACTGCAGGGCCTCCTGTAGAGTGCCGCAAAGGCCAGGTGCACCCCATCACACTGAGGCTGGGTTGTGCTGCACACACCTGCCATACGCTGAGAGCACACTGTGCTAGAGCAGGTTAGACATTTTCCAGTGGAACAGTTTCCAGCTGGAAAATGTTAAATCCACAAAACAAACATTTCACAGGAACATGTAGATTTGGTCAAAATTTTCAACAAAACATTATCAATGTTTTTTGTTTTAAATGGGTCAAAGCACTTACCATTAGGACTATTAATTATAATTATATTATATTCTATTCATCTTTATGATAAAGTGAAATCAAAGCACTTCAGCCTTATCCAGACAAAATGATTCAATACAATTGTTTCAATATTTCTGAAATGAAATTTTTCAGAAATTGTATTTCACAGGAAGTTTGGAAATTGTGACTTTTCATTCCAGTCTGGGACAAAAGGAAAAGTTGAAAGGTGGGAACTTCCTGTGGAAAGGAAATTCTCAGTGTTGACAGGCTCTCGTATGCACCTCGCAGGAAAGCTCTGTCTGTGCGAGTGAGTGCTCAGTGACGAACAGAGCCTGGGTTTGTCACAGACAATTCAGAGCTGAGTGTGTGAGCTCAGAGCCAGACCAAGACTCTTAGTGTGATCCTGGAAAAGGCAGGATTAGCGCTTCTGAGCTGCTTCTCAGGCACTGATCTCATGTTCTCAGCCAAACTACTCCCCACCAATTACTTCCTTGCTGCCAGGTGCTGAATTTCAGAGGTGCTCAGAGCCCCTAGCTCCAGTGGAGTCAATGGGAGCTGGGGCTGATCAACACCACAGGAAAGAGTCTCTTGCTTTTAGGTGCCTGAATATGGCCATTAGCACCTTGCTTGAGGAACCTATGTTTTAAAATGTTGCTGTAATCTCATTGTGCCTCAGTTGTCATCCCCCCCACCCATGGAGATGGTGATACTCCCCTACTAGACAGGCCGTATTGAGGATTAGTTCATAATTACAGTTATGTTATTATTAATAATTTGTATTTCAGTGGCACCAGAGGCCCAAGCTGAGGTCAGGAACCCGTTGTGCATGTGTGCACACACCCCACAGAGTAAGAGAGAGACCCTGCCCCAAAGATGGTGCAGCCATGTAACAAGAGCCTTCTACAGTTTATGAGAGAAATCCTGTCCTGGCTGGGGAGCACCTATTGGCCACAGATCTCCAGCCAACCCAGTTCTGTGACCAGAAAGCCTGGGAGGAGTGTTTGCTATGAAAACATCTCACATTATCAGAGATTTGAGCTATATGGACCAATGATCTGTCACCTGGGCAGAAATACACTCACTTTCACTCTAGGGAGGTCCATTGTCTGCATCTGCACTGCAACATCCCTCCCCACAGCCTCTCACTCCCCTTGGCCAGGAGCCTTCCAGATGGAACCTTATGTTCCACTTTCAGAAGGGCTGAGTCCTGGGTGTGCGGCCTTGGCAAAGCCTGGAGTTTGTTTATACAGGGACTGTTTGGGTCTCCTAATGGCCACTTAGGGACAGACAATTTCAAAGGGCTGGGTCAGGCTAGATGACAGAGCTGGCAAGATGAGCTGAAGGCTGGCGACCCCTAGAGTCTCCCTGTGAAATATCCCCCTCTGAGGAGAGCACAGGCTGACTCAGCCATTCCCTGTGTTTGTGCTAGGTCCTATTGCTGGTTATAGTGACTGGCAAGCTCTGAGCCTTCCCCAACCTCCAGGGCAGCTGCCGACCCAGACTGGCCACTTGGGAGGGGGCTCTCTCTCTTTTGCTTTTATTTATCCATTTCAAACAATGCACAGAGAGTCTTAAACAGCCGGTGCCTTTTGGACAGGGACAGCCACACAGGCTGCCCATTGCCTTCCCCAGCCCTACCTCACGGAACACCAGGCAACTCTTTCAAAACAACCCCAGACCCTGAGAGAGGCCAGAAGCGGAGACCCCCCCTTGCTCCAGTTGGCTCCTCCTTTGCAGGGAAGGAAACATCAGTAACCATCTCTGGTGAAATCACCTAGGACTTGGGGAGACGTCTCTGACAGTCACTCAGCTGGGATCCCCAGGGAGGAATCATAGAATCATAGAATATCAGGGTTGGAAGGGACCTCAGGAGGTCATCTAGTCCAACCCCCTGCTCAAATCAGGACCAATCCCCAACTAAATGATCCCAGCCAGGGCTTTGTCAAGCCTGACCTTAAAAACCAATAAGGAAGGAGATTCCACCGTCTCCCTAGGTAATGGATTCCAGTGCTTCACCACCCTCCTAGTGAAAAAGTTTTTCCTAATATCCAACCTAAATCATGCCATCACGGAGCCTTACAGAATTGTAGTCAGAGTGCCTCATCCCCATTCTCCTTTATGGGTTCAGCGCCCAGTCAGACTACATCTCCCAGAAAGCACCATGGCCAGGAAATCACATACACCACCTCTAGGGTGACCATATTTTCCCAAAGGGAAAACAGGACACCTCACAGGGCCGGCCCGAGGCCACCCGCGTGAGCCCACTCCCTCCCCTCAGCCCTCTCTGCCTCCTGCCCATGGGGCTGGCCCAAGGCCCCATTTATCCCCCATGGAGGGAACTAGCCTGAGCCCCTCCTGCAGCCCACCCGGGTCCGGCTCAAGGAGCCCCTCTACCCTTTGCAAGTGGGGCTGGCCCAAGACTCCCTGCTGCCTTCCCGTGCAGGGCTGGCCCAAGGCCCCTTTTCTCCCCCATGCATGGGACCGGCCTAAAGCCCCTTTGCTGCCCACCCATGGCTGGCCCTAGGTCCCCCTCTACCCCCTGCAGTTGGGGCTAGCCCAAGACCCCTGCTGCCTGCCTGCATGGGGCTGGCCCCGCCCAACCCACTCTCCTGAGCCCTCCCTCCTGTACAGGACCGGAGTTGTCGCTTGCTTCCCTCTCCCTCCCCACACATTCCTCCCCACCCTGCTAGGGGTTACACCCCTCTTTTTTGGCAAAACCTTGCATTTGTCCCATTTACTCTTGCTGACGATGATCAGTTGGCAAGAGCAAACAGGACAAATGCCCAGTTTTGCCAAAAAAAGGTAAGGACTACCTGGACAGGGCTTAAAAAGGGAATGCCCTAGCCAAAATGGGACATATGGTCACCCTATCCACCTCCCCCTCCAAGATTTGCAAACTGAAATATTTCAGTATTTGGCCCAATTTTTGTGGTATTTGAATTTCACCTGAAAATCAAAATTTTCCATAGAAAATTTAAATAAAAACAATTTATTTCATTTTCCCCAAAATTTTCTGTGGAAAAATAAAATCACTAGGGCTAGTCTTGAGGTACGGAGAGATGAAGTGGCTTCCCCAAGGACACATAGAGCCAGGAGTTGCCTGCAGGCTTTTGAGTCCCAGCCCAGTGCTCAGACCACAAGAGCATTCTTTCTTCCTGATGCAGATGCTTTGGAATCGCATGGGGTGAACTGTGCTAGTGAAATACACGAGTAGAGCTTGTTGAAAAATTTCCAACCAAACATTTTTCCATTGGAAAATGCTATTTTGTCAAAATAAAAACTTTCTGTGGGAACCTGTTGATTTGAGGAATTTTTGGTTAAAAAAAATGGAAAAAATGCATTTTGGGGATTTTTTTAAAGATATATTCCAATTCAAAAGCAATCATTTTGGGCAGTTTTCTGACCTGTGCTATGCAGAACGTCAGACTGAATGATCACAGTGGTACTTTCTGGCCTTAGGATTTAGGAATCTATTTTGTTAAGGTCTGGACGGTCCATTTCAATCTTATCAGAATGTAACTTTTCTATTTTTCATTTGAAACAGTGTTTCATTTTGAAATTAATTTCATTTTATAGTGGAGTCTAAATTACATTTTAGTGTAAAATTGGAATCAAAATGATTAATCCAAAATGATTTTTTTCTTTCAAAAAATGTTGTTTTGTGAGTAATTTCAAATTTTTTTGTTTTTGTTCCAAGCTGGCATGGACACAAATTTTGAAATGTTGGGATTTTCCCCAGAACAGAAAGTGCAAGTTTTGACCAGCAGTGGAATGCCATCTGTATATGCAATGTACATATTGCATACCTCAGAACCATCTGTGCCAATGGTGCAATTTCTGTCCAGCCCCAAGCATGTACAGAGGACACCATTTTGTAGAATAAAATGGAATCTTCTGAATAGCGTGACCTCACACATGCCGTACGCATGAGGTCATGTTGCATGTAGGATACAATTTTGCATGCAAGTGTAGAATTGTATGCCTGACTAAAAATATCATGGTATGGCACTGCTGACCAGCTTTATATAAGAGTTTATTGCTAACCAGAGATGTAAAGCTCTTTCTGTTGGTTTAATCTCATGTACAGGATCTAAGAATAGCTTTGATCTCTTCTATTTAAAAACAAAATGACAGTGAATTGTCCGGCTAAGAGCTATTAGGAAAGTGCCATGGTGCCATGTGTGATCTGTATCGGACTGTCTGGGAGGTCTGGGATGGGCAATGATCATGTCCCCTACAGATTCTGTCCTTTTGTGGGAAGGAATGGCTGCCTTGTGTGTGCGAAAATCAAATCCCTGATTGTTTTGGTTTTTTCCTTCCTGATAACTTGCCGTAGCTGCCAGGGTATGGATGTCTGTGCATGGTCATTGTGGAAACGGATCATTATCTGCGTCTTGGTTCTCAGAACTGGAGGAGGATTGGGGGCCTATCAGAGTAGTGGTATCAGTGTAATTTGCCAAAGGGAAAACTTCTGATCACAGCCACATTCCCTGATAAATGGTTGGCACTGAGACCACTTAAGGGAGAATTTCACCCTTGTGAACATGCATTCAGTCTTTCATTGGCTGCTCCTTCTACCAAGCCATTAGCTCAACATCCCAGGGAAAGCTCAGCAAAGGAAAAGGTAGGCTAGATACTGGGGAAATCCTGTTTTCCTGACCGTACTATCTATGAGCATGTGGAGCTGTGTTCCAGGGGACAGAGCAGAAGCCCTGTGGTGGGAGAAATGTAAAATTGGATGGGACGGAGTATTGGGCACATGCTGTAGACAGAGACTAGGACTGGGGCTGTGTCTGTGTGGAACTCCAGTAGGCTTGGAAGGTAAATGTTTGCTGGGCAGGAATCGACTGGTACATATCTTCATAAATGATCTGGAGGATGGTGTGGATTGCACTCTCAGCAAATTTGCGGATGATACTAAACTGGGAGGAGTGGTAGATACGCTGGAGGGCAGGGATAGGATACAGAGGGACCTAGACAAATTGGAGGATTGGGCCAAAAGAAATCTGATGAGGTTCAATAAGGATAAATGCAGGGTCCTGCACTTAGGACGGAAGAACCCAATGCACAGCTACAGACTAGGGACCAAATGGCTAGGCAGCAGTTCTGCGGAAAAGGACCTAGGGGTGACAGTGGACGAGAAGCTGGATATGAGTCAGCAGTGTGCCCTTCTTGCCAAGAAGGCCAATGGCATTTTGGGATGTATAAGTAGGGCATAGCGAGCAGATCGAGGGACGTGATCGTCCCCCTCTATTCGACATTGGTGAGGCCTCATCTGGAGTACTGTGTCCAGTTTTGGGCCCCATACTACAAGAAGGATGTGGATAAATTGGAGAGAGTCCAGCGAAGGGCAACAAAAATGATTAGGGGTCTGGAACACATGACTTATGAGGAGAGGCTGAGGGAACTGGGATTGTTTAGTCTGCGGAAGAGAAGAATGAGGGGGGATTTGATAGCTGCTTTCAACTACCTGAGAGGTAGTTCCAGAGAGGATGGTTCTAGACTATTCTCAGTGGTGGAAGAGGACAGGACAAGGAGTAATGGTCTCAAGTTGCAGTGGGGGAGGTTTAGGTTGGATATTAGGAAAAACTTTTTCACTAGGAGGGTGGTGAAACACTGGAATGCGTTGCCTAGGGAGGTGGTGGAATCTCCTTCCTTAGAAGTTTTTAAGGTCAGGCTTGACAAAGCCCTGGCTGGGATGATTTAATTGGGGATGGGTCCTGCTTTTGAGCAGGGGGTTCGACTAGATGACCTCCTGAGGTCCCTTCCAACCCTGATATTCTATGATTCTATGATCGCTTGAGCAGATAGAAGAGGAGTGAGACCTTTCAGTTCAGGAGCGTTTAGTTGCAATAGGCCCAGTTCCCCACTGATGTAGCACCAGGGAGGAATATCATGGAGTGTAATTCCAAAAGGCTTTGATATGTGATGAAATATGTAGCTGCAGCGGGACCTTGCTGCTCACAGAGCTCTGCAGCACTGAAATATTGGGGGCATTGCTGCTAGCTGACATAGTTTAAACCCAGGTCTTGATTTATTAACTTCCAAGCAGACCCAAAGGCACGCGCTGTGACACAACATAAACAGTCAGCATTAGGGGATGCACTTCCTGTCTCTTGCTCTGCTGAGGGTCTCACATTACTGACCCTGAGGGCTGGCTCTACCAGGGGTCTGCCCCCATCTGTGACTCCTGTTCCTGTATCTCCAGGGAGAGCAGATGGCTCTCTTACTTCCTTGTTCTCCTGGTTGTGTGTGGGCTGCTCTGTGCCGAGCCTCTCTTCACTGCTCAGCCAGCCGTCCCTGCTGTGATTTACAACATTTTACCCACTGCACTAACCTTCATGCTTCCCTTTAAAACAATAACAATAAACATTCCCGGCTGTATGTGCTCAGCAGAGCTACCAAACCACAGGCTTGTATGGAGTGAAATCCACAACAAGGGTGATGTCATGGTGGGAGTCTGCTATAGACCACCGAACCAGGGGGATGAGGTGGACGAGGCTTTCTTCTGGCAACTCACAGAAGTTACTAGATCGTAGGCCCTGGTTCTCATGGGAGACTTCAATCACCCTGATATCTGCTGGGAGAGCAATACAGCGGTGCACAGACAATCAAGAAAGTTTTTGGAAAGTGTAGGGGACAATTTCCTGGTGCAAGTGCTGGAGGAACCAACTAGGGGCAGAGCTCTTCTTGACCTGCTGCTCACAAACCGGGAACAATTAGTAGGGGAAGCAAAAGTGGATGGGAACCTGGGAGGCAGTGACCATGAGATGGTCGAGTTCAGGATCCTGACACAGGGAAGAAAGGAGAGCAGCAGAATACGGACCCTGGACTTCAGAAAAGCAGATTTTGACTCCCTCAGGGAACTGATGGGCAGGATCCCCTGGGAGAATAACATGAGGGGGAAAGGAGTCCAGGAGAGCTGGCTGTATTTTAAAGAATCCTTATTGAGGTTACAGGGACAAACCATCCCGAAGTGTAGAAAGAATAGTAAATATGGCAGGCGACCAGCTTGGCTTAACAGTGAAATCCTTGCGGATCTTAAACACAAAAAAGAAGCTTACAAGAAGTGGAAGATTGGACAAATGACCAGGGAAGAGTATAAAAATATTGCTTGGGCATGCAGGAGTGAAATCAGGAAGGCCAAATCACACCTGGAGTTGCAGCTAGCAAGAGATGTTAAGAGTAACAAGAAGGGTTTCTTCAGGTATGTTAACAACAAGAAGAAAGTCAAGGAAAGTGTGGGCCCCTTACTGAATGAGGGAGGCAACCTAGTGACAGAGGATATGGAAAAAGCTAATGTACTCAATGCTTTTTTTTGCCTCTGTCTTCACGAACAAGATCAGCTCCCAGACTACTGAACTGGGCAGCACAGCATGGGGAGGACGTGACCAGCCCTCTGTGGAGAAAGAAGTGGTTCGGGACTAGTTAGACAAGCTGGACGAGCACAAGTCCATGGGGCCAGATGCACTGCATCCGAGAGTGCTAAAGGAGTTGGCAGATGTGACTGCAGAGCCATTGGCCATTATCTTTGAAAACTCATGGTAATCGGGGGAAGTCCTGGACGACTGGAAAAAGGCTAATGTAGTGACCATCTTTTAAAAAGGGAAGAAGGAGGATCCTGGGAACTACAGGCCAGTCAGCCTCACCTCAGTCCCTGGAAAAATCATGGAGCAGGTCCTCAAGGAATCAATTCCGAAGCACTTAGAGGAGAGGAAAGTGATCAGGAACAGTCAGCATGGATTCACCAAGGGCAAGTCATGCCTGACTAATCTAATTGCTTTCTATGACGAGATAACTGTCTCTGTGGATGAGGGGAAAGCAGTGGATGTGTTGTTCCTTGACTTTAGCAAAGCTTTTGATACGGTCTCCCACAGTATTCTTGCCAGCAAGTTAAAGAAGTATGGGCTAGATGAATGGACTATAAGGTGGATAGAAAGTTGGCTAGATTGTCGGGCTCAATGGGTTGTGATCAATGGCTCCATGTCTAGTTGGCAGCCGGTATCAAGTGGAGTGCCCCAAGGGTCGGTCCTGGGGCCGATTTTGTTCAATATCTTCATAAACAATCTGGAGGATGGTGTGGATTGCACCCTCAGCAAGTTTGCAGATGACACTAAACTGGGAGGAGAGGTAGATATGCTGGAGGGTAGGGATAGGATACAGAGGGATGTAGACAAATTAGAGGATTGGGCCAAAAGAAATCTGATGAGGTTCAACAAGGACAGAATCCTGCACTTAGGACGGAAGAATCCCATGCACCGCTACAGACTAGGGACTGAATGGCTAGGCAGCAGTTCTGCAGAAAAGGACCTAGGGGTTACAGTGGATGAGAAGCTGGATATGAGTCAACAGTGTGCCCTTGTTGCCAAGAAGGCCAATGGCATTTTGGGATATATAAGTTGGGGCATTGCCAGCAGATCGAGGGATGTGATTGTTCCCCTCTATTCGACATTGGTGAGGCCTCATCTGGAGTACTGTGTCCAGTTTTGGGCCCCACACTACAAGAAGGATGTGGAAAAATTGGAAAATGTCCAGAGGAGGGCAACAAAAATGATTAGGGACTGGAACACATGACTTATGAGGAGAGGCTGAGGGAACTGGAATTGTTTAGTCTGTGGAAGAGATGAATGAGGGGGGATTTGATAGCTGCTTTCAACTACCTGAAAGGGGGTTCCAAAGAGCATGGATCTAGACTGTTCTCAGTGGTAGCAGATGACAGAACGAGTAGTAATGGTCTCAAGTTGCAGTGGGGGAGGTTTAGGTTGGATATTAGGAAAAGCTTTTTCACTAGGAGGGTGGTGAAACACTGGAATGCGTTACCTAGGGCGGTAGTGGAATCTTCTTCCTTAGAAGTTTTTAAGGTCAGGCTTGACAAGGCCCTGGCTGGGATGATTTAGTGGGGGATTGGTCCTGCTTTGAGCAGGGGGTTGGACTAGATGACCTCCTGAGGTCTCTTCCAACCCTGATATTCTATGATTCTATGATTCAGTTCAGCCCTGGCGGTTCGCTGTGGGGCACAGGCCTGTGGACAGGAGTGGTTTCCCCTCTTTGAGCTGTCAGCCATGCAACCAGCCCACCTCCATCCCTGCTGGTAAACTCCCATGTCTGGGTTTGGCTGAAGAGTGAGAGGTTTTGAGGAGTCTGGGCGGGTATACATACCGAGATCCCCAGATGTGGAGGGCAGATGTCACTCGCATGCCCAGCCTGTAGGAGTTGAGGGTGCCCTGGGCATACAATGGCTCTGACGGGCACTAGGCTTTCTGCAGGGAGCTGTAAGTACCAGCAGATTTCTCTGCAGGGCCTGGAGACACAGGGATTGGCTCAGCCAGCTGGTTTAGATTCAGCAGACTATCAGATGCTCACTCACATCCCAGCACAGGGTTGGGATGGCTGCTCTCGGGGAGCCAGCACTGGGCTTTCTGTGTCACGTCTTTCCCTGGGAGGCACCCGCTGCATCACATGTGGAACCCCTCTTTCCCACTGCCTATTGCACGAGGGGACCACAGCGTGGGTGCCTGGCAGGGCTGGCCTGGCCTCCTTGTACACAGTTTCAGGCCAAACTTGGCTTGGCACAAAGTGAACAGCAGTACTCCAGCTATACCAGTACAGGTGCCACCATACAACACGTTGGGCTCAATGGCTGGGGGGCAAAAAGATGGCCCCAAGAGCACCCTGGGAAGAGGAGGTACATACAGACATCTATTGTTTTAACCCTGAGTCCTTCTGCTCATTACATTTCTATGAACCAGCATCTCACCCTGGTTTGTGCTGGAGCTCCCCTGACTCACTGCATTTCACACTGGTTACCGTCGCACACCTGGGACATCTGAGGTACATACAGCTGGTGAAACTGGGTGGAATAGCCTTCTCAGCCAGCTGACATGGGGTGAACTGGGGCCTGTCGGTTGGAACCAGTGCCTGCAGAGACCAAGGGGGGGATCTCAGGTCCAGCTCAGCCTGGTACTGTAACAGCATCTTCCCAGCTAATCGCTCTGGCATTGTCTCTTAGTGACCCCCGCCATGTTGCTAATCTAGAACCATTGTCCTGTCTCCTGCTAGCCCTGCTATTAAACTAAACCAACACACACAAGCAGCAAATGTAAGGCATGCACAAAAGGGAATGCCGGGGAAGTTTCCCAAAAGTACAACAACTGTGAAAACTTCAGGTGTCAATAAGATTGTAGCATTTCCTTTTGCATATGACTTACATACACATCCCAATAACCCATAGACCCTAAGAGCCAGGTCACATACGGTAGTCATAAATTATTACCGATCTGCCCCTGTCCTTCACCACTGGGTGCTGTGCCTAGGGTCCCCGCTGGGTGCCTCACTCCCCTGGAAACCAGCCCTCTTCTAGACCTTGTGAATTAAAAATAGAGCCTTGCTTATGAAAGTTCATAGGGACTCAGCAGGATGCCTCTTCTAGTCTATGGTGTTGTAAAGCAATTGCTGTGTTCCAGGAAGAATCCAGGCGAGCAACAGGCAGAACAGACCCCAGCCCACGAGGAGTCCTCTGTAATCGAAAACAGATGGTTTTGGCTTAGCAAAGACGTGTCACTCTCTTTTCATCAATAGGAGAGCAGGGCAGCAACCAGCTTATAGCATGCCAGCTTCTGAAATGCCTCGCCAGTAGCCCCATGAGCTCAGATGCCAGGCAGGTACATCTCAGAGGGCAGGTTGCTTGCCGCCTGCCAGAAGTTTGGCTGTAGGCACAATAAAGGGTCCCTTCTGGATAATCCACACTCCATTTCTGCAATGGTTATAAATATACAGGCGGAATTGGGAATGCTGCAGTACCTGATCAGCAGGTGCGTGCATGGGACCCTAATGTTGGGGTGCAGTGCCCTGGTGCGGTGCATGTGTGCATGGGTCCCTAGTGCTGGGGTGCAGTGCTGTAGTGTCCTCTGAGATCTTCATCACGTCTGCATCTTTATGTTCTTATGTCCCTGAGGCTAAGCTCCACTGTAAAGCACAGGGCCAGTGACAGTGCTGCTGGGTCGAAAGGCCTGGGAAACTCATTTGCCCATGATCAAAGGTTCTGTGAATGGAGCCCTTGGTCTGGAATAGCTTTTACCAGTGCACATTAATTATTTGTGGGCCAAGAGTCAATGACCCCGGCCTGGTGGAGGGCAAAGGTGGCACCAACATTTCTCAGAGTCAGCTGTGAATACTTTGGCCTGGTGCATGTGACCTTGTGTCCTCTGCGCTGATCCCAGTGATTACACAGATCAGTATTTCTGGCAGCAAAAGGAACTCTCTTAGCCCAGGTTTTGGGGCCAGTGGGCTCAGCATAATCCCTGCTGGGAGCAGGTTTGTCTGCACGTGCCCATCTCTGATGCATGAAAGGGCAGGCTGTTGATGCGGCAGGTGTGGGGTTAACACAGCCTCAAGTGTACTGTGGGCGGGCGCTTGAGCCACTAACAAAGGATAGAAATGAATGGAAAAAGTGAAGTGTTTTTTCCCTAAAGCAAACAGCTTGCTGAGAGGAGAAGCTGGAGTGCGCCTCGCCGGCTATTAATACATTCCTCGCTCCCTTCAAACTAAACAGCTGCTCTCAGCTCCAAGTTCATAAAAACAGCCTCAAATACAGGAGAGCACAGGGCAGTTCTGCATGTCATCCAGCAAAGCTGCCTGCTGGAGGTGAGGCTGCGCTAGGCCCAGGCCGGGAGCAGGAAGGGGCTGGCAACCTCAGAGGCACTGCCCTTAGCAAGTGGGCTTTGCTCCCCCCCACAGATGTCCTGGCTGGGCGGATGGGGTGCTGTCAAAGCAAGAGTTCTCTGCTCTTTGGATAAGCCCCCAAATAGCTGCTCTTCCCCAGTCATCTCCCACTCCTCCATGCTGAGGGGAAGGGCTGGACGCTGCAGGGCTGAGAGGAAGGGATGGGCTGGTTGTGGTGTCAGCAGCTGCTCTGAGAGCACAGGGATCAGATCCGATCACTGGTGCTGGAACTGAGAAATCAAGGCAGAAAGAGGCTGCTTGGCTTCCAGACCTTGCACCTGGGGGCTGCTGGGTGCATGCTGGTCTGCCCAAAAGGAAGGGAGGCTCAAACCCAGCTTCACCTGACCCTGAGCACCCCTTGCTCCTGTAATAACCCGGGTTCTCGCTGGGGTAGTGAAAGGCTCCCCTCGCATCCCCACTGCTGGCCACTGACTGTTCCTGGGGGGTGGCGAGTTGGGCTTAGGCACCCAGCAAGCTGGGGAAGCCAGGAGACAGTGGTGCCTTCTCACTCTGCACCACAACTAGGGGGATTTCTCTGTCCCTTGCCCGGGTAACAAGTGCAGAGTGCAACAGCTGCTTGCCAGATCCACACAGCTGTGCAAACCATCTGCAGAACATGCTGCATACCAGCTGCAGCCGAGTGGAGGGGAAGCCATTAGCACGGTCAGAAACGGAGGGAAACAGCAGCACCCCTTTGCCCTGCACACCTGGACAGGGCCAGTAAGGACACTGCAAAGCAGAAGCACAAAGTGGGGAAGGGGGCAGCATGGCCTCCAACTCAATGACACACACCCTGCTGATGCATGGGCAGGCAGCAGTGATCTGATAGCACGCTGCCCACCTGTCCTCAGAGCACGCACTGAGCTGCACACTGACTTCCCAACAGCCACCACCGCAGCCAGGGTCCTGTCGCTGCTGGTCACGGCTCAGCGCTCCTGTCTGGAACCACTAGAGGGATCTGCAATGGAGCCTGCAAGAACCGAGCTGTGTAACTGAGGCTTCAATAGTAGGGGTTGGTTTTTTCTTCTGCTTGTTTTTATCTTAGGCCTGGTCCACGCAGTGCTTGTCCTCACATTGCTACTTCGGGGCCAGGGCTAACTTTACAGCAACCTAGCTAAAGCAGCACAAGCCCTGTTGTGGAGGCCACTGTACGGAGAGAAAGGTGCTTAGGCTGGTCTGGCTTATTCCCACTCATTCATCGGGGTAAGCGATGGCAGAAGAGTTACAACAGTGTGTACCGCAGCCCTTGGATACCTTAGGGATGTCCCCTCTTCTCTGGCTCTGCTGGAGGCCCCCTGGTGGGTCTCTGGGGAGCTGTTGGGGATCTGTTATGTTCAGTGAAGGGGCACAGTATTGGATCTTTGACAGACACCTTTCTCCAAAATGATATTAGACAGTGAAGTAAAGTAGGTGTTAATAACGAGAAACCAAAAGCAGAGCGTTAGCGTCTGTTTCTAAATCTCTTCAGCTGTCAGTCGGGCAGCATCCAGTATCCTGCTCTGAGGATGGTCTCATTTCCCTGGAGCTCTGCCCACCACAGTAGCTTCCAGGGCAGACAAGACCTCAGTTTCTAATGAAAAACACAAGCTGAAAAAGGCATCGCCTTCAGAAAAAGCACAAACAAGCCACTTTCCAGGCCTGCTTTCTCCATCACACAGCACCAGAAAAGGGCACAAGCCCCGTTTATTTCCTTTTCTGGTCTGGGGCAGAGGGTCACTCTGGTCTGTTATAAGGCATGGTTTCCAGGTGGAGTTTAGAGATGTCTCTTGGTAACCTCGTCCCCTTTCCCTGAGGCACTGCCACAGGGCCAGCTGCCCTTACATTGAACATGGCTAGTGCCCAGCATGGCAGTCATGGCCTGGCAGGCCCACGTGTGCAGAGCCACGGCTAGATCCTTCCTGGTGTCCTGTCCGCTTTCATCCCTCGTCTGTCAACAAACAGAATGCAATCACACAAGCTGTATTACCCCTATTTGCAGATGTGGAAACTGAGGCAGAATGATGGGAAGGGACTTGCCCACTATCTCCCAGCAGCAGATTTGGGGAACAGGTTTCTCTAATGGAAATGGTTTCCCCATCCTTTGAAAATTTTCAAGATTTCATAGACTTCCCATCCCACAGTGGATGAACCCAAATCCTTGTGCTCTGCCTGATTTAGAGCAGAGACTTGAATCTGGCTTTTCTATATCCGAGCTCAGTTCTCAGACCATTGGGCCTGGGGCTGTTCCGATGTGGCTCACTCTCTCTCTCTCTGAATTTGTCCAGAGATTCCATCCTGGATCTAATAACTCTCCCCAAGGAAAGTTTTACCTAAACTGATACTTACCATGGAGACGCTTCGGGTCTGACAAATCAGCATTTTGTTGGAAAATTCCCAATCAACTCTACTCACATCACAATTTTTCATTGGTGTCATGAGCCAGCCCATCAGCCTGGAATATGTTCTTTTTCCTGCTCTTTGTAGTCTAAGGCAGTGATTGTCAACCTATTTACCATTGTGGGCTGCACACGCAGCTCTCTATGTGTTATGTGGCACCGCACCCACACAATATATATATACTACCTGTATGGCCCTGAGGATGTCACATGGGCTGCAGCTGTGTGCTGATTGGGCTGCAAGCAGCCCATGGACTGAGAACCACTGGTCTAAGGGCTGCATTTGTAAAGGGGCTTCCAAAGTGACTAGTGATTTTGGAAGCCTCCCTTGGGGCACCTTGTACCAGCTGAGCACCCCCCTTTAGAGCTCAGAGACCCTCCATGGCGTCTCAAGCTGGGCACCCACAATCAGCAGCCATGTTGAAAAATGTAGACCCTGCCTCTTTACATACTGATCTGCACTGATGTAAGAGGCCACATTGCTCCTGGTCTTTGTGCCAAACATAGACAACTGGTGCCTCCTGATACTGGGGGTGCATAATGTAAAGGGGGGGGGGGACACATGTCCGCCCCATGTGTCGCCTCTGGGAGGAACTTCCAGCCCCACCTCCCTGGGCCAGGGCAGCCAATCCTGTCAACTTCTGGGAGGTTGGGGCCACAGGAGCAGGGATTACATGCCTCTCAGCGCGGCAGGGGCCAGCCCTGACCCAGAGAAACTCACAGCACCAGTGTATCACCGGAGCTCGCACACACCTCAGGACAGGAGGGGTGGGTCTTGAGCAATGCCCCTACCTCTGGCTGAGCAGAGGTCAGGGAACCTGCTCCTGGCGTCTTCCCCAGTGACCCACTGCCCATGTTCTCCCCACCCCACCAGAGTTACCTGTGTGTGAGGGGACTCTGTTCTTCTCCTGCTGCGCCTCCCCCTTACCCCCTGGCATGTTTCCAGCTCACTCAGACGCTCTCCCTGGCAGCGTGGCCAAGGTGGGGAGTGGAGAGGACGGGACGGAGCTGCTTTTCACGCCAGCTGAGGGTGGCAGCTCCAGGTCGCTGCCCCTGTGCAGTGAGGTGGCTGCCTGAGAGAGAGCCTGGCTGGGGAGGCGGTCGTGGCCCACCGCTTCAGCTCCATGCCTGGACCCAGCTGCCAGGCACATGGGCCAAACGAGCCAGAAATGTGCCGGGGGGGCTCTGGCCACTGGGGTGAGTCCTGATGGTGTTGGTGACTGAGCTGTGCTAGAGGAATAAGTCTCTTTTCTCTGCAAATCTTTGGACATATCTTCGATCATGTCTACCTGGAGCAGACAGGAAATGCTGCCCTGGATTCTCTGTGGATCTTTACAGCACATGGCCCTGTGCAGCTCTGACCCACACTCACAGCTACAGCAGTAAAAAGGGGAATTAATACAGCTGGCGGTTTTTCTGATGGAATTTGGCTATTTCAGAAAACAGATTTTCCTGAAAACATGTTGACTTTCTCAAAGTTTTCCACTTTGTGACAAAACCCTTTTTGTTTGTTTTGGTTGTTAGTCAGTTTTCATTTACCATTTTCAGAACAAAATTCTGCAGAAAACTCATGAAAGAAAATAAGTGGGATGAAACCTTTGGAAAGTTTCCAAATTGTTGTGAGTTAAAAAAAAAGCAAACAATTTAAATAATAATAAGAATTGTGCTTGAAGAGGAAATATTAGCAATCCAGATCTCAGCGTGAGTTCTGAAGCATGCTGTGTTTGCAATGTCTGTGTACAGACAAAGGTTGATATGTTGAACTGTAGTCTGCCCCATAGCCCATCTGAATGTATTTATGTGCCTAATTTCAGCTGTAAATCCTCTATGCTGACAGATAGGAGCCAACTCAGAGGCAGGTAGGATTTGCTTCATTGCTGAAACCCCTTCACTGTAAAATTTCTTTCATTAACTATGTGTCTAGGTTCAGTGCCAAAGTCTAATTAATTTTGTGAGCCAGCAGAGATTGGCTGTGTTCAGTTTGGTTGAATTTATTAGGAATACAGTTTGTGATACACAATTTGCACCAGCATCCTGTAAATAAGTATTTGGCTTCTCGGAAATAATGACTCATGGTTTGGATGGGTAGAAATGTACCAACAACATAACCTCTCAATCCTTTAATGCCAGACAGATCAGTGTGAGCATGGACTTCATGCTGCCCAGCTGAATGGCACAGCAAGCCATATATATAGCAGCACTTTATACTCAGTCCTTTTGCACTGTGTGGGAAAGACAAAAAAAGGGTAGGACATGTCACTGAGGTCACTCTGCTCCCAGAGCCACGTTCTATCAATTCATCTGTGATCAGCTCCTTCCTCCACCCCCCCAGAGGATTTATGCCCTACGTGTGGGAAGGGGACCTGCATGTACTAGAGAGAAGCACTGTAAAGAGGATTCCTTGGGCTCTCGATTACTTTGCAAAGTGACTGTCACAATGGCCTGTAGGGCCCACGTTTATCACTTCTCAAATGGAAGTCAAAGGATGGTTTTTCAAACTGCCTCCCTGTCAAACCCTGCAGAGCTCGTTCTGGCTCATGCCGCGTCACCAGCAATAAAGGGAGAGATCTCAGCTGGCCAGGCAGCCTAGCTCCTAGGGCAGAACAAGGGCATGAGGCACCCGCACTACAGCTCCCATGAGGCATCATAGCACCTGAGGCAGATGCTTTTTAATGCCGAGCTGACTAAAACTGCCGACGTTTCGCCATTCTGGAGCTGGAATTTTCCAGAACAGTTGTTCTGTAAAAAAATTCACATGTTGATTTTTCAGCCCAATTTGGGACAACAAAAGCATCAAAATTCTGGACCCCGGCGGGGTGCTGTCACTCACATGCAATACAGTGCATTACGGCCTGCTCTCAGCTCCTGCCAGTGGCTGATCCATAACAGCTATGCGAGCGTCCAGAGCAGCAGCCCGAGAGCCCAGGACAATGAGCCAGGATTGCTGGCTGCTGGGCACAGGACTGTGGACCTTGTGCTGGATACTAGGAGAAGGTTTCAGGCCTGCATTCAAAGATGGCTTCTCTGCAACCTGCGCTCCCACCATGACTATTCTAAAAACGTCCTGCAGAATCACTCAATTTTTCCTTCTGTCAGCATGGGTTGAGTTCTGCTCTCCTCTCCCCCACATATGACCCCAGGGGTCACCTGGCAGAGCAGGATTTCAGCATCGCCAGCCCCACGTAGTCGCAAACCACGTGTCCGTCATTTATGTTGCTAGCCAGGAACTGGGTGCTCTGTATTTCCTGGGTGCCCATCATGAAACACCTGTGAGCTGACTTCCAGCAGTGCTCAGCACTGCTGACGGGAAGGCGAGGCGCTGGGCAGCTGTGAGTTCTTGTCCTATCCTTGCCACTGGCTTGCTGAGCAGTGGCCTGCTCAGAACCCCTGATGTATTTGGTGCCTCGAAGGGAGCTGCCAGGTGCTGAGCTCATTGAAAATCTAACCCGTTTGTCTTGGCCTCTCAGTTCCCTGCTTGGAAAGCGAGGTTGACAATACTCCCCCTCCTCACAAAGATGTCACGAATTCAGTGCTGTCTGTGAGGCTCTTGGTCCCATGGTGCTGAGCATCATGGAAACGCCAGCAAGGAGATGGAGTCTCCTGTATTCAGGGCAGGGTTTGGAGGATGGCAGTAGATGACAGAGGGGCCATTGAATGGAAATAGGGAACTCCTGCCCCATTCCCTGAGCACTGTCCACCCTGTGTAGGGAATGAGGCAGAAACAATAGTCTGTGCTCATGCAATTGCAGACTGTCTTCCAATGCATAAGCCCCAGGGACTGCACTCAGGTCTCACGGGCAGTCCAAATACTGGGATTTCCTATTTTCTGAATGCAAGACTTTGCAACCTGAATATTAGGGTTTTCTTTAACATCATCCTTTTTTGTGTGGACTTGCCTATATTTTTACAAAAGCAAACTGAAATATTCCATCCTATGGGGACCACATGGACCCCCCAGTGGGCCATCAGCAGCAGCGGGACATTTAGTACCATGCACTGGCCTTTGCGCACATCGTAACTCAGCCAAGTCTGAGAGGATTGGCATGGAGCATTGGTCCAGGGCTGCAGTTCCTGGGCAACACAAAGATAAAACCCATAATCAGAATGATGCCAGCAACAGACCCCTCATTGCCCCCAACTACCCTGCCAACTGGCAGGTCTTCTGTGAACTTCGGAGGCACAAGAGCTTCCCAGACAAGGTACTGAACGGGAAGGAGATGGCTGAAAGAGAGAACAGGGGAACCTGCAACCTGCGTGTGTATGTTCATACACAAGCACATGCACATAAACATACACGCATGTACAAGCACACACATGTGGACACACACACACTGCCCCCCCGCCACTCCTTTGCTCCCCCTCCCCCCTCCATGCTGTGCCAGGCAGAGGCCCGGCTTGCCCATTCTGACTGAGGATGAAAGTATTACAGTCACATTCCTGGCTAAACTTTGGGGGGGGGGGGGCACAGAGGGAGGGTGTCCATTCAGGCAGAGGCTGTTATTAATGCAATAGCTCCAGGCGGGTTACGGGGCAGGGCAGGAGAGGAGATTACGCCGACCAAACTGTTCTCAGTAATGCATATAGACGTTTCTCCAGTACATTCAGTTCACTGCCCTGCTTTTGCGTGCCCTGCCCCCAGCACGGGGGCCATGACGTCAATCCAGGTTATTCTTAGACAAGAGAATTCCCAAGAAGATTGTCAGCCTCTGACAACAACTGCCTTTGAGGCAAGCATTTAACTCATGGGCGTGAGGAGACACGGATCCCTTCCAGCTGCTGTAGGGCTTCGTGCCTCTGGCATTCCCCATTCAGCAGCCAGTGGGTTTGTCAGAAACACACATGAGGCTCAGGGATGGATTCTGCTCTCCCTCACAGCGGTGTAAATCAGGAGTGACTGCACTGAAATCTGTTCACAGCTGGTGTAGGTGAAGGGAGATTCAGGATATTAACCCCCTGACTGGACAAGGAGAAGCAGCTGTCTTCCATCCTAGGCTGCCCTGAGAGTCACAAAAGTCTCAAAATACTCATCGCTGCAAGGGCAACTGGAGGGAAGCCTGCAAATCCTGCATTTCAATGAGCAAGAAGCTCATTTACAAAAAACTAGTGCAGAGTTGAGTGCTATGAACATCAGGTACCCTCTGAATAATTAACAGAAGCTATTGCACCACAGCATGTTCTGTGCTCACCCTCCGCCCCTCCAGCTGTTTGATCTTAGCAGACATCTGGAACAGAAATCCTTCACAATTGGCTTTTCCAAACCCCAGCGAGGGCTGGCTTCTGCTCTCTCATTCCTGCTCAATTGGATTTTCTAGGTATCAGATCTTGCATTTGACTCTTCCATATCCCAAGGGCCTGCTGAACCCCATGCAGGAGGCCTGGCTGAGAGGCAGGGCCAAGAGGAAACATGCTTTGCCCCTAACTCCTCCATGAATGGGGGAAAGACAGAAGGGTTGTAACTGTTGAATGCACAGCTGGGAAATGAGGCATCTTTCATTGGGCAAGTTCTTCTGGCTACTTAGACAGCTTGTGTCAGAAATTAGAGCTGGGCAAAAATAAGAATTTTAATGTTTTGATATTTGTTTTTGTCCCAAATTGGGATAAAAAGTTGAAATATCAAGTTTTTTTGCAGAACAAAAAGTTCCCCCCCCAAAATTAATTTAGAAATGTCAAAACATGTGACTCCCATGATACTCTGTGACTCTCAGTCAGAGAGGAGACAGCAGTGCATCATGGGAGATATAGTCTAGCAAAGGAGCCTGGCCTATAAGAGAGAATGGGGCTAGAAGTTGTCGAACTACAACTCCCATGAGGTACCGCATCGCCAGGACCAGATGCAATTTGATGTTGAACTGATCCAAAACAATGTTGATTTCCTTGATGGAAAATAAATAAAAAAAATTCAGCAAAATCTGAATTTTCCTGCTGCAAATTTCAATTTTACGGAAATTACATCTTCTGGTGAAAATTCCCAGCCAGCTCTAGTGGAAACACTCCCTGAAGGATGGGCCTGGAGGAGTCTTTGCCTTTATTGGGGGTTTCCCTGTGTCATGCTTCCTCCCAGTCTCTGCCACGTATCCTGGCACCACCTGTCCCTACCCTTGCCCCAGCTGTCTGCTCTGCTGCTCTATCCTTCCTCTCTGCTTTCCCCCGGAAGAAAGTGCTGCATGGGGTTTCATTGACAAGGCCGCTGCCCGAGTGTGAGGGGCTGTGGTCTTGTCCATCCAAATGTGAGCAAACTTTAGGACAAGGCGGTTGGACCCTGTGTGGCTGCAGTAGGAGCTGCTTCAACTTGTAGGGCTGGTTGACGGAGAGTGGGCCAAGCTCTCTGGGATGCCCAAGAAAGTTCCATTACATTTAAAGTCCAGCTGATGTTTTATTATTGGGATGCATTTCTGCCTGTGCCTTCTGGGCCCGGCTGCGTGGGCAGCGAAGCACCAGGAACCCTGCACACCAGCTGTAGGCCTGACACCAAAAAGCCCACAAGAGGCTGGAAGGGACTATCTGCCTGGCTGGCCCGAAGCTGCCTCTGCAGAGTCCCCGCCCCGACACCCGCTCTTATTGTTCTCTGTGCTAGAGCTACTATGCGTGAGAAGACAAGGTCTCTGCCCTGCTGTCTATATCAAACTGACAAAATGGCCAGGAAAACTGAGGAGAGAGGTGAGCAGGGAGATCAAGCCAGACTGGGGACAACTCTCTCAGCATATTGCTCTGGGCCCCTTGGCACTCAGGCTCTGTGAGAGCGATGCACAGACACACAGCAAACACAAGCAAGGCAGACCACTGGAGCTCACTACCCACTTGGCCATGTGACAGCTACCTCCCTCTAGTATGCTAATAAAGCATCCAGCATGTGATACACTCCTCTGGCCTTCACAGGACAGTTCCTGCTGCACCAATAGCAGCAGATGAAACAAGAGCAACCAATGGACATCCTTCACGTGGCCCATCTGCAGCCTGTCGCCTGTGCAGCCTTCGTGCACGAAGCAAGGGCTGGGGAATTCGGAAGGTGGCACGAAAGGCTCCATAGGGGTGATTGTATTCGGGGGACTGGCAGGAAATCCCACAGTCTCTGTGTGGGCGACAGCTCCCATTGTGCAGAAAAGAGCATGGGATCACAGCACTTGCCCATGCAGCATTTTGAGCTGCTAAATCCATCTTTTTTTTCTCACTGGCTGGGCATGGACTGCAGCAGTGAGCTGCCTGCACAGCCATCAGGCATACGCATAGAACGGAGGCTTACTGGAAGTTCTGATTCCAACACACAGTTTGTCCTTTTCATGCCCGATTAAGATGTGCACAACAGAGTTGAGACACAACATTTTTGTCTTCCATGTTATTAATTACTAGCAGCTTGGGAATCTGGCAGGGCAGCAGGAGGGCCAGTTCAGATATTTCCTACAGGGCTTTACTGTGATGCAATGCCGCTTGATTGATCAAAGTGGCCCTGAGGATTGATGTGCGGCACATTAGAAGTTCTGTGAGGTTCCAGACTTCAGGCTTTTGAATCATGTCAGTGGTGCTCTGGAAAAGTGCTAGGGGCTTGGAGAGAAAACAGACTGCAGGGCATGGATTCCAGAGGATCGCACTGCAGGGGGAATGGCAAAGCAGTTGGCTTCAGTCTGACACCTCCACTGGGTCTAGGGCAGAGCAGACGTGCTGCATGAAGATGTGCATGCCCTGGGAAGATGTTCATGCAGAACCATCTCTGGGATAACAGGCTCGGAAATGAGGCTCTTTGGAATAGTGATGTTTGGGGAGAGAGTCAGTGTTTCTGAGGGAGATGAGCAAACCAAGACACAGGATCCAAGCAAATGTCTGATGCCACGGCGAGCGCTGATGGACTCAGGGTAGGTATCCAATAGCAATAGGGCAGCACTGATGGGCTCAGAGCAAATATCCAATAGCACAGGGCAGCGCTGATGGGCTCAGAGTAGGTATCCAATAGCAATGGGGCAGCGCTGAGGGGCTCAGGGCAGGTATCCAATAGCACGGGGCAGAACTGACAGGCTAAGAGCAGGTATCCAATAGCAATGGGGAAGCCCTGATGGGCTCAGGGCAGGTATCCAATAGCACAGGGCAGTGCTGAGGGGCTCAGGGCAGGTATCCAATAGCACAGGGCAGTGCTGAGGGGCTCAGGGCAGGTATCCAATAGCAATGGGGCAGCGCTGAGGGGCTCAGGGCAGGTATCCAGTAGCAACGGGGCAGCGCTGAGGGGCTCAGGGCAGGTATCCAATAGCAATGGGGCAGCGCTGATGGGCTCTGGGCAGGTATCCAATAGCAATGGGGCAGCGCTGATGGGCTCAGGACAGGTATCCAGTAGCAATGGGGCAGCGCTGAGGGGCTCAGGGCAGGTATCCAATAGCACAGGGCAGCTCTGAGGGGCTCAGGACAGGTATCCAATAGCAATGGGGCAGCGCTGAGGGGCTCAGGGCAGGTATCCAATAGCACAGGGCAGCGCTGAGGGGCTCAGGGCAGGTATCCAATAGGAATGGGGCAGCGCTGATGGGCTCAGGACAGGTATCCAATAGCAATGGGGCAGCGCTGAGGGGCTCAGGGCAGGTATCCAATAGCACAGGGCAGCTCTGAGGGGCTCAGGACAGGTATCCAATAGCAATGGGGCAGCGCTGAGGGGCTCTGGGCAGGTATCCAATAGCAATGGGGCAGCGCTGAGGGGCTCAGGGCAGGTATCCAATAGCAATGGGGCAGCGCTGAGGGGCTCAGGGCAGGTATCCAATAGCACAGGGCAGCGCTGAGGGGCTCAGAGCAGATATCCAATAGCACAGGGCAGCGCTGAGGGGCTCAGGGCAGGTATCCAATAGCACAGGGCAGCGCTGAGGAGCTCAGGGCAGGTATCCAATAGCACAGGGCAGCACTGAGGGGCTCAGGGCAGGTATCCAATAACAATAGGGCAGTGCTGAGGGGCTCAGGGCAGGTATCCAATAGCACAGGGCAGTGCTGAGGAGCTCAGGGCAGGTATCCAATAGCAATGGGGCAGCGCTGAGGGGCTCAGGGGTGGTATCTAATAGCAATGGGGCAGCGCTGAGGGGCTCAGGGCAGGTATCCAGTAGCAACGGGGCAGCGCTGAGGGGCTCAGGGCAGGTATCCAATAGCAATGGGGCAGCGCTGATGGGCTCTGGGCAGGTATCCAATAGCAATGGGGCAGCGCTGATGGGCTCAGGACAGGTATCCAGTAGCAATGGGGCAGCGCTGAAGGGCTCAGGGCAGGTATCCAATAGCACAGGGCAGCGCTGAGGGGCTCAGGGCAGGTATCCAGTAGCAATGGGGCAGCGCTGATGGGCTCAGGACAGGTATCCAGTAGCAACGGGGCAGCGCTGAGGGGCTCAGGGCAGGTATCCAATAGCAATGGGGCAGCGCTGATGGGCTCTGGGCAGGTATCCAATAGCAATGGGGCAGCGCTGATGGGCTCAGGACAGGTATCCAGTAGCAATGGGGCAGCGCTGAGGGGCTCAGGGCAGGTATCCAATAGCACAGGGAAGCTCTGAGGGGCTCAGGACAGGTATCCAATAGCAATGGGGCAGCGCTGAGGGGCTCAGGGCAGGTATCCAATAGCACAGGGCAGCGCTGAGGGGCTCAGGGCAGGTATCCAATAGCAATGGGGCAGCGCTGATGGGCTCAGGACAGGTATCCAATAGCAATGGGGCAGCGCTGAGGGGCTCAGGGCAGGTATCCAATAGCACAGGGCAGCTCTGAGGGGCTCAGGACAGGTATCCAATAGCAATGGGGCAGCGCTGAGGGGCTCAGGGCAGGTATCCAATAGCAATGGGGCAGCGCTGAGGGGCTCAGGACAGGTATCCAATAGCAATGGGGCAGCGCTGAGGGGCTCAGGGCAGGTATCCAATAGCAATGGGGCAGCGCTGAGGGGCTCAGGGCAGGTATCCAATAGCAATGGGGCAGCGCTGAGGGGCTCAGGGCAGGTATCCAATAGCAATGGGGCAGCGCTGAGGGGCTCAGGGCAGGTATCCAGTAGCAATGGGGCAGCGCTGAGGGGCTCAGGGCAGGTATCCAATAGCACAGGGCAGTGCTGAGGGGCTCAGGGCAGGTATCCAATAGCAATGGGGCAGTGCTGAGGGGCTCAGGGCAGGTATCCAATAGCACAGGGCAGCGCTGAGGGGCTCAGGGCAGGTATCCAGTAGCAATGGGGCAGCACTGAGGGGCTCAGAGTAGATATCCAATAGCAATGGGGCAGAGCTGAGGGGCTCAGGGCAGGTATCCAATAGCAATGGGGCAGTGCTGAGGGGCTCAGGGCAGGTATCCAATAGCACAGGGCAGTGCTGAGGGGCTCAGGGCAGGTATCCAGTAGCAATGGGGCAGCACTGAGGGGCTCAGAGTAGATATCCAATAGCAATGGGGCAGAGCTGAGGGGCTCAGAGCAGGTATCCAATAGCACAGGGCAGTGCTGAGGGGCTCAGAGCAGGTATCCAATAGCAATGGGGCAGCCTTGAGGGGCTCAGGGCAGGTATCCAATAGCACAGGGCAGTGGTGAGGGGCTCAGGGCAGGTATCCAATAGCAATGGGGCAGCGCTGAGGGGCTCAGGGCAGGTATCCAATAGCACAGGGCAGTGCTGAAGGGCTCAGAGCAGGTATCCAATATCACGGGGCAGTGTTAACCAGGTCATTTAGTTTGGGCATCTTGTTTATACTGGAATGAAAAGAACAAGATTGACCTGTTTTTTAAGACTCTGTATTATTGGTTTCAGAGGAACAGCCGGCCTTTTCTTTTTTTGTATTATTGGTATCGTATCACGTTCTGCCCTCCAGAAGCATGCTCCCTACACACACACACGCACACTACTGCCCAGACAAACAAAAACACACACGAGCACCCACACACTACTGCCTAGGCTAACTCACTCACACCCAACCCGCCCCCACACATAGTCATACATATTACTCATGTTCAAACTCACATATGTGTGTGCACACACATAACTCCATGTGAAACATGCATAATGATCCATAAGGGAGGAAAGTAAATGTGTTTTAAAGAGTGACATGAAGATGAGGTGAGTGAGGTAATAGCTTGTATTGGACCAGCTTCTTCAGAGCTCTGTGTAGCTCGAAAGCTTGTCTCTCTCACCAACCGAACTTGGTCCAATAAACGATGTTACCTCACCCACCTTGTCTTTCTAACATCCTGGGACTGATGCAGCTACAACATCACTGCCTGAAGGTGAGAATCCAGGGCCATATGGGGGAGTAGAATGGAACCGCTAGGAGCTCCACAGGGCACCCTCACTTGTTGTGCGCTCAAGCTGTCCTTACGATCAGTCCACAGGCATGGCCGCTGGGTTGCCGCCAGCAGCGTTTAGGAGCCAGGCGACATTTGGTCTGCTCCTGTCCAGGCTTTGCAGTGAGGCCTGCTCTGTGTTCAGGCCTCACTGTTTTGCAAGGGCCAGTCAAAGCAGGAGGTCTTCCTAGCATTATTTGCAATGTATTGTTTTACACAGCTCTATGCGTGCTGCTTTTCAATATCCTACGTAATGTTTAGTCACATTTAATAACAATAAATGTCTCCTTCATAGTCTCACCCTGGAAAATGGGACTGATTTGACTAAAAACATGGAATGTGAATAGTTCATGGTCTTCTCCCATTACAGGAGATTTATCACATCTCTTGCATAATTTAATCTCTACATCTGTGGGACACAAATGTTTTACATTTCTAACATTTATGGGCAGACATCGAAAACATCTGTGCAGACCCAAAGCACAAAAAACATCTGGAAGATGTCTCTGCCTTTTTGTGACACGTGTATCATGATCTTTTGCCTGGAACAAGTGTGCTGCTAGTAGCTCTATATGTTTGTTACTGGGCTTCCCATTGGGCTTTGACAGGCACAGGGAAAACCATGACAGGCTCTGACGTTTAACCCATCACTGACAGCAAAGCGGCAATTAAGGGAGTTTCCCACCCCACCCCCGCTGAGAGAGCCGAGGCTGGAATTTGAGCAGAACACAGTGTTTGCTGCTCGGACTGTAGTGCGTGCGATTTCCAACGGAGCTAAGATTTTGTCATTTCTGCTGAGGACCCCCAGCCCCTGGTGATGAAATGGCCAGTGTGAGTTTCCCCGCCTCCGGGACATGGGCAGGCCGTCCCGGGGCTTTGAGGAGCTGGGATCCATTATGCGGGTCTGGGAGCTGAGTTCCACCCTTATCATTTAGCCATCAGTGTCTTTGCAGAAAAACACCCCAGCTTCCCAGTGCTCTGGCTCACAGGCCACCTGAGACTCGCTGCCTGAGGCTGGGGGGAATCCCTGCAAGCTCCAGCCTTGTCCTCCTGAAAATATTGTACTGGGAGAACTTCAATCAGTGTTTAAATGGATTCACTAACCCCACTGTGTAGACACTCTGATGTCACACATACAGTGCTTTACTTGAGTTTAGCTTAATTTGATCAAGAACCAGTTTAAGCTAAACTGAAACAAGCCTGGAATAAACCAAAATAAGTACATCCATACAGGAGTTTTCCCAATCAATTAAAAATCATCCCTTAAGACAAAGTGGTGCAGCTTTTGCAGCAGACCTCCTGCATATCCTAGTCTGCACTCAGGACCAGCATCAAAGCTACCCCACTTGCTGGATCCGAAGGCCTTTGATTCCCCGCCCTGCTCCCTGACTGCATAGACCTGGGGTGTGCTGCAATCTAGGGCCAGTTCTAGGGTCCCATTACTGGGGGACACATGAGTATTTTGAGGCCCCTAGATGTTGTTATTGAAAAAACAAACAACCTTCCAGGAGTCAATGGGGGTAGATTTTTAAGAGATTAAAAAAGTAAAATTTGGGTATGGACTCAAGGTTTTGTTGTGATTTATAATTTATACAAAGGATGACGACTCTGATCTGCTGCTGCTCTGCCGCTTAACATTGGATAACTTTTTACATATTTTGGTGTTTCTGACAATAGTTTGGGGTCCCTTGAAGGCCATTTGGGGGACAAATCTCCCCCCGCCAGTAGTGCTGGACCCATGCACAGCAGCCAGGTTCCAACTAGAGCTCAGGGAATAATGGATCTTTGAGTTCGGGGGCCAAACAAAAATAAATAAATAATTGTTTGGGGGTGAATGAAACATTTTTATTTTGGTTTGGGTTTTTTTCCTTCTTTTTTTCTTTTAAAATGAATGTAGCTACATCTGGAAACAAAACATCATTTCAGTTTCTTCAGATTCTCCCTCCCCCCCATTTTCTTTTCAGCCCAAACTATTCACTGAATTTGATACAAGCTATTAAACTATTGGCTGAAAAAGAGTCGCACAGTTTGAGTTCCATCTGGGACGAGCCACCGGAAAACGTGACTCTGAGGTTGTGTCTAGACTCAAGGGCTCAGGTAGGACCCGTAGTGTAGCCACTTCCTACATTGACGGCAGGGGTTTTCCATCAATGTAGTTAATCCACCTCTCTGTGAGGTGGTAGCTGAGTCGACAGAAGAACCCTTCCATCGACCCAGCTGCATTTACACTGTGGGTTAGGTCAACCTAACTATGCCATTGAGAGCACAAAATTTGTTACAGCCCCAAGCGACATAGCTAGGTCAATTTAATTTTTAAGTGTGGACCAGGCCCAGCCACTTCCTGAGGCAATGCAGCTCTTTTGAAACAATACAGGGAAAACTCCTCCACTGCGGAGGACACTGGACAGAAGTGTGCTCATGGGCAGGGACGTTCTGTCCTGTGGATGTGGACAGAGTTTGTGGCTGGTGGAAACAGCCTCTCAGCGTCCTCCCACAATCCCAGGGACAGCGAGGAAGGGTTTGTCTTTCTGCAAATGGGGACTGCTTGGCTTTGGGCTGGCTTTGCAGAGGCATTTCTGCCACAGCTCAGGCTGCATCCTGGGGACTTGCTGGGGTTCATGTGGATGTGCATAGGGCATGTGCCCATCTCAACACCTCTGGACACGTGAGTTCTGGAGGGGCCTAGCCTGCCAAGTGCCATGCACTTCCAAACAGGTTCTGAGCATGTTCAGACCCACCAGTGTCAGCAGGAGCTGAAAGCCCTGAGTTCCTCACAGCACTGATGACTCCACCCACCCTGGCTGCAGAGGGCCAGGGCAGAATAAAGAACAGGCACCTTCAGCTGCCCAAATCCTCCTGCATGCACCTCCCAGACCCCCCCTTATCCGCTCCCTTACTCTCTCTGCCCCCATCCTGGGACAGGTCACTTTGGAATTCCGTTCTCCAAGCCATCAGGCCGGGTGACTAGCCAGGCAGGTGCAGGTAGGCCCCGGTAGCACACAGGCTGGTGCACTGGGCCTAATGGCCTTTCCTGGCCCATACATCTCTTACCCTGGCGAGTGGATGGGAAGGGGCAGTACAGGGAGCTCTGGTTAGAAGAATTTGCAAGGGTAGGAATGGTGAGTGGTCTCATTCTCTTTGTACCCTTGTGTAGTCTAGGGGTTGTGATTCGGTCTGAACAGACACAGGGGATGCAAACAACCTTTGGGTTTGTAGGGGAGACTTTGGTTTTTTTGGAAATTCCCACGTTAGCATTACTGCTGGCACACTCCAGGGGAATCAGCTGCTCCTCTGACCTGTAAACTTTCTCCTGCCCTGACAACAACACAGAGCTCAGAGCAACAGTGGATGTAACCCAAGGAAAATTCTCTCTCGTGCCTTTAGCCATGGGGCTGGCAGTCCCACAGTGATTTCCCTTGCTGTCACCACTAGGGTTCCTCTTAGGCAGCTGCATCGCTGGCCCTGTGACCTGGAGAATGGCTGGTCCTAGGACTGGCTGGCAGAAGATCATTTGTGGACAGATGAACAGAATCAAAGGTCAAGTCAATGTGCCAAGCAGGGTGTCCACAGAAGAGTGGAGAGCTCCAGTGGGGCCCAGGACTCCATTGCTGAGCCACCCTGGGGTGGAATGTGTCGCCTGCTGGAGAAATGGACTTGGAATATCACAGAGAGAGGTAAACATGAAGGCCAAGATTAATGCAATGGGAGCCTTGAGCCAGGCTCCTACATCTACATTCAGGCAGCTGAATACAGTGCACTGCTGGAGGGCAGGGGTGGAGTGAGGCAATGGGGGATGGGGGAAGCATACAAATAACACAGTGCCTTAATTGCCAAACAGACGCCCGACTACCGCGGGAACTCAGCTCAGAAGGGAGATACCCCAGCAGCATGCCACCCCCTCTCTGCACTCCAGAGGGGTGCACTTCCACACTAAGAGCCTGCTCCTTGGCCTTGGCCACTTCGTGTGGTCGGGACCCTCCTCCAATGAACCTGCTGGACAGAGACACAGAGGAGGAGATCTGGCATCATTATGCCAAGTAGAAGCCTCCCCTGGTCTTTCAGTGACACAGAAACCTCAAAGAGTTGACATTTTTGTCTGGATATGCCCTAAAGTAGCTGCTCTCAAACTGTGGGTTGGGACCCCAAAGTGGGTTGTGACCCTGTTTCAATGGGGTCACCGGGGCTGGTGTTAGACTTGCTGGGGCCCAGGGCTGAAGCCAAAGCCTGAGTCCCACTGCCCAAGGGCTTCAACCTGGGGAAACGGGGCTCTGGCTTCAGTCCCTCTGCCCAGGGTTGTGTTGTTGTCAGAAGGGGGTTGTGGTACAATGAAGTTTGAGAAGCAAACCTAAAGGGTGGGACAGCATCTCCCTAGCTAGAGTTTCTACTGTCTCAAATCCAGGCCCACTTTTGGGAAGCAGCCTTGGCCACTGCCCAACCAATACATCCAGTTACCAGAGAATTCACATATTTGGGTGGGTCAGCTTCAGGGATCCACAACCTGCTTCCTGACTGGACATGTGGTCTTGACTCTGATTGGCTGCTGACCATCTATACATTTCCTTCTTCCTTTCTGGTCTTCTCTGAGCAACAAGCCATTGCCGCTAGTGGCTGCTCAGACTCTGCTTTGCTGCCTGACACAACCCTACTTGCTGCCTCTCTGTACATTCTCCTTGGACTAGATATCCTGTTTATTGCACCCCCCTACACCCATGAAGAGGAGATGTGTAGGTGGACTCATCCCATCAGCTTGAGCTCCCGGGGAAGGGAATAAAAATCCCTGACATCTCTTTGCAGTTGGAGAGGGAAAGATTTCTAAGCATAAGCAAGAAATCACCAGTTGCTTAGCCTAGGCTAGCCCTAAAGGACATTTTGAGCTTGCTTACTAGAGAAGCATCTACCAGCTTTTGGAATCTAAGACTGTAACTCCTTTGTGTGTGTCTGTTTACCTGCTTTAACCTTGTAAATAGCTTCTTCTTCTTAGTTAACAAATCTTTAGATAGTTCATTATAGTATTGGCCATTAGTGTTGTCTTTGGTGTAGATCTAAAGTGCAACTGACCTGTGATAAGTCACTGGTCCTTTGGAAATGGAAATAACCTGAATATTGTCTTTTTTGGTGTAAGGGACCATCTATCACAAAGACAAGCTTGCCTGAGTGGCAGGATAGATTGGAGTACTTCAGGGGACTGTCTGTGACTCCATTGTTAGGTTGTTACAGTGCCTGAGGAGTTTACATTAGATACTTGGATGGTGAAATTCAAGTAGAGACCTCACAGCCAGTTTGGGTTTTGTGCTCTGGTTCTTAACAGTCTGCCCTCAAATTGGTACTCATGCTCCTGAGCCACTCCAGACAGTGTGACATGCCCCAGCCCAGCCTCAATAAGGGGGTGATGCTTAGGTAACATAGGAGACACCACTCAGCAAGCCCTCCGTGGAGTCCACCCCACCTCTTTGAAAACGTCCCCTCACCTGCAGCTCCAGCTACAACCGCAATTTCAGGGTTCCAGACAAGCTTTTCCCCTCCAGTGGGCCTTGATTGACTTTGGGGCAGAGGATAATTTTGTGGATGCCTCTGTAGCCCAAGTATTTGGTCTTCCCATACAGGCCAAGACTGCACCTGACTGGTCAAGACAGTCAACAGCTCATTGCTTGCCTCTGGTGCTGTCAGTCAGAAACCACAGTTCCAAAAGTGGAATCAGGGAACATCATGAACTCCTTCAGTTCAACCTAATCCAGTTCCACATTTTCCTATGACAATTGGAAGCCCCCGGTGGGCCGAGCATGACCCGAGTATCTCCTGGTGGCAGCACCCTGTGATGTTTAGCTCAAAATATTGTCAAACCAACTGCCTTTTGACCACCAGGCCTGAGTTCCCAGGATCCCCAGACAGACACCCCACCCAGGTTTCAGATATTTGGGGTGCGGTGCATGGGCATCTGTCAGCAAAATGGACTTACTTACTTCTAGGGTCAGCTGTTTCTTTCCCTGTGAGATACCAAGGATTTGTGGATGTGTTAAAAAAACAGAACATAGACAACTTCCCTCCCCTGCCCCATACCATGAATATGACTACACAACTGCTTTGTAGCCAGATGCCAAGATACCATTTGGGTGAATATTCTTCATTTCTGAGCCTGAACTGGTAGCTCTTGAAGAATATATCTATGAGAATTTGAAAAAAGGTTTGATCTCCATTCACCTCCCCAACTGGGGCTGCTGTCCTCTACATAAAAAAGGATGGATTTTTTTCAGCTGTGCATGGACTACTGTACCTTAAATAAAATCACCATGCAAAACCAATACCCATGATCCCATATCCCACAGTTCTTAGACCGAGTGAGAAAGGCCCAACTATCCACCAAGCTGGATCTCCGGGGGGGAGAGGGGGGCTATAATCTAGTCAGGGGATGAATGGAAGACTGCATTTCAACATGATATGGCCACTTCGAATACCAGGTAATGCCTTTTGGCCTTACCAACACGCCTGTCAACTTTCAGCACCTGGTCACTGTTGTTTTGAGGGACATGTTTTATCACTCTGTGATTGCCTGCAATGATGACATTTTAATTTATTCTGAGGATCAACTCATGCACAAGCAGCAGGTGAGCAACATATTGGGAAGGCCCTGCCAACATGCAAAGCCGGAAAAAGGTATCTTTGACCAACCTCCCATAGCATTTTTTGAATATATACTGTCTTCTGAAGGGGTCTGCATGGATCCCCTAAAGTAGAAGCGATCTGCAACTGAACAATGTCCCAAAGCATTTGGGAAATCCAACACATTATGGGGATTGCCAATTTTTACAGACGCTTTAGATGGGGTTACTCTCCAATTCTGGCTCTGATAACGTCTTTAATTCTCAAACCCGCCAAATTCACTTGGATGTTGGAAGACCAACATGCTTTTGAATGCCCAAACAAGGTGTTCACCACTGTGCCCATCCTCGTGCACTCCAACCCAAGTTAGCCATTTATCTTGGATACTGATGTCTCCAATGTTGCTGCTGGGGACTTGTTGACCCAAAGACAGAGTGTCGATCAAGAGCTCCATACCCACACACATTTCTCTCAAAAGCTCTCCCTGGATGAACATAACTATGAGATTTTGGATAAGTAGCTGCTTGTCATCAAGGCAATGTTCAAAACCTAGAGGCACTAGTTAGAAGGGGTGAGATGCCCCATGCAGGTATATACCAAACACAAAAATCTGGAGTGCTTTTGCTCTGCTAAAGATGTGAATCAAAGACACCTACACTAGATTCTCTTGTTCTCCAGATTTGATTTTACCATCACATATTGCCCTGACTCTAGGAATGAGGGCAGACACCCTCTCCAGGAAAGAAGAGCATGCCAGCGACACTAGAGCATGCCAGCAATACAGCAATAGTAGATATGTAGAGCTGCCTGCATCCTGAAAATGTATTTCTTCCTTGAAGGATCATTGCTATCAGACTTAATGGCAACCATACATTCTGCTGTCCAGAACAATTCTTTTGCCCAGAAGCTCCTAACCTCTGATACCAAATCCTCAGATGAAATTACACAGAGGGACGGACTTCTTCATGTCCATGGGCATATATATGTCCCTGATGGAAGCACTTGTTTTGAATCTTTATGCCTGTGCCACGATGTCCCCGGGGTGGGTCAGTTTGGCTAAGCAAAAACTGTATGCCTGTCACACTGATCGTTTTGGTGACCAAAACTATAGTCTGATATTCAGGCTTATGTGAGATCATGTAGTACAAAGGTACCTTGAACTAAACCCTTTGGCCATGCTAATATCCACTGAGGCCTTTGCAAGACCCTGGGCTCAGATCACCATGGATGTTCTCATTGAACTTTTTGAAAACAGGGTTCCCATACCATCTTGACAGTGGTGGACCAGCTTACAAAGAGTTCATTTCATTCCCTTCACAAAACTCCCCACTGTTGAGCAAACCAGCCACCTGCTTATCTCCCTCATGTTCAGCCTCCACGGCCTTCCAGACCACATTACTTCAGACTGGGGACCCCAGTTTGTGTTTTGGAAGGAAGTGTTCGACTTGCTAGAGGTGCACCTTCACACCTCAACCACCCATCATCCCCAAAATGACAGCCAGTCAGAAAGGGTGAAGCAGGTACTGGAATAGTAGCTATAGTGCTTCACCAGTTTACACCACCATGACTAGGCCTCACTGATTCTGTATGCGGAAGTCACATATAATAATGTGGACCCACACCTTGAACTGGATGAGCCCATTTTTCTCTTACTGCAGTTTTTACCTCTGTTTTCATCCTGCACTGCCACTGCGCCCACCATTCCCACAGCGTCACACCTGATACACCACATCCAACAAACCCAAGGAGAGCTAATGTGACATCCTGGTTTGGCCAAGACAGCATACAAGCATTATGCTGATGCCACTGGCAGGAGAGTCCCATTTATGCAGTGAGACAGAAGGTCTGGCTATTGGCTAACTCCTGTGGAATTTCCCTAAAGACACCACACTCTCTATTGTCATTATGGATTTGCATGGGGGTAGCACCCTGGGGACCCAGTCAGGATCAGGTCTCATGCACTTCCAACATGCACCTAGCACTCGACACCCAGAAGTCGGCCCCACGGCTGCTGAAAGCAAGGAGTGTTTCCAGGGACCTGATGTTTATGGCTCCATGCAAATTATTTGAAAATATGCAGATTGGCTTATTAGGTAATTGGCATAAAATATTGTGACACAAACCCTGGCAGCTGGCAATGACCTGTGCTGATGCTGGCTTCACATGGCAGGCAGGGCTCCCGTCTGAGCTTCCTGAAGCAGCGAGCTATGGGCCTCAGTATGGGACTATCAACGGAGGCTGCAGTCTGTCGACTCCCACTGAGTCCTTGGCTCCAGGTGATGGCACATGCCATGAGGGCATGGCATCCAACCCACACTCCCTAGCACCCTGGGCCAGTCATGGGGAACCTCTATGGGCCTCCATCTGCCCTTCTGCCAGATAGGCTAATAATACTCCATGCCTCACAGGGGACTGCACAGCACTCAAATACCCCAGTGAATGGCACCTCCCATGGGGCTGCGCAGTACCCAAACACTCCAGCCATGGGCACCCCAGAAATACCTGGCCATGGGTCTTGCTGCAGTGACACAGAGGGGACCAGGCTGCTAGGGCAGGGGGCACTTGCCCTGTGGGACCACTCCAGTGTCACTCAGCCCCTGCCCTGGCAGAGGTGAGAGGCACCTAGGGCAGCTCTGGATGCTCTGAGGCCTGAGCCTAGGCTCCCTGTCAGAGCTCTGCCAGAGGGTGTCTGGGCAGGTTGGCCAGCTGGCCCCTGTTCTGTGATCCTAGCACCCATGGTGCTGGGAAAGTACCGTCCCTGTGGGGGTTCTGCCTCCCCAGGGCAGGCGTTGGGCTCCAGTGGAGCTCCCATGGCCTGGCGTCTCCTTTCACAGGTCTCCCCCAGATGCTTGCATTAGCTTCAACAGCACCCCAGGAACAGCCCTGGTCCCCAAGCCTGACTCAGGTCACCCCACCAGCCAGCAGCTGCTGTCTGCCCCAGGAACGCAGGCAGTTTGTCACTGGTTTAAAAATCCACTTGAGTAAAACCAGTGCTGCCTGTATCAGAGACTGGATCTGTAGGTGAGTCAATGGGAGCCCGACCTGGGGCGGTGCAGACACGCAGGGAGACAGGAGCGTGGGTCACTTCCTCCCACCAAGATGCACTACAGTCTCTCTTAGTCTCAGCCCTGCATTTGGCCCTGAAGTGTAAAGGGGCTGGGGCTTGGGCAGCAGTAGGAACAGGGATAGAACTTTGATGTCCATGCCATGCAGCACGGGCTGGGCCTCAGGTCCACCCAAGGCCACTGGTGTAATTTGTGGCACAAGGGGAGCTGAGTCAGAAATGTTTTATTTGCCCACTAACTTTCCTGATAACAGCAAACATTTCTTCTTTCTCATCCACATTGTGGAGGTTTCACAGAAAACACACTTTGCTTCTCTTGGTCTTTGGCCATCGAAAAGGTTTTTTTTTTTCCAAGTTTTCAGTTTTTTGACAACCCCCCCTCAAAAAAAAAAAACGTTCAACCAAAATGGACATTTGTCATGCAAAATTCCAGTTTGTTGAAACCGCCATTTTCTATCAAGAAAATATTTTGATGGGAAAAGTTTGCCCAGGCCTAGGGGCCATTGCAGTCCTCTAGCAGCTCCAGTGCCCACCAGCGCTTCTAGCCTGGACAAACAACCCATAACTCATACATCTGGGATGCGTTCGGAGGCTTGCGACTGGGGTGTCTCCGTTGTTCTTGCTCTGAGCCGTTCCAGGAAGCCTCCCCCGGATTCTTGGCTCAGGCCTGGCTCGGTGATCTGGCATTGACCCCTTGAAAGGCACACGGAGACTCATTATCATCCGCTGACCCTACTCCTGTTTTCATTCCTCATGACAGGAATCTGCACAGTGTTTCATGCAAACAGAGGAAACACATTTATTGCCCTTTCTACAAAATTCTGATGTTCCAAAGCCACGTTCAGAAAGCCAGAGCGACTCAGTGCCTCTATCTCCATAGGCTGGGCTCAAAATAGTTTATGCTCTTTGGTTGGGAAAACATCTCTGAAAATTCCTACTGAGGAGACAGTTCTTTTCTGTGAGCTAGACCTTCACGGAGAGGCTGTTGGACTAATATCAGGTCAGTCAAATTATTAGGTCATGAGAACAACAAGCTCTATGAGGAAAAGGGCTTGTCTGCTGTTATTTGCTTGTTCAGAAAACAGCCCTGGATACACCTCCATCTCCTGGCCAGCAGCTCCTAGACCGACATGCAGGCCCTGTCTAGACTGGAGGGGACCTCAGGCTGGCCACCTCCAGCAAACATATTAGCTGACGTGTTTTTGCACCATCTTTGTCTCCGTCAGGTGCCAAGAAGTGTTTATTAGCAGATTTTACCTAACACTGGTGCTAAATACACCTCAGCTTCCTAGTCTAGATTGGTTCGACAGTACTGTAAATGCCCCGCTGTCTAGCCCTGTCTGGGCACGGACTCACGCACACAGCAAAGGACAGCTTACCACAGCCACATGGCAGCTATGGGATTGGGGCCCGGGACAGAGTGTCCCATGCAGAGTGCAGTTCTGACAGGCAAACACTAGCTAGCTGCTTGTTAGGTGAGAACAGAAAACTGGGGGAAGAAAGCAAGTTTGATTTCAAAGTGCATGAGACAGCCAATAGGCGAAGCCAAGTACCATGGAGCCCGCTGGCCATGCTGCATGAGCAGAGCGTCTGTGATGTGTGGGGTTGTGCGGCACACAGAGGCAGATGTTTCCTTGAGTCAGTCAAATAGAAGCATTCCCCTCACTAATAACCTTTCAGCACTCGGAGCCCATCTTTAATCCCGGCTTTGATCTGCTCCCTTCCGAGTATTGAGGACACACTCTAATTGCTGTGTAGAGTGGTTCAGCAGAGGTTCACCCCACAGCAAACGCCTCTGCGCACAGTTCCATCTGCTTCATCAATAGCTGGCTAAGAAGCTCTTAGCTTAAAAGCTCTCCAGAGTTAGCTCAGGCTCTGTACACAAAGGAAATTGAGATTAATTTCTGTTCACATTGTCTAAGATCCCAGGTCTCCCGGCTGACACTGGGGAGCCCTTTAATTGCCATGGTACGAATGACTAGAGGTCTGCCTTTTTCATCTCTGCCCCCCTGAGCCATTCACCTGGGCAGATGTGCTGTACCTTTGCGACAGTGCTCTTTGAGTATTTCGTGTGGAAGGGTTACTGCATTGCTCATGTGATATAGCCAGGAGCCTTGGCTAATGCATTGCATCAAAGTTTGTTTGGGTTTTAGAGGTGAAGGGGCGAAGGATTTTTCAGTGTAAGTCTTCTCAGGTTTGTGAATAACTGGTTCAGATATACTGGGCCTGATTCTGATCTCACATGGCTCTCACACTGGCGCAATGCCATTGACTCCAGCAGAGTTATCCTCACTGGTGCCAATGAGATCAGAATACAGTCTAGAGAGTCAGCACGGGCTTGATATAGAAGAGCAAAATACTCTCTACCCGCGGGGAGCGCTGGAGCACAGGTGGGTTGCTGGGGCTCCACATCCTACGCTGTATGACTCTGGCACTGGCCCTGGGACCTGCCTCAGTGATTTGCACTCAGAAGCAGATCTAACAAGAAAACAGTATTATTTTAATCAAATTAGTGCTCCAGGCAATGCTGCTTAGAGGGCCCTGAAGGGTAATGCATTGTGATGGAGGCGCTTTACTGCCGTAAGTGCAGTGAACTATTAAATCATGTCAGGAAAGCCATTCTGAACAGCTTCAAACATAGCTGCCAGTCTTGGGAGTTTCTTAATTTCCAAAATATCACAGCAGAGCAATTTACATTTGCATCCTTGCAAAATATCAAGGAATATAGTTTAAATATGTACCATGTAAGGCCAAGTCAAAATGGTCAGTCCTGCCAAAAAGAATCAATCACTTGCTCTACTGCTGCACCAGCCTGGCTATTTGACAGCAATCCGCAGCCTCGGATGATGCTGGGCTGACAGATTTTTGCTTTCTGCTGCACAGCTGATTTTTCCGGCCAGTGACAGTAAAAGTCGTTAGGTGGCAAGCAGTTTGAACCAGTCCGAGATGCCCATGTGAGATGGGTAGAAGAGAAAATATCTTTGAGCAAAATGCATGTGGCAGAAGGTTCCAATTCAGGGAAAGAGAAAGCCCCTGGTTTTAACATGTGTTTATCTATAGGAACATTAGTAGCTTTGCATGCCACTTTTTTCCAAACTCAGTATGTTTGTAGGTTACCTTACGGCTTGTTATGTACAGAAACATGGCATGTTCCTTTCTCTTGGTCATGTTGGGGGCGTTCTCTATTACTGGTGGGGTTTACAAGGAAAGCACACAGATTCTACAGTGAGGGGTGGCTTTGTAACCCCCCGAGGCAGAAAGCTAGTCCACTTTCATTAGGAAGAGAGTTGGAAACACAGAACTCAAAATCCTGCCTCTTCTGTTAAGAGACTTGTGTATCTTTCTTGAGCTGCAGATGCAATAAAGTGCTGTCATAACTCGAGTGGATTCACAGTCTCACCCTGTCCTCAAAATAAAGCTTAAGGGAAGCAGTTACAGTTCAAGTGTTTAAGTGGGTGCCTGTATAATTGAATTTCATGCTCATTCTTTCTCTCTGAAGTGGTGAACACAGGCAGTCATTTGAAAGGGAGAAAAGTGCTGCTTAGGCCCTCTGTGAACTTTTCTGAATTCAGCAGCGTTTAATAATTGGCTGTGCTGGTTGCTAACAGGACTGCTGCAGGGGCGGTTGATGGGGAAGAGGACATTATACAGAGATCTCTCTTGGAACAGGGGCTCTGTGAAGTTCTTTTATGCCCAAATGACCCTGAAATGTTTTGCACATGTCAGAAGCGTTGCACATGTGAACATTAATTGCAGCCTATACTGTCACTGAGTAGGCAATAGAGCAAAAACCATAAGCCAGTCTCCCTGCTATAGTGGCCTTTGTAACGTGCTTTGATGTCTTCAGATGAAAGGCTCCATGTAAGTGCAATGTATTACAATTATTCGTGATCAAAGTGTGATCATTGTAACCACAGAGTTGAACAATGAGATGGGATCTGCTCAGGACTAGGATTCCACCTCCCATGTGTAATCAGTTCTAAAGGCCAGACCAGCTGATCCACCCCCAGAGTCCTGCTGGTTTGAACATTCCCTTCCTTTTGGCACTCACCATTTTCTAACGACGCCCCCAAGCCCGTGCTTTAATGACAGCAGCAGCAGCCAGGTGGGGATCAGTGCTGCAAGGCTGTTCTAAGTGCATAATGAGATTTAGACATGTGGAATATACTAACCAAACGGTACCAAACAGACTGCAGCTCCAGAGTGACTGCTCCACATTTGCTTCTGGTTATTTGTATTAGGGATTTAGGTAATTTTATACATCAACCTTGATTATATTCAAAACTGGATGGGTGGCAACCAGAGATGTGATTGGTACATAAGAACATCAGACTGGCCATACGGGGTCAGACCAATGGTCCATCTGACAGTGGCCAATGTCAAGTGCTTCAAAGGGAATGAACAAACACGTAATCATCAAGTGACCCGTCCCCTGTTGCCCATTCCCAGCATCTGGCAAACAGAGGGTAGGGACAGTCAGGGCATGGGGTTACATCCCTGCCCATCCTGGCTAATAGTCATTAATACACCTATCCTCCATGAAATTATCTAGTTATTTTTGAACCCTGTTATAGTTTTGGCCTTCACAACATCCTCTGGCAATGAGTTCCACAGGCTGGCTATGCGTTGTGTGAAGAAATACTTCCTTTTATTTGTTTTAAACGTGCTGCCTATTAATTTCATTGGGTAACCCCTAGTTCTTGTGTTATGAGAAGGAGTAAATAATACTTCCTTATTTACTTTCTCCACATCAGTCATGATTTTATAGACCTCTATCATATCCCATCTTCGTTGTCTCTTTTCCAAGCTGAAAAGTCCTACTCTTTTAAATCTCTCCTCATATGGAAGCTGTTCCATACCCCTAATAATTTTTGTTGACCTTTTCGAATTCTAATATATCTTTTTTTTTAGATGGAGCGACTAGATCTGCCCGCAGTATTCAAGATGTGGGCATACCAAGGATTTATATAGAGGCAATGTGATATTTTCTGACTTACTATCTATCCCTTTCGTAATGTTCCCAACCTTCTGTTAGTTTTTTTTGACTGTCACTGCACATTGAGTGGATGTTTTCAGAAAACTATCCACAATGACTCCAAGAAGTCTTCTTGAGTGCTAACAATTAATTTAGGCCCCATCATTTTGTAGGTATAGTTGGGATACTATAGGCTCCCAGTGATGGTCCATTGACTAGATCTGTATGATGAACATAAGGAGATGAGTTAATGCCATACTTGCTTTGTGATAGAATAGATGAAGTAAAACAGACCTGTGAGGTGTCTCCTTAGTGATGGGGGAAAACTGTTAGCTGTGGGGGTTTGGAGAAGCACCCACAAGTCCATATATTCCTCCCATCTCTCCCAGGTGCATGAATCTGCTAGAAACCTGATGGGAACAGTGCTTCTGTGGCACTTCAGCATTTGTGGATCCATTTGCTGAAGGGCACAGATCTGTACTTCTGGGAAGTTACTGAAGCTTTGTGAGTCTTCGGAAAGGTGGAGATTTGAGTTGTGGACAAAGGCTGAGGGAAGGGTGGATAGTGGGGCTGGCTGAGTTTGAGCCTTGAGAGAAACTAGGATTTATATGCTTAAAATGTGGGACACCATATGACTTGTGTGTTCAATTTCTAAAATTATAGTCAAGGATTCATGGGAAAAGGAGAGGAGCTGAAGCTATTTTCTGAAGGCAAATGTGGCCTGACAAGTTCAGACGCTCCCCCCAGCTCAGGAGAGGAAGCAGAGTTTGGGAACACAGCTATGGAGACCAATAGCCCATCCAGCCCCATCCCCTGGGCTGGAGTCCACAGGCGCTGGCTCACCTGCTTTGGAGAAAGGAGGGGTTTAGCTAAGCAGGGTGCTATGGGCAGTACTGGGTGATATGATAATGGAGTGCCACTGGGAGAGCAGGCTGCCTCTTCTACTTCAGAACAACACTCATGCTTGCTCAGGAGGTTAGGGAGACCTCAGGACAGGCTGTCAGCTGTGATAAGGGTGGATCACAGAAGGTCTGTTCCTTACAAAAGAACATATGATTATTGTAGCTGAGGCAGGCCTTCCTTGGGGCCATGCAAACCTTCAGTGAGCTGATCTGTGCGTTACTCTTTATTTTCTATTTTTTCTATGCTTTTAAATCACAAAATAAAAGTTGTTTTTAAGAAAGACCTGCTGACTGGTATGGGAGGGTTCACCCGGCCTGCAAGAGATCAGTTGTCTGTGCACTTGGCACGGTCCTCTGTTCTCAGTCTATGAGTGGAGGAATCACAGGATTCAACCCCTGTGAAAGGTGAGTGGCAAAGGACCTCACCGGGGGTGACTCCAGGAGACCCGAGAAGAGCTAGAGACACAACTGGCTCCTAAAAGTGTAACAAATCCGTTCACCTCTCCCTCTGTCTCCTGTTCTCTTGTGTGGAGGTGTGCAGTGCTGGTTTGCACTGGGGCACTAATGTTTCTAGAGATTGTTTGGATGAGTTTGTGGAAAAGGCTGGCTGATAAACGTCTTTCTGATCTGTCAAAGCTTTTTAGTTATTTACAAATTTTTCCCATCCTGAATTGGGACAAAAAGTTGAAATCTGAATTGTTTTTCAGTTCAAATCAATCAAAATGTTTTGCTTCAAAAATTTTAAAACATTTCGTTTTGATTTCCACCATCTATTTATTTGTCTTTAAGTTCAATTATCTTAAATTTCAAAACAAAAAAGCCCTTCAAACTGGAAAACCAGAATTTCTTGTTTCACACCTGTTCCAACAAAATGTTTCAACAATTTAAAAGAAAAATCTTTTTTTATTGAAAATTTGATTGAACCCGACCCTTTCCTATGTACAGTTTTGGTTTTGATGAATTGGCATTTTCTGTCAAAAAACGTTGTGATCAAATATTCCCAGCCAGCGTGACTGACCGGATTTTGCAAAACGTGGTGAAGCCAAAGTGGAAGGCAAGTGTTTTGCGATGGTCCATAGGCGTTAGAGTCAGAAAAGAGCTATTCAACGACGCAGTCTATACCTGGAGCCAGTGCCGACTTGTTCTCACCTGGAGATTTTCTAGTGTTTTGTCCACTAGCTTTACATGCTCCAGTGGTAGATCTTCAGGCCCAGCCCTAGAGGGCCCATCCTACATCCACTATATTTCACCGCCAGCAAGTTTTTCTTAAATGTTCCCTTCTTTAGTTCCAGCCCATTTCACCCAGCTTCTCCCACACGTATCACTAAATCATTTATCTTCCTCATTGGTGCTTACATCCCGCTAATGTTTGTGAGCTGTTCTCATGTGCCCCTTAGTCGTCACTTAGCCAAGCTGTAAATATTTAGTTCTTTGAATCTTTCCTCATATGTCTGCCCCTCTCTCTCTTCTCTGAATTCCCTCCAATTTGTCAATATCTTCCTAGTAAAATGGTGCCAGAACTGAATGCAATGATCCCCAGTGCAATTACACCAGAGCTACCACCTCTTTTCTCTATGACATGATACCTTTGCGTTCGCAGTGCAGAATTGCACTGGCCTTTCTTACAGACAGGCATGCTCACCTGGTCAGTCCCTTGTGTGAGATCAAAGATGAATTGGTTTGAGAACTGGTTCAGCACATAGCATTCTGGATGTCATGTGGACGTACCACATGGTGAATGGCAAGGTCTGGGGCTCCATTGCTGGATATAACGTACGCTGGAAACTGTGTTTGTGATTTCAGACAATGGAATCTCTGGGCGGCCCAGGAGCTCTCACTGCTCAGCTTTTCCATTGCAGCGCAGAACGTCAGGTCCACATGTGCTCTCAGCTTTGCTCAATGGAGCACCAGGACAGAGCACACTTCTGACTTTTCCATTTAAATCCCCTGCCTGCCAGGGCATGGCAATAATGGCATCCTGATGATGAGCACTGTAGGGCCTAAAAGGTCCTGGTCCGGATGCGTGCCCCACTGTGCTAGTGGAAATAACAGGGAAATGTTATTTACTTAATCACAACACAAAAACCTGCGGTCACCCAATGAAATTAAGCTTCTCTTTGGATCCTTAGGCGCCCGTCCCATGCACAGGGATGTCAATGGCAAAGCTCCCAGCCACAGGTCAGAACTGTAACATTCCCTTGGAGAATTTTGCACACAAAAGGAACTTCAAAGTACTTCCTGTTTCTGCACAAAGCCACGCCTTCCCCCCCCCCCCCCGGCTCTGAGCAGCATTCTGCCCTCATTTTATTGGTATCAAAACTATTAGTGTTTAAACAAGGGCACGGGCTGTTAAAGCCCATCTTCACATTCTACCCCATGCTGCCATGCAGTTGATTGCAGTAACTCTCTCGCTCTCCCAGCCTCCAGAAGAGGAAGAAGCTTGGTTCGCTTATAGAACTTTTTGTTTGTTTGTTTGCTTGCCTGTGTGCACATGTGTTCGTGTGTGTGTGTGCAAATGTGTGTGTGCATGGGTGTCTATATGGTGTGTGTGTGCGATTCTGTGTCTGTATGTGTGTGCAAGTCTGAGTGTGCAGAGGAGTGTGTTCCTGCGAGTGAGTGCATGCATGTGAAATCGTGAGTACCGCGCGTGCCTGTTGGCGTATGGGAGTGAGAGCACCCACATGCAAGTGTGTTGTGAAGCAATGATTTAGGAGACGCTAAGACCAAGAAGTGAGTCTTGCCATTAGTTCTGAACAGGGTGAGGCCCACGGCCTCTTCTCTCCGGCAGGAGCGAGTGCCATCGTCTCAGTCCAGCTCCTGCCCAGGTTCTGTCTCCTGCGCTCACGTGCCTCACTGACTTTCTCACTATTTTGCTGCATCGTAGCTGTCACGGCAGGCTATGGCTATGGAAAGAGCTGGTCTGTCAGGGAACTTGGGCCTGTCCTATGAGAGACTGGACAGATCAGGACAAGTGTCTTGAACTGAACTCTGTATTTAATGGGAAGCCAGTGCCGAGGACAGGGCATGGACTGATGTGCTCCTGGCACCTGTGGTACTCAGCATGCTGCAGTTTGTACCAGCTGGAGCTTTCCCAGGAGTGTGGCTTCCTTCCTGGATGAAATAAGTTGCAGTGATCAAGTCCTGAGGTCATGGTTTTGTGTGTGGGTCACCATGGCCTGCGCTGTGCTGATCAGATGAGGTTCAATCACCGGGCCATTGGTGGAAGGAGGTGGGAATTTTTTGCCCCCAGTGTTTTTGGGCATCTGATAGCTGTGAGAAGTCCTGGAGGAACCCAAGGCTGGTCAGCTCAGCAACTGGAGGGCAGATCCCTTGGCCGTGCAAGATGTTGAGAGAGGGAGAATTCAGTAGTGCTTCCCTCTGCCTAGACACCAAGGTGGGGGGACAGTGCTGCTTGGTGGTGTCTTGGCTGGGCATGGAGGGAGCCAGGAGATGATGCTGTTGGTGCTCTCTCAGGGACCTTGTACTGTTCAGGAGATGCAGGGCTGGGCACCATGTGTATAGCACTGGGTGGTCTCACCCACTCTCCCAGTGGGCACATACAGATGATGACTAACACAGGGGAGAGGAGTGAGCCCTGGCGGACTCTGGAAGTGAAGCTTTGCAGGCAGAGGAACAGCTGACCAGGCTGCCTGTTGGTGCTCACGGTGGAGGGAAGGACCAGAGCTATTTCGGCTTCTGGGCTATTTGGTGACTTTGATCAAAAGTCTGAATCTCCTTGGAGTTCAAGTCTTTTGGCTACTAAAGAGCCACTAAATTCAGAGACTGAGCTGGGGTCAGATCTATAAATCTCCTTCCAAATATACATGGGGTGTTTGAGTCTGGGCTTGGGCTTAGGATCAATGTTACACTAGAGGCATGCATCTCGGGCAATGGTCCCCAAAGCAGCCTCTGCATTGTGCTTGTGGTAAGCACATGCACTGGGCCAGGAAGTCCTGCAGGCCCCAGGTCTGGGAAATCTGATTTTCACAACAAAGGCATTCGTGTGGGAAAAGCAGATCATAGCTCTGCACCCCAAATCTGCTGCATGAAGCGCTGTAGGGAGAGATTTATTGGCTGAACTGAGGCCACTTTGATAATGGGGTCCTATGCATGTCATAGAGAACAGCCCGGCATGCCCTCTACTGGACTAGGATCTTCCTGAAGGCTCTAAGCAAGGGGGAGATTGGGCTTATGATGGGGAAAGCTCCAATCCCAACAGGAGTGTATCCAGTGGTTGAACCCAGTTCACTGCCGAAAGGCAGGCATAGTCTCCTGGCTCACTCTGACAGGCCCTTGTTGCATCTGGATGAAGATAGGTTTCATATTTGATCAGTATTTTATCTCCTCATCCCCCCTTGTTCTACCCCCACCGCTCATCTGACACTTCACCTATCACAGCAGATTTCCAGAGCAACACCCACACGAAGCATTGGGGCTGCCTGTGCCCCTGTCTGCAGGGGGCTTCTGCACAAAGAGCTGAGGAAGTCTGTTCATTAGAACAAGAATTCAAGTGGCTACTACAAATCTCTGCTCCAGCGTGGTGACACCAGTGCTTGGGCAATGCTGTTGTCTAGAATGTCCTCTGGCCTGGAGCCAGGAGACAAAGACCAAGGTTTTCTTTAAGAGAGACCAGGTGGGTGAGGTGATATCTCTTATGGGACCAACTTCTGTTGGAGACAAACTTGCAAGCTACACAGAGGATCTGAAGAAGAGCTCTGTGTGGCTCGAAAGCTCGTCTCTCTCTCACCAACAGAAGTTGGTCCGATAAAAGAGATCACCGCCTCCACCTTGTCTAATACCCTGGGACCAACATGGCTACAACTACACTGCATACCAGGTTTTCTCTATTCAGTCCTTTTTGATCTTTAGCGGGAACAATGCTGTTGAGTCCTTCTCCCAGCAGGCAATGTAGAGAGATTGACAGGGAGAATGTGCCTGTTAAAATGTCGCCACCCACTGGGCTGGAGATGTGGTTTGCACATGTACGCCTATGAAAAGGGAATAAAGACACCTGGCTCTCACCACACACGCAGCCAGGCAGCAGGATGGGCTCATGCAGGCATCTGCTGAGAAAGAGATCCTTGTTGAGGGATTTCTTGCTCTTTCCACAGTCTTTGACACAAGAACTGGGGAGCTACAAACTGTGATAGGCAACAGTCCCACAGTGCAGACCTGTGCATTGGGTGTCTACATAACCGGGCAAGAGTGCCTGCTAAGTGCCCTTGCTCAGAGCAAGGCTCTTCAGTACAGGCCAGCAATTTGCAAACCTACATCAAGGAGCATTTTGGCCCAGCGCACCAGTGCTCAAGGGTCCAGATGAACTGGGGCATGGGAGAGGGAGGGAACGTGTCACAATTTGCTGCCTCAGTTCTAGGCATTATTTTATCCTCTTGTGTGGCCAGGTGGTTTGTAACTCCACCCTGAATATGGAGTCGTAAAAACCCTGGAAGGACATGGGGAAAGCAAAATGTGGTGGGAGGGTTTGTGTGCGCAGGAATTGCAAGATCCCAGCCTCAGGATTTCCCATCACAAGAGGATGTACAGCCACTGCATCCCAAAGGCCTTCCTGTATGTGAAGCTGCTGGGGATAGTACCGCTCAGCTGGCCACTCCGGTGCGCCTGGCTGGTGCAGTAACAGTGTGAGGCTGTGTGGACCTGGCCAGCCCTTCTCACTCCGAGGTATTCACAGAGTCCCAGCTGCAGCAATTCCCAGGGCAAAGGAGATTACACAAGGCAACAACAAGCAGGCAGCGGCTGTCACTGGCTCAGAAATGCTGGGCACTGAGCCCTGGGTCTGATCCTGGAGGTCGCACTTTCTCCTGTTCCTGCTCATCCGCTGTAGTAAAGCGAGTGCTTCTCCTGCAAGGCCCTGAGAGAAGGCTGTTTGCTGCAAGGAACAGCCAACTAAACCAATGGCTCAGCTGACACTCTTCCTTAAGAAAGGCAGAGCATCCCTGTGCTGAGAGCTGGGTGATGCTGAAGGCAACACTGATGTCTGCATTGTATTGCTGCCAGTAGACATTTGACCAGCACCCCTACACATGACATTTGTTTGTTAGAATGTAACACAATTCATAGGCTCTGCAGGAGAGTGTTGATGCTGTGACATTAAGCAGCCGATTACTCCTGTGCTTGGCAGGCTCTCAGGCCTGCTGTGATATGGCTCATGACCAAGCCCTTCCACAGCAAAGTGCACTGGTATAAATATGCTAGCAATGCAGGTGACAGGCATTGTGGCTCTGGCCGAGCCTCCATTGCTTTTATGTAATTTATGCTCCGAAAGTAACTGTGCTCAATCTTGTCTGTGTACTTGATTTCTTTCATGTGGTTTCTGCGCTAACGAGATTAAATCAGTTTCAATAGGCACCATTTTAATGGAGATGATAAACTTTTATTGAACTCAAGCACATTAAAATGAAATGTAAGCAATAGGTGACTTTAGCATTAGTCCGGAGCCTCTTCCATTCCTGATCGAGCTAGCTTACCTTCCCTGTTAACCCACAGCCAGCACCCCAGGACTTTTCATAAGCTTAAATAAAATGAATTAAAACCTCTTCTAAAAGGCCTGAAAAATGCTTCCTTCCCCCCCCCCCCGGCCCCCCACATGTAGCAATGCCATTGAATACTAAAGCAGTGTATTAATAGGAACGGCTCCATGACCCACAGATGTGGCTATGAAACAAGGCATAAACATGGCTAAGTACAGGACTTTACATCTCACACAAACAGGAAAGCAGGGGGTGGGTAATGTAGTGTTTAACAGCAGCTCTGTCTGCTAATCTGTGATCTGTTTGGTCTGCCAGTAGGGTTATTAGGGTGGGTTTATTGAAGAAGTGCCAAAAGCGATGTTGAATAAACTGTTTACACAGGGTAACTACAGGCTGAAAAGCCAAACGCATCCCAAACTAAGCCCCATTGCAGGTTGGAACAAAAATAAACTTCTTGACACTTTGGACTGGACATTGCTGCTTTGCAGAGTCTGCTCTGTTTGGTGTGTTTCTCCCTCTCCCTGGGGCTCCTTCCAAAGGTCTCTGGGCTGGAAACATGATCGGATCATTCTGAGCTCCTTGGCTGTCCTTGGAAATGGCTGTGATCATTTTACTCAGTGTAAAATATTCACTTCTCAGAATCCCAATAGGAAATACTATCATTCTTTAGATGTGGGCTGTGCAATGTTATTGTAAAGGGGGACATCGTTTGGTTCTCAAGGAATTGTAAGAAGGAGGTGATGGGTGAAAGAACAAGGCAGTGTACAGCACAGAGGGTCCAGTCTGGCATGGAAAGAGACTGGGCTTGCTCAGAAACATCCCATGGAACAAACTCATTGTCACATTTACCTATGTGCTACTAAGCCGGGGACAAGATCCATCTGGTAACACAAAGACAGATCAGGGATACGCAAATGATTTGTTACCACTGCTCTGCAGTTTTGTTTGAATTTGACTTGACAGTGTAGAGAGCTGAGCAAAGAGCATTCGTCCAAACACAAAAATTCAGTGAATTCAGGCCTTTCCTTGAGGCACTCCTGATTTCTGTATATTTCCGTAACATTCACCCAACAGAGGAGACAATTTTCAGACTACAGGTGGTGACAAGCTCTCCAGTGCGACTGGTACTATTTGTGGCATGCGATTAGCCATATGGTATTGTTTCTGCTTCCTGACTGTCTGACAGTAATTTTTTAAAAGGAAAATGATGAATGGCAAATAGTGAGTAAGAAATACTGACTAGTGCTCCTATGGTATCAACTCAAGAAGCCCCAAACTGGAAAATATTTGTGCATTAATATTTGTGAATACCAAAGAGTACCATGCCACAAAGAGCAAGAAATTAAACAATGGCTTCTACCCACATTAAATGACTGCTTCTTGGAGCTGCTTGTCTGAGAACCCACAAGGGGAGAGGCAATTCTTGATTTAGTCTTAAGTGGTGCACAGGATCTGGTCCAAGAGGTAAATATAGCTGACCCACCCAGTAATAGCAACCATAATATAATTAAATTTAAAATCCTTGTAGGGGGGAAATGCCAAAGAAACTCACCACAGGAGCACTTAACTTCAAAAAGAGGAACTACTCAAAAATGAGGATGATAGTTAAACAGAAATTAAAAGGAACAGTGACAAGAGTGAAATGACACCATAATAGAGGCTCAAATTAATGATATGCCCCAAATTAAAAAAAAAAAAAACTGAAAGGGGACAAAAGATGCCACCAGCATTAAAAACAGCAAAGTCAAAGAGATGGAGAGAGGCAAAAAGACATCCTAAAAAAACTGGATTTTTACATTTAAAAAAAATGTAAGAAGAGTGGTCACTTTGGATAAGCTATTACCAGCAGGAGAGTGAGTTTGTGTGTGTGTGTGGGGGGGGTGAGAAAACCTGGATTTGTGTTGGAAATGGCCCACCTTGATTATCATACACATTGTAAGGAGAGTGGTCACTTTAGATAAGCTATTACCAGCAGGAGAGTGGGGTGGGAGGAGGTATTTTTTCATGCTTTGTGTGTATATAATAAGATCTTCTAAACTTTCCACAGCATGCATCCGATGAAGTGAGCTGTAGCTCACGAAAGCTTATGCTCAAATAAATTGGTTAGTCTTCAAGGTGCCACAAGTACTCCTTTTCTTTTTGCAAATACAGACTAACACAGCTGTTACTCTGAAATCTTTAAAAACTGGGAGTCAGATCTTAATGAGGAAAATAGAAAGGAGCATAAACTCTGACAAGTCAAATATAATAGTACAATTAAGCAGGTCAAGAAATAATTTGAAGAACAACTAGCTAAGGACTAAAAAACTACAGCAATTTTTTTAAAGTACATCAGATGCAGAAAACTTGCCAAGCAATCACTGGGGCCACTGGTCAATCGAGGTGCTGAAGGAGCACTCAAGAAAGACAAATGCAGAGAAACTAAATCAATTCTTTGCATTAGTCTTCACTGCAGGTAGGGGATATGGAGAGATCCCCATGCCTGAGCCATTCTTTTTAGGTGACAGATCTGAAGAACTGTCCCAGATTTTGGTGTCGTCAGAGGAGATTTTGGAATAAATTGATCTGAAACTATAGTAAAGAACAGAATTATCAGACACACAGATAAACATGTTATATGGGGGAAGGGTCAACACAGCTTTTATAAATGGAAATTATGCCTCACCAATCTATTAGAATTCTTTGAGGGAGTCAACAAGCATATGGACAAGGGTGATCCAGTGGATATAGTGTACTTGGACTTTCAAAAAGTCTTTGACAAGGTCCCTCACCAAAGGCTCTTGACCATAATAAACTGTCAGAGGATGAGCGTGAAGGTCCTCTCATGGATCAGTAACAGATTAAAAGATAGGAAACAAAGGGTAGGAATAAATCGTTTTCAAAAGGGAGAGAGATAAATAGCGGGGTCCCCCAAGGATCTGTACTGGGGCCAGTGCGGTTCAACATACTCATAAATGATCTAGAAAAAAAGGTAAATAGTGAGGTGGCAAAATTTGCAGATGAGACTGCAAGTTACTCAAGATAGTTAATTCCAAAACTGACTGCAGAGTTACAAAGGGATCTCACTCTACTGGGTGACTGGGTGACAAAGTGGCAGATGAAATTCAATACTGATAAGTGCAAAATAAAGCACATTGGAAAATATAATTCCAACTATACATACAAAATAATGGGGTCTAAATTAGCTCTTACCACTCAAGAAAGAGATCTTGGAGTCATCATAGAATCATAGGACTAGAAGTGTCAAGCTTCAGAGGGGTAGCCGTGTTAGTCTGGATCTGTAAAAGTGGCAAAGAGTCCTGTGGCACCTTATAGACTAACAGATGTATTGGAGCATGAGCTTTCATCCGACAAAGTGGGTATTCATCCACGAAAGCTCATGTTCCAATACGTATGTTAGTCTATAAGGTGCCACGGTCTAGAAGGGACTTTGAGAGGTCTTCTAGTCCAGTCCCCTGCACTCAAGGCAGGACTAAGTATTATCTAGACCAGTGGTTTTCAAACTTTTTTTTCTGGTGACCCAGTTGAAGAAATTTGTTGATGCCCATGACCCAGCAGAGCTGGGGATGAGGAGTTTGGAGTGTGGAAGGGGCTCAGGGCTGGGGCAAGGGTTGGGGTGCGGGGGTGAAGGTTGCAGGGTGGGGCCGGGAATGAGGGGTTCAAGGTGTGTGAGGGGGCTCTGGGCTGGGTCAGGGGGTTGGGGTGCGGGGGGGGTCAGGGCTCTGGGCTGGGGGTGCAGGCTTTGGGTTGGGGCCAGGGATGAGGGGTTTGGGGTGCAGGAATGGGCTCCAGGTTTGGGGGGGCTCAGGGCTGGGGAAGAGGATTGGAGCACAGGGCTGGGGTGTGGTCAGCAGTGCAGCGGCACAGCCAGGATGCAGAGGCAGGCTTCCTGCCTGCCCTGGTACCATGGACTGCACTGCTCCCTGGAAGCAGCCAGCAGCAGGTCCGGCTTCTAGGCAGAGGTGCAAAAGTAGCTCCATGCGGCTCTTGCCTGCAGGCACTGCCCCACAGCTTCCACTGGCTGGTTCCCGGTGCTTGGGGCCAGTGCTTGGGGCGGGGGCAGCGTGTGGAGCCCTTTGCCCCTCCAGCCTCCCCAGGAGCTGGACTGCTGCTGGCTGCTTCCGGGGTTCAGCGTGCTGTCAGAACAGGTAGGGACTAGCCTGCCTTAGCCGGGCAGCACCGCCGACGGGACTTTTAATGGCCTGGTCAGCAGTGCTGACCAGAGCCACCGCGACCCAGTGCCTTACGTTTCACAACCCAGTACTGGGTTGTGACGCGCAGTTTGAAAACCACTGATCTAGACCATTCCTGACAGGTGTTTGTCTAACTTGCTGTTAAAAACCTCCAATGACAGAAGTTCCACAACCTCCCTAGGCAATTTATTACAGTGCTTAACTATCCTGACAGGAAGTTTTTCCTAAAGTCCAACCTAAACTGCCATTGCTGCAATTTAAGCCCACTGCTTCTTGTCCTATCCTCAGAGGTTAATGAGAACAATTTTTCTCCCGCTTCCTTGTAACAACCTTTTATGTGCTTGAAAACTGTTATCATGCCACCCCTCATCCTTTTTTCAATCTTCCCTCCTAGGTCATGCTTTCTAAAATAATAATAAAATTATAATAATTTTTTGCTGCTCTTGCTGGACTTTATCCAATTTGTCCACGTTTCCTGAAATGTAGTGCCCAAAACTGGACACAATACTCCAGATGAAGCCAATTACTTCTTGTGTCTTACTTACAACATGCCTGCTAATATATCCGAGAATGATGTTCGCTTTTTTTGCAGCAATGTTACAGTGTTCACTCATATTTAGCTTGTGATCCACTATGATCCCCAGATCCCTTTCCACAGTACTCCTTCCTAGGCTGTCATTTCCCATTGTATGTGTGCAGCTGATTGTTGCTTCCTAAGTGGAGTACTTTTCATTTGTCCTTATTGAATTTCATCCTCTTTACTTCAGACCATTTCTCCAGTTTGTCCAGATGATTTTGAATTTTAATCCTATCCTCCAAAGCACTTGCAACCCCTCCCAGCTTGGTATTACCTGCAAACTTTATAAGTGTACTCTCTATGCCATTATCTAAATCACTGATGAAGATATTGAACAGAACCGGATCCAGAACTGATCCCTGCAGGACCCACTCAATATACCTTTCCAGCTTGATTGTGAACCGCTGATAACTACTCTCTGTCAACCATTTTCCAACCAATTATCCACCCACCTTATAGTAGCTCCACCTAGGTTGTATTTCCCTAGTTGTTTATGAGAAGGTCATGCAAGCCAGTATCAAAAGCCTTACTAAGGTCAAAATATACCACATCTATCGCTTCTGCCCTATCCACAAGGCTGGTTACCCTGTCAAAGAAAGCTATTAGGTTGGTTTGACATGATTTGTTCTTGACAAATCCATGCTGTTACTTATCACCTTATTATCTTCTAGGTGTCTGCAAACTGATTGCTTAATTATTTGTTCCATTATTTCCCCAGGTACTGAAGTTAAGCTGACTGGTCTGTAATTCTCCGGGTTGTCCTTATTTCCCTTTTCATAGATTGACACTATATTTGCCCTTTTCCAGTCTTCTGGAGTCTCACCTGTCTTCCATTGACTTTTCAAAGATAATCGCTAATGACTCAGCTATCTCCTCAGTCAGCTCCTTGAGTATTCTAGGATGTATTTCATCAGCCCTTGGTGACTTGAAGACATCCACCTTGTCTTAGTCATTTTTAATTTGTTCTTTTCCCATTTTAGCCTCTGATCCTACCTCATTTGCACTGGCATTCATTAAGTTAGATGTCCAATTGCTACTAAACTTTTTGGTGAACACTGAGAAGAGGAAGGGGGGATTTGATAGCAGCCTTCAACTACCTGAAGCGGGGTTCCAAAGAGGATGGAGCTTGGCTGTTCTCAGTGGTGGCAGATGACAGAACAAGGAGCAATATCTCAAGTTGCAGTAGGGGAGGTCTAGGTTAGATATTAGGAAAAACTATTTCACTAGGAGGGTGGTGAAGCACTGGAATGGGTTACCTAGGGAGGTAGTGGAATCTCCATCATTAGAGCTTTTTAAGGCCCAGCTTGACAAAGCCCTGGCTGGGATAGTTTTGTTGGGGTTGGTTCTGCTTTGAGCAGAGGGTTGGACTAGATGAGCTCCTGAGGTCTCTTCCAACCCTAATCTTCTATGGTTCTATGAACAAAAAAAGTCATTTAACATTTCTGAAATTTCCACATTTTCTGTTTTTGCATTCCCTACCACCCCCCCCCCCCCGCATTGAATTACAGGATTACTCTGTCCTTGGTCTTCCTCTTGTTTCTCATGTATTTGTAGAATGTTTTCTTGTTACCCTTTATGTCTCTAGCTAGTTTAATCTAATTTTGTGTCTTGGCCTTTGTAATTTTGTCCCTACATACTTGTGTTGTTTGTTTATATTCATTCTTCGCAATTTAACCTAGTTTCCACTTTTTGCCGGGCTCTTTTTTGAGTTTCAGATCACTGAAGATCTCCTGGTTAAGCCAGGTTGGTCTCTTGCCATACTTCCTATCTTTCCTACACCCCATTGGATAATTTGCTCTTGTACCCTTAATAATATCTCTCTGAAAAACTGCCAACTCTCTTGAACTGTTTTTCCCGTAGCCTTGCTTCCCATGAGATCTTACCTACCAACTCCCTGAGTTTGCTAAAGTCAGCCTTCTTGAAATCCATTCTCCTTATTGTGCTGTTTTCCTCCTACCATTCCTTAGAATCATGAACTCTATTATTTCATGATCACTTTCTCCGAAGCTGCCTTCCACTCTCAAATTCTCAACCAGTTCCTCCCTATTATCAAAATCAAATGTAGAACAGCCTCTCCACCGGTAGCTTTCTCCCCCTTCTGAAATAAAAAATTTTCTTCAATAGATTCCAAGAACTTGTTGGATAATCTGTACCCTGCTGTATTATTTTCCCAACAGACATTGGAATAGTTGAAGTCCCCCCTCACCACCAAGTCCTATGCTTTGGGTGGTTTTGTCATGGGCGGCACGTATAATAGGCTCAGCCTCCCCTGGTGCTGCCACTGCCCCCCCAGTTCAGGGGTTTTGTGAGGAAGATTTTGCTTTATTGTGCCCCGTGCAGGTTCCGGGGTAGCTGAGGTGGTAATATTTGCTATTCAGCTTCCTGGGTTCATCAGTAATCTCCCTGGACTCTAGAGATATTACTGATGAATTGAGGAAGCTGAATAGAAAATACCACCACCTCAGCCGCGCTGGAACCTGCACAGGGCATATCAAAAGCTTCTTCGGGAACAGACGCATTTCCCTGGGGAGACTTGGGATCTGGGGAGGGGAGGCGCGGGGTTGCTGCAGTTGGCCCGAGTCTCCTCCAGGCAGGTGGGGGCAGTGTTGGGACACTTCTGGGCAGGTGGGGGCTTGTGGCTCCGGCCACAGTGGGGGGCAAGGGGTCTTGAGGCTCCAGCCATGGGGCAGAGGCACCCGGGTGGAAGGGGAGGAGCCAGTGGCTAACCTCTCTTAAGGGGGGCTTCCACCCACCACCCAGGATCCCCCTCTTCTTCCTAGTTAGGTGGTCTGTAGTAGATCCCTATCATGACATCACACTTGTTTTTTACCCCTTTTATCCTTACCAGAGACTTTCGACAAGTCTGTCTCCTATTTCCATCTTAACCTCAGTCCAAATGTATACTCATTTCTTATATATATGACAACACCTCCTCCCTTTCTTCCATGCCTGTCCTTCCTGAGCAAGCAGTATCCGTCTATACCAATATTCCAGTCATGCGTATTATCCCACTAAGTCTCTGTGATGTCAACTATGTCATAATTATATTTGTTAACTAGCATTTCAAATTCTTCCTGCTTATTCCTCATACTTCTTACATTAGTATACAGACATTTAAGATACTGAATTGATTTTCTCACTATGCTGTCTCTTGTCTCTCCCTTATCCCTGCTATAATGGCCCATGGTCCCCTCAGATTCCGACCCTTCTCCCAGGTCTCCATGTTTTTGACTAACCTATGGGCTTTTGTCACCTGCCCCCATCCAACCTAGTTTAAAGCCCTCCTCACTAGGTTAGCCTCTCTGTATCCAAATATGCTCTCCCCCTTCCTCAATAGGTGGACCCCATATCTGCTTAGCAATCCTTCTTCCCAGAACAGCATCCCATGGTAAAGGAAACCAAAGCTCTCCTGAGGACACCATCCTCTCAGCCAGGCATTTACCTCCAGGATGAATCTGTCTGATGCATTCACCTCAGGATGCATCTGTTCCCTGAAAACATCCACTCAATGTGAAGTGGTATGGAACAGCATTCATACGAGGAGAGATCAAAAAGACTGAGACTGTTCAGTTTAGAAAAGAGATGACTAAGGGGGGATATGACAGGGCTATAAAATCATGACTGGTGTGCAGAAAGAGACTAGCATTATTTACCCCTTCACATAACACAAGAACTAGGGTCACATGACAAAATTAATAGGCATCAGGTTTAAAACAAACAGAAGAAAGTACTTCTTCACACAATATCCAGTCACTCAGGGAAACGGATTGCTGGGAATATTGTGAAGGTCAAGAGCATAACTGGCATAAAAAAGAATTAGCTAAGTTCATGGCGGATAGATCCATCAAGGGCTATTAGCCAAGATGGTCAGGGATGCAACCCCATGCTCCAGGTATCCCTAAATCTCTGACTGCCAGAAACGGGGACTGGATGATAGGAGATGGATCATTTGAAATTGCCCTGTTCTGTTCATTCCCTCTGAAACACCTGGCACTGACCACTGTCAGAAGTCAGGATACTGGACTAGATGGACCATTGGTCTGACTCAGTGTGGCCGTTCTCACGTTCTTAAATCAAAGCGATATTGTTTGTTGATGAATATACTGTGACACGACGGGGCTTAACCAGCATAATTTCTGCAAAGGAAAATCATACTATGCTGATTTATTAGCATTCTTTGAATTTGTCAGTAAAGTAGTGGACAAAGGAGAATGGGTTGACATTCCAAATGGCCTTTGACAAGGTTCTTAAAGAAGCTAAGTAGTCAGGGGGTGAGAGGAAAGTATTGTCATGGATCAAAAACTGGCTAAGGGTTAGGGAAAGCAAGTAGGAATGAATGGTCTGTCTTCTTCATGGTGAAAGATTAACAGTGGGACCTCTGGGTTCCTTACTAGGTCCAGTGTTGTTTAATATAGTTATTAATTACATCAAAAAAAACTGTATTAAAAGAACATGAAGGTTGCAAAGTCAAGCAAACAAACATTAGGTAATTTCAGAATTAAGGTTGCTGTGCAGTCTTGATCCCTCCTCCTGATATGTATGCTTTATGAGACAGTCTGTAATTACACAATCACATATTCTTTCTTCCACAGGACCCTGTTTACAGAAAATATCATGACTCTGATGAGTACTATCCATCCTGTGCTCTGAATGAGGCAGGGTCCTGTGGAAAAAGTAGTCTGTGATCATGTACTTAAAGACTGTATCATGATGCACGCACACCATGGCATTGTGTGTGTGCATTATGAACTGTGGTTGCACAGGCATTTGCTATCTTTTAAATGCTTGATTTGCAACTTTGAAGTTCTTTTAACATAGATTTTTGCATGTAATTTCCTAGGTGTTTGAAAAAACAAATGGAAAAACCCCAGAAATTCCATCTTGTGGAACCATACTGACTGCCCCAAGTTTCACCAGCCTATCTGGAATCTTTTGATCCGCTGCACAGACCTCTGACACTTGATCTGATAGAGTACCTGAGAGCAGTAGCAGCTTGCCCCATACCCAGTCCATGTCTGTTCTTCCCCATGGCTTTGCAACATTTGTTGATACCCTCTGTCAGCAATCCTTGCTGGGAGAATCTATTGTCTTCAAAAGTCCTCTTTTAAGGCCCGGGTGATATTCGGGGATACCTCTTACCTGTGCTGAATCCTGAGGCATGAGAAGGTTTGCAGAGACTATCTAGTCTACTCCCAACAGAGACCTCCCAACCGTCTGAGCCTGGTGACAGCAGTGGTGGGGTCAGCAGGCAAATCAGGAGAGCCCAGAGATAGGACAGTCAGGGCAGATCTTGGCTGAGGAGAGAGACAGTGGAAAGAGAAGCACAGTGAGGTGAGGCCAGTGCAGTTGTCGCTAGACTGTGGGGACAGAGATTAACCAGGCAGCTGGTGGACTGGGAGTGAGGGACAGAGGAATAGGGTCATGGGTAAGGAGAGTTAGGGAAGAGAGGAGATGGGCTGGGGTGAGGGGAAGAATCAGTTTGAGAGAAGGCAGGGAGGGGTAGATCATGGAGAGGGGAGACTGAGTGTCTGGGGGGTTGGGATAAGTTTGTTGGGCTTATGTGAGCTCACCCTGAGACCCCAGCCACTTCCCCATGTTCACTGGTCTTGCTCCCACAAGAGGCCAGATAAGAGAAAGTAGCTTCAGTGTTTCAGCAAATAGAATGAACAAGGATCAGCAACATGGGCTCAGGGTGTTGTGAGGCCCCAGAGCCGCACAGATAAGCTGAACTCCAGCCCTTCCTGCCTGCAAGAGTTTGCAGAGAGTAAATGTTTTGCTTCCTCTCCTGACAGTGTCCCAACTAGCCGGACTGCGGCGTCCAGCAAATGCGGGCAGTACTCACAGCTGACGGCTTCAAAGCAATTTTGAAACTATTTTATCAGCAAGATCAATGTAAACCGCAGCTTTGGAGCTGATCAGGAGCTCGCGCTGGGAAAGCAGTCTTACGGGAAACGGCTGTCAGCAGGCCGGCCAACTGTGAGCTTGTTGCAAGCCAGAGGTGCCTGGGGAGGCTCTCTGGCCAGCGCTATGCAGGGGGTCAGACTGGATGCTCAGAATGGAGCTTTCTTGCCATCAGCTCTCTGGCCAGACTCTTAGCCAGGTAAACCATCATCGCCCCCCAGAGCTCTGGTGATTTACCCCAGGGAGGATGAGGTGCAGGAGTCTCTACTTTTCCCCTGCAATTACCCCTCTGCACTCCTATCAGGCTGCTTGCCCCTCCTGCTCCTCATGGCCTGGGCACCAGCAGGGGGACACAGAGAGCACAAGAGAGACAGTCCAGGTGCCTGCCCCAGCCGTCCCCAACACCCCAATCTGCCAGGGCAAGGAGGGGTGTGTGGCAGCAGGCGAAGTGTCCTAGGGCCAGCATGTGCTTCCCTCGCCTCCAGAACCTCCTCCCTCCCCGGTGGCTCCTGGCATTCTCTGTCTGAAGGCCCAGGGAGGGGAGTCCTGAGCAGCTGGGTCTCCTCCCCAAGCTTCAGCACATGAGGCTGTCTCTGCTGTCCTACACTGGAAGCCAGGGGAGAGGTTGCTGCCATCCACTCTGATGGGACTGGCTGCGAGGTGGTGCGGAGGAGCCCTGAGCTCACACTAGGGCAGGGCGTTCGGCACCAGCTCTGCTGCCCAGCCGCTGGCAGCCCCGTTCAGGGGGAGGCTCCTACTCTGTGGCTGGGGAGGGGACAGGTGCTGGCTCCTGCTTCTCCTCTCAGACCTCAGGGCTCCTGCCCCAACTGCTCTCAGTGGCAGGGAGCTCTGAGGCTGTCTCCCCACTAGGGCCCCATGGCACATGGTCATCAGCCTCACACATCCAGCAACATGAGTCAGGCCCGAGCCATGTGAGATTGGCTTCAGAATCACAAGGTTTCAACACACTGGTTTTCTGTGGGCCGAGCCTGGTCTGGAGTGAGGGGAAGCTTCTCTGCCCGCCCACGTGTGATCCGCCTGCACTCTGCTTGCCTGTTCCCCACCCCCGGTCTGGGTGGGAGCAACTCAGGGGCAAATGAGCCCTAAAGACATGCACACAAACACAGCCTGCACAAGGAGACTTCACTTGCCTTTCCTACACCCTGGGGTGGGGCACTGCCATTCCATCCCCTCCATCCCCTCCTCGCACTGTCCTAACTCCCTGCCCTACTCCAACCTTCCCACCATACCCCCACAGCCTCCTATGCCCCCTCCTCTGGCCTTCTCCTCCCTGCCCCCCCCCCCAGTCTCCCACCCCTCATGTTCTCCTCTGCTATCCTCACACCCACCCAGCCTGCTGCTGGCTCACATTCCCCTGCAGCCTCACAGTCCCTAGCTATAACAGAGCACAGAGCAGCAGCTTCAGTCCTCTGGCAGCCCCGCTTTCTCATGCACTGGATGTCAGGAAAGGGTTGCTACCATGACAGGTCAGCTTGTCTCCTCAGCCCAGTGTAAGGAACAGGAGGTGACAGTGTTGGGATAAGGGCAGAAGTCACCAACTTGATGCCAGCAATCATGGTATTGCAAGGGACTTCAAAACCCACTAAATATGGTGTGACTCATCATAAAGCCAAGGGAGCACTGATCATAGAATCATAGAAGATTAGGGCTGGAAGAGACCTCAGGAGGTTATCTAGTCCAACCCCCTGCTCAAAGCAGGACCAACCCCAACTAAATCATCCCAGCCAGGGTTTTGTCAAGCCTGACCTTAAAAACCTCAAAGGAAGGAGATTCTACCACCTCCCTAGGTAACCCATTCCAGTGTTTCACCACCCTCCTAGTGAAAAAGTTTTTCCTAATATCCAATCTAAACCTCCCCCACTGCAACTTGAGACCATTACTCCTTGTTCTGTCATCTGATACCACTGAGAACAGTCTAGATCCACCCTCTTTGGAACCCCCTTTCAGGTAGTTGAAAGCAACTATCAAATCCCCCCTCATTCTCCTCTTCTGCAGACTAAACAATACCCTGCTGGTCCCTCAACCCCCTAGCCCCCTGCAGCCTCCCCTCCTGGCCCCCCGTATGACCTGTCTCTCCATGTGATTCCTGACCCCGAGGTGACCCCTGCTTCTTATGTCCATGTGTGGCAGCAAAAAGGAGAAGAAAGAGCAGTCTCCCATGGAACTGCAGCTGGAACCGCAGATCTGGGCTCACAACACCAGGCAGCCCATCGCGTACGGCTTCAGAAAAAGCCGGAAAGACCCTAAAGAGAGCTTTCCGTTGAGGAAGTGGCCCAGCATCCCCTGGGCCAGGATTGACAAACAGAACTAGGGCTGAGCGCCGCACTGTGAGCGGGGCTGAGGCATAGGACAAGCAGGAGATGGTGCAGCCCAGAGTGAGGAAATTGTTTGCTTGTCTCATGCTGCTGCTGCACACTCCGGGCTGTATTAAAGCACTGCAACCTGCTTGTCTCTTGCGCTTGCCCGCACCTGGGCGTTACAGTCAGGAACGCACCTCTGGATTCCACAGCTAGCCACAGCTTAGTTTGGATCAAACATGCCAATCAGCAGCACGAGAGGAAAGTTACTGTGGCGCACACATGCGTCAGAGTTTGCTTACATTGCCTAAGACAGTTTTAACCATCAGGCTATGCGCAGGGTTCACCAGTATGTGCTTGCAATTAAGCCACAAATTTTCACCAACTGCCCTTTGCAATCAGTTACAGGAAGATAAAGGTAAGCAGCTAGGGTGACCAGACAGCAACTGTGAAAAATCGGGATGGGGGCACGGGGAGGGGTAATAGGCATCTATATAAGACAAGGCCACAAATATCAGGACTGTCCCTATAAAATCAGGACATCTGGTCACCCTATCAGTAGCTGACACAAGGCTAGTCCCTGTGTGCACCACGTTGAGCAGTGTGCTAGAGGGGGAGCCCCCTGGGTTAATTTAGGGGTCAGCTGCTGCCTTAGAGATGGCTGGTCACTCTGAGGGCTCTGGAAATCTCCTGGTGTCGAGAGTGATCTATTGTCCTGGCACAGCAGTAAATTCCCTTCTAGGGCTGGTTCAGAGGAGGGTAAGGGAAGACCTGGGACCAGCAATGGGAAGCCAAAGCCACGGAGAGCACAGAGGCAGGGCAAGCTCTTTGAAAAGACAGTGCCAGTAGCTGGTGGCAGACAGGTGATAGGGAAGGCAGCAAGAAGAAGACAGCCATCACATGAGGAGTTGAGTGAGGAGGAGGAGCAGAGGATACAAAGGCCACAAGGAGGAGGAAGGAGGAACAAGAATTAACACTGGGCATGGGAAGTAATTTGGGTTTGGGTTTGTGGCCTCAGCACATTAGCTGGATATTAAAATAATCAACAGTGAAATAGTTAATAATGCTGACATGCACATGGAGTCATTAGGTTTCAGAGTCAACATCACATTGTTTCAGACTGTCTGCAGACTCAGACAGACATTACTACTTTGGTTACACTCAGTTCCCATTTGGAACATTTTCCCTGCTATTATAAGGCCTAGAAACATCATTAAAGAAAAGAAGCTCCAGCTTGGTTTCTGGAGCACAACTTTGTGGCAAGGAGCAGATTTGGTGGCGAATTCATAAGTGAGAGAAGGAGGGATCATGTAGGGTCCTGAACATAGCCCTCACTGCTGGGCTGTTGCAAGGGGAGAGGGGCCTTTGGAAGTGCCCTACTGTGCACACGCAGCAGATGAAGCTGGGACAGTGTGCGATGGAGGATGGCTGCAGCCTGCCCTTGTGCATGGCTATGGGAGCTATGACACGAAAGGGGGTTGATAGCAAAGCATCAGGCTAGTCGCTGTCTTCAAAAACTGGAGGAAAGGAAGAAGCCTTGCTGCTGGCTTGTTGGCTGCTGCCCTGGCAGCTGTGGCAGCTATTGGCTTGTGGCCTCTGGCCATGTGACGCCATGATAGCTGACAAAGAGGCCTATGCTTCCTCCAGCCTCTGGACTGGCCACCAAGGGGTATGAGCCCAGTAACGTGTGACATCTGAGATTCACCATTGACAAGCAGGTACCTCTAGCCAGCCAGCAGGTCTGTCTGTGTTCAAACGTCTGAGCTGAGACGCCCACCGGCTAATCTTTCAACCACGTCCCAGCTTCCTGACCCTGAATGAAACCACAAAAGTCTCAACAACCAGCCTGCATTAGTAGCCACCTTTTCAGTTTGTTTTTAGAATATTTCCTGAAATGCCTAAAACAGCCCTAGGCTAGCCAGCCATGCTCTCTAAAAGATCACACTGGGACACATTTCGTAGCAAGGAGTTGCATGCTTAATCCTGAGAAATCGGGTTGTTGTCACCTACATTTGTCGTCTGAATGTTCCATATAACAAGTTGTGTCATCTTGACTGGTATTGGAACGGCTCTGGTAGCCCTGTGAGGTGGGGAAGAGCTGAGCTGTTACCTAGCCACCTGTGATTTGGGCAGGCTGCCTGCACGGGCGTCAGAGCTGTAGTGTCAACGTTAGCTTCAACCATGGAACAATTTGAACCTCCCCGGATCAGCTCTTTGGCTGGAACATCCATCTCAGTTTTGGGGGTCAGTTTTTATACAAAGGCCTATTTGCCTCGCCTAGAGCAATACCAGCACTCTGAGATAATGTGGGTAAATCCTGGCTCCACTGAAGTCAATCACAAAACTCCCTCTGACTTCAAGGGGCCAAGATTTCCCCCTCCATGTATGATAAAGCCCTAGGGGCATGGAGAGAAATGGGATGATATCGTGTTATTTGAGAAACAGCCTGTGATTTGGCTGCATGATAATGTGAACGCTTGAGGGGTCAGAGTGAACCAGAAGCTCCTGATTTTTGGGTGCTGCTGTGAAGCCCCGAATGCAGCCTTTTTGTAGGGAGTATTTGTATTAACCATGCTGTACTTCTTACCAGGTGTCCCTACCCCTTGCAAAGAGCAAGCTCACAGCTAATGCCTCCCTCATATTGCTTGTAATTATTAGAATTGGGAGCACTGGCTGTTGGGAGTCTGAAAGGACAGGAAACAGGAAGGAGGGGGGAGGAGTTGAGAGGCTGGGAGAAAGCTACAGAGGGTGCAGCAGCAGCTTGGTAAAGAGGTTTCCACTTTGAAAATAAAGTCCTGTTGAAGCTTGTTAGTACCTTGCCTGGTTGATACAACAATTAACCATGCTGTACTTCTTACCAGGTGTCCCTACCCCTTGCAAAGAGCAAGCTCACAGCTAATGGCTCCCTCAACTCACTGAACTCTCGTTTCAAGGGCTTCCTTGAGACGACAGTGCTTGTGCTGGTCCCGCACTGCCATGAATTGCACTCACCACATTTAACTAAGACTTCACTGAGAATTTTGCCAGAGGGAGAATGTCTGGTGCTGGGGCTCTTTAGTGAGGAGGCTTATGCCCGTACCTCACTTGAAGAGAGGGGGACACATCACACAATCCTCATGAGGCTGGGGATTGGCCAGGATTTTAATGATAAAGAAGAAATCAAAGCAACTCAGGTCCTATGTGGAATTGCCTCCTCTTGTTCCAGTTAGGGTTGCCAACTTTCTAACCACAAAACTGAACACCCTTGCCCTGCCCCTGCCCCGACCCTTCTCTGAGGCCCTGCCCCCACTCACACCATGCCCTCTCCCCCTCTGTCACTCACTCTCCCGCATCCTCACTCACTTTCACTGGGCTGGGGCAGGGGGTTGGGGTGCGGGAGGGGATGAGGGCTCCAGTTGGGGGGTGCGGGTGCAGGGTGGGGGCAGAAATGAGGGGCTCAGGGTGCAAGAGGAGGCTGGGGAAGAGGGTTGGGGTATAGGAGGTAGGACTCCGGCTGGGGGTGCGAGCTCTGGGAAGTGTCTGGGTATGAGGGGTTTGGGGTGCAGCAGGGGAGCTCTAGGCTGGAGCTGAGGGTTCGGAATGTGGGAGGGGGGTTGGGTGTGAGAGGGGGTGGGGGTTGGTGTGTAGGAGGGGGTGTGGGCTCCAGGAGGGAGTTTGGGTGTGGGAGGGGGCTCAGGGCTGGGGTTGGGGTGCAGGAGGCGGTGTGGACTCCAGGAGTGAGTTTGGGTGCAGGAGGGGGCTCAGGCTGGGGCAGGGGGGTGGGGTACAATAGGGGATGCAGAGTGTGGGCTCCAGAAGGGGGCTCAGGGCTGGGGCAGGGGGTTGGGGTTTGGGCTCTGGGAGGGAGTTAGGGTGCAGGATGGGGTTCTGACCAGGGGCAGGAGGTTGGGGTGCAGGAGGGGATTCAAGGTGCAGGCTCCAGCTGGGCGGCACTTACCTCAGTTGGCTCCCGGTCAGCGGTGCAGCGGGGCTAGGGCAGGCTCCCTGGCTCCACACAGCTCCTGGTAGCAGCAGCATGTCTGGCTCCTGGGCGCAGGGGTGGCCAGGTGGGTCTGCACAGTGTACACTGCCCCCACCCACAGGCATCACCCCCGCAGCTCCCATTGGCCACAGTTCCCAGCCAATGGGAGCTATGGAGCTAGTACTTGGGTTGGGAGCAGCGAGGGGAGCCTTCCTGGCTGCCCCTGCATCTACAAATGATAGAGACATGCCACTGCTTCTGGGAGCCATAGGGAGTCTGCCTTAGCCCCACTGCACTGCCGACCGGACTTTTAACGGCCTGGTCAGTGGTGCTAACCGTAGCCAGGCTCCCTTTTCCACCAAGCATTCCAGTTGAAACCCGGACCCCTGGCAATCCTAGTGCTAGTGGTAGGGGTCTATTATAGGAGTGGGTGGGTGAGGTTTGGTGGCCTTCAATGTGCAGGAGGTCAGACTAGATGATTGTGATGGTGCCTTCTGACCTTAAAGTCTCTGAGTCTGGCTCTACGAGTCAGTGCCCACCCCTGTTCCATGCTCATCTCGGGCTGACCCACAATAAAGGGCTTTCCTTTCCATTCAGTCTGAGGAATCAGTCCAGCTTCCAGGAGAACTACTCACACGTGCCCCACAGCTCCATCACGCCTCCGCATTATTAGACCCCAGGGAGTTGTGGAGTCTGGATAAGCGGAGGTGGGACCCTGACCCTGTGCTAATAGAGAAACTCACAGTGGGAATTAGATCTGTTCCCTAAAATAAACAGTATGAGTCTCTGATTTTTAAACAAGCCGCAGCAGCCCTGTTCGCCCTGTGCTGATCGGCTGTGACTAATCATCCTGGTAGGTGTTGGGTCAGAATCAGCAATGGTTCTCCACTAAGGTCATTTACTTTTGTTGTTTATACTGCTAATTTTATCCCTGCTCAGAGTGGCTAATGTATTCTTTATATGCCTAGCAATGATAAATGTTGGTGCTAAATAAAGGCTTCCTGGCAGAGGACAATTTGAGGGCTGATATGGCAGATCCAGAACTTTATCAGCAAAGGAATTAACACTCCATGTGATAGGTTTTCTTATTTTCCACCAAGCTACGCACTTATGAATGGGAAATGGTGCCAGCAAATAGCATTCCCTGGTAAGAGATCAGATAAACGATGTACTGTGCCTTTACGAGGTAGGGGTGCTGAGCGGTGCAGGGAGTTAGAAGGCAGCTTGCACCTGCGGGGGCTAGAAGGAATTCTGCATGCACCTGTACTTTGAGCCTGTGGCTGCTCCCAGAAGAAGAGCCACCCCTGGAAGGGAGCCAGAGCTCAGACATGTAAGCCTGAGAAAATGGGGCTCCTGGAAGCCCATAATACCCAGAAAGCAGAGTCTCTGCTGACACCATGTTTCTCCCTGGCTCGCCAGCTCCTACGCTAACTAAACAGCCTGTGTTGCGTAATGTCGTCATCACACTTGGGCTCCCTAAGTGCTGGCATGGACTGAGCAGTCAGAGATGGAACTGCTGAGCAAAGGGCAATGCACAGGAATCACAGCTACAGCTGGGCAGAAAATGGGGGTGGGGGGAGTCCAGTCCCTGGAAAAAAATTGACTTTTTCGTGAAAAATTGAAAACCCCCAAATTTTGATCAAAAAGTTTTAGATAAAAATTAAAATTTTGATTCAGAAATGCCATTGCAGTGCCTCAGTGGAGCTGTAGTTTTGCTATTCAAACCCCTATTGTCCTCTCAGGGTTGGGCTCCCTGGCTGGACTACATCTCCCACAATGGAACATGGTCTCCAAGTCTTGCTCAGCCCTGAAGTGCATTCTGGGAGTCCTTTGCTATGCTGCATCCTGGGATGTGTAGTGCAGGTGGAGAATCTAGCCTATAGAAGAGAATAGGGGCATGAGGCACCTGACTGACAACTCCCATGAGGCACTGCACTGTTATTTCCAAATGAAAATGTTCAGTTTTCAGGGTTCTGTTTTTCAATGAAAAGTTGTAATTTTCCACAGAAAGCAGACACTCTGGGAAAATAGTGTTTAGTTGAAAACTAAATTTTCTGTTGAAAAACAGTTTACATCGAAAGTTTTGACCAGTCCTCCTCACAGCAAAGACAGGAGAGGCAGGAAGGGCAGGTCAGAATGCTGTGCCAGAAGGGAAAGAGTGGAAGTTAAGGTGAGTCTTAGAAAGTGTGGCTGTAGTATCTTTATGACGAGCAGTGTCAGGATAAACTTTTTATTATGAGCAGGAACGATGTTTAGAAAGAAAAAATGTCCCACTGCTCTGTGTAGCTGCAACTGTCTTGTCCTGGGTTTCTTTGTTTCTGCTCCTGCAGGAAGTGTCCCAGGAAACCAAACACTGCACCTAAGGTGTATAGGAAGCATAACATCACTACACCTCCCAGAGGACTTTCTCTATAAAACATCTCCCCTTCTTTAGATCCCTTTCTAAATTTCTTTACTGAACTGAAGCACCACTACATGATCACTGTTATGTTGACTTGCCAGTGCCCTTCCTGCCAGATTCTCATGAGTCTTTGTTTGTTAGCTGCGGGAAAGGTCTTGCTCATATTTTGTACTTTCTGATTGTACTTGCCAAGTCTTTTCCTCACTATCACAGACTCCTTAGTCATCCTTTGTTTTGTCCTATATCTGGTAATCGAGTATTTACACATCTGTTGTAGACAAGTTCAGCAGGTGACTTTCCACATTGCAGTGGTGCTCTGTAGTTGAGTAGCGGTAAATACCAATCTTCTCCTCCATCCATTACTTTTTGAGCAAGTTCTTCACTATACATACTCCACATTAAGAACATATGAACTGCCATACTAGGTAAAATCAATGGTCCATTTAGCCCAATATCCTGTATCTGACAGTGGCCATACCAACGCTTCAAAGGGAGCATTCAGAAAAGGTAAATTCTGGAGAGATCCACTCCTGTTTTCCCCTCCAGGCTTCTGGCAGTCAGAAGTTTAGGGTCGCCCTGACCATGAGGTTGCATCCCTGATCATCTCAGCTAATAGACCTATCCTCTGTAGACTTATGTAGTTCTTTTTTGAACCCATTCATAGTTTTGGCCTTCACAACATTCCATCGCAATGAGTTCCACAGATTAACTGTGCATTGTGTGAAAAAGTACTTCTCTTGTTTGTATTAAACCTGCTGCTGACTAATTTCATCAGGTGACGCCTAGCTTTTGTATTGAGGGAAAGAGTAAATAACACTTCTCTTTTCACTTTTCCCACACCATTCAGTATTTTATAGACCTCTATTATATTCCCCCAACCCCTTAATTGTCCCATTTCTAATCCAAACAGACCTAATATTTTTAGTCTCTTCTTATATGGAAGCTGTTCCATGTCTCTTTGTTTATGATCAACAGTTTGGAACCTTCTCAGAATCATAGAATATCAGGGTTGGAAGGGACCTCAGGAGGTCATCTAGTCCAACCCCCTGCTCAAAGCAGGACCAAGCTCCAATTTTTGTCCCAGATCCCTAAATGGCCCCCTCCGGGATTGAACTCACAACTCTGGGTTTAGCAGACCACTGCTCAAACCACTGAGCTATCCCTCCCCCCAGACCTTTTGCAGTTCCACTATATCCTTTTTGAAATGGGACAACCAGAAATGGACATGGTATGCACGGTGTGGTACACCATGGATTTATATAGTGGCATTATGATATTTTTGTCTTATTTTCTATCCCTTTCCTAATAATTCTTCACATTCTTTTTGACTGCTGCTGGACTTTGGATTTCTGGATCTTGAGTAACTTTGTCTCATCTGCAAATTTTGCCATCTCACTGTTCACCCTTTTTTCCAGATCATTTACGGATATGTTGAACAGCACTGGTCCCAGTACAGATCCTTAGGGGATCCCGCTATTTCTCTCTCTCCCTTGTGAAAACTATTTATTCCTGGCCTTTGTTACCTGTCTTTTAATCTGTACTGATCCATGAGATGCTCTTCCCTCTCATCCCATGATAGCTTATTATCCTTAAGAGCTTTTGGTGAGGGATCTTGTCAAAAGCTTTCTGAAAGTCCAAGTACACTATATCGACTGGATCACCTGTGTTGACATGCTTGTTGAGATCCTTAAAGAATACTAATAGATTGGTGAGGCATGCCTTCTCTTTAAAAAAGCCAGGTTGGCTCTTCCCCCACAAATCATGTTTATCTATATGTCTGATAATTCTGTTCTTTACTTTACATTCAGCTAATCCAATGGTTTGAGGATGTCTGGACTAGATGTCTCATGATGAAAGTCATACATTTTAGCAAAGTTCAGGAATTCACTATTCATGAACTGTGGTCCATTGTCAGCTATTACTGTTCTTGGAATTCCATGACGTGTAAATACAGATTTAAGTTCCTGACAACTGTTGCTGCTGTGGTATCTTCAAACCTGACTATAGCTGGGAAATTGGCAAAGTAGTCCATTATAATGAGGTGATCATGTCTTCCCATGTTGAACATGTCAATTCTGACTTTGTCTCAAGAAAGTATGTGCTGTTCATATGGTATCATTGGTTCTTTCAGCTGGGAATCTCTGCATTTCTGACACGTTCCACACCTGCTCATCATTTCTTCACTGTCACTATTAATCCCTGGACAAAATGCAGTTTCTCAAGCTCTACTGTTTGATTTGGTCTATTCTAGGTTCCATTTATGTTTGTTCTAATATTCTGCTTCTCATCACTGTTGGAACCAATCTGTGTCCTTCAAGAGCACTCCTGAAATCACTGAAACCTTATTTTTATAGTGGGAATAAGCACGTGGGAAGTGTTGATTTTTTCCCTCCTTTGCTTATATCACTGCTTGCAGCATTTTATCATTAGTTGTGTCTTTCTCCAGTTCATCCCATATGTCTGGACATACCATATATGACATTTTAATCGTGTTCACATGTATGTTTACTGCTTGTTCCAGATCATCAGACTGTGTATTGTCAGATGGAGCATGTCCTCTTGAGAGTGTGTGTCTGCCATTACTAAGTGGTGTCCAGATTGGAATTGTATGGTCACATCATGGTTCTGTATTTTCAAAAATAATCACTATATCCATGAAGAAAAGGAGTCCTCCTTTTCTTTTTGCGAATACAGACTAACACGGCTGTTCCTCTGAAAACTATATCCATGGTGGTTCTTCTCCAAGACCCTTTTTGGGTATTGCAATCAGTAGTTTGTGAGACGTTTCTGCTTTGGAGCTACACCCATAGGGAAAGTTGTGAAATCTTATACATCCATATTTCAGACCCAGTGACTCTTTATCAATGTGTGCAGATATTATCTCTATGGCTGTCATGGCCCTAGATGCATACATAGGAGACTGGCGATCAATCAGTTCCGTGACTCTGTAGTAATACTGCTCCCCACTCCCAGCCTTCCTTTCAAGCCATCTGTAGGGGGTGTGATGTCTTTCAGTGAGTCCGAAAATGTTAGCACCGGAGATGATGTCAGAATCTGTGTTAGATCATTGAACTCTCTTTCATGCTCTGGCATCCATGCCATTTGGTGCCCTTGTTGGGGAGATGTCTTTAGGTGAGTTGTGTGCTTTGTATAGTTAGGTAGGAACTCAGCATGCCTAGCAAACTCTGAATTCCCTTTTTATCTTCAGGTCTTGGCATGTTTGCCTGAATTCTTGATTCATCAGACAAGATTCCCTTTGAGATCAGTCTCTCTCCTAAGTATGTTATTTCGGTTGCTTTAAATTGACATTTGGTCTTATTTAATTTAAGGTTATTAGCTCTCACAATTTCCAGAACTCTTCTCAGTTGTTCCTGATGTCCAATGGCAGAGCTGCACCAAATTATGATGTCTTCATTGTACCCTTCCACACCTGCTAGACCTTCTAGCATCTGGCTCACTGTATGACGAGATACTTCTGGAACCAAACATCTTCTAAAAGGAACTTTAGGAAGCAGTATCTGCCATATGGTGTGTTGAAAGTGCAGATACTGGAGCTCTCTATACAAGGGGATCTGCCAAAATCCAGTGGATGCCTCCAATCTGCTGAAGAAGTTGGCTCCTGCCATCTCAGACAACAATTCACTTCTTGTGGGTGAGTGAAAGTGTTCTCTTTTTACGCTTTTGTTCAGCTACGTAGGCTCCAAAGGCAGCTGTAGTCCCCTTTCTTTTGGCTCTATAATTCTTAAGGAGTGAACCCAATCTGTTAGTTCTTCTATTCTTTGAATGATACCATTTGCTGGCATGCTTTGTCGCTTTTTTAGCTCCTTTCTTAAAGCTTGTGACACTTTTGTGTAGCATGTGCCACAGGTTTCACATCTTCTCTTAACCATATCTTGTTTCTTACTGGGTGGCACCCATTGCCTGTGAATGCATCTTCATCTTTCGTATCTGGTTGCCAGGATTGTCTCGGTGTAGCTCATGTAATCATTTACCGCCAGTGTGGGGACCTCGGGCACTGCTGCACCTCGGTCCCTCCTATTCTCTGCACATACTAGCCTAGTCTCCTGTGGGCTGTAATATTCTGGTCTCATTTCCATTGCTGGGTTTAGTGTGCAGGTGCTGGGTGGTGTTGGTGCCTGTGATACACAGGAGGTCAGACTAGATGGTCTGGTGGTCCATTCTGGCCCTACATTCTGTGACTCCATGTTGCTTTTCTGTTTCTCTGTAGCGTACGTTCTCTTAACGAGACCAAGCACCTTACACATGTGTAAGCCTCTGGGTACCACCACAAACTCTTGTTTTATCATTTTCCCTTTGTAATTTAGTGTCAGTGTGCACTCTCCCAACCCTGGAATTGTTCCTCCGTTACAGTATTTCACAGATACTTTTGACACTTCCACTTTTATGTGCTCCTTACATCTTCCTATTTCGGTTAGTACGTTGATTTGTGCCCCAGTGGCTATCTTGTATGTTTTATCTGTGCACATTTTAATTAGCCAATCTTTTGTGTTTCCAGCCTCTTCTGTTATTGTGCTTAAAAACAGCTCTTCCTCTTCGCTTAAGGAATCCATTTTTGCACTTAATACATGCATTTTCCAGTTTCCCCTGCACATTTTAGCATAATGGTTTGGCTTATTACAGTTTCTACATATTTGTCTGAACGCTGGGCATTTCCTATATTCATGCTGATTGCCACATCATGGCATTATTTCTTGCTTTCCATGTTTCTGTCCCTGGCCAACATAATTTCTATGACCCTTTCCCTTGGTGGTTTTGCTGTGGTACTCACAGTCTCATGCTCTCTACCTTCTCTAAGCTGTTTAGATGTGATTCTGGTTGTTCTGTTGCTTGGCATATACATTTGCCCTTTGTAATGTCAGATCCATCTCCCTTAGTAACCATTATGGACTCTTTTATTATTATACACCTAAACAATCTGGTCTTTACTGAGAGCCTTTTAATATTCAATATTCACAGGACTGATTTTTTTAGTTTTACATCTGTGACAAACTTCTCTATTGTTTCCCCTTCATTCTGTGTTCTCACCCTGAACATAAACCTCTCCTAAGGAACAGTTTTTCTAGGGACACTGTGATCCTCAAAGGTTTTCATTATTCCCACAAAGCTTTCCTCTCTCTCCGCACCACTATCTGTATGGAATGTATTGTATGCCTCTAGGGCTTCTGTGCCAGCCTCTGTTAAAAGCAGAGCAATCTTTTGATCATCCTCCAGTTTACTTGCCCCTGTGGCTTTCATATACAGCTCAAATTGCTCTTTGAACCTTTTGGGGAATCCTCAGCATTACCCCTTATTCTTAGGGCTGGGGGGGGGGGGAGTCACTCTGTAATGGCCATTTTCTAGTGGCCATTTTCAATTCTTATCATCTTCATCAGCTGCTCCATACCTCAAGGCAGGGCAAGATCAGAAATGAGGATATTCAAAGCCAAACCCAGCAACCACCACCATTAGCACTAGATCAATTTTGGCAGCTTTCTTGGTACGGACATATTAGTAGAAAGGAAGAACAATAAAGTCCAAAGCCTGTGAATCAAGGAATGCCACTATATGGCCAGTGATCACGTCGGTGCCGAAAGCTTCATGGGGGCAGCAAGATTCCCAGTGATGGACGTAAACTGCATCTACAATCAGACCATCGTAAGGCCCTAGCCAGAAATCAGTCTACAAGGAGGCCACATCCCTTTGGGATTTGCCATGATGATGATGATTAGCAGCAGCCATGGCACTGTTACCTCTCACTAGGTCATCCATCATGCTGTGCCTTCCACTGCTGGTACCATGTAGTATCTTAATGACAAGACTGGTGTCAAGATAAACCCTTAATTATGAACATGAACTATGTACAGAAATGAGGTAACACACATCCGACTGCTCTGCATAGCTGCATCCTGCAACTGCCCTATCCTGGGTTTATTTCCACTTGCCCCAGCAGAAAGTGTCCCAGGAAACCAAAGATTGCAACTGCAGTGTACAGAAAATGTGGCATCTCTGTACTTCCTCGAGGACTTACTCTAACACAAAGGCAGCAAGGTTACTGCCCAGAGTCTGTGCAGTGGCAGTAAAGCAGCAGAGGGATGAGAGAGAGAGGGACTGTGGAGGCCAGATTTGGGGCTGCAGGCAGGGATGGGGTCCTTGACCTTGCACAGGAGGGGAGTGATTCTGTAATGTGGGTTGGAGCAATGTGATCCCATTCACATACAGTGCTGGGGAAGTGGATGCTGTCTTCTGTAGTGTTATGTTCATGGCATACACATGGGAGAAGTTAGAAGAAAACATCAAATGCTCTTGCTGGAAGGTTGCAACATAACGCTACTTCTGTTATTAGAATCCATAATGATAACACACAATAACCAATAACAGAAAGGGACAAAGCAGGCTGCTCCCTAAGGCAGAGAGGCACAAATCTGAGGAACTGTCATTCTAAATTGCCCTGTTCTGTTCATTCCCTCAGAAGCATTCGGTACTGGCCACTGTCGGATGACAGGACACTGGGCTAGATGAACCATTGGTCTGGCCCCATATGGCCGTTCGTATGTTAACTCATTCTACCTTGTTCTAAGCTGGGTCTTTCCAGACTGACTTTTATGTCATGCTGCCCTACTGAGCCCCCCAAGCCTGAAGGCAAGACCAGCAAGTCCCGTCCCATACACACACATTCTTAAATTGACAGCTTTCAATTCCAGCACAGTCTTTGTAGCTCACGAAAGCTCATGCTCAAATAAATTGGTTAGTCTCTAAGGTGCCACAAGTCCTCCTTTTCTTTTTGCGAATACAGACTAACTCGGCTGTTACTCTGAAACATGCAGATGGTTGGCCATCAGCTAGAGAGCAATAAAATGAGCTGGATGATGTATCAGGGCTGTTCTGTCAGCTTAAATAAGCTGTAAGGCTTGGAGGGGCAGGCGCAGGGGATGTGTCCCTGCAATATTTAGCTACCACTTTGTTACCCATTTTCCATGAGGAGTTCATAGTCAGCAGTGATAACAATCAAATCTTTCTTCTCCCCCAAGCTGTGCCCCGGCTCTCAGACTAGCTGTTCTCTGAAATTTTCCTTTTCCAGTGATGATCAGATCCAATGCACAGTAGACACCATCCCATCCTGGGCCCGGACAGTGTCTTGAGCATCCTTTGGGGGTCCCTGGGGCTCTAACTCACTCATTTCCTGCAGGAACTGTGGTGTGACAGTCACTAGCCCCCAGTTAGATAACAGTGAGCTTAACTCACTTCCAGCCCCCTGTCCTGCTCTCCTTGCACATCTGCTTTCACTTCTGCCTCTCCAGAACATGTATGTTTGCCATTTGCCTGCTCCTCCTGGCTAATTCAAACCCGCTTGGGTCTGGTACTAAGGGTGATTCAGCATGCTGGGCGGCAAGGCCGGCTGTGAGCAGGGGGACACTGTGAGTGACAGGTGGGATTTCATGGTAATGTGTTCTCCCTGGAAAGCTCAGCTCAGATGCAGTGTTGTGCTGTGACAGGGGGGTTGAGGGGTGCAGGGGCAGGGGATACTGTAATATCATCAGCTGAGGATCTGGGGTGCAGACTCCTGCCTCATTGACAACACAGGCTGGGCAATGTGCAGTGCCTGTGTCAGGGGCTGCTCACTGACAGAGTGGGTACAAACATACAGCCTCATACACAATGAACTTCATCCCTGAGCAAATTAGTGTTTAGTGGTACTGAACTGGTGCTGGCCTTCACAGGGGGACTTTTCACCACCGGAGGAAGGCGTCCTATGGAAATGGGGTGGGAGTGTTCTATTGCTGTGGTCCTCAACCAGGGTTTGCGTACCCCTAGGGTTACCCAGAGGTCTTCCAGGGGGACATTTACTCATCTAGATATTTGCCTAGTTTCACAACAGGCTACATGAAAAGCATTAGCGAAGGCAGTACAAACTAAAATTTCATACAGACAATGACGTGTTTATACTGCTCTATATACTATACACTGAAATGTAAGTACAATATTTATATTCCAATTGATTTATTTTATAATTATATGGTAAAAATGAGAAAGTAAGAAATTGCTCAGTAATAGTGTGGCTGTGACACTTTTGTATTTTATGTGTGATTTTGTAAGCAAGTAGTTTTTAACTGAGGTGAGACTTGGGGTGTGCAAGACAAATCAGACTGCTGACAGGGGTACAGTATTCTGGAAAGGTTGTGAGCCACAGTTCTATTGCACCTGATGGGCTCGATTCTCCTCTCACATGCACCAATTATTTATTCGGGGAAATCTGCCAAATTATTCTCGATTTACACCAGTGGGAGACCAGACTCAGATCCACAAGAAGCAGAGTCAAGGTTATATAGAAACTTAACATCGGTATTCCTGACTTGGGTGCGCTTGACTTGACCATCTGAGTATTCAAAGTTTGGAGTGGTTTGGCCCTGGGGTTTGACTCTGGCCCATGTCAGACAGATGTTCTCCTCTCTCTGGTTGTGTGGCAGGGGGGCTACACTCTAGTACACAAAAGGGGTAATTCCCAGAGACTCTGTTTCTTTTTGGAGGTTACCCAGCCTTGAATTAACAAGTCCCAGCTTGTGAGGTTGGCAAGCTCACAGTCCAAAGGGAGCTGACTGCTGGGTGGGGGGATTTGTGGTTATTCGCACTGGGATGGAGCTGAGGGAATTAGAGCAAAGAAAGGTGCCGATAACTTCCCCCTTTTTCTGTTCATGAAGTGCCTGTGGCAGCCTCTGATTTTCTCAAAGGTATTTGTTATTTCAGTTGACTTGACAAATAATCGGGATTGTCCCTAGATTGGTTGGTTCAGGGATTCAGGTTCACATGGTGCTGTGTGAGACCCCTGATTGGATGGATGGAATCAGGCTATCAGTGCCAATCTCCATGGTATGAGTTACAGATTCTCTTTCTTCCTTTGCAAAGGGCCAACCTGCAGCCGAGGCACAACCTGAGTCCCACATAGCCTGGCTGGTGCCTTCCGTCTTGGGCTGGCCTTCTGACCAGGGGTGAATTTCAGGGTGTATACTCTAGTATTCATTAGTTATTACGTTTTTCTATGCACATAGCTCAGTACTTCCTTACAAGCTGAATGATGGTAGTTTTGTTTAAGGGAAACAAGAAAACAAGTCTCTGTGAGAGAGCTCAGTGTGTGTGACTCCTCTGACATCCTGCACTGACTCTGCCTCACAAAATGGCCGTTACTCCTGTAGAGAGCTGACCCCCACAAATGTAAAGATGCAATATAGAGAAAGCTAAGTTGTGACAGTGCCATTGTGTCACACCCCACATCTATCGCAGTAGCATTACTGTTTTCCACATGACAGTTTGAAACGCTAAGTAGGGCTATTGCCTATTGCTATCCCCCGAAGCAATGATCCAAACCATCAAGAGGCAACAGACCTGCTGAAGGAGCCTTTAAAACAATCCTTGGCCCTCAGCCCTCTCTATGCTTCTTGTTTCTTAAGTCACATGGACTCACACTCAGCTCTTCGTCCCACCACAGGCACATAGGTGAGGTTCTCTGGAGCAACGTGGTAGCCCAGGGCATGTTCCACACTGCAGGAACATACCATGCTGTGCATGCTCAGGGTCTATTTTTAAATGTCCATAACTTTGTTATTTCAAAACAAATGTATTCCAGCCACAGCAGAGGCACCAGGCCTCACTCAAAATTCTGCCTAGGCCAAGGCTGAGGTATTAACCAAGGTTGATTTGGGATTATCCCAGCTAAAAGCAGCCTCTGAAAACCCCTTAAGTGAGTTTTCTTTCTCTCTTTCTTTTCTAATCACAGTGAGGTAACTGGGAAATGCCCCAATGGATTGTTATGAAATTTTAAAAGCACACACTTCTGGGCTGGGGTCAATCATGAGCCAGTCATCCAAAAAACATGATTTCTGGAGAAAGCTGAAGTGCCTATAAATAGGAATTCAGGATACAAAGCCCATCTGGAGACACAGAGCTCTTGGGATGCTGTAATGTTTTGGGGTTTTATATACTTATAACCTGCAGCTCATAAAAAGAATTGCACTACAACTAACAAAAAGCATTTCTTGCATGCAAGCAGTTGCCTACAGGTGGTGCCCAAGCATGTGAACAAAACAGTTATGTGGTGTGGAGAATGTTAGGTCATGCATTCAGTTCAAGTGATTTGATAGGTAATGGCTTCTAGGAGAAGTAAAGCCGGTGGCTGGACATGAGACAGTGATATGGACTCTATAAGGGCCCTTTTGGTTGCTAGAAGCCACCCTTCAATGTTTGTTCAAATTCCTGCCATGGGGGGAGACGGCTGGAGGGGACAGTTGAGGCTGGTGGGCTGGAGAGGGCTTGTTCCTGGAAGGTGCCTGGAAGGTGCCAGGACTCAGAATGAGTTCATTCATGGATTTACTTGTAAGTAATAAAGTGAGTTCACTAAATGAGCCTGAGAGAAGCTCTGGTGACTAGGTTTCCCTGGCCTCCAAAGAGCACCAACCATAGCTATCAGTGAGCTCCTGCTCCTGGGGACAGGGTCCTTGGATTAAGGGAGCAGAGGGAGGGGTGACATGAAGTGTAAAGCTTGGTGTTGGCAGCTGTTACCAGATCCTGGGGCACAGGAAATGCTGGGTCATGAGACAAGGTGTCAAACAATAACATGGGACCAGAACCTCTTCTGTAACTTGGCCCCTTTCCACCCTGAAAAATAACTGGGTCTCCCCAGCTGGATTCTCATAGCACTGTGGCAGCTGGCATATCATAGAGCAGCGGTTCTCAAACTGTGGGTCGGGACCCCAAAGTGGGTCACAACCCCATTTTAATGGGGTCACCAGGGGTGGTGTTAGACTTGCTAGGGCCCGGGCTGAAGCCCGAAGGCTTCAGACACGGGTGGCAGGACTCAGATTACAGTCCCCCTCCCCCGCTCCGCCTGGGGCTGAAGCCCTGGAGCTTTGGCTTTGGCTCTCCCAGTTGGGACGGTGGGACTTGGATGGGCTTAGGCTTTGGGCCCCCTCCTGGGGTCATACTGTCAGAAGGGGGTCGCGATGCAATTAAGTTTGAGAACTCCTGTCATAGAGCACATCAGTGGGGATGCTTATGGTCTCTGGCTGACCCAGGGGAATGGAAAGGTGGCTTAGATCTACCTTCTCGTCACACGTCCTCATCTCTCATCAGCTGCGTGGAATGTAAACTCAGTGCAGCTGATGATCTGACCCACAGTGTCCTAAAACAACAGCTTTATCTTTGCTATCTTCTCCAGGCACAATGTGCAATGCAGGAATTTCCAGTCCAGGTGACTTGAGATTAACAGCAAAGAAAGAAAGCACACAGATAACATGTTTGTGGGAGAGCACAGTGTGTGTGACTTACTCTGACATTCAGCTTGACCTGCCACTGCCCCTCTCCTACATTCACACAGCTCCTTATACCATATCCTCAATGGACAGAACTGAGTACAGTTTCAGCTGCTCCTATTGTACGACCACAGCAAATGACAGGATACTGACTACGCTCAGTCTCTTTGCTTGGGGGCCAAAGCAGGCAGTAAGAATCTGTCAGCTGCTGATACATGAGGTATGTGCATCTGGAATCTTATTTTCTGTTCGCTCCCCTCAACTCTAGGGATTAGGAACTAAAGTGAGTCAGCTGAGGATAACAGAGCTGTGTCCAAGGACATGAGTAGACAATGGAGAGGAAAAGCTCTCCAAAACATACTCCAGAACGCCAAAAAAACCCCACAAAGCAGCAGCCTAAAGCATCAGTTAAACTTCTTGCCTCTGATTTGGAGACTGCTCTTTGCATAAACGCACTAGTTCATGCAAAGTAACGTATAGATCCCAACCCCAGTTGCTAATGGACAAGAACTGAATAAATAATGACAGCATTTCCTGGTGGAATTGACCCCCAGAAAGAATGATGCGCAGGTTCTAGAGGTGGCCCACATCATGGCTTTTCTTGGCAGACCTCGAGGCATCAGGCAGTTGCCTGGATTAGGGCATGTACAGGCCTCATCCTCCTTCCACAGACACTGGTGTGAATAAGGAGTAACTCCTCTGAAGTCAAGGTTGCACCACCAATGTGGATGGTGAGTGAGGCACCAGAGTGTGAAAAGCAAAGATCCTGCCCAAATACGCCTTTGAGAGGGGAGTCAAACCCTGCTGGCTTATACTGCAGGCGGGAGGGAGCTCATTCTTTACCAGTTGAGAGTGACACTGGATTGTGACTCCCAAGATGCAGCTGCACAAATCCAAAGGCTGATGAGAGCGAGGGAGCAGGAGCTCTTACCACCCCCTCACACAGCCATGCCTTCCCCGAGAGACTGAATGGCTGATCAGACTCCTCCTGTGTCTTTGATCCAACTTGCTCAGATGTTTTTCAAGCTCTTTATCGTCAGACTCAGACTACAGCAAAGCCCCATGAGGAGTGACTGTTCCACAGTAATAGCACCTCCACCACAGGGAGGGGCAAGGACATGGGAACAAACAGGGCTACCATTACCATGGACATCTGGATTCCAGGATTGAAGCAATCTGCACATTGTTGTGGGTTCATTTCAGCATCACCCAACTGGAGCCAGAGGACCCATGTTCCACGGAGGGGCTGTTTTTGAGGGGACACCAGGATAAAAGGCAACATGAAGATATTAGGCTGGAAGCAACTGGGCCACATGGACAGAGCAAGATGCAGAGTTTAATTAAGCGCAACTTGTTCAACCTAACCTGCATCTAGCTTCACTCTTTGGTAATGAAACAGGTGTGTAGGGCACCAGTGCTAGTTTTTGCTGCAGAAGGGCAATTCTCTGTCGTGTTAGCTGAGTTCAGATAGTTTCTGAATGTACTATCACAATGAAACAAACCGTATCAGACTCACCGCACTCACTGGCCACAATAGCCTACAAGATCAATCCTTTGCCTTATACACTCTGCAAAGGCTGTAGGTGCCACTGATTTCTGCTGGACCATCAGGGTTAAAAGACCTGCAGAAATCTACCAGGGTCACAGCTCAGTCCATGCTCTTTTGCTCATTCAAGAATGCAGGGTGACAACGACAGCTTCTTGCAGCCTGTACACCAGATTCATAGAGTTTAAGGTTAGAAGGGACCACTCTGATCATCCCCTCTGCACTCCTACATCACACAGGCCAGAGAGCCTTCCCCAGCAATTCCTGCAACAGATCCAGAACTCCCAGCTGAGCTAGAGCAGAAAGAGGCACCCAGTCTTGATTTTAAGACTCCAAGTGATGGAGGATTCAGCCTGTCCCTAGGTAAATTCTTCCAATGGTTAATTACCCTCACAATTAAAAATGAGCTTCTGGTTTCAGCCATCAGAGCTTGTTCTGCCCTCTATCAGAAATCTCCTCCTGAAGGTACTTACAAACCACAATCAAGCCACTTCTTCACCTTCTCTCGGTTATGCTAAATAGGCTGAGCTGAAGTCTCTCACTCAGGCAGGTTTTCCAGACCTCATACCATTCTTGTGGCTCTGTTCTGCACCCTTTACAAGTTATTAACATCTGTTTTGACGCATGGACAGCAGAAACAGACAAGTATCCCAGTACTGGTCTCTTCCGTGCCATAAACAAATACCACTTCTCAGCCACAGCATCACACTGACAGTTCATACTTAGTTGGTTCTCTGCTATGACCCCTAAGTGCCTTGCAAAGTCACTGCTTTCTAAGGTACAGTTTCCCACCTTGTCAGCGTGTCTTGAATTCTTGGTTCCTAGATCTATGACATTGCATTTGGCTGTATTAAAATGCTTGTTGTTCAAATGAGCCCAGCTTACTGAGCAATTCAGATTGTCCTATAAAATTGAGCTCTCATTCAATTTTAGTCCACCAGTTTTTCTGTCATCTGCAAACTTTACCAGCAAAACTTTGGTATTTTCTCCCAGAGCATTGCTAAAGAGATTGAATAGCATCAGGCCAAGACCAAAACAGTGCCGGACCCCACTAGAAACACCCATGTTAGATGCTCATGCTACATTAACAATTACATCTGAGAGCTTGCAGCTGGCCAGTTTTTCATCTATTTAATAGGGGCTACACTGCCTTTGTATCATGCTATTTTAATGAATGTGTCATAAGAGACTAAGCCAAACACCTTTCAGAAGTCAAGTATATTATGTCAACAGTTACCTTTGTCAACCAGACTTGTAATCTCATCCAAAAACTTTGTCAAATTAATCTAACAAGACCTGTTGTCTATAAATCCATGCTGACTAGTATTAACTATGGCACCATCCTTCAGTGCTCTATTAAATTAGCTCTATATCAGCCTTTCCAGGTTAACAGATTATGTTAACAGACCTATAGTTTACTCTAGTTTTACTGTTTGCACTCTATAAATATTGGCACAGCATTAGCTTTCTGCAGTCCTTTGGAACATCCCCAGGGTTCCAAGGTTTGTTAAAAATCAGAATCAACTATTCAGAGAGCCCCTGGGCCCGTTCTTTTAGAAGTCTTGGGTGCCAGTTATCTGGTATTGCTGGTTATGAGCAAAATCCAGAGAAATCATGAAAAGCTAGTGCATGTCCCATTTAAAAAAACATCCTACTTTCAGAAACCCACTCAGCAAAAAGAAAGAGTAAAACTCCTAAAACCCCCAACCCTTTCCCACTCTGAGGGCAGCTGCAGCCAGGGGAGTAGCGTGAAGCACAGTGCTTCTACATGGATGGTCTGGGGCCCCTTGGGTCACACACTCACTTTCTTCAGTGAGGAGCAAGCCCTGCCCCACAGTGGAGGGAAATGTTGGCTGAGTCTGAGAAGAGCCTGGTGCTAGTAGTTGTTGTTATTACATTATTCTACAATGACCTGCGGTTACAATTACACAGGCAAGTCAATAAAGACCAAAAAGATTGAAAATCGAAACCCATTTGGAGGATAAAGTTAGCTAGTTCACAGACCCACCTCCAAAGAGGAGTGGGTGCTCCCTGGCCTGTCAGGGGGGAGGCTTGTGGCCCTGCAGATGCCTTCCGGGCAGCAGCAGCCAGATGTAGGCAGGAAGACGAATTTGAACCCACCTAAGCCTTTGTGGAGCCCGGAAGGCAGGTGGGCGGGTGAGTTTGGAGGAGAGATGGGGCACCTAGCAGCCAGTGAAACTGCCACAAATGCTAAGAAAGAGAAGGGTTTTGTAAGAGACAGTTTTCGGTGGCACTAGGATAACTGAGAGTCCTCGTGGTGGACCCTGCAGCTCTGGAATTGCAGGGAGCCTGACGAAGCTTTGCCCACAGGCTGAGCTAGTGCTGTGCTATGTCTCCAGTAACCACTGGGGAAAAGATCAATAATCCCAAGAAGCAACAGTGGAGTCTCTCCACGTGGGAGCTAGAAAACAAAGCAGAGCCGTACAACATCTAGACTGAGGGATCACAATCTGGAAGAACATTGGTTCACAAAGCCCAGTGGGAACCCAGAGGGGAATGATTCTTAGACCAGTTTCCCCTTTAAGAAAAGACCCCCTTTAAAGGCAGGTTTATTTCATGTGGCACCCAAGTACCGTAGCATTAAGAGCCCCTGGGGTAGAAAAAAGCAGGCAGTGCAGCCGGGCGAGAGAGGAGAGATTGGAAACGGGAGAGGTTTTCTGCTCCCCGTTCAAGGCAGCTGGGATTGCAGCAATGACTCCTCACACTGTCCATCAGGAGAAGACTTTCCTCCTGAAGGGAATGTCTCATGGCCAGAAAGACACTGCGGGGCAGGGCAGGGAGAGCAGCAAAGGGAAATTGAACACTTGAAAGAAGAGATTTAACAGGCAGCATGGGAGGAGGAGAAGCCGAACCCTGAGAAGTCCCTGGGAAAAGATAAGCTCTTTGTCTGATGAACAGTGATGTGGCAGGGGGAATGTTAGTGGGTGCAGGTGCATGGGTGTGTCCAGGCTGGGGTGCAAACAGGGGAACAAGCTCACAGCAATCCCTCAATCCATAGGGCTCTGAGGATTTGTCCCATGGCTGAGAGAGAGGGAGATGGTGCTGGGAGTTTTGTGGATCCTGGGGTTTTCTGGTGCAGGGAGTGGTGGTCCTGGGATTTTTCTCTAATTGAGCCGGGAGCCCAGACCAACAAGCTCATAAGGGCTTGTAAAGGAACTGTCCAAGTGCTGCAGCTGCTCAGGTTCAGAGGGTGACATGGGGCTAGCAGGGTCAGGTGAGTTTGCCTTGCCGGGGCTGCATCAGACAGTGGAGACTGTGCCTGTCTGGGAGTTTGGCTGGGAGGAGTTGGTCCATGAGGAGCATGGGAGGCTGTGGGGGTGTGAGTCAGGCTGCGCTGGGGAACTGACCACGTCTGTGTTTTCTGCTGCCCCCTGCACCTCCCAGCCAAACGGGACAATGGGACTTTTCTATCACAAAACAGGAATTAAATGAGGGACTCTTCCAGCCTGAAAGGAACAATCTTCTCCACTCACAAAGTTGTCAGATGTATCCCTGGGAGAAGCCAGGGATGGACACTAGGAAAGATCAGGACTCTAGGATCACTTGGTGGAATGATTCCACTGAAATTCCAACTGGGAGAGTGAAATCAATATGAGCTAAAACCAACCACAACCCAATTCTGATGTGACTCTGTAACTCTGAGCTGCCTTGAATGCCTCCCATCCCATGTTCTCTCAGAGCACGAGCATGTGCAAATCAGACGAGTGGGGAAGGATTGACTGGAGTGAGATAAAATCCAGTCCCAGTGAGGCAGGGTGAAATCACCACTGAACTCCTGGTCCCCTGGCTTAGTCTGGCCTGGTGGATCAGGAAGGAGTCTCCAGGCAGCTGAGAACATTTACATAACCACAGTGCTGCAGGCCTGGAACCCTGACTGCTGGTCCTGGGCTGATGGTGCAGGAAAGGCAGGGCTCCTCCAGGTGTCTGGTGGCCTTTAACCAATGTCAGAGTCTCCCTGAGCGTTCTGAAATTCCATGCCCACCTCACGGTTCCCTGAGTCTGCCTGGCCAGGTGTGGATGGGGGCTGCAAACATTGCAAAGCACTCAGTCCTCTGCTCTCACCCAGGTGCCATCATGAAGGAGAGCAGATTATGGGAGCACCAGAGGCTGCAAGTGTCTGAGAAAGCTTCCCAAGACCCTCAGAGCCATAACAATGACTCTGTAGAGGATCCATGGGCAGGGAGGCATGTGCCAGGTCAGGGTGCCCTGGTGGTGGGAGATGGGAAGCTGAGCTCATGCACAGACCCAGATGCCTCTCTGAGTGCAGGATGGGGCCCCAACATTTGAAGCCCAGGGTGTAGAGTAGGCCAGGCAACCTCAGCTCACTTCATCCCCTCCTCCTGCCACATGGCTGGAGGGGAAGGAGAGGCCAGCAGAGTGGGTTTCCTCCAATGCTGCCTGGCTGCCTGGCCACCTCCCCAGGCAGGGTCACTACGACGCTCCTCAGGGCCACTCAGTGCCTCTCTGGCTGCTAAGCAGCTGCCAGGTCTGGATGGCCAGGTGGGCTGGCCCTCAAGGGAGGGAGCAGTGTATGGAATTGGGGAGGGAAGCAGAGGTGAAATCCAGGAACACGTACGGCTCCTCTGACCTGAACACCCCAATACCCTCCCAGAGGGCATGTCCTGTCACTGGCACAACCCATATGGTTGGTAAGTCCTGCTGGCGCTTCTTCTTGCTGGTGAGAGCTGGCAAATGGCATGAGCTGCCTGGCGAAGACTGAGCCGGCCTCCTCTTTCACATAGGAGAGGAAGTGGTAAGGTGGTCCCTGGAGGGGGTGGCACTCCCCCTGGTGCAGTCAGGTTCCTGCAGGTCTGTTCTGCAATCCCCGTGTGGCAGTCAGGCCACCTGTGAAGGGGAATCGCTTGTCACTGGAGGTTCTGGTTTGACAAATGCCTGGACTCTGGCATGCACAGAGCTTGGCTGTGCAATCGTAGTGCTCTGTGAGTGCCGTTTGTTGTGTGTAGGACAGAGACAGAGCACTCCTGTAACAGAACCCTTTCCAGTTTTTCAACAACCTTTTGGAAGTGTGGATTCCTGAGCTGGGCACAGGCCCCAGTGCTGGTGTCACTGACAGCGTATCCAGCACCCTACTCCTACTCGATACTCCCCTGTTTCTACACCCAAGGATCATGCTAGTTCTTAGCTACAGCATTGCACTGGAAGTAGGACTCCCACTGATTTCAGTGGGGCCAAGATGTAACTTGCTGTTTTTAAGGCCATACTTCATAAGGGATTCTCTCTAGAGTTTTATCAAAGCAACTCCTTCCATGTGAGCTGCGGTGACCCAGGGGATTGGAACATGTCCCGTGCTCAGGCAATGGGGCAAAACATAGTTTTCTCTTGCCTCTGTGTATAAAAATGGGCATCTGTTCATCTTCCCCCACCCACTGGAAGTGAGTGCAGTGCCCAAACAAACTGTCATTAGCAATTGAGCTCATAGACGCTTGATTTGTTCCCTTCATCCCTCCTCTGTCTCTTACTGAAAATGGATTAACCCTGCCTGTTGCTCATATGCACTGTCTCTGCTGGGGAAACTGCCTGGTTTTTCTAACCCAGGATTTCTTAAGGCCCACAGTACTTGGGTGCCACATGAAATAAATGTGCCTTTTCAGTGAGTCTTTACTTAAAGGGGAAACTGCTCTAAGAATCATTCCTCTCTGGGTCCCTACTGGGCTTTGCGAATCCCATGTTCTTCTTCCAGATTGTGATCCCTGAGTCTAGATATTGTACAGCTCTGCTTTGTTTTCTGGATCCAATGTGGAGAGTATCTCTTAATTCTTCTTTTGATTACTGGTCTTTACCCCAGTGGTTATTGGAAACACAGCATGTGACCATGCATCTAGAAACATAGAAATGGAGGGTTGGAAGGGACCTCAAGAGGTCATCTCGTCCATCCCTCCATGCTGAAGCAGCATTAAGTATAACTTGACCTCCCCTGGCTGGTGTTTGTCTAACTTTTTCTTAAAAACTTCCCATGACTGGGATTCCAGAACCTCCCTTCGAAGCCTGTTTCAGACCATAACTATCCTTATAATTAGAAAGTTTTCCCTGATAGCTCATCAAAATCTCCCTTGCTTCCATTTAAGCCAATTCCTTCTTGTCCTACATAGTTTAAACTAAATGGAAGGATAAACAAAAGTAGGTCTGCAACTAGGATCCTTAATTTCAAAAGGGCAAACTTTTAAAAAATGGGTGAATTAGTTAGGAAAGTGGACTTAGGGAGGTGGAGGAGGCTTGGAATTACTTTAAATCAAAGTTGCAGAAACGATCTGAAGCTGGCATCACAAGCAAGGGGGAAAAAGATCATAGGGAAAGGTTGCAGACCAAGCTGGATGAACAAGCATCTCAAACAGATGATTAAGAGAAAGCAGAAAGCCTACAAGGAATGGAAGTTGGGATGGATCAACAAGGAAAGCTTCTTCTTGGAGATCAGAAAGAGTAGGGACAAAGTGAGAACTAAGAAAAGCCAAGCAAAGTTGGACCTTGAAAAAGAAATTAAAACCAAGAGTAAAAGGTTCTAAAGCCACATAAATAAAAAGAAAGCAAGGAAAGAAGTGGGACTGCTAAATACTGGGGATGGGGTGAAGATTAATGATAATCTAGGTATGGCCCAACACCTAATGACTATTTTGCCTCTGTTTTTAGTAAGGGTAAGGAGGAGCTTAGGGATAGTGACAGGGTAGAAGTGAGGATATGGAAGTAGATAAAGGAAGTGAGGATATGGAAGTAGATAAAGGAACAGGCACATGAAACTGCACATTCAGTAGCAAAGTTTTTTAATTAATCCATAAACTCGTGGATCGTACCCTATGGCTAGAGTATTGCAAATATAGTACTTACATTTAAGAAAGGCAAAAAAGTGATCAGGCCTGTTGGTTTGACCTCAAGTGTACGCAAGGTCTTAGAACAAATTTGGAAACTAATTTAAGACATAGAGGCAAATGATAACTGGGATAAAAAAACAACATCATTTTACAAAAGGTAGATCACGCGAGACCGACCTGATCTCTTGTTTTCAGAAGATAATCCATTTCTAGACAAATTAAATGCAGTAGATCTAGTCTACTTGGATTTCAGTAAGGCACTTGGTACAGTTCCATGTGGGAAATTATTGCTTAAATTAAAGAAATTGGGGATTAGTATGAGACTTGAAAGGTGGGTAAGGAAGTGGTTAAAGGGGAGACTAGAACAAGTCATTCTGAAATGAGAACTGTCAGGCTTGAGGGAGGTTACTAGTGGAGTTTCTCAAGGATTGGACGTAGGTCCAATCTTATTTGACATTTTTATTAATCATCTTGGCACAAAAAATGGGAGTGTGCTAATAACATTTGCAGATAACACAAAGTTATTGCCAATACGGAGGAGGACCAGAATATCATACAAGATCTGGATGATCTTGAAAACTGGAGTAATAGAAATGGGATGAATCGTAATAATGCAAAGTGCACAGTCATGCCCTTGGGACTAAAAACAAGGTTTTTTGCTATAAACTGGGGACATATCAGTTGGAAGCGACAGAGGAAGAGAAAGCCCTGGGTGTTTTGCTCAATCACAAGATAACTATGAGTCACCAATGTGATGCACCTGTGAAAAAGACTAATACAATCCTAGGATGCACCAGGTGAGGTATTTCCAGTAGAAACAGGGAAGAGTTATTACCATTATTCAAGGCATCTGGAATACTGTGTGCAATTCTGATCTCCCATGTTTAAGAAAGATGACTTCAAACTATAACAGGTGCAGAGAAGGACTCCTAGGATGATCAGGGGAATGGAGAACCTACCTTAATAGAAAACTTATCTTAAGCAAATTAAGCAGTCATGGGATAAGAAGGAAGGTCCTCTTGTGGATCAATAACTGATTAAAAGACAAGAAACAAAGGCCTGGGCTACACTGCGGGGGGCGGGGGGGGGGTTAGAACTAAGATACGCAACTTCCGCTATGCTTTTCACATAGCTGAAGTCGAAGTACCTTAGTTCGAGTTACCTGGCCATCCTCACAGTGGAGAGTCGACTGTGGCAGCTCCCCCGTCAACTCCGCTTACTCCTCCTGCCAAGGTGGACTACAGGCGTCGATTCGGGGATCAATTTATCATGTCTAGACAAGACGTGATAAATCGATCCCCGATAGATCGATCACTACCCGCCGAGCCGGAATAAATGGTCAGTTTTCAGAATGGAGAGAGGTCAATAGCAGTGTTCCCCAGGGAACTGTACTGGGACCAGTGTGGTTCAACATATTCATAAATGATCTGGACAAAAGGGTAAACAGTGAGATTTGCAGATGATACAAAATTACTCAAGATAGTTAAGTTCAAAGCAGACTGCTAAGAGTTACAAAGGGATCTCATAAACCTGGATGACTGGGCAACAAAATTACAGATGAAATTCAGTGTTGATAAATGCAAAGTAATATACATTGGAAAACATAATCCCAACTATGCATACAAAATTATGGGGTCTACATTAGCTGTTATCACTCAAGAAAGATCTTGGAGTCATTGTGGATAATTCTCTGAAAACATCTGCACAGTGAGCAGCAGCAGCCAAAAAGGCTAACAGAATTTTAAGAACTATTTGGAAAGGGATAGATAATAAGACAGTAAATATCATCATACCACTATATAAATTCATGGTGCACCCATGCCTAGAATTCTGCATGCAGTTCTGGTCACCCCAACAATATCTTAGAAATGGAAAAGGTACAGAGAAGGGCAAAAAATGATTAAGGGTATGGTACATCTTCCATATGAGGAGAGATTAAAAAGACTGGGATTATTCATCTTGGGAAAGATTTGGCTAAGGGGGGGATATGATAGAGGTCTATAAAATCATGAATGGGAAAAATGATAAAGGAAGTATTATTTACCCCTTAACATAACACAAGAATCAGAGTAACCTAATGAAACTAATAGGCAACAAGTTTAAACCAAAAGTACTTCCTCACGCAACACACAGTCAGTTGGGGGAACTCATTTCCAGGGGATATAGGGAAGGCCAAAAAGTATAACTGGATTCAAAAAAGAATTAGATAAACTCAGGGAGGACAGGTCCATCAATGGCTATTAGCCAAGGTGCTCAGGGATGCAACCCCATGCTCTGGGTGTCCCTAAGACTCTCCCTGCCAGATGCTGGGACTGGGCAACTTGATGATAAACTGTTCTGTTTATTCTCTCTGAAGCACCTGGCATTGGCCACTGTCAGAAGACAGGATTCTGGGGTGGATGGACCATTGGTCTGAGCCAGTATGGCCGTTCTTATGTTCTTACCTTATGAGAGGAGAACTAAGGAGCTTGGCTTGTTTAGCCTAACCAAAGGAAGGCTGGGGGAAAATATGATTACCCTCTATACATACATCAGAGGGATAAACACCAGAGAAGGAAATGAGTTATTTAAGGGCTAATGCTGGCACAAGAACAAATGGATATAAACTGGCCATCAATAAATTTAGTCCTGAAACTAGAGGAAGGTTTATAACAATCAGAGGAATGAAGTTCTGGAACAGCCTTCCAAGGGGAGTAGTGGGGGCAAGAAACCTAACTTGTTTTAAGGCTGAACTTGATAAAATTATAGAGGGAATGGTATAATGAGATTGCCTACAATGGCATGTGGCCCATATTAGCAAATATCTCTAATGGCAGAGATGGGACACTACATGGGGAGGGCTCTGAGTTATTACAGAGAATTCCTTCCCAGGTGTCTGGCTGGTGGGTCTGCTCACATGCTCAGCGTCTAACTGATCACCATATTTGGGGTCGGGAAGGAATTTTCCTCTTAATCAGATCGGCAGAGACCCTGGGGGCTTTTGCCTTCCTGTGCAGCACAGAGGTCACTTGCTGGTTTGATCTAGAGTGAATAGAGGATTCTCTGTAACTTGAAGTCTTTACATCATGATTTGAGGACTTCAGTAACTCAACTAGAGGTTAGGGGTCTATTATAGGAGTGGGTGGGTGAGGTTCTGTGGCCTGCGACCCGTAGGAGGTCACACTAGAGCAGTGGTCTCCAAACTGGGGTGCGCGACCCCAGGAGGTGCACGAGATGATCCCAGGGGGTGCGCAGCAGTAGTAGTGCTGCCGGGCAGCACTCCGCCGTTTTTCTTCTTCGGCGGCAGCTCTGCACATGCACAGCTGGTGTTTCCCTCCAGCGGCCAGCCTGCGGCAGGTCTTCCGGTCTCCTTCCGTCGGCAGCGCGCCTGCGGCAGGTCTTCCGGTCTTCTTCCGTCGGCAGCGCGCCTGCGGCAGGTCTTCCGGTCCCCTTCCGTCGGCAGCCAGCCTGCGGCAGGTCTTCCGGTCTCCTTCCGTCGGCAGCCAGCCTGCGGCAGGTCTTCCGGTCGCCTTCCATCAGCAGCCAGCCTGCGGCAGGTCTTCCGGCGTTCTTCCGTCGGCAGCGCGCCTGCGGCAGGTCTTCCGGTCTCCTTCCGTCGGCAGCGCGCCTGCGGCAGGTCTTCCGGTCTCCTTCCGTCGGCAGCGCGCCTGCGGCAGGTCTTCCGGCGTTCTTCCGTTGGCAGCGCGCCTGCGGCAGGTCTTCCGGTCTCCTTCCGTCGGCAGCCAGCCTGCGGCAGGTCTTCCGGTCTCCTTCCGTCGGCAGCGCACCTGCGGCAGGTCTTCCGGCGTTCTTCCGTCGGCAGCGCGCCTGCGGCAGGTCTTCCAGCGTTCTTCCGTCGGCAGCGCGCCTGCGGCAGGTCTTCCGGTCTTCTTCCGTCGGCAGCGCGCCTGCGGCAGGTCTTCCGGTCTTCTTCCGTCGGCAGCGCGCCTGCGGCAGGTCTTCCGGTCGCCTTCCGTCGGCAGCGCGCCTGCGGCAGGTCTTCCGGCATTCTTCCGTCGGCAGCGCGCCTGCGGCAGGTCTTCCGGCGTTCTTCCGTCGGCAGCGCGCCTGCGGCAGGTCTTCTGGTCTCCTTCCGTCGGCAGCGCGCCTGCGGCAGGTCTTCCGGTCTTCTTCCGTCGGCAGCGCGCCTGCGGCAAGTCTTCCGGCGTTCTTCCATCGGCAGCGCGCCTGCAGCAGGTCTTCCGGCCTCCTTCCGTCGGCAGCGCGCCTGCGGCAGGTCTTCCGGTCTCCTTCCGTCGGCAGCGCGCCTGCGGCAGGTCTTCCGGCCTTCTTCCGTCGGCAGCGCGCCTGCAGCAGGTCTTCCGGACTCCTTCCGTCGGCAGCGCGCCTGCGGCAGGTCTTCCGGTCTCCTTCCGTCGGCAGCGCGCCTGCGGCAGGTCTTCCGGACTCCTTCCGTCAGCAGCGCGCCTGCGGCAGGTCTTCCGGTCTCCTTCCGTCGGCAGCACGCCTGCGGCAGGTCTTCCGGCCTTCTTCCGTCGGCAGCGCGCCTGCGGCAGGTCTTCTGGACTCCTTCCGTCGGCAGCGCGCCTGCGGCAGGTCTTCCGGTCTTCTTCCGTCTGCGGCATGTCTGTGGCAGGTCACCCTGAGAGTGCGCGAGCCAAAAAGTTTGGAGACCACTGCACTAGAGGATCATGATGGTCCCTTCTGACCTTAAAATCTGAGTCTAAGGCTATCTTTACTGGACATGGAGAACAACTGATCGCTATCCTTTTTTATTATGGCCTTTAATTTGTCCGAAGTGTGTTATCATGTCTCCCTCAGCTTCTTTTCTGAACTCTAAACATGCTCAGGTTTTTGTAATCTTTCCTCAGAGGTAAGGTTTTCTCTTGTTGCTGCCCTCTGGATTCTCTCCTCTTTTTCTGCATCTTTCTTCAAGTGTGGAGCCTAGGACCAGAACTACTCCAGCTGAGGCCTCACCAGTGCCGAGTGGGGCCAGGCAATAACCCCCCATGTCTTACATATGACACTCCTGAGAATACACCCAGAATGATATTAGCCTTCCTCACAATTGCATCCTATTGCTGACACAGCCTCTCAGAGCCTCCTATTTCTGTGTCACACTCTGTGGAGCTCTCATGGGCTCAGTAACAGGAGTGGAGTAGCTGATTTGTTAATGACTGGGCTCCGGAGTGACAAATCCCCTTGGCCAGCTGAGGTCTGAGCCCCGCCCAAATACTCAGACCCTCAAAGGCATCCCAAGTGGTCACACGGGTACAGACAGGCTGCCAGTCATTCTGCCACAGCCACACTGTGCAGGCTGCTTGAGAGGGAAGATGTGAGGTGAAGGCCAATGGCAGCGTCCCCTGTGGGGAGCTGACTGGCACAGATGTGTTCCTGAGATTAATTATCACTGGCTCTTTCACAGAAGCAGCTAATGGAGCCCCTGGCTCACCTCCATCCATTGGCTGTGTGGACAGGAACTCTCTGCTTGAACAATAATTGTGTTCTTTATGTCGCACCATCTGTTCCTAGGACAAACGTGAGACCCATTCTCAGCACTCAGCCATAAATCCATCTCTCTAGCTGTGGCTCTTGATATGAATCATCAGTGGAGTAAAAGGACCAATCATACAAAAAACCCCACCCAGTGTAGCCAATAGCACTGTGCTCACAGCTGTGGTCTGCCCTGGGAGAGCAGGCCCAGGCCTAGACACGGCTCCTCTGGCAGGTTTGCTGCACTGGTTATTGAGATGATCACAGTGCACACATCATTCTAGAGCAGAGCCCGGCATTCCTGGCATTATCGCGGTCTGCAATACAGAAAGGCAGCGGCTGTTTCCACACATGGTGCTCATCGCCGTGTTCTCTGCAGGCTTTGGGGAGACAGTTCAGCCATTTGTCACTTAACTGTTTGCCTTGAGGAATGTGCTGGTGTTTCTTTCAGGGGATTACTTGGTCTTTCTGTCGTATTATTCCCTGGAAAAGCCCTTTCTGTCTGCAGGGCCCAGACCGGATCTCTGGGCTGTGTACAGCCTTGTACTTATGGCTATGTACACAGCCCTTGTACCTTGCGCCTATATATCCACGTCAGTAGAGGCAAACTCTTGGTTTCTTAAGAGTGTTATACAGCTGTGAGCTGGATATGAGTAACTATCCCGCTGGAACTAGAAGAGCCACCTACTAATCAGGCTGACACTTTGCCTGCTTTATATAACCGAGTCAGGGAGGCCAGTTTGCTAGAGCTATTACTCTCCTGTCAGGTCATGCGCTGGCAGCATGTGGTGTTCAGCGCTTCTGCAGCACCTGATGAAAGCGTTCGTTAAAGAGCCATTTGCAGCATGCAGCACTGACGCGTGACTGCCGAGGACAGGGTGAATTATTGCACTCTAAGGTACTGCTACACCCCATTGAGAGCATGCGAACAAGGTGCTGGAGTTTCCTGACCATTGACATTGATAACTTGGCCCGTGTCGATCTGTGCAGGTGGGAGTATCTGTCTGTTTGCCTCCCTGAAGGTAGGCCCTTTGTTAATAGCCTACTGAGAGCAGAGTAAAGTGCCCTTGCTTATCTCTGGAGGGACTGGGTGGCAGAATCTACCAAGCTGCATGGTCGGACGAGACACCTGTTCCCTCGGGGAGCGTTTCAGGCAAGGACTAGCAGTTAACAGGTCTGGCCACACTGTCTGCTGGGGCTCCCCTAGATCTTAAGGCACTTTGTGACTTGAGGGGTGGAAACACTGGCCCATCCATTGCAGTGAGATGCACTACCTCAGAGCCAATCTGGAGCTTTCCTTTCCCAACATGCAGAACCAGAAGCTCGGGCTGTGTGATATTTCCTGGGACTACGGGAGGTCTCCCAGGCTCCCTAGTGATCTAATTGTCATTTCTGTGGGGATGCTGATACAGTTCAGTTAGCGATTAGTGACATGTAATTCAAGTGTGTCTGCATCGTTTGCCTCATTGGAAAGAAAGAGAAAATGGCAGCAAATGAAATAATAATGTCCACTTCATAGCAAGTAGAGAAGCCATTTGGAGCTCATTAGTGCTCAGTGTATTCTGATAAGAACTCTGGCACTGACGGGCTGGCATGATGGGGAATAGGACAGATTAGAGATGGGAAGGAACATTCAGGAGTTATCCTGTCCCATTTCCCTCAATAAGTTACAGGTTTGAGGCCTGACTCTAAACTTACTGCAAGCCACAGGCCTCATGCAAACATTTGGTGATCTGTCGCATTTGGAGATGAGTGGCCTTCCACAGACTAATGCATTCCGTGGCTTTAAGGCCAGAAGGAACCATTATGAGCATCCAGTCCTGCATGGCCCAGGCCAGAGAATCTCACCCAGTGATTCCTGCATCCAGCCCAATAACTTGGGTTTGAATCAGGAGAAATCTTACAGAAGAGACATTCAGCCTTTATTTAAAGGCTCCAAGTGATGGAGAATCCGCCCTGTCCCTAGCTACATTGTTCCACGGGTTGATTCCCTTCACGATTAAAAATGTGGATCTGATTTCTGATTTGAACTTTACTGATTTCAATTGCCAACCATTGGATCTTGTTCTATTTTTGTTAGTTTAAAGAGCCTGCTAGTATATTTGTCGAGTTACTTAAACGGCCCTCATTACCACAGTCTCTGAGCACCTGAGTATCTTCTCTCTGTGTAAGTAGTTATACACCCTATTCTGTCCTTTGATCTTCGCAAATCTGTAGGTGCACATCTGGCTGAAGCACTGCTTGGGATTGCTCTTCAACCAACATGCCCCATCTGTGTAAGCAATTCTGTGCCTATAGGCACTCATTCCAGCTGGACAACCCCAGTGAACTAGCATGCATCACAACACTTTGTAGCTATTTAGGGGCAAGGCATGCAACAAACAAAAAGATGTAGAGTATGGCACATGGCTGACTGCAGAGAGCCATGATAGAATACGCTGTCACCCCTTTCACTCTGCGTGTCTGTATTCTCTGTGCTCTGTTGCGTTCTCTCTTGGCCAGTGTCCTGACCTATTTGCTTAGATATACTTGAAATGCTTAGATATACTTGAAAGGTGTGTAAGACACCTTCTGATGTAGCCTATCTACTCTATCTGTCTAGCTAGCTTTTTACGCTGTACCCATCCCCACCGTATCAGAATTCCTAAAGCTCCCTACTAGTAACTCATCTGAAGAAACCCAAAACACAATGTTAGAGCTTCCAAAGGCAATCATAACTTATGGTCATTGAGTCAATTTCCACCTCATGTTAAGCCTGTGCAGGTCCTGAGACTTCATTGGGGTTGCACCGATGTAACTGAAGTTAGAGCATCTTAAACTCCACCCATTCTGGAAGGCCACTCCTTCTGAGCTTTTTCCTAAGGCCTAGTTCTAGCCACGCCATGTCCCCAGGCCTGCAGGGACTGCAGCGGGGACTTCGGCCAGCAGCTCCGAGACATGTGGGGTCCAGACAGGAGGCAGGAGTGAGTTCCAAGCTTTCTGTGATTCTTTCTAGTCTTTCTCTTGGTTTCTTCATTCACTAAACAGGTCACTTTTCTATTTGCTGGTAACATGTCCAGGAAGCCTGCAGCTGGACTGTATGTGCCCCAGAGCTCCAATGGTTCCCTTACAGGTCAGGGAGCACTCTGAGGCCTCACGCGCCCTGCTGAGATGTGCATGTGAGTGTACATGGCACATGGGGAACGAGTGAGCATCTGAGGACGTGTGTGGGACCTGTTGAGGAACTAGTGTGTTGCGTCCATCAAGTGCATTGCTCCGGTGCAGGACTGAGCAGCTCAAGGATCTACAGCCCCAGCTTTTCATCTGCTGCAATGTATTTTTAGGTGTTTTGCTTTAGGCTCAGATGGCAACTTTTCCTAGGCCATTCATCGGCCTATAATTGCATGGATCCCCCCCAGGGGACAGCTGCAGCTCAATATGCTTGTCAGGGCTGCTCACTGGTAACACATAAATGGCTCACTGATAAATGGCTGTGACTCCTAATGCCATCTCCAAGCTCCTTTCTCTCCTGTGCCCATAGGCTCGGTGGTGGCCAGCTAGTGTTTGCCTGGCTGGCGCAGAGAGTCCGGGCTGGAATGAAGGCTGTTACTGCAGAGGTTACAGAATTACCTCAGGCTGGGCTCTGCATTTTGTTACATTATTTGAAAGCTGAGCGTTTCGGCTGTTTCCTCCTATGCAGCACAGAAGACAAATGACTGTATTATGGTTGTGTCTAGCGTAGTCCTTGGCATGAGGCCAGTGGATTTACAATGGCAGGGTGAAAAGTCTAAAGGGAAGGCAGTTCATTTTGTTGTGGACAGTTCTTATGGGGTCTTCGAGGACCAGTGTAACAGCACAGAGGAGGCTCAGTTAGGCTCCAGGAGGGAGCCCTGCCAGCAGAAAGCTGCTGGAGAAGCCGTTTGCTCTGTACATGAAACACGAGGTCAGCAAGACTCCCGGCATCCCACCAGGCACTAAGGAAGGGAGAGAGCAGAGCTCTCTGTTGGGTTGGGTAAGGGATCGATGTTAGGGCAGTTCTTTAGCACAGAGATTTGTCATATTGTACTTTACTCACTGGAGAAACAAAGCCCCGACTCGGAAATGGTTCAGACAGACACTCCTAGCCTAGACAGCTTAGGGAGAGGAATCCAGCTGTCTAACTCACACACGCTACAGGTCTAGTGTGCTATACAGACACGACAGAGGGCCTGCCAGGTCCAGGGGAGTGTTTCTCTTGCTGAAAGAGAGTCAGGGAACGTTCCCATTTGCTGGTTCACCTGGTACACAGAGACCATGATTGCTCCCATCTCCAAAACAACTCTCCCACTCCACCTGATGCTCTTGGGCCTGGTGACCTCCCAGTGCTTTATTAAAGATAGCTGCAGCTGTCCCCTGGGGGGGATCCAAGGAGGCAGAGGACAGAAGACCTAGGGAGACACTAGGCCCACTCAGCGACCTCTGGCACCAAATCTCTTCCCCACACTCAACATGGTGTTGGGACATCCTGCAGAAGAAGAACCTGGAAGGAAGAGAACTTGAGCATTGATCGTGGAAACGGGGCCTAGCCCAGCTAGATTGCAACACAGAGCTATGCTCAAGCAGGGGAGATGCCAAGAGGCTGCTGCCTCTTCTGCCCCAGGGGCACTCAGTCACACCTGGCCAGTCTGTTCCAGACCATAAATTACTTCATCACCCCAGAATGTCTCTGTTCAGCCCTAGAAGCAGCAATCCATTGCAGACTTGGACACAGACACTGGCCATACTGCATACTGAGGGACAGTCCTGTCTTGTCCCTGGATAAGGACATAGTGCTGGAGCTCTCCAAAGCACTTGACACCACAGATTCTTATGTATTTATTAAGTCCCCCTGTACCTTAGTCAGGAGGAGTCAGAGGGACCTTGGTTAGAGCAGCTTCAGTACAGTCGAGAGGCTGGAAGCTAGGGTTGGAGGAGAGGGGTCTAGTCATTGAGCATAGAGAGCACCAGTGGGAGGGAAGTGGGAAGCAATATCTGGAGAGGCAGGATTGGAAAGAGCCTCATGTCTGGACTATGGACCCCTGATATTCAAAGACCTGGACAATACTACCCAGAGCCAAAATGACAATCCTAACAGAAGGAGTGTGATTCTGCCATGCTATGACATGTATAAAACCAGCCACACCTGGAATGGATTGGTCATCCAGATGGGTAGGGTAAACCGGGTGCAGCGAGATCTAATCTGATGCCCTTCCTGCAGCTCAGAGCTCCCCAGATGAGCCTGGCGTACCCTGAGAGCGTAAAAGGCTCGTCCCTTTCTAATGTGGCCATATCTGTAGAGCTCTCATAGTTGCATGGAGGAACTTGTCTTTTTTAGCTTGGCTTTCTTTTTCCCATGAGAAACACGAGAGAGCAATTGCTGTGTATATTCTGGACCCCAGTCCAGAGCAGCAGAGAAAGCAAGAGGGAGAGTTGCAGCAGAAAGAGTGTGATCTGAGCATAAGTCTTGTGTCTGCTCAGTTCCCTGTTAGGAGAAGGCTTTGCGTTTCAGAGCTCTTGCTCCCCCATCTCCAGGCAGTTCAATGGTACCTGAGCCATTCTATGAATGGTACACACTTGCCAGTTACCTGGGGGATGCAGAAGCCCTTAGGCTAGAAAGTGAGATGACTTGAAAAGTCCCCTAAACTACTGGCCAAGTTCTGTTTCCCTGGGGGCGGGTGCAAATCTGGAGTAAAGTCAGAGGAGTTCCCCCATGTCCCTGGGAGCAGAATGAGGCCCTGTGTCAGGACACCAGCATTTCAAACTTGGGAGGAACAGGAACATGCCCTCCAAAGGCTGAAGCAGGTTGTTTAGGGTTGGGAGTAATTGCCACAGGTGTGATCTCTCAAGGGAGGCTGGCACAGAGCCAAGTGTGAAAATGGCAGACGACATTTGGTTTCCTGTGATAAGAATAGCTCAGCTGGCTTGGACGAACATGAGCAGGCCCTGATTTTTATATATATCCTGAGAAAGGTTTATAGCAATCGAGGGGGGTCTTACCCTTCCTCCCCCCAGTTTTATTGGCTAGCAATCTTATTAGAAAAAAGAGACAGCAAGAGAGATTTCTGCTGTTCATCGCTCTGGAACATCTATAATAAATCACAAACTCCTTGGATCCAATAACATTAAACACTGCACGTCTGACTTCAACCTGGAGACGTCAGGGAATTCCAGGATCCAGCCAAAATTCCCCTGTAGCTCACCCTGTTGAGCCTGCAAACTGCACCAGGCTTCCCCGAGGACATTGCAGCCAGCACAAACAGGTAACTTCTGCACATTCTCCCCTCTGAGGCTGGGAACTTTGCCACTGGGGTGTGAGGGAAAGTGGAGCCAGTGGTGTATGAAGGAGAATCTGTCCAGGAGTAGGTCGGAGGCCCTGGGGGCCAGACTGGCTCCTGCATCGAGGGAGCAAAGCGCTGCCTCAGTGAATTCAAGGCATGAGAATGGCTCCAGTCCGTGATCTGTCGCTGGCTGCTTTACTGGTGCCGTGACAGCTCTTCTGGCCAGAGGGACCAGTTGCCAGTTTGCAGGGGTAACACCTTGGGGCCCGGGACTAGGACTGAATGCCTTCTCCCATGCACCCCAGCATGTACCGGGCTTGTGCCTAGTCCTGGTGAGTGGTCAGAATCCCTCCCATTTCATAGCCACCATCTTGTATTTCTCTGCTTGGATTCTGACCTGGTTTTCAAAGGTGCTGGAACTAGGGATGCGGGGTGGTGGTTGGGGGTGCTGCCATACCCCCGACTTGAACTGGTTTCCATTATATACAGGGTTTACAGTTTGGTTCAATGGCTCTCGGCACCCCCACTATAAAAATTGTTCCAGCACCCCTGCTGGTTTTAGTCACTGCTGTCTCAGGGATGGCTGGAGCGAGACAGCATCAGAGAACATGGACCCCCCGCCTTGGCGGGTAAAACAAGCTCATCTCTGACTCCACTATTTCAGGCCAATCTGCTATCACAGTTAAGTGGGACTTGAGGTTGGCTGTCCTTTGAGTGCCCCCTGTAATCCTGGTAATTGCATAGGTAATTGCATAGGTGCCCCCCATCACAGAGAACAGGTAATGGGAAGGATTCTGTAGCAGGGTAATAGAAGCTGACTTTACTAGGGAGTAGGCAGAGAGAAATGAGAGAAGCAACCCATTGGGATCAGCTGTACTGGTGAGCGTCTGCCTGAGCAAGCAGCTGCCTAAATCCTAGAGATTACTCACATTAACTTCAACACAAGAGTTACTGCCCAAGGAAAAACTTCAATGGTCAAGAGCATGAGTAATAACTAAGCTGGCATTTAACGGTTCAAACAGAAGATAAGCGCTAAGGCCGGATTCTTCTGGGGCTTGTTTTATCTCCTTTATATATGTCACAACTGAAGAAATGAAGAATATAAAAGTTATTTATTAGCGTTTTGTTCCTGCAATACTTTAAACATGTACATTGTGCAGTAACCCCACCATGCCACTGCTCTGGAGCAGGAATTAACACATTAAGGAAACACTGTGTCTCGGTGGGGGTATTATTCAGAACAGGGCCCATTCACAGCACTGTCACACCTACCCCCCAGCCCCCGGGTTTCTTTACACCATAATATGTCTCTCTGCAACAGGAAAAGAAACCACCCTTCCTCTCTGTCACATCGTTTGTTAAAAATTGTCCTATTTATATAGAAAAACAGTCATATCTGTGTAAAGGGGGTTCAGATCTGAACAAGCACACAACCCTAGAAAGTTACAATGCTGAAAATAACACGGGATAATGGAGGGACAGAAAATTATGGGCCAGATTCTCTGCTGCATGCAGTTTCTGCAGGTTGAAGGGATTGTTTATTAAAAACTAGTTTGGATTCAAGCTGCTTTATATTGCTGTAACAGGTACGTATTGTGTGCATGTCATTAAAAGCACTGTAGGGCTAGCTTAGGAGAACAATAGTTAAGTTTTCAGTCTACACAACTCATAGATTCATAGATTTTAAGGCCAGAAGGGAACATTGTGATTATCTAGTCTGACCTCCAGTATAGCAAAGGCCACAGGACTTCCCCCAAATAATTGCTAGAGCAGATCTTTTAGAAAAACATCCAGTCTTGATTTTAAAATTGCCAGGGATGGAGAACATACCACAATCCTTGGTAAAGTGTTCCAAGGGTGAATTACTCTCACTGTTAAAAATTGATGCGCTATTTCTAGTCTGAATGTGTCTAGCTTCAACTTCCAGTCATGTTATGCCTTTCTCCACTAGATTGAAGAGCCTATTATTGAATATTTGTTCCCAATGTAGGTACTTACAGACTGTAATAAAGTCACCCCTTAACCCTCTCTTTGTTAAGCTAAATAGATTGAGCTCCTAAAGTCTATCATTATAAGGCAGGTTTTTTAATCCTTTAATCATTCTTGTGGCTCTTCTCTGAATCCTCTCCAGTTTATCAATGTCCTTCTTCAATTGTTGGCACCAGAGCAGAACACAGTATTCCAGTAATCCTACTTGAGATTCCCATTTATGCATCCAAGAATCACATTAGCCCCTTTTGGTCACACTGGGAGTTCATGATCAACTGATTATCCATTCCCACTCCCAAATCTGTGTCAGAGTCACTGCTTCCCATGGCAGAGTCCCCAATCCTGTAAGTATGGTCCACATTCTTTGTTCCCAGCTGTATACATTTACATTTAGCTGTATTAAATCATACTTTGGTTGCTGGCACCAAGTTCACCAAGCAATCTAGATTGCACTGTATCAGTGACCTGTCCTCTTTATTATTTACCATGCCCCCAATTTTTGTGTCAACTGCAAACTTTATCAGTGGTGGTTTTATGTTTTCTTTCAGGTCATTGATAAAGATGTTAAATAGCATAGGCCAAAAACCAATCCCCGTGGGACTCCATGGAAACAGACCTGCTTGATGAGGATTCCACTCTACAGTCACACGTTGAGACCTATCAGTTAGTTTTTACTCCATGTAATGTGTGCCATGTTCATTATATTATTCTAATTTTTTAATCAAAATGCCAGGTGCCTTACGGAAGTCTAAGTATACTATATCAACACTATGACCTTTATCAATCAAATTTGTCATCTCATCGAAAAAGATATCAAGTTCGTTTGACATGATCTATTTTCCATAAACCCATGATGACTGGTATTAATTACATTACCCTTCTTTAGTTTACTATTAATTGTTTACCATATCAGCTGTTCCATTATCTTGCCCAGTATCAATGTCAGGCTGACAGGCCTATAATTACCAAGCTCATCCTCTTTATCTTTTTAAAAACCCTGGCACAACATTAGCTTTCTTCCAGTCTTCTGGAATTTCCCATGTACTCCAAGACTTATTGAAAATCAACATTAAGTGTCCAGGTTTCAGAGTAACAGCCGTGTTAGTCTGTATTCGCAAAAAGAAAAGGAGTACTTGTGGCACCTTAGAGACTAACCAATTTATTTGAGCATGAGCTTTCGTGAGCAGCGAGCTCCTCAGCCAGCTCCTTTAAAACTCGGGAAAGCAAGTTATCTGGACCTGCTGAGTTAAAAATATCTGATTTTAGTAGCTTATGTTTAACATCCTCCAGAGATGCAAGTGGAATGGAAAGAGTGTCATCATGGCCATATGACAAGGCCACATCATCTGTTTTTTCCCCAAATACAGAACAGAAATATTTATTGAACACCTCTGCTTTTTCTGTGTTACCATTTCCATCTAGCAATTGACCAATAATATTGTCAGGATTCTTTTTGTTCTTAATATATTTTAAGAACTCCTTCATATTGTTCTTAACTCTGATGGCATAGAATTCTCATTGTGTCCTTTGGCATCTCTTATAAATTTTTGACAATTTCTAACTTCTGATTTATATTCATTACTATCAACTTCCCCTTTCTTCCACATGTTATATATGATTTTTAAAAAATTTTTACATTTTCCTTCACTTCCCTTCTAAACCAAATTGTATTTTTAACAGCACAGCCTTCTTCCTTAATTGTGGGATTGTGGCTTTTGGGACATCTAGTAAGGGTGTTCGTAAATTATTCCAATTATCATTCACATTTTTCTGATTAAATTCTTCCTTTCAGCTGACTTGGATCATAATTGTTTTCAGCTTTGTGAACTTGGTCCTATTAAAGCACCAAGTATATTTATTACTGGTGTGGACATTGTTCTGCTTGCACTTTATAATTGTGATCAAGTCATGAACACTTGTATCCAAGCTACCGTTAACTTTTAATTCTGTGACCAGTTCCTCTTTTTCTGTTAGGACAAGGACTAATACAGAATCCCACCATGTTGGCTGCAACACTTTTTGAATTAGGAAATTGTCATCTGTAAGGTTTAGAAATTCCGAGGATGTTTTACTACTGGCAGCATGAGACCTCCAGCATGTGTCACTCAAATTGAAGTCTCCCATAATCACACAGGTTTTTTTCCCCCTACACTTTGTAGCTAAGTGCGTAAGGAGCTTGTCATCCTGTTCCCTAGTGTGATTTGGTGTCTGTAGAAGACACCAGGTAATACCCCATCTTGTGTTTTAGCTGTTAGGACATTGATCCATAAGCATTCAAGATCATTTTCTTCTGAGTTATCCGTGACTAGGGAAAAGGTAATACTATTTTTGATATACAGTGTCACACTCCATCCCCTTTTTCCCACTTGATCCTTCCTAAACAGTTTATAACTATTGATTTTAACATTCCAACTGTGCAAATCATTCCACCAGTTTCAGTAATACTAACTTGCTCAAATTTATGCTCATAAATGAGCAATTCCAATTCCTCTTATTTGTTACCCAGGCTCCTAACATTAGTTTATATGCAATTCAGAAATTTCTTCTCTTTATGTGTTTTGGTTCTTTGATTAATTTTGTTCTGAACATCTTCATTTTGTTCTGAATGCTCATATCTACCCTCTTTTGACCCTCCCCTTTTGCTCTCAGTTTAAACCCCATAGCGGTATATACACCAGGGAGGTAGAGGAATTGTTTGGTTTTTTGTTTTTGTATTTTGTTTTGTGGGCAGTGGAGGGTGAGAACTAGAAGAGACAGAATAATTTGTAAGTAAGAATTTATTTCACCAGTTTTGTCTGTACTTCTCTTTGGGATCTGTCTGCAAGCGGATTGTGATTTTATTGACTCTATTTGTGATTTGGAATTATTCTGAGAGTTGGTAAATGAGCATTTCCTGGCTCAGAAATCATGCATGCACTGCGTGTGTAAGTATTTGAAATTCAAAATCATGCACAGTTGATTAGAGTCCAGGTAGGCCCCTGAGTCCAATTCTCCCAACAGGTCAAAGTCACATGACACTGTGTCTGTTCCCTGTTTCTCTTCTGTAATGAATCAGCACAATGTGAACTGTGAATTTTAAATCTTTATAATTAAAAGCACTATTTGAAATTTGGTTTTGGAAATATTCAGGTATTTAAGCTTAAAGGTTACCTCTCATGCTAATATGGCTTGTAGGCTAGACTGTTCGTGAAAAGAAAAAGAAAAAGGGGAGGAGCATGGTGGAAGCAAAAAAATGTGCCTCTGTGAATGCGTCGCTGGGGGTGCCTATTGGCCGTATTCATAGAGTCATAGATTCTAAGGCCAGAAGGGACCACTCTGATCCTCTAGTCTGACATCCTGTATAGCACAGGCCACAGAACTTCCACAAAATAATTCCTCCAGCAGATCTTTTAGAAAAAGCTCCAATCTTGATTTAAAAAATTGTCAGTGATGGAGAATCCACCACAACCTTTGTTACATTGTTCCCATGGTTATTTACGCTCACTGTGAAAAATGTGTGCCTTATTGCCAGTCTGAATATGTCTAGCTTCAACTTCCAGCCAGTGGATCAACCTTTCTCTGCTAACCTATTCTCTATTCCCACCTGTAGAAGTAATTAGAGTTATGCAATGCTCTGGGTATGAGAGCAAACTCCTGAGAGAAAGGGGAGTGACCGCCAAAGAGATCGGCCGAAGCCTCATAACTTAGTTATTAGAAGCAAGGGTACGTATAGTGCTGGAGAATTCCCCTGAAGGCACATTCCTGCCTTGACTGCTTGGAGTTGGGGACAGGTGTGCTCAATGACATTGCAGAGAACCTGGAGGTCTTTTTCGGCTATAACTTCTGGAATTTCACCTTACACAAAACCTGCTGGAGGCTGAGATCAGCTCCATCCTTTGCAGAAGGGCTCATAATGACATGAGCCAATGCTGAGTTTACGCCAATTAAAGGTCACTTTGTTATACTAGGTGGGGCTGGTAGCGATGCCTATAGTTAAGGTTGCCCAAAACGTCCCGTTATAAGACATTGATTTTAGTTGCGTATAACTTTATCAAATTTTGACTGTTTGAAATGTCTATCTCAGGCTGAATTGTTTTAGAAATTTTCAGCCAACACAGTTCATCTGTATTCAAGAATGAGATTAGAGAAAAATATGTTGTTTTGCCCATGTTAAAAATTCTGTCAACCTTTCCTTTGAGAAGTTCTAGTACCCCCAGGCTTTGGAGCAGGCACTTGAAATTTAGTTGGGGAGAGGTGCCCTTCGTGTCTGAGATGTGCCTTTTGCCTTCCCTGGGATAATCTGCTCAAATTTGGCCAAGTTATAAGACTGAAAAAATACAGTGCACACATGAGGTCTGGGAGCACGTGTAATTTGGTGGGCAAGTTAATGACAGAAAGGTCAGGGAGGTGTCATTTGATTTGTAAAAATCTACAGAATCATAATTTCACTGGTGTCACCCTCAGCGGTATAATGGGGGAACTCACTGCTTCCACTAGCTCCCAACTCCAAGTCCTCCGGCTGGTGGAAATTTTGATAATAGTGTCATCAGAAATGGGTCTAGCTGAGCACCATTTGAAAGCCCTTTCTCCCACAAACACCAAACATGTCAAACCTAGAACAAGTATGTATTCAAGAAACTGTTTAAAAATCAACATATTTTAAATTATACTTTTAACACAGGCATGTCAAACATGGAGCCCTCACAAAGCTAAATTGGGCCCTCGACTGACAGTACTGTGTTATCAGTTAATGCTCAGAACATGAGACCTGACTGATTTCATTAATGTTACAGATTACTGTAAATGGAAGGAGTATTTAAGCTTGAATTGCCATCATTGGCAAAATGAAGCAGTTCAGTGGAATTGATGATCAGTTTTGTTTAGTATGCCAAAAGAATTGTAACAAGGCACTGATTAAGACGTCACCATCCAACCTGAAATTACTGGAATCTATCCACAAATGGTACACACATGGTTGCATAACATAATTAATTACAAAGTAAGTTATTACAAAATCTTTGTGTTTACTTTGATCTTGATCATTTTTAGGCATCAATGGGGAAACAAAGAGTACGACTAGTAGCTGAATCTCTAGAGAATACCACTGCAGAAGACCGGATTAAACACAGCAGTTGGTAACACCTTACATGCGATAAGAATCATAGAAATGTAGGACTGGAATGGACCTTGATAAGTCATTTAGTCCAGTCCCCTACAATGAGGCAGGACTAAGTATTATCTAAACCATTTCTGACAGGTGTTTGTCTAACCTGTTCTTAAAAACCTCTAATGATAGAGATTCCACAACCTTCTTAGATAATTTGTCCCCCTATTTAACTATTCTTGTAGTTAGGAATTTTTTCCGAATGTCCAACCTGAATCTTCCTTGCTGCAATTTAAGCCCATTGCTTCTTGTCCTGTCCTCAGTGATTAAAGAGAACAATTTATCACCCTCCCCTTTATAACATTTTACGTACTTGAAGATTATTATCATGTCCCCCCTCAGACTTCTCTTCTCCAGACTAAACAAACCCATTTTTTTCAATCTGTCCTCATAGGTCATGTTTTGTAGACCTTTAATCATTTTTGTTGCATTTGTCCTTATTGAATTTCATCCTGTTTATTTCAGACTATTTTTCCAGTTTGTCAAGATCATTTTGAATTCTAATCCTGTCCACCAAAGCACTTGCAACCCTTCCCAGATTGGTATTGTCCACAAACTTTTAAGTGTGCTGTCTATGCCATTATGCAAATCATTTACGAAGATATTGAATAGAACCAGATGCAGGGCAGATCCCTGCAGGACCCCACTCAATATGCCCTTCCAACTTGACTGTGAACCACTGATAACTAGTTTCTCAGTGTGGTTTTCCAACCCATTATGCACCCACATTATAGTAGGTTTGTCTAGGCTATGTTTCCCTAGTTTGTTTATGAGAAGGTCATGTGAGACAGTATCAAAAGCCTTACTAAAGTTGAGCTATATCACATCTACTGCATCCCCCCATCCACAAGGTTGCTTATCCTGACAAAGAAGGATATTAGGTTGGTTTGACATGATTTGATCTTGACAAATCCATGTTGACTGTTGCTTTAGGGATGTAAATGTTGGTTAAAAGAGTTAATGGTTAAACGATTAAAATAATATTGTGTAACCGGTTAACCATTAACTGAGGTAGCTCTGGCTCCTCCTGCCAGTTGGTCCATGCCTGAGCTAGGTTTGTGTCTCCAAAATACAGAGCTCTGGGGGCTTCCGACCAAGGCCTATGGCTCCCACTGCCAGCTGCTGACCAGCAGAGCACTCACGTCACCGATGATGCCCCCATGTTTCAGTAACAAAGAGGGAAGCTGGGTGTAGGCTACATTGAACAAGTGGCACTTCCCTGTGCCCTGCTCTGTCCATGTGGCTAACAACCCCTGTGCCCTGGCCAGTGGTGTCTCATCAATAACAGCCCCTCCAGGGAACATGGGCCCTCTGGCTGCTGTTCCTCATGATGCAAGAGGGAGTGTTGGATTGTCCCTATGGTGTGTCTGCAGTGCTGGCAATGGGTGTGTCTCACACACTTGGTACAGCTGTCCTGGCTTTCAGGAGCTGCATCACACCATCACCCAGTGCTGATGGAGCCACTGCTTTCCTTTTCCCCGGGGCAGGCTCCTCTACCGGCCCCACTTGGGTGCAGCTGGCAGAGTTGGGGAAGGAGATCTTGGCTGATCCATACTGAGGCTCTCGAGTTTATGAGCAATCAGCTAGGCGCCAACTTGCATTTCTGAGCTCCTGGTGCTACATTGACATCAGTCCTTCTTGAAACCTGGCCCCCTTCTCCTGTTCCACTCATCTCACTACACCACACATGGCAACCAGACTGTGCAGGCCAGGCAATTCTTCATTCTAGCCCATCTCTTGTCTGACAGACTCTATCATTCTCACTGCATATCAGAGTGCTGGACTGCTGAACCCAGATTGCCAAGGAGGCTTCTGGGTTCTGGGTATATGAATTGGGCTTATGGACTTTCAATTTTGTATGCACAAGGACAGGAGAAAGGTGCCACCCTCACTAAACCGGGTCGTTGTCTGATTCCCATTAGGGGATATTGTGAAGACCAAAACTATAACTCATTCAAAAAGGAATTAGACAAATTCATAGAGGATATGTTGATCAATGACTATTAGCCAAGGTAATCAAGGATGCAACCGCAAGCTCTGGATGTCCCTAGCCTCTGACTGTCAGATGCTCAGACTGGACAACAGGATGGATCATTTGATAATTGCTCTGTTCTGTCCATTCCCTTTGAAGCACCTGGTATTGGCCGCTGCCAGAAGACAGGATACTGGGCTAGATGGATCATTGATCTGACTCAGTATGGCCGTTCTTATGTTCTCATGACACTTCGTTTCTGAAAGGCACTCAGCATGACAGGAGCTTTTTATTAGGAAGATTTCATCACCCTGCGGACTTCCTTCTTTATCTCTGAGAAATAACAGACATAATAGTCTAAGCTCTGTTCTTTAGAAACCCACCAGTCCTTCAGCATCAGTATTACAAGCTGGTCTTCTTGACAGCCCCATCCTTACCATTGTCATCAGACTTATGGCTTTGTAAAACGGTTTCAATTATAAAGAGCTCATTAGCTGTAGACGTTCGAGTCAAAGGGCTCCTGCCTCTGAGCCATTACATCACTCTTGGAGGCATACCCAGGCACTCTGCCAAGCTAGAGATGTCTAAACAAAAAATGGGTAGCAAATTATCTGCACTCACAACACCGGGTCTCCAGACTACAGGCTAAAGAGGAAGTGCAGTCAGCCAGCTATTGAAGCTATTGTGATAATGGAGATTTCATCCCTGAGACAGCAACTTCGCCGAGTCATGCCTCTCACATGGGACACACCTAAATATGCTGGACTTTACCTATGTTTGCTCAACTAGACATTTCCAGTTCTGTCTGCAATGAGTCTGAAATCCCTTGAGAAGAGCTGTTGAAAGATTTCAGCCCAGATTTCTTGAAAACACTGAGAATACTGCGAGATCTCGGCCATGTAGGTCTGAAATCTTGTTAACACATGAGATTCCTGCACCACGAAATCCAAACCCAACCGAACCACTTCCCTAATTCAGCCTTGAACCCAAACCTCTGTGCAATGCAGAAAGGTGTGGCCCACAAATTGGCTCCATGTTCTAGTCCCACCTCTGCCTGAAATGACTTTGTGCAGCCTCATAGTCACCCCACCTGCAAAATGGAGAGATTGAGATATGCTTGCCCCCTGAGGTCTGTGTATGAGGCCTTGTACAATAATAAGAGCAGAGTGGATGAGACATTGCTGGGTTCTGTGGGGGATGCTTTGCCTTTGGGTGGGATGGGAGGGCTAGTTCAATTATAAGGGCTGTGAAGCACTCAGAATTACTAACCCTGTGCAATGGAGGAGATGGGGCTAGAAGAGATTTTTAAAATTTTCAGCCACTCTATAATCTGTCTGGAGAAAATCAGAATATTTTTGTGAAAGTTTTCAAAAAATATTTGGAAAAAAATCATGTCAAAAATTCAAAAACGTTCAACCAGGCCTACTGATAAGCAAATGAAAACCAAGACTCACAGTGGTTTATAATGGAAAGTACTGGGCAAACTGGATTATAGACGAAGCATATAGCATTACATGTAATAATTGTTAATCTTTCTTTATACGTCAACCCTTCCAAGGCTCCTAATCTTTTCTGTTGGTTTCACAGCTTCTCTTGTTTATTTCCCATAGCCTTTGCTCTTTTGCCCAAGCACTTAACTCTGTTACCCTTTCTCATTTCTTCTTGCCATTTATTTCCAGCTGCAGAGCATCTCCCTCTGCTTTTCTTCACCGTGTGCTGATGGGAATGCCATGTTTCGGTAACAGAGTGAAAGCTTCTTTCTACTGTTTAAGTACCTTGTTGATAACTCAACCAGAAGCACACCCACCAGTTGGAATCCAGGACTTTGCAGCCAGAGCCCTCCAACCCAAACAGGAAATAGAAGCTCGAGAAAGTTCCTCTCCTTGAGCCTCTGCTGGGCCAGAAGCACAGCCTGCACTTTAGGCTTTCACTGGCTTCTGCATTCCCTCTTCTGGCTGAAATCTCCAAGATCAGCAAGATCCCACTTAGGGCCAGATTGTGTCTGACTCTCACACAGGTGCTCAGGGGCATGGGAGGGCACAAAGACTCTCCCACCCCATGCAAGGGTTGCTACACACAATAGCAGTCCCTGTGCTTGGGAGAATCTGCGCCTTCCTTGTGCCTTGGGTGGGAGGGGAAGGCTCCCAGGTGGGAGGAGGGTGTATGGCCCTGACTCTTTCTGTGCTACCTGTGGAGGTGGCCAGGTGTGCCAATGGAAGCATCATGCACACTCCCCCTGCACAGAGGAGCTCTCCTGAAACAGTGCTGATCTGCACCAATCCCGACACAAGCCAGGGACTAGACGCCACTACCTGGCCCTTAGCTACAAGTAGCCCTAGTACGTGTCTGCTGTATCTGCCAACTCTTTCCTTTTGTCACTGCTCAGGCCCTGTGCTCTGATGGGGAGCACGGGTGGCAGTGGTAGGAAGGACTCTCTACTTTCATGTTAACTGTGCAGGCAGCTGTAGGAAGCAGAATATTGTGGGTGACACAATCTGTGCCTCTGGATTTATAGCTGCTCTGCCGAAGCACGCAGAGGCTGATATGGAGCATCCTTTCTGCACAAGAGTTCAATGGATCTATAAATTCACAGTCCCAGTAAAAGGTAAGGCTGCTCTCATATCTGCGTCCTGACCCCATCTGTGATGGTGTTATTCAACAGAAAGGGTACTAGACTAAACTATACTACTCATAAAGATAGTGCAGCATGCTGCAAGAGTGTGTTGCCACCGTGCCAGCATTCTTCAGTCAGGTTTGCAGTACTAAGTGTTGTCTGACAGGATATGAGAGTTGGATTGTATTTATACTACATGGGTTTGTTATATAATTAAAGGACTGGAGAGCAAGGGAAAGGAATACTGAAAAAAAATCTGGAAGAACTACAGTCTTTCATTTTGTGAAATTGTGTTTACAAGTCTCAGCACCTCTGCGACCAGTCAGGCAAGTGCAGTAAGCTGTGTCCAGAGCGGGACAGCAAGGGCAAATACGTGTGCAGTGGCACTGGACTCTGTTCTAAAACTCTTACACCTGTTGGGAGCTACTAACCCCCATGACTAGTCCCACTGAGTTCAATCAGATCCTCATGCTGAGTCCTACTTATGAGCATGAGGAAACATCGTGGAATCAATTCTGAAGCACTTAGAGGAGAGGAAAGTGATCAGGAACAGTCAGCATGGATTCACCAAGGGCAAGTCATGCCTGACTAATCTAATTGCCTTCCTTCAGGGTTCCCTCCCCACTCTGAACTCTAGGGTACAGATGTGGGGACCCGCATGAAAGACCCCCTAAACTTATTTCTACCAGCTTAGGTTAAAAACTCCCCAAGGCACGAATTCTCCCTTGTACCTTAGATTAGGTAACACTGCCACCACCAAGTGATTTAGACAAACTCAGGGAAAGGACCCCTTGGAGTTCCTACTCCCCCCTAATATCCTCCCAAGCCCTCACACCCCCTTTCGTGGGGAGGCTTGAGAATAAACAAGATGAGCACAGACCAACTTTGGGTTTTTTTAGGACACTAAAAAAAACCCAATCAGATTATAAAAGAAACAGAACTTTATTATAAAGAAAAAGGTAAAAGAAGCACCTCTGTAAAATTAGAATGGAAGAGCTTCTTAACCCTTTACAGGTAAAAGGATTTTGTGCCTCTGGCCAGGAGGGATTTTATAGTACTGTATACTGGAAGGTTGTTACCCTTCCCTTTATATTTATGACACCTTCTATGATGAGATAACTGGCTCTGTGGATGAGGGGAAAGCAGTGGACATGTTATTCCTTGACTTTAGCAAAGCTTTTGACACGGTCTCCCACAGTATTCTTCCCAGCAAGTTAAAGAAGTATGGGCTGGATGAATGGACGTTAAGGTGGATAGAAAGCTGGCTAGACCGACAGGCTCAACGGGTAGTGATCAATGGCTCCATGTCTAGTTGGCAGCCTGTATCAAGCGGAGTGCCCCAAAGGTTGGTCCTGGAGGATGGCGTGGATTGCACCCTCAGCAAGTTTGCAGATGACACTAAACTGGGAGGAGAGGTAGATATGCTGAAGGGTAGGGATAGGATACAGAGGGACCTAGACAAATTAGAGGATTGGGCCAAAAGAAATCTGATGAGGTTCAACAAGGACAAGTGCAGAGTCCTGCACTTAGGACGGAAGATTTGATAGCTGCTTTCAACTACCTGAAAGGGGGTTCCCAAGAGGATCGATCTAGACTGTTCTCAGTGGTAGCAGATGACAGAACAAGGAGTAATGGTCTCAAGTTGCAGTGGGGGAGGTTTAGGTTGGATATTAGGAAAAACTTTTTCACTAGGAGGGTGGTGAAGCACTGGAATCCGTTACCTAGGAAGGTGGTGGAATCTCCTTCCTTATTGGTTTTTAAGGTCAGGCTTGACAAAGCCCTGGCTGGGATGATTTAGTCGGGTATTGGTCCTGCTTTGAGCAGGGGGTTGGACTAGATGACCTCCTGAGGTCCCTTCCAATCCTGATATTCTATAATTCTATGAAAGCTGCAGAAGTGGGCCCATGAACATCCCCTCTGCCTGTCAGCATATCAGCCAGGCCACCAACAAACCAATATTCTTTTGTTGTGTGAAGAAACACCACTTTCACTAATGGGTCAAATTTCCTTCTCGGAAGGATATTTCTCCTCTGCACTCCTTTTGGTGTTCCTCAAATTGTTCAAGCACCTTCTAATAACTAGCCATGAACAGAATATAATCTGATTGTACATTTCTAATTCATCTCACCTGCAAAGCCAAGTGTTGGACACCAGGAAATGTGGCACGTGGACCATGGATTCCATAGCCTTGGTCTAGCTGGGCTGGTGGAGGGTTCATTCTGAAGGTGCATGGATTGCAGATGGTGCTACTTTGCTGCTCTTGCCATGCCATGCCAAGTCAGGCGTTTACCTCAGGTGCAATCTGGATAGTGTTGTTTGGTAGCTTTTCTTAGCATTTTAACTCCGAGGTCCTCTGGCCAAAGGGTCTCTTTCAATATGTGAAACAAATCCTCTAAACCAGCTGCTCACTCCTGTAACAACAGCCCATGGGGGAAAGCTCTGTCATATTTTCCTTGTGGAGATTCCCCAAATCGCTGTGCTCTCCATGGAAGGACACAGTTCAGAGCAGACCCACAGGTTCCTGAGACTTCTCTTCATCCACGTCAGCTCTTCTTTGGCCCCTCCTCACATCTGGCCCTGGAACAGTGGATCCTATCTCTTGGGCGGAGGTGGGGGACAGTGCATATAACTTGTTGCCCTGTCCTGTCTGCATGGGAGAGGGAAGATCTTCATGGGCCGACACTCCTCCATGCACAGGCCTAAGGGGTGTTGGGGGCCCAGGTGTATGGAAAGGAATGTCAGTGCAGTGTGGGGCACAGGGTTAGGTATCAGCCCTCTCACTTTCTCCTTTTGTCTCCCCCAAATGTTTAGACCCACTGCAGCCAAATGATATTCATGGAGTTTGAGCACTGAGATTTATAGGCACAGAAGGCAGGAAAGTCAGAGATGAGGTTCCCTCTCTCCTGTGCCCTGCCATGACAGGACTGTCACACTCACTCACAGCTCAGTTTATTTGGCAGCCAGATCACCTCCTTCTCCTCCTTCGTGTTCCAGACCTTCAATATTAATGTTGTGCCCACAGCATGTCACACTTAAGGGAATGGTCTGTGACAGCTGGAGATGGGCCCAAGCTGCAAACTCTAACATGCCTAAGTGCAGGTGTCACAAGGCCCTGCCTCCTCACTCCTGGGCCTGCCACGCTACCTCCTGAGCAGCCACTGACTCAGCAGCAGTTAGCTCAGAGCCTGTTGGTCACTGCGCTTTGTCAGTGTGGGTTTCTGGCTGCTGATTCTGATCACATGCTTCTGTATAGAGCCCCCTAGCCTGCAAGCAGGACCAGGAAACCCCTTACAAATTAAAGTGACAGTTTACAACTCCAACTCAGTTTTCAAATACATCAAAAGCATAACAATGTCTTTCTCTCAATAACCTGTCACTAATATTCGGCAGCCCTGGCCTTAGAAGGCATGTACATTACCTTAGGACAAAGTTGATGGTGATAACACCTGAAGCCTCTTCAGATAATAAGGTAGGGGTTTTTTAAGTATATTAGGAACAAAAAGAATTCTAATGATGATATGGTCCGTTGCTAGATGGAAATGGTAGAATTAATAAAGCAGGAAAGGCAGAAGTGTTCAATAAATATGTCTGCTCTGTATTTGGGGGAGAAACATATGATGTACTCAAATCACACGATAACACTCTTTCCATTTCACTCGTATCTTAGGAAATGTAAAACAGCAGCTACTGAAGTTAGACATTTTAAAATCAGCAGGTCCAGGTGACTTGTATCCAAGAGAGATCACTGAGGAGCTCATTGGACCATTGATTTCCAATAAGTCTTGGAACACTGGGAAGTTCCAGAAGACTGGTAGAAAGATAATATTGTGCCAAAATTTTTAAAAGGGTAAATGGGATGACCTGATAATTATGGGCCTGTCAGTCTTACATCGATCCTAGCCAAGATAATGGAGCAGCTGATATGGGTTTATGAAAAATAGATTTTGTTAGACTGACTTGATATATATTTTTGATGAGATAACAAGTGTGGTTGATTAAGCTAATAGTGTTGATGTAATAAACAGACTTTTGTAAGGCACCTGTTACCACCTGACGTTTTGATTAAAAAAAAGGAAAAATATAAAATTAACATGGTACCCATTAGACGGTTTAAAAACTGGCTAACTGATCATTCTCAAACTGTAACTGTGAACAGGGAATCATTATTGAACAGGTGTGTTTCTTGTGGGATCCCGCAGTGATAGGTTCTTGATCCTATGCTATTTAACATTTTTATTAATGACCTGAAAGTAAACATAAAATCACCACTGATAGAGTTTGCAGATGACACAAAAATGGTGGGAGTGGTGAATAATGAAGAGAACAGGTCACTAACATTGAGCAACCAGGATTGCTTGGTAAACTGGTCACAAGCAAACAATATGTGTTTTAATATGGCTAAAAGTAAATGTATACATCTGGGAACAAAGAATGTGGGCCATACTTACAGGACAGGGGAATCTACCGTGGAAAACAGTGACTCTGAATAAGATTTAGGGGTCAGCTGAACATGAGCTCATTGTGCCCTAAGAAGCAATCCTTGGATGCATAAACAGGGGAATCTCAAGTAGTAGAGAGGTTATTTTATCTCTGTATTCAGCAGTGGTCTGACTGCCACTGGAAAACTGTGTCCAGGTCTGGTGCCCACAATTTGAGAAGGATGTTGAAAAATTGGAGAGGATTCAAAGAGCCATGAGAATGATTAAAGGATTAGAAACCCCGCCTTGAGCAATAGACTCAAGGAGCTCAGTATGTTTAGCTCAACAAAGAGCTTAAAACGTGACTTGATTACAGTCTCTACGTATCTACATGGGGAACAAATATTTAATAATAGACTTTTCAATGTAGCAGAGAAAGGCACAACACAACCTAATGGCTAGAAGTTGAAGCTAGACAAATTCATACTGGATATAAGGCATACATTTTTAACAGTGCAGGTAACCATTGGACCAAATTACCCAGGGTCACGGTGGATTCTTCATCACTGGCAATTTTTTAATCAAGACTGGATGCTTTTCTATAAGATCTGCTGTAGGAATTATTGTGGGGAAGTTCTATAGCCTGTGGTCAGACTAGATGAGCAAAATGTCCTTTCTCGCATGAGAATCTATGAATCTGTTCAGTCTGATATTTTACAATTAGTATTCTAGGTGGGGCTCCTAGCACTGCTTATAGTTAATGTTGCTCAACAATTTCTATTATAACACCCAGTTTTCAGTTGTTGATAATTTTGCCAAACTTTGACTGTTTGAGCTGTAATTTTGCATATTGGGCCTCTCTCTGGAGCTGATTTTTTTTCTACAGTTTCAGCCAAAATGGTGCTGCCATTTCAGAGGACAGGATTAGGAGAGAATACATTTTTTGCCCATGTTATTAAATTCTTGCAGCCCTTTCGTTGAGAAACTCTAGCACCTCCCTGCTTTGGAGCAAGGATTTGAAATTTGGCAGGGGGGTTGCTTGGAGTCAGGGTAATTTCCACCCCTGTGAAAATTCACCCCAAATTCGCCAAGTTGTAATGCTCTAAAAAATCTCGGTTTGCACATGATCAGTAGAGACTTGTTAAAGTTTTGCAGCTAAATTCTCTGAATATTTCGTCCACACTGAGCATGCTCCATCCCCTGCCAGCTGCTACATGTGGCCCAACTGTGCTTGCGCCATCCCCCAGAGTGACTGAGCATGCTCCAGCCCAGACTTCTGGTGCTGAGCAGGATTTCCCCTACAGTTGCTGCTCCTGGCTGCTGAAGGCTGCCATAGTGCCAGACAACGGTACTGAGAGCAGGGATCCTGACTCTCCTGTGCTCAGGCAGTGAGGAGGTGCAGCCTGATGGAATATACAGAGATGGGGAGTAGGGAGCCAGGGGAGCAGGGGGTGAAGGGGATTTAGGAGTTGGGGTGGCTAGATAAGCACAAAGCGGAATGGGGATAGATCCCAGGGGGTGTTTAGGTGCATGGGTAGGACAACCAGAGCCAGAGTGATGGGGGTGGATAGGAGAAGATAGTAGCTGGATTGGGGGGTGGATAGGCACAAAGGGGCTAGATCCTGGTGCACTGGATAGGACAGACAGGACCTGAGATGTGGGAAGGGGTTAAAGTGGAGAAGAGGCAGAGGGTGGATACAAGCAGATGTTAAGAGGGCAGAAAGGAGCAGGGGCTACAGGGGACAGAAGGATTTATAACCGCTAAAGAACACACCCCTTCAGAACCCAGAATTGAACCCAGTGTTTCTGAGTCTCACCATTCCTCTGCCATCAGCAAATAGCTGTCACACCCACTGGCAAGGCATCTCAGCCCACTCTAGTGGCTAGTGCATGTTGAGCTACCAGTTACTCCATCAGCTTAAGTAGCAGGGGTCTGTGCCATGTCTCTGAAGTCCATAGCCTAGCCGATAATCCAAGTTGGGGATTCATAGAATTTCTGATGCATATGCATTACTACAAAGTCTGTAATTACATGAACACTTATTCTCTTATCTATAGACCCACCATCTCACTGAGCACACAGGTTGGATGGTGGTGAGGGAATGAATCAGGCTGGTGTAATGAAGGAGACTGTTGTCTGTAGGACCCTTACCTCAGTCTCTGCAGAAGTGGGAAGGTGTGTAGTGAATGAGGCAAGGGATTGCAGAAAGAGAAAGAAGCATGGTCTCATATTTGGAAGTTGGCATCCTTTTATCTGTGAGAGATGGTGGGAATTTCAGCCTATGATGTAGATAGTTTGCAATGTCTCATGTGACTGAATAGTCCAATCCAAGATTTGCGTGATCTTTGGCAGTTATTGCAAATGAATGTATCTTGGTTGGGAGCTGCTTGCTTCCCACGGGCTCTTTTCTGTTCAAGCTGTAGGAGCCAGCTCCTGTCATGAACTTTGATACCCTGATGGAGACTGATAAATGAAGCGGGGGGTGGGGGGCAGCTCCCTTTTATGGACACCCAGACAGCCAGTAGCTATAAAATTCCTCTTAGTAGCTGTTCTCTAATTGCTTTACCTGTAAAGGGTTAAAAAGTCTCACTGCTATGCATAGGTAAAAGGAAGTGAGTGGGCACCTGGCCAAAAGAGCCAATGGGAAGGCTAGAACTTTTTAAAATTGAAACAAGACTCCCCTTTTATCTGTCTGTTGTTCTCCCAGGGAGAGGCAGACAGGGCAACAGCTATGCTGTAAGAAGCTTGGGGCCAGGTATAAATCCTCGGTATCATACCTAGAAACTACTCATTTGAAACCCCAGATGTGTAAGTAGATCAGGAAATGTCTAGGAAGATGTGATTTGGTTTATTTCCTTTTATTTCTTTATGGCTTGTGGATTCCTCTGTGCTAACCCCAGATGCTTATGTTTTGCTTGTAACCTTTAAGCTGGAGCTCAAGAAAGCTATTCTTGATGCTTAGTCCTTGTAGTTGCTCTTTTAAAAACTAGCAATAGCCTGAGTTCCTAGATGTATTTTCTTTCTATTTTTATTAATAAAATTTATTTTTTTTAAGAACAGAATTGGATTTTTGTGTCTTAAGAGGTTTGTGCACTTGTTGTTTATTTAGCTGGTGGTAACAGCTGATTTCCTTTTTTTTTTTTTCTTTCTCAGCTCTTCTCTGGAAGGGTGTGTGAAAGGGCTTGAGGGTACCCCACAGGAAGGAATTCCCAAGTGTGCCTTCCTGGGCTCTTAAAGGGGTTCTGCACTTGGGTGGTGGCAGCATCTACCAATCCAAGGTCAGAGAGAAGCTGTATTAATTTTTAGAATCCTTGCGGGCCCCCACCTTCTGCACTCAAAGTGCCGCAGTGAAGAATTAGCCTTGACAGAGACGATGGCGCCACTTGTTATGATCACTTGCCAAGATTTCACATTGGTCAGAATCAATTCCAAATTCCTTCATATCTCGCTTGCATGTGTCTTTATAGCAAAGCTTGGGATGTCCTGTTGTTCTTGTTCCCTCTGATCACTCCCCATATAGCATGTCCTTGGGTACACATCTGTCTTCCAGCCTACTCAGATGGCCCAGTCAGCGCAATCGTCTTTGCTTGAGCAGGGCTATCACAGTTGGTAAATTTGCCCTTTGAAGAACCTCTGCATTGGTGACTTTATCCTGCCATTTGGTGTTGAGTATGTGATGTAAACAACATAGGTGGAAACTGTTCAACCATTTTTCCTGATGAGCATAAGTTGTCCAGGTTTCACCACCATACATGAGAGTGCTGAGGACGCAGGCTTGATACACTAGCATTTTGGTCTTGATGGTCAGCTTTGAGTTGTTCCATGCTCTTTTATTTAGTCTGCTAAAGGTGGTGGCAGCCTTTCCAATGCGAACATTTAGTTCTTCATCCAATGAGATGTTTGTGGTCTCTGTAGAACAGGGGTTCTCAAACTGGGGGTTAGGACCCCTCAGGTGGTTGCGAGGTTATTACATGGGGAGTCGTGAGCTGTCAGCCTCCACCCAAACCCCGCTTTGCCTCCATCATTTATAATGGTGTTAAATATATTTAAAAGTTTTTTTAATTTATAAAGGGGGTCGCACTCAGAGACTTGCTATGTGAAAGAGGTCACCAGTACAAAAGTTTGAGAATCACTGCTGTAGAACCTAAACAGCTGAACTTTTGGACTTCTTCTAGCTGGTTTGCATTTAAGGTAATTGAAGGATCTTGTGGAACCCCCCCCCCTCGCCCCCCATCCTAATACAACCGTTTTCTTGATGCTGATGGTGAGAGCAAATGCCTGACAGGCACTTGAAAGGCGGTCCATGAGTTCTTCTAGTAGATCTTCATTGTGGGCTATGAGGGCAGCATCATCAGCAAATAGAAGTTCCCTGATTAGCACCTTTTTGACTTTGGTCTTTGACTTAAGTCGGGACAGGTTGAAGAGTTTCCCATCTGATCTTGTGTGTAGATAACTCCATCTTTCATGTCCTTAAATCCACAGTTCAAGAGTACCAAGAAGATTCCAAAGAGTGTAGGGGCAAGAACACATCCTTGCTTCACTCCGCTTTCCATCTCAAAGCTGTCCGAAGTGGACCTGTCAAACTGGACAGTTGCTCTCATGTTGTTGTGGAATGAACTTATAAGACTTAACTGGGTTGGTGGACATCCTATCTTTTCTAGTGTTGCAAATAGACCTGCTCTGCTGACTGTGTTGAATGCTTTGGTTAGGTTCACAAAGGCGATGTACAATGGTCAGTTTTGCTCTCTGAACTTTTCTTGGAGTTGACACAGAGAAAATATCATAGTGGATCTTTCAGCCCTGAATCCACACTGTGATTCAGGGTAGACATGATTCACCGGCTGTTGTAGGTGTACTAAGATGGCTTTTGCAAAAGCTTTTCCTGCTACACTTAGTAGCGAGATACCCCTGTAGTTGTTGCAGTCACCCTTTTCACCTTTATTTTTGTACAAAGTGATGATGTTTGCATCGCACATCTCTTGTGGTACCTCACCCTCTTTCCAGCATTTAAGTAGCAGCTGATGAAGATATGGTAATAGGCGGTCTTTCCCGAAGCTGAGGACTTCTGCTGGCATGCCATCTTTTCCAGGAGCCTGGCCACTTGATAGCAAATCAATGGCCTTGCTTAGCTCTTCTACAGTGGGCTTCACATCTAGCTCTGGCATGACCTGTAGAGTTGGCATTTGGTCCAATGATTCACTGGTGATGTTTCTTTCTTGTGTGTATAGCTCTGAATAGCGTTCAACTCAATGAGACAACTGCTTGCTTTTATCTGTAATGATTTCACTGCTGTGCGATTTGAGAGGGGCAACCTTGTTGACAGTGGGACCTAGAGCTTTCTTCAGGCCATCATACATGACTTTGAGGTTTCCTGTGTCTGAGGCTGTCTGTATCTCTTCACAGAGCTTAATCCAGTAATGATTTTCACAACATCTGCTTGCTCGCTGTATGTCGGTTTTTGCATGTTGAAGTCTCACTTTGGTGCTCTCTGTTGGCTTTTTGTTGTGTTCCAGAAAGTCTGTGTTCTTAATGTTGATGAGAGGTAATAGTTCCGTTTCATTTTCTTCAGACCAGTCCTTTTTTGATGGTCTCTTACCCTCAAATGTAGCTAAAGCTGTTTTATGGACTGTTGTTCTTAAATCTTCCCAAAATTCCTCTGGCTTCTCTGGTAATGACTTCCCATGCCTGGTAAGTTCAAAAGCCTTCACAAACTCCTGGCATTTTCTCTCATATTTAAAGCATTGAATACCACTCAGGAGAACTGGACTCTAGCCCTCCCTCTGCCACAGAGTTGCTGTGTGATGCTGGGCAAGTGACTTAAACCAGACTTCTTGCCAGTGCCTAGTAAACATGTGCTCCTCGTTTTCTCGGTGCCCAACTTGAGACGTTGGGGCCTGATTTTCAGATATGCTGAGCCTCATAGCTGCAGCTCAAGTCAATGGGAGCAGTGCTTTGAATATACAGTGCAATAAAAGCATGAAGTACTCTGAAAAAATTAGGTCCTAGGTGTCTAGAGTTGGGCGCCCAAAATTCGTGGCCAATCTAGACAATTTTAGCCTTTGGGTCTCTGTGCCTTAGGGCTGGTCTACAGTGGGAACTTACATCGGCACAGCTACGTCTCACAGGGGTGTGAAAATCCACCCTCCTAAGAGAAATAGCTCTGCCAACCTAACCCCTGGTGTACACACCGCTAGGTCAACAGCAAAACTGTATCACCTCTCCAGGAGGTGGATGAAGTACGGTGACGGGAGAGCCCCTCCCTGTTGCTGGAGTGAGTGTCTACACTGCAGCAGTGTCACTGTGGTGTTTTAAATGTAAACACACTGTTAGTTCTCCTGCCGTAAAAAAGGACATCAATATCTCCCTCCCTCAGAGGGGAGCTGTGAAGTTCAGCTCCTTAGTATTTGTGAGGTGCTCAGGTGCTGTGGTGATGAGTGCCATAGAAATGCACACACATGAGGAAATGGATCATTTTTTATTTGGTGCAGGTTTGAATGTGTGGATTAAGGTAGCCTGGAGCCACAGGTTGAGTGAGACTGATAAAAGGAATTCCAAATATCTAGCCATTCAACTAGCACTGTCCGTCCTGTATGTGAAAAATAGCATGTGGTCATGTCATTAAAGCCTGTCTCCTAGAGAGAGCAGGTGAAACGTTGTGAACAAATAATTTATTCCCTAAGAAATGCAGCTTGGGTCGACCCAAAACTACTTGTGAATTTGACACCAATTCACAGATAGTTTTGACCCCTCACATTTTTTCAGGCTAGATGTACACAGGGCTGCCCGGGATAGAACTTTTAGCCCAGTGGTCAAGGCACTAACCCAGGATGTGGGAGACCCGTTTCGTTCCCCCTGCCTGCTGTAGCACAGGGATTTAAACTTGGGTTTCAAACTTCCCACGTAAGGGCCCCAGCCACCGGGCTACGGGGTATTCTAGGGCAGGGCTTTCTCAGTCTCTCTTGTTGAAGCTGTTCCACTGGGTACAAAATCCTTCAACAGTCAGTGGACCAAAGACAGGCAGGGCGTGAGACTGACTCTATAGCCTGGAGAGTCCAAGTTCAGGGCTCCCATGCGTGTGGCTAAAAACATAGGGCAGGGCCATCGGCTGTGATCAGCAGTGCAGTGACTCCATGGACAGATGCAGCAGCAGAACCTCACCCTTAGCCTGAGAGGGAGAATTTTGCCCAGGAACACAGTTACCTTTTCTGTGGGATGTGGGTGGCGGGGGGCCTTTAGTTTCCAGCTGGACAGGCACCTTACCTGGGCAGAAGATACCTATGTTTAGCATCAGCTCAGAAGGACAGGCCAGGATGGGACCATGGGAGCTCAGCCTAATGGCTCATCCCCAAGTGGTTCAAATCAGCATCCGAATCAATCTGCTTTTCACTCTTATTTTGGGGTGTCTACATCTCTCTTCCTCAGGAATTTGTCGGTAGGCATCCCAACGTCTCCCACCCAGGAAGGCTGTGGGTGGAGGAGAGGTGGGGACCATTGCGCATATTCCATGGGATGCTATAAATCCTGGGGAGCCGTTATTGTGAAACCCCTCACAGTGCTAAGCCTGCTCTCTATTGAGAAAAGCCAATACCCTTCTGTCTGTCAGATGGCACTTAGCTGCTGCCGTTAGACTAGATGAGTGAACACTTGTGTTATATTTTCCAATAGCAAAAACTGGGGTCATCAGGGTGTCTGCTGTTTTAGCCAAATCCAGATGGGGTTTTCCTATAAACAAGTGCACACAGAATATTTATATAGGCAATGGCACCTGACGCCTTCACACTCAGGACATTCTATTGAGTAGCCACTCATCCTATAAGTCACTTCAGTGCATTAAGTAAATATTTTAATATAGCCATGTCACTGTTTATTATATAATGGCGTGGGCCCAAATCTTGCCTAATGCTTGGTTAAAAAGTCAGTTTACACCATCCTTTACAGTGAATCAAAGAATGCATAAACGGGGCCCTTTTGTTACTCAGAGCTCTGTTTACTTTTCTGTAAACCTTTCGAAACACTTGCTTATAAGAGCTGATAGAACACAGATTTTCCCTGGACCTGAGGTGTTCATGATGTCAGGAAGGTAGCGCGCAGAGTAATCAATGGAGTTTCCACTCAGCATGCCCCAGCCTCCTCCGTGATGTATCTCTTTCCAGCTTTGTTTTGCAAACAGCCCGAGGCGACATAAGGAAGGAGCAGTGAAGCCTGTAAGTGAAGGGAATAGGAGCAGGAACAGAAAGCAATAGTGCCCCTTGCGAGCTCTCCCCAGCAGGGATAGCGCATTGTTTAGCTGAGACAACAAAGGCAATAAGAGCACTGTGCTGTGGGCTGTGGTGGTTTCTCCATCACTGGCCATTTTAAAATCAGGAGTGGATGTTTTCCTAACAGATCTGCTCTGGTGCCAAGAGGAGTGAATTCGGGGAAGTCCTATAGCCTGTGTTACGCAGGAGGTCAGACGAGATGTTCCCAGAGGTCCCTTGGAATCTATGAAACAGGACCAGCATTTGTTGTGGATGAGTGTTCTTTGCGTTCTTGGGATGGAAGTTGTAACCTGAGAGGGCCTCCTTTCCTAATGACCCCTGTTCTCCCTGAACCCCAACAACATACTTGCTCACAGCTGAGACACAGGGACACAATGAGCTATGTCCAGAGCTGTGCATTTCCCTAATGGACAGTGCCTGATAGCATGCTGCCAAATCTCCCGATTTTCCTTCATCCATTGCCCTGATTTCTCAGCCTTCAGCCTAGCACTGCCCAGCACTCCTGCCTGGCATTCTCACAGCTGGGTGTCGGACAAGTGAGCTGAGTGTCTTGATTCAGCACCCTTTAGATTGGCAGCCTCAGAGCCATCATTTTCCCTAGGCAGGCGTGAGGGTTGGGGCTTTGTGTTCCCACTGCTGCATTTGAAGGCATCTCTGACATGATAAAGGCTGCAAGGGGTGCAGCTCCATGCCTGGCCTAGCGGCCTGGCAATGATGTTATCAGCTCTGATAACAGGCCTGTCAGTCACCAAGTTCTCAGGTCTCCAGCGTGGTTTGCTGTTGGTAGCCTAGTGTGAGCTGTGCCCGAGTGTGTGATTCCTGCCAGTGGCTCTCTGGGGACATCTGAGGGAGCTGCCTCCACATCCAGCTGCAGGAGCTCACTGCCCTGCGCTATGATTGCCTGGGAGTCTCTAGTGGGCTGATAATAAACAATACAAGGGGAGAGCCATGGGGTGATGCTGCCCACATTGGCACCTGGTGGACAGTGTTCTCACATTCAGCTCTTCTTGTATGTCTAGTGCAGTTTGGGCCTCGGCTTGGCAGCCAGTCACTCCAACCTGAAGCTGGAATGTGCCTGGACAGAGTGTTTGCCCCTTTGTAAATGTTCTTGCTTCTCTGGGATGGTTTTAGGGCCAGATTGTGCTGGTGTGCACAAGCCGAGGGCAGCGGCCGTGGTGCAGGGTTGGGCTGGTGGAGCTCTGGGAGATGGTGCCTCCTGCAGATTCGCGGTGCACAGGGTGCACCATCCCTTGGAGCGCAGGTGTGGGGATTCCAAGGGGGACATTCCCCATTGTGCACAGAACAGCACAAGCCCTGAGCGCCTTTTCAGTCCCACGTCAGCCATCAGAACGAGGTCTCCATGGGTCTTCAGCAGTGCCTAGGCCTCATGCTGACCTCTGCACGGAGCAAATGTCAGCCAGAGTGATCGGGCTGGAGAAGGTGCTGATGACAGCCCCTCAGAAGAACCCCTGTACCCAGCATCCTGGCCCCATTGCGGTAGAAGGTGCAGGGGCATCTCATCATTGTGGCAAGGTGCTGATGGAGGCAGGGTGCTGGCTCCCTGCCAGAGCTTTCAATGAGATGAAGCTGTGCTTAACTTTAGCAGAGTAACCTGCCTGCGGGGGAGGGAGCGTTGCGGTTGAGTTTGACTCTGAAATCCCTCTCGCCACCCAGCATCCCTGGGGTTGGGTGGAGTCACTGAGAACGGGTTGTGCACCGCTGAAAATGGGTCGATGTTCTGTACCCAGAAGCATCTCCCTGGTGGTCAGTGCCCATGTGCCGTACAACACCTTTCAGTGCAGTGGACACAGTGGGGAGTGCAGGGGGCAGGAAACAGCTCCAGAGCATAGACACAGGGCTGGGCTGCTAGAGGGTGCATTTCGGAACACGATTCAACCGCAGACTGGTCTCTGGAATCACGGCTGCCCGCCATTCCCCAGTCCCTGCCCTGGTGTGATGTCTGCCATTTTGTAGGAGCACATCCCGGGGAGCAGAAACTGGCAGGTTGGACAGAGCCTCCGTGAGCAGCAGAGGCAGCTACAGGGCTGTTTCTGCAGAAAGTAAACGGAGTCTGGTGAACAGAGCAGTGGCACGGACATGCCAGCTTTGAACTCGGAGAACTAGTTTAGGTAGCAAAGAAATATTCCCCGTTGTTAGTTGTTCTTTTATGTAGGGCTGTGTGCGCCCACAGGGAGTTCTTACACTCTCGCTGCCTGCTCCTGCCAACATCTGCTTCTGCTTACTCTGGGCAAGCTGCAAGGCTGTGTGTAATTTTCAAACTTTGGTTCTGGATCTGATACGAATCAGGAAATTACTCCTCTGTGGTTCCTAGGTACTGACATTTGTATTCGCCCTCACGCTGGTGTTGACAATACTCACACTCAGCACTTACACAGCACAATCTCTGGGAAGGGTGCTGCACGTGGGCTCCAATGGCACAAGAGCTCTAGAAGGCGGGTAGATGCTAGCTACAATCTGCAGACAGGGAAAGCGAGGCACTGAGCTAACGTGCCTTCCTCAGGCCGCCTGGCCAGACATACCATGTGCCACCCTCCTGCTCAGCCTAGCCTGCCGAGCTGGTTCTGAGAGCAGGAAGCTGGGGTGCCCTCGGCCACTCCTGCTCTTCACTTCTTGCCCCTTTTGGCCTTTGCCTGCCAGGCTGGCTCCTTGCTGTCAGTTTTCCTGCCTCGCAGCTGTTTGCCTAAATGCCAGAAATGAGCTCATGGGCTCAGTCCAGTCTTCAGGGACAAATGCCCACAGCATACAGAGAACAGCCACCTGCAGAGACCAGGAGCAGGGGGGAGCGGGACAGAGTGCAGGGTCCCCCCAGCACTGTGGGTATCAGCGCCACAGTGTCCTCCAGAGCTACGTGCACTGAGATGTAACAAATCAATACAAATAACCTGTCCCCACACTCTCACCCAGCTGCCTATCTCGGATCAGGAGAGAGACTTCCCCCTACATGAGGCCAGTCCACGACCCCCTTCATGTGCATGGCCTTGCTTGCACTCCACAGGTACTGCTCTAGACGGGCAGAGTGAAAGCAGTACAACCTGCCAGGGTGGGCGCAGCAATAGCAGGGTACCGGGACTTGTACCTGGACAGGAAGGGGGACAAGCCATACTGGTATGTGGCCTCATTACCCCAGGATAGCAACATCCATATTGGGGTGGGTGTTACTGGTATACATATATTAGTAAAATATCACACCCCCCCACACACCCAACAGACTGGTACAAACCCTGTGTGCAGAGCCGCTTGCATGCCCCAGACGTGGGCTGGTGGCCTCCCCTGGAGCAGTAGCGCTCTCAAGGGGGTGGAATTACTGGGACACGCCTTTCCTGGGACTGGCAGGGCTGGGAGTGGAGCAGCAAGGTGTGTCCTTAGTGCAACCCCCACTGCCAGGGGGCTGACAGCTGCTTGTCCAGTGGAAATGGTTTGTGACAGGAGAGCGGAGCCGCTGATTACAGTAACGCCTGGGTGCCCCAGTCCTGGCCCAGGACCCCATTGTCCTATGTGCTGTACAAACACACAACTGACAGGCGGTGTCTCCTCCAAAGAGGTCACAGTCTGAGTGACCTGAGCATGGCTCCACGCTGAGCTTGGCAAGTGACAGCATTTTTCAGCTGAGAAAATGCTCTGTGCACTGAGGCTTTGGCTTTGCCATCTAACAGCCATCTAACTGCATGCCCCAGACGTGGGCTGGTGGCCTCCCCTGGAGCAGTAGCGCTCTCAAGGGGGTGGAATTACTGGGACACGCCTTTCCTGGGACTGGCAGGGCTGGGAGTGGAGCAGCAAGGTGTGTCCTTAGTGCAACCCCCACTGCCAGGGGGCTGACAGCTGCTTGTCCAGTGGAAATGGTTTGTGACAGGAGAGCGGAGCCGTTGATTACAGTAACGCCTGGGTGCCCCAGTCCTGGCCCAGGACCCCATTGTCCTATGTGCTGTACAAACACACAACTGACAGGCGGTGTCTCCTCCAAAGAGGTCACAGTCTGAGTGACCTGAGCATGGCTCCACGCTGAGCTTGGCAAGTGACAGCATTTTTCAGCTGAGAAAATGCTCTGTGCACTGAGGCTTTGGCTTTGCCATCTAACAGCATCTGTTGTGGAGAGTGGAGAAGAGGAGGGGGATCAAGGCCAAAGCCAAGCCTAGGTCAAGCAGTAGGCCTGAACCTTCTTCAGATCAAGTGTGATGTCATCAACCCAGTTGCTGTCATGCACCCATTATCACCTTTGCCCCATGTGCTCCTCAGGGCGAGGTGAGAAATCCATCCACACTGAGCTCACAGTGATTCTCCCCCATCCCAACCACAGGGATCTCTGCTCCTGGTCTTTCACCAGCGCCCGCTTTCTTTTTGCATTGCCCAGTGGTTGCTTCATTCAGCTAAGACTCAGCTCAGCCCCCATTTCAGTGGCTGCCATTTCTCTCCCTCCCACACAAAGTGGGGCTGCAGGCTTTGTTCCTGCTCACAACAAACAGACATGAAGAAAGCCAGGTTGAGCTGAGGAAGGCAGGCAACAAGGTCTAGGCCTTGGTATCAACCCATTGAGCCAGAGGAGCTGAGGCAGTGATGTCACAAGACATGTCTCATTGCCTGCAGCAGCATGTCTCAGAGCCAGGTGTACAGACTCGGGCTTGCAGGGCTCACACTGCGGCACTAAACTAGCTGTGTAGAAGTTGTGGCCCGGACTAGAGCTTGGGCTCTGAAGCCCACCCCCTCCCCAGGCTTCGGAGCCAGGGCTCCAGCCCAAGCCTGAATGTCTACACAGCTAGTGGTAGCATAAGCCCCGTGAGCCCAAGTCTGTGACCCAGGCTCAGAGACTTACTGCCACAGGCTGCCACTCGCTGGGTAAATGCACCCACAGTGGCCTGGGCCCTCACATCAGCCCCTTCGCCTAGGATGTTCCTGTGTTTCATGTTATCTCCTGCTCCAAACCCCATTTTCATGTCAACCCAAAGGAAGAGCTGCACAGTTTGCGAAAACAAATCAGCCAGAAAGGGCAGGGGAAGGAACGAGGCCTCTCCTGTCAGCCCAGCTGTAAGCACACACCAGTGCTCTTAATTCTTATCCTCCAAGTAAGCAGGATGAGATTAGGCTGGCACGGAGCATCCTGTCCCACTGGCACCTCTCTGAAGACGGTGTCTAGCTCTCCAGAATTTCAGCTTTTTGTGTGCAATAAAAGTATGTCTGTAGCTGTTATGTTTGCAAAGAAAATCCCAAACTGCACCCCAAGTGTAACCGATGCAGAGAGGAGTCTGCAGAGAGCCTGGAACAATAGCTCAGAGGGGTGTGAACTGCCTCCTTCCTCTCAGGGAGGGATTACCTCCGCTGCCCACTGGTTATAAAATTAATGTCCCACTATTTCATTGCTCACGAGAGAAAGGTGCAGGAGAGTCACAGATCTGCACAATGTACTGCAAGTGACAGCTCCCTTTGGTGCCGTAAAGGGCTGGCATTTGGGAGATGCCCCCACTTATTTTCTTCCCCATTCAAGAAAGAGCCCAGCCCAAGCTGCCTAGCAGAGCCCGTGGGTATATTCCTGCCCCACCGAGGGGGAACCTAGTTCCAAGAGCCCAGTGGAGCCCAGAGCTGCATGGTCACATTTTGAACATCTGCGCAACCTACCATGAGCGGTGTTTCATTTTGGTGACTCCCATGGGCGGAGATTATTTTGTGGGGGAGGAGCCCTGCAGTGTAAGAGGAACAAGGGCCTGCAGCTGAGCCTGGGATGAGCTGGCTCAGTCTTCGGGCAGGCTAACGAGCACAGGTGAGTTACAGAAGAGTCAACTGACTGACCGACCCACCTGACTGGCTGACGAGAACAAGCAGATGTGTCCTTAAATCCAGTGGCAGCAGCAGCATGTCACTGGCTACTCAATGCTGGCACAGCTATGATTGCTCCTGTCCCTGCCTTGCTCCTACCTTATTCCTGTCCTCCTCCAGCCCTGCTCCCTGGCCTGGTTTCTGTCTCCAGATCCGACCCTTGGCTCTGACTCCTGGTTTTTGATTCCAGATCAGCCCATTGCCTCCGGTTACTGACTCGTGGCTCTAACTCCAACCTTTGACTATGGTTATTGACTTCTGACTCCAGCTCTGACTCTTGGCTCCAGCTCTAACCTCTAAGCCAGACCCTGACTCTAACCACTAGGTCAGACTACCCATGTCTGTGTCAGTGACACAGAGAACCAACACCTATTTCTCCCAATTTGAGCCCTACTTTAATATGAACAGTATCCATCTCTTAAGAGTCATGTACTTGCACATCCATAGAACAGGGGTCTGAAGAGGAATGTACCCGCTGTAGCCTCAAATATCCAGTGACATAAGGAGCCTTCAGAACAGTTGATTATACTTAAAGGTCAGCTGCTTCCTGCCAGCATGAATGTGCAGATGCAAAATCCAGAGACAAGGTCAGTGAGAAAGGCCAAGAGAACAGCAGGAAGTGGGTGAGCAGCCCAGACAGTTGCAAGGGGCCAGGTACTAGTCAGAGGGTCCCAACTCAAGCCTAAATCCAGCCTCTCCTCCCCCTGACCCTCCCATTATGATACAGGGAAATCATAGTTCAATCAGGAAATGTTTATTAATGAGAACAGCTACAGATACAGACAGGCTTCCACACAGCCTGAGTGCCAGCTTTGTCTCCCATGTTGATCACTAATCATAGCCTGTCTGAAACTCCGTGCGGAGCACAGAGGCATCTAGTGGCTGTGTGATATACTGCAAGTAAATATCTTGTCTCTCTCATGGGCTCAAGTAGGGTTGCCAACTCTGACTGAAGGTAGTCTGGGAGATTTCCCCCCCCCCCCCCCCCGACATGATGTAAAGTCATTTTCTTAAAATATCCTATTAAAATCTCCTGTATTACTTTCAATAGTCACCAGGAGATCAATGCCGATTCTGGAAGACTCCAGGTTAGTTCTGGAGAGTTGGTAACCCTAGGCCCAAGCCAAACAGCCTGGACACTGGAAGAGTTTGTAACTAGGTTAGGATCTCAGCTCATTGTTTGGGCCCATCCCTAGTAAGCATTTGTGCCGCTGTGAGTGCAGAGTGTCCTAGTGCAAATGTGCATGCCCTGTGAGCATGCTGGGTTTCAGTGTGTGAGAACAGAGTGCAGGGCTGAGTGTGTATGTGTGAAATGGGTCTGCACGTGTCTACAGGGGTGCAAATGAGTGTCATTGCAGGAGGGGGTATGTGTGTGTAAGTGCAGAGTGTGAGAGTGGTGTGAATGTGGAATGTGCGTTGGAGAGCAGACCTGAGTGTGTGCTCAAGTGTGGGTGGGATGTGAGTGGGTCTGGGTGAGCAAGGAGGGGCTGGGACAGAATGCAGAATGTGCAGGTGGGAGACAGTGCCCTCTGTGCGGCGGTGGCGGGGTATGCAGGTTACTGTGCCCAGGTGTTTGGGTGAAGGAGTATGCAGGAGATCTTTGCACAGGGCATGTGAGTGTGAATGCAGGTGTGTGCAGGTGCTGGTATTTGCATAGGAGTGTAGGGGAAGTGCAGATAACAGCTCTTTCGCAGGAGCGTGTGCTGCAGTTGTACTTCTGGTCAGGCTGCTACAGCCCAGATTTCATCCGTTCCTTTCTTGTTCTACCAAGGAAACGCCCGTGAAGCATTAGGAAGAGATGGGGCTGAAGGCACCACTGCTGCATTTCTGTGGTGCTCCTGTTCCCAAACACACATTTGTTCTCACTTCTGAGGGAAGCTTTTTTCCCCAGGTTAATTTACCAGAAGGCCAGTTCAGAGACTCCACAGGCCTTGCCATCCCTGGAGAGGGAGGGAGGGATCTGGGAGGAGTAAGGGCATCCTTGGCATTGCTAGGTTTCTAGGAACATGACTCTATTTTGGGAGAACAAATATGTGTGTGCCACAGGTGTAGCCTGAGCTGTAGATTATATATATTAATTATATTGATTACTTAAGAATTCTCAGTTATCACTTTGTGGGTTGACAGGTTCTTGTCTCAAGATCAAGCCCAGAATTATTCAAATTATTATATAGTTGGGAACCCCAATGTGCACAGTTGCAACACTCACACTATAGGAACTTGTCTATATTTACAAGTAACTTACTAATACATTTAGCACAGTCACAAACACTCTAACCCAGCAACGTAGATAGAGATATTACAGAAAGTACATATGAACATCCATACGCCCACCATCCCCTGCAGAACAACAGCCATTATTTTCTCATCACCATCACCTTCCTCATCTTCACCAAGGGCCCTCATTCTGGCACCTCCCAAGGGCTACATTTCTCTCTCCTCCTGCATGCAGGCTGGGATGCCACTTTTATTTGTTAGGCTGATGCTACCGTGTCTAATGCATATTCAGTAGGGGTTTCTCCCCTCTTCCTTATTTGTATTTATTCCACTTACTAATAGTGAGGTGTCCTTCTTCTCTAGGTCAGTATATTAATAATTTCAACTCATTATCATATATGTCAGTTTGTTGCCATGGCACTCTTGTGGTTCAATGTTGTTTTCCAAAACTTTCCAAAAGTTGGTGTTAGCTCATGTTTCTGTAGTTGGCTGGTGTCATTATGGACAAAATTCCCCCTTACACTCTACGTCTAGTTCCCCAAAACTTAGGGGTGATGGTTGGGCCGTTTATCTGTGCCAAAGTTCCTAGACCTCAAGCCTCATGCTAACTGCTGAAGCCAATGTCTTACAGGAGACAGGCCTGTAGGTTCCTTTCGCTACTGCTGAATATAATAAAGGACGAATAATAAAGGCAAGGCTGTGAATATAGTAAAGGCAAACTATGAGCTACGCAGGAGGCTTCTCACATCACAGGCCAAGCGACCCAGTCGCTCCCCTGCTCTAGGTCTCCCTGCCAGTCTCTGGGTTCAGGCTCGTGGTGGGGGTTTGGAGTTGCTCAGGCCCTGCTGCAGGTTCAAATGCACACGGCTGAAAGGAATAGGGCACTGCTGGGGCAAGAGGCACAGGAGCCCTGCAAGATATAGGAGTTCTGGGAGCACTTCTGGGAGGTCCTGAGTGTCCTCAACTCACACAGACCTCTGCACATCGACCCCTTCTCCATGCTGCCCCTTCTGCTGGGAATCTATTCAACAAGCCTCCAGTCCAGTCAGGCCCAGGCATTGCCTGCAAGAAATCAATGTGCTAAAATCACAGCCAGTCTCACCATAACCCAGCCAGTGCATGGCCAGGGCCTGATGGTGAGGAGGGGCACAATCCCATGTCAGTGACAGGTGCTGTCACACCCAGCTGGATAAGCTGTATCTATGTCTCTCCAGCACATTGTATGCTTTGTATGCTCTTGGGAGCAGAGACTTATCATCTATGTGTTTCTCATGAAATGCTAATATGGGCGTGCTGCCAGGACACAGCTGCAGGGGCAGTGTGGAGGGGCACACCTTTGGCAAGTATGACCTGTGATCTGCTGGGTTAGGATACGGATTCCCATCACACCATTGAATTGGCACACCTGGGCACTGCCCCTCCCCCACACAGGGATAATCTGCCCAGTGCTGGGAGCGTCTCCCCCTTGGTCTAGGAGGGACGGTGGGTCTCCTTGCAGCTGTAAGAAATGATTCCTTGTCTAAGCAGCCTCATCCCTGTATGAGTCCTCCTGTCTCCAGTTATCTCCGAGTATTAGCCACCCTTAGGGATCTGCCATCCTGCGCCCGAGCTGGAATGTTGCTGCAGCTGTCATTCCATTCTGTGGTGCTCTTCAGTCCAGGTGTGCTGAGTGTGGCTCAGAGTGAGAGTCATGGGGTGTAAATCACTACGCACCCAGATATCTGGCCCCAGTCGGAGGTTGTTTTCTGTCCCCCAGGACAGCAGTGTTCCATCTTGGAACTGGAAAGCATTTATCTGTGTCATATTAAAAGTCATTTGATACAATTTTAAAGTTGGCCAGCCCAGCTCTCCTTTGTTTAGACCAGTGTGTAATTGGGCTAATTTAATGGTCTTTTTTAACTTTGCTACAAAGAGGCAGGCATTTTAATTCCAATATTTATAAAGAAGCTTTTTGGCATGTCCCTTGGAAGCGATTAGAGACAAGAATGAGCTCATGGTGCATAGGTGCTGGAACTGCGATGCTGCAGCACCCCCTGACTTGAAGTGGATTCCATCATATCCAGGGTTTACAGTTTGGTTCAATGGCTCTCAACCAGCACCCTTGCCATGGTGCTGCTAGCATCTTTAGAGCATTTGCTCTGCCCCACGGCTTCCAGCACAGGGTTTTGCTCTGTAGCTCTCCTGCTGTTGCCTGGGGCTGCTAGGCCCCAGGTATCCTTTGCCAGATTCTCTCATCCTTTCTTCCTGCAAACTCCTAAATATTTATTTTTTGCCCTGTGGGGGCTCTCAGGGTCCCAAGGACTGAGAGACACCTTGTTACCCCCTGTCTCCGGCGTGAGGGCATCTTGCTTGTGCTTAGCTGGTGCCAGATCCCTGACACCCGCAGCCTGTCAGCCACTCGAGCACTCTCCTCTGGGCTAAGCCAGCCCTCACTTTGCATTTGCAGTTAACAATAGGTGCACACCAGTCCCTGAGTCCCTTAGAAGTGTTCCAGGTGATATCCAGTCCCTGCCACTGGCTACTCACAGAAATCCCAGGCCTGCTATACCCAAGGAACAGCACACACCAGCTTGTAAGAGTCAGCTTAGGACCAGCACTTTGCTTAATACTGCCTCACTGAGATATATTTGTAGTGAAAATATCTCTTCTGGACGAGCCCTGGCCCAGTGGCTTCCCTCTTTTTTCCTTAATGATCTGGATAGTGGGATGGATTGCACCCTCAGCAAGTTCATGGATTACACTAAACTGCAGGGGAGAGGTAAATACACTGGATAGTATGGATAGGGTCCAGAGGGATCTAGACAAATTGGAGGATTGGGCCAAAAGAAATCGGATGAGATTCAACAAGGACAAGTCCTGCACTTAGGACAGAAGAATCCCATGCACTGCTATGGGCTGGGGACTGGCTGGCTAAGCAGCAGTTCTGCAGAAAAGGATCTGGGGATTACAATGGACAAGAAGCTGGATATGAGTCAACAGTGTGCCCTTGTTGCCAAGAAGGCTAATGGCGTATTAGGCTGCATTAGTAGGAACATTGCCAGCAGATCGAGGGAAGTGATTATTCCCCTCTATTCGACATGGGTGAGGCCACATCTGTAGTATTCTGTCCAGTTTTGGGCCCCCTACGACAGAAAGGATGTGGACAAATTGGAGGCAATGAAAATGATTAGGGGGCTGGGACACATGACTTATGAGGAGAGGCTGAAGGAACTGGGCTTATTTGGTCTGCAGAAGAGAAGAGTGAGGGGGGATTTGATAGCAGCCTTCAACTACCTGAAGGGGGGTTCCAAAGAGGATGGAGCTAGGCTGTTCTCAGTGGTGGTAGATGACAGAACAAGGAGCAATGGTCTCAAATTGCTGTCGGGGAAGTCTAGGTTGGATATTAGAAAAAACTATTTCACTATGAGGATGGTGAAGCACTGGAATGGGTTACCTAGGGAAGCAGTGGAATCTCCATCCTTAGAGGTTTTTAAGGTCAGGCTTGATAAAGCCCTGGCTTTGATGATTTAGTTGGTGCTGGTCCTGCTTTGAGCAGGGGGTTGGACTAGATGACCTCCTGAGTTCCCCTCCAACCCTAATCTCCTATGATTCTATGATATTAAAACACATACTAGCCAGAAGCTCTGCAAGGTGGCCCTTGTGCATGTGCTGAGACCTTTGCCCTCTCCCCTGGCCTGCACCACAGGAGAGCCTGGTGTGGCTCTGATTCCTTTGACAGCCCGGACGCTGCATTCACATAGCGAAGGGATGAATGTCCATGCTGAGAATTAACTGTGGACACAATCTGAACATTGCCAGGATCTGGCTCTGGTGACCTTTCCAGTGCAGATTGTCCAGGGATTTGCATGAGCATACTTTGATCTCAGGAGCACATTGTGCGATTTGCGGGAGGGAAGGACCCTCCCTGCACCAGTCCTGGGCCAGTTGTGCATCGGCCTGTCCCCCCGAGGCTGCTCTCAATTACACTGCCTACCATGGCCCTGTGGGGCTCTAGTGGCATCCGGGGATTGCTGGGACTAAAGGAAGCCCTAGCCAGGTCACCTAAACTAGCCCCAGGGACCGGGCTGGGTTAGCAGCCGCTGTGCCCCTCCCCAGCCCCCAAGGATCCTGCACACTGGGGAATCACCTTGGCCGGCAGTGCCAGCTCTGAGACCACTAAGAATGTGAGCTGTGGAGCGCTGTGTGAGTGCTGGGAAGTGCTTTGTGCCTGCACACTGCTGTGTATGAGCAGTGCTCCTTGAGCAGCCGCCTGGACCTGCTGCAGGGTCTCAGGCATTTTCCATTGAACTCTCTCTGCATTAAAATGATTTATAAAGTCATTGATGCAACCAAGTAAACAAGCCACGCACACGGCTTTCCCCTCAGCTGTCATTACTAAGTGGCTTTATTTATTTGTGCGGGGCAGTGAAGGGCTCAGTCCTTCAGGACACTGGCCCTTTGTGCCTGTGGAGCTGCCTTGGGGCGGTGTGAAGGTGGGCAGGCAGGTGTGCTTCCCTCAGGTTGCTGGGCTCCCATCAGTGCTGCTGCTGGCAGGATCCCTGAGCTTACAATACCTTTTCTTTGCATTGCTTTATCTGAACCACCCAACTAGCCATTTCTGCCTGGCAGCCACTTGTCTGAAGAATCTCATTCCCTTGCCACACCTGTGGGCTGGTTCTGCTCTCACTCCAGTTTCACATTTGTGCCTCCTGTGACATTACCCCTTGCCCTGGGGTCAGTGAGATCAAATCAGGTCCCCTGTTTCATGACTCTTTCCCCTTTTCTGGCTCCATTCAGGGTCGAGATGGCCCCATGTGACTGAGTTCAGCTGCTGGATTGGAGCTGACCCCCCACACATTGCAGGGATGTTCTTGCCTGGGACCCAGTGCTGCAGAGCATGGCCCCAGCTACAAAGCTCAGCTCCACATCGTGATCCAAACCCAAGCAGGGCTGTGGCCCAGCCCAGTGCTCCGGTTCAGGACTATCCCTGTTGCAATGGGAATGGTGGATCAGATGGTGGCCTCTCATCCCTACTGTGCACTCTCTGTGTGCAGAGGTCTGGCAGGAGTGATGCAGGCCCAGCTCCCAGGGCAGGCTGGGCCCTGTATTGACACTAGCTCCGTGTTGGTGGAGCAGCAGCTGGAGGCCAGAGAGCTCACGCTGTCCCCAACTTCACTCCTGTTTTCCGAATCTCTTTCACCACTTTATGAATCATGTTTGTCATGGTGGCTTTTTTGGTTCCTCCCCTGCCGGTGTCCCAAAATAAGCTGCAGGCCTTTCCCATTTCGAGTCTCTGCCATGTTTTCCTTCTTTTTGGAAAGCTTTTGTTTTGTTCCCATGAAGTCTTTAAACCATGATTTGAGGACTTCAGTAGCTCAGACATAGGTGAGAGGTTTATTGCAGGAGTGGGTGGGTGAGATTCTGTGGCCTGCGTTGTGCAGGAGGTCAGACTAGATGATCATAATGGTCCCTTCTGACCTTAATATCTATGAATCTATGACAATAACAAAATAAGAGCGAGACAATGATCAGCAGTAACTACACATGCAGCATAACTGGGAGGTGGCTAAACAGCCCAGCAATCCCAAAGACATTCAAGTGACCTTCCGGATGAGGAAGCCAGCCCTCGCTCTGAGAACACAACAGGGCAGAGGCTGATCATGGGGACATAGCTGTTCTATCTGTGTTGAGTTGCTGCCGGGAGAGATTGCTGAGGGTGAAATGCATGCCTGAGCCTCACTCCATTTCAGGACTCAAGTCCAACCCAAATGGTGTCGAGGCCTTGTGCAGGGGGTGAGTTTCAGCCTGGAGGCTTCTCTCCATTTGGCATGTCACACTGGTGTGGCTATGCCACTGAAAAAATAATATTGCCATGAGGCCAAGTGCCATGATGAGGAATTATTTCAAGCACTTAGGCCTGCCTGGTACATGATGATACCAAGAATTCCAGCCATGGCTACCTAGTGCATTTCAACTCCCGATCTCAAAATTCACCCTCCACATCCCAGTACTGCCAACCACAAGCCTTCAGAACCATGAGTCAGGCCTCAAAATAATGAGACTGGCTTAAAAATCATGAGCAGTTTTGTTGTTAAGAATCCTGTCAGGGATCCACAAGATTGGATCCCCAACTTTGGAACAGTCTCTACGAGGAACCCCTTTGACGTGCCAGACCCCAACGGGTCTCACTCTTCCTTCAGGATAGGCCATGGCCTCACCGCCTCCTAGACTGAACCTCTGGGGTTCCAGTTCTCCTGCTTCACACTGTGAGCTCTGGTCAGCAAGTCCAACTGAGATAGGCCCCCACTAGAGACTTGTCCACTCTTCAGGGACTAATGCACCTCAGCCAGTATTTTCAGTGACACTCAAACAGTGTTGTCAAAACAGTTGGGTTTATTAGTCAACTGGGCACAGTTTAGGAAGTCCTTAGGTTAGCACAGAGAAATGAAGGTTAAAGCATAGCGCACATCCATTCTGGTTAGCCCAGAGCCCAGTCCAGCTGCAGTGAACCCCATGTTCAGGATCTGTCCCTCTCTCAGTCTGATCTCCTTGGCCAGTTCCCAGGTGAGAGCCGTGACTCCTTCTAGCCATCAGCTCTAATCCCCTACACCTCCCCAGTCCTTTGTTCTTCATCAGGGGTGTTTGATCAGCTTCCCTGTTGAGAGATGGGGAAATCCACCTCCCTCTGGGTTGTTGGTTGTTAGGTGTCAAAGTTCTGGGGACTAGATTTGCCATTGTATTCTCAGATTTTCCATTGTTATGGGGTCTGCCTCAGACAGTGCTTTTAAATGACCCACTCAGGCTCAGACAGCTAGGAGAGATTCATACCTGTGACTCTTAGCCTACCCTGAGAGCAAACTGGCCCTCCCCCAGGTAGCCATGTGAAATATAGGGGAAACCGAGGCACACGGAGGCTCCATAAAAATATTACAGAAAATTCCCACTTTGTCACAAAAATGTTTGGGTTCTTTTTCTTTGCTTTCTGATTTCTGAGCCTTTACAGTGCTAGCAGGTCATGATTTTCAGCTTTTTTCCCCACAGCCAGGCAGGCTGGTTGCCAGGAACAAAAATCCCCAACTTCTGGATATGGGACACTTGATGGGAGGGCTCTGAGTTACTACAGAGAATTCCTTCCCAGGTGTCTGCCTGGTGGGTCTTGCCCACATGCTCAGGGTCTAACTGATCACCATATTTGGGGTCAAGAAGGAATTTTTCCCTAGGTCAGAATGGCAGAGACCCTGGGGCTTTTTGCCATCCTCTGAACCACAGAGGTCACTTGCAGGTTTAAACTAGTGGAAATGGTGGTATCTCTATAACTTGAAGTCTTTAAAACATGATTTGAGGACTTCAGTAACTCAGCCAGAGGTTAGGGATCTATTACAGGAGTGGGTGAGGTTCTATGGCCTGCGATGTACAGGAGGTCAGACTAGATGATCATGGTGTTCCCTTCTGACCTTAAAATCTAGGAAACTTACCTTTTTTTAAATAAATGGAAGCTGAGATTCTTGGGTAACCACCAGATTCCAGAAGCTGGGGCTTTTAGAAAAACACCATGAGATGTGATAAATTATAAGAGTTGGCAACTCTGCGTAACCATGCTAGATTATCATTTCAGCGCTGGCATGTCAACTGCCAGTGCTGTGCTGATGAAGATTTGCCAGGCAACTATTGCTGTGTTGAAGGGGGGCTTTGAGAGAATGTGGTTCCTGCACTATGGTGGGGCCATTGTGGCATACTGTGCCCATTGTCTGCTGCCTCACCAAGGTGCACATGGTTACATGACACGAAGGGATATTACTCACTCTTGGTGGAACATGGAGGGATGTTCACAGACATCTACATGGGGTGCACCAGCAAAGTGCATGATGCCTAGGCGTTCCAGAGATCTAGAGTATTTGAATTCAGCCAAATTGGGATTCTGTTCACACCCAATAATATGGGTATCAACAGAGCGTCTGTGCCCACTGCTATTTTAAGAGACCCAGCCTACCCTCTACTTCCATGGGGTATGAAGGCATGCGCCCATTTGGGAGCACCTGGCATAAGAAGGTTAATTACACACTGAGCAGATGAAAGGTGGGGATGGAATTTGTTTTTGGCCTATCTTGGGCAAGCTGGGGCTGCCTGCCATTGCGTGTGCACTGCAGCGTGTATAATGCTATTCATGTGATGGGGTGAGGTGTGCACCGTATGGGCAGGAATAGGTTGACAATTGTGCTGCTTTCCAGGACCCGTAGAGGCAACCTGCCAGTATGTCTCTGGAACCTGGTGCTAGACCCAGGAGAGCAAAGGAAATAAGGGACATTTTGTGTTGCCACATCTTTGGTTTGGAGGGAGAGATGTAAAGTGATCACAGTATTAGTACTCTGCTGGAATTTGTTGAAGATTAATTTGAAAAACAGGGGTGGCACCAGGAGTTAGCAGACTTGGTGCCAGTTGCATGACTTGTCAATCTGAGACTTTAGGAAATGTTTTATTTCTCAGTGACTGTTTCCCCTGTTATTGTTTGGAGCACACGCTGCCAAAAGCTCAAGTGCAAGAAGGCACAACAGGTGCAATTCTCAGGCAGTACTGGCCCCAAACCAAGCAACCCAAACCCAATAAAACTTGCAGCAAATTGCCGGTACGATTATGATGCATCCTGCGCTTCCTCTTCTTGGCGGGGGGTGGGGTTCAGGGTGCAGTTTCCTGCCCCTGAACTAGGGTATCTACTGTCCCAGTAGTAACCCAGAGGAAGGGTAGTGGAGCGGGAGGGACCTGGGCCCACCCTCTACTCTGGATCCCAGCCCAGGGGCCCTAGGGATAGTGGTAAACCACTTGAACTAGTGCTTCCTTCCCCTGGGCTACTTCCTGCTCCTGCTCTTCAGCTTGTGGGGCTTCCTGCCCTCTCTCTCTCTCTCTCTCTCTCTCTCTCTCTCTCTCTCTCTCTGCACAAGCTGGGTGTCTCTTTACCTAGGGTCTTGGTCTTCTAGCCAGCCACGGCACTCCTCCAAACTCTCCTCTACTTCAACTCCTTCAAACTGCACTCTGCTCCAACTCCTTCCCCTGGCTGATTGAAGCAGGGGGTTTTTATCAGGTGACTAGCTTCAGGTGCTCTAATTGGCTTCAGGTGCTTTTAATCGATAGAAACCTTTCTTCCCTCTACAGGGAATAAGGCTTCTCCTCATCCTGGGACTTACACCTCTCTCCTACATCACTCTCCTGCTGCCTTCTGGCCACGCTGTATCACAAACTCAACACCTAAAGTGCAACAAGCAGAACATTGAAGAGCAATGTCCCATGGAATGGTATTGCACTTCCCCAATTACCCATGTTCCTTCTCCTTTGCTGGCATGTCATAAATTGCATTGGGTATGGCTAGCCATTTGCACTTCCAGCCAGGAAATGGAACAGAGACATGAGAAGAGAAGATCATGAGATGGTGAGGCCAGGGGTATTATGGATAGATACTGGAGAGCCAGCAGCTCTTGATTGTTGTGTCATGGCCCTAGCCTGTGGGCATGTTACAGAAAGGTCAAGTTAGCAGCTGTTGTCAAGTTAGCGACTTTTGAAGGAAGCTCACTCAAGGTCTGCCATCCACCTGGGCATGCTGGCTAACTCCAGTGGTTTGCACATGGTGGGGAGGGGGCTTGTGTGAGGACAGAGAACAAGTTACTGAGAACACAAGTGCTATATCCTGTGTTAACTCACTGGTGGAAACCAACCCTGAGCCTATGCCATCCAGCAGTGAGAGATCATTTCTGTGCACTCCATACTCTCAGCCCCGGGAAGACAATTCTCCTGTCTGACCAGCCTTCCAGCCACTGTTCCTTTTCTTAAACTCTGGATTTGTTCATCCTTTGTGAATGACTCTAATTTTCCTTTTTTTTCTCAAGAGCTTTCTGCCTGGTTCTGGAGCACAATGTGTCCCAGCGTTATCACCACTATCCATCCATCAGTCTGTCTCTCTCCTCTCCATCTGCCTACCTCTCTCTCGGTCGCTCTCTCACTCTATTGGATTGTCTCAGCAGAGTGCTGGCTGCGGGAACATCTTTCCCTGAACTGTGGCAATAGTGGCAGTTGTATCTGTGCCAATGGAGAATTCTCTGGCGGGGCGGGGGGGTTTGATGGTATCTTAAGAACTGACATTCAGCTCTTGAGCTCAGTGCACCCTGGATCATGTAGATTTGGGCACAAAGTCACGTGCATGAGCATCTGCCTGACTTGCCCCTGCCATCGGGCAGCCAGAGGAGCAAGGACTGAGAATTGTTCCTACAGCCACATTTCTGGTGCTGTGCCCCTTTCTGTGCGGGGAGTGGCAAGGGGAGGTTTCAATGGAGTCCGTGATAAATCTCAGTTGTGATAAATGGATGTTTGAGGAAAGGAAGAATTCAGTCCAAACTATCATGAGCCAGGATCCTGCTCAAACCTCAGAGCCAGGTTGGCAGGAGCAGGGTCACTTTGGAATAAGCACTGGAGTTCTGAAAGCCCCATTTGGACACCAACCTATGAGCCTTTTATTCATGGGCTGTATCTGTTTATTTGAGGCTGCTTGTGTTCTGTGTCGGATCAGGCAGTTGGCGCTGGGCACCAGCCTGGATTCTACACAGATGTCAGCTGAGGGATTTTCCATAGCACAGGCCTCCTCCCAACATCCCCCCAGAGACGCCTCATTGTTTAACAAAGGTTTCAAGCCATTACCTTTTGGAAGGTAAATATTTAATCATCTGGATTTCTCCAACCATCAGGGGGTCTTATTGGGGCACCATGTGTTACAGAGCACTGAGCAGAGTTGAAATAACCCCAGCCCTTTTGCACATCTGTATTCTAAACAGCTGAAAGACACTTCAGTCACCAGAGGTATTTTTGTTATGAGCCAACTGGCTGCAGAAACACCCCTGGACCCCAGCTAGCAAAGCTGGTGTCCAAGGGACCATTCCCCTGCTCCACCCCAGGTCAGGGGACGCTCTGCTGGAAATGGGAAACAGCCAGAACAGCACCATTTTGGCAGGCTGTAGAAATCAAAAGAGAATGAGGGCAGTGTCAGCACTGTGACTGTGCATTAGCTCAGCTTGAGGGAAGTCAGACCCCTCAGGCAGAGGTTGAACCTAGGACAGTCCAATACTTATTTACTCCACTTTATCAGAAGTGTGTATCGAACACTCTGGTACTGTGCCTCAGGTCATGGTGCTGGCCCCTCAGTCTGTCCATGTCGCATCCCTCCACTGGCTCCCCACCCCTTTCCTCATCAAATTCAGGTCTCTTGGCCTCCCTCCCAAGGCCTTTCACAATTCTGCCCCTCCCTACTCATCTTCTCCTATCTCTCATCATATCACCTGTCTGCTTATCCCACACACCCCCTTCTACAGCACTCTGACGCTGCCAGGGGACCCCGGGTTGTGAGGCACCTTGCAACCACCTGACCTTAGCATGAGGGAGCCTTGTCGATGCGGGCTGTGGATCAACTCCCTGACTCCACTCTGTACATGTTAGCAACAGGCATATACCAATCCCCGAGTCCTCTGGGCGTTCCTCTGGAGTGCCTAGCCCCCATTCCATGGAACACTCACAGAGCGCTCAGACGCACTGCTCCCAAAGGAGAAGTACACACAAGCGTACTGGTTTAACTCAGGATCACCACTCTGCTAAACACACACAGCACTTAGATATATTTATAGTGAAAACAAGAATTACTTTATTGTCAAAGAACAGAGATTCAAGTGTTAGTAGGTAAGACTATTGGAAACAAACGGCTACTTATGAAACAAAAGCACAACAGTCTTGCTAGAGCTTAAAGTTAACTCACAGGGCATTCCCATCTCCTACAGGATAGCTACCCCAAGTCCTTTTCCCAGCATTTTCAACCAGGATGGCTGAAATCCTCCTGCCATAAGATCAAGCCTCCTGGTGGCTTGTCAAACATCGTGCAATTATTATGATGATTAGTGTGACACAGGCTTTCAAGGGACACATGCCCCCTGTTGGTGAACTCAGGGGATCTTTGTGCTCCTGTGTGCTCCTGTGTCTTCTGCCAGCGGGCGTCAGGAGGTCCTTCGGTCACCAACGCCCACTCTGAATCGATGTCCTCCCTGAACGAATAGGCAAAGCCCCTCCTGTCTCCTCCCTCCACCCCTCCTGCAGCCCCATTGCCACTGTGATGCAGCAGATGCAGTAGATCTGAGAGCCACGGGACCGCACCACTACTCCTCTCACCTGCCTGCCTGTTGCTAGCTAATGCTCTTGCCACACCTTGGCATGATGAGAAGACGCCATGGCTCCCTGTGTGCACAGCACCTAGCACAATGGGGGCCCTTGGGTGCGAGTGCTAGGATTATAATTATGGAAACACTGGCTGCGGTTCCACAGTTGAGAGTGAGCTGAGTTTTGCACTGAAAGCAGGAATTCAGACTGTTTGTTCCGTATCCGTCACAGAATTACAGCATTTACTCTTTAGTCATGGAATGAATTATCTGAGAATTCACCAGTAAATCTGTTTATTGTTAGTCAAAATTAATTTTACAATGGGTCTTTTAAGGAATTTAGCACCCAATGTCAGACTGTTTTTTGTACTGTATGATCTCAGTCTATTGACACAAAACTTGGCAAAGAGGTGAACCTCAAGCAGATCTGATATAATGGCTAGTTTTGGAAAACAGATTTTTAGGGTTAATGGTAATTTTTTCCATTATTTTTAACATCTGAAACCAGATGTTGAGGGATAATGTTCTTCAGAGAAACTCATGAAGACTTGCCCTCTTTCAAAATAGCCACCGTCTCCCATTGTTTTCACTGGGACTGAGGCCTTATGCTGCTGTCAGTTAAGATGGCCTTCTCACCATCTTCCATTGTCCTCAGAGGGATGGAGGCCACAGACTGCCCAAAGCAAAATGGCCACCATCTCCATTCACCTGCTCTCCATCTCCTGACAACACAGGTGGCCACCACAATCCCTAAGGGTGTAACGCTGACAGACCCCAGTCGGCGGCTGGCAGGATCGAACCTGGGACCTCTGGAGCTTAGTGCATAAGCCTCTTCCGCATGAGCTAAAAGCCAATTGGCTGTAGAGCAAACTCATTAATCTCTCTCTCTCTAAGTAGTCTCGGTGCCACTAGATGGGACAGAACACCACACCAAGGAGGTATGTGGGTTACAAGGGCAGCTTTGCTTCACCTCCATTGGTAGTCATGAGAGGCAATAGCCATCTGTTGTGAGAACATGTAGGAAAAGGAGCTGCTGCCCTAAAACACTGCTGAGGCTCATCAAACATTTTGGTGAACTTTCCCAAGTTTGGGGCTCATAATGAAACTTGGAATTGAGCACATTTGCCTTGATTTTTCAGCTTAGTGTTTCTTGGCCCTGAAACCTACTGAGCAGTACATAGTGCAAAGTGATTTTGTGCAAACAGTCCCATAGAATAACTGTGGGATTCAGGCCCGTAACAGGTTTGCTCCTGTGTTGTTTCAGAGTAATAGCCGTGTTAGTCTGTATTCGCAAAAAGAAAAGGAGTACTTGTGGCACCTTAGAGACTAACCAATTTATTTGAGCATGAGCTTTCGTGAGCTGTAGTGAAGCTGTAGTGTAGCTCACGAAAGCTCATGCTCAAATAAATTGGTTAGTCTCTAAGGTGCCACAAGTACTCCTTTTCTTTTTGCTCCTGTGTTGGTTTCCCATCTGCTTTGGAAGTGTTTTGACTGCCTTTCCCAACAATCTCCTGGAGCAATGGATCCTTGTACAGAGGTTGGAGTGGTGGGTGGCTCGCCCCTCTAGGCCTGGAAAGAATGTGCAGCTCTGTGGGAAACAGCATGTAACCTCCAGACAAAATAGTGCCATTCCACTCAGCTCTATCTCAGAGCAGAGCTTTGTGCCTCTTGCAGGAGGCACCAGGGAGTTCAACAAACAGAGCCATCCAAACTGGACAGTATCTGGAAAGAAAACAGAGAGATAATAGCCGTTCCAGTGCATTCCACTGCGTACTGGAGGGTATTGGAGCAGCAGAGTTCACTTGTTATTGTAGGTAAAGAAACTAGCAACCATAGAGTTGTTTTCTCCCTTGCCAAACAGGGCTCCATCACTGACAAAAAGTTACTCTTTGAAACATGTGTAGCAGGGAGTGACCAGCCTCCTCCCAACAACCAGTTGCAGTGTAAATTATAACTGGATTCCTCTGTACATCTGCCCACTGGAATCCAGAGCTCCTCTTACTGTCTAGTGCACTGTAAACATCAGCTAAAAACACAAAAATCCATGTTTAGCAAGACTGTTTTATCAGCAACATTCTTGTGAGCAGAAGTCCAGGAATACAAACACGCCACAACAAACACGTGAAGAATTTGATAAGGCTGAATTGCATCTGTGTACATCTCTTTCCTGGCTTTTCTCCATGAGTATTTAAAGTTTTATGGCTGGTCAGGATTGCTTAATAGCCACTCCACATGCAATGGCACTAAACGTGTTTACATCCACTTGAACTTTGGATAAACAAACAGGAAAGCATCGGAGGCTTTAAAGAAACTCCACGTCAAAGCTATGTTTGTTTCCCTCTTGATGCGCTCAGGAGGCGCAATAGGAAAAGAAACTGAGGAGCTAAAAGGAGAGTAATGTTAGAAATACAGCTATGCAGACAATTCACAAGGCTTGGCTCTCCTCTCAGTGACATGGGTGTAAGGCAGGAGAAGCACCACTGAAATCCACCAAGCTACCAGTGTTAAACCAGAGTGAGCCAGAGGAGAACCAGCCCCAGAATGTCTGTAATTTACCAAAACGCTTCTCACTCTGGCATGAGGTGCGAGATGGGTTAAGGTCCTGTGCATGATCCCACATGCTGGAGCATTGAGAAATGCAATGGTCAATTTGAATACATGCAGGACAATTGTCTTTGAAACCAAGGAACGTTACCAGGGTATCTAGGAATGCGCTAATTGCTATACTGAATGAAGGGGGAATATGAATATGTCCTCCCTTAGCACCAGAGCCAGTGTAACTAAGGTAGGTCTTCACTGGAGGTGGAAGGTGTAATTTCCAGCTCAGGTAGACATGCCCACACTAGCTCTGACTGAGCAGGCACGAGCAGCTAGCCACCCCAAGTACATACCCAGGATGTCGGATGGGATCATACTTGGGAATCTTGGCAGTGTGGTTTCTCCCTCTGATTCCAGGCAGGTGCAGCTCACCCTCTTCTCCTTCTGACCCTGGGAAGCTACCCACTGAGGCCGGGGTGGCCAACCTGAGCCTGAGAAGGAGCCAGAATTTACCAATGTACATTGCCAAAGAGCCACAGTAATATTTCACAAAAAGAAAAGGAGTACTTGTGGCACCTTAGAGACTAACCAATTTATATATATATTTCAGCAGCCCCCCATCATCTCCCCCACCCCACTCCCAGTGCCTCCCACCCACCAGCAGCCCTGCCGATCAGCAGTTTCTTGGCATGCAGGAGGCTCTAGGGGGGAGGAAGTGGGAAGAGCAAGGGCACAGCAGGCTCAGGGGAGGGGGCAGGAAGGGATGGAGTGGGGGAAGAGCCAGGGGTTGAGCAGTGAGCACGCCCTAGCACACTGGAAAGTTGGCACCTGTAGCTCCATTCCCGGAGTCGGTACCTATACAAGGAGCCGCATATTAACTTCTGAAGAGCCGCATGTGGCTCCGGAGCCACAGGTTGGCAACCCCTGCACTGAGGCATGCTCCCTGTAGAAAAACAGAGGAACTTAACAAACAAACCTCTGCTTCACAACTGCTCAGGTTGCATTAGGACACTAGGGTTGCCAACTGTCTAATTGCACAAACCCAAACCCAAACCCTGCCCCTACCCTGCCCATTCTCTGAGGCCCTATCCCCAGTCACTCCATCCCCCCTCCCTCTGTCACTTGCTCTCCCCTACCTTTACTCACTTTCACCAGGCTGGGGCAGGGGATTGAGATGCGGGAGTGGGTGCGGGCTCTGGGCTGGGGTGTGGGGCCAAGGGGTTCGGAGTGTGGGAGGGGGCTGTGGGCTGAGCCTGGGGCAGGAGGTTGGGGTTCAGGAGGGGTGTGAGGTGCAGGCTCTAGGAGGGCATTTGGTTGTAAGAGGGGGCTCAGGGCTGGGGCAGGGTGTTGGGGTGCAGGATCTGGGAGGGAGTTTGGGTGCGGCAGGGGACTCGGCTGGGGCAGGGAGTTGGGGTGTGGGAGGGGTGAGGGGTGCAGGCTCTGGGCGGCACTTACCTTGGCACCGCCCCTGCCTGCAGGCACTGCCCCTGCAGCTCCCATTGGCTGTAGTTCCCAGCCAATGGGAGCTGCGGAGTCAGCCCTCAGCACATGGGCAGAACGTAGAGACCCCCAGCCGCCCCTGCACCTGGGAGCTAGACATGCTGGCCACTTCTGGGAGGCGCGGAAAGCTAGGGCAGGCAGGGAGCCTGCCTTAGCCCCACTGCACTGCCGACAGGACTTTTGCCCTATTAAAATCTCCCAGATTGCTTTCAACAGTCACCAGGAGATTGAGGCTGATTCCAAGAGACTCCCAGACAATCCGGAAGGATTGGCAACCCTACTGAGGATGCACCCCACTCAGCCAGATCTTTAGAAGGACAGAAATCAGACGTTAGGGGAAGAGTCTCCAACATTCATTGCCACCTTCTTATTGTCAATAACACACTCCAGCACTCCGTCTCCAACAGACACTGAAAGTCATACGTGCTCCAGCTCCATCCAGCTCACATTGGAGCACCAAGCCTTCCTTCAGCCTCCTGCTCTCTGATGTCAATGGAGGGGCAGACCCTCCGGGCCTGGGGGAAGTTACCGTGCCTTCATGTTGCTGAAGTCACTGGTAAGGCGCTGAATTACTGTGAGTTTGGGGAAGCTGCTGCTCAGTGGGGAGCGTCTCCCTCTCAGGGCTGTGTGCATTGCTTTGTGGTACCTGTTGGAGATAAAGGTGAAGGGGAGGAGGCTATGGAGAGTGCTGTTGGTAATGAGAGAGGGCAATGAATGCTGGGGACTTCTCCCTGGACTCCTGATTTCCAGGCTTTTAATGAATTTGTTGGGTTTCATATCAAGCGCTCCCTGTGTTTTGCGGACTCAGCAGAGAGACCAGGAACTGCCAGGGTGACCTCAGAAACCGCCCCCCCCATTCCATGCAGGCCGGGCAGCATCTGGGGAGCCTGTCCTGCTGCTGCCCTGTAGATAGAGGGTTCTATTCACCAGGGGGAACCAGCCAGTGCTTTTCACCTGCCCTAGAGCCATGCACCACACGATGCACTAAACTGAGGTTTAGATGCAAATGATTTACAAAGATGCAAATGCTCTTTCAATAATGTACAGAGAATGTCACCAGTGGAGCTGCACTGAAGATGGCACCCCGAGGGATGCAGCAGAGCTAAGCTGAGCCCCCCTTCCCAAAGGCTTTGAGAGGCGCAGCCTCAGTGCTCAGGAAAGTGCAGGGGCTGCATCTGTGCCTGACTCAGGCAGGGCACAAGAAGGGGTCATGGCTTAGCCTGGCCTGTAGGGGCAGGCTCCAACTCTGGGCAGACCTCGGGAGGCAGTCGGGTCTGGCTCTGGGGAATATGTCACATTTTTGCACTGTATATAGGGGAATGGGTGAACAATTGTAGATCCAGGCTGGATAATTGCACTTTTTTGTTGAGCTGAAGCCTAAGCAAGTCTGAGATGGGCCAGGTGACCCTGATACCCAGCTGCCCAGCTGCAAACTCTAGAGATGGTCAGGAATTTTCCACCAAAATGTGTTTTCATTGGAAAATGCCTATTTGTCAAACCAGCCTTATGATGAATTTCCTGATTCAAAAATGTTTTGGAAAAAAAGGTTTGGAATTGCTAGAATGCTCTGTGCCCACAGTTTCTAAAGGGAAAGTTTCATTTCCCAGTTCAAGCTGACTTTTCATTTCAAAATTTTAGTTTAATTTGTACAAAAAAGTAATTTTTTAAACGGCTGAAATTGAAACAAAACATTTGTAAATGATCAGAACATAACATTTTGATGACCTGAGCTGAAGTTTGTTTTCAGATTATCGGTTCATAAAAGTGTTTGAGGTCTTTTATTTTTCTTCCTGATTTGGGACGGGAAGAAAATTTGAAATCTCCAGAACTCTCAGAAGATGGGAAAACCATTTCCTGCCCAGCACAAGCAAACCGCCAGCAGCCTGTAGAGCCAGGGATGAAATGTACACGGGCTGAGAGGGCTCTGGAAATCTTACTTCAGTTTAATTACCTGAGTGATTTCACAACAGCTCTTGTCCAAATCCTGCGAGCCACCAATCATCCCGAGCCTCTGCCTTCCCCCAACACCTCACTGTGAACAACCAAGCCTTTGAAATGGAGACAACGTGGGCTTTCTAAAATACTTTATGTTCAAAACCAGTTTAGCTGAGTGATTTGTAACCCTTACTTGTAGAAAATCTTGCATCTGGTCTGGGAATCTGTCAGGGCAAGTCAGAGGCTGTCATGAACACAAAGCTGTGAGATAGGATCTGAACATTTGAGCTGGTTGATGCCGAGCACAAGTATTAACCAGTAACACTGAGCCCTGCAGTTCTAGCATGGAACCGTGATCGAATCAGCCACAGGACGGCATGTCCCTGACATTGCTAACTTAAATACAGCTTCCAGGGCTCCACAAGGGAGCCAGCATGTGGCTGTCCAAGGGGATCAAGTTACTGTCTGCCACAGCCACAGGGGACACCTGGCTTTTGTTCTCTGCAACCTCTCTGTCCAAGAAGAAAAGGAGTACTTGTGGCACCTTAGAGACTAACCAATTTATTTGAGCATGAGCTTTCGTGAGCTACAGCTCACTTCATCTGTCCAAGCTGGCCTGCGAGCCTTGGTAGCTGCTTTGCATTGCCATTGAGGAGAAACAAATTCCATGTCCCTTGGCTGGCCTGTCACTGCCCAACTGGCCTGGAGGCTGGAGCTCGCACTCAGCGTGGCCACAAGGAGGAGGCAGGGCTGGTGCCTTGTGCCTGGGCTATCAGCAGGGGTGTCAGTTCAGCAATATTCGGGGGAGGCAAAGTGGTGTCAGCGTGAAGAACATTATGTTCTGGCTTGCAAATCCGGGGTGGGGGGAGGGGGGAGTGCATACAGGCCTATGAAAAGTCTGTGAGGGCTCATGCCCCGAAGCACATGACCCTCTGTCAGCCTTCTGGTTAGAGCCCTGCAACGTCATGTCCGGATCCTGGCCCCCCGGAGCTGCAAATGCTGGTATGCTTGGCTCCCGCCGCACCCCAGGGTCCCATCTTGCCTGTGTCAGCAGGGCACCCTGAGGGCTGCCTAATACAACCTGCTTGCAGCTCCTCCAGAAAGGGGCCGGGGCTGTGGGGGGAGATCCATGGGAGGAAGTTGCCTTGAGGATGCTTTTCAGGGTCCCACTGGGATAGGACAAGCCCTGAGGCATCCAAACTGCATGCCAATTGGCCAGCAAGCAACGAGCCTGCTCCTTGCCTCTGGATCAACAGGCAGAGCCCAGGGTGCCATCTCCCGGGCTCCTCAGCCACCAAGGCCCTGCCTGGGACATGGTGCTTGCTGACCAGTAGAATTGCCAGGTCTCCTGTTTTTGACCAGAACACCCAGTCGAGAAGGGATCCTGGTGGCTCTGGTCAGCGCTGCTGACCGGGTGGCCATCAAAAGCTTGGTCAGCGGTGCAGTGGGGCTAAGGCAGGCTCCCTGCCTGCCCTGGCTCCGTGCGGTCCCGGAAGTGCTTGGCATCTCCCTGCAGCACTTAGGCAGAGGGGCAATCAGGGAAGCTCTGTGTGCTGCCCCCGCCTCCAGCGCTGGCTCTGCAGCTCCCATTGGCCGGCTGCTCATCCTGCTGCTGCTTAGGGCACTGTCCCCGCAAGATGTGGCTCCCGTGGCCAAACCTGAGTGGTGCTGCAACCACACATGCTGGGTCATGATGGAGGAGAGGCCAGGGCAAATCTGAGTGAGTGGTGTTGCAACCCGCGTCTAGGTGAGGAGTGCCACAAGCAGCAGCAGGATGAGCAGCCGGATCTGCAGTATGGCCAGCCTAGCCACGGGGAGTGCACTGTATGGCTGTTTGTAGGGTCCTGCCCACCTCCCCCATGCATTTGGGTCCCAGGCACGTACCTAGTTTGCTCTGCATTAATCCAGACCTGGCTGGGGGGAGCGACTCCGTGAGGCTGGGCTGATATGAGCACATTAGAGGCCAGCGTTTGCAAGTGGCACCATCTCTTATTGTCCCAGCTTCATAAACAAGGAACAGAAAGAGCACCTGAAAGATGCTCCAATTGGGCCAGGGAGCATGCAGCAAGGACTCCATAGAGCCAAACAATCACCAGGCCAAGGGCAGCCCTGCTAGTCTGGCTGGACACTTCACCAGCCAGATCACCCCACCCAGCCAGCCCTCCACCCTGGCAATGGTCAGGAGAAGAACCTTACTCCAGCTCTCCTCCCCATAACAGGAGCAGCCAGCGGAGAGCAGAGGAGCTGCAATGGCACTGCACCCCCATAAGCCTTTGTCACAACACCACAACTCCCTCGCACAGCTGCCCCTAGATGGATACCAACACCTGCCCCTCCTCCCACCTGCCTGACCCATCCCAGACCCAGCACCACCACAAGGGGAGAACCTGGCCCTCCCACATTTCCCCTGTCTGAGGGGAGAGCTCAGGAACCCAGCTTCAGACCCTCTGGACAGGGGACGAGGCTGTGATGCTAGACTGTGCAGGAATTCTTTGACTAAACATTTTTTCATCAGCAAATGCCAATTCATTGAAACTTTTTACCTATGGGGGTTGCTGAAAAGTCTGCAGGTCTCGGATGGAATTTCTGGTTCAAACCAGAGAGGGACACATGGCAGCCCCAGCTCCAAGCCCTGCTCTGCTGATTCAGAGACCGTCTCTTACGTCCCAGGTGAGTGCCCTCATCACCAGCCAATAGAGTCAGTCTCCTTCTCACTGGCCCAATGGCTAGTTACCTATTCATACACAATGGAAACACTCCAATGGGAGCACTGACCTGCAGCTGACCCACCGCGCTGGTGGTTAGAGCACTCAGCTGGGACGGGAGAGCCCCTGGTTCAAGTCCCTGCTCCACAGCGGAGGAGCTTGACCCTGGGACTCCTGCACGGAGGGCAGTGCTCATGGGCCTCTCTCCTGTGAAAATCAGGCACGACTCCCCTCACGTCACTGGAGTTATCGCATCAGAGAAGTGCTGCAAGATAGAGGGGAGCCAGGCCCAGGTCCCTGGGTGGGACTGCACAGGCATTGCGCTAACCAGGCAGTTAAACATGCTTTGCCTGAGCTTTGCAGGGGAGGGGGGTTTGAAAGTGAGCTTCAAAGGTGGGAGGTGGTTTGCCTGTTATTCGGGTTCCTCCTTGCTCCCTGGTTTTGGGCAGAAAGAATGAAACTGTTGGACTCAAGCCTTTTCTCCCCAGAGTCCATTGTCTCACCAGGAAGTGCCCATGTAAAGCTACCATCAGAGGGAGACTATATGGATTTACTGTTTATAGGCAGAGAGAGACAGGACATGACCTATATTGTGTATAGTCTCGCAATTTATGTGCTGGCAGCAGTGGTTGATGGGAGATGTGTTCTGAGGCTCAAAAGCATGCTTAAGCTTTGTAAATACAATTGGTTCAAGCTGAAGTGAGTGAACAAAGTGGAATGTTTTGAGGCCAAATCTGACTTTAGAAAAAACACCATTGAGCCAGTGCTACTTGACTGCCTTGTGAAAGCATGAGTCTCTGAGGTCAAGACATAACCTCCTGGCTCAGAAATCAAGGACCCCAGTACACTAACGGAAAATTAAAATGTTGCATCTGCTCTGAGTGCAAAAAAACTGTACACAGAGTAAGTGAGAAGCCTTCCTGAGAAGCACTGTCCTATGCCGGTGGTCTCCAAGCTGCAGCACTGGATTTCTGGCTCACTCGCTCTATTCTTCAAAAACATTAATAATCATAATCCATATAAAACTGTCATATTGGTTCAACATGGACGTCACCAAAGCCCTGACTAATTTATCAAAGATTTAGTGTTCAGCTGAACCAAGTCTCATTTTTGTAAGCAGATGCAGTTTGCTGGAATGTCTTCTCATCACCCACAAGTCTTCACTGCAAAGATACATCATATCAGCAACGTCTAAACCTTAAAAAATGTACATTCAAAATAGTAAAGTAAACAGTTAGTGCTAGTTCTGTGCCACTTATCAATTAAATAAATTGAGCTTTGGAACCACTTGTGTGTGTGTTGAAGCAGGCCTCCGTAAATGCGGCTGTGGATGGATGGCTGCATTCAACAATACACGGCAGTTTAGCTGCAGAATGCACCTTTCATGATCTCACAGTGCACAGAGCTAATAAATGATCGTTCAGTTCATTGGCAGTTCTGAAAATATAAAAGAAAAGTAGGTTTGAATCCATGCTATGGAGAAGGGACTTGAGCCCCGATCTCCCTGCCCCCAGGGGAGTTTAACCATGCGACTATAGGCTTTTATAGGGCAGGGTTTCCTCTGTCTCTTCTGTTGAAGCTATTCCACTTCTCCAGCAAAAGCAAGTGAGAATAACTTTCTAGGCCAGGGGTTGGGACATTCACCTGGGAGGGGGAATACCTGGCTTTCAGTCTCTGCTTCAGTGACTCTGTAATTACTTATACAAAGCGGAACAATAGGAGAGGCTGAGAGACCCACTCCAGAGTGCCTTATAGAGTGGCCACTCAGGCATCCCCAGAATACTGGACATTTTGATACTTTGCCAACCCATGTGACCCTGCTCCTGGGACCTCACAAGACTGTCCAGCCCAAAACCAGACAAATGGCCTGCCTAGTGGCCCAGGCCCTGATGGTTCAGGCACTCACCTGGGATGTAGGATTTGAAACTAGGTCTCCCCCATCCCAGGTGAACATCCTAACTACTGGCAATTACTAAGAGTTACAAAGGGGGCACCACCGTTTTCTCCTCTGTGAATGATGCCTACCGCCCCTCGTGAATCTAGCCCCAAAATTGCACCGTTTCATTTTGATAATGCCCAAACTGGTCAGTTTGACACTTCAGCATGTTTTCTTTTTTCGTTTTGGCCAAAGCTATTCACGGAATGCGAAGTGAATTAGCAAAATGTTTCAGTCCACCTCAGTCTGCATTTTTTCTGCAAAAAAGTTTTGTCTGAAAAGCTTCCCCTGTCTCTAATCACAACACAGGCATGTTGCACAGAGGAGTTGGGTGGGGGCAGCGGCCAAGGAGAAGCCCAGAGAGCTGGTGAATGAGCACCACTGGCTACAGCTGGTCACTTCTGCGCAGCACAGACACAGTGAGCTTTGTTCCATGTGTTAGGAAGAGTGGGGAGCCAATGAAGTGCAAGGAGGCAGGAGGGAGGGGTTGTAGATGGCTGGAGTGGTGGTTCACTCTCCCTCTGGCAGCAATGAGGAGAGGGTGGAGAATGGTGAGGAGGCTGGCCTGGCGGAGTGGAAGGCGGGGTGGAGGCTGGCCTGGCGGAGTGGAAGAGGGGGTGGAGGCTGGCCTGGCGGAGTGGAAGAGGGGGTGAAGAGGAGATGGCAGAGGTAGTAGAAGGTGGGCCTCACCCTGGATCCCCCTCCTGCACCCCACACCCCTCATCCCTGATCCCACCCCGGAGCCCACACACGCAGTCGGCACCCTCACCCCCTTCTGCCCCCCAACCCCCTGCCCCAGCCTGGTGAAAATGAGCGAGTGAATGAGGGTGGGGGAGAGTGAGTGACAGAGGGAGGAGCCTCGGAGATTAGGCAGGGAAGGGGGTGGGGCAAGGGTTTCAGTTTTGTGCAATTAGAAAGTTGGCAACCCTATGTGATGTACCAAGGAGATGGTAGCCCTGTCACTGTCTGCCTGTGATGTAGGGTTGCCAACTGCCAATTGAACAAACCCAAACACCCTAGCCCCACCCCCTGCCTGTCCCTTCTCCAAGGCCCTGCTCCCCGCTCACTCCATCCTCCCTCCCTCCGTCACTTGCTCTCCCCCACCCTCACTCACTTTCACCAGGCTGGGGCAGGGGGTTGGGGTGAAGGAGGGAGTGCGGGGTGTGTTCTCTGGGAGGGAGTTTGGGTGCGTGAAGGGGTGTGGGGTGCAGGCTCTGAGAGGGAGTTTGGGTGCAGGAGAGAGTACGGGATGTGGGCTCTGGCAGGGAGTTTGGGTGCATGAGTGGGTACAGGTGTGGGCTCTAGGAGGGAGTTTGGGTCCGGGAGTGGGTCCGGGATGTGGGCTCTGGGAGGGAGTTTGGGTGCAGGAGTGGGTGTGGGGTGCAGGCTCTGGGCTGGGGTAGGGGGTTGGGATGCGGGAAGAGGGAATGGGTTCAGGCTCTCGCCAGGCGGCGCTTATCTTGGTGCTTATCCAAAAGCGACTGGCACATCCCTCTGGCAGCAGCTCCTAGGCGGGGGAGCCAGGAGGTCTCCGCGCGCTGCCCCGGCCCACAGGCACCGCCCCCGCAGCTCCCACTGGCTGCAGTTCCCGGCCAATGGGAGCTGTGGAGTTGGCACTCGGGGCAGGGGCAGTGTGCAGAGACCCCCAGACCCTTCCCCCAGGGACCACAGGGACATGCTGGCTGCTTCCAGAAGTGGCGCCAGGCCAGGGCAGGCAGGGAGCCTGCCTTAGCCCCGCTGCACCGTTGGACTTTTAGTGCCTAAAATCTCCCGGTTTGGCTTCAGTAGCCTCCAGGAGATAGAGCCTGATTCTGGCAGACTCCTGGCAAAACTGGGATGGTTGGCAACCCTAGGAGTGAACGGGGAACAGGAACCTTGGCTCGGACAGGCTTGTCAGAGGGCAGGAGCCTTTGGCAGAGACAGCTTTCCTCGGGGCAGGCTGCAATTCTGACTGGGCCGTTTCCTGGGGTAGACATTCTGCCAGAGCACTGATGCCCCTCTGAGCATGCCTGATAGCTGGGGCTGGTACCAGCAAGTGGCACAGGACTGCTGAAGCATTGTGAAATTTGTGGCATTGAGAGGGTGGTTCAGGCGGCCAGAGGGGTTGGAGGTAAAAGTGGTGTGAGCGGGCGGAGGCAAAGGGAGAGGTGGCATGGGGCAGTTCCAGGCAGTAAGAAGGACTCAGGGAGCTTGATGTGGAAGAGACAGTGTCATTTACAGTGTATTATTCTGACTTCCTTATACAGTAAATTGTAATTGTTCAGGAACTTTTTTGTATCAAACCAGCTTTTATCACTGACTCAATCTTGCAGTTTTCTATTCTTGTTCTCCACAAATGCCCTTTTTTAGCTTTCCTCGGCTTTTTCCTGATGGGCCTCATTAGGGGCTGGGGCTGATTCTTCCTGGCATTCACTTTCACTTATCATCTTGGGATTTTTTGGACACTGCTTTGTTGAAATGTTCTTGCAGCGTTTTGCTGCTACACTTAGTATCAATCAATCGTTCCTGCAGATGCAGAGGTCGGCATCCCACAATGTGAACAGAATTCTTCTCACCTCAGGCTCAGGAATCATCCTCCAAAGGTTCAGAGGTTCAACGAAGTACCCACAAACTCAGATGCTTATTGAAGCCTGGCCTGAACAATCAATTTCTTGGGGCTGCAGAATTGGCCAGGATGTCTCCTAAGAGCAGACTTTCTGGTGCTTCCTGCTTCTGTCCCCTGAGGCTTTCATTCAAAAGGTTCAAGTAGAGCCAGTCAGATTCTGCATCAGGGAGAATATGTTATCTGCAGACAAGCTGTGGATTTTACAAATGTGTTTCTTATTCCTAATTGCTCAGTGTATACTTTCTGCACACACCTTTTCATCCATGGACTATCTGTGAAGTGGTTGCTATTCTTATTTAGTAATCACGGGTCACTCTTTGTGGCATGCAATTGGCAGCCTTCTGTAAGACACCTGGTCTGATTTCTGTTACCTGATTGGCTTGGATAACCTGTGCTTTGTAAAGAAGCAAAGTCTCTTTTTCTGTGTGAGATTTTCTAACGGTTGGATGAATTACCTTTTACTCCCAGTAATATGTATTCACAGCCTGACCAAAGGCTCTTGCTCTCAGCAAACATTCCTTGCCTATGGATACAAGTGCCACCATCTAAATGGTCATCAATATAGGGGCGGCTGGCACCAGTGAAGCAAGTCAGCAGGCTTTATTTGCACAAATTTTCACAACTCTTGATTACTATATTTGCCCAGCTCTATGGCTAGCCAGACGTCGTGGTATTTGCCCAGCTCTATGGCTAACCAGACATCTGTGTTCATCACAGAAGGTTTTGGCTGAGTTTGCACTGTGGAATGGCAGAAGCCTTAGCACCATTTTCATTTAAACTGAACAAGCTCCCCCCTCTCTCCAGCACTTAGAATTTGTTACTGGGTGACACCATATTTACTAACCTTAACCTGGATAAATAGAGCAGAAGGGCCAAATGGTGAGATGGCATAACTCCCCTGAAGGCGGTGGAGTTACACCAGGTGTGTATCTGTCTCGAAGTGTCTCCAGCATGTGGAGAACTGGAGTGAATGTGTCTCAGCTCATTTGTATCACAGGGATCGAACATTGTTCCTTGTTCCAATGAAATGTCAGATGATTTAGGATTCTTCTGTTTCCAGTCTTTTCTAGAGTTGGCGCTGGAGTTCTGACCTACTGGAAGCCTTCTCTTTCAAAGTGGAGCTGCAAGACTCTGGATCAGTCCTTTCAGGCATGGTGATGAACGGTGTGATCCAACAGGAGCCTTCAGACCAGAACAATACACCCCGTGGGAATGAAGAAGAAAAGACACAGAAAGAGAAGGGTGCAGAAGAAGCGAAAGACTTAACCATATGCACCAAAGTCTCAGCATTTGCCGAGAGGAAGAATGGTGAGTCCCTTTTCCATTCTAGTAAGAAAAGGTAGAACTGTCTGAGCAAGATCATGCTTGATGACAGCTGTGGAGTGATGTTAATTCAGGATTTAAGTGGATGGGAACTGTATTACTCTGGTGCTTTGAAAGATGCTTTGGAAGATAGTGCTTTAAACCTGTAAGTAAATGGGAGATCGGAAATTGCTCCTAAATTCAGTGCTTCTATGTCAGCCTTAAATGCTACCGTCAGACTGTCCCATACCCCTAATCACTTTGGTTGCCCTTCTCTGTACTTTTTCAAATTCTAATATATCTTTTTTGAGATGGGGCGACCAGAACTGCACACAGTATTCAAGGTGCAGGCGTACCATGGATTTGTATAGTGGCTATAGAGAACTATCCACAATGACTTCAAGATATCTTTCTTGAGTGGTAACAGCTAATTTAGAACCCATCATCTTGTATGCATAGTTGGGATTATGTTTTTGAATGTACTTTACGTTGCATTTATCAACATTGAATTTCATCTGCCATTTTGTTGCCCAGTCACCCAGTTTTGTGAGTTCCCTTTGTAACTTTTTGCAGCCAGCTTTGGACTTAATTATGTTGAGTCGTTTTATATCATCTGCATACTTTGCCACCTCACTGTTTACCCCTTTTTCCAGATCATTTATTCTGGGAGCGGTTTTTTTTGTTTTTTTTTAATCTCCTTCCTCTGAAGCATCAGGGATGGCCACAGATGGAGATGGGGCACTGGGCAGAGTGGGCCAGGGTTGTGAGGCGGCATAAACTAGTGGTATGCAAACTGAAGGATGCACCCCCACCCCGGCCCTGGGGGACGCAAGAGGTTCTCTGAAGGGGGGTACAAAGAAACTTCAGCCTTTTGCTCTTTTAAAAAACAAACATACAAATAACACTTTTCACAGCAGACTTTAGAGCCCTGAAGTGGGACTAGGATCCCATGGGTCTCTCAGGACCCACTGCCATAATAGCGGGAGTAAGATAAACATTCAACAAACAAGCAGGAGCAAGTGGGAGTGGAGTGGATATTGCAGGGTGGGGCAGGAGTGGGATTAAAAAAATAGTCCTCCTGTGCCACAAACCACATGAACACTCGGCCAGCAGCGGCTGCTCTCCAGCCGCCCAGCTCTGAAGGCAGTACCACTGCCAGCAGCAGCACAGAAGTAAGGGTGGGAATGGAAGGGAGGTGCAACAAATTCCATGAAAGGAAGGGGGAGGGGTGTGACTGGAAAAGTTTGCACACCACCGCCTAAACCATTCTTTCTTCCAGGTGCTTGGCTGGGTGGTTCATGCTCACATGCTCAGGATCTAACTCATCGCCATATGTGGGCTCGGAAGGGAATATTTCCCCAGGTCAGATGCGCGGTGACCTTGTGCCTTTTTTGCCCTACTTTGCAGCATGTGGGTGCGGGTCACTTACCAGGATTAGCTGGCTATCTCTCATTTAGCCATTTCCCTGCCCTATTGGGGGCCCAGGGCTGCCTGTGGCACAGGCTAGTCTAGTCTCCTGTGGGCTGCGATACTTTGGTCTCATTTCCATTGTAGGTTTCAGAGTGCGGGGGCTTTTGGCCTTGAACTCTATGACTCTATAACACAGGGCCAGTTTCTGATCTCACTGACAATGGTGTAAATCGAGAGTAACTCCATGAAAGTCAGTGGAGTTACAGCTGTGGGAAACCTGTGTAAAGTGAGAGTAGGATAAAACCCAATCTATGCAAAGCCTACTGGAGTTGTTTGCTGTTTCTTTTAGGCAGTATAAGGTAGTTGGCAACTGTTTAATATATTACATGATGAAAATTCCTTGCATGCACCATCAGCATTAAGTCTTCAAAAATCAGGAAATGTGAAAGTGAATCTTGACGTTACAATGCCTTGCTCCTTTGACTGCATGCATTACGTTACGGAGTAACCTGACTAATGCCAGTGGAGTTCTACCGGCAACAAACTGGAGTAAAGCAGTGATGAATCAGTCCCAGAGCCTTTAAGTAATCAGTCACATGCTATTTTTCAGTCACTATCATATCATGGGACCAATTTTACATACAATCATAGATACCTAAGATATGATCTTGAATTTAAAGACTGCTACCGAAGGCATACACATAAGGGTGCACAGTTAAGACAGATCTTTCAATAGTCAATTTCACAATTTACATTTCCTTGCAAGCTTCAAATAGTGTTTTGCATTTAACTTACCAAGGTTTTTTTAATGGTAAAGACAGAAAAGTTCCCAGCTCTGTAATTACTAGGCACCCACATGCCAAAGCCAGTTACTGCCAATCAAAATTGCTGGTAAACTATGCACCTGTAGATCAAGGGTGCACCAGCTGATCACAGTGAGACCGGTGTCAGCCTTCTGACTAATCTAGTCAGACTAATTAGTCTGACTAATCTGACTAATTTATACTGTGCTGTCATAGCACTCTTGGCTGCATACAACTCCATAGCTGCACCTCCTTATAGCTGGGTCATTTAAGAAATCCTTAGGAAAGAGTAAGCACCTCTGACACCCTGGCCAACCAGCCAGGGTGTTGCTGTCCTCCTAACCTTCTTTATTTTTCCATTTTAAATAAATATAATTGCCTGGAATGATCATCGTAAAGAGCCTGTTCCTCTAACTTTGGGAGAAGCTGAGCCCCTTCATCACATTTTGTCTTCAGCTGGAGTTGGCAAGCCTGCCAAGTGTTATGCACATTTCCCTTTGATGTAACAACTCTGATCTCATGCACAGCTGATGAGAGAGGCTGACAGCTGGCCCTTTAAATTTGTGGGTTGGGGAGGGAAGAAGAGGAGTGGCTGCTCCTCCCCATAGCCTGTGTGCCCTCCCGGTGTGGAGCAGAAGCTTCTCTGACAGCATCCCTCTGCCCCACGGAGACCAGCATGATCCACTCTGCAGGGAGGGACCCAGAGCCTCAAGCCCTAAGGGAGCTTCTGGGCAGGGGTCCTAGCCCTCCCACTGCCCCCTAGCTGCTCCTGCTCCCAATCCTTCCCAAAGTGCTCCTGCCTTCAATCCTGCTGCCCATCCCGGTGCCAGACCCTCCCCCCTGTTGTCCAGGTGCCTGAAAAATCACCCTTGCTGGGGAGGGCCCAGTGACTCCCCTCCTCTCCTGCTGACTTCAGGGGGTGAGCAGCTGGACCACACTCCCATCATCTCCAGGGCACTGCCAAGGGAGACCCCAGCCATTGTGGGACACAGGAGGTCCCTTTGCCATGGCTGGCTTCCCCAGCAGAGGCAATCCACTGCCCTCGCTGCAGGGGGGAGGGGGCAGAGACTGATATCATTGTGGGGGCAGGGGAGTATTTCTGGCAGGGGATCATTGCCTCCCTGTAGCCCCCCAGCCCCAGTAGGGCTTGGCTGGTGAGAGAAGGTCACTAACTTTCCCTCTGACCCCTGACCCCCAGCCCCTGGCCACACACACATTACTGGGAGGCCATGGACGAAAAGAAGTGAGTTTCACCCTCAAAAATGTCACACCCGGAGCTGTACATCTGGGCCATGATGCACTAAGGGTGCTCAGCCCCTTGCAGAATCCACTCCGAACAGGGACTGTATCGAAACAGCCCCGTCCAGCACCCCGCATGCATCAGTCACCTCTCCTGGCTGCGGTGATCAACATACGTTTCCAACGAGTTTTACTCCCATCCGCCTGTAGAGCCTGCCCGGCTCCAAGGCAGGGTGACGGGGCTGCACTTTCTTGTGCAGCAGCAGCAGAACCATTTGCTAAGTTCCAGGCAGATACACCTGTGCAAAACCCGGAAGCCATACTGGCAACTGAGCCACACAGGAGTCAGTGGGGCCATCCGGGGTCACTTAGGGTAGGGGGCCACCCAGGGGTCACTGTGGGCAATGCAGCTGCCCAGGAGTCAAGGGTCACTGAGAGTAATGGTGCCACTAAGGGGTCATGGAAAGCAATGAGCCAGGGGTCACTGAGGGCAGTAGGGTCATCCAGAGAAGGGGGAGGTTTTGTTTGCACTCTCTTTGTGTTCCCTCTTGAGACAAAGAGAGAGACCAAGCAGGTAATCCAGCTCCTACTGAAATGATACATCTAAAATTACATAAATTGTAAGCAACAGCAAGGAAATGCGTTAGATTATCTTTTGTTTTAGCTTGTGAATTTTCCCTGTGCCAAGAGGGAGTTTTATTCCTGTTTCGTAACTTTAAAGTTGAGCCTAGAGGGGCATCCTCTGTGTTTTAAACCTTTTTATTACCCTGTAAAATTACCTTCCATCCTGATTTTACAGAGGTGCTTCTTTTACTTTTTTTTTATTATGAAGTTCTTCTTTTAAGAACCTGCTTGGTTGTTAGTATCCTAAAAACCCAAGGATCTGGTCTGCGCTCACCTTGTTAACCTATTTGGTTGGTATATTATTCTCAAGCCACCCCAGGAAGGGGCTTGGTGGGATATTTTTGGGGGAATAGGGCTCCAAGTGGCCCCTTCCATTAATATTTGTTTAAATCACTTGGTGGTCGCAGCAATACCGTCCAAGAACAAGGAAAGGAATTTGTGCCTTGGGGAAGTTTTTAACCTAAGATGGTGGAATATAAGCTTAGGGGGTCTTTCTTCTGGGTCCCCACATCTGTACCCCAGAGTTCAGAGTGGGGAGGAACCCTGACAGGCCGCATTCCCATGGTCTCTGGAGAGGAGAGGGGCCCCATTCCCATGGGCTCTGGAGATGAGGGGCCCTGTTCCCATAGGCTCTGGAGAGGAGAGAGGCCCCGTTCCCGAGGGGGCTGGAGAGGAGAGAGGCCCTGTTCCCATGGGCTCTGGAGAGGAGGGGCCCGGTTGATCATGGTATCCAAGGAAGCTGCAGCCCTGTTACTGGAGTTCTTGGAATGCATGTCCTTTGCAGGCCCACATGTCAGCTCCTTTCCTGAGTGCTCAGCTTCCCTGCCTCATTGGAGAGGACCTGAAAGGATGGTTTCGGGAAGTCCTGTCTACAGCCTTATTTACAGTTGCTAGGTCCAAAGATAAAGTGTTTGCTCTCTTTAGCTGAGCGTGGCTGAGGAATGTCCTGGGTGCCTCTCCTGAGGTCTAGCACTCCACTCTTTATGGGCACTGTAGACCTGCGGCAGCAGACTGACTGGGTCGGTATCCTGCCTTCTCTTGAAGTGCTCCTCTCAGGATCCACTTAGGAATTGTGCTCCTCGCTTTCAGGCCGTGTTCAGACTTGCTCAGCCCCTGCCTGGGCCATGTCTCACCCCTCCTGCTCTCTGCTCACTCTGTTTATTTAGTAATGGCTCCCTTTCTGTCCCATCACACAATCGCTGCACTGCTACCTCTTCACCTCTGCCCGTCCTGCTGTGGGAACAGTTTCCAGTGTCTCCCCTCATGTCTTCTCCCACTCATTTCAAGCCCCAGTGGAAATGCCCTTTCTCCCTAGTCCATGCCTCTCCATTACTCTTTCTCTTCTACTCCCAGTTTTGATTCTGTTGTATGATTCTGTGGCTGTAGGCCAAGGTTTGGGATGCGAGTTGTATGAACAATGCTCCGCCCTGGAGTCAGCCTGTTTGCTTTTAGATTGATCTCTCCAGCAATGACCTCATTGTATCACTGATTGTCACAAGAACGCACGGATTCTCAAGACTTGTAAGTGATGCACCACATCAAACAGCTTCCTGAGAAGCTCTTAGTATTTCTCAAGGCTGCTCAGAGCATGAGGAGTTCTGCGCATCCCTCCCATGACAAAGGGAGGGCAAAATCTCAGGTGCAGATTTGCTTTCCCTTGTGCCCTGCCCTTCCCTTTCTGGGCAGGCCACGAGTGACCACACACACTCGGCAGGATTTTGCCTGCATTCTGCATAACGTCTTCCATGCAGGTTTCCCGTTGCAGATTCTGGAGAGAAACACAGTCAGATTCTGTTGTTTATTTGTCTAGTAAAATAGACCCTCTGACTACCAGCTCCTCAGCCCCCCTGCAACAAAGAGGAGAATTTGGAAATGCCCATCTGGTTTGTGTTTAGCATAATGTGCAGAAAGGTTGCACATTTTCAGGGACCTTGTTCATAAGTAGTAGATTGTACAACTGTTTATTACACAAATGAGGCTTTTTATTGCTGAGCTTTGTTGAGCTGCCAGTTGGGATAAAGAACACAATGTGCTTCATGGTCCCTATCAAGGAAAATTAGAAAGCATTAAATTCTGCTCAAACTATCAAGCACTGGAGAGCTGGTAATCAAATCCAGAAAACGCGTGCTGTTGGAAGGTCAGGGCTATCTTGCTGGTGGTGCCTTTGAATCAATTACAAAGTCCCTTCGATAAAACATTAGAAAAACAATATATAGACTTCTGACCCCAAACCTCAACACAAAATGATACATCTCAGGCAAAAAGGGACCTGCTCTCTGTTGGCTTTGAGGGGTAACCTGAACTCCCCAAATCTTCTCTTCACTGATCTCCTGGCGAGCCGTCTACCCCGTGTGCATGTGTTTCAGTTTAAAGATATATAGGAATCCAAGTGTGGTTATTAAATTACTGTCTTGTCCCAAGCTCATTCTGGCCCTGGTTCCCCATAGCCAGGTAAGAGGTGCATCTGCAGGAAGATTTTCCAAATTAGCTTTAGATCCAAATCAAATTAATATTGCAAACAACGTATCGAACCCGAGTGATAGCTCGTCCCCAATGAAATATCAGCCTGCAGTCCTGAACCTCCAAGCCAGACTTTAATGCCACTTCAATCTGAGCGTAAGAGCTGAAGGAATTCCAAGAATCCAATGATATAAACTGTATTTTTAGAGCTGTGAGTGACTTGTGAGAGTGAAACATTGCAGGGACTAAAGATAGCACAAGTCAGTTTTTCCATGATTTATCACAAGAATGTTCGCAGCAAGTTAAAGTCATTGAATGGTGTGATAGCAGCACATACATGTTGGCATGTTTTCAAGTCAAGCCATTCATAACATATTTGTCACAGAACAAAATTTCCGTAATAAAACTTTGAGCAGCATCTCATTTGTAGAGGCACCACACAAGCCACTGAGGGGTTCGTTTATTTTCAAGTACATTCTCTCTCCTCAGCCGTAACCAGAAGGCAGTTCAAGCCACCTGATTGCAAGTTCCAAAATCTTCAGGAACTCTGACCCTGGGAGGGCATAAAAGAGACTGTGGCAGGTTGGAAAGAGCCACATGACATTTTGATTAAAAAACTAGAACAATATCAAATTAACATGACACAATTAAATGGATTAAAACCTGGCCAACTGATAAGTCTCACCATGTAATTGTAAACAGGGAATCATAATTGAGCCAGTGGGGTCTGGCAGAAATCTGTTCCTGGCTCTGTACCATTTAACATATTGATCAATGACCTGGAAGAAAAGAGAAAATCATCACTGATAAAGTTTGCAGATGACAAAAAAATTGGGGGACTGGTAAATAATGAAGAGGGCAGATCAGGATCACTTGGTAAACTGGGCACAAGCCAACAATGTGCATTTTAATACATGTAAATGTATTCATCTAGGAACACAGAATGCAGGCCATGCTGAGAGGATGCCGCCCAAAGTCCCTTGCTGAGGTTAAGATAACACAGACTTATAGATTCCAAGGCTGGAAGGGACTATTGTGATCATGTAGGCTGACCTCCTGCATGACACAGGTCAGAGACCTGCCCCAATATAATTCCTGGAGCAGATCCTTTAGAAAAACATCCAAGCTTGATTTAAAATGATCAGTGATGGAGAATCCACCACACCCCTGGGTAAGTTGTTCCAATGGTTAGTTATGGTCACCGTTAAAATGTATGCCTTATTTCGAGTTTGAATTTGTCTAGCTTCTATTTCCAGCCATTGGATCATTTTAGACCTTTCTCTGCTAGGCTGAGAGCCCTTTACTAGATATTTGTTCCCCATATAGGTAGCTATAGACGGTGATCAAGTCACCCCTTAATCTTCTCTTTGTTAAACTAAATAGATTGAGCTCATTGAGTCTATCATGATAAATCAGATTATCTAACCCTGTTATCATTCTCATGGCTCTCCTCTGACTCTCCACCAATTTATCAACATCCTTCTTCAATTGTGGTCACCAGAACTGGACAGAGGATTCCAGCAGCAATCACACTGGTGCCAAATATAGAGGTGAAATAACCTCTCTGCTCCTACTCAGTATTCCCTTGTTCCTATGTTCAGCTGATTATTGACCATGACCCCAAATCTCTGCTTCCCAGAATAGAGTCCCTCATCCTGTGAGTCTGGCTGACATCCATATTAAAACACTTATTGCTGGCTTGAGCCCTGTTTACCAAGCAATCCTGATCACTCCGTATCAGTGACCTGGCCTCTTCATTATTTGCAACTCCCCCAATTTTTGTGTCAACTGCAAACATTAAAAGTGCTAATTTTATGTTTTCTTCCAAGTCATTTTATAAAAATGTGAAATAGCACAGGGCCAAGAACCAATCCCTTGGGACCCCACTAGAAACACCCACTCAGTGGGGATTCCCCTTCTACAGTTACATTTTGAAATCTATTGGATAGCCAGCCTTTAATCCAATTAATGTGTGTGTATCACAGGGCATGCTCACTGCAAGGCACCTTCTCCTGGCTTCTCTATGAATTAGCTCCTTCCACAGCCGATGCCCCTTCTGTCATGCATTTGCAGGCCCTGCAGCCTCTCTCTCTTCTACAGCTCGGGGTGCTCTCTCTTCGAGGCTTGGCCCTCCAGCCAGATCCCTATCCATGCTTCACCTTCTGGGGTGGCGTCAAAGTCTGTCCACACAAACTGTCTCAGGCAGTCTTCCCATTCACTGCCCAGACTGTGCCACTTCCCCCGTGGCTGGTAGGGGAACGTGGATCCACCCTCTACTCCAGGTTTCAGCCCAGGGACCCTCTAATCAGTGGCCAAGGTCTGCACCACCGTGAACCTTGCTGCTGTTTGCCTCAGCCTTTTCCTACCCCTGTCCAAGTCCAGAGAGATACTGCAGGCCTTCTGCACTGCAGCCGCCTTCTTACTCCCTAATTCCTGACTTTATAGCTCCTCAGCCTGTCCTTGCCCGGCTGGACTTCACCTTCCATTAGGGCTTGTCTGTCCAGCTTAATTCTCCCCCAGGTGCGGCCTACTCGCTTAATTAGCCCCTTAACCCCTTCAGGTGAGGTGTGGGGTGAACACCCCATCATGGTGGACCATGTTAATTTTATAGCTCTCTATTTTTTTAATCAAAATGTCACGTGGTACCAAGTCAAATGTCTTATGGAAGTTAAAGTTACATCAACACAGTTTCCACGGTATGCATCCGATGAAGTGAGCTGTAGCTCACGAAAGCTCATGCTCAAATAAATTGGTTAGTCTCTAAGGTGCCACAAGGACTCCTTTTCTTTTTGCGAATACAGACTAACATGGCTGTTACTCTGAAACCTGTCACTATGACCTTTAGCATCCAAATTTGTAATCTCATCAAAAATAGCTAGCAAATTAGTTTGACAGGATCTATTTTCCATAAACCCATGTTGATTGGCATTAAATAATTTTAATTCTTTATTAATTGAGTCCCATATCAGTCACTCCTTTATCTTGCCCAGGATCGATGTCAGACTGACAGGCCTGGAATTACCGGGTCATCCCATTTACCATTTTTAAAAATTGGCACAACATTAGCTTTTTTCCAATCTCCTGGAACTTCCCCAGTGTTCCAATACTTACCGAAAATCAGTCCAGCTCTTTTAAAACTCTTGGATGCAAATTATCTGGACTTGCTGATTTAAAAATGTCTAGCTTCAGTCTCTTCTGCATAACATCCTTCAGAGTTACTAGCACATGAAAAGAGCATATGATATGACTAGGGTTACCATATTTAAAGTTCCCAAATAAAGGACACTACTGGGGGGAGGAGGAGCAGAAGAGGGGGTACAGGTAGGGGGTGCTGGAGGGGTATGTGTGTACTTGGATGGATATTTGGGAGTACTGAAGGGGGTTTGAGGGGTGCTGGAGGGAGTACCTGTGGCCTCACTCTCAAGGTGTGGGGCAGTGTCGTTCCCTGTCATGGTGGCAGGGTGGCTGGCACAGGTCTGGGATGCAGCATCAGCCCATCAGTCAGCGCTTCCCTGTGGATCTCTCCCCCTCCCCAGGGCAGGGAGCTAGGGCCTAGCCCTGTTACCCTTGCTGGCTGGGCTCTGAGGCCCCGTAGCAGGGCAGGTGACCCAGCCAAGAGGTGTTTGGCGGCTTTGCTTACCTGGTGGGCTGGGCTGCGCGAGGGCTGGGGTGGGAGAGATCCAGCAGTGCGGATACAGGGAAGGAACCAATCAGGGTGCACATACAGCTTTTTCTGACCTGCAGTGTCTAGAGCAGAAAAATCCCAGATATTTCCTCTTATTTCAAAAATCCGCCCAGATGGAGGCCGAAGGATGAAAAAAGAGGTCACTTCTGGGAAAACCCAGGTGTATGGTAACCCTAGATATGACTACATCATCTGTTTTTTTCACCCAAATAGAGAATAGAAACATTTATTGAATTCTTCTCCCTTTTCTACATTATTATTGGTAACTCTGCCATTTCTCTCAAATAAGGGACCAGTACTATTGTCAGGATACTTTTTGTTCCCAATATAGTTAACAAACTCCTTCTTATTGTCTTCAGCTCTGCTGGCCATAGTTTTTTCTTTGTGCCCCTTTGCTTCTGTCAAGGTTCCTTCCCCACTCTGAACGCTAGGGTACAGATGTGGGGACCTGCATGAAAAACCTCCTATCTTTACCAGCTTAGGTCAAAACTTCCCCAAGGTACAAAATATTCCACCCTTTGTCCTTGGATTGGCCGCTACCACCACCAAACAAATACTGGTTACTGGGGAAGAGCTGTTTGGAAACGTCTTTCCCCCCAAAATACTTCCCAAAACCTTGCACCCCATTTCCTGGACAAGGTTTGGTAAAAAGCCTCACCAGTTTGCCTAGGTGACTACAGACCCAGACCCTTGGATCTTAAGAACAATGAACAATCCTCCCAACACTTGCACCCCCCCTTTCCTGGGAAATGTTGGATAAAAAGCCTCACCAATTTGCATAGGTGACCACAGACCCAAATCCTTTGATCTGAGAACAATGAAAAAGCATTCAGTTTTCTTACAAGAAGACTTTTAATAGAAATAGAAGTAAATAGAAGTAAAGAAATCACCTCTGTAAAATCAGGATGGTAGATACCTTACAGGGTAATTAGATTGAAAACATAGAGATCCCTCTAGGCAAAAACTTAAGTTACAAAAAAGATACACAGACAGAAATAGTTATTCTATTCAGCACAATTCTTTTCTCAGCCATTTAAAGAAATCATAATCTAACACGTACCTAGCTAGATTACTTACTAAAAGTTCTAAGGTTTCAGAGTAATAGCTGTGTTAGTCTGTATTCGCAAAAAGAAAAGGAGTACTTGTGGCACCTTAGAGACTAACCAATTTATTTGAGCATGAGCTTTCGTGAGCTACAGTGAGCTGATGAAGTGAGCTCACAGATGAAGTGAGCTGTAGCTCACGAAAGTTCATGCTCAAATAAATTGGTTAGTCTCTAAGGTGCCACAAGTACTCCTTTTCTTTTTTAAAAGTTTTAAGACTCCATTCCTGGTCTATCCCCGGCAGAAACAGCATATAGACAGACGGAGACTCTTTGTTTCTCTCCCTCCTCCTAGCTTTTGAAAGTATCTTGTCTCCTCATTGGTCATTTTGGTCAGGTGCCAGCGAGGTTATCTTTAGATTCTTAACCCTTTACAGGTGAGAGGAGTTTTTCCTCTGGCCAGGAGGGATTTCAAAGGGGTTTATCCTTCCCTTTATATTTATGACAGCTTCCCTTATCAATTTTCAACAATTCCTAACTTCCGATCTATGTTCATTACTATCAACTTTCTCTTTCTTCCATTTGTTAAATATTATTTATTTTATTTTGTATAGCTGCCTTCTCTGATGCTCTAAACCAAATTGTATTTTTAACAGCACAGCCTTCTTCCTCAGTTATGGGATTGTGGCTTTTGGGTATCTAGTAAGGTATTCCCAAACATTTCCCAAACATCATTCACATTTTTCTGATTAAATTCTTCCTCCCAGCTGATTTGGCTCATAATTGATTTCAGCTTTGTGAAATTGGATCTTTTAAAGCACCAAGTATATATATTACTGCTCTGGACTTTATTCTGCTTGTACATGATAAATGGGATCAAGTCACGATCACTTGTACCTAAATTACCATTAAGTTTTCAATCTGCGATCAGTTCCTCTTTATCCGCCAAGACGACGTCTAATATAGAATTCCCCCCTGCTGGATGCAACACTTTCTGCAGCCATCTCTGTCTGGTTCGGCTGTCTTTCTGCCTGTGGCTGCCCAACACTCACGCACACTCAGCCCCACCAAAGCAATACCCAGACCTCTGTGTTCATAAGAACATAAGAACGGCCATACTGGGTCAGACCAAAGGTCCATCTAGCCCAGTATTCTCTCTTTCGACAGTGGCCAGTGCCAGATGCCACAGAGGGAATGAACGGAACAGGTAATCATCAAGTGATCCATCCCCTGTCGCCCATTCCCACCTTCTGGCAAACAGAGGCTAGGGACACCATCCCTGCCCATCCTGAATAATAGCCTTTGATGGACCTATCCTCCATGAACTTATCTAGTTCTTTTCTGAACCCTGTTATAGTCACATACAGCCCCCAGGGAAATCCCTCCACCCACATAGCTAAGCTCCTGACCAGCCTGTGTTTTGGGCAGTGGCTCCTATTGTTCCAGATATCTTACTCCAAAAGGAGCTTAACCGCAAAGGATGCCAGTGGAGCTGCTCCTGTGCTTAATGTTCAGCACTTGCTTACATGCTGTGCTGGAGCGTGGCCAGTGCTCGCATCACACAGGATCAAGTCCCACGTAGGAGGCTTTGTCTCCTTATATCACTTCCTCCGCACCTTCTTGTGCAGGATTTAACACTCAATATTTAGGCTTGTGTCCATTTTCTTTCCCTTATAACCATGACTTTGGTTAAATAAACTAAGTATGTGAGTGATTATAAACTTTCCCCTTTGCCATCTGGAGCTGGATGAATACAAGTTCTGGTCCTCTGAACACAGTTTGCACTTACCTTCCCTCTTATTTATATTTGTGATTCTTTGCATGTTGGTTTTGCGACTGCACATCTTGTAAAGTCCTTTGACTTGTTCTGAGAACTCCACAAGGTGATGTCTCAAACAGCTTTCTCCCTGCTGTGACTGTCCCCAGAGGCCACCCTGGTTATGTCTACACTTGGAGCTGGGGGGAGAGAGTCCCTGCTCAAGCAGACATACGCACGCTAGCTCTCACTGAGCTAGTGTGCTAAAAATAGCTGTGTAGCTGTGGTAGCATGGGCAGCAGCGAATGGCGGCTTCGGTTAACTGCCCTGAGTACAAACCCGCCCGGACCTTGAGCAGTCTTCCTCTTTCTCTGGAGCTAGGGTGACCAGATGTCCCAATTTTGTAGGGACAGTCCCAATTTTGGGGGTTTTTCTTATATAGGCACCTATTACCCCCCATCCCTGTCCCGATTTTTTACATTTACATGGTCACCCTATCTGGAGCATTTGGGACTAGCTTCAGTCAGAGAGTACGCAGGAGGACTGGTGTGAGCTGGTCCAGCATTTCTGTGCTCCACATGGGAAGAAGATTTTTTACGGAAGGAGACTCTCTAATCTAGCAAAGACATCAAGATCCCATGCCTGGAAACTGAAGATGGACAAATTCAGACTAGCAATGTCGTGCGAATGTTCAATATTGGGCGTCATTAACCATTGGGACAACACACCCGGGATACCAAGACTTGGTGTCTCTGTCTAAAAGATCTGCCCTAGCTCACCCAGGCTTGTGGGCCTGTGTCATGCTGTTGGGTACACTAGAACTATGTTTCTCAGCAGGTCAGTTATGAAAGGCACTCAGTGGGAGGGTCACAAAGCACTGAAAATTATATCACAATCTCATCAAAGAAAATCTGGCTCCACCACATGCCCTGATTCTTCATGGTCAGGTATTCAATGTCAATCTCTTGATACACACACAAACACACACACAAATTCAACAGGCTTATCATTGGTAGCTTTGATGCATTTTACTCTTACTTTTATAGTAAATGTAACAGGACTGCAAAAAGTTTTGATTTCGAAGAAAGGGTCACCAGTCTAAAGAGATTGAGGAACATTGGTCTAGAGGATCAGAATGCTGCCTTCTGGCCTTAAGATCCATGAATTCTGAACGTACTGGAATGAATCAGTTCTTGGTTAATGGACTGTCTGTGTTATATTTCTCCATTCACAAAGAGAAATGAGATATTTTCACTCTGAATGATTTTTAGATTAGGAGAACAACAAGAAATAACAGAAGTAAAGACTCCATGAGAGAGCGCACTCTGTGTGTGTGTGTGTGTGTGTGTGTATGTGTGAGAGAGAGAGAGAGCACGCGCACTATGTGTGTGTGTGTGTGAGAGCATGCACTGTGTGTGTCTATGTGTGTGTGAGAGAGAGAGAGAATGCACTGTGTGAGAGAGAGCACACTGTGTGTGTGAGAGAAAGAGCATGAGAGAGTGCACTGTGTGTATGTGTGAGAGAGAGAGCACTGTGTGTGAGAGAGAGTGTGAGAGTGAGAGAGAGCATGCACTGTGTGTATATATGAGAGAGAGAGAACGCACTATGTGTGTGTGTGTGTGAGACAGAGAGTGCGCTCAGTGTGCATGTACACACATGCGTTTACACTGAGCTCTCTGAACTCTGCACACAGGTAAGTGCTTAGAGATCGAACGATGCAGTCCACAAAATCCCACTTGCAGCACAGATTCCTAGCTACACACCCCACCTCATTTGGAATGAACCACATCGTAACTGTCATTGACAGAGGTAGCCCCAGGCTAATATTGTTTGCCCTTGGAGCCAGATCCTGCCATGGCTTTGGCTGGCTAGCTGAGTGAAGAAGAGCCAGTCTGAGTGCTGTCTGTCAAGGATTCATGCAGGGAGGGTTCTGGACATACCCAAAGATAACGGGGTGGTTACTGCAGCCCACACACAGAACCTGTGTGGTGACCCAAGTGGGAGCTGGAAAGCCAGGTGCTGCAGGACGGTAGTGTGTCCAGCATCCAAATGCAGGAACCCTGTTATATTGACTAACCAGAGTCCTATAGCTTCCCCATGGTGACTGAAACTACCAGCTGTGTACATTATACCTGGCCTGGGGACTAGACACACCTCTCTCCCTGAGCCTACATTAGCTAGGCCTGCCCCTAGTGCTCCTTTGTAAGCCCTGGAAATGCTCTGGCTGCATGGCAAGACGCTCTGGTTCCACAGTGAGCTGTTCCCCGGCTGCACAGTGAGCTGTTCCCTGGTTCCATGGCGCCCTGTTCCCTGGTTGCATGGCAAGCAGAGGCTTCCTACAGCCGTTGCCCATGACGTTTGGCCGAGTCTGTGCTCTTTCTCATGTTTGTTGTGGGTACTCTTTTCCCAAAGTTTAGCTCAGCATGTGCTTGGGAATAGTTGTACTTACAGTAATCAGTCTCCGAGCCCAAGGCTGCATCATCTTCCAGTAACATCTGGCACAGTCACATTTCACACAGATGTTTAACACTGCGGGGACTTCCCAGTACTAAGCATGAGTGGCATTAGGAGAATGGCTACAGAAGAGGGGAAAGGCCTGGCTAGGAGGCTGTGTTCTGTTACTGCTGTGCAAACCACTTCCACTGTTTTAAATGAAGAAAAGGAGAAATTCCGAGCTGTTTCATCACCTGTGAAAGCAGGCCTACGTCTGGCCTGAGACACTAGGCTGGACACGGGGCTCTGCGTAGCCTGGGTGGAAGGGGATCTTCCTTCCTAGGCTCCAGAGTGGCAGCAGAATCTCTGCACAGCCACTAGTGCAGCCCTGAGGCTGCTGCACCCCTGTTACTCCTGCGCTGCTGCTCCACTGTTTGGGAAGGGTTGGTGAGTTCATTCAACGCCCTGTTCACTTCTCCCCCTCCCACCATGCTCTGCCTGTCAGTGGTATGCAGGGATGCCTGCTAAGCTAGGTGCTGCAATGTGCGTAGTGCATGTGGCACAAATCCTGCCCTTGCTGGCATTGCAGAACGAAATTGGTCCCACTGTATGCGGGGCTCTCCAGAGGGGGGGCAGGATCTGCCTCTTCCCTAGTGTAAAGCTGATTATCCCGGCACATGGACTCCGTACAGAACCTCCTATGGCCTCTCTGCCGTGCACAGCTGACAGTGCTCCTGCACTGACGCACTGAGCTTTCTGGAGCAATGCAAGGAGCTGTGGCTGTGTTGCAGTTACAGGATCTTTTCCAGATTCATTATGGTCCTTGAGAGCAAGGCACGTCCTCTCCTCCAGGCTAGGTTTGCAACCCCCTGAAGCCGCACTCGGACGCCTGCAGTTACAACAAAGATGTGAAGAAAGCAGGAAGAATCATAATAATAATGTAAACATGACAGAGTGCTTCCCGACAGATGCACAAATCCTGTAAACATTGCTGTCATGGTGGAGATCTCGCCAGAGATTCCTCAAGGTATTTCCAAGGGCCCTGCAGCCTGGGGCTGTGGTTCTTGGGGTTTCGAGATTACATCCATCTGTTGGCAGCTGAGGCCTGTTTCGAAGTGGCCAGGAGAGTTCTGTTCAGTCACTAGGTCCTTCGGCTGGGCTAGGGACAATTTCAGCCTCTTTGTGACGGCCCCCAGTGGCAAGTGCTGCTAATGGAGGCTGTGCGTCACCTCAGGGAATGACAGCGGAATGCCCCCTGCTGCGGCGGTACAGGAGTGCAGATACGCACTGCAGCCTCCTCGTGCCCACGGGCCTGAGCCTGCAAACGCTCCCTAGCCAACGTAGCCCACACCGCCTGGAGCAAGCCCTGGCATACAGTGGGCAAGCCCTCAGCAGGAGGGGCCTGATGCGGCAGCTCGGAAATAAGAAAGGTCTCTGAGCTCCACAGGCCCCCTTAGATGGGCCTCTGCGGAGCTGGCCACATGGGCTTATTTGTGCAAACTCTGAAAATGTGGGTCCTGGGAGGATCCTCGTGGCTGGGCTGTGCCCCTCCCCCCTCCTCCCCAAGGCAGCCCCAGCCCAGGCCTCTGTCGGCCTGGGAGTTCTGCAGATGGGGAAGTGCTTGGGACATTTTGTGGATCACTCACACTATTAAGGGGTTCTGTCACCGCCTGTCCTGTACCCTTGCATGCCTTGGTGCTGTACTGCTGCGGCTCAGAGCCCTGACACCCGTAGCCAGCCACATGCACAAGGTCTCCCCCTGGCTTCCACCCGCCTAGTTACTCCTTGCAGGGTGACTCCAGCAGCCCTTCTGGTCCAGAGTCTCCCCAAATCCCTCTACCCCACGTTCTTAACCAGCAGACACTCAGACTGTTCCCCTCTGGTTCATCACCCCGCCAGGGAGCAAAACCAGCTCCTAGTCATCACTTCACCAGGGCACACGCATTCCGCACAGTCTGCACACAGGAGACCTGCTCGGGTAAAACTGAACAAAAGGCTTATTTAATAGAAAAGGCCCAGCTCCAACGGTGGAATAGTGAGGAAAAGCAACACAGACAAATTACACAGAAAATAAACATAAAGACGCAACTTCTGGCTTCAACTCTGATATGAGTGAACTTCCCTTTCTAAGATAAGTGACCTGTTGCCTCTGAACAGGTTTCCAGAGCACCCCCATCCCAGAGCACCCCATCCCAGAAGGAATCCCGTGTTTCACAGGCAGCACCCCACTTAGCGGCTGCCCCTCAGTTTCTGGGTAGCCTTCATGTCAAACCCTTCTCTTTTAAGTGTTTGCAGGCTTTTCTTTTTCCCAGGCTATGGTGATTCATGGTGGGGGAAATTCCCTCTTCTCTTATTTCTCCAAGACTGGGGGTTTTTATTCAGTTTCAAGTTGGTTCAGTGTTTTCCCTTGAACTCTAGTGGTCCACCGTTGTCTTTTCCTGGCTGGACAACGGATGGGTATTTGAAGTTAGTGTCATGTAAACAACTGGCTTGGGAGGAGCCCCTCCCTCCTGCAAGGTGCATTTGAAATTGTAGTACCGGTCCTGAGTGACTGTTCTCTATAGATAAATACACTGATTCCTATCCAGGGCCTGTATACAGATCTCATAATGACCACCATGTTCAAACCATTATAATCTTTCATACAAAACCATACTCGGCCTACTTTTATGCACAATAATGTTGCATACAACCAGCTGATTCAGTTGCGTACACTTTGGGGTTCAGCCCTCCTGTGTCCCTTGGGGTGTCTGTACCCTGACTGTCATGGGCTGAAGCCTGTGGAGTGAAGATAGCTGGGCTCAACCCCCACCTGGGCCTGGGTGGAGGGGAGGAAAGGAGGAGGGAGCAGGTGTTACTAGACTGGCACACACGGGAAGGAGATTAAGCTCAAAAGGAATCAGCTGTCCTGGGCAGGGGAGGACATTTCTCTGGGCTGTGGAGCCCCAGGAAGGGGTAGCAGGGAGCCTGTCAGTCTGTCTGGCTGTGTTCGGATTTTGTTCAGATGTGGGCTCCTCCAGTTATTAAATACACTGGTAGTACTGCCAATGCAGCTAGCTCCCAGCTGGCTGAGCGCCTTGCAAGCTAGCATGCCCGCAGGCGCTGTGCTTTCCTCATACATTGAACAGGAAATGTGTTGCAGATTGTGCTCTAGATCCGCAGGCTCCCTGAGGGAGGCTTATTTGAGCCTCACAGAAGCCTAAGCACTCTGGTTTGACATGTTAACCCAGTACCCCCTAGCATACCACAGCCAGGATAGTGAGAAAAAAGCCCCCGACACATGGGTGCTCGCTGGGTGGAAAGGTTTGCTGCCCTGGAAATGAGCCTGAAATGTAGCTGTCAGAGGAGAAAAGCCCCTTAGGAGAGGCAGAATTTCCCTTTGCACCACAGAAATGTCTCGTAAAAGTACTAAAGGAAGGGGAAGAATGGTCAAGCGAGGGGAGCAATCCAGCCTTCGTTCTGCTCGCCTATGGATGCTGGTCAGGGAGCTGACGCCTGTCATGTCACAACCGCAAGGGCCACTTGTGTGTGTTGTGCCCCTTGTGCTGTCTTGTGGGCCAGAGCAGCTTTGCACCCACCGCTCTTGAGATGAGCCGGCGGTACCAGAAGGGCCTAGAGAGAGCAGAGAGGAGTAACGGGGAGGAGCCATGCCCTGTGAGGGAATTCAGAGAGCTCTGCCTGCCGACATGGGCAAAGGGGCTCTGACACTCTGCAAAGAACGGGGGAGGGGGTGTTTTCCTTCACTAGCAATGACAGGATTGCCCCTGGTGTAACTCCACTGGGGAGTGGAGCAGCAGTGAATTCGGCCTATTGGCTGAGAAGGAGGAGAAGTGACTGTCAATAGTATCAGTTCTCTCTCATCTGCCCTCCCCAGCAGCTGGGCAGTGTTTGCTATTGACTTCAATGGGGCCAGGATTTCAGCCTGGCAAAGCCCAGGGCATGTTTTGCTCTCCACTGGTTCTGAGGCTCCTCTTGCCTTGGTATCCACACTTGGCTGGATGGGTCACATTCCTCTGCACTCCTGGGCAATTTAAAAAGTCAGTCAAAACCGGCTGAAAACGTATTTCTCTGTTATCAAATATGAATATATTCTCACACTGGCATGTCTCCATAAGAATATTAAAAATAGCTTACTAAGTTACACTGTGAAAATCACTAATATAATAAGACTTGTGTGTCATATTCCATTAATAAAGGAACGCTAATGCCACGCTTTAATGGGATACTGATGTAAAGCAATAAGGAACTTTTTTGGAAAAACACAATCCTATTATTTGAAGATATTTTTTGCAGGGAAAGGTTAGAAAAGAATATTTGTTGGTATGTCATTTGTCCAACTCAATAAAAGTGATTTGCCTCCTTTCAGACTTCGGTGCTAGTGAAAAGCAAAGCAAGGAGCAGAGGATTGGTGTTTGCTTCACCACCTTCTTCCCTCGCCATTTCTCAGGCCCAAAGGTGAACACCATTTTGTACAAAGAAGGGCCTGGAGCAACTTCCTGACCATGACCTGTGTGGCCCCAGTTTACACTGACTAGCACTCAGAGAGCACTGACCTCCACGGGGTTGGAACCAGATGGGGCCCTTGTCTGCTCTACAGAGTTAGGTTGACATAAGGCAGCTAATGTCAGTATACACACTACAGCCTTGCTCCCACCCATGTAAGTGCCCTACTACACTGACATAATAACTCCAATTCTGCGAGAGGCGTAGCTTATGTCGGTGTAGCTAGGGTGACACAGTGTCTGTGTAGAGCGGGAAGCCAAGAGCCTGGGCGGCTGGCCCACTCCTGGTGGGGAGCAGGCAGCCCAGAGCTGGGGGTGGGAGCAAGGGAGCCAGGAACCCGGGGGCAGCCAGGCTTCAGGCAGGGAGCTGCAGGGAGCTGAAAGCCCTGGCTCTCAGCCTCTCTTAAATTGGTGGAAGCGCTCTTGGGGAGGATGCGCACCATCGACAGGAGAGCAGTGTGGATATGAACCATCACAGTAATAACTGCAGTGGCTGTAAGTGGACCTAACATAGGTCAACTTAAGGTTGTCATGTAGAAATGCCCTGGGACATGCCAGACTCGTGTCCCATCCCCACATTCCAGAGACACCCAGGTCCTCATTAGCAAAAACCTTCACCTGGGACCTTCCCAGGGAAACGCCATGGCGTCAGACCCTGCCGTGTGCCTGGAGGGTAGCTCATGGTTCTGCTGTAACAGCAATAGAAGCAAGCGACACTCCAGCCCTACCAGACAATAGGCCTCCCCTGGACAATAAGCCAGTCCCACTACCATCCCTGCCCTCAGGGGAAGCTGGGCTGCTTTCATCTGCAGTCTGCTTTGCTTTGAAGCTAGAAAAACAGGGTGCTTTCCAATTCCTGCTTCACTGAGCCTCTGTTAGCTATGCTGAGAGCACCCCTGAGCTGAGCCCCATGCTCTGGTGATTCACAGACAGTCACAATCATTTCACACTTCTCTGCAAAAGTAAGGGTGCAACATGAACACAGACAAACAGAGAAGGAATCTTGAGTGTGCTCCTAGGCCTGGTCTACACTAGAAAAGTAAGTCGCTTAACTACATTGCTCAGGGGTGTGAAAAATCCACGCCCACTGAGCAGCATCGTTAAACCGAACTAACCCGCGTTGTAGACAGTACTTGGTCAATGGAAGAATTTGTCTGTTGACCTAGATACTGCCTCTCGAGGAGGTGCATTACCTAGGCCATTGGGAAAACCACTTCCATTGGTGTAGGCAGTGTCTACACTGTAGCAGTACAGTAGCGCAGCCGTGCGGCTATAACATTCCAAGTGTAAACAAAGCCCTAGACAAGAAACGACAATAAATTGGAGTTCAGGCTGAGAGAGTGGACAGCAAACCCCATAATGGGCTGTTGCAATTATCCCCAAGCCAAGCGTTACAAACCCCGGACACACAGCAACGTTTAAACTGAAAATCAGTGCAAACACTGTGATGGGTTGGACCCCAGTTCTGGGATGCCACCTGATGTACTGAGCCTCTCCTGCTTAAGCAGCCTGGGTTTCCTCTCCCTGCTTTGCTAAATTAGGCTCTCCGGCCTCTTGTAGCACACAGACTCAGGTAAGGCCACACCCTACTAAAAGACACAGGCTGAAGTCAGCTCTGTGTGAGAGGACTCCCCCAGCACTCACGTGCACACCCCTTTTGGGAGATAAACCCAAAATAATACTGTCTTGCACTGTATAGAAGAATCTGCACAGCGTAAGCTCATAAAAATCCACCCTCTTCTTCAATGTGAAGAGAGATGGCATGACTTCTTGCCCCCCCCCCCGTTAGAAATTACACAAGCTGGGTTTTATTATGAACAAGAAATAAGTTTATTAACTACAAAAAGGTGAGTTATAAGTGGTTAAAGGGATAGCAAACAGAACAAAACAGATTACCTTAGTAAATAAACAAAAGCTGCAGACTGAGCTTAATACACTAGGTAGGTGAACAAATTCTCACCCTGAGTGATACACAGGCTGGCAGATTTTTATGGCACAGATTGCCTTGGCTTTCCCAGGTTTTCTTACACAGGCTAAAGTTCTTAGCCTGGGACTATCACTTCTCACAGTTCAGTCTTTGTTCCTCAGGTGTTTTCAGGTGTGTTGTTATAGGGAGAGTGAGGGTCACTCATATTGTCATTGTCCCTCTTTTATATCTTCCTACCACTTGCTGGAAAGCTTTTTTGCTGTGACCTGGGTCAAACAGTTCCCATTGTATAGAGCTATCTCTGAGAGGTTTCTATTGCACACAGTTCCTTATGCTTGTGTGTATTTCTTCAATAAACCACTGACATTGTTTAGCCTCATCCAAAGTAGCACATTTGAAATACAGAGAAATGGTCAATATTCCCAGCTTCAGATACAAAAATGATATATGCATACAAATTGGATAAACACATTCAGTAAATTATAACCTTTCCAATGATATCTTACAAGAACCATCTTGCATAAAGTATATCTTAGTTATACCATATTCACATCATGACCATATTTCTATGAAGAATATGGGGTGTAACGTCACAAACACACATAGTTGTGGAAATGCAATTAGGCAGCCAAACAACCATACCCTGCCCAGTAGGGACACCACAATGGAAAAATATGGCAAAAAAACTGACTTTAAAAACTGCTCTAAATGTCATCAGATTAGATTATCTGGGACCAAAACACTAGCACGGTTAACCGTAATGCTGTGGTTATGGCACAGTGTCACTGCAGGGCGGAGTTAAGGTAGTTTGTGTGCATTAACCTGACATTTCCAGGTTTCTCCCTGCTAAACCCAGTGGCTGTGGTGAATGGTAGCTTCTTAGGTAAAGGCCCCCAGGTGAGGGGAGATCTGTGGCCCGCTCTAACAGGAAGTCCAGTGATGCACACACTGATGAGCCGCATGGGAAGGCAGGACTCTCCCAAGGAGCAGCTCTGGGTGGAGCCTCCTGGGGTTAACGCCTCCCCAGGATCATCAGGTCCCATTTAATAGATTCAGTTAAAACTTTGCCCACAAAACAGTTCAGCTTCCTGTAGGGAGTGACAGGGTCTGTTCCCAGTGGATCCTTCCCCTCGGCCCAGGTAGCACCCTGCTGGCTGCTCCTTCTCAGAAAATAATTGGGGTTTTCTCCTCTGACCGGCACTGAACCGCAGTGTGAAACTCTAGGGCTGCCTGGGGGAGTCCAAGTTCAACGCTCTGAGGGGAAAGATAACTGCCAATAAGAAGAGGGATTAGTCCCACCCTTTGCTGCTTGCTTGAACTCCACGGGTGGTGCCATAACACTCCCTGTCAGGCTGCAGTCCTACTAAGTGTCTCGTCTGGCAGGAACATTGCCTCAGAGAATGTGCTAAAGCCAGGGATGGCACCTGTGCAATCAGAGAACAGGGCAGGCGCAGGCCTGCACAGATTCACAACACCCATCCTGGAACATAATCCCATTTCAATTGCATCCAAAGCCAGTCCTGTTAAAACAACAGCCCATTATGAGGCTGTGCATGAAGGTCATGCTGCTAACCACACATAGCACATGCCGCTACCACTGACCGAGGGCATCTCAGTAACTGTCAGTTTATTTATTTTAAAAGAGACAAAATCTAAACTTTAATCTTGTTTCACACAAAAATGATTCTTTGTGCCTTTGTCGGTCTTCACTGTTAACCACATTCAGTGCCTCTCATTGTCCAATGATCCTCACCCCTTCTCAGGGCGGGCATTACCTGGGTTTCAGATCTTGAATGATTCTGGTTAATTTAAATAAACTCTTCTCTCCCACAAATTCAGGGCTGTTCTCCTGGGTGTGTCTCCTTCCCACAGATCCTGTCATTCATTTCCCATTGATTACTGCACTCATCCACTCCCTGTATTGCAAGAATCTAGGGCTTTGCTAAAACTCTTCTCTCAGTCTTCTAGAGAATTATCTTCAAACTTTGTCTCGGCCAGCGTGAGGCATCCCTCCTCGCAGGGCATGCTTTTCCTTTGGGGTTAGTTCCTATCTTTCCAGCCTCCCCAATTCAGTGGATCCTCATGCTGCCTGGGATCCCTGCCACACATGACTCTTGGGGGAGGAGTTTACTGTGTTCCTCTGTCTTCAGGCTAGGAGTTGATCTCAAACTCTGTGCTGAGAACTGGAGGGAGCACTTGGAAGGGAAGGGTGATCTAGGCTGTGATGATCTGGAGATGACACAGTCCTGGGAGGGGATTTAGCCCTCTGTCCTTGGCACAGGAATAGGGTTGCCAACTTTGGAATATTTGAAAACCCATTATTCCAACAGGAGTGCCAGAACTTCCTCTGCCCCGCCTCTTCCCCCAAGGCCCCACCTCTGCCCCAAGAGCCCCGCCTCTGCTCCGCCTCTTCCCCCGAGCCCCTGCCTCTGCCCCAAGAGCCCAGTCTCTGCCCAGCCTCTTCCCCCAAGACCCCACCCCACCCTGCCTCTTACCCCAAGACCCTGCCCCTTGTATCCTCCTCTTCCCCTGTCCCTTCATTGCTCGCTGCTTTCCTCCCCCATCCTCTCCGACCAGGTTGGAAGGGACTTGCCTGCAGAGCTGGGGTTGGGAGCTGCAGCTGCCTGACACAGGTAGGTGGCAGCCCTGGATGAGTAGGGGTTGGCGAGGGTTAATGACCTCACGCCTCCCTGTCTCCCACACACACACAGTAACCGGGACTTTGGGTGTCCGGTCAGTAGATTTGAAAACCGGGAACCTGGCCACCCTATACAGAAATGTCATTGAGAAGGTTTCACGGGGTAATTCTGCACTGACTGAGCTCCTGGGCCCCTCCACTGACCCCCTGGGACTGCCCTGGGTGCATCAGTGCTGGCTCTGGCTGGGTGTGACTCCCTGTTCCCAGCAAGCTCCAAAATCTGGCATCGAGGCAAATGACCTTTTTCTTAACAAGCTTGGAGATGCATTCATCTTTCCTTCCCCTACAGTGAATCCTTCTGTTGTGCTTTCACTTGCTCCGGACACTTTGACTTGCACTTGCTCTGGGCTGCTGTGACTTTCGATGCTTTATTTTATTCCCTGAATAAAGCTGTCTGATTCTGCTATGCAGGAAAGCAGCCACATTAGATGATCATGGGAGAAAGGCAGGCGTATTCATGGAGGCGGGTTCCTCCCCCACGTCCCTCAGCAGGCGGGGGTTGGCCCAGAGGTCTCATGTATCGGCCATTTCACCACGTTGGCTGGAAGAACGAGGCTGAGTGAACTGGAATCCCTCGTTTTTCCTGAAGTGAAGGGAAATGTTTTTTGGTGCAAGGCAGGTCACAAGCACCCGACCGCCCTGCTGTCACCAGTATTGGCAGCATAGATGGTTGCTGCTCTAGAGGACATTGCAGGAGTGAGAGGTTTGGTAAATAAGAGCCCAAACAAAGACATTAATTAAACTCCCATGAGTCCAAAGGGAGCAAGACCGGCTCCGTGTTCAGAACCTCAGCCACCCAGGGCAGGTTCTGTCTGCGCTGAGCTCATTGTGTCCAATGGACAAATGAAGCTTTAGTCTCCTGCTAAGGGTGTTCCTGTTAACTCACTCCCTGCCTAATGCCCAGTCACTGTGCTGTGGTTTCCTGCGCCGCCCTATTGCATGCTAACCACCCTTTCCATAACACTACCCCTGGGTACTGACCTGGGCTCCCAAGACTAGGGTGATGCAGGCAGGTTCCGATTGCTGTTCACCCCCAGACGCCCTTAATAAAGTGCAGGTGTTCTGTGAACCATGGAGGAAATATTGCCCCGGATGCAGCATTTCCCCAATCCTCTGAAAACAATAAGGGTGTGTGCGTATGATTCACTCAGGCACTAACACTGGGCATGTCAATGTGCAGAGAGAGCATGTGTCCTTATCTGGCCTACAGGGAGGCAGACTGAGAGTCACCATGTGAGAAAGTGGGGATTTTGGTAATATTTTTATGAGTTCTATGTCTGCCTCAATTTCCCCTGTGCTTTGCATTGTCAGGCATGGAGTGTAAAGAGTTAAAAAGTTGCTCTGGTGTCTTGGAGAAGAGCTGGGGACAGGAGGTGTTGGTGTAACTGTCTTGTCAGGGAGGGGCTGAATGGGCCAGAAAAGGACTAGCTGAAAACCAGCCCATATCAATGGAGGATTCGTAAAGACAATGGGAACCCCAGTGGCTGAGATGTTCACCCCTAGCAACCAACAGGAGGAAGGAGATTTCCTGCCACCTGCTGGCAGGGAGGCAGAAGAAAGGCCCTAGCTCAAGAACAAAGGGGAAAGGGGTCCGGTCAGTGGGGGCAGGTCTGGCGTTTGGAGAGAGAGACACACACCTGGGAGGAAGGTGTCTCTCTGTGCGGAGGGAGGGCGATATCCGATGTGCCCGGGGAGCAGGGGCTGGCTGTGCTTGTTAGGCCCTTGGCCTCAGAAGGAAAGAGAATAACATGGAAAGCCGATATGCTCTGCGCAGACACTCCTCTAGCTGCAATGCCAAGTCTCTGCTGGCTCTGGCTGAGGGTCTGCAGTGACCCTCACTGCCATTGTGGACAGCAAAGTGCAGCTCATTGCCAGCACCTTGGAGGGACCCACCAGTAAATCCTCATGGGAGCCAGTCATGGTGGGAATCACCCCAGACGAGGCCTCTCCGGGGGAATGTAGAAGTGGCGGGGGAGCCAGGATGCCTTGCAACTGACATTTAGTCCTAAATGCCCAATTGAAGCAGAAATAATCATGAGGCAAAGGTCAGACGTTGAGCCCTTCTTGTGGCCTGAAGGGGGATGAACGTGCTTGCGTCTTTGGTGCCAATGGCAGGGAGACACTTCTGCCCCATTTCCTCTCGGACATAACTGACTGGACTAGCCTGGTAACTGTGATGGGAAAGTGCCAGAGGGCAGCCAACTCAGTAGCCCATCTTGGTGGCAGGGTTGTTCTTGGTGTCATTTGCTCAGAAACAAGTCTGCCCATGTACAGGTTAGGCCGTGCTGGGATCTCAGTGGCGTGCCCACTGAGGTGATGAAATCACAGTGCCAGACACATGGGAATAAAACCCCAAACCCCACTGAAAATGGGGAAGGAAGCAGGGCAGTTTTCAGAAGGGTTTTTGCACTGGCTGCAATCCACATCACGAGCTTAACTCCTTGTTGTTGGAGGTGGCTGTGAACAATTAGCTGGTAGGACAGTGACACACATTTCTGGGGAAAGCACAGGTATCTGAGACATTATTTATAGACAGAAGCAGCAGCTGCTGTGGAGACATTCCCCAGCGCTCTCTGCTAGGCAGGGAGCTGGAGCTAGGAGTGCAGGAACTGGTGAAATAAAGTCTGTCCAGGCAAAAAACCTCTTTTCAGACTCATGAATATGTATAACTTGCACTTTCTAGGGAGAGAAGTCATCGCTAGTGTATAATTCCCACTGGGGCTCTATTTCGTTTTATCTGGGATCTTACATACTGCTCATCACCATAGTGTCTGAGCACCTGCCAGTTGTGAATTCTGCAACATGACTAACATCTTTCCCAGAGGGTTCATTTTCTTTCTCATCCTCTTCTTGGGGAAGGATTATGTATGCTGGGAGGTGGGGGGGGGATGTTTTGGTAGGGTTTTGTTTTGCTTTGTTTAATGTACATGCTGCTCTCTGTTTATATTCTTGTATCTTTAACTACTGCAATTGCCAGAGATATTTTTCCCATGAAAAATTGCCTATCTGTAATGATAGCCCTTGTACCAAACAGAATTTTGGTCACTGAATTAAGAGGGTGTATGATGTAACTCGGCACAGCAATCCTGTTCAAAAGGTTCTCGTGCCCCAGGGTTCCTGACAATTGCTAAAAGCACAGACCACACGTTCTAGGTTCTGTTCCCACTCTGCCATTAACTACCTGTGGGACCTTGAGCAGCTCGCTCCCTCTTGGCAGGCATTGTTTTCCCTCCCCCTGCCCTGTAAAATGAGGATAATAAGTCTTCCCTTCCTTTCAGGGGTTTGTAAGGGACTCAGACCTGGAATAGGACTCTGCCACTGGGGAGGGACAGATCATGCAGAGCCAAATGGTTCTGAACACTCTGTCAGAGGAAGTGGAGAAGGGGGGCTAGAAAGGAAATACCACTGCTCTTTCAAAGAAGCCAGAGGGACATATGGGAGTGACCAGATGACTGATGTCACAGCCTAGGCTGTGCACATGTGTTATTGTGTGATAATGCAGCACCATGTACACAGAAGTTGCCCTATAGGAGTGCTGGAACAAATTTTATAGTGTGGGCGCTGAGAGCCATTGAACCAAACTGTAAATCCTGTATATAATGGAAACCACTTCAAGTCAGGAGGTGCTGCAGCACCGCTCTGCACCCCTAGATCCAGCACCTATGTTTCCCTATGGTTAATATACCATCTTACGGAGTTAGCACATGTGTAATTTACAAGTGGGTCGCAAGCACAGCAGAAAAATCAAGCAGCGACTCAGAGGTGATTTAAGATCAGATAGATGATAAGGGATCAGTTTGCAGTCTGTTGCTATGCCTTCTGGACAATCCCAGTGGAATTTCCCCACACTGGTCATGAGTGCAGAGCAACAGAGAAAGAAACCACAGTCTTGGATTTTCCACCTTGAGTCCCTTGCTGACTCTGGTATAGAACTCCCTGGATTGGAGTTAAATAGCAAGAAGGAGCAACATATTCCAGACTTATCTTGTCCTGGGCTAAAGCCTTTAAATTATTTGCATACAGTTTTTGCAGGTGTAATGATCCAGCCTGGATGCTGTGTGATACTGAGAGATAATGAAGTGACAATGAAATACTGAAAAGCCAAGGAAGAGAGAAATCTCTGCACAGAAATTCTGCATGTTTGAGCAGTGACTGAACCTCAGCTCACCTATGCTAAGATTTCTGTGTTATCGGGAAGGGACAGTGCCAGCAAGAAGAAACTGGGGCCTATTCTAGATCTGTCAGAAGAGACAGGAATTCCCTTTGAATGAGCAGTCTCTCTGTTTCAAAAGGTATGCTGGAATCAATCTGACAGGGACTGCAGTGCACAGCCTGTTGGTTCAGGTGCATGACTGCACCCAAGAAAGAAGAGAAGAATGAGAAGAAATAAGAAGGCTCTATCAATTAAACTATCTTCTGAGCACACAGAAAGAAGCCAACAGAATCGGATTTAAAAGGTGCTGCAGAATTCTCTCTGGGATATAGGGAGAGTGGAGGGGAAGCTGGGATGGAACATACAAGATTTCAGACCAACCTAGTGTTTAGGAAATGCCAGATTTGCTGTACTGCACTGGACAAAGCACAGAACAGTCTTTTTGGAAGCCTGCCAATTATGACAGGGTTTACTGTTAGATTTCCAGATTTTGATACATATTCTGCCACAACAGGTCGCAACAGCATAGTCAAGATTGCATGACGGATTTCAGTTTGACAGTGCAAACATGTGAGAGGATCTGGGAATCAGCTATTGTTCAGAGACAAATGAGAAATATAAGCAGTAGTTGGAAATGAGAATGAATGTCTGATAATTGGAAATAATTTAAAAACACCTTAATAGAAACCTAAAAAGCCACGATGTCGCAATTAAGGAGGAAGTCCATATTGGTTAAATAAACCAACCTGGTTTGGAGGGGAAGTGAAGGCAGCTATAAAAAAAATAAAATAATAATATATAACAAATGGAAGAAAGGGAAAGTTGATAGTAATGAATATAAACCAGAAGTTAGGAATTGTAGAAAATTTATAAGGGAACCAAAGGGACACAAGGAGAAATCTATGGTGAACAGAGTTAAGTACAATAAGAAGATTTTAAAATATATTAGGAACAAAAAGAATCCTGACAATGGTATCATTCCCTTACTAGCTGGAAATGGCATAATTATAATTAATAATGCAGAAAAAGGCGGAAGTGTTCAATAAATATTTCTGTTCTGTATCTGAGAGGAAAAATTATATAGTCTCATCATATCATATCATTCTTTCCATTCCACTAGCATGTATGGAGGATATTAACCAGAAATTACTAAAGTTAGGCATTTTCAAATCAGCAGGTCCAGATAAATTGCACCCAAGAGTTTTAAAAGAGCTGGCTGGGGAACTCATTGGACTGTTAATATTAATTTTCAATAAGTCTTAGAGCACTGGGAAAGTTCCAGAAGATTGGAGGAAAGCTAATGTTGTGCCAATTTCCCAGGTAGTAATAGGCCTGTCAGCTTGATATTGATCCGGAGCAAGGTAATGAAATAGCTGATATGGGACTCGATTAATAATGAATGAAAGCAGGGTCAAGTAATTAATGCAAATCAGCATGGGTCTGTGAGAAATAGAACCTGTCAAACAAACTTGGTATCTTTTATACGAGATTACAAGTTTGGTTGATAAAGGTCATAGTGTGACACCATGTACTTAGACTTCTGTAAGATGTTCGATTTGGTGCCATGCAGCATTCTGATTAAAAAACTAGAATGAGATCAAATTAACATGGCACACATTAAATAGATTAAAAACTGCCTAAGAGATAGGTATCAAAGTGTGATTGTAAATGGGGAATCATCATTGAACTGATGTGTTTCCAGTGGGGTTCTGTAGGGATCAGTTCTTGTCACTACGCTGTTTAACATTTTTATCAATATCCTGGAGGAACACATAAAATCATCACTGATAAAGTTTATAGATGTCACAAAAATTGGGGGAGTGGTAAATAATGAAGAAGACAGGTCACTATTCAGAGCAATCCAGATCATTTCATAAACTGGACACAAATGATACTTGTTTTAATATGGCTAAATGTATATGCATACATCTGGGAACAAAGAATGTGGGCCACACTTACAGGATTCTATCCTGGGAAGCAGGGACTCTGAAAAAGATTTAAGGGTCATGGTGGATAATCAGCTGAACATAAGCTCACAGTGTGACACTGTGGCCAAAAGGGCTAATGTGATCCTGGGATGCACAAACAGTGGAACCTCAAGTAAGAATAGAGGGATTATTTTACCTTTGTATTTGGCACTGGTGTAACCACTACTGGAATCCTGTGTCCAGTTCTGGTGCCCACAGTTCAAGAAGGATGCTGATAAAATGGAGAGGGTTCAGAGAAGACCCAAGAGAATCATTACAGGATTAGAAAACCTGCCTTATAGCGATAGACTCAAATCGCTCAGTCTATTTAGCTTAACCAATAGAAGGCTGGGGTGACTTGATCACAGTCTGTAAGTACCTACATGGGGAACAAATATTTAATAACGGGCTCTTCAGTCTAGCAAAGAAAGGTCTAACATGATCCAGTAGCTGGAAGTTGAAGCTTGACAAATTCAGACTGGAAATAGAAAAGGAGTACTTGTGGCACCTTAGAGACTAACCAATTTATTTGAGCATAAGCTTTTGTGAGCTACAGCTCACTTCATCGGATGCATATTGTGTTAGTCTCTAAGGTGCCACAAGTACTCCTTTTCTTTTTGCGAATACAGACTAACACGGCTGTTACTCTGAGACTGGAAATAATGTGTAAATTTTTCACAATGACAGTAATTCACCATTGGAACAATTTGCTAAGGGTTGTGGTGGAGTCTCCATCATTGACAATTTTTAAATCAAGACCGGATGTTATTCGGAAAGCTCTGCTCCAGAAATTGTTTTGGGGAGGTTCTCCTGTGCTATACAGGAGGTCAGACTAGATGATCACAATGGTCCTTTATGGTTTTAGAATCTATGAATCTCTGAGTTTTGAGGTAGGAGGGTAGTGGTGTTTTTAATACATAGTCAAAAATCTCCCTATTTGAACAGGACAATGTCTCATGTTCCTTTGGACCTCTCCAGTATGTACATTACAGAATAGAAATGGATTTGACGGGTTTGGACACTTCCTGGACACATAAGATATGGAGGAACATGTGGTTTGTGCCCATTAGTTACTGCATTTTGTGCAAAATTAGATTTCAGTCTTCACATGAAATAAGTGTGGCAGCCTGAAGCCACACTATTTAAAACTGTCAACAGTAGCTATGGCAGCAATTCATGAAATAATGTTAAGAGAAAAATATTTTAATTAACAAACTGGTCACATAAATTTTTTGCAATCGTTATGTAGGAGACAGCACTGCGTATCAGATAACTGTGGCTTGATGTATTACTCTGATCTGTATACTGCAGGATTTCCTTCAGAAAAATGCTCATTTGGGTACATACAGAGTCTTCACTTAATAAAAAGAAACATTTCTATTGAAAACGCATTGGATTTCTGAGCTATACTGATTCATTTTCACACCCATACAGAACAATCATAAATGGAGACGTCTGTCAAACAACTAATTTAAAGGGTATTTATACACTATTTGTGCTTTAATTTCTACTTCTGCTTACACAAGTCATTACCAGGGATTCTTTTAAATTAACAGTTTATAACAGCCAACAAATAATCTATAAATACACTGAAATTGTGATCAGTGTATAGATCAATCTTAAAAAAAAACCTGGGAAATTAAATGAGAAAAGAACTTTGTTAAAAGACAAGGTGATTCAAATGCATATTCCAAGCACTGATCCAAAACCTTAAAAGTGCTGAGTTACGGGGAATACCTGCCTTGCTACACAGACCACACATTATTTACAGTCAGTAGGTCACTACCACAACCCACAACTGAGATGGGCCCTCCACTTAGAAAGAGCAACAGACACATGGCACTGGCTATGCTGTAAAGTAAATTGTTAACTCTAATCTTAGCAACAGGAATGTGGTCTTGGAACATGGCCAGGGCCCAGCTCCCTGGAGAAGGTGGGAAAATCTCGTGAGGGCAGTATGCAGAGTAAGCTTCAGTATTAGCATTGATGCTGCATCCAAGCTCAACGCTGTATGAAAGAGACCTTGCCAGTTGCAAAGAAGCCCATCACTTTCCTTCTCCCCTTCCCAGGCCACATCAAAGGTGGAGCACCGGTTTTCTGTTATGACACACAAGGCTGGGTCACTGGTTGCTCCAGATGCATCTTTTTCGTTGGATGAGCAGGCCATGTTCTGCCCTGACATGCATCCTCTGTTTCCACACTGAAATCTAGGAAATCAGTTGGTTGCACAAGGTGTAAATCCGAGTAGAATTTGAGCCAGTCCCTGGGATGATGATGGTGATAGAAGCCTAGACTTCTGTCCCTAATTTATAACAATGGAAAATAAATATGTGCGGGGGGGCAGGGGGATAAGGTTGTTCTGGAGGAAAAGGTGAATCTGCCTATTGTAAAGGCCAACAGAAAAACCAGCTGGGACTGAGAAACGCAGGCTGGTCTGTTTCTAATCTTGGTCATTGAGCCTTTGAGAGGTGGCTGTTAACCACTGCTAAATGCCTTAGTGGGTCATCTCTTAGAGAAAGCAGCCAGTGTAAATCCGAGTGGCAAGTGGGGAGAACTGGTCTGGAGAATGGGGGGAGGCTACCTTTGGCCAACAGGCCAGCTGACCCTGCCAGAGAGGCTTGAGAAGGGAGAGCTCTGGATGCAGTGGGGAGCAGCTGTCGAGTCATTGAGGGAAGCTGAGAGGCTGAGCAAAGTGGTCAGAGAGAAGGGATTGGTCTCTGGAGAGGTAAGCAAGTCACTTTCCTTTCTCTCTATGACCAAGCTCAGAAGGGAGGAGAGTAATTCTAGATCAGGTAAACAAACCCTTTCTTTGTTTGAATTCCATTTCCTCTGTAGTGAATTAATCTTGTAGTCGTTGAGGTTACTGCTCTCACGCGGAGTTCCCCGGGGAAAAGAACCATGTAACCTTCACAGAGGGCTGCAGGAGGGGGCAGAGTCTCTAGAATCTGCAACCCCATCACAGCCTTGGTCAGGGGCCTGGCAGAGATGTGCTCCCAGTGAGGGGTGTTGCCATGAGGCTGTGGCAGGTGAACACAAGAGGATGGACCAAACAACAAAGCAAGAAAAAAGAGCTGGTGCTGGTGCTGATCCCCATGACACACTCAGAACACGAGCTACCCTAGAGCAAGCCCCTGGCTCTCACTTCCTGCTTCGCCACAACAGTCACACTGAGCATCCGAAACCATGCATCACGTTCTCAGCCAGCTCCCACTGCCCCACTTTGTGAAAATCCTGGAGAGCACGTACCCGGCTCTTGTGTACTGCGCTCTGCAGGAATAATGTAAATTCCCTTCTTCCAGAATGAGGCTCTAATTACTGAACAGAGCTGCAGGCTCAGTCTTGGGCCAACGTTACTGCACCTTTAACAATACTTCACGCTTGTGAAAGGGAAGAGGCCAGATTAGCCCTGGCTATGCAAACATCATCAGTGTCTAACTTTGTATTAACCCGCTGCATGCCAGCAGGTATCTGCTCTCTGCTGAGAGCCAAAAGGTCCTTCAGCCAAGACAGAGAGGCAGAGGCGAACAAGGGAAGCTTCTTTCACTAGTGTTGTTATGTGCAACTTTCAGCTCATTCCAGTGCGTCTGTCAGCATTTGTGACAATCCTGAAACATCAGCTTATGCTTCTTGTTGTCTCTGGTCCCTCATCCACTATCTCCCGCACCCCGTCACTCTATCCCCAAGATGCTTGGTCCCAGCAAGGGGAAGTGTCATGTTAACAGTCAGGCATGTAGCTTCTTTAATTGTAAAGAAAATCAACATTCCACAATGTGAGTTGGCTGCAGCCCACTGGAGTAGTGACGGGCACTAGCTATCTGATTCTAGCAGAACAAAACAGACATCTTGGCACCCCCATCCTCTGACCATATATAGGCTGAACTAGCCTTTTGGATGATATGGTTGATATCTGTGATCAGTACATAGCAATTAGAAAACACAGTTGTTATGAAATGACTGTGTCACTGGTGGTGTATAGGACAATCTCTAACTGTACTTTCCCTGGGGGTGTGTCAGATCGCAGAGCTGGAGAGGAGGCAGTGGGTTAGTTTTGAGAACAGTTCTTACAGGGAGATGTCCAGAGCTCTGAACAGCAATCATACCATGAGCACACAACTGATTGAGAGCACTCGTTGTACCAATCTGAGCACACAACTCCCTCAGCTCACCAATCACACCAACGTAAGTACACAATGGACTTTTGAAACCGTGACATGCAGAAGGAAATGAGAGGAGGGCAAGGACTTTGCTCCTGTCCAGGTTGCTTTGGTGTCATGCGAGCAGAGTTCCCGTTTTAAAGCTTTAACAATCCTTATATTCTTTTTATGGTAGCTCCTTAGGAGCATATTTTTATACTGTAAAAGGAGCAAACAAATGACTAACTCCATGAAGCCCCCAGCCTGGCTACTAACATGACCATCTGCAGCTACCTGAGACTACCAAGTTGTTACATTGTGCTGCGAATCAGGCCTCAATCGCTCCAGTTCCATTTGCTTTGAGCAGCATAGCGCCTCTGACGCAGAGCTGAGCAGCTCTGATCCCATCCAGTAAAAGGCAAGGGGTACCAGTGCACACTAGACAGTTCGTTACACCACCCTCCCCTGTGAAGCTAGATTTTGTAGGACTGTTCAGACATGGATGATTTTGCTAACTCTTGTGCCTTGCAATATACTAGTATAACAGGGAGTGTCACAAGGGAATTCTCCACCCCAAAGTGCCTGGGTTTGTGGGTTTCACTCTCACTTTGGTATTGGACCATGGCAAAAAAAAAGTTGACAAATAGTTTATTAATTGAAAAAATCTGTGCTTGGTCAACTAAAACTATTAGAGAAGTTGGGTCAAATCTGGGAAATAAATTCAGCTGCAAAAAAATGGAAAATATTTTTTTTAGTCAGATGATTTGTTTTGAAATTTAGCTAGATTTTTTTATTTTTAAAAGGGTAAGAATACACCTGAAAGTGAAACGAGACATTCTGTTTAACCTGTAGGCTCAGCAAATGAAAAGACCAGCTAGTGTAGAATAAATAGCAAAGCAGGCAAGTGGTGATGGGTTGTGAGGGGAACGAGCCGGGAGGTGAGATTGGAAACAGAGCATAAAGGGAACAGTGCAGAAAGTGAAACCAAAGGCTGAACTGCTGACCTGCATGTTTTTGGAAATGGATTTGTTTCTAAGAATAACCTGCTTGTACAGTGTAGTACAACATGTGCAGCCTCAAACCAAAAAGGCATTTTGGTCTAACAAGTGAAAACTGATATAGTGAGGTTATTATCATCTGAACATGTGAATTGGAAACATATGTTGAGTGATTAAAGGCATAGGCCTGGATGGGGCATCACTCAGAGAAGAGCCATGGTTTGGAAATTGCCATATTTTACCATTGGTTTCACTAGTATTTGCCATGATGGAAATAATGGAGGACACAGCCACTGAAAAGTCCCACTAAGATCATAGCCCTACATATAAGACGTTTGCTTTGGAAACACCTCTCCAAGGCTCCTGTAAGCCTGGTGCTTTGTGTATGCTGTCCCATGGCTAGGTTAGAATTTCACTCTGTCTGTAATTGGACTGAGTGCCAGGAGCAGACTTGATAGCAAGGATTCAACTTGGAAAAAGTGTGCAATCTGAAAGGTTGGCCACTGAATGATGTTCCTTCAGTGCCTGCACACCAGGTCAGGTCAGCACACACCAGGGGCTGGTGCAGACAGTTTACAAACTGTGTGCCGGAAGCAACCAATAGATAATGTTAAACCTATCGGTGGAGTCAACAGATACAGTACAGTTGAGTGAGTGGGGCAGAAGTATTGGTTCAATCCATGTTTATTCTAAATCACTTTCTGCTTTTCTGTTTATACTACATAGAATACATGTCTTTCCCTAATGGTTTGGAGCTAATAACAGATACAAGGTTTAACTCAGTCGCCATATTTCTTCATGAAGAAATAATAATAAAATTCTTGTAATGTGTGTTTGGACTAGATATTAATCTGAACCAGGACTGGGTCCAAACACACTAGCCCAAACTCTGCAAACTTCAGAACCAGCCCCTGGTTAAAAATGACTGGATTAAAATACTGAGTGTATTTGGGACTCAGCATTACACAGGATACTTGGGTGCCCTTAACTAATTAGCATCTGAGCAGCTCAAGTCAGTGTCAGTTCTCCACTGCTACATAAAACACACAGTTGCACCTACAGGAAAAATGGGGAGCCCGTCTCTGTGGGCAGGCAATGCAGCCATAGCTCTGGTGAGGAAGCCCTCAGCACGGCCAGAGTGACAGTGGGGGATGCAGCAAACATTTATATTTGTGGCAGCATTAATGTTATACACACACACCCCAAAATCAGGAAATTCTAATATTAATGTTCTCATAATTTCACTGATTCCTCTACATTGACTAACCATACCTGATTGCTTTGAGGCTGGGAAATCTGCAAGTGAAAATGCGTCTTTCACATTGCCAGAGGAAACATAAACATACATTTCCTGACATTTTGGGATCTACATTTGCAGGCTTCTCGGTTCATTTCAGCGGGGTTTTGTTTATTTATTTCCTTTACTCTGAGTTCCCAAAGAGCTCCTGATTCTCTGGAGGTTAAAACTAACCCTCAAAGCAATACCACACCAGCCTAACACAGACATCTTATCAATTGGGTCTGTCTCACTGCAGTGAAGGGGAGATGAAATGTCATCGTCATTAGTATGTTGTAGTCATTGCTCTCACTTGTCAATGGCTAAAGACCAGATGATGTGGCTATCAGAAGGTACCTACGAGGTGTGTGACGCACCAGTACATGTGAGCTACAGGTCCCCCTCTGTTCTGATCTGCAGAGGATATGAGTCTTACCACCCTCCTAGGAAGCTATAGTAGTTTACACTTTAAGCTCTGGAAGTCTCTGGTTCTACCCCGGTGTGTTGGTTAAGATGAGACCCATCTCATAAGTGTGAGAGGTGCCAGATTCAAATCCTGGACGTGTTCCCACTTACATACTCATATACCTCCCATGTAACATTGTACAGACCCTATGGTGGGTCTACTCTGCAGTACAGTGATAGCTCCTTTTCTAAATACTGCAGTTACCAAATAAGATTGAATGCTGAATGTTCAGTAGCTCAAAGTATCCAATGTTTTCAGTTTGTAACATGATGCATGCATTCCTGCAACAGAAGAAGCAGATTTTGGTGTCTGTTGTGGTGAAGCAATATAAGATTTATAGAGCCAAGAAGTGAATGTTGCCTAAGGCAAAGCTAATGCACGCTGAACCATGGGGACAAGGAGGAATGGGGGAGACAGTCCTATGGGCTGAGTGTTTGTGTTATTTACATTCAGATCCCAAAGGATGGCCTCATTAAAAATTCCTATGTAGACACGTGGATACAGGTATGCAGTATATGTAGATGTTGTGCTGAGAACTGACTATTTCCTCCATGAAATTAGCCTTTTTTTCCTGCTTTTAGAACATGCTGCAAATTCCAGATTTATTTATCATTCCAATGTAGGTGACATTTTTTTCCAAGATTTAAAATGTTTTGTTCCTCTTTGGATGGGTCCTGAACAGCTTCCTCTGTGCATTTGATACTTGAAATTCAAAATGTGAGCTGAAAGAAAAGGAGTATTTGTGGCACCTTAGAGACTAACAAATTTATTTGAGCATAAGCTTTCATGAGCTACAGCTCACTTCATCAGTCCACTGAATACATCCGATGAGGTGAGCTGTAGTTCACGAAAGCTTATGCTCAAATAAATTTGTTAGTCTCTAAAGTGCCACAAGTCCTCCTGTTCTTTTTGCCAATACAGACTAACACGGCTGCTACTCTGAAAAATGTGAGCTGTGTTGGTTAATTGTGATTAGTCACATGAGTCACATGGTTTTATTTCTGTTCCTTAATTGGATGAATGGAAGTCTTAAAACCAACCAGGCTTGAAGAAGCCATTGGCACTTGAGTCTCTCAGGAGAGGAAAGGGTTTCTGGGGAGGACGCAGAGAAGCAGAATTAGAATATTTTAGACATTCTAAACCCTCTCCCATATACTAATGTTGACCCGAGGCAGCACTGCTCAAACAAATAGGGTTTTGTTATGCTATTGGCTGAGTGCGGAGTCTACACTTGATTTTCTCTCATCCTATTTATTTATACAAAATAATTGTAAATGTGTACCTGATCCTTTTTGGAAAGGACTCGGTCAGAACTTTTCCTGGCTCAGTTAACGGCCTCTGGGCCAGAGCTCTCGAAAGGGGTTCTGGGCACCCTGTCCCTCTGGTATGTCAAGCAAAGTCCCAGGGCACATAAAGAATTTTACTTCCATGCGAACATTCACACGTGTGAGTTTATAATCCGTGAGCAGTTCTGTGAATAAAACTCAATTGTTCAAAGCTCTGCAAGCACAGAGGGGTGCTGGACACAAGTGAAGGAAGTTCAGTTTTAGACTTGAGGAAGCACTAAATAAAAGAGTGTAGCAGCTTCTTTCCTGTTTGTTTTATTCTGTTGATTTGGTGTGTGAAGCCTGAATGAACATCAGAAACTCCTGGACTCTCCTCAGATAGCCAGAAATTAAAAGGTCAATGTTAAAAGAGTAAACAAACTTTCTGAAGGGGAGAGGAAGTAGGATTAAAAAAACTCTAGGGCCTAATTCTGCTCTTAGTTCATGGGCAAAGGGGTGGGGGGGTCTTCACCCACCCCAAAAATATTAGGGGTTGCATTAATAAATACAGAAAACACTGAGTTTGGAACAGAATTTTGCTTTCCTTTGCTTTCAGTTTATGAAAGGTGGACAGATTTAGTCCTGGTACAACTACTCATTACAGCATTACTATTTAAAATGTGAGTAAAGAAAACTTACAAGTCTGAAAACATTTCAAATAATGATCTTTGCCCTGGAGTTCTTGAAATAAATTCTTCTGCAACACCCATACATGTAAAATTATACACCAGTTAAGCTGTGATTGTCCCATGATGAATCAAAACCATGTTTTAATTTGATGTAGAGCATTGAAACTCCATTCATTTACAGCACTGGTTGCTGCTACCACCAAAATCAGTTTTATCAACTTTACCACTTCGGAAAACAGCTGATGTTCAGTTTGGCCGAGCAACCTGAGATATTTCTGAACTGACTTTAATAATCTTTCTGTAAACTGATGGTCAGCTTGCAACAGATGTAGCTGAGTCATCATTTGACCATGGTTAAAATCAGAACCATACATCTGAAGCTTGTCTTGAACTTGCATTTTAATTACATTTTAAGTTATAAGGGTTGCAAGATTTTGAATAATTTTGTAGTTTTTTTGTTCTAACCTTGATTGTATACTGGGCAAAGTAAAATCAATTACTTCAAAGTAGATCTACTTATAAAATTCATTTGCTGAATTTGGGGACCTGAGTTCACCTGTCCCTATTGGCCTTTTCTTCAGAACTTTTCTCTTTCTTGTAAGCTCAGGCATTCTGACTATCTCCAACTTTAAACTTTTCAGATAGATTTGCTCCCAGAATGAGTTGTAGCTTTCACCTGATCAGATGGACTGAAATGAATTAAATGTCATTTTCATAAATATAATTTTTACTTGGCCTTCTACTGCTAAAATGACTGTTGCATGCCAAGTTTTGAACAGATTATCTACCATGTTTAGGACTTTTCAACCTTGTTCAGTATAAAAAGGAATGAAACTTTTCCATTTGAGCTGCTATTCAAACGCTCATGTCAGGATCTTTCACTGCATCCTTTGAGGTGCAAAACCTCTCCACTGAAGGGCATTCTTTCAGCGTGTTCAATATAATGGCCTCACCATCAAGGCTATGTCTACACTGCGCACTTTACAGCAGCACAGCTGTGTTGCTACAGCAGTGCCGCTGTAAGGTATGCAGTGTAACCACTCTTTGTCAGCAGGTGAGAGCTTTCCCGCTGACAAAATAAAATCACCCCCAACGAGGGGCGGGAGCTTTGCTGGCGGGAGAGCGTCTCCCAATACTCAGTAAAACTTTTGTCAGTGAGGGTTTTTCATCAGTAAAACTTTTGTCAGTAAGGGTTTTTTTTCACCCTTGACCGACAAAAGTTTTACCGACGAAAGTGCCAGTGTAGACAGTGCCTAAGTCCTTGTCTGGCAAAATAACATATGCTAATTAGTATCCTCATTAAGATCTTCCTGCTTGCTTCTTTCTTCTGAAAGTACTGAAAACCTAGCATAGTACCGAAATTCTTGTTGTCTTTTGAAGAATATCTGCTGCTTCCTGGTGACACAAAGAAACTTGGTGCCTCTCAAATTTGTCTTGAGTCTTTTTTCTAATTAGATAATCCAGAATTTGTGAATGCTTCTTCTGTGTACTTAGTCAAAAGTAGTTTGTACTTAGCAGCTGTACAACAGTAGAAACATATTGTCCTGTCAGAATAATGGAGCCACTGAAAATCCTCAAACCAGGATGAGCAGAAGAATGGCTTGTTTTCCAAAGTTACACACAGAGAAAGACATCAGTCGTGGTTGATGGGGTGTCTCAGACGTGCTAACAGTACAGGCAGCTGGCATTTGATTTCTGTTGCTGGCAATGGAGGAGACAGCTTAGTACTACAACCAGCAGAAGTTGATCTGCTTGTTGTTGGAAGTGTAGTTTCCTCCTTTGTACTGCTATATTTCAATGATTTCATTTTAGCACTTGGAAAACACACTTTGTTTGTATCCTTCCCGCAGCCACCGCTCAGTAAGAACGATATAGGACTTCAAAATTAAAACACACAACACTCTCTGGCAAACTGAGCTGGCCTCTTAGTTTGTTATAGTCACTGCTTCTTTGTAGAACAGTCTATCATATGGCAGAATGAAGAAAGGGGGCAGCCTATGCCTGATCTGTTGGTACTTCACAGACAAGGAGAAGACTACAAATAAAATGGCAGCTGAAGGCCTTTTGACTCCAAGCATGATGGGATTCATGCCAAAGAATCATGGGCTCCATGATGTCTAGCCACCCCTTCCCTTTGTGTACAGAGCACATGGAACTAGTGTAGGCGGTCGGGTGGCGGTGGTAGAGAAGACCCAGTCAGGAGGCACTGGGAATCAGCTCCAGAGGCGTGACAGCTGGCTGGATCTATCCTAGGTCTTCCCAGAGAGAGGGGATCTGACATTGGCCACAGAGACAGAAAAAGAGGCTCAGTAGTCCTGGTGAGACAAGGACAGAATCAGACAGACTGGCTGAAGGAAGAGCAGGAGAAACACATCTGAGCATCACCCAGGCACACAGAATTGCCTGTCACACAGGAAGAGAGCACCTGCTTGCTGAGCTGTTTTCCAGCCAGTGAAGAAAGGCGCCAGAGCCTGCTGCAAGACAGCCCCTCAACCCAGCCCTGGCCACTGAGAGCCAGCTGGTGCCCTGGAAGGCAGAGAGAGACTTCAAGCACTGAGATGATCAGAGAACTGCACCCCCTCCTGGACTGAAGAGCAAACTATGAGTTATCGGGGACTGGCCCAGCTACAATCAGAGTATCGAAAAATCTTCAACAGCTGTTATCTTAATAATATTTAAATCTACTTGCACCCAAATAAAAAAAGTTGTCTACACCTCTGCAATTGCATCAGTCCCCCTCCCCCCAAGAAATTCCACTACTTTTGGTGCTGTTACTCCTTATTTACACTGGAGTGAGAAGAGAATCATGCCACAAATGCTGATAAGACAGTTAGGAAGCAGAAATTTGCCTGTAGAATCTGATTGGCTAACACTATTTCAGCCCCCCCACCCCTGTTGATCTCTGAGAGAAAAGCTGTAGAAACATCTTGACACATCACATGACTCGAAAAGCGTTATATCAGAGCCAGGTGTCATTATTGCTGCTGTTGTTTTGATTAATATTATTTTCAGCCAGTCATGAACCAGGCTTCTTTTCCTGTAAATATTAGCTGCAAGGCTACAGTTCAGAAGTGTTCTGAATTTAGTTTCTCTTCTTACATCCATCTGTTTAAACATCTTTTTGGCACCTGTGTGACTGCTGCTGGAATACTGTGTCCATTTCTGGCATGTACAATTCAAGGAGGATATTGGTAAATTGGAGAGGGTTCAGAGAAGAGCCACAAGAATGATTAAAGGATTAGAAAACCTGCCTTATAGTGACAGACTCAAAAATCTCAGTCTATTTAGTTTAAAAAAGAGAAGGTTAAGGGGTGACTTGATCACAGTCTATAACTACCTACATGGGGAACAAATATTTAATAACGGGCTCTTCACTCTAGAAGAGAAATGTATAACACCATCCAATGGCTGGAAGAAAAAGTTAAACAAATTCAGACTGGAAATAAGGCATACATTTTTAACAGTGACCATAATTCATCACTGGAACACTTTATCAAGGGTCGTGGTGGATTCTCCATCACTGGCAATTTTTAAATCAAGACTGACTGTTTTTCTAAAAGATCTGCTGTAGTTCCAAACCAATTCTTTATAGGAAATTCTCTGACCCGTGTTATACAGGAGGTCAGACTAGATCATCACAATGGTCCCTTCTGGCTTTAGAATCTATGAACACCTGTTTCAAATGTGTAGAACTGTTTGTTGTCTGTCCTATGCCAAATGTATTAACAATCAATTGGATGTATCTGTTTAAAGCATTGCAGTGAGATATGCTATTTTAAGGCATTTCTCCATCAGGTCATGCGGAACGGAGAGTCCACCCTTTTCGATATTTCACACTTGGTACTTATCTGTATTCACTCTGTGATATTTTGTCTAATGCAAAATGTGGAGATTAGCTTTCATTTCACTTTCACGATTTAGATTTCACTGAAATGTAGCCGCCACAACAGTCTGTATGAGATCGTGTCCATATGTTCCTAATACATTATATATGCTGTGATAGCGATGTTATGCGGTAGACGTCTACTCATGGAGACACAGAAAGCCTAATCCTGTGAGGTGCTTGCTGCTTCCTAGCAGGGCCAGACCTTGTGTGGACAAGCTGGTTCTGCAATCAAAGAAGATCAGCTTGCTTCTGATTCATTAAGCAGCTCTGAATAGCATTTGGCTCTTCAGCTATGATAACACTCTGCAGAAAGCCTTTTCAGCTGCCTTGCTGTGTGTTCAAAAAGTATTTTTGTTTCTGAAGTGTCTCTAAATTAAACTCCCTCCCTGTATTTGCTAAATCCCCAGGGGTGAGGTTATGGTGTAAGTACTTCCTGAGCTGAACAGAATTCTTTACTTGACAGCCAGCATTTCAGATCTGGAGACTCTCAGCCCTGACTGACATGGGGACTGGTTGTTTTTTTTTTTCTCCACACCATTTTATTTCTGATTGTTAACTGAGAATATTTCAGGTATGAAAATCTGCGAAGAGTATATTCACAGTTAGAAACCTGAAAAGTGAAAAAGGTTAATGACGGAGAATGTTTCTCATTTAATGTTGCAATACAGGCCAAGAATACAAATCCTTCCCAAAAGGTGGGCCTCAGTTTCATTTCTTATTGACTAGAAACGCTCTGGCACCTAAATGTAATTTAATTTTAACAGATAGAGGTGTCCTCTATGATGAGCATTATTTTCACAAGGAGAAATGTTTGCTTTATACAGACTGAACACATTATGGTAGCAGGAGCTTTATCAAGTAGATAGATAGATAGATAGATAGATAGATAGATAGACTTTGAGATTTAGTGATAAAAAGCATGTATAAGAGGTGGATTTATTGTTATTATTATTAGTGGAATGTCTGAGGTTCCATTCAGCTGCATATACAAAATCTCAGAAGCTCATTGGTCTAGAAATATCAGAAGAACAGTGCTATAGTACTATCTTCATCAGATGCATGGAGTGGAAAATATAGTAGGCAGGTATAAATACACAGCACATGAAAAGATGGGAGTTGTCTTACCAAGCATGGGAGGGTCAATGCTAATGAGGCCAATTCAGTTAGGGTGGATGTGGCCCATTTCCAACAGTTGACAAGAAGGGGTGAATATCGACGGGGGGCGGAGGGGGGGGAATGTTGTGACCCAGCCACTCCTAGTCTTTATTCAGGCCTAATTTGATGGTGTCAAGTTTGTAAATTAATTCCAGTTCTGCAGTTTCTCGTTGAAGTCTGTTTTTGTTGTTCAAGAATTGCTACTTTTAAGTCTGATATAGAGTGTCCAGGGAGATTTAAGTGTTCTCCTACTGGGTTTTGAATGTTACAATTCTTGATGTCTGATTTGTGTCCATTTATTCGTTTGCGTAGAGACTGTCCGATTTTGCCTATGTACATGGCAGAGGGGCATTGCTGGCACATGATGGCATATATCACATTGGTAGATGTGCAGGTGAACGAGACCTTGATGGTGTGGCTGATGTGGTGAGGTCCTATGATGGTGTCCCTTGAATATATATGCGGACAGAGCTAAATGGGTTAATTACTTCTTACTTCCACCCCTGTGCTTCCCCTTTTATCCCTGGCTTCTACCGCTCCCCTTTCTTTTCATTTCACCTCATCCTGTCCACAAGGGAAGTGCTAGTTTCTGCCTATGCAGGACGACAGTTGGCAATGTGCTGGAGAACGTGGGGGTTGCATGGTCATTTCTTCACCCAGCTGGCAGAGAGAGGCCGTGCAACTGACCTCTTGTCAACAGCCACAGCCTTGTACAGATTGTGCCCCAGACATGGTGAATACATACGGGGAGCTTTCCATCACTTTGCTGACTTAGAAGAGGTGTGACTAAATCCCCTGGGCTGCTGGGGAAATCCCACTCATCCTTTTTTATACATGTATCATTTCCTGGTAAAAACAGAATCTCTTGAAACACTTTTCTCCCCCTAAATCATTTGTTACAATACCCAACGGGGCTGAACGTTTAAATATTTGGTTTAGTTTCTGGATCCCTGGCGGGAGCGCTGGCCCAGGCCTGCGTTTCTCCCCTTTACAATACCACAGGCAGACAGTGGACATCTCAGCAGATGATTTCACTCGCTGGCCCCATAGGCTCTTTCCCATTCACATAGCTGCCTTTGGAGAAGGGAAACAACAGCTTCTGTCCTGGCAGGATTTCATAAATCACAGGAATTCACAGCCTGCCCCTTAACTGTCACATGCTCATTACTGCAAACAATCACCTTCCAACTTACTCAGAGACCCATTCCTTCTGGCCCCTGGGGAATTCAGCAGGTCAGGAAGGCTATATTGGTTTAATTTCAACAACACAGTCAGACCCTCTCTGCCACTGCATGGGAGAGAAATGTAGATACAATGTAATGTGACTGAAAATAGCCTGTGCCCTGAAAAAGACGAGATTAACAGTTTAAGGGAAATTAATGACAGGTCACTTGGACAGTAATTGTCGAAGCATACCCCAGCACTGCATCACACACTTCTCAGGCCCATTGGACAGCGACTCAGGCTGTGATCCCCAGCACTTATCTCTGTTTTATACTTTATGAAAAATGGATTGACTCCTTTTGCCCACAAAGTTGCATTAACTCAGAAATAAAATGTTGTTTATGGGCAACTTTGTTTTCCCCTATCAGCAGGGGCCAGTTTTATAAGAACAGGGCACCAGTTCCTAATACTGCAAAGTACCTGCATATTTGAGATGGCAAACTGAAGTCTCCTGTTATTATCTTAGCTGGAAAGATTCCTAAAGTTAAATAGAAACAGCAGGGAGCATTTTCCATTCTTTCTGCCTTCACCCAGCCCCTGTGCTGTCTGGGAGGCTTGGAAGAACAGGGCAGGCTGCATCCTGGACTTCTACCAGGAGATATCATGAATACACAGACCCAAGTGGGTGGGGTGGTAAGAGCCATCCCCCTGTCACTGTCCCTGTCCCTGCCATCACTCTGCTTGTGGTGCTGAGATGTGCTGGGACTCCTGACAGAGAGGGCTCCATGCCAGAGTGAGCCACCCTGCGGACTCCACCTAGCACAGCAGATGTCTACTGCCAGCGTCTTTGTCCACTGGTTCCCTCAGAGCCTAGGGTTGCCAACTTTCTAATTGCACAAAACCGAACACCCTTGCCCTGCCCCTTCCCTGAGACCCCACCCCTCCACGCCCTTGCTCTAAGGCCCTGCCCCCAGCTCTCTCCATTCCCCCCTCCCTGTGTGGCTCTCTCTCCAGTACCCTCACTCACTCACTCATTTTCACCGGGCTGGGGCAGAGGATGGGGTGCATCGGGGTGAGGGCTCCAGCTGGGGGTTTGGGCTCTGGGATGGGGCTAGGGGTGAAGGGTTTGGGGTTCAGGAGGGGGCTCCAGGCTGGGGCAGAGGGTTGGAGTGTGTGGTGGGGTGAGGGCTCTGGCTGGGAGTGCAGGCTCTGGGGTGGGGCCAGGGATGAAGGGTTTGGGGTGCAGGAGGGGGCTCCAGACTGGGGCCAAGGGATTTGGAGTGGAGGAGGGGGTTCAAGCTCCAGGAAGGAGTTTAGGTGTGGGAGGGGGCTCAGGGCTGGGCAGCATTTCGGGTGCAGGAGGGGGTGTGGGCTCTGGGAAGGAGTTTGGGTGCGGGAGGGTGCTCAGGGTTGGGGCTTGGGGTGCAGAAGGAGGTGAGGGGTGTAGGCTCCAGGCAGCACTCACCTTTGGCGACTCCCCACAAGTGGCGACATGTCCTTCGGCTCCTAGGCAGAGGCATGGCCAGGCAGTTCCCAGCCAATGGAAGCTGTGGAGCCAGCACTTGAAGCAGGGACGGGGCAGCACATGGAGCCCCCACGGCTGTTCCTTCACCTAGGAGCCAAGAGACATGTCGCTGCTTCCAGGGAGCCGCGTGGAGCCAGGTAGGGAGCCTGCCAGCCCTGTGCCAACTGGACTTTTAATGACCCAGTCAGCAGTGCTGACCGGAGCTGCCAGGGTCCCTTTTCAACCAGGCGTTCCAGTCAAAAACCGGACACCTGGCAACCCTAACCGAACCCCAGGCAGCATCAGTGGAAGTGCTCTTTATCCCCCTCTACTCCCTGCTGGCAGATCAGCCTGGGGGAGACTAGCTCACCTCTGGTGCTCCCAGATAGTTACTCCAGTGTGATAAATGCACAATGTTACCACTGGATTTGAAAGCCGACATATGCACTGCCAGCCTGTGAGCATAACCCTGAGCCTCAGGTGGCTGTGTCCTTGCTGTGGTCTGCCAGCGGCATCAGTTAGAGCAATCTCTGCACCTTTCAGGATCAGGCCTCCGCTGCCTACTGGAGTGCAGATAGGCTTTCTGGAGCAGCTTTCTCCTGTCCTGGGGCTGATCCCAGACCCACCAAAGTCCTTGGGAGCCTTTCCATTGACTTTAATAGGCTTTGGCTCAGCCTTTTGTCAGGCCCATCCAAGCAGACATGAAGAGTTAGGTAATCTGACCCGAAATGACCTCAGGAGCTGGAAACACCCTCAGCCTTGGTAGCTTCTCTGCCTTCCTTTCTCATGCACTTTCCCTGGTACCACCAGGCTGAACTGTGCCATGTAGGTGCAGCTCTTTGCAGGGGCCAGTGCAGTGCACACCACCCCTGGGGGAGCTTGGGGAGGGACTGCACCTCATGCACAGGGCAAGCCTCAGGGAGACATTGCACCGCCTCTGTGCTTGTGCAGGGATAAGGCTCATTCTGGCCCATGCAATCTCCTGGACCTCCTTCTTGTGTATTTCTTTCCATCTCCCTATGGCTGGTCTCACGGATCTCCATGTGGCTGGAGCTGCTCTGGATGAATCCCTTGTGTGACGCTGCCCCTGCCTCACTCCCATGCAGAAAAGTCACCAGACCACCCCCAGGTTTTCTCATAAAACAGAAGCATTTTCTCTGCTGCCAAAGTCACACACCCCTCCCCCCCATACAGAGCTTGGCTGCCGCTTCCCTTTAGCGCAATGTATTCACATGATTTTCTTGAGGATTGCTCTGCCTCTCAAGAATGCCCTGCAGCTGCAGGGAGAAAGTCTGCCTCCGACTCTTCCCGTGAAGCGTGTGCTCTGTGTCAGGGAGATGGATTCTGTCTGGCAGATTTAAATAAAGAGAGAAGTAAATTCCTCTCTAAGACTGTCTTTCATCCTGACACTCTGGAGCCAAACTCGGGCTCTGGAAAGAGCCTTGTGGTTTTCTTTTATTCATTTAGTTCCGGAGCCACAGGGTCACATGGCCAGAAGGCTGGGGCACTGCATGGGTCAGCTTTTTTAAAACAGTTTTTATTTTCCAAAACAAAGGGTGTTAAAACCTACAGCAACCTAATGCAGCTGTGCAATACTGGGGGCGCTGCCGTCGGCACTTGGGCTTGGGCAAATAGCAATGCCAGGCCTAGGAATCGCAGTAATCACAGCTTGGGAACTTGGTCAAACTTCTTATTTTAGCTTCAATAGATCAGACCTTGGGCCCTTGCTTGGGGCTCACACTGAGATCTACACTGGAATCTTATCCAAAGCTTGGAACTGTTCAGAGCCTGGCTTGGCCCAGCTCTAAAAGTAAAATCTCTATCAAAGCCTACTGGAAACTGGCCTGATCTGTGCCATACCCAGGGTCATGGGTGGACTGGGAGGGTGAAATTCCTCCCCAGGCAGACAGCCAGGGTTACATGCCACTGAAGTCAGCCCGAATGACTGATGGAAAAAGTAGCAGAGCCCAGCAATGAACGGCAAGGCCCATGTCAAGCAGTGTGCTTGGGGGAGGGGAATGGATCAGTGTTCACGTCGTGCTCCCTGTCAGTACCTGAGCCAAGCTGGTGAAGCTAATGATCCAACCAGTGGACCAAATTCAGTGATTAATCCTGGCCATGTGCCGCACATTGCACATAGGCTAAGAAGTGTGTTGCTCCCCACCCTATTTATGGACAAGTTACATCCAACATCAGCTGAGTTTGCAAATGACAAAGGAATCTCCAGGGAAGCTCTGGAGGAATTTGCACACAGTTGGCAGGCCCAGGTGCTCAGCAGGCAGCTATAACTGGAGCCCCTGGGTGGCCTTATGCACCACAAGAGACAGCAGGAGCAAGACAAGGAAGATGCCTGCAGAGCTAGGAGGAAGCGGTCACAAAAGAGCCAAGAACATGGATTGATGGACAACCACATCGGAAAGCTTTTCAAACCACTGGTTTAACAAGAAACGTAATGTGCATATGTAATCTTGCCAAGATAGCTCCAAACGCTATGTACAGCTGTAGGAATGAGAGATCCAACATCAACGTGCACCAGGTAAATGGTCCTAGATACACTGTTACAGAGCCTTTCACTGATGGTGGGTGAAAGACATTCCAACCTGGTCAATGGCCTCTGTGAGAGAGCCTGGTGGGCTGGCGTTTAGAGCACACAAACCATCATCCAATTGGTGCTGTTTTTTTTTTCCGTCCCGTTGGTAGGTTCCAGAGAGAAGCCGAGGTTAGAGTGGCCCCTGGGGACTCAAGGCAGATGGCTTAGAAAACTGCAAGCCTCCCTGCACTGACCCAGACATCGCTGGGTCTAGTTCAGAGCATAGCAATGTTCTGGCCCATGAGGAAGCCGCAGCAGAAAACAGCCCTGTGCTCTAGGAGCATATCCCTGGGGCATGAAGAGAAGGAGAAAGATGGTTTGTGTCTTATGCAGCTGGCTTCCACCCGCTCCCTGTACTCCAAGCCCCATCTTCTTTGGGTTCACCCACTGTGGGTCTAACTGCTTCCCTCCCTACCTCGGGTTCCCTTCCAGGGAGGGGTGGGGCACAGAGAAGCATGCAGAAGCTGGCCTTGCTGTTGCTTGTGTTGTACCTATTTTGTGGCTAACAGGAGGATTTTAGACGCCAGCACTGTCATTCCAGCACCTTCCACCAGCAATAAATTCCCTCCAAAATAAAGGAAAGTGATCCAGCTCCATTGTTACACATAAACCCCGGAGTTATACAATGTCCTGCAAACATCAGATAAAACAATAACTCAGAAAAGGTCATAACAACACCAGCCATGTCATGAATAGCAGCTACAAGTAGCGGCCAGCGACTGATTCAGTCTAAGACCAGAGAGATGAAAAGGTTGAAATGCTGTTGGCTTTAATCCTTTTGTAGTGTGCTCCAAGCAGCTGTCAACTGCTGAAAATTCCAATGGCCAGGACCTCCCAAAGGGAAATAAAACCTTTGGAATGACCAGCTTCAAGAAAACACAAGATCTGAGATGATGCAATGATGGGGAAAACATGAGTAAATTCAGAAGATAAGTTGGTGCTTTGCCAAGCAATGTCCTCCAGATAAGCCTGTACCAGGGCTTCAAAGTCATGTGCTTAATGAGCAATAGTTCATTAGATTATATAAATCACTAGGATGGATATAGAAAGGAGTAATAAATGAATGAATCAATCAATCAACAATAAAAAACTCTAGGGAAGTGATCTTTAGAGAAGGATGAATTTTTCGTAAACAATGTCTCCAATGCATTAGATACAAATGATCCCTCCTTTAATAGAATCCATGCTGTTCTCACTGTCTTATTCTCATACAAACATCCCAAGAAATATTTGTCCTTTCCTATAGTCACTGCAGTTACAAATCGGGAAGGCCTTCTAGACCAGTGGTATGCAAACTGGGTGGCGCACCCTTCTGGAGGGCATAAGAGGTTCGGGGGGGGGGGGGTTGCAAAGAAACTGGGATCCTGCACCTCCCACAGAACCTGCTGCCATAGTAGCAGAAGTGGGATAAAAATAGAGTGGGTATTGCGGAGTGGGACGAGAGCGGGATTAAAAAAAATAATCCTCCCATGCCGCAAATAACATGAATGCTCTGGCCAGCAGTCGCCACTTTCTGGCCGCCCAGCTCTGAAGGCAGTGCCGCCGCCAGCAGCAGTGCAGAAGTAAGGGGGCAAAGGAGGGGGGGCATGACAAATTCCATGAATGGTAAGGGGGTCGCAACTGGAAGAGTTTGTGCACCACTGTTCTAGACCATGTCAAGGAGCTGCAGAGGATTATTCCCGGCAGTGTATGATGCAACTTTACATGTCTCAAGCCCTGGTACTTCGAGCCCTCCCCTCAGAAGACTGTACCCAAGATTGGGAGATTTCAAAAATGCTAATAGGCCCTGATGCTCAGCCCATATTTTCTTTTTCTTAATTTCTTCGCTCTCTCCAAGCCACACCCACCTGGACCTCCTTACACAATGGCTGTCACTCCCTCCTTGGAGTTTGCTGCCTCCCGACACATGTAGACACAGATCATGTCACTGACTGTCATTGCTTCGCTCTCCACTCTTAGTGTTCAGGTCTTTCCTCTTCTGTTGCTCAGGTGCCCCCTCGCCAATGCAGGAGGGTTGGTGCAGTGCAAGGGCTCACCCTGTATTGCTAGTATTTGGTAGAGTACTTACTGATCTTCTGAGTGAGTACATTCATGGTGTGCACCATGCCAGCTCCTCTCAGACCCTGTCTGTCATCCGAGAGTCAACAGGTGCGGAAGCAGCCATCTTTAGAACATCAGGATGGGCACCGAGTGCTGGGGCAGCTGCCTTGTCCTTGGTGCCGAGATAGTAAAATAATAGGCCAGCCTTCTCACGGTGGGAGCAGTATAAAAATAGCCATGCTAGAAAAGGGTTAAACCTTCCAGTGCAAAGATGAGTCTGAACTGCACAGTCCCCTCTGCTTCAAGCGGGATGGCGCCTGGGCTCTGGGTTTGGGCCTGTCTATTTTAGCTCCACATCTCTGAATTGCTTCCCATTTATTGACTCCTTTTAGGACTGAGGTGCCTTCCTCTGGTCCCTGAACTCTAGATGTCGTGTCAGCCACGCTGCATGGACAGGAGCTCCCCACCTGCTCCTGGACATGGCTCCCCTTCACCCCTGTCCCAATCGCACACTAGTGTAACTCTGTTGACTTCACAAAAAGAAAAGGAGGACTTGTGGCACCTTAGAGACTAACAAATTTATTTGAGTATAAGCTTTCGTGAGCGACAACTCACTTCATCGGATGCATGTAGTGGAAAATACAGTGGGGAGATTTATATACACAGAGAACATGAAACAATGGGTGTTACCATACACACTGTAATGAGAGTGATCAGGTAAGGTGAGCTATTACCAGCAGGAGAGCGGGTTGGGGAAAACCTTTTGTAGTGATAATCAAGGTGGGCCATTTCCAGCAGCCATTCCCTCCCCTCCCCCACCCCCGTTCTCCTACTGGTAATAGCTCACCTTACCTGATCACTCTGATTACAGTGTGTATGGTAACACCCATTGTTCCATGTTCTCTGTGTATATAAATCTCCCCACTGTATTTTCCACTACATGCATCCGATGAAGTGAGCTGTCGCTCACAAAAGCTTATGCTCAAATAAATTTGTTAGTCTCTAAGGTGCCACAAGTCCTCCTTTTCTTTTTACACATCCTACTGTGAACAGTGAAGAGATGTCCTTAACCTGCCTCCACAGAGAACAGCCAAGCAGAACATGCCACTTACTGTACCATGGAGGTGCAGAGCTATTTGATCTTGTCAGGCTTTCTTCAGTGTTTGTCATGTCTGACCTTGCAAATTCCTTGGAAACTCCCCTTATAGCCATCCCGCTGCTGGAATTCTGCCTGGGCGGGATCCTTGCTTCTCAGCAAGGTGCAGAACTCTTAGTCCAGGCCTCAGTCATCTCAGACTTTGGTTAGTACCACATCTTGGCTCTAGGGCTCCAGACTGGCCCTCCTGATATGAGCTTCATCTTTATTGTATTCTAAAACTAGACTTAGATGCCAGAGCCAAACTTTGTCTCCAAGGTTGCACTGGCTTCCACTCAGTGATTGTACTGATGATCTTAATGGATTCCAGATTCCTGAGGCAGCTACAACTGATATTGCTACCCTAGACACAGTATTATACACAGGACCCACTGCAAGATCTGAGTAATGAAAGCCTGACTGAGCAGTGTCTTATAGCAGCAGTATTCAGGAGTGGTAGTGAAAACCTGCCAATTTTCTATTGGATATATTGGTTACCCCGTTGCATTCCCCATCCTTGTGTTGGACACACCGTGAATACTGCAGACACCAAGGTTAGCTAACTGCAGGGCTTACTGAGTAATCGGAGGTAATCAGTAAGTTTCCAGCCACTAGCACTGTGGACGTCAACACCTGGAAAAATAAACCAGAAACAAAGAACTGAAAGCTTTGCAAATGTGGTTCTAGTCTGCACAGTGACTCTGTGAAGCAGGCATTATGCAGGGCATTTTGTGTCAGTTAGGCTCTCTGCTGAGCTCCACTGAGCATGGCCCACTGTAAGGGAGCTTTCTATATCCATCTGCCTCATCCTCCATCGTAGCTACAAGGGGCTCAGCTAGCAAGCCTGGCCACCTCTCAGCGCACCACCTAGAGCAGGGCCTGCTGGGGCTGTGGTGTAGGAGCCAGGGTGCAGCTCTGTGCAAAATCTTTATACCAGTGCCTTTGGATTTCAGACTGACTTCTTATGTTGGCAGGACTTGGAGGCTACTTGGTTGCAAAGCATCTGGTGCTATGTCACAGACAGACACTGGAGTAGACAGGCTGTTGTTCTGAGCAGGTGCCAATTCCTGTATTTCTAGGTAGATTCCTATAGACCAGCTGCTGCTGAACATTCCTGGAGAATCCAGAACAGTTCTACTTGTTACACTGTGGATGGTACTAGATCTACTTTAATGTTCCAGTGGCATCAATGCTTCATTGGTGGAGGATGGTGGCACAGCAGGTGGAGTGGAGGGCCAGCAATGAAAGAACAGGGAAGAAGTCGTGGCAGTTTTCCCATGAGATAGTGAAATCCAAAAGGAACAAAGCTAGAGAGATGGCCTGAAATCTGGGGGTTTGTTCCATTGCAATCAGGCTAATTGCCAAGACGTCTGAGATGTGCAGTGCATCCATGAGCAGGTGACTATAGCTGTGAGTACGGGATGTGATTCTACATATTTAGAAAGGATCATCCTGCATCTTGCATTGATGTGGATTTGGCAGCTCAGAATGGTGCAGATTACTGTAATGTTGTATCATTGAAATCATTTTGGAAGCATTTTCACTCCCAGCCTGAAAGGATGGCTTCCTGCCGCACCTGTGTATTATGCAAAGTGCTGGAGTTTCTGCCAGCTCTGCTCCATAGGGATAGGTGAGCAGCGGGAGAAGATACAACGTACAGTAACTCCTCACTTAAAGTCGTCCCGGTTAACGTTGTTTCCTTGCTGATCAATTAGGGAACATGCTTGTTTAAAGTTGCGCAATGCTCCCTTATGACATTCTTTGGCAGCCGCTTGCTTTGTCCACTGCTTGCAGGAAGAGCAGCCCGTTGGAGCGAGCTGGGGGAGCGGGGCTTGGAACCTGGATGGACCGGCAGCCCCCCCCATCAGTTCCCCTAAGTTCCCTGTGCAGCAGCCACTCAGCAGGCTACCAATTGCTGGGCAGTTCAGCCGCCCCTCCCCCGCACTGCCGTGCGCTGCTCCTGCCCTCTGCCTTGGAGCTGCTCCCGGGAGCCTCCTGCTTGCTGTGCAGAGGTGGGGGGAAGAAGGGTGCTAATGTCAGGGTGTCCCCCTCCCGCCGCTCCTGCCCCCCGCTTCTGTAGCTTATCTCCACAGAGCTGGGGGGAGAGGGATGACACGACAGGGCTCAGGAAGGAGGGAGCTTGCTGGCAGCAGCTGCTGTCTCAACTTGCTGATCTACTTAAAAAGGCAATGTACTTAGAGTGGGGTCAGCATACTTAAAGGGGCAATGTGCGTATCTCTCTCTCTCATACACACGGTGTGCGTCTCTGTCTCTCTCTGCCATGCTGTCTCCCCTCCCTCCATTCGTGCTGCCTTGTAGAGTGTGAGGCTACATTAACAACAATGTGTTAACCCTTGAGGGCTCAGCCGAGTGCTAGTTCATCATTTAGCAGTAAGGCATTCCCTGGGAAATATCCCACCCTCTTCCACCCTCTGACTCCATCACCTCAACCAAGCTTCACAATCATCATTGCTGTGTACAGTATTGTTTGTGTGTGTATATATATATAATATAGGCTTTTGTCTGGCGGAAAAAAAATTCCCTGGAACCTAACCCCCCTATTTACATTAATTCTTATGGGGAAATTGGATTCACTTAACATCGTTTCACTTAAAGTAGCATTTTTCAGGAACATAACTACAACGTTAAATGCGGAGTTACTGTACTCTCCACTGGGGTTGTGTGTACTCTGCTGGGGCTTGCTCTGCTGCTGGCACAGTTACATCTCACAAGTTTTACAGGGATTGATAAAGTCAGACTGCTGGATGAAAAAGCATAAATACGCCAAACTTAAACATGCGATTGAGAAGCTGAAGTCAGGAGATAAATAACGGCACTCTCACTTTCATGTTTATCATACAATTGCAACAGCACCATATTTGGAATAAATATTCTAATATTTGAATGCAACATGTGATTGGAGTTGATGTGTTGTTATGTTTTGAGTAAATACTCTGGAATTTTAATATTTCAGAGAACCCCTATTCTCATCTTCCCCAGAAATGAGGCTGAGTTGGGAACTTTGGATGCTTTGGAGGCTGTATTTTGTGTTTCTGAGATCCCAAAGTCCCTCATTTGAATGTAGCTCAGTGTAGTTACTGAGTCATCCTTCCAACTGCATCTCCATGTGAGGAGTCTGGATGTGAGTGTGCCACAAAGACCAGCTCTTCCCAGCCCCACACACAAACGTTCACCCGTGGAGTTTGTGAGTGGGACATGTACAAGCTTGCAGGGAGGGAGTCCCCTGCTGCTGGCCTGGTGCCCCATCTCTGCATGCCCCAGGCAGGTTGGTGCCCAAGGCTGCTCATGTTGCTGGAGGGGACAATGTGGCCTTTTTTGTGATAGGGGCATGCCAGGAAATGTCTTCCCTGCAAATGCTGCTCTTCGGAGGCCTCCACTCAGTGCCATTGGGTAAGTTCTGTCCCTGGCTTTCAGAAACCAGGGTCCATATCCAAGGCGACTTTTGCTGGGGAAACGCAGTGTTACAAAGTACCATTGCCAGTGATGTTCCCTCTTTTAGCTCCTTCTCTCACTCTCACTCTTACTATGCCAGGGTTTGGGAAAGGACACTTCGCTTAAAACCATTCACTTCTAAAACATGAGCTCTGCAATTCATTTCCTTCTTTCTATTGTCTCAGAAATGTTGGTCAACAGGGCAAATAATTAGCTTCTGGCCTATGTTTCCAGAGCATTGTGTGGGCTGTGCATTACATAGCATTGCGGGCTGACTCCCAGGACTGGGTTACATTCTGATGGAAATGAAATGGAACCAAATGGTATGACTTTTGGAACCACTGACACACTCACATTCACACTGACACGTACAGTGTCTCGCTCGCACTGACATTTTTTATTACCAGATGCTGCAGAGGCTCCCACTGTGGAATCCGAGCGCACTTTACATTATTTAGGTCAGCAGAGATTATGTCTCCCCAGAAGAAGAAGCCTGTGTACTCAGCATCCTCCTTGCCTTGTCCTCCTGCAACTACCAAACCAGCCACCCAGCAACTGGGCAAACACTGCAAAGCTTCAGAGTAGCAGCCAGGTTAGTCTGTATCCGCAAAAAGAACAGGAGTACTTGTGGCACCTTAGAAACTAACAAATTTATTCAAGCATAAGCTTTCGTGGGCTACAGCCCACTTCATCGAGTGCATGCAGTGGAAAATACAGTAGGACGATTTTATATACACAGAGAACATGAAACAATGGGTGTTATCATACACACTGTTACAAGAGTGATCAGTTAAGGTGAGCTATTACCAGCAGGAGAGGAAAAAAAAGTCCTTTTGTAGTGATAATCAAGATGGGCCATTTCCAGCAGTAGACCAGAATGTGTGAGGAACAGTAGGGGCTAAAAATAAACATGGGGAAATAGCTTTACTTTTGGGGGAGGGGTAGCCCAGTGGTTTGAGCATTGGCCTGCTAAACCCAGGGTTGTGAGTTCAATCCTTGAGGGGGCCATTTAGGGAAATAGGGCAAAAACTGGGGATTGGTCCTGCTTTGAACAGGGGGTTGGACTAGATGACCTGCTGAGGTCCCTTCCAACCCTATGATTCTAATGACACATCCACTCCCAGTCCTTATTCAAGCCTAATTTAATGTTGTGTAGTTTGCAAATTAATTCCAATTCAGCAATCTCTCATTGGAGTCTGTTTTTGAAGTTTTTTTGTTGCAAAGCTTGTTCCACAGACTTTACCATGACTTTCTTTTGCTGCTGGGTATCTGTGATCCTGGACTAGACCCACCAACTCAGTGACTTGGGAATACTGGGGCAGCTGCTTCTTCTCCTGGGTTGCTGCATGCTTCCTCGGCCAAACCTCACCTGCTGCCTGGCTAGGGACACTGGAGGTGTGACACATGCTCCCCACGCCTGCTTGGCCCTTCTGGGTGTACCTGTGGTAGACCCCACCATCATGCCCTGGGTAGGCTGGGATGCCATTTGGGGCTTTCCTGGGGTCTCATCAGGATGTTGATACTTTTGTTAGCACTTTGGCTCTGAAGCCTGCCCTTTTTGCAGCTCCTGCCTTCCCCTGATCATAACTCTAAAAAGATGGCAGGAGGTGGAGCAGACATGTATGTCTACTGATCAGTCAGTGATGACAGAGAAGACAGAGTGTGATGGGGAAGCTTTCACTCTCAACTCAGTCTCTTTCCATAAGGGAGCCTAGACAATCAGCTGGGAAAGGATCAGAAATCACCACAGCTTCCTTAGATAGACCCTGCACTGAGTGCAACTCCATCCCAGCCCATCAGGGCCAATTCAAAGCACTGCACTCTGTCACTCCAAGTAACTAACTCAAAACAGCAGGTTGAATTTGTTGACACATCTCAGAAAGAGCTCACTGATAAATGTGCTGAATCTCCAACACAGGCAAAGAGCATGAAATCCCTAACAGGGTCTAGATCAATGATAACATAATAACACACAGAACATGAGGAAACATTTCAAAACCATGTGATGCCCTATTCTTAGTATTCCTGATAGTATGAGCTAAGTGACAAGATCTCTGGTGTATTCAGTTCCCTGGTCAATTGTGAGCCCTCTTTTCATTTCCTTGGGGTTTTTCCAGTGCCATTTAAACCTTCCTTAATGCCTGAGTGTGGAAGCCATGCTCTCAGCCTCAAGAGACATTGTCACTCTTAGGTTACTATCTGATTGGGGACATCTCTGGGGACGTCTCATGAATCTAAAGGAAACAGTCTTTCAAACAGCAAGAGGGTTTCTATTGCTGCGGATGTGAGTAAGAACCACTGGATGTCACTTTCCTGGCTTTTGTGTACCTCTTCTGCTGCCCACTAACCTGAGATTAGTTACAGAGAACAACAAAATTGTATTTTGTGTGTTTGATCAGGTGAAAGAATTCATAGCATTTCACTTAACATTGCAGAGCAAGGGGTGTGTGCAGAGCAGGGCAGATAAGAAGTTGTTATCTCTCTGTTACGCTCATTGTGAATAGGTTATGTTCATTACCAAAGTGTCACACTCCTGGGCCTTACTGATGATTTGTTTTTCCTAGAGACAGAGAGAGGATGCAGGGACAGGTATTTCTTTTTATCTTTTGGTTAGACCATCCAGCCAATGTGCAGGGGGCTGAGCTATCCAGAGATCCTCCTGAACTCAAGACAGGTGGACTTGGTAGCAGGAGATGACTTTTGGCTTAGGTCACTTGTATAGTTTTGATAAATGAAATGTAAAAAGACACTGAATGTGTCCCCTGGGCTCCCGCCCAATTGGGTAAATGTCTGTGCTAGCTAGGTTTCCTCTCACAAGTATTCATGAAAAGCAATTGTTACACTTCCAAGCTCAAGTGATCAGGAATATTTTATATGAGATGTTAGGCATCTGGGAGACAAAATTCCCAACTCCTCCTGAGCCCTGGAACAGATGTGACTAAACAAACCAGACAAGGATCCTTCACAGCAAGGACAATTAACAATTGTTTTGCAATTATTCCTTTTCAATGTGGGGAGAAAAAAACAAAAATCCCCAGCCAATATAACCTCCAGCAGCCCATATGCCCAGCCAATAGAACCTCCAAGAGCCAACATGCCTTGCCAATAACCTCCAGGAACCCATGTCACCAGCCAATATAGAATCATAGAGGTGTAGGACTCAATGGGACCTTGAGAGGTCTTTTAGTCCAGTCCCCTGCACTTATCACAGGACTAAGTATTATCAAGACCAGTGGTTCTCAACCACTGGGGCCCCCTGGGGGGCCACGAGCAGGTTTCAGGGGGTCCATCAAGCAGGACCAGTGTTAGACTTGCTGGGGCCCAGGGCAGAAAGCTGAAGTCCCACTGCATGGGGCTAAAGCGTGGGGCCCTGAGCCCAGCCACCTGGGGCTGAAGTAAAAGCCTGAGCAACTTAGCTTCATGGTGCCCTCTGTGGCATGGGGCCCTGGGGAATTGTTCTGCTTGCTATCCCTTAAAGCCAGTCCTGGCAGAAAACCAGTTATTGTGGCACAGGTGGGCCATGGAGTTTTTATAGCATGTTTGGGGGGCCTCAGAAAGAAAAAGGTTTACAATCCCTGATCTAGACCATCCCTAATAGGTGTTCATCTAACCTGCTCTTAAAAACTCTCAATGACAGAGATTCCACAAGCTCCCCTATCAGCGCAGAGTAGAGCAGAAGAATTACTTCTTGTGTCTTGCTTGCAACACTCCTGCTAATATATCCCAGAATGATGTTTGCTTGTTTTGCAACAGCGTTACACTGTTACTCATATTTAGCTTGTGGTCCACTATGACCCCCAGATCCCTTTCCACGGGACTCCTACCTAGGCATATTGTATTGTACATATTCCCATATTGTATGTGTGCAACTGATTGGTCCTTCCTAAGTGGAGTACTTTGCATTTGTCCTTATTGAATCTCATCCTATTTACTTTAGATCATTTCTCCAGTTTGTCCAGATCATTTTGAATTTTAATCCTATCCTCCAAAGCACTTGTAACCCCTTCCAGCTTGGTATCGTCCGCAAACTTTATAAGTGTACTCTCTATGCCATTAACTAAATCACTGATACTCAGATTGAGGCTTGGGAGCCGCAAGTGGCTCTTTAATGTGTCTCCTGTGGCCCTTTGAAGCACCTGATTTAAAACACTATGTGATTTAATTATTAACCAATCTAAGTTATTAACCAATCAAGATGCTTTTATTGTGTTATTAACCAATTGTAGAATACTTGGTCAGTCATTTTGCTCTGAGAATTATATATATATAGTAAATGAAAAGATAAATTCACACTGCTGTGGCTCTTTTGGTAATGTTGATCGCTAATTTGGCTTCTGAACCACTGAGGTCAGAGTATCACTGATATAAATTGTTGATGAAGGTATTGCACAGAACTGGACTCAGTATCCCACTTGATATTCCCTTCCAGCTTGACTGTGAACCACTGATAACTACTCTCTGGGAACAGTTTTCCAAACAGTTATGTACCCACTTTATAGTAGCTCCATCTAGGTTGTATTTCCCTCGTTTGTTTATAAGGAGGTAATGTGAGGTAATGTATCAAAAGCCTTATAAAATCAAGTTATACCACATCTACTGCTTCCTCCCTATCCGCAAGGCTTGTTACCCTGTCAAAGAAAGCTACCAGGTTGGTCTGACATGATCTGTTCTTAACAAATCCATGCTGATTAATACTTATCACTTTATTATCTTCTAAGTATTTGCAAATTGGTTGCTTAATTATTTACTCCATTAGCTTTCTGGGTACAAAGTTAAGCTGACTGGTCTGTAATTCTCTGGGTTGTCCTTACTCTCTTTTTTATAGACTGGCACTATATTTGCCCTTTTGCAGTCCTCTGGAATCTCTCCCATCTTCCATGAGTTTTCGAAGATAATCGCTAATGGCTCAGCTATCTCCTCAGTCAGCTCCTTGAGTATTCTAGGATGCATTTCATCAGTTCCTGGTGACCTGAAGACATTTAACTTGTCTAAGTAATTTTTAACTTGTTCTTTCCCTATGTTTGCTTTGGTTCCTACCTCATTTTCACTGGCATTCACGGTGATAGATGTCCAATCACTACTAAACTTGTTGGTGAAAACTGAAACATAAAAGTCGTTTAGCACTTCCACCATTTCCACATTTTAAGAACACAGAACAGCCATACTGGCTCAGATGAAAGGTCCATCTAGCCCAGTATCCTGTCCTCCGACAATGCCAGGTGCCTCAGAGGGAATGAACAGAACAGGTAATCATCAAGTGATCCATCCCCTGTCGCCCATTCCCAGCTTCTGTTATTGTTTTTCCCCCCTCATTAAGTAATGTGTCTACCCTGTCCTTGGTTTTCCTCTTGTTTCTAATGTTTTTGTAGAATGTTTTCTTGTTACCCTTTATGTCCATAGCTAGTTTAATCTCATTTTGTGTCTTGACCTTTCTAATTTTGTTCCTTCATACTTGTGTTATTTGTTTATATTCATCCTTTGTAATTTGACATAGTTTCCACTTTTTGTAGGACTCTTTTTTGAGTTTCAGATCATTGAAGATCTCCTAATTAAGCCAGGTTGGTCTCTTGCCATATTTCCTATCTTTCCTTTGCAGTGGGATAGTTTGCTCTTGTCCCCTTAATAATGTGTCTTTGAAAAACTGCCGACTCTCTTGACCTGTTTTTCCCTTAGCCTTGCTACCAACTCCCTCAGTTTGCTGAAGTCTGCCTTCTTGAAATCCATTCTCTTTATTGTGCTGTTTTCTCTCCTATCATTCTTTAGAACCATGAACTCTATCATTTCATGATCACTTTCACTCAGCTGCCTTCCACTTTCAAATTCTGAGTTCCTCTCTATTTTTCTAAATCAAGTTTAGAACAGCCTCCCCCCTTCTTGCTTTCTCCACCTTCTGAAATAAAAAAAGTACGTTCCAAGAATTTATTGGATAATCTGTGCCCTGCTGTGTTATTTTCTCAACAGACGTCGGGGTAGTTGAAGTGCCCCCTCACCACCAAGTCCTGTGCTTTGGGTGGTTTTGTTAGTAGTTTAAAAAAAGCCTCATCTCCCACTTCTTCCTGGTTTGGTGGTCTGTAGTAGATCCCTACCCTGACATCACCCTTGTTTTTTACCCCTTTTATCCTTACCCAGAGACTTTCAACTAGTCTGTCTCCTATTTCCATCTTAACCTCAGTCCAAGTGTATACACATCTTTGATATATAAGGCAACACCTCCTCCCTTTCTTCCATGTCTATCCTTCCTGAGCAAGCTGTACTCTTCAGTACCAATATTCCAGGCATGCGTATTATCCCACTAAGCCACTGTGATGCCAGCTATGTCATGGTTGTGTTTATTCACTAGCATTTCAAGTTCTTCCTGCTTATTCCCCATACTTCTCGCATTAGTATACAGACATCTAAGATACTGATTTCATTTCCTCACTATGTTCCCTCTTCTCGCTCCCTTGTCTCTGCTACAATGGCCTATACTTCCCCCCAGATTCTGATCCTTCTCCCTGCTCTCCATGTTTTTAACTTACCTGTGGGCTTTTGTCACCTGCCCCCATCCAACCTAGTTTAAAGCCCTCCTCACTAGGTTAGTCAGTCTGTATCCAAATATGCTCTACCCGTTCCTCAATAGGTAGACCCCCTCTCCACTCAGCAGTCCTTCCCAAAAAAGCATCATGTGATCAAGAAAGCCCAAGCACTCCTAGTGATGCCATCCTTGCAGCCAGGCATTCATCTCCAGGATGCATCTGTCTTTGCCTGGGCCCCTACCTTTGACTGGAAGGAAGTTGCACCCCCAACTCCTTCACCCTCACACTCCCAGAGCCCTGTAGTCACTTCTGGTCTGCTGAGGGTCAGACCTCACAGTATCATTAGTGCCCACATGGATGAGTAGCATGGGGTAGTAGTCAGTAGTCTTCAACAATCCCTCCATAACATCTGGGATACAGGCCCCTGGCAGGCAGCATGCCTCCTGGGATGCCATGTCAGGCCAACAGATGGGTGCCTCCGTCCCGTTCAGAAGCGAGTCACCAACCACCACTACCTTACATTTCCTCCTGGCAGTGGTGGCTGTGATCCTCCCAGCCTTGGGAGTACATGACTTCTCTTCTACCTTTGGGGGCAACTCCTCATTACTTCTTGCCAGGACAGCATAATGGTTCTTCATGACCATGGTGAGTGAGATAGGAGTAGGGGTGGAGCACTGCCTGCTGCCAGAAGTAACCAGTAGCCAATGTCCTCCCTGTGACAGAGCCATATCCTCCCCCGGTGGCATGACAACAGTCGTCTGTAGCTGGATAGCTTCCTCAGCCTTGGATGTCTCCATATGAATATTCTCAATGAACTCCTCATGGACATGGGTGCGCCTCAGCTTAGCCACCTCCTCCTGTAGGTCTCCCATCTGCTTCTGAGAGATTGCACCAGCAGGCACCTTTCACACTGGATGGTCCCCCTGGCTTTCTGTGAGTGAGTGGGAAATGCAGGCCACAGTCTCTGCAAATCCACACCAGGATCTGAGTAGAGGCACCCATGGTCAGGTTTTCTGTCTGGATACAGATGCAGGTGGAGGAGACAGGAGGAGCATTTGGCATAGGCGATGCGGCCCTTCCTAACCATAGCAATTATATTACAACTCCCTCTCAAACTCCCCTGTTCGCTGACCCTGTTTGCTAGCTCCCCTTGGTCACATAACCTCTGGCTTTTAAGGCCTTCCCTCCTAGGTCAGCCCTATCCACTCGTTAATCACACAGGGGAGGGTGATCAGAAGGCTGAACGAGGCGGAACAAAGATGATCAAGGATGAACTATGGAACAAAGGCTCAAACAGGCCCCAAACACACAAAACTAACTGACCTGCAACTTTAAGTAACCTGTAACAGAAAGAAAAACATAAACAGCCAAAAACCAAACAGCCAAACAAGCTCACTCACCCCATCTATATGGGAACATATAACCACCAGAAGCCCATATGTTCAGCCCATATAACCTCCAGCAATCCACCCGCCCAGCCAATGTCACCTGCAGGAGCCCACACGCATGGGCAGTATAACTTCCAGGAGCCCAAGTGTACAGCAATACAATCTCCAGGAGCCCACACTGCCTCAGCGAGGCAAGGCCTGTGCTTTCCAGCAAGAAACAGCATCTAACTTGTCTGAAATTCTCAAGCCCTGCCTGTCTGCCCCCTCCCAAGCTGCTCCCTCTCCTGGATACTGAAAGGCCCAAAGGCTGCTCCTGATCAGGGCAGAGGAACAATCACCATGGCACCAACTACAGCCAGGCAGCAAGGCTGTTAAGAGATTCCTCTAGCCCCCAGCCACAGGCCAACACCTCACAGACTCTAGCAAGGAAACAGGCCCCTCTCCAAACTGCTGGCAGTCTAGGCAGCCAGTGAGCAGCCAAGAGACAGGAGACAGGCACAGACACACAGGCAGGGGGCTGGGGCCACTGTCTTTGTAGGGTTTGTTTGTTCAGATATTTTCATTGATTTTCTTTCCCCCCTTTTTTTCCCCCTTGTCCTGCCCCTCCCCTGGGCAGTCTGATGGGGGGGTAGCTGGGTGAGGGGGAAGGTCTCCTCTGTGGCCTTTCTGATCCTGGAGTGCTTTGTCCTGCAATACCCCCATTTCCCGGATTTCCCCCAGCCTTCCTGCATGCGCACAGAGGCTAGCCCAAAGTCACTGCCCTCTGCTATATTCAATCCCGGAGTTTACTTGCCCCCTATCTGTTCCCCCCACTCCTTTTCCCTGCCCTATCCCAATGCTCTGTGACCCCAGGCCTGCTCCCACACCTACCTCCCTGTCCTGTTCACTGGAGGCAGCTGTCTGCAATGACTGCCACAGCAAGAGGGGAGACCACTGTGTCCAGGACCAGATGCACAGACACCGCTCTCGGAGAGCCTTCCAGCAGGCCAGCTCCCACAGTTGCCATCCCCCAGGCAGACGCAAGCCAGGCTCCCAGGAGAACAGGACTTAGAATGGCTCAAGCAGAGAAGGACTTGCTCCAGCAGCCAGGCCCATTAAACATTGCTCATAGAAGCAGCCTGGTTTACCAAGTCAGGGCTGGTCGTTGGGAACTGCTGGCGTTTGGCTGCTCTGGGCTTAGGTGTGTAACTCTAGGTTGGCCTTTGGGACTTCCCCAAAGCCACAGAAGGAGTAAGGGCCAGAAGCAAGGGTTAGCCCTTTGTCAAGTCAACCAGACTACACTGCCTCTCCTGCTGTGGTGCTGGCCCCGTGGGAGCAGTTAGCAGGAAGGCGTCCTCTGCTGTGCCAACACAGAATCATAGAATCATAGAATATTAGGGTTGGAAGGGACCCCAGAAGGTCATCTAGTCCAACCCCCTGCTTGAAGCAGGACCAATTCCCAGTTAAATCATCCCAGCCAGGGCTTTGTCAAGCCTGGCCTTAAAAACCTCTAAGGAAGGAGATTCTACCACCTCCCTAGGTAACGCATTCCAGTGTTTCACCACTCTCTTAGTGAAAAAGTTTTTCCTAATATCCAATCTAAACCTCCCCCACTGCAACTTGAGACCATTACTCCTCGTTCTGTCATCTGCTACCATTGAGAACAGTCTAGAGCCATCCTCTTTGGAACCCCCTTTCAGGTAGTTGAAAGCAGCTATCAAATCCCCCCTCATTCTTCTCTTCTGCAGGCTAAACAATCCCAGCTCCCTCAGCCTCTCCTCATAAGTCATATGTTCCAGTCCCCTAATCATTTTTGTTGCCCTTCGCTGGACTCTCTCCAATTTATCCACATCCTTCTTGTAGTGTGGGGCCCAAAACTGGACACAGTACTTCAGATGAGGCCTCACCAATGTCGAATAGAGGGGAACGATCACGTCCCTCGATCTGCTCGCTATGCCCCTACTTATACATCCCAAAATGCCATTGGCCTTCTTGGCAACAAGGGCACACTGCTGACTCATATCCAGCTTCTCGTCCACTGTCACCCCTAGGTCCTTTTCCGCAGAACTGCTGCCTGTGTCACACCACACCTCAGCCTGCCAACAAGCATCACCTGCCAACAGCCTGCCAACAAGCATCACCTGCTTTTTATCCAGAGCACGCCGGGCACGACTAGCTGCACCGAAGGCCCATGTCTCCTTCTGACCCTGGAGGGTGGGGGCTCAGCCCCCAGCATCACCAGCACTGCCCCAGCCTCCACGTTAGCCTGAGGAAGTGCTGAAGGGGAGAGGGGACAGCGCCCAGGGAAACGCCAGCACAGAACTGCTCTGGGTGTGCTGTGGGCCGCTCCATGGCGCTGCGCCTGGACAAGGACAGGAGCGTTTCATTCATTTTACCAGATTTCCAGCCCTGATCACATTCCTGACGTTTTCACTAAAGGGTGACTTTAAAGGAGACACTCAGGAGAGTCTGTGTGTAAATCAGCACAGGTACAGCAGTGCCCATGGAGCAACATCAGTTTACACTTTAAACATCAGTTTACAAGTCCATGGGGCCGGACGAGTTGCATCCGAGAGTGCTAAAGGAATTGGCGGCTGTGATTGCAGAGCCATTGGCCATTATGTTTGAAAACTCGTGGCGAACGGGGGAAGTCCCGGATGACTGGAAAAAGGCTAATGTAGTGCCAATCTTTAAAAAAGGGAAGAAGGAGGATCCTGGGAACTACAGGCCAGTCAGCCTCACCTCAGTCCCCGGAAAAATCATGGAGCAGGTCCTCAAAGAATCAATTCTGAAGCACTTACATGAGAGGAAAGTGATCAGGAACAGTCAGCATGGATTCACCAAGGGAAGGTCATGCCTGACTAATCTAATCGCCTTCTATGATGAGATTACTGGTTCTGTGGATGAAGGGAAAGCAGTGGATGTATTGTTTCTTGACTTTAGCAAAGCTTTTGACACGGTCTCCCACAGTATTCTTGTCAGCAAGTTAAAGAAGTATGGGCTGGATGAATGCACTATAAGGTGGGTAGAAAGTTGGCTAGATTGTCGGGCTCAATGGGTAGTGATCAATGGCTCCATGTCTAGTTGGCAGCCGGTGTCAAGTGGAGTGCCCCAGGGGTCGGTCCGGGAGCCAGTTTTGTTCAATATCTTCCTAAATGATCTGGAGGATGGTGTGGATTGCACTCTCAGCAAATTTGCGGATGATACTAAACTGGGAGGAGTGGTAGATACGCTGGAGGGCAGGGATAGGATACAGAGGGACCTAGACAAATTGGAGGATTGGGCCAAAAGAAATCTGATGAGGTTCAATAAGGATAAGTGCAGGGTCCTGCACTTAGGACAGAAGAACCCAATGCACAGCTACAGACTAGGGACCGAATGGCTAGGCAGTAGTTCTGCGGAAAAGGACCTAGGGATGACAGTGAACGAGAAGCTGGATATGAGTCAGCAGTGTGCCCTTGTTGCCAAGAAGGCCAATGGCATTTTGGGATGTATAAGTAGGGGCATAGCGAGCAGATCGAGGGACGTGATCGTCCCCCTCTATTCGACATTGGTGAGGCCTCATCTGGAGTACTGGGTCCACTTTTGGGCCCCACACTACAAGAAGGATGTGGATAAATTGGAGAGAGTCCAGCGAAGGGCAACAAAAATGATTAGGGGTCTGGAGCACATGACTTATGAGGAGAGGCTGAGGGAACTGGGATTGTTTAGTCTGCAGAAGAGAAGAATGGGGGGGGATTTGATACTACCTGCTTTCAACTACCTGAGAGGTGGTTCCAGAGAGGATGGTTCTAGACTATTCTCAGTGGTAGAAGAGGACAGGACAAGGAGTAATGGTCTCAAGTTGCAGTGGGGGAGGTTTAGGTTGGATATTAGGAAAAACTTTTTCACTAGGAGGGTGGTGAAACACTGGAATGCGTTACCTAGGGAGGTGGTAGAATCTCCTTCCTTAGAAGTTTTTAAGGTCAGGCTTGACAAAGCCCTGGCTGGGATGATTTAATTGGGGATTGGTCCTGCTTTGAGCAGGGGGTTGGACTAGATGACCTCCTGAGGTCCCTTCCAATCCTGATATTCTATGATTCTATGATTCTACACCTGCTGTGGCTGTGGCCCAGGATCTTAGTCTCATCTTTTGGACTTCTTAGAAGCCACCATCTCTGTTCTTTGGCACATCAGCTCCTCATTGCACTGGATTTTCTGAAAGGCGGCAGGGCTGTTTGCTGAGCTCCACAGTGAAATCCCTGCTCATGCCAGAAGTCAGGGGAGCTGCAATTTGTTTAATGGCAAGTGATACTGTGTCAGGCTTCCTGCATGACAAGAATTCACTCTAACTGCCAAGCAGGTGATGGTTTAACTTCTTCCTAGTATTTGGAAACTGGGGACAGGGAAGAATGGAAGCAAGTCCCTGATATTCCTTGATTTTCTTTGATAGCTGGAAACAAGAAAACATTGACAGACCTTTAAAATCCCTTAAAGGGCCCTGGAGTGCCCCACCTACACCTCATGCCTCCTGCAGGCAGTGGGGCTGCGTGGGCAATTTGGGAAGAGCAGGATTTGGCCCTCAGAACTCACGCGTGGAAAATCTCATGACAGGTTTTAGAACATCCCACCTCACAGTCTGTGCCGCATTACGCTTCACTACAGCTCTTAGAATGGCCTTTGCAGCTACCGATGGTAACAAAGCAGTTGTCGATGGTAAACTATTTTGGCTACACAGGGGCAATGTCTGAACATTCATTTTACACCAATGCCAGGAACATTACACTGAATCCAAGCCATGTTCTGAACTCTGGTGATCGCACACAGACTGAAACATGTTCTTCCAAATGCACTTGACTGTAACTTCCATTATGCAGCGATTGACACTGGTATTTTTAAGAGCTAGGCTGAGCATTTTGTTTTTATTATTTGTAGTATGGTGGCACCTAGAGGCCCAAGCCATGATCAGGGCCCCTTTGTGCTAGCAGCTAAATAGTTAGAGACAGTCCCCGAAAGATCTGTGGCCCCGTTTTACAGATGGGAACTGAGACCCAGAGAGAGCAAGACTACGTCTCCATTAGTGCTAGGTGTGGGATCCCCAGCTTGCAGTAGACATACACATGCTAGTGCACTAAAAATAGCAGTGTAGCTGTGCCAAATATGGACCATCAGGATGCAAGCAGGTTTGTGCTCAGGGCAGCTTAGGGTTTTTAGGATATTGTGTAGGATATTTTCTATGGGAAAAACAAAAGCCCTCAGCAACCTTATAAGCTACTGCAGCTACGCTCCTATTTTTAAGCACACTAGCTCAAGGAGTGGAAGAGCGAATATGAGTATGTCTACACTATGGACCTTACCGCTGCACAGCTGTACCACTGTGCCTCTGTAAGGTCTCCCATGTAGCCGCTCTTTGCCAGCGGAGAAAGCTCTCCTGCCGCCATAATTAAACCACCCCCAACGAGCGGCGGTAGCTATGTCGGCAGGAAAGCCTCTTTTGCCAACAGAGCGCTGTCCACACCAGCACTTTTGTCAGGGAAATTTATGTTGGTCAGGTGGGTGTTTTTTTCACACCCCAGACCGACAAAAGTTTTGCTGACAAAAGTGCTACTGTAGATAAAGCCTATGTCTCCTCAAGCTTGGAGTCACACCCCTAGCACTGACTATAGACAGTCCCTTTGGGACCTGCCCAGGGAGTCTAACAGTGCAGGGTTTGAACGCAGATTGTCTGAGGCCAAGAAAACCCCACGGCCATCCTTCCTCTCCAGTCCTGCCTTGTGTGAGGGCAGGGTGCAGCTGCACCCCACACGAGCAGCCCGGGGAGAGAGCTGTGCCGCACCTTGCCGAGGGTTTGACGAATACACAGAGGGACATGGAAACTTATCTGAAGGGCTGCCAGAGAGGCAGAGAAAGGCTGAGATAGAGTTGGAGGGAGAATGGAGTACAATTTTGTCTGCTTATTTGTTCTGTACCTGTTTTCTGTGGGTAATCAACAGAGACGTTTATTGGCTCTCCAAAACAGCCTGTTGTCTATTTGTTCCCTGTGGTGCTCTGATACAGCCCACGTTTGTTAGTTTTCAGAACACACTGCAAGGCCTATTTAGTCACTGAGCTTTCTGCTGGACAGAGGAAGGGCCAAGCTGTGTTCTGGGTGGTGGAGACATACAGGTGGAGAAGTTTTCTTGAGCTTCCACCTAGATGATTTTTATAAGTTGAGAAATGGTAACTATTCCATCAGGAGCACTCCCAAATCTGTGCTCACCCAGCTCTGCATAGCTATTCCTTTGGGGAGCGTGGGGCATCTCTGCCCTCTGTGTCTCTTCCTGGCTGCTCTCCTGATTGCTCTGGTTTGAAGCCCTTCCTTGATTGCTAGACAGAGCACAGACACTCTCTTCATGGGGCTAGAGTGACTCCAGACTACAGCTGCATGACACTTTCCCAACAAATAGTTTATTTGCCAAAAAATGCAGTTTCGATTGAACCGGAACTCTTCACAAATGTGACTCAAATTTGCCCAATAGTTCTGGCCAGACAAAAATGTCGGGGGCTAGGTTCACAGAATGGCCATTGGAGGCGGAGGTACCCATTGTACAAATTTAGCCCAGTGATTAGGCCACTCACCTGGGATAGGGGAGACGTGCGTTTGAATCAGGTCTCGTCCCTCTGAGGTGAGCACTCTAATCAGGGTACAGGCCACTCTAGGGTGGGCTTCTCTCTCCTGTTGAAGCTGTTCCACTTTTATAACTAAATAACTATTCATTGGCGCATCCAAAGGAACTTGGGTCTTGCCTCCCACCATGAGTGGCTCAACCACCAGGTTATGGCATCATTCTCACGCTCTCTGGCCCAAGGGCAAATCAGGTATTTTATATAAGTGGAACAGCTCCAACAGGAGAGATGGAGAGACACTCAGAGTGTGGCTCCAAAGCTGGGTTCCCCATGTCAGTGCCCAGAAACTGCTGAAGGGGGAAGGGAAGGTCTTTCTAGCTCTCCTGCAGCAGAAGGAAACAGTGTGTTTCCAGGTGTGGGAGGGGCTGAGGCTGACTCCTGCATGGCAGAGAAGAGCAGCCTGCCCTCAGGGCCCGCAGGAGGAGATGACCCCTGATCCTGAAGAAGCTTAAAGGAGTTGATTATAACCACTCAGCACCATGGGGACTTAATGTTGCTAGCATGTGATTGTCCTTTTGCTGGTCACATGGGGGCACAAAGAACCTATGAGAGGTTAAAGAAAAATTTCTACTACAGAATGAAAAATTTCTGCTGCATAATGAAAAATTTCTGCTACAGAATGACGTGAGGAATTATTGCAGGCCTTCTGAATTACGTCTAAAGAGAAAGAGACCTGCAGGACCTCAGAAAGTCCCCCTGTACCCCTTGCCTGTGATACAAGAGGCATTTCTGAGAGAAGCAATGGACATTGTGGGTCCTATGCCATGTCCCACCTGAAGGGGGAAGAAATATATCTTGGTGGTGGTGGATTTTGCCACTAGATATCCTGAAGCAGTAGCTCTGACTAACACTGAGGCAGAATCTGTGGCAAGAGCCCTTTTCACTATCTGAATCTCATAGACTTTAAGGCCAGAAGGGCCCATCATGATAATCTAATCTGACCTCCTGCACACTGCAGCCTGCTGAACCTCACCCACCCTGTAATAGACCCCTAACCTCTGGCAGAATTACTGAAGTCCTCAAACCATGGTTTAAAGACTTCAAGTTACAGAGAATCCACCATTTACTCTAGTTCAAACCAACAAGTGACCCGTACCCCATGCTGCAGAGGAAGATGAAAACCCTCCAGGGTCTCTGCCAATCTGACCTGGGGAAAAATTCCTTCTCAACCCCAAATATGGTGATCAGTTAGACCCTGAGCATGTGGACAAGACCCACCAGCCAGACACCTGGGAAAGAATTCTCTATAGTAACTTCAGAGGCCTCCACATCTAGTATCCTTTCTCCAGCCATTAGGGATATTTGCTACTAGCAGTCACAGATTAGCTACATGCCATTGTAGGCAGTCTCATCATTAGCAGAGTGGGTTTCCCTAACAAGATTTTATCTGACTGTGGGTCAAATTTCATGTCTCAGTTATGCAGTGAGCTACGGAAGTTGTGTGGGGTGAAACAAATAAATGCCATCCCCTATCACCCAAAGACAAATGGTTTTGTGGACAGATTCAATGGGACCCTAAATATATATGATGGGAATGTATGAAAATAAGAGGGTTCGAGATTCGGATGAGTTGCTACTATATTTGCTGTTCACTTACCTACCCCAAGAATCAACCAGGTTCTCCCCCATTTGATCTCCTATACAGAAGGAAAGTGAGGTAACCCCTAGATCTCATCAGACACTCCTGGAAATGGGACACTGAGGCAGAGGAAAAGCCAGTAACTGAACAGGTACAAGGGTTCAGAGAAGAATTAAAAGACATGATATGTACTGTTCAAACTAACCTCAAAGACAGTCAGTCCAAACAAAAGTCATGCTATGATAAATGGACTTGTAAACGCTCTTTTGAAATAGGAGACTTGGTGTTGGTATTAAGCCCTGTGAAAAAATAAATGCAAAATATTTGGGAAGGAACCTTTGATAGAAGTGGTAAATGAAGATACATATCATGTTAAAAAGCCGGCATGGTAATGCTGTCCCACAGCTAGTACATGTGAACAGACTTACAGCTTATCAAAGCAGGGAAACCATGGTAAACATGATCGGCTGTGCACATGGGGAAACTGAAGCACACCGCCTCATTGTTTTGATGGCTGAATGACTCATCTCTGGAAAGTATTGAAATCTGCAGTGTGTTAATACCAGCTGAAAGGGCAGAGGTGTTGTCAGTGCTGAAAGAACACAAAGAAGTGTTTTCTAGTAGATCAGGGAAGACACATTTGCTGACTCATACAATCATTACAGAAGGACCTGAGCCACCTCCCAGCAGACCCTAGCAGGTCACTGGCAAGGTGCAGGAATAAATTCACACAGAAATACAAAGCATGTTGAACATAGGAGTAATTGAAAGGTCTAACAGCTCTTGCGCATCACCTGTGGTCTTGGTCCCTAAGAAAGACAACACTGTAATGTTTTGTGTTGATTACAGACACCTCAATGCTATCCCAGTACCAGGTGTGTGTCCCATGCCTAGAATTGATGATATGCTGGACATTTTGAGCAAAGCAAAATATCTCATCTCATTTAGGAGATTCCTTTAGATAAGGATGCAGAGAAAAAAAATCTGTGTTCATCATTGATATGGGTATCTACCGAAAATAATAAGCTGGCTTATTAGTCCCTTAAAGGAATAACAGACTTAATTTATTTGTACTGTCCTGGAGAGGACTGGGCAGGAGAGGACATATATTTCTGGGGAACAATCCAGGACTGGGGCTGTGTTGGGGTCACCCTGCAGTATAACCCAGGCTGATGAGAGTCAGGGTGTAGCTGGAAGGCTGTAGCTACACTCAGGGAGTGGTTTGCATGCAGGAAGGCTGTTTGTGAGTGGCCCAGGTGGGAGCTACCACAGCAAGGCATTGTATGGCACCCAAGGTTGAAGGGCAGGGGTGACATAGCCGCGCTCTTTCCCCCTGCTCCACTGGTCTGGATTGCACCCAGGTATGTCACAGAGGCTTGCCTGCATGGCGAGACATATCGGATTACTCAAGGGGGTGGTCTGTGACTCCATGTTAAGGCTGTTATAATGCCTGAGGGCTTTACACTTGATAACTCGTTGGTGAACTCTAAGTATAGAACTCACAACCAATTTGGGGTTTGTGCCCTGCCTCTTGCCAGTATGGCTTGACATGGGTACTCATGCTCTGGAGCCACTTCAGGAGAACTTGACAGGCCCATAAATCACAATGTTCTGATAAGACGTATCAGACAACTATCCATTTCTGATTAAATTCACAGGCAGGCCGGCTTTGCTCACACATTCTTCTGGACACAGCTGAGGTGGAAGAGCTCATCAATAACACACAGCATGACCCCAGAAACCCCACTGAGCTGGGCTCCAAACTTTTAATTGTGAATCTTGGCAAATCACTGTTTCTTTGCTATTTGACCAGCACTAAGAGATGATGACGGAACACTCCTAGAGCTGGGGCCTGGGTCAGTGGGTTTAGTTCAGATAACCCCCCCAAAGGCTGGCTCCGTCCCATGAGATTTCTGGCCATAGGCGATGTGTGGAGGGGGCATGCAGGGTCAAGTGACGCCCCCCTTCCCCCCCCCCACCGATTTCTATTTGGCCTGCTGGGGGGAGGGCGAGGGGCTCTGTCCTTCTCCCGCTGTGCCTGCTCCTGGCACATTCAGCCCCTGACCATGGCAGCCATGCTGGGTGAGGAGTGGAAAAGATGGGACCAGCCACTTCTCATGCCGGCTGCTCCAGGTTGCTGCTCTGTGCAGAACAACAGCTGCCTGGGTGAGAACCTAGCCCACGCACCACAGTACCAAGAGCCAGCATTCAGGACCAGATTAGATAAGGGATATTGGCCTGGTGCCCTCAGGAGCTCTGCAAAGTGCAGCCCCACGTGCTGTCTCCCCATTGTTTTGGTTAACCTGTGAGCTACGTGGAGCACTGATCTCTATACCTGCAGTAACTGAGTGCTGATTGTTAGATAGCGAGGGCCATGCCACTTGGCAGCTCCAAGAGAGTCGTTCCCAGGCCACTGTGAAGCTCAAAGCTCTTCTCATCCACTCTGTGGGCCAGTGTAAAGCCAGACTATATCATGATGGACCTGGATAAATAATTCTGATTTAAATGGCACTGTGTAGCAATTAAGTTTCCATCACCAACATTTTTCGCAGTGGTTGTTGTAGCTGAGTTGGTCCCAAGGACCTTCTACATACTTCCCAAGATACACAGACAAGGGGACCCAGGCAGACCCATGATATCTGGCCACAGCTCTCTTACTGAAGGAATATCAGGACTCAGAAATCATCCTTAAATTATTCACCACACAAAAGGCCAGCTTCCTCCAGGACGCAACCAACTTCCTTCAGAAACTCTGCAAAATCAACAACCTCCCTCAGAGCACAGTGCTGGCCACCCTGGATGTCACCTCTCTATAAACCGACATCTCTCACCATGGTGGCACCACTGCGTGCCTCAAATATCTGCAGAGCAATGGACAACCCTCAGAGATCCACCTCTAGCACATTGCCAAACTCATCCATTTCCTCTTCACCCTCAACTTTAGGTTCAACAATAAACACTTTGTCCAAACCATGGGAACAGCCATGGTTACGAGGATTGCTCCCCAGCATGCCAACATCTTCATGGCCCACCTTGAGGAAGAATTTCTGGGAAAATGCAACACGAAACCAACTATGTATCTGAGATGCATCAATGACATTTCCATCTTCAGGACAGAAGATCTAAACTCCCTCATAGATTTCCACAACAACCACCATTTATCCAACCCTCTGTAGAACACTTCTGCACCAGCATCAACTTCTTGGACACCACAATCAGCTTTAACAATGGAACCCTACAGACAACTATATACAGAAAACCCACGGATCACCACACTTATCTCCACAGAGCCAACTAGACACCAAAAATCATAGATTCAGTAAAGTCCCTGGTTTTAGGTTTTGTTACAACAATCTGTAACCCATTATCTCTCTTTTGTCCTACAACTGCAGAGGTGTTAATTTCCCACTTCATTTGGAATGGTTTCTCCCAACACATTAACTCCTTATGCTTGACAATGGGTTCCACCTTGTATTTAGCTGTGACACTCTGAGTACCTTTCCCAGACCTGAAGAAGATCTCTGTGTTGGCTCAAAGGCTTGTCTCTCTCACCCACAGAAGTGGGTCCAATACAAGTGTGACGGGGTTCCCGGGGTGCAACCTGGACTGTGGGACTGCTGAGCCCTGTCTCCCACCAACCTGAGGTATCCCTCTCACACTGTGATGCTATGCCAAGCCAGTACCTCTAGCAAATACTGCACTTGCACAGTCATCCACAGGCAGGGACACACCCAACTTTAGTTACATGAATGCTTTCCCCATCCAATCATGAACCAACAATAGGAAGGCTCCAGCCAATTCCCCAGTCTTGCACCCCAGAATTGTACTGTTTTGCACTGGTCAGGAGCCTGATCAGTGTTAGTTCATTACCCAGTTCGCCCCTCCCTCGATGTGGAGAGGACACACACTAGCCTTTGTAAACTGAGCTGAGATTTCCCAAGCACTCCAATCAAAACACACTGTTTTAGGTGAAATATAAGCTCGGAGAGGGGGAGGAATAGCTCAGTGGTTTGAACATTGGCCTCCTAAACCCAGGGTTGTGAGTTCAATCCTTGAGGGGGCCATTTAGGGATCTGGGGCAAACATTGGGGACTGGTCCTGCTTTGAGCAGGGGGTTGGACTAGATGACCTCCTGAGGTCCCTTCCAACTCTGATATTCTATGATAAGACAAATTTATTAAATTATTTATTATTTATTATTATTACAGAAAGATAGATTTTAAGTGATTATAAGTAGTAAGTGTACTGATCAAAGTTGGTTACCTAAGAAATAAAAGTAAATTTGCAGTCTGAGTTCTATAAACTAAACAGGATTTGAATCAAGTAATGTCTCATCCTGATAGATGGTACATACAGGTCACAGATCTTCTATACACAGGCTGGAACTGCCTTCCAGCTCGGGACCACCCTCCCCAGTTCAAAGTCTTTGTCCTCCAGATGTGTTTCCAGGTGTTGAGTTGTGGAAGGAGTGAGGCCAAGTCATGATGTCACTTCCCCTCTTTATAGTTTCTTCCAGCTTGCTGGAAAGATCTTTTGCTATGAAGTTGGCCAAGCAGTTTCCATTGTCTACCCTCTCTGAGAAGTCTCTGGGATAGACCTTGGGAGTGTGGATTCCCTTCTCTGGGCCATCGGGGCATCTGGATATGCCATTGTTGTACCTGAAAGGCTGGTTGTGGGTATTCCCAACCTCACAACATATTTCAGTAACACACACAGAGCAAAATTCCTAACTTCACGTACAATGATAGCACATACAATCCAAAAGGATATTAATGTTCAACAGATCAAGACTTTCAAAATGATACCTCACAAGGCATACTTTGTACAAAACATACCCTAATTATACGACAGAGGTGAATATGTGGGTTCTAGGGTGCTGCTTTAAGGTACAGAGTGCCACCACAAGATATTACCTCACCCACCACGTGTCTCTCATGACCAACATAGCAGCTGGCTCTGGTGCTAAGGAGACGGGCACTCCCAAAGAAGGTGTATGGCTTGCCCTGGCTTCTCCCTTCAGGCCTGCCTGCAGTACCCGCCTCAGCTCACAGCCTTGTCAATGATGAGGCTTTACAAACCAAGCTGACTCCCTCAGGCATTCCTGACAAGCCAACTCCCTGTTCAGGCACCTCTCGTCACAAGGGCAAGATGCAATCCACAGGCTGGTGTGTGCAAACCACTGCCCCCTGCTGGGAGGAATCAGACCTGCTCTTCTGCACTTCCCTAGGCTTTGCACTGAAGAGCCACTGAGGGAGTCTCCATTAGGTCAAGCAGGAGGACCCGTGGCTCTGGAGCAAGAGGGCCTGGACATGTGTCGTTCTGAATGGCTATGGATTGCTGACCACATTAACATTAAACACAACAGCAAAGGAGGCCAGAGTAACGTCCGTGTGGGCGCAGGTCAGAGAGTCGAACGTCACCCTCTCAGTGAGCTCACCGCTACACTCTCACTTCACGCTCTGGCAGTACAGCCACTGTGGTTTGGTGTCCCTGTGGTGACCTGCACACCTAAGTAGCTATCAGGGAAATCCCCGAGGAGGGACCTCACTCCTGGAAGGCTGGGGGCAATTTGCTATTCCTGAGCCACCCTCCTGTCATCAGTGCAGTAAACATCTCCAGCGCTTGCTCTGGCAGGCAGCTCAGAGGGACTGAGCACCCTGTGAGCACTGGCAATGGGGCCAGGAGGAACGTGGAGCACTTGGGAACTTGCAGCCGCAACTGTTGGCAGTTTCAGTTTTTGTCTGAGCCAAAGAAGCTGTGTTCCCTGACAGACGTCCGGCACCATTCTCGTTGGCCAAGCCTTTGCTATGAAATCCTAGCACTCCTGCCTTTCAGTTCTGCAGACAAGAGAGGGCAGGGGTGGGGAACCTATATCAAAGTCTACTCAGTGCCACCAGTACATTGAATTTGGCAGCTCTTCCTCTATCGGCTACACCATAGCCCAAGCTGCAGGGTGTATGTTTTAGACACAGCTTAGGGTATTGCCAGGGAACTCTCAGACTTAGAGCTGGGAGGTGGAATGATCCACGTACCTACAGTGCATTGGCAATGTCAGAGTCTGCTGAGAGATTTATACTACTCCCCATGCAGACAATATGAGGCTTCTGAATTCAGTGCGGTGGTTTGTTCTCCTTTGGAAATCTACTTAGCACTTGCAAAAAGAACTTACTTATAGTCTATAGAGAAACACACCAATAATCCAAGCAAACAATGCCAGCTGCTCTCTGAGCAGATTCAGTTCCTGGGTGGATCGCTGCTGAGGGCATGGAAGCACTAGCCCGGCACTGCTCTCCAGTCATTGGGCAGCCCATGGGAACAGGCTGTGAGGGGAAGGAGCATATTCAACAGTCAGGTTTATCTGACAGGTTTCAGAGGGGTAACTGTGTTAGTCTGTATCAGCAAAAACAATGAGCAGTCCTTGTGGCACCTTAGAGACTAACAAATTTATTTGGGCATAAGCTTTCGTGGTCTATAACCCACTTCACCAGACACATGGAGTGAAAAAAACTTTATATGAGTTGCTTAGAGGGTTACTTAGTTTCTGTCTGTCTAGTTTTCAGCCCCCACCCCAAACCCTTAGTGTAAAAGCTAAACACTCCACAGCACAATGGTGGACCCACAATGGCCACAGCCAGACAGTCATCCTGATTAATAATACCTCCAGCAATGCCCCTGTGATGGGGTGTTCACCCCATATAAGGCAGAGCAGGTTAAATTAGGTTAATTAACCTGATAGGCTGCACCTGTGGGCAGCCAGGGCTAGCCAGACTGACTGAGGATGGAGCCCATCTGAGAAGGAACAGGAAGGACTGGTATAAAGCCAGGAAGTTGGCAGCAGAAAGTAGCTGCAGGGGAAATAGGCTGCAGTTACTCCCTGGGAGGAGGGAGTTTGGGCTGGTGAACCCAGAGATGGGGGAGCCAGAAGACATAGGAAGGAGTTCCGGGAAATAGCAACAGGGTCTGGGAGCAAGTGAATGACAGTTGCTAGACACAGGATTCCTGGCTGGAACCTGGAGTAGAGGGCAGGCCCAGGTTCCCCTAACAGCCACTGGGAAGTGGCACAGATTAGGCAGTGAAGCAGATGACTGCCTAGGCCAGTCATCTGATGGGACTTTGCTATCCCAGAAGGGGAGGACTATAGTGGCTGGAGGACTAAGCCATGAAGAGAGGGCACACTGGGTTCCAGAGAGAGAGAGAAAGAGCCTGGCAGTGTGCGTGAATGACTGGCAGAAGGGGGTGTCAGACCTGGAAGGAGCTAATCCCCAGAGCAGCCAGGAGGAGGTGCCCTATAGGTGAGTGGGACCACATTACAGCCCCCCAAACCAGCCTGTATCCCACCAACTCCCCACACAGCAGAGCCTTACAGTCTGCGCCAGAACATAACAAAGCCAGACTCTGGCAGGCCCAGTGGGGAGAGGGCCCCAAAGCCCCTCTCTTCTGACTGAGTGGGCTCCAGTATCTCTGCTGACCACACCACAGTGGTACAGCTGGGGTGAGAGCAAGTTCTCAACCAGTGAGGTCCCAAACCATCGAGTGCTTCTTAGGTGAAAAGCAGCACCTTAAACTGCCCCTGGAAACCATCTGGCCACCAGTGCAGATCCTGGGACCCTGCATTATGTGATATGCCACTCGGTGCATGGACAGCTGCATGCTGCACTTCCCAAATAGGCCCAGTGGGAAGCCCCATGCACAGCACATCCTTGGATGAAACATATTCCACTGGAATGAAGGAGAAATCCTGCCCGTGCTTCTCAGTGCTGTGCAATAGGGACTGGACAATTTGTACAGCAGCGATGGGGGTGTGTGTAACGTCTGCATTTGTAGCCTGCAGCATTATAGTGAATGGAGAGTGGCAGGACTGTGGGAGGCGTCAAGACATTTCTAGCAGTTAGAGGAGACAGTTTTGAGCCTGAACTTGCTCTCACCGAAGTCCCAGATACAATGCTCATTCACCTCAGAGAGGGCAGCATTAAGACCAGAACCTGCCACGTCAGATCCTGCATTCTCACCCTAAGCACACTGACGTCTGAGGAGCAAAAAAATAACTTAAGCAAAGACAGAATGAGGCAAAGCCAGCTCTGATGTAAGCGGGCACCACACCATAGCAGAGCGGTCCTCTGCTCCCTGAGCCTGTACATGAACGTGTTGTCCTGACTGAAAGCATCCCCCAGTTCTTTCCCAGAAGTGAAAGCAGGGTCTGGGCCAGTGGTTCTCAACCAGCGGTCTGGGGCCCTCTCGGGGGCTGCGAGTAGGTTTCAGGGGGTCCTCCAAGCATGGCCAGTGTTAGACTACCTGGGACCCAGGACAGAAAGCCAAAGCCCCACCGCATGGGGCTAAAGTCCAGGGCCCTAAGCCCTGCCACCCGGGGCTGAAGCCGAAGCCTAACCAATGTAGCTTCATTGCGGTCCCTGTGGCATGGGACCTCAGGCAATTGCCCTGTCCTAACACCAGCCCTGGCTTTTATATGCAGAAAACCAGTTACTGTGGCACAGGTGGGCCACGGAGTTTTTATAGCATGCTGGGGGGGCTCAGAAAGAAAAAGTTTGAGAACCCCTGGTCTAGGCAGCCTCATTCCCCTGAGCGCCTTTCCCCAGGTAAAGCCAGGGGGCGAGCATTGCTGTTAGAAGGTGTGCCAGGATTCTTTCTGGCCGAGGCACTGGGGGTCGCCATGTGAGTCTCTGAGCTGGGGAAGGCAGGTTCCAGCTGCCAGCCCACCTCCCATCTGGAAGGCTCATTCTGCTGCTGTGTATCTTTTTCTCTGGACAGGGTAGGGCTGGTGTCTGGGGCTAATAACACACAATATCTCACATGTACACAGTGCTTTTCCCCTGAAGTCTCAAACTGCTTTATTGACTCCATAGACCTGGACAAATAGCGATGGTTTCCTTCCAGGAAGCCTGACCACCTATTCCTCACTTCCAAACCCAGCTGTGAAGAGAGACTGCAAAATCCAAAGCACAGAAGTGTGAGGGAACTCTCCCTCCAGCTCTCTCCATGAACACATCTTCTGGCCAGGATCCCCCATGAGGCTCCATGGTTATGCATATGAAGAGCTTCTGCTATGAACTCAGAATGGAGTCCCCCACCCCTCCTGGCGTCACCACCACCTCTGTGAAGCTGCTGCCCCTTAAGATTTCTCTTGCCTGTTCTGCAGTCTGAAGACACTTTCTCTTTGCTGGAGGGCTCGGTCCTGCCCTCGGGAGTGGGGAGCATTTGCAGGGAGAATTGGGAATCTATTGTTAATGCACAGCACAGAAATTGGTGCATTCAAGCACTTGCTCTCAGTGGGAATGAGTAGCTCTGAGTATATTTAGGGAGGGCTGGTGGATCTTACTCACTTAGGGCAAGATTGTCACTTGAGCTTCAGACCAGCAGGGGACAGTTGGTCAGGACTGAGGAGCATCAGCAGAGCTGTGTGTGGGGAGGGGAGCTCAGAAAAGCAGGGGGCTGCAGAGCTGGGAGGTGGGAAGCGAGCTCAGAGATGGAATATGGGGCTGTGGGTTAGGACTGAGGAGCAGAGTGCTGTTTGTTGAGGGAGAGCATAGAGCTAGAATAAGAAGAGGGTTTGGGTCAGGATTGAGGGGCACTGGCAGAGCTGTAGGGGATGGGGGAGCCCAGGGCTTGGAGTGTGCCAGGTTGCAACAGGTCACAGACCCCAAAGCAAAATGTCTAAGATGGGAGCCAGGGGGGCAGAGGGGGCACATTTCAGCAATGCCTGGGGGAAAACCCCTCTGATTAGCTGTCTACCCCACTGCCCTGCCTCCTGGGGAAGAATAGCCTATCAGACCTGCTACAGGAGGTAGGCAGAGTGTCAGATGCTGTCTCACAAAGTCAGGCCTAGTGGTTGGAGCAGAGGTTGAAGCCGGATGAAGGGTCAGGACTGGGTCGAGGTCTGTGCTGGAACCAGGGACCAGGGACAGGCTGGGGTCAGAACCAAGATCAGAGTCCATGGACAAGGAAAATCAGGACTCTAGCCAGAGTGCAGACACAGTGGTCCTCCTGTGCAGACCAAGTTGTACAGGCCAAAGGTCAAAGCTGGGAGGTCAGGGTCCATGGGCGAGGGTCAGAAGGTGGAGGCAGGGTTAGAGTAGGGTCAGGAGCAGGGCTGGAGCAGGTTCAGAGTAGTACAAAGGACAAGGCTGGGGGCAGAAACAGGAATTGGATCAGGACCAGACTGGGAGTCTAAAGAGTTGTTACTACCACAAGGCAGAAGGAGGGTTCCTGGCCGGATAGTGCTGTTGCACAAACTGGCTTCCAGCTCTGGAGGGTTCAGGGAAATACCTAAGCCTGGGGTTCATCTGACCCGGGCTCTGCTCAGGGATGATTGCTGCCACATACCTGAGGGCTGATTCACTGCAGGCTCTGTTTGCAGGGTAAGTCAGTGCAGCTGGATGAGCACCCTCGTTTGGCTACAGGTTTGCCTGACATCACCTTCCACCCTGACCCCACCAGCCCGAGGCACCTCCCAGGTGTCCCTAGGCCATGCTTGTCAGGATGGTACTGGTGGAATTCACAGAGCAAGTCGGGGGCACGTATGTTGCTTGCTGGCTCCCATTAGTGCTCCTCGGGGCTGTAACCTTCCCAGTCTACGAAGTATGGGAGCTGGGAATCAAGGATTTGATTCACCAGGTATTCTTCCTGACCTTGCACCATGATTGGAGGAGGAGAGACCTGCATTCATCCCAGCACAGAGTGGGGGGAGATGTTTTCTCAGTAGAGAGACATGAAACACGGTGTACTCACATCATGGAGAGTATCTGTAGTTGGAAAGTGACTGGGTTAATTTGCTGAATGACGAGGAAGGGACGAAGGTACTGGGAGTCAATTTGGCAGAAGAAACAGGAGGTGTCCAAGTGTGTAGTGGAGAGCCATACTTGTCCCTGACAGTGATGGGAGGGTTGGCTTGTGGTGGTGGTCAGCAAATCACTTGGCGTCTGCCTTGGTAATGTCCTGCTAGGCTCTTAGTTCTTTCTGGATATGATGGAGGTGTTTGACCAGGTTAGAGGTGGCAGGGACATGGGAAGTCGAAGGAAGGGACTGATGGAACTGGGGATGAACACTGTAGTTGGAGAAAAGTGGCTCTGCTGAGTAGACTTATGCTCAGAGTTGTTACTGGAAAACTCTGTGAAGGGTAGAAGTTGGACCTAGTCATCTTGGTGGAAGTTGATACAACACAGCAGGTACTATTCTAAAACTTGATTTACCCATTCTGACTGCCCATCTGTTTGGGGATGATAGGTACAGGAGAAATGTAGGTCAATATCTAAGAGGCGAAAGAGCTCCTGCCAAAAGTGGAGATGAACTGTGGTCTGTGGTATGATGTGATACTGGAAGGTAACCCATGAAGCTTGAAAACATGGTCGAAAATGAGGTGGGCTGTTACTTCTGTGGTGGAGATTTTGTGGCAGGGCATGATATGAGACATCTTGGCAGTGTGATCAATATGGCAGTGTGGTTCTGGAGTTAGGGAGCTCCACAATAAAATCCATTAATATAGATTCCCAGGGTCAAGGAGTAGGTAGGGGCATTAAGACACCCAAGGGCTTAATATGGAGGACCTTTGTGTGACAACATACTTTGCAGAAGTCAATGTATGATCTCACAGAGGCATGCAGTCTGGACCAAGAAATATCATGTGATCACTTTTATGGTCTTCCAATGTCCAAAGTGGCCAGACAAAGGTAAGTCATGACATAGTTGGAGAATTGCAAGACAGGGCACGCCTTTGGGGCAAAAACACAGCCTCTGAACGGAAGTACCCCATTTCTAATAAAGAAACCTGGGTCAGGCTCAGCATTGGGTGACATCTGTTTAGTGGCAAATTGGTTGCTTGGTAGAGAGGATTTCATGAGGGCTAACAGCTCCATGTTCACTAGCACACTGGCTCAACGCTGGGCTTCAGGATGGTGGAGGGTTCTGATGGTCCTTCCTTGATATCAAGGTACTCCCCCTTGGTTTTGCCAGTGTGGCTTCCAGGTCAATAACGTAGTGTGAACTCAAAGCATGAGATAATATCTGCATGGGAAAATGCGCACCCTCTAGGTAGTGACACCACTCCTCAAAGGTGGCCTTGATGGCGAGCAGCTCTTTCTCATAGATTTCTTAGTTCCATTCCATGGGACTTAGCTTTCTAGAGTAGAATGTGCATGGATGAAGAACAGTTGGTGACTCCTAGTGACAGTGCTGCCCCAATGGCATAACTGGAAGTATCTGCCTCTACAGTGGATGAGTCTGGGTGCCTCAATATAGGTGCTGAGGTGAAGGCCTTCTTCAGTTGCTTGAAAGCCTGTTGGGCCTCTGATGTCCAGATGAAGGCAGAATTCTTATGGAGGAGTTGGGTAAAGGGGCCACTACTCAGGAGAATTCCTTGATGAACTTCCAGTATTGCAAAACCCAGGAAGGACTGGATGTCACAGGTGGAGCTTCGCAGGGCCCAGTCCACAATGGTTGAAACCTTCCATGGCTCTATGCTGATTCCATCTGGCAAGATGACAAAACCCAGGAAACTGACACTGGTCCGGTCAAGTTCACATTTTTCTGGCTTGGCATATAGGTAATTTTTCCTGAGGCATTCCAGCATTTGTCAGATATGCTGGTTGTGCAGAGTCTGGTTCTCTGAGAAGATGAGGATGCCATCTAAGTAAATCACAATGAACTGGTCTAGGATATCCTTGAAGATATCATTCATGAAACACTGGAATGTGGCTGGGGCATTGGAAAGGCTGAAGGACATAACCAGGTACTCATAGTGGCCATACCTGGTGCAGAAAAATGTCTTTCACTCACCGTCCTCGTGTGCAGACCAAGTTGTACAGACTGTGCAGGTTGAGCTTGATGAAGACCTTTGCCATGCCAACCTGTTCTAGTTGCTCGTTGATCAGTGGGAGACGGTATTTGTCCTTGATGGTAATACCATTCAGGTCACCATAATCGACACAGAGGTGCAGTGTCCATGTGATGGGGCATCCAGCGCACACAGAGTTGAAGTGGGTTAAGGTGGCAAGGCAGGCCAATTAACTCCACGGGGTATTCCTGGAGGAGGAGCCATGAAGCATGTCACTAATTAGAAGTAGGCTCAGCAGGGCAGGAACAGGTGGGGCCAGTATTAAGCCCAGGAGTGGTGAGCAGCAAGGGGGCTGCAAGAAGGCAGGGAAGGAGGCTGCAGTTACTCTGTGTGGAGGGAGTTGGGAGGCTGGCAAACCCAGAGGGGGGGATGCCAGATGAGTAGGAAGAAGCCCAGGGAAACAGCAACAAGCGGTCAGAGCATGCAGAGATCTTGGCTGCTTGTTATAGGGTCCCTGGGCAGGAACCCATTGTAGAAGGCAGGCCTGGGTTCCCCTACTAGCCACTGGGAAGAGGCACAGGGCATTGGAGACACCTGCCAGTCAGCAGGTCTGGAAGGACTTTGAATTCCCCAGAAGAGGAGGACCTTAGACCTGGCTGGAGGGCCAAGCCACGAAGAGGAGATTGCAGTCCCTGGAGTGAGAGGGGCCCCACAGTGAGGCAGGACAGTGAAAGACACCACCGGAGGGTGAGTGCAAGACTGGCAGAGCTAATTTCCAGGACAGCCAGCAGGAGGCACTGCTAACTGTGAGTGTAGCCTGTGACAGTCTCATCCTTCTTTTTAACCAACAGGATAGGGCTCCAGCAGGGGATTTGGAGGGTTGAATAAAGTTCTTAGGCAGATTGTCATCCAGGTAATCCCATAGGGTCTTGAGCTCGGGTTCCAATAAAAGGGTAAATTCTCCCAAAGGGGACCTTGCCTCTGGCTGGAGGTATATAACGCAGTCATAGGGTTGGTTGTCTTCTTCTTAGCCTATGTGCAACGTGCCTCAGGTGGCACATGACCAGCATTCATCACCAAATTTGGTCAGCTGATTGGATCATTAGCTTCTCCAGCCCAGGCTGGGTACTGACGGGGAGTGCGACATGAACACTGTGTGGGGTTAGGACGTTGGCCTTCTGTTTGCCAGACACATCTGCTAGATCCCTATGCTTGGTGGGAATTGATGAACGAGTGTCTGCTGAAGCTGAGGTAGTACCAAGCAGGGAGGATGTCCTCCTGGGGGTAGGTTCCATCTTCTCCCTGCTGGACCTTCCTAGGCATTGCAGCTGGCAAAACCCTGAGTTGAACTATATCTCCCACACCGCCCACAAAATGTTCAAGTTTTGGAGAGAGAGCCAGGGGAGGCCCAGTATGACCCGAAAGAACAGCGAAAGGTTCAGATCAAATTGCATAGTTTCCTGGTGGGCCCCAATCCTGACCTGAAAAGAGGCTATCTTGCAGGAAACTGAGCTGGAGGTCAGCATACTTCTGCTCTGGGACAAGCTTCCTCTGGACGGGCAAGTGGTTGGCTCAGGCAAAGGTAAAGTCTCTAAAGTTGCTGGACACCCCAAAGTCAAACAATATAAGTGCCGAACAGCTTTCTTGGTATCAGGCGGGGGCCCTTAGCTGGAGGCGGATCTGTAGATGTGGATGTGAAAGCTCTGTGCTGCTGGGGCACCTGTAGGCTGCCAAGGGGATCCATTTGGAAAGCTTGTTCTCCACTCATGTCCAGCTGCTACCCATCTATTGGGGCTGGACAGAGTGGTTTCCTGGCACCATAGAGGGTCTGGGTTTGTGGGGGCATCCTGAGGTGAAGTGGCCAGCTTCTCTGCAATACAGGCAAAGGCATTTTGTATTATGGTGCCGTATTCCTTCTCATGGACCGCAAGGCACCTCCTGATGCTGTCAATCTGCATGGACTCAGGTCCGGAACTAGGCAAAGGTGCACTTGGGGGCCCATGAGACTAGGCTGGGAATGGGTGGAAGCCTGTTTCCTTTCCAGGTGACACTCGAGCAGCCAGTTCTCAATTTTAATGCAGAGCTCAGTGTGGGTAGCAGCTCCGCGGGGGGAGAGGCGCCGATCCCATCCAGCTCATCCTTTACAGCATTGTTCAATCCCCGATGGAAATGGGGGATTTATGCCATTTCATTTCATTCCAAGCCATAGCCACCACCAGGTGCCAGAAATGGGGAGATGGGTCACAAGTGCTGGGGGAGGAACTATAGGGCCACTTTGGCAGTACCGGGGCTCAGTTGGGGTCGTCAAATATCAATGAGAAGGAAAGAATGAATTCCTCAAAGCGGCCAAGCATTGGGTCAGCTCATTCCAGGATGGGTGAGGTCCAATCTATGGCTTCTCCAGACAGTAGACTGGTAATCAGCCCAACTGTGATCTGGGCCTGTGGGTACAAGGATGGCCACATCAAGGAACAGCACGCAGACCTGGTCGATACCTCTTTGGAACTTGTGGTGGTCGCCATCAAACACTCTGGCAGGGGGATTTTCAGAACACGCTCCAGGGCTGGTGGCATGGGAGGGCCCAAGGGTCAGCGGGCGGGCGCCCAGACCTGCACTCGGAGGGAGGAGTTCTCTAACTGCAGCTGGGCAAGTTAGTTTGGAAGGCTCTGGAATAGGGTCCAGGGATGCTGTCTCCAGAGCCATGGCATCCAGGTGCTCCATCTAGGCCCTGGGGTCTGGTACAGTGGAGTCTGTGCAAGCTGTTAGGCACTGGCTCCCCATAGTCAGGCCTACTGGTTGGAGTGGAGGTTGACGTTGGTCATAGGGTTGGGACCAGGCTGAGGGCCATGCCTGAGACAGTGCCATTGATCATTCCCCTGTGTTTGCTGCCTGGGTCCTAATATCTCAATGCTGAGACATCCCCGCTGTTCAGTCCATCTGAACATATGCATTTATACTGCTCCTGAAACTAGGAGAGCTCAGAGGCAATGAGCTATCCACCAACTATTCAGTAGTCCCATCCAGCCCATCACTCCTAAGGCATAGCCCTAGGGTTCCCATCTACCTGCCAGGGGAGCTGTGTGCTCAAGGTAACCGAGCACATTTAACTGCCCAACCAGCTGCTCAGCCCAGAGGGTTGTTACAGTGCGTTTGGTAAGAATTCGTCTTGTATAAATAAGTAGGTGCTGCTACGCTCACTCTCTCTGAACTCACTTCATTGGCATTTCCTTGGCAGCATTCACAACTACAACAGTGACCCCTAATGACAAGGGGACTAGGGACCTTAGAGACACTATCACACGTACCTGGCCAGAAGTCAGAACAGAGTATTTGGCCTTTTGTTTGCTTAGAGCAGCACACAGCAGCTTCCCTGGGCCCAAGTGGGTCAGATCTAGACACTGTATTTCTTTGTTTATGGGGTTGTTGTCTGTATTAGGTTGCAGGGCCAGTCGCATGCAGTTTGCTGTGAGTTTCAGCCCTTCTAAAATGCAGTCAGTTATAGGGTGAGCACATGTCCCATTTTGGCTGGGAGAAGTCCCCTTTTTAGACCCTGTCCCAGCCGCCCCAACATTTTTGGCAAAAGTGGGCATTTTTCCTGTTTGCTCTTGCCAGCTTGATCAGTTGGCAAGAGCAAATAGGACAAATGTCCACTTTTGTCAAAAAAAGTGGAGTGCGGAGGAATGTGTGGGGGCGGGGGGGTGGGCGGTGATGCCAGCCCTGGGCGGGGGGGGAGGCAGGGCTCGGGGGAGCAGCGACGCCAGCCCCAGCCTTATGGCGGGACAGTAGGCAGGGCTCGGGTGAGCAGCGCCACCAGCCCCATGTAGGGAGGGGCGGCCGTGCTTGGACAAGCAGCTTAGGCCAGCCCCGTGCAGGGAAAGAGGGAGGCTCTGGCTAGCCCCACGCAGTGTCCGTTTTCCCTTTGGGAAATATGGTCACCCTAAATCAGTTCCAAAGCTCAATCAGAGCCCACAGAAGTAAATGTAAATGATATTTCATATATTGGCTTTGCATAAACCTCTCACGTAGCTCTTTACTTTGTGTTTTACCATTGTGTGCTTTTAGAGAAGCCCAGACCATGGCTAAGCAGCTCATACACAGCTTTCTGCAGAAGTTTTCCAAGCAAGTCAGGGTCTGTAAGGGACACTTGAGTCTCAATTCAGATTTGTCAGGTTATCCCTGATCCAAAGCTGAGCAGAGTAACGGCCACTTCACAGGCAATCTGCATTTCCTGAAAAGTTTCTTCCTTCCTTTTCTTTTTGCGAATACAGACTAACATGGCTGCTACTCTGAAACCTTCCTTCCCCTTGCTTCAGGAGGGCAAGCCTGTGGGACAATGGGAGCCAGGCTTGCAGTGGGAGCTTGTGTTTCCCTGAGGCTACATTTGATATAATCTCAAAGGAGAAACTTCATCACTGGTAAAGCTATTGCTTCTGAGCATGAGCAGTCCCAGCTGTGCGGGACTGGCTGCTAGCAGGATATGTACTGAAGCAGCAACCCCCTCGGAGGAACCGCAGATATTAAACCCCTTTCATTGACAGATACAGAAAAAAGTCCCTTTATACTCTCCCAAGCAGCGGACTTGCCAGTGGAGGGGAATTTCTTCTGGACCTTGCTGTCACTTAGGATACGTCTACACAGCAAAGGACGGTGTGACTGCAGCACAGGTTGGCATGGCCACACCAGCTATAGCTAGTGCAGGCACCAATGGTGGCAGTGGTTTTGAAGGGTGCTGTTTGGCTGAGGAGGAATGGGAAGGCATTCCAGGAGGAGGATGGTAGACAATGTGAGAAGGATACAGAGCTGTGTTGGGGAAGGGGGATAGCCAGAGGATAGGCCATGGGAAGGACATTGGAGGAGATGAGAACAGAGATATGACCGGGGCAGAGTGGCATAGGGAGGGACAGTGGTGGGAGGAGACAATGGTGGCAGAGGTGCACTCTTTGCTGCCACTGTCTGATACTATCAGGAGCAGGTGTGCATGAGGATTTCCGTGGCTGTCAGCTGGCTGTGCCTGTGTAGTGGGGGCACCAGTAATGGGGATAGCCCTGTTGGGAGTTTGAGTAACTGTGCTCTTGCAAGTCAGGATCGCCTGTATCCCAAAGCTATCACTTCCTCCATAACCTCCCACTGGAGCTGAGATATTCATGCCTTTCAGAGGCATAGGCAAGTTTGGTTGAGGGAATATTTATTTAACTCACTTCAGTCAACAGTCTTCCACAGCAAAAAAAGGTGAATTTCTTCTCTGGAAAACACTGCAATACAGCATGCTCCCCCTGTGAGCTAGGAGCAGTTTGAACAGTGAAAACAATTTTTCACTTGTGAAAATCGCCTTTTTTGCTGAGACCACAAAACAATGCAAAGCAAGCATGTGACTTGCTGCCAGTGTCGCTGGCAGTGCCCACTCCTTTGGGTTGGCTCTGGCTGAAATGGGGAAGAATGTGTTTGCTTGTGGGCAAGTTTTCAGCATCCATCTCAAGGATTCACTCATTTCGCCAGCTTTCTCCTCAGGGACTCATTTGCACATTCTTTAGCTAGCTTATTACAGTTTTGTCAATTATTTGCACCTTTGAGCACAGTCAGAGAAGCTAAAAACAGAACTAGTAATAAGTAAAACTATTCGTTCCAAACCAGAAACTCATTCTTGTCAAGATTCCCATGTATAAATATCTCAGAAAAGGACAGGAAAGTTTAGCTTGGCATGGAAATGTGGGTGCCATGAGGAATGCCAGTGTTAAATGTTACCAGAACGAGCCCTGCTATGGATGCATAACATCCTGTTCAGAGAATAAACCTGCCTTGTGCTAGACAATGCACCTTGTCCTCTGCACAGTCATGCATGTGGAGGGATGATTCAAGCAATCTGACTGGCTGAGGCACAGGACATAAGTTCACGAGAAATGCCATGTATAGATGAGCTAACAATCCTAGTTAGCACCTTTTCACCAGGAGCTTTTCAGGCTGAGACCATTGCCAGGGAGGGTGAGTGCTCTGATCCCATTCTGCAGATGGAGAAAAAGGAGGGCTAGAGAAGTGACTTGTCACATAGCAAGTTAATGACAAATCCAGGGCTAGGCCCCAGGCTGTTGGCCGCCTCCTAGCTAAAGCTGCCCTTTTAATCTGTCTGTCACTATAGCCCCTTGACACCCCCCTGCCCCAGCCAAGAAGAGCCCCATTGTGCTAGGCGCTGTACAGATATACGGCAAGGGACAGCCCCTGCCCAGAGCACCTTATGTCTGGGCACCCAAGGCGAGAGGGGAACAGCAGCCCAGCGACACGACTTGCACGCGTCACCCAGCAAATCGGTGGCAGAGCTGGAACTAGAGCCCAGCTGTCTGACCGCACTGACTAGTGCCCAGCCTCCAGCCCCCTACCCCACTGCTGCACTGGCATTGGCAGCCTCCAGGGATCAGCAGTCCTGAGCTGTTCACAGCCCTGACGCTATGCATTTGGTCTGTTGTGTGCCAGGCTCTCCCCAGGGGGGCGGTGACAATCAGTGCTGCCAGTGCCCCCAGCTGCACTGGGGAGGGGGGTTTGGTCCCTGCTGCAGGAGTTCTCACCCTACGCTGCCCATCTCTGCCCAGCAATGAATGCTGCCCTCCTGCAGTCCCACCTCAGAGTTCAGCCCCCCAGCCCTTCTCTGCTCCTCCTGGGGTTCTTCCCCCATCCAGGCCCAGGGGCTGCAGGGGGGGGTCCCCTCTCCCCAGTTCAGGCTGGGGGGCTCCAGGGGTCCTCACCCCCCTCTGCCCCGGTCCAGGCAGGAGCTGCAAGGGGGGACAGAGGAGCCATCCTGTCCCTGTTGTTCACAGGGGAGGGGGGAGTCAGGGGGGAGCTGCCCAGAGCTGCTGGGCTCTTTTGCTCTCCTATCCCCTTCCTCCCTCCCACTCCTCCCGCCCTCCCCGCAGTGAGAATGGCTCTAGCTGCTGAGAGGAGGGGGAGCTCTGCCTGCAATAGATCTGATTGGTTGTTTTGCGCAAGGAGGTGGGCAAGTGGGGCAGCCAATCAGAAGGCTCAAATTCACTCAAGACCTGGCGCTTCTTGGGCCATCGGCAGGTGGCCTCAGTCCTGTCCAGTCCCCTCTCTGCAAGCACATGACCCTGTGAATGCCAGACACACTTTCTTTAGGTCTCAGTTTCATACACGTACCTCCTTGCACTGTGCCTCCTAGTGGCCACCTAAGTAGTGGCTCTAAACGTTCGCCAGTTTGGTCTCCAGTTCACACTCCTATGTCCAATCCTCCCTGCAGGTGGCTATGAAATGGCAGTGTATTCTAGAGCTAAGCCCAAGGGAGTGAGCATCAGGAAACCATATCTGCCATTAACTTGCAGAGAAGCCTTAGCCAAGCCACATAACTTTAGAATCCCAGCTGTAAAAGGGGGAATCGCAGAAGTTAATGAGCATGTGACTGTAAAACACGATGTAAAAGCTACAAGGTCAATGCCTTGTGCCTTACTTGTTGTTGCTGAATTGACCCCAAGTCCACACAGCTAGCTAACTGTGAGGTGCAGACTAATGGAAGTGAAGTTTATGAATTCAATCAAGCTCCGTTGGTCTGGAACTGGTCAGGGTGGAGTTACTCTGTTAGGTGGGACTAGCCATGGAATCTCTGGGCCTGATTCTGATCTCATAATTGTGTAAAACAGGAACATGTGGAACCCCTCTGGGGTCAGTCTTGTCTTCTATAAGTGAGAAGAGAATCAGGCCTTCCGGCTCCTCTGCTGTCTGAAACAGGGAAGCATAGAGCCATTTGTGCAGTGCTTTCTCCTCAAGATGTTCATCATATGTCTGACAGGTTCATTTTGCTTTTGGCTTGTGATTTCAGATGCGCTTTTGGCAGTATCTCACCCCACCCTGGTACAGTCTCATCCTCAGGTGTGGGGCTCAAGCCCCCTAATGTGGTGTTAAAAAGCCCCACCCCCATCCCACTGCCACCTCAAATTGAAAAGAAAGTTTTTACTGTGCATCTCAGACATTAACATTCAAATGTCTAGCACTGGAAGTGAGCAGCTATCTAGCAGGTATCTACAGTTCCAGTAGAAGTAGTCTCTTTGGCACAAACTGCACTAATACATCTGGACTCTGCTCATCTATTTGATTACAACCCAGAATATTATGCATTTGATGCAATGATACAGCTGGTGAGGAGGCTGCAAAACAGAGCTTTTTAATACTCTCTGTCAAGTGGGGGCTCTCCTGGCTAAAACTGGGTTCCAGACTCCCACCCCTGCTGGGGGTGCAGACCCCTCCTGCCTCTGAGGAGGCAGGAATCCCTCCCAGGCATCACTCCAGTGCTGTTATCAGTACAAACACTCAGCTTTATCAGTGACAGTGCCCCTGATCAGCGATAAGTTTAGATTCTGAGTCCAAACCATCCCAGCCTCAGTCTCTCCTGTGCAAGCTCACAGCACCCAGTCTGAGTCTCTGCTGCATTTGGCTTCCGCTGGTGTGGTCCCAGTGCTGGCCCAGACTTCTCATTTCACACACAGGATGCCCCTTCTCCTTCCCAGGCACATACTATCCCCTGCTGTCCACACACACAGGAGACTCATGCAGGAGGCTTGTACTGTCCCCTTTGGGTCGCAGGGCTTTCAGTAAGTATTACAGTGGCACAGGCAGCCTTTGCAAAACAACATAACTTTTATTAGTCACCTGGCTGCAGAATCTGCAAGTCCTTAGGTCAGCACAGAGACATGAAGGTTAAAGCATAGTCCAAGCTGGTTAGTGCAGAGCCCAGCCAAGCTGTGATATCCCCATATCATATCAGCCATGATATCCCCATGTTCAAGCTCTTTATCCCCCCATCTCACACATTCCAGTCTTTTGGGGACTTTGCTCAGGGATATCCATCTCCCTCTGGGTCCTTGGTTGCTAGGTGTCAATGTGCTGGGGATTGGGTTTGCCACTGAATTCTCAGATTTTCCACTGATATGGGGCTGTTAATGGCCCATTCAGGCTCAGGCAGCCAGGAGACACACACACCTCCTGTGCTGAGAACAAACTTTTTCCACCCACTGGATAGCCATGCAAAATATAGGGGAAACTGAGGCACACATAGGGTTCATAAAAATATTTCCAAAAATTCCTGGGCAGCAATAATCACAATAGTCTAAAGCTCTGGAGCCCAACAGCCAGTTCCACACCCAGGCGTAGGTGCTTGTTCTGAGAGTACCTAGAGAGCAAACAGACCTAAGGACAAGGCCCAGCACAGGGGAATGGCCAGTCTGGACATAATACAAGCAGCAGCCACAGTACAGGCAATGCCACAGTGGAACCAACAGCAGGGCAGTGTCTTCAGTAGGCCGTGGCCAAGCAATCAGTGGGGTAAAGCCACTACTCCCCACAGTACACCTCCCTGAGCAAACTCACACAGTGTGTCGGGGCTGCAGCACTGTGGCAGGTGACACAGAAGTCAGGATATTCAGAGCAAAGGGTCTGGAAGACAGAGATCTGCTTCCTCATGCTGTCCCTCTTCCAAACGAGAGGCAGCAGCCAGCTAGTGGTTCAAGCAGTGGATTCAGTTCAGAGACAGGGGCTCCATTCCTGACTATTCCACTGGCTTATTGCGGGGCCCTGGGCACATCAGGGAGCCTCCCTGATTGCCCAGCAGAAAACAAAGAGACTCTCACTGGCCTGCTGCTGTGAAGACCTTGGAAACCTTCTGCTACAAGATCTGCTATCCCAGAAGTGCAGGAGCTTGCTATTCCAGTGGATGTTTGCTCTCGTCTGCTGTAGAGAAGTACAGGGCAGGGCAGGTCCTTCAGCAGAACCTGGTTTTCAGTGCCCAGAACTTCCTGAAATAGTCTCCTTTGGGGCAGAAAATTTTCCCTGAGCAAATGATGGGGCTTCCCATTGGAATTTCTACAAGACCAATAGCTCAGCTTCAAGGAAGGAGTAAGTTGTATAAGCTCAAGAACCTTTTCTCCTTCCTTTTTTCCTTTGTTTCCCCAGGTAAATGAGAATCCCACGGGTACCATAATAGAACATTCAGATCATGAAAGCAAATATGCCAAAGTCAGACAACGGAAACCTTTCGGCTCAGCCTGCTAACTCCACTAGTTTTCTCTTACTGCAAACATTCATCTGATCTGTCATGATACCCGCACTGTGTCTGTTTTAGAGGAAGGCTAGATTGTGCCCTTTAGGCCCAGCCCTGCATTGAGAAAGACATGGCGCTGCCCTATCCCCAGGGACACTGTGCTGCCTGGAGCTCCCCACGCATGCTGCTGCACCTGTTTGGGGAGTGCAGCATATTCCTCCCTCATGTAAGCACTGAGGGGTTCAGAGCCATGACTCAGCCTCCCTTCCCCTCGCTGCCCCTTCAGTATAGCCCAGCCTTTATTCAGGTGCCTTTCCCCTCCCCCCACCATTGTGCCCCTACCTATGGGCTAAGCAGAATGTTGCCTTTCCTGTTCCATTATTAAGTGTGCCCCCTAACATCTAAGGGTTATATGGTCCATGGGGCCAAGTTAGACTCTCTGGGCCTATGAATTCCTGAGTAGAGGGTTGGGGTTTTCTCTAACTGACTCCTTCATGGGACCCGTGTCTCCAGCACACTTTGGGCACCAAAGAGCAGAGCACCAGTCTCCAGCTGGGCTTGGGGGCTGGGGGGGGGAGGGGGCAGAGTGAATCATGGCCATTCCCTCCCCTTATCACAGAGGCCCCTCTCTGTGAAGGGCTGCAGCTTTGATGGCTGCTGGAGCTGGTGATAGAGAGGTCTGGAGGTCAGAGCATTTCTGAATAAAGCCATGTATCTGAGTCCAAAAGCCTTTCCCTGCAAAGCCCATGTGCCCTGGGCAGGAGCCGTGTTTGGCTAATCTCCATGTTAACGTCGCTGGCAGCTAAAAGCGCAGCTGACACCTGTCAGAAAGATAGTAGAAGTAGGTTCCCAAACAGGCGTCTCCTTGAAAACCTCAGAGTTTGTGGCAAATAGAAGCCAGCGTCCCTTATCCCTTATCTCCCAGCTGCCCCAGAGGAACCTGAGGTGTGCGAAGGCAGATTTATCTCAGGAAGTGACAAAAAGCCCTGAGTAAATAAGCTACTGGGGTGAGGAGGGTCCCAGACACATTTCTGGGGATGGAAGGCCAGGCACTGGAAACAACACAGTTCACTGTTGAACAGGGAAGGGTGTAAGGAGTAACAGTGACCACCACTCGCACACAGAAGGTCCAGCCTCCTGTCCACTCAACTGACCCAGGCCTACGCAGTCATAATGTACTAGAGACACTAGTCTAAACTGTTCCTGGCCATTCTGCAGGTGATACAGGAATAGAGCATAAGAGACTGCTCCCCTGTTCCTCCTGCAAAGGGACCAGGGACTGTCACAGGACGTGTGTTTGAGGGAGCATAGGGACCAAATCACCCAAAAGGAGCTGGGGAAGAGGTGGGGCCGTGACTCTGTTTCCTCCTGACTCTTGCACTCAGTCACTTCCCCCTGAGGCCTGGAGTACCACATGGAAACCTGCTAATGTACCACTTGGGACTCGGTTGGAAGCCAGGAAGTGAGGCCCATGGATCGTGAGGTGATGTTCTCACCAGGAAGCTGGTGCCATGGATCATGAGGCGATGTTCTCACCAGGAAGCTGGTGCCATGGATCATGAGGTGATGTTCTCACTGGAAAGCCAGGCCCATGGATCGTGAGGTGGCGTTCTCATCAGGAAGCTGGTGCCATGCACTGTGAGGCAATGTTCTCAGCCTGTACCATGGGACCATGAGGTGGCATTCTCATCTACTACAATGGATCGTGAGGTGGTGGGGAAGCTATGCCCATGGTTCATGAGGCAGTGGGAAAGCCATGCCCATGGGTCATGAGGCAGTGTTCTCATCAAGAACACAGTCCTATGGGATCACCTGTGTTAGGTGTTCAATGAGATCTGGAGAAGCATCTCCCCATTCATCTCCACTTCCAGCCAGAACCTCCAAATACCAGAGCCTTAAGACTTCCCCATCAGCAATGTCCAGTGTGGACAGAGTTCCTCAGGATCCAATACCCAGCATCCTCACACTGGCCTTTGATGTAGAGATCCTCCTCCATTCTGCTGTAGTTAACAGGCAGTGAGTAGTCCTCCATCTCACCTTTTACCCACTAAAAACCTAACAACCCCATCCTCAGAGAGCAGCAACTCTGCCTCACACCACAGCACAGAGTTACTCCCTCAGCTGGGGGGAGGGTGCCCCCCTGCCAACTTCCTGACCTTTGGCAAGTTACATTCTCCAGAAATGACTGGGAACTGAAAAGGCACCAATGCCAGGTAGGTGTGAATGGCACCGCATCGCCCAGGCAATGCTCTTCCTCTGTTATTTCTCCCCAATGCCTCCATCTTTTTCTTCTTCTGAGGAAACTTCCAGTGCTGCAGGGTCAGGGTGGCACTCTGTGGCAGCCAGCCCTGCTATAACCTGGTTATGTCATTCTAAGCCAGAAAGAAAAGTAAGGTTTTTAAATTTTTTCCCTCCAAATGTCATTTCCATTACATTGTCTATTTCAGGCAATTTAGGCTCTCATCAGAATTCCCACCAAATTTTACATCCACTATTTTAAGGAAGAGTTTAAAAAAGTGAAGCAGTTTTACTAAGTTTAAACTTGACTTTCCCAGGGGATATTTAAAAAAACATACACTGTCTAAAACCCTTTGCTGTTTGAAGAGTTCAAAATAACATTCCAAAAGGGTTCATTTGAAAAATGTTCCTGCACTGGTCCCATTCCCTGCATGGGGCTAGGCCAGCACTGTTTAATACCCACATTTGTTTTTCATTTAGCTGTCAAACCCACATTAAAAATAAAATTTCAGAGTAAATGAAATTAAACTAACCTGCACCCTTTCATTTTCAGCATATTTAGGGCATATTAAAGGAATAGAGCTTTTCCATTTTCATTACCAGTAAAGTCAGGTACAGTAGCTCAAGAGTTTGAGCTCAGAGACCACCTTTTAGATCCCATCATGCTAGGAGATCAGGGCCAGAAGCAGTGCCTGTCACACCGCTGATTTTCCACCATTGGCAAACACGCTGCTCAGCTGAGCTGTGCATGAGCGTCCTTCAGAAACCAGTTTGACACACATCCCTTGGACATGTCATAGAATCATAGAAGATTAGAGTTGGAAGGGACCTCAGAAGGTCATCTAGTCCAACCCCCTGCTCAAAGCAGGACCAGCACCAACTAAATCATCCTAGCCAGGGCTTTGTCAAGCTGGGCCTTAAAACCTCCAAGGATGGAGATTTCACCACCTCCCTAGGTAACCCATTCCAGTGCTTCACCACCCTCCTAGTGAAATAGAGTTTCCTAATATCCAAACTAGACCTCCCCCTCTGCAACTTGAGACCATTGCTCCTTGTTCTGTCATCTGCCACCACTGAGAACAGCAAAGCTCCATCCTCTTTGGAACCCCCCCTTCAGGTAGTTGAAGGCTGCTATCAAATCCCCCCTCACTCTTCTCTTCTGCAGACAAAACAAGCCCATTTCACTCAGCCTCTCCTCGTAAACCATGTGCCCCAGCCCCCTGATCATTTTCGTTGCCCTCCGCTGGACTCTCTCTAGTGTGTCCACATCCTTTCTGTAGTGGAGGGCCCAAAACTGGACGCAATACTCCATATCCACAGAGCCAGTTATCTCATCATCATAGAAGACAATCAGGTTGGTAAGGCATGACTTGCCCTTGGTGAATCCATGTTGACTGTTCCTGATCACCTTCCTCTCCTCCAAGTGCTTCACGATTTTTTCAAGGACTGAGGTGAGGCTGACCAGTCTGTAGTTCCCCAGATTCTCCTTCTTCCCTTTTTTTAAATGTAACCCTTCTGCCCGTCAGAGTTGGCAGCAACAAGGGCTGGGTTCAGTATCTAGGGGTTCCATTCCAATAACACAATGCAAAACCGGCTCGAGACCCCACCCAGTGATCTGGGACAAATATATACCACCCCCCGCTGAGTGCCTCTAAGAGGCAATACTTCCCCTCTCACAAGCACTGAGTCTGAGTGTATCAAAAGCCTTTTAATAACAAAGAGAAACAATGTAGCATTATGTTGGGGGAACACCACCAACAGGATTCATAACACAACCCATGAGCAAAACCCCATCCCAAGCAAATTGGGCCATGTCCTTTCCCTTTGGTTCTTGAGTCCAGCAACCCAAAAGTCCCCCAAAGTCCCAAAAGTCCAACAACCCAAAAGTCTCTGCCCCTGGTCAGTGCAGCCCCAGAGTTCAAAAATTTATCTGCAGAGTTTTACCTCCCAACCTGGGTGGAGGTGGGAGGGTTAAGGGGCACCATATGTGGTCCAAAGCCAATTGCCCCACCTCTCTATGGGGCTCTGCTCCACTCCACCAGCCATCCCACAAATCCCTCTGCTCTGCCGGCCCCCCATGAACTGCTCCAGCCGTCCCGCAAACTGCTCTGCTCCACCAGCCACTCCACTCTGCCAGCTGTCCCACAAACTGCTCCACAATGTATTTTCAGGCTCCCCCACTACTTAACACAGCAGTCAGTAATTTCAGCTCTTAGTAATTTTAGCTCTTTTGTGATTTCAGCTTGTAATAGCAGCACCTCAGTGCTGGTACACTATCAGCCCAAAGTGAATTCAACTCAGCAGTCTGTAACTAGACTCCTACTGGAATCAAAATTAGCTTTGACATTCTACAGTGGAGGGAGAAGGGAGTGCAACTGGCATGTAGTGCCCTCACCAGGGGGCCCATACCACCACATTCATATCCACATCCCTCTGAATTCACTGAGTTTTGGAACCCATGTCCCTTGCCTAGCGAGTGCTACTTAGTTGATGGCGAGTCCCTTCATCATAACAAAAGGCCAAGTACAGTTCCACTGTCCTTGATTCACATAATCAGGATAATAATTTACTCTTCCTGCCCCAATAACAGAGAAACTGGGGATTCCACAGCAGCCAAAGTGACCATTTGGGCAGCTATGGGCTCATGCTAGGCAGAGTGGGATTGCCTATGCAAATGAGATCAGCCCCTGAAGTTCTTTTCCACAACTTGCCACAACTCACCACCAGATGTCAGGGTGGAGCTCATCCTGACTCTGCTTACATAAAGATGGCACTATATTTGCCTTTTTCCAATCATCCAGGACCTCCCCCGATCACCACAAGTTTTCAAAGATAATTGCCAATGGCTCTTCAATCATCCGGCCCCATGGACTTGTGCATGTCCAGCTTTTCTAAATAGTCTAACCTGTTCTTTCACCAGTGATGGCTGCTCACCTCCTCCCCATACTGTGCTGCCCAGTGCAGCAGTCTGGGAGCTGACTGTGTCTGTGAAGACCGAGGCAAAAAACGCATTGAGTACTTCAGCTTTTTCCACATCATCTGTCACTAGGTTGCCTCCCCCATTCAGTAAGGGTCCCACACTTTCCCTGACCTTCTTCTTGTTGCTAACATACCCAGAGGAAACCCTTCTTGTTACCATTCACATCCCTTGCTACCTGCAACTCCAATTGTGCTTTGGCCTTCCTGATTATACCCTTGCATGCTCGAGCAATATCTTTATACTCCTGCCTAGTCATCTGTCCAAGTTTCCACTTCTTGTAAGCTTCCTTTTTGTGTTTAAACTCACCGAAGATTTCTCTCTTAAGCCAAGCTGGTCACCTGCCATATTTGCTATTCTTTCGGCACATCGGGATGGTTTTTTCCTGCGCCTTCAATAAGACTTCTTTAAAATACAGCCAGCACTCCTGGACTCCTTTCCCACCCATATATTAGCCTCCCAGGGGATCCTGACCATCAGTTCCCTGAGGAAGTCAAAGTATGCTTTTCTGAACTCTATGTCCCCAGTCTCTCCAAGCAGTGCAACCTCACCCCAACTGCCACATCCTAGGAGTAAAGCAAGTCTAATTCTTACCCTAATCCAAGACTTCTGAGACTCTCCCTCAGTAGCTTTTGTCTGAAGTATGTGTTCAGGGACAGTTTTATTAAAAGGGACTCAAAGAGAGCTCTTTAAATCACTCTGCTGTGCAGGCTAATGAAATTACCGGTGCTAACCTTGGAGGAAAGTTGCTAAATTGCTTCCAGAATCCTCCCTCTTTTAAAAAAAACAGTTTACTCACTTGATCAAGAAGTGGTTTATTTCATTTATCTTATTTTTAATTTGGGGTTTTTAAAATGCCCCCTCACAACTGCCGCAACATATAAGCATTAAAGAGTTAATCAGAAACCATCTAGTCAACACTTTGCACTGCTCTGTCTGTTCCCTGAGATCCGTGCGTACAGACACTGCAATCTTCTCCAACTGATTTGTTATTTGGAGTTGCAGTTGCTGGTCTGTAGCTCATTGGCAGCTAGTTTGTTCCAAGTCTTCAGCATTTGAAATTTAAAATCAGAGCTAGGTGAAAGCTCACTGAGTCACATGGTAAGTTTATGTTCCCTGATTGGATGAATATAACTCATAGAAACAAGTTTCTAGCCTGAATGTTCATGAAGCAAATATAAAATATTTATTCCAGGGATACTCTTCACTCAATGCTTGAGGCCTGAGCCTGCACCCTAGTGAGCTGAACAGCCACCGGATCAGGTCCTTCAAATAAGCTGTTTCTATAAACGTTCTTGCGAGTTATTCCTGTTCACCATCCCAGCCTGTTATCCAGAGACAGCGAGTGCAGGAGGCTCAGGAACACAGCCCTGGCAAACCTGTTCACGAGAAAGGTTTGGTAGTATTCACCCCAAACAGCCCAAAAGAATCAAAAGGGAGCAAACAGCCACTTCCAGCTCCAGCCCAGCCTTTGGCTAGCTCAGCTGACACTCCTGCCATGCTCACCTCATGGAACCTGCAAACTGGGCCCACGGACAGTCTATGCCGTATCAGGCTCAGATCACTGCTACCTTGTCCTGCCTTCCCTTCCTCCTCATTTGCTTCCCCCCACGGCCGTGCAGGACACTGTTTGTGATGGGGCCTGTACAGCTGCACTCGATCACAGCTCTTCCCTGTGTGTATGTATCACAGTGCACCTACTATTTCTCAGCACAGAAGAAGCAAATACATGAGTCTGGAGCCTTGGATACACATAAGATGTGTTGGTGACGCTGGGCCAGATTCTGCCCAGTGCTCCAGCCCTGTTGCCCCACTCCAGGAGCATAAAGTGACCCTGAAGCTGGTTCATCCTCCTATGGAGAGGAGTTGGTGTTGTGGCCCCTGTGCTGCCCCCCCCCACCCGCTCCCCAGTGCTGGCTCAGGCATGGCCGAGGGGAAGGGGTACGGACAGGGCTCTCTTACATCCTGACGAGCCCCCACTGCCTGAGCAGCCTCTCAGGCCAGTGCGGGTGGTCTCAGGAAAAGAGACGGCTACAGCAGCAGAAGGAGCCGTTTGTCCGTGTCCCAGTTCTGTGTGTAGACACAATCACAGAAAAGACAATTGGGTGGAACCAGAAGGGAGAATTCTGAGACAAGACAAGAGGCAGGAGGAGAGAGACACAGGGCTGGCCAAGCGGGTTCCTAACCCCGCTGCACAGCAAACTCAAACCCGGGCCTTTGCCAAATACTTCTGCGCTGCCTTGTTTTTTGTTCTATTTTGCATCCACACGCCCTGGTGAGCAGCTCAGTTCACTTCTTTTTGTCTCCTTTCCGTTTGCTTTTCCCCTTGCCCAGGACTGTCCCATTCCACCTGCACAAAGAGGAGAAATCACCAGCCTTGTTCATTTGCCCTATCAAGAGTCAGAATGGCATGGGCTGCAAGGCTCTCCCAAGGCACTTTCTTCCTTGCCACCCATTGAATGGGCTCAGGAGAGAATTCTTAACCCATTCAAGGTCTCCATGCCCCCGATAAGCATGTTTTTACTCCTCCCCCACTGGGAGCCCTTTCAATGACTGTGTTTTTATCTACTAGTTGAGTAGCCCAGACTGGACCCTATCAGAAGAAATGCCCAGGACAATTGATAACTGGAGTGTTTGGGGGGTTGTTGCATCTGGGACTAAGCATCAGCCCTGCCAGCTTTATCAGCTTCACAAAACACCAGCAACTCTGTCCCTGTCACTGATGAAATGGTAAAGGATCAACCAAGACCTCTTGGTTGTACCATGCAGAATCCGAAAGAGAGCAAGAGAGAGGACAGCTGCCATGCCATGTGCTTCAGTGGTGGGCAATCAGCATTCTCAGGACTTATCACTCACAAACTATAAATACCCCAATCTATGCAGCAACTAATAACCAGATACAAACATGCAAGTATAACTGTATTATAACAGACTCTGTGGGAGCAGGGAGCCAAGGTGCAGGAACAGTAGCAGGCAGAGATCTTATAAATAAACAATGCAGGGAGGCTGTAATGAGCAGATTTCTGGCCTTGACTTTAGTCTGTGATGCAGCAGGTGTACGCAAAGGGTTGCAGCTCGCCAGGTAGTCGGCTATGTGTGAGCAAGGTTCCAGGCAGCATTGGTGATACCCAAGGAGATGGAGTGCGTGGAATAGAAACATGCTCTGAATGAGCAGGAGTGCAGCCAGCATTGCACATGGCCAGAAAAATGGAGCACTTGATAGCAGTATTCTCCATGCAGCTTCCAAGGATGCAAACCCACTGGGAACTAGAGACCCCTCTGCCGTGGGAGCCAGAAGCAGGAGTGGGAGGTTGGCAGAGATCCCTATTGGAAGGGAAGCCACAGCTCTGGGGGTGCTGAGGGCAAGCAGAGTAGGTCAGGAGGCCTCATGGTGATTTAGGGAGGCCGGGGTCTGGGAGGTGTTAGGATATTTGGAGGGGGGATCCAGAGGCTGGAGGTGAAAGGGATCATTCTGAGACTCCATCGTGCCCTGAATCGGGCTCTCTATGGAATGTCAATTATGGGCAGCTATTCTGAGCTCTAGGGAGCCTGAGTCATGGAGCTAAAGGCCTCTGGAGTGCTATGGATATTTAACAGCAGAGCTGGTGGAGGTCAAGCGGCTGTGACAGGCTAGGCAACTGCTGGTGTGAGCTGGAGGGAGCCAAGGGCTGGGGAGAGGGGCAGTGCCAACCAGGGCTGGGAAGGTGGGATCAGTCTCTCTGAGCCCTTTGTGGCTGGGTGACTGGTCTGAGCGGTGGGAAAGGTTGTGGCTGGCTCAGCACTGGGCCTGAGCCCCAGGGATCCACGGGATCCATACCGGCACCCAGGCCAATGCAGCCAGGCAATGGCACGAGCTGCAGTGAGATAATGCATCTAATCCCCTGAGTAACTCTAATGCAAGCCTCTTGATTAGTGTTTAGAAACCAGGCAAACAATTGATTTAAAATAATTGGTAAATTATGATAAAATAAAAACATTTATACAAAAGAGTTTGTCATTGATATGGTTAAATAAATATTTGTAGAAGTAACTTAGACTTGGCCCAGTGCCTGGGTGATGAGCTCTCTTGGATTGGCCATGGTCTCATTTTAATAAAGACCAGAGGCATTCCAGAAATACATAATGCTCCCAACCCACCCAATCTGTAGCAGGGGGCTTTAGTGCCGTTCACCAGGAACCCAGACCTGGCTTCACTTTGCATCACTCACTAATGCCAGTCACGTCCCTCCCCAAACAGGAGTTCCTTATTGAGGGCTGAGCACAGAGCGAGTGACCGTGACAGGACGGTTCAGCGTGTGAGGAACAAACACTGAGGGAAGGGTTCAATCCGTTCCCCGGGTGCTTCTCTCAGGGGGCTAGGGATGGGAACTGTTGTGCCCTGTGTCGTGCCTCTTTGGCTGGGGGATTGGATCTCCAGCACTGTAGTGTTTAAGGGGGAGGGACTGGGATAGTGACATGCTGCTGTATTTATTAGAGGAATGGCTTGTGCTCTCCCCTGCCACTGAGCCATCCAGAAAGGGCTGATGCACTATCATTTGGGTTTGACAGCACCTTGCACATGCCCTGTATGGCCTCAAACAGCTTCACCATTAAATAACCAGAGATAGCAGAAGGGGAAGGAAACTGAGGTGCCAGTGAGGAAGAAAAGCAAGGCCTGACTGGAGGCTAGCAATGAGGCAGAGTTAGCGCAGTGCAGACATAGGGAGGCACTTCCTGATGCCAGCAGCAGCAGCAGATGGGGTGGCCTTGGCACCAGCAGTGGCATGAGTGTGTGAGAGCAGGCAGTGCTGGGTGGGAGGCAGAGTGGGGAGTGGCACTGGGCCAGTGCGGGTCAGTCAGGAACCCAAAGGCGGGGCCAACAGTGGACCCGCCCACATCTGCTCATCAACACACCCACTGGCAGCACAGTTCTGCCAAATATGGCAGGCACCTTTCCTCCCTGCACTGGCCACACAGCAGCATAACCAGCACTGCTCAGTGGCCCAGGCAGTGGCCCGGCCTAGCCAGCAAGGAAAGGCCTCTCCATGACACTACCACACGCTGACCCCGACCGCAGTCCCAGTTCCTCCTTATTGCTCTGGGAACTCCCAGGTGACCCCATGCATAGGGACAGCCACTCAGAGCTCTCGCCTTACATCCCTAACATGGCTAACAGAACCTGTGGTAAAGACTGGCCCCAGCAGCCTCAGCACCATCAATATTACTCAAAGAAAAAAAAAGAAAAGAAAAGGAGTATTTGTGGCACCTTAGAGACTAACCAATTTATTGGAGCATAAGCTTTCGTAAGCTACAGCTCACTTCATCGGATGCATGCAGTAGAAAATACAGCGGGGAGATTTTATATAACACCCATTGTTTCATGTTCTCTGTGTATATAAAATCTCCCCGCTGTATTTTCTGCTGAATGCATCCGACGAAGTGAGCTGTAGCTCATGAAAGCTCATGCTCCAATAAATTGGTTAGTCTCTAAGGTGCCACAAGTCCTCCTGTTCTTTTTGCGGATACAGACTAACACGGCTGCTCCTCTGAAACCTGTCATTACTGTTGCTGAAGAGGCCGAAGGTCCCAGTGGGGAATGGGGCCCGCTGGTGCCAAGTGCTGCACAGACACAGAGACAATTCTGGCCTCGAGGGGCTTGGCAGCCACAGACGTGAGCAGGGCGTTGGGGGAAGAGAGGGGAGAGGGTCACAGATACAACACTCTGTATCTATGTGCCAGAAAATCCATGGCAAGAAAACACACACTGGAAGGTGAGACCCTCTACCCTCCCTCCCCCCTCACTGAGACCCTCCCCCCGCCCTCCCCCTCACTGATACCCTCCACCTGCCTTCCCGTCACTGAGACCTCCGCTCTGCCTTCCCATCACTGAGACCCTCCATTCGCATGCTGGGCTATTCTACTGCACTGCATTTCTGCAGAATTCACCTGCTGCCCCTGCAGGCACTGGGCAGGGAGCGTCCTGAGGTCAGTGCCTAGTCACCACTCTGCAACAATGAAGGCCTGTGCCAGGGAGAGTCCCTTGTGTAGCCAATGGACATGGCCTGTTCGCTGCCCCTTATACCTTCTCACCTGCACTCTGCCCACTAATCCATCTCCAGCAGGATGAGGTCTAACATGCCGAGCAGCTGCAGAACAGTCTCTATTTAAAGATACCCACACACCTAACCACAGAAATTCCTCTCTCTTTCCCCCCAAATCTGTGATTTTCCACCCAAAAATTATATTGGCCTGAAGCTCAGGATGGGCAATATTCATCCCTGGACCAGGGAGAGGTTTAAGCATCCCACAGAACTATAAAGAACAGGAAAGAGGAGAGCCCCAGCAGCCTGCTGAGTTACATAGTACTTGCTTCTGTGACAGCTCACAAAAGACGAACCCATTACAACACTAACATTAGTGCCAGCACCCTGGGTCATCTTGAGAGATGTCTTACATTTCCTGTTTCTCAGCGTCCCATATATAGCACTAAGCACTTGATGTTAGGGGCACAGTTGCCAACTGTTACGCAGTAAATAAGCACCCCGACATTCACAATAAGCCAAAAATCAAGCTAATCCCATTTCAAAACAAGGCCAAAATAAGCCAATCCCTAAGAACCCCAACAGTCTATGTGACTAGATCCCCCCGACCTGCAGTCTGGGACTGTGGTGGGCCCACTGTGCACCCCTGACTCTCTCCTCCCCTTGCCCCTGCTTGCCCCTTGTCCCTGCTTGCCAGGAGCCGATCAAAAGAGAGAAGCAACAAGCAACAAGCTACAAGCCAAACAAGCAACAAGCCAAAAACTAGCAACTCACAAGCCAATTAAGCCAAAAACAAGCCCAATTTCTGTGGGGTTTTTTTTTTTTTTTTGCAGGTTTGGCATGTCTGTTTGGGGGGAGGGGGGAGGATATGAGACGCAACCAGGACTTTTTTTAAAACAATTTTTAAAATAAATGTTATGTAACTTGTGAGGCGCAGCTGACATACGTGATGGTGGGGTGTGGTAAAGACGGGGTTGTGTAACCCATGTTACATATACAGCATATATAGGCTTGGAAGGATTAGATTTTTATCAGTAAATGTCAACAAACATCAATTTCATCGTACACACTCAAAGCAATGAAAACATATTTCCATTGACAATAGCTGAAATTTACAGCTAGGCAAAGTAAGAAAAATGCTGCTTGAGAGTATAACATTTTATTTAAGGCTATTTACTGTCTGTATTTCGCCATGCAATGTTGACAGTTAAACTGTTAGAATCGCAACATCTACCATCATTACATAATTATTGTCTGATTTCCTTGTTGTCTGATCCCCACCCCGTAATTTCCTGCAACTGTGAAAATTCAAATCAATAAAAATAGGGCTTAAAAATAAATTGATATTATCCATCAATATTGAAAAATGGAATGGAATTCTGCCAGGCCTACGCATGGCTGATGATGTGGCATGGTCCAGAGAGGTTTGTGGTACTGGCTGGCGTGTTCAGCAGTTGTGACAGTGTGCTTTGGTATAGAAGGGTTTGTGTACCATATACAGCATGTCTGACACTATGGGGTGGCACAGAGGGTGGCTTTGGCATTTGCTTGGGCTAACTTGCATGACTTGCTCCTGGCTTGAACTCCAGGTAGATGGGTTAGGTAGCAAAGTGCAGGTGAGGCAGTCAAAGGAGGGTGTTAAATGCGCTTTCCCCCATGGCTGTGACTGCAGAGTCTGCAGTGTGCTGTGCTCACACACAGGGAGAGCATGTAGTTACGAGCCATATGCCCTGTTAGAATAGCCAGCGGCTGTGGTGTTTGATGGACAGCACGGTGGGAGGTACAGCACTAGTCCAGGCCGTGGCTCATTCCCAAGGCGCTGTTGTGTTGATAGCTCCAGCCTGTCCCGTGCAGGGATGGATGCAGCCAGCGCACTCAGAGCAGGGCAGGAGCAGCGCGTCGACTCCGCTGTCCCGCCCAGCTGCCACTGGGAAAACACTCCCCAAAATGTCAGTTCTAAGGAATTAAACCCCTGGAAATCTGCCTGCCCAGCATACACAGACTGAGGCATGAGACGCACAGACACACCCAGGGCTGGCACAGCAGACATTGGCTAGATCCATGTGCCTCCATATTCACACACAAGGGCTTTACCCCAGCATCGCAGGCCCCTCCACTCAGGGCCAGACCCCTCCTCACTATTTCAGTCTTCTGAGCGTGGGAGCCCATAGGTCTTCTGCCACCCCAGGATCTTCAGGGGCATGGGCAGCAGGCAACTGCTTTGAGTGCAGCCAGCTCCGGCTGTTGTGCTCCCCCCTGGAATGCAATAAGGGGAGGTGGTCTGGCCCCTCTCTCACAGGCACGCCAGCGGACACTGCCTGACGCATCACCCACTGGCCAGAGCAAGTGGGGACCCCCTCCTCACCCCTTCTGCCTCCAGTCCCACCCACCCCCCTCCCCCACGCTCCTGATGGGGAGTGGGAATGGGGAGCAGGGGCACCCATTTTTCCAGAGCCCCCAATTGCAAGGGCTCTTCTTCCCCCAGGGCTCAACTCTCTGCCTCTGCAGCATCCATGCCCCACTAACCCAGAGAAGGAAGAACTGAGGGAGGAGCCCAGGGCATGGGTGCCCCCATGGCAGCTCACTGAACTTCTTCCAGCATAGCCAGACTGTCCTTAAAGATGTGCTCAAGCCAGAGCCACTTGTGGCAAGTCCCTGCCCTCTGGGGTGCGCATCCAGGCCCAGACTTTGGGGTTCCCATCCTTTCTTTAGAATGCACCACACCCAGAGTGATGAGACACTCTTGCTGTTCCAAAGGGGCTCAGGCCTTGCCGCTGATGTTGGCTCAGAATAGCCCAGACAAGCGAAGTAGCCGAGAGCACTGCGACTGCCTTGGCCCTATCCGATCCCCCTGCGCCCCAAGCTGTGGCACATGGCAAGGCTCTGATGCGTGAGCAGCCTGGACAAAGGCCCCACCCTGCACTCGGCACACCCGGCGCAGCCCTCCTCAATAAACACAACAGATTGAACATTTTACAATCAAATATTTATGCTAATAGAAAACATTTTACATAATCTTTAAACAGCCATGCCATCTCTTTATTTTCATTCTCTGATCTTTCTGCTTTGAATCAGGATTGGAGAATTTAGCCTATTTACAAAGAAGTAAATATTATGATGAAAACAGCAGGCAGCTTAATAGTAGCTTTAGTAAAGTGCAGAAGTATTTTCTGTTAGTGTTGTCAGTTGCATCACATCCCATGGACTATCATAAATTAAGGGAACCGGCACAGATGCTTGCAGCATTGTGATAAATAGTTCACAGCTCGAAGTCGAGTGAGGCCTGTCTGCTGTTAGTGCTAGACAGACAGGGCTGCCGGCATTCCCACTGTAAACTCCTACTGCTCTGTGCTCTGCAGGCTCCTGGAAAGGAGTGAGACCCTGCCCAGGCCTCTCTGATCAGCTGGTGCCATGTGTGCTGCAGTGGCAGCCTGGCAAGCACAGGGATGGGGCGAGTGCCAGCCTCACGCTCCCCACTGCTTCAGATCACCCACCTGGTTTGGATGGAAAGGCTGAGTGAGTGCTTTGCTGAGCCCTGCAGGACCAGATGTGTTCCCAGCTCTGCTGCCCAACTAGGCACTGTGCTAGGCTCTGTGAACTCATCTCCAGAGCCCATCTCCACCGCCTAGGGAGAAAGAGACCAGGCTGCTTCCCTGAAGCTGGCCTGAAGACCCTTGCAGCCCAGAGCCCATCCCCAGACTACAAGGGGGACAAGGCAGGTTGTTCCCTGTGGCTGGCCCAGAAGGGCCCTTTTCAGGGAGCCCCTGCTCAGCAGAGCAGTGCCAGGTGAGGGCGGTGGGAGGTTCATGTTCTTCCAATTTACTGTAGTTTTATAACCAACAGCAGAACCTGAGCTGTGAGCCAGAGGGATGAGGGGGCAGCCTCGGCATGTCCCAATGCAAGGAGTCAGATGGGTACCCTGAGACCTCCGCAGGTTCTTGCTACTCACAAGCATCTGGCACAGGTTTTACCCAAGCTACTCAAGAGTGGGGAGGTGCAGAGTCATAATATCCACCTGTTTGGGTCTGTCTGTCTGCCCAGAGCACGATGTGGAGATTCAGCTGATGGGAACGTCACAGACATGCTCCAAAAGGAGCTACTGGGGCTAGAGAAAGAAACCAAAGCCTGACTAGCCATTTCCAGAAAACCTGAAGTTAACAGACACACCGGGGAGACTGTCCAGGAGGTAAACTCCAGGTCTACACTAGAAGCGTTTGCTCGTGTAACTACATCGGTTGGAGGGGAATGTTTTAATGATAGTCCTATACTGGCACAAGTCTTAGTGTAGGCACAGTTTTACTGGCAAAACAGTGCTTTTGCTGGTTATGATCCCGGGAGCCCCTCCATGCTCACTGGTGGAGGGCACACCTCATAACATAACTTCTATCAGTCTAGCACACTCATTGCCCCAACTCACTATTGCCATATTCTGTATCTAACAGGTGTCACATAGGGTATCGTATATAAGCTGGCAACATGCTGGTCATTAATATTATTGTGTCGTGTATGTACAGATGATACATGAAAAATTATAAATATGTGCTGAAAATATGTTTTTAAAAGGTGTTTCTCAGGCAAGGTTTAAGTCACCCTATCCCAGACAAAGGAATGTGGTTCCTCCTGCTTGAACGTGTCTCCAATGCAAATGGAGCAAGGAGAGACAATGAAGGATAGACAAGGCCATCCGGCAAACCCAATATGGAAAATGGCCACTTAACACTCTTGATGGGGGATGGAAGCTGCAGCTCCAGGAAGCCTTCCTGCCTCCTGAGCAAGATCATTCCACTTTGGAAGGTCTAAGCAAGGACAGAATGCCATTTCAGCATCCACTGCTGGACACACTCAAGATGCAGAGCACTTGTACATCTGAGAAATGTGGAACCTTTCAGCCCAGGGGGCTGAAAGTATGAAAACTCAGTATAGGTGAGAAAGCTGCTTAGACCAAGACTGTAATTTGCTGAAGTTAAATTTAGTCACTAGAAAGTGTGTTTGTAACTTTTCATCTCTCTGTCACTCTTACTAGACATCACTTAATCATTTGGTCTTTGTTAATACACTTGTTTATAGTTTTGCTACAAACCAACTCAGTGCTGTATGTTAAAGAGAAGTGTAAGTCCTCCATTAAATGAACAGGGCTGGGAGGGTGTAGGTGTCACCCTGCGAGGAGGAACAAGGACAGTGGAAGCCAGGGTGAGGCCATGGTGCTGTGAGCAGGCTGCTGGCATCAGGGTGCTGAGCCAAAGCTGCACAGCACAGAAGCATCCAGGCTTACGGGGCAGGTGGTGACACAACCCACAACTGGTCTGGATGAACCCCAGAGCATCACACTGGAGTCATTTAGGGAACCAGTATGAGCTATACCAGCTAATGCACTCCTTCATCTGGGATAGGGTGCGTCGCCACCAAGTCTGCCAGCAGAGCTGTACAGGCAAATTTGTTCTAGTGTAGACGAGGCCAAACTGCAGCTTTAGAGAGCAAAGAAGAAAGTGAACTCTAAAGCCAAGGGCCCGAAATGGAAGCCCAGACAGGGAAGCAGAAGGGCCAGGATCTCAGAGCCCGGAGCAGGGCATGAGCCATATTGCATCCGAGAGTGCTAAAGGAGTTGGCGGATGTGATTGCAGAGCCATTGGCCATTATGTTTGAAAACTCGTGGTGATCGGGGGAGGTCCCAGATGACTGGAAAAAGGCTAATGTAGTGCCCATCTTTAAAAAAGGGAAGAAGGAGGATCCTGGGAACTACAGGCCAGTCAGCCTCACCTCAGTCCCTGGAAAAATCAGGGAGCAGGTCCTCAAGGAATCAATTCTGAAGCACATAGAGGAGAGGAAAGTGATCAGGAACAGTCAGCATGGATTCACCACGGGCAAGTCATGCCTGACTAATCTAATTGCCTTCTATGAAGAGATAACTGGCTCTGTGGATGAAGGGAAAGCAGTGGACGTGTTGTTCCTTGACTTTAGCAAAGCTTTTGACACGGTCTCCCACAGTATTCTTGCCAGCAAGTTAAAGAAGTATGGGCTGGATGAATGGACTATAAGGTGGATAGAAAGCTGGCTAGATTGTCGGGCTCAATGGGTAGTGATCAATGGCTCCATGTCTAGTTGGCAGCCGGTATCAAGTGGAGTGCCCCAGGGGTCGATCCTGGGGCCGGTTTTGTTCAATATCTTCATTAATGATCTGGAGGATGGTGTGGATTGCACCCTCAGCAAGTTTGCAGATGACACTAAACTGGGAGGAGTGGTAGATACGCTGGAGGGTAGGGATAGGATACAGAGGGACCTAGACAAATTGGAGGATTGGGCCAAAAGAAATCTGATGAGGTTCAACAAGGACAAGTGCAGAGTCCTGCACTTAGGATGGAAGAATCCAATGCACCACTACAGACTAGGGACCGAATGGCTCGGCAGCAGTTCTGCAGAAAAGGATCTAGGGGTTACAGTGGACGAGAAGTTGGATATGAGTCAACAGTGTGCCCTTGTTGCCAAGAAGGCCAATGGCATTTTGGGATGTATAAGTAGGGGCATTGCCAGCAGATCGAGGGACGTGCTCGTCCCCCTCTATTCGACATTGGTGAGGCCTCATCTGGAGTACTGTGTCCAGTTTTGGGCCCCACACTACAAAAAGGATGTGGAAAAACTGGAAAGAGTCCAGTGGAGGGCAACAAAAATGATTAGGGGACTGGAACACATGACTTATGAGGAGAGGCTGAGGGAACGGGGGATGTTTAGTCTTCAGAAGAGAAGAATGAGGGGGGATTTGATAGCTGCTTTCAACTACCTGAAAGGGGGTTTCAAAGAGGATGGCTCTAGACTGTTCTCAGTGGTAGCAGATGACAGAACAAGGAGTAATGGTCTCAAGTTGCAGTGGGGGAGATTTAGGTTGGATATTAGGAAAAACTTTTTCACTATGAGGGTGGTGAAACACTGGAATGTGTTACCTAGGGAGGTGGTGGAATCTCCTTCCCCAGAAGTTTTTAAGGTCAGGCTTGACAAAGCCCTGGCTGGGATGATTTAGTCGGGGATCGGTCCTGCTTTGAGCAGGGGGTCGGACTAGATGACCTCCTGAGGTCCCTTCCAACCCTGATATTCTATGATTCTATGATTCTATGCCATCAGAGTGTATCCTCCGCAGCCCTGCATTTCTACCTTTGGTGGCACAAACATGGTGGCACCTCCGGACCCTTTCAGAGGCCCAGGAGGGCTCCCACAGAGCGGAGCTGGACCTCTAGAGCCTGTTTCCCACAGCTGCGGGTCGCACCACGATTGCTCTCATTGTGGCTCTGGGGTGTGAGTTGTTGGTTCACAATTGTCCTTTACAATCATTAAGTTTATGCTGGAATTTAAGGCTTGCTCCTGCTCTCTGATTTACGGCGCAGAGCCTTCAGCAGTAGTGGAAGTGAAGGAATGGGAAGCATGCTGAATTGTTGTTCCATGCAGCCTGTGTCACCTCCACTGGCTTGTTTTGCCTTCCTCAGAATAGTAATAACTAATGTGAAAACCTGCCCCTCTCGGCGTGTGGAGGAGCAGCCCCTGTGCCATGCATGTCCAGGAAGAACTCAGGCCTGCGCATGCTGGAAGTGCAGGATGACCTTGTCAGGCGAGAATTGTGAAACACCAGAGCACTTACTTGTCCACAGGCATGGAGCCGAGAGCATAAATTACTTAGTGGACGTCTGGTCATCGTGCTCTACGATGTGATGCCTGCTCCCAGCATAGGATGGCTGTGTGGGCACTTGTTATTTCTCAGCATGGGGGAGGGGCAGCTCTGTATTCTCTCTCTAAGTTACGCTCAATTAATGCTTTTATGGGACTGAAGAGGGAGGAAACTAACAGGTTCTATAAAAGTGACTCTATAAACCTAGAGCATTTAATGGCGCATAAAACCTTTTCCATAGATTCTGGAACCATCCTATAGAATTCTATAGCTGTGATCTCATTCTTTAATTCAGAAGAATGGTCCATAAATTCTGTCGATGCCTTATCCCCATCTATGAAATAGCCCAGAGCCTTTCCATGTTGGCTGCTTCTAGTTCCTGTTAACATGTTTTATTAACAAGCAGGTAGCCATTGGAACCACTTGCCAGAGGCTCAATGCACTCTACGTCGCGGGTGATTTTAAAGTCAGGATCAGATGTTATCCGACAAGGTACCCGTCGTTTAAACAGAAATCATGTCAGAGCTCTGGCCGTGTCAGGCAGGGGGCAGGCTAGGTAATCACAATGGGCCCTTCTGCCCCAAGAATCTCCAAATGCCACCTGAGCCCCATGTGTCCCAGCTCAGTGTCTGTACTGGGTTTCTGATCCCAGCCCCAGCCCCCTGGCTCAGGGTCTGTTACAGGTTCCTGGAGGACACCATTCTCTGTTTCATGGGGACATCCAGAATGCAGCAGGCAAGAGTAACAATCACATCTGGTCACCAGGAGTCACTCACTAACACAGGCTCTAGCTGCTGGATGCAGCTTGGCAGCTCACGAGTCACAACAGAAGGGGTCGAGCTGAGACCAAGCCATGGCTGTGTGCGTGAAGTCGGTGAGGTTCAGAGACCACTGCTCCAGAGGCAGGATAGCTCTCTCACCTGCTGCTGGCTTGCAATGGTTGGGTTTCCTGTCTCCCTTGGGGTCAGGGGCAGAGGGCTGTAACAGCACATGCTGGAATCAGTGCCATAGGGCAGGGTACTAGACTTCTGGAATCGTCACCCATGTCTGGAAACAGGGCCAGGACATACCATGCAGCCTCTTACGTGCTCCGTTGTGTGTCTAACAACTGTTACACCCCCTGCCCCAACAGACAGAGAGAAGCAGCAGCCAGCAAGCCTGAGGCACAAAACTTGGCAACCTTCTCCAAGGGTGGATATTGCTGGAGGCGGGGTGCAGGTGTGTGTATTGAAGGGTGCAGGCCTCGTAAGGGGGCTGGAGAGGTTGCGCCTACCCTGGCCAGACTCTGATCTGCCAGCACTGCCCTGCCCCAGCAGTGGATGCACAAGCATTCTTCAGGCTCAGATGCTATTAACAGGAAGCAGTATGCCCTGTTATTTCCTTTCTACTGAACTGGCTTTCTCCCTCATTAATTAACTGCCCTTTGCTGTGCCCAGTATTAACCCGTCCCAGAACTGCTTGTACACAGGACCTTAAATATATCTCCAACACTTAAGTTCCTAGTTAATACTGGGGGAAATGTCAAGTGGTCAGTAGATCTGGGTGAATAACAGAGTTTTCATTTTGCTGGCAGTCCTGAGCAATTGAAAAAAAATTGGTTCCAGTAAAACTGAAACATGCTGAAAAAGTCAGCAAATCGACAAAGGGAATTTTGTGTCGAACAAAACATCTGGTTGTGCCTGAAACATCTGGTTCCTGGCATTTGTAAAGGGCTCTATCCATCAAATGGCCAGGGGAGACTTCCTACCCTGCAAAGGCTTTAGTCCGGTGGTTGGGGCACTAAACTAGGAGGTGGGCAGACCCAGGTTCTATCCCTCTGCTTGATGTGGAGAAGGGATGGTTGCCCTTCTCCCAGGAGAGCACTAGCTACAGGGTGTTGTGGGGCAGACCTCTGTCACTCTCTCCTGGTGAAGGTATTCTACTGTACACAAAAAAATTGAATAGTCATTGGGCCAGAGAAAGAGAGCAACAATGACTCTATAGCCTGGTGGCTGGGGCACACTCTATGGATGTGGGAGACTCAAATCCCTGCTCCAGAAATAATATAATTATTTATACAAAGTGAAATAGGAGAAACTGGGAGAGCCCCACAGTAGAATGCCCTACTGGATGCAAGTGTAAATTAGAGCAACCCTCAAATGACTCCAGCTTGCACAAGGAAACTGACTACATAATAACCAGACCATTTCTGATGGGTGTTTTTCTATGCAACCTGCTGTATGTGTCCAATTACAAGCTCACATCTGGCACACTCCCAGGGATCTGCTCATGAATAATCCACAGATGAGACTTATTGGTAGAAACAACTTCTGAATAAATTATTTTGAACAACAAATACACCAGGAAAAATCTTGAGCTGCTTGGAGCCAATTTCTGAACAGAAAAAGACACTAACTACATGGAATAGCACACTGGCTATCAATTATCTGTCAGCTCTAGTATGTACAGAGTTGTGCTAACCCAGCCAAATGGCACCTGAGCAGGGTTGGCAACTATTTCTGAGAGCACCTGGCAGCAGGTCTTGATGCCCAAAAATCTCTTGTTAAATGACTCCCTTATCAGAGTGAGGGCCCCTAAGGCCTGATCAATTCTTGGCTGGCCTGCAAAGCATTGTGCACATCCCCGCCAAACATTCCACATTAACTTGTCCCTTCTGGTCATCCCTTACTTTGTATTAATGTGAGTCGATAACACTATCTCCACTCTGAAAACTAGAGGATCTTTAGTTTAAGCATATTAAATGCATAACTGCCTGCCTCACGTTATTAAACTTGTGTAAACATCTGCAGTGATTCAAACTCAGGCAGCTGAGCATTTCTGAGGGACATTTTTGAATTTTGACTCCACCAGCATCTCGTACTTTTGCCAGTTCATCTTCTACAGCTCCAGGAATCCAGGAATTTATCATCACTGACTGAATCTCATCTGCTATTGTGTTGGCCTATTGAGATTTGACTAACACAGTGGTTTTCAACCTGTGGTTCGCAGACCCCTGGGGGTCTGCAGACTGTGTCTAAGATTTCCAAAGGGATCTGCACCTCCATTCGAAATGTTTTAGGGGTCTGCAAATGAAAAAAGGTTGAACTAATAATCTAATAACTAACCTAATCACTATGACTCATCTGCAAATATTGCAGACTCACTACTCATTCCCCTTTTCAGCTGATTAATAACTTTTTTAAACAATACTGGTCCTAAGAGGAAGCCTTGAGGCCCCTGCTGTTAACCTTGGGCCATGCTGAAGATTGACTGTTCATTCCTACTCCTCTGTCTGGGCTTTTTGCCAGTTTTTGATCCGCTCAAATGTTTTGCCGCTCACCCAGGACTACTTAGTTTCTTTACTAGCCTTTTGTTCAGGACCTTGCCAAAGGCCTATTGAAAGTCTGATCAAATCGTGTCACCCCATTCTGCTTTGTTCCTTTATTGACACGTTCAACCACTTCTAATCTGTTGGTGAGACCCTGAAACCTTGTCCCCTGAGCACCTCACAGAGTTCTTGATCAATTTAAACTTTCAATAAGCTCTATTCTGCAGAAATGGCACTGACAAGAAAATGCTGAGTACAGCCTACTGCCGTTTTCCAGTGGGGCTGAAGGTGCAGCCTGCACCATTTCAGCAAGACTGCGTAATGTCCTTGTCAGCTCCTGGTCCTCAGAGCCACACTGATGATTTGTTTTATCCCCAAACCAGCCTTAGTGTTTTTGAGTGGGCCTGCAATACAATGTTGAGCTGCCCCTCTGGACTGTAAGTGACTCCTGTTCCCCTGTGCAGGGCAGAGGGTCAGCCTTAGGATGAGGGGAGGGTTGGTGAGATGTTTCCTGGCGAACACCCCAAACTGAACTAAATCATTTTATGGCATATGTCTGTGTTGGGGGGCGCCCTACCTGCTGCAGGAGGAGTGGAGCCCAGCTGCTGGTCCTGGGGTCTGGGCAGAGTTGACAGTAGTCAGAAACTTTGCAAGGGATAATTGTCCAAATGAGCAGGGATTTAGGGGCTGCTACATGTGCTGACCCTACAGGGGCTTGTGAGCATTCGGTGAGTTTAGCACCTTGCAAATGTTCCCTACTCACTTGTCCCAGACACCCCCTGGAAAATAGGTATGCTTTATCCCCATTTTATGGATGGGGAAACTGAAGCACAGAGATTAAGTGACCTGATTGTGACCACCGCGGGCGTCGATGTTAGAGCTGGGATCAGTCCCTTACCTAAGTGCCATGCTTATTCCATTAGACTGTGCAGCCTTTCACACTATTGAGCTCCCTCTTGTGGCCACAGCCTACTCAGCAATGGCATTGGCTCAGCTGCCAGGGCATGTGTAAGCGGGGGAATAGTCCCGCTATTGTGGGGAACTTTCCTAGCTTCTATACTACCCCGGTGAAGTGGGCTAGCGAAAGGATCTGAGTCCTCGCTCCAACTTCCTTTACCCAGTGGCCTCCCTGCCCTTGAGGACTCCCCTTCCACTCTCCTGTCTGGCAGAGTCCTCGTAACCGCAACAAGGCTGGGCCCAGGATTCCTGGGGGGCTCGACCCCCAACCCTGCTGTGGTCACCTAGGACAGGGGCTAGGGTGTCCCCACTCTGGGGTACTCTCTCTGCACTGGGCACTTCTCTGACCCACTGACCATTACATACAATTTAAAGCAAATGCAAGTTATTTGATCAACAATTAATTTTAAAAAGAATAAGGAAAAATGGGAAAGGTTAAAGGAAACACATCAACACGCTCTGTGGTAGGGAACATCACAAACAGTGTCTCTGGAACGTCAGGGCAGTTCACAGCCTATTCCTTGTAAGTCCCGGGCTGCCTTCTCAGGCCCTGGCTGTGCTGCAGGGATGCTGTGGGTTGGACACTCGCTCTGATGGTGACCACACTCTCTCAGGCTCTAAGTGGTAGGACCCTTCTTCCCAGTGTCGCCCCCGCCCTGTCGGGATTACGATCCAAACCTGGCCTACAGAGCCTCTTGGCTGAGGCGTCTCCCTGTGCTGGGCCCGCTGCCCAGGGTCCCCGCTCAGTCTCCCCAGCTGCTCACCTCACCCAGCTCCAGACTGCTCCAGCCCCAGTTCCACAACTCTGTCTCAGCATGGCTGCTGCTCTGCCTCCAGCTGCTTCTTTGGCCCCTCTGCCTCTGGTTGCTACAGCTCTGCTCCCAGGACAGGTCTGCTCTGCAGCTTCTGTGACTCTGCTCCCAGCACGGACCTGCTTCGTGGGCTGCTTTTCTGGCCCTTCTGGCTCTGATTGCTGCAGCTCTGCTCCCAGGGCAAGTCTGCTCTCTCTGGGCTGTGCCTCTGGCTTTGGGGCTGCAGCTCTGCTCCCAGGACAGGGTCTGCTCTCTCTGGGCTGCTTTTCTGGTCCATCTGGATCTGGCACAGCTCTGCTCCCCAGCTCGTGTGGGTCCCTGCTTTCTCCTTAGCTTGGCCCCACTCTGTCTGACCCAGGCAAATCCAGCTCACACAGAGGACGGGACCTCCCTGGCCTCCTGACTCCCTGATTAGCGTGCCCGCCCAGTCATTCAGGCTGACCTGGAGCATTGGCCTTTCCCCATTGTTCCTGGGGACTGACAGTCTCAGGGGACTGTCAGTCTCAGGGTCCTGATTCCCCATCGACCCTTCCCCCTTTTTAGTACTGGGAGCTAGCAACTAAAACACCCCCACTGAACGTTAGTAAGGGGGCAACAGTCCCCTTACACATGGGAAGTGAGGGAAGGGGCAGGTGCTAGGAGGGACACTGGAGTTGGATGTGGCAGGGATACATGGACTGGGAATGGCCCTGATCTAACAGCAGCACTCAAATCTCGGGCAGGGGGTCGTCCGGAAGCGTGGAGGCCATGCAGCGAGCAAGAAGCTCTGTAGCAGGGCGAGCTCCCCTTGCTTGCTGGGGGACATGCAGGCTGCTGCTTGCCACAGCCAGGATACAGCGACTACAAGCCATGGCTGTTCTGTACTTCCTAGGAGGAGCAGAGTTCAGCTCATGACAGCACAGGGAGCGGCCCTCCTGCACAATGGGTCAGCTCAGCCAGCCAGGGACAAAGGAAAGCAGAACAATTGAGATTATGTGGCTTGCCCCTTGCGACCTATCTGTACCAGTTCGGAATGCAGACTGCCCTGGGCACCAGGGCCTGAGATCACTCACAGGCACCTAGCTCAAGCAAGCCAGTTCACCACAGCTCTCAGGGCAGGGGCCCAGCCTGAGCAAGCACTGCTGCAGCTTGCAACACAGCGTCTCTGAGCACAGGCCAGGGCCAATTCCAGGGGTGTGTAGTTCACACCGAACAGCACCCACTGTTCACTGTGCGTGTGGGAGGAGTGCCTATTATACATGGGCAGGGGTGTCCATGCACATGGATGTGTGTACAGACGTGTTGGTGTGCCGTACATGTATGTGTGCATGTTTACTGACAGGCCCAATTACTTCTGCAGAAAAGTTCAGGGCATCGCTGATCACTCACCACAGGAGGTTAATGGTCAGTCATTAGGTTGTGCTACTACACAGAGGCAATAATGGTGTGGATAGGGCACAGGCCTAGACATCAGGACCCCTAGGTTCCATGTCTGGTTCTGCTTCTGCCCTCCTGGGTGAGTCCCTTCCCCTCCTGCCCTTTGTCTATTTTGACTATAAGAGAAATTGGGCCATGGGTTGGGGCAGGGATACATGGACTGGGAATGGCCCTGATCTAACAGCAGCACTCAGATCTCACGCAGGAGGCCCCCGTGAAGCATGGAGGCCACGCAGAGAGCAAGAGGCTCTGTAGCAGGGCAAGCTCACCTAGCTTGCTGGGGAACAGGCAGGCTGCTGCTTGGCAGGGGTCAGCTTACACTCTGTGTGCACAGCGCCAAGCACAATGAGGATCTTGACTGGGGCCTCCAGGCCCTGCTGCAATACAAATAAGATGAACTACCTAAGGAATCACCTTTGGAACGCAAGGTAAGTGCCAGACCCTGCCATGCCGACAACCCCTGCTCCAGCCGCTGCTCTGTTCTGCCAGCTGTCAAGCTGTCCTACAGTGGCTCCAGAGCATGAGTACCCATGTCAGGCCATACTGGCAAGAGGCAGGGCACAAACCCCAAAGTGGTTGTGAGTTCTACACTTAGAGTTCACCAACCAGTTATCAAGTGTAAACCCCTCAGGCATTATAACAGCCTTAACATGGCATCACAGACCGTCCCCTTGGGTACTCCGACCTGTCTTGCCACCCAGGTAAGCTGCTTACAGCAAGGATCACCCCTTACAGCAAGGATCACAGCAACATTCAGTTTACTGCCAGTCCCAAAGAACCAGTCACTTTCCCCAGGTCAATTGCACCTTAGATCTCACACCAGAGACAACACTTGTAACCAATCCTATAATAAACTATATACAGATTAATTAACAGGACAAGGAACCAAGAGAGTTATTTACAAGGTTAAAGCAGGTAAACATACACACAAATGAGTTACAATCTTAAAGTTCAAAAGGTAATAGAAGCTTCCATATTAAGCAAGAGCCCTATGTCCTTTAGGGCTAACCCAGGCTAAGCAGCTGGGGATCCCTTGCTTATGCCTAGAAAACAGGCCCCCATCCAAAGTCCAAGCAGTGTAAAGATACAGTTGGTCCTTGTTAGGGGTTTTTATTCCCTTCACCGCTTCAGTTTTGGGCTGCAAACTTAGCTGATGGGAGGAATCCACTTGCAAGACTCATCCTCATGGGGGACAGTAAACAACAAAGTCTTTTGTCCACGTTGGGAATGTCTACACTGGAATTAGACACCTGTGGCTGGCCCGTGCCAGCTGACTTGGGCTCAGGATGTAGGGCTGTTTCATTGCTGTGTAGACTTGCGGCCTCAGGCAGCAGCCTGAGCTCTGGGACCCTCCCACCTCGCAGGGTGAGTCCCTTCCCCTCCTCCCTTTGCCCTTTTTGACTGTAAACTCTGCAAGGCAGGGGTCATCTTACACTTTGTGTGCACAGCACCAAGCACCCTGAGGATCTTGACTGGGACTCTAAAACCCTGCTGTGCTACAAATAACATATGAAATGCACACAAATAATGAGTCAGCTGGCACGGGCCAGCCGCGGGTGTCTAATCACGGTGTAGACATACCCTTTATGCTCTACTCTAGTCCATCTGGTGTCGATGGGCTGTCCCTGTTGCACAGGTCAGAACACCTTCCCTGGAGACCAGCATGTCACACTCGTTAATGGCTCACGCCTGCCTGGTGACTTCCACAGTTACAAAGGCTTACACTGCAAATGCTCACACGACACCTTCTAATACAGGATACAGATGCTATATGTGAGACCACTGCAGGCAGCAACTCACCAGCGTTCGTAAATGCTGAACACTAAACTCATTCCTGTCATTCAGGTACCTATTTTAACAACCCTACCACAGTGGAGAGCCAGACTGGCTCCAGGTGTGCAGGTCAAAGTTCCAGCGAGGCATGGGGAGCTGACATGAGCTGCCACCTGGTCTGCCAGCGTCACACCAGCAACCCCCGCGCCAGCCCCTGCCCTGCCCAGCCAGCAACCCTGCGCCAGCCCCTGTCCTGCAAACCCTGCGCCAGCCCCTGCCCTGCAAACCCCGCACCAGCCCCTGCCCTGCCCAGCCAGCAACCCCTGCATGAGCCCCTTTCCTCACAGCAACCCCTGCGCTAGCCCCTGCCCTGCCCAGCCAGCAACCCTGTGCTAGCCCCTGACCTGCAAACCCCGCGCCAGCCCCTGCCCCGCCCAGCCACCAACCCCTGCGCCAGCCCCCACCCTGCCAGCAACCCCTGCGCCAGCCCCCACCCTGCCAGCACATCCATCAATGCAGTGTGGCAGAATGGATATGGGGACCCTGCCTCCATTCCCATTTGTGGGATGAAATTCCCAGCAGTTGCATGGGATCACAGTAAATCCTTCTGCCCCATGAGGTTTCTATCTGTCTGGAGTACATCACTCAGGCGAGTTCCCACATCAGCCTCCCCTGCAGCAAGGGAGGCAGCACCTGACTGAGGCCACGGGTCTCAAAGCCTGGTGAACAGGGAGCTTAGGTTCCAGTAACTTCCAACCTGCTAAGAGCTGAACTCTGACAGCAGATGCCAGTTGTGGGATCCGACTGGCAGAACTCAGGGGAGTCCTGATTGGTTCCCGGCTTCTATTTAAACCCAGCATAGGAAGTTGTCTATGCAACTGGGTCTTCCCTGCTTGGGATGGCTTCCCTTGTGCCACCTGCTCCTACTGCGTGTCTCTGAGCTCCTGGTAACCTGCTCTGCCTGCCGCCTGACCCCCTGAATCCTGGTTCACCCTCTGGACCCTCTCAGACTCTGACCTCCTGGTATCTGACCTGTCCTGGCTCCCAATATCTGCTCCAACCACTAGGACACACTGCCCATGTCCTGGTCCTGATGCTGATACTGGGGTGAGGGGACCTGACTTGTTTGAAGGGACAGTGCCTGGTCCTCTTGGCAGAGGGGGTGCCTGAACCTTGGGGGAACGGAGGGGTACTTGACTCGGGATCTAAGAACCCTAGAAGCTCCTGCACTTCGTGGCTCTCCTGTTGGGCCTCTGACACCCATCCCTCCCCATGGCTGGGCCTTGGCAGGGCGGGGTACTTGCTGTGGGGTTTTCCATTGGTGACACAGTGGAAATGCCCACCTCACTGCAGAGACACAGCCTGATTCCCCTGCACCATCCCAGCCGCAGTGCTGAGCTGGTGCTGCTGGCCCGGAGCGGGGCAGGGACAGGGAAAGTACATCACTGAAGAAGAAATACTAGCAGTGGCAGGTCCTCTCTGCCCATATTGGGGGGCGAGGAAGGGCAAGAGGAGTCAGTGGTTCACAGAGGGGCAGGGAGTTGTGAGGGAGGCTCACTGAGGCAGAAGGCCAGAGATCCATTGGGTTGTCCAGGGCAAGGCAGTGGCCAACCTCTGAAGCTTTTGGCCATTCCCTCATGGATCGGCACCCCCCACACACCTCTCAGGCCCCCCTGTCATGGGCTGAGCTGTGCCACATTCTGGATTTACTAATGGAAACCATTACACCCTAGCACTGGGGAGAGCAGGAGCTGATGAGCACTGGGAGGGGCTTGTTTACATGAGCTTCTGGGAGCTGGCAGGCTTCGAGGAGGTGCTCTATGGTGCAGCAGGGATCCTGCCTACCGGCCAGGAGGCTTCTGAGACATCCCCTGCTCCTGGGGGACCCTCTGGAGCCTTTGAACACAGAAGAGAAGCCCTAGGCAAAGAAGCCCAGCAGTGAAGGGACTATTTCTCCAGGGTTGTGGTGCTGACTTCTCCTTGTGCAGTGCTTGCCCAGGGCAATGGGATCCCACCATCCTCTATTTCTCACTGACTCCCACTGTCGATGGGATTTTAGTTCTGAACGGAACCTCTTGTAACTGACCTGAGGAAACCTTCCCCGTCTCCAGAGATTTATGAGCAAGACTGAGCCAAGCCCAGGGCGTGTCGGTCACAGTGTGACCCAGCACAGCAGCATCTCCCCTTGAGCCTGGCAGGCCAGGGAGGAGGAGTGGGAGCGGGAGCAGGTTTATTGGGGCCATTAAAACACTGAGCCAACATGGCTGCAGGACAGCACATACCAATGTGCTCATTACTCAGGTACTCACCATACAGGCACCACGCTGCCCCTGGGAATGGGCAGCAGAGGGCTGGGACACCTGGTGGGAGCAGGGACCCCTTCTATTTCACAGCTCTATCAACTGCAATCATAGAGATTGCCCACTACAGACCCCGGAGAGCTCTTGCCCATGCTGACAGTGATACCCCTGCAGATCTGGGGTGTTGGACCTTGGCCCTCCTCTGCTCTCCTTCCTTCTCCATCCTGCTCCTGACCTTTGTTTTGGGGCATTTCCCAAAATTTAATGCTGCTTAATGACTAGCCCTGGTCTCAGCTCAGCCCTCCTGCCTTCAGGCCCGTTGCTTCTCTCCCTGCCTCACACAGCTTCATACGCTCGCAGAGTCCCTGCCAAGGGACTTCACTGCAGCTCACACCAGCGGGCCCTGGCTTCCCTCTGTGCTTTTGCTTTGCCAGTCAAATGTGGATTCTCCGACTGGGTCTCACCTACGCTAGCCTAGTCCCCACCATTGCTCCCCTAGAGCAACCCAGTGGTGAGAGCGGCAGTGGCATGCTACTGCAGACGAGGCTCTGGGGGCTGCTGGCATTTTCCCACTGTTCTGCTGAGATTTGCCCTCAACCAGGTTTCATGAGACCAGTGACTGGTGGGGACTTGTCTATTCTAGCATCCCCTCAGGCCCCCCAGCACTAACAATGATGGGTATTACATAGGGGAAAGGAAACGAATGAGGCTCCTTCCAGCAGTAATGTGAAGGGAGCGGTGCAGGGCCTAGGGTTGCCAGGTGTCTGGTTTTTGACCAGAACGCCAGGTCAAAAAGGGACCCTGGCAGCTCCGGTTGGCACTGCTGACCGGGCCATTAAAAATCCAGTTGGCGTGGGGCTGGCAGGCTCCATACCTGGCTCTGTGAGGCTCCCCGGAAGCAATGACCTGTCCCTCGGCTCGTAGGCGGAGGAATGGCCATGGGGGTTCCATGTGCTGCCCACACCGTGCTCCAAGCACAGCTCCACAGCTCCCATTGGCCGGGAACCTCAGCCAATAGGAGATGTGAGGGCAGTGCCTGCAGGCGGAGGCAGCATGCACCGCAGAGCTGCCCGGCCGTACCTCTGCCTAGGGGCTGGAGGGACATGTTGCAACTTGCGAGGAGCCATCCAAGATGACCACTGCCCGGAGCCCACACCCCGAATTTCCTCCTGCCCCCCAACTCCCTGCCCCATCCCTGAGCCCCCTCCCGCACCCCAAATCCCAATCCCAGCCCTGAGCCCCCTTCTGCACCCCAAACCTCTCATTCCCAGCCCTTCCCCAAAGTCCACACCCCCAGCCAGAGCCCGCACCCTCTCCCACACCCCAACCCCCTGCTCCAGCCCTGAGCCCCCCCTCACCCAAACTCCCTCCTGCGCCCCAACCCCCTGACCCAGCTCAGAGTCCCCTCCTGCACCCTGAACCCCTCATTTCTTGCCCCACCCCAGAGCCTGCACCCACCAGCCCAGAGCCAGTACCTCCCCACACACCCCAACCCCCTGCCTCAGCTCAGAGCCCCCTCCCATACTCTGAACCCCTCGGCCCCACCCGTACGAGTCTGGAGCCTCCTCCTGCACCCCAAAATCCTCGGTCCTGGCCTCACCCCAGAGCCCGCACCCCAACTCTGTGCCCCAGACTGGTGAAAATGGGTGAGTGACTGAGGGTAGGGGAGAGCAAGCAACAGAGGAAGGGAGGATGGAGTGAGTGGGGGCAGAGCCTTGGAGAAGGGATGGGGCAGAGGGCAGGGGCTTGGGAAGGGGCGGGGAAGGGGTGGGGCAAGGGTGTTTGGTATTCTGCAATTAGAAAGTTGGCAGCCCTACTTCAGCCCCACAGGCCATAACACAGTTACAGAGACCCCTCCCCTCAGCCCCGCAGGCCATAACGCAGTCACACGGACCCCTCCCCTCAGCCCCGCAGGCCATAACGCAGTCACAGAATCCCCTCCCCTCGGCCCCGCAGGCCAAAACACAGTCACAGAGACTCCTCCCCTCAGCCCCACAGGCCATAATGCAGTCACAGAGACCCCTCCCCTCAGCCCCACAGGCCATAATGCATTCACATGGACCCCGCCACTCAGCCCCACAGGCCATAACGCGGTCACAGAGACCCCTCCCCTCGGCCCCGCAGGCCATAACACATTGCCTCAGGGACCCCTCCCCTCAGCCCCACAGGCCATAACGCGGTCACAGAGACCCCTCCCCTCGGCCCCACGGGCCATAACACATTGCCTCAGGGACCCCTCCCCTCGGCCCCACAGGCCATAACACGGTCACAGAGACCCCTCCCCTCAGCCCCACAGGCCATAACGCAGTCACAGAGACTCCTCCCCTCAGCCCCACAGGCCATAACGCAGTCACAGAGACTCCTCCCCTCAGCCCCACAGGCCATAACACAGTCACAGAATCCCCTCCCCTCGGCCCCACAAGCCATTACGCAGTCACAGAGACCCCTCCCCTCGGCCCCGCAGGCCATAACACATTGCCTCAGGGACCCCTCCCCTCAGCCCCACAGCCCGTAATATGCTGTCACAGAGACTCACATAGCTGATCTGGAAGGGCAGGTAACCAGCACATCAATGAAACCTGCAGATAATACTGAAAAGAAGAGAGAGGAGTCCTCCAAGGGTTCGGCCACACAGAATGATATGGGAAAATGCAGGTAATGCATTTGGGGAGAAATAATCTGGAGCAGGGAAAGCTCCGCATAAGCCATAGACAAGGAAGGCTGGAGGCAACAGGGGCAATAAAGTAAATATGCGTTTACAACGTACTGACGCAGGGGAGACGGGCCGTGCAATTCTGGGCTGCAGATGTTGAGAAATCCCATCTGGGAGTAGCTGGATTCTAGTTCCACCCTGCATGGCTCTGGTGTGGCCCCAGCTGAACAATGCCATTCACTTCTGGGCACAGCAATATTACAGCGCAATTGAGCAAAGCAGCTTGAGAGAAGAGCAACAAAGAGGTTAAGGCCTAAGAGGCTGGTGAGGAGGAAACATTAAAAGAGCAAAACGTAGCATTTAAGGCCGGAAGGGACCATTAGATCATCTAGTCTGACCACCTGCATATCACGGGCCATGGAATTTCACTCAGGTCCCCCTGTATTGAGCCCAACAGCTTGTGTTTGGCCAAACATGAGTAGTTTAGCTAGCAGACTAGACACTAGCAGAGGACGTGATAACAGCGTACTGCTCTGTGAAGCACGTAAACAAGTCCCACAGGCGGAGAGGAATTCTTCAGGGTGAGGAGGAGTGAGGGGGAAGTTTTGGGAGAGTATCAGGAAGTGAGCTGTATTGTTAGGCTGGGGAATGGCCTCTTAGGGAAGGGATGGCAGGGGTCTGTTGCCTTGGACGTTCAAAACACCAGGGGACAAAGCACCAGAGAATGTACCATAAGGAACAAGCTCCTTTGAGCCTAGGCCTCCCATCTCTAGCTTCTGATTCTGGGACATTCTTGGCAAATTTTTCACTTCAAAAGTCTCATTCTGGCCAGAGACTAAAAGGAAATTCCTCTTTCTCGACCCTGGGAGCGACTTCTGCCTGTCATCTTTTCCATGGAACAAGCTGTGCAGGGATTTGTATCCACCTCACTGTGTGTTTGCAAAGGCACTGCCAGCTCTGAGATGGGATAGATGGGAGTTGGGGAAGCATCAGTGTGGCTCCATGTGGCCAATGGCAGTCTCTGTGTTCCGTGTCTTGCATCTCTGTGATGACGGCATTAGTCTGTCCTAAACAAAAGAGTGATTTTAAGCTGCAATAACCTCAGCATATTGCATATTCAGCACCAACAAATAAGTCAACTATGGAACGATTGATTTTTACAAACGTTTTGGGCCTGGATGGTAAGATGGCCATGAAGTTACCAGGAGACTGTGTTTCCTCATAGACGCCACTTATCTGTGGTTTATCGGTATCAGAATGAGATCACTCCCGGTGCGTCCTGCATAAACCAACTGTACAGTACAGTCCATCAGCGCATCACAAGGAGCCCCAGCAGAACCAGATTGGGATAGCATGCCAGTATGCTGTCAATGGTGCATGCCCCACAGGGACATTTTGACTCCTTAGATGGAAGAAGTCGCAACTTTTATACATCAGAGAGCATATAGAAGCACAATGAATAAATATCTCATCCTGTCCCCCTTCCTGCAGAAGCAGAGGGAGCTTCATGTAATGTCCCTGAAGTCCTTGTTAAATACCAGAGAATAAGGTGCCCAGATTATTTTCAAATTGCAGCTATTAAGCCCCCCTCTAGGTGCTGTGCAGTTAAGTCCCATCACACGGAATTCCCGGTGCCTACATCTCCCCATGCTGGAAAGAGTTAAGCTCTGGGTCTGTTGATATTTCAGAGCTGCTCTGAAGCCGGCTGGCTGAAACAAGGAGCCTCCTGATTGGCCAAGTTCCTGTTGGTAGTAATAAGGATCAGATATCAAACTTCTGTCTTTCCTAAGACCCTTTAGTGATAGTTGCTGCTCCCTGCTAGACTATGACATCAGCCAGGACACCCAGTGATGCTGCTGATAGTAAACTCTGAGCAGGAGGAGGGTCCTGCTAGCTCAAAGTTAATTAGTTCAACCCAGCACAGGGGAGAGCAGTTGGTTTCTGTGGAGGGACAGTGCTGGATGGGACCAAATCTTTTCAAGTCACTTGCTGCTTTCTACAATCCCAGCTCTGAAAGCACCCAGAGGCTCCCAGGAGGGTTGGATGAGTCCTGGGGCCCTAGCAGTGGCCAGCTTGTCTCCTTGGAGCCAGTTCATGCTTTAAGTGCGGGGGCTTCTGGACCTGTTCACAGAGAGTCACCATGACACTCCTGGGTTCTGAGCATTCTTTGCTGATTCGGAGCAAGTTCAGATCAGGTAGGGCTAAGCATCAAGAATTTCGTCTAAAGTTTTCTTCTCCTTCAAGCCTCAGCTGTACGCTGGTTTTCATTAAATGTTTGGAAGCCGCATGCAAGTAAAATAATCAGGGAGTCATAAAGCTGTCATGGCTTTGCTCTCACAGAGGCTATTCTGCAAATGAAGAAATTCATTTTCCTTCTTCTCTATTACTTTTTAACTGCTTTTTCATTGCTTTCAATTTATGTTTGTGGTGTATGTTGGTAAAGCTACAGTTCGCGGTTCTCTTGGCCTGGGCCCTATGGTGAAGGACTGGGTCAGAAATCCAAAAGAGCAACTGTGAAAAACGACATGCCTAATCTCCTCCATATATTCCAGGTGCTATCCTGTATATACATGCTAGTCACAGACTAGACGGGCCTGACATTTACTCTGACATCCAGGCAGTTGACTTTGTTCCATTAAGTTGTGACTAATTGCATAAAAATGAATTTGCAGAAATGCGTCATTTTTAGAAGTAAAAATAACAAATGGAACATGCAAAATATTTAAAGTGACATCATCAGAGAAATAAAACCAGAGCCACCCAGCTGAGTGCCACTTTCGGAGGGTTTGCAACTAAAAACATGTCCCACTTTTGTGAGTTAGTGGAAGTCCCAGTGAGGGGCTTCCCAGAGGACGGTCTGCATGAGTGAAGGTGAGTGAAGGTGAACTATGGGACGGTCACTTCTGACTCAGCCCCTCTGCTGGACACTTGTGATTTTATTCATGTTCTATACTTATAATAAATAAGGGGGGTGTATGCATTTGTGTTGCTCATTCTTTTATCTGACATTAATTAATGTAAATTAACTGATCATAATACTAGAAAAATGTATTTGACAATCTGCTCTTAGCTTCAATAGCATACAGATCTCTATAGATCTACTGTACATGTGGACATATAGACAAATTATGTCTGGACTCACCATATATAAAGCCCATTCCAGACCATCACCCACTCTTGTTTTGCCTTTGTGTATGCTGCGGGTAATAAGAAGATCAGAGGCTTCTGATACCAATACTAGACATGTGTGGTGTTATCAGGATCTCTTAGATAGCTGGGTGGTCAATTTAAACTTTGTTTTCTTAGCAAATATGAAGTTGGCAGTTGGTTAAAAATCCAAATGTGTGTGGGGAAACACAAGGGTCCTAGTCTGGCTGAGTTACACACAACTTCGGTCCAGGGCTTTGGTGTGGTTTCCATATCGCAAGGATCTTACACTGCATTAGATTAAGTCATTCCTTAGATTTTGTTGGTATATTATGGTACATTGCTGTTCATCTGAAGGAAGTCTCAGTTCCTAACAATTCATGCAGCAACTCCAAAGCAATACTGCCACCTTTCTGAAGAGAGGGGGATGGGGATGTGTTCTGTGTCATCACATTCTTTTCAAATGAACCATTATTGTTTTTAAGACTCATTTCTGGGTTATTTGTAAGAGGGCTTTATTATGGAGCTGACAGCAGAATTTCAAAACATATTTTTCAAATGATTCTTTACCAAGTTTAAATTTTATGGGTCTTCACTTCCATAAATCCTCATGTCTTTCAGCAATTTTAATGCAGTTGATTTATGGGTCATTCTTCACTTTGTGGCCTTTGTTCCCAGAACTGCTATTTGGCTGCTGAAAGATATGATGCCCATTTGACCACATTTTGCCTATTTATTATTTTAGTGCAAATCTTCCCCAAATCCCAGCTTTGTGGATGTTCGTTTCTAGCCATGGTGCAAGTGAGTGCATGAGCAGCTCAGGGCCAGCATTAACAGCATCCCAATCCCAGCTATTGACACATCATAAAAACTAGGGGGGAAGGAAAAGCTGAATGTCGGCAGAAATCAAGGAATCCTACAGACAGGGCTGTTGTCTTGAGTTAAATTGCCACATAATATGCAATAAAAGAGACAAACTGAATAAATGACTGAAATGATCAATCTCAGTTTGGTACAAGTCGTTTATAGGCCTGATCGCCATTTACATTTGCACAAGGCTGGCGTACGGTAGCTGTAAAACACTAGTGCTGGTGTCAGGGAGTAGAGTACTCGGACTGGATTGGGCCTCACACCCACTCTGCACAGGTGTAAATAGCACAGGGGTAAGGCAATGGAGAATCAGGCCCTAATAGGATTCTCTATTGCCTTGGGATGCTAAGCAGGCAGGTAGCAGGTGTTAGGCTGTGATCATTCCCTTGGGTTCTAGAAGGGATGAAGTATTCTGTGACTCGTGATTACGAATGTCTTTATAACAGTTCCATGTTGATGTCGCAGAGGCAGGAGTTTGAATGGATTCTTCCCGTCACTATATGGTCTGAGTTACTGAACTGCAGAAAGGGCTATAACAGAGTTAATGGGCGATGGAAACGTTATTTATCTGACTGGTGTCCTAATGCCAGAATCCTCTTTCATCTCTGCAGCACATAGCGGGGGCAGCCATCTGATGATACAGACATAACTGTCGCCTTTAGAGTTGTTTGAATCATTTTGACCTATTGATAGCCCATCTCTACTAGTCACTTGGTTCCATTTTGGTAGCTTCAGTGGGAATCAGGAAAAAAATTAGTTTCTGCAGGCAGGAAGAAATGGTTGGAAATAGTCTCTGTCAGGCCAGGTTCTCTAGACAGTCACTGGTAATCCTCCCTTGAGTCCTGTGCCCAGAACATACATGGCAAGTTTCTCCTCTCCCAGCTGCCTGCAGTGGAGGGGAAGGGCTCAGCACAGCTGTATCATGTGCAGAGACTGCAGCAGTCACCATATAATGCAATGAATAGCTACTCCAAGTGAAATTTGGGAAACCTAACTGTGGTTTGAAATGCAGAATAATCTACACGTCAGCAATTCCAATGTGTTGCAGGCACTAAGGTTTTCTTTTCTCCCATTTCCTAGGAGTAAGAGACAAGAATTTGTGTGTGTGTTTATTTTGTCTATTTTGCCAAAGATAAATACACAAACCTGAGGTCATCCTGACAAATTTTGCAGGAACAATGATTTTTCTTGCTTGCCTGGCTGCCATGTTCTCCTGCAGGCTCCAAGTATCAATGGGATCACATTAAATCAACTGGGACGCACAAGAGGCTGTTCCAGGAACCTTCCTCCCTGAATGTATTTAACTCTTCCCAGAACAAACCATTCATATGGATAGAGCCACTGCTCCAAACCAAATCAGGTGTACTCAGTCATTGCTGGAACACCACAGCACACACTGTACACAAACTCTGATAGCCAGAAAATGCAGAGTGAAACCACCTTGACTCTGATCTTGTTTCTAGATCCCTGCACAGATACAAAATTTACATCCGCATCCAATCCATGATCAACAAACATGGTCCATGGATGTGGTTATCTGTGGATATAAAGCAGATATCTGCAGATTTGCATGGCTCTACTCGTTTCCAACTTCCCTGGTCAACCAATGAGGAAACAGATATAAAAGGTCCTTCACTGACAGTACCACAGTACGAGGAATGAATGTATAACATTCTAGACACATCTCAGCGTGATTTGGCACTGATGGGTAGCTTGTGGGGTGTGGACAGGCTAAGGTGCCAATGAGCCTCATTTGGCTGGATGAAGTAGATGCAGCAGAGGTTCCAGTCTGCATGTAAAGGCTGAAGAAGTAGGTTGAGACCTCTGGCTTATAATGGAATAGCAGATGAGAAAGGTGTTTTCTCTGTACTGTACATGGATAAGATGTGATTCCCCCTGAATATCTGAGTGAATGTATCAAAGGTTAATGGCTGGTATTAGGTGGAGAGAAAAAGTAGATGAGGTATGGTAACTCAGAGCAAGGGAATTTCTGGTGATACTTTGAAGATGGGCAGGGGGACAAGGTCCAGCTTAAGGCTGCTAGTAGAATCTTGACTCGGAATTGCCAGGTTTTTCAAACAATGTGTGTTTCTGTTTAATTTTCAAATAATATTGTTTAAATCCATGTAAGTGTTTACAGTCAAACCCTATCTTAATTCACGACATTGTTGCCTGAGAGTTCCCTCTGTTTTTACAGAGTATTTAAAAACAGACTTGTGAAAACTCAACGTGTGTTGGTTTGTGTCTTGTTTTATCTTAACATGCATCCTGACCCTGACAGGTTTAGCTGATGGATCTAATTAAACCTCTCCAGCAGTGGGTGAATTGCAGGCAAGGGAGAGGGGGTGTGCATCATGGCACTGACAAGGTTAAATGTATTGAGTTGTGAATGGGGAGCAAATGTAGGAGGAGGAGATATTGACTACACTCCAGTACTGAAAGGGTTACACCTGGGGGGGTTGGGGGGAGGGGTGAATGCTCTCAGGAACTTAAAGGGTTAACAATTGCAGTGCCAACAAGTTACACTCTCAGCTCTGCTGAGCCCTGGGAGAGAAGTTGTGGGCTGGACACTCCATAGCAAGGCACCCTGGCTTTCAGTGAGTCCAGGGGATCTGAGGGACATGCGTGTCCCAACAAGGCTCCTGAAGGCCCGGACAGCACAGCTCCAGGCCTGCCCCCCATTCCTTCCATCCCAGCAGCTTGCAGGGCCAGCTTTTGTCAGCAAGTGAGGGGGACCAGCACTGGCTGTCATCTCTGGGATCACCTCTGCAGGGAGCGTATGCCCCAAAGAAAGGGAATTTCTGGCACTTTCCCTGTGGAGTCTGGGAGAGCTGCTTAGAAAGTCAAATCACAGCAAGAAAAGAGTGAAAAATAACCCTTGTGCACTGGCTGGTTGCCCTCTCCCTGTGCCTGCCCTTGGGGTTATACCTGATTAACAGTGATCCTGCCAGAGGATCCGAGAGTGGCAACTGAGCCCAAAGGGATAATCCGGGCAGGCAGGCAGGAGGCCATGGCAGCGGGCTGGGGAAGCTCACTGGGACCTGGGCTGGAGGGATGGTTCCTCTGCACTCTGACAGGGAGGCAGCTGTGAGGTTGACGGAAACACTCTTCCTGGGCGCTGACACATGCCCCCTACAGGCCTTTGTGAAGTCATAAGGATGATCTTGGGCTGGCTCATGGAGCTGGGACAGATTTCTCCCATAACAAAGCAATTGCCTAAATGCTCCTCTAAAGGCCTTATTCAGCCTGATAAGACCTGGCCCAGTGCATGACAGAGATGAGCATTTCACCCTGCAGATCCATTAGCATGTGTGGGTCCCCTGGGAGGGGACTGCAAGGACACTAATCTGTGATTCATGCTCTGCAAGCCACCACCACTGGGACACTGACTGCTGCTCTCAATCGGGGAATGTTGCTTGGGCCAAAATTTTCAAACATGGGTGCCCAAACTTGTGCATGTGCAAGCCTGGCCCTTGGTCCCCGTGCCTTGGTTTCCCCATCTGAGAGCAGGGACAATGACACTTACCTATCTCAACAGAATGTAACTGGCTAAAGTGGGGGCCATGATGCTGGCCCTTCTACTCTGTACAAGTGCTCAGTACCATTATGTTAGGCTCCATATTCCCAGCTCTATGCCAGGCTGTGCTTTTCCTGATAGGCCTCAAGCTGGGAACAGTCTCTACTGCTGAGCTACAACCTACCCAAAATAGTCACTGAGACTGGCACTACTGACAAAATCTCCCCAGGCCTGGCCCTATCAGGGGCGTCGATGGCTGAACATTAGCAGGGAACAAGGCACTGAGCCCTGGCTCTCCAACCAGCCAATGCTCTCAGGTAGAACCAGTCCAACTGCAGACACCTTTGGGCACAGCCCCGTTCTGGACATGTTCAGATCCAGGCATTTGGTTCAGCCCATTATGCAGCTCGGGGGCATCTGCAAAATCCCACAGTTCAGATGTTCGGAGCCAGCCTCTCTCTATGCCAGGGGAGAGGTCTCTGCCTATTTATAGGGGCACCGTCACCTGGAAAGTCACATATTGGTCTGAAATGCTGTACTTGTTGCAGCTATCAGTAGCACCTCAGATACTTGGAACTGGAAGGATAAAGAGCAAAGACAACCTTGCCCTGCTGCCCAGTTTGGTCCCTTTCCACATTTACCAGCACTCTACATGGAGCCAGTCTCACTGTGCCCCAGTACGTGTCACTTAACTCTGCAGCTTCTAACTTGCTGAAATACCCTTTAGGAGCATAGACAGAGAGGAAAGACCCTTATAAACACCCAGGAGTGGAGCTTTTAAAAGCAGACATGGGGCCCTGCTATTTACAGGGGCTCTCTCAGAAATGGGTATGTTCTGATTCAGTTTCAAAACAAGTGCAAGTTAGCTGAATGCCTCTAAACAGGCACATGCTGATGCTCTGCCCAATATGGAACAGAGGCCCTGGCTTCTTTGCACCTGGGAAGGATTCAGAGGTGCTGCAGTAGCTTTAGGTGACTTCAGACTTTGGGTCTAATCCCAGATACCACAGAAAACAGGCAGCATTTTCTGAGCAGTCCAGGGCCTACTTTGGAAGCTGCCTCCCCCCCTAATTCCTCTCCCCAGTGAAGTGACATCTTGAAGTGTACTTGTGGCACCTTAGAGACTAACAAATTTATTTGAGCATAAGCTTTCATGAGCTACAGCTCACTTCATCGGATGCATTCAGTGGAAAATACAGTGGGGAGATTTCTTTTCCACTGAATGCATCCCATGAAGTGAGCTGTAGCTCACAAAAGCTTATGCTCAAATAAATTTGTTAGTCTTTAAGGTGCCACAAGTACTCCTTTTCTTTTTGCGGATACAGACTAACACGGCTGTTACTCTGAAACCTGTCATCTTGAAGTGTATAGGTTAAAATGCAGATTCCTTTCCAGTGCTGCATGTAGGATGTACAGGTCTGGTTGAATGCTGAATGCAACTTACAGGCTCCCATGTTAACTCTTTAACCCTCTGCAGTTGGACACCAGCCTCAAATCAAGAGCTTCTCTGAGGGGCGATGAGGGCCTGAGGAAGCACACTATCTGCAGAGCTCATTGCTACTAGCTATGGATGGCAATGGGAGTTTTGTTTGCTTCCTTGGGGATCTGTTTCTGATGGAAAAGAAAGAGCATCTCAAGCAGAGTCACTCCTCAGCCCCCCATGCTTCGGGCTGGCGAGTTAAACTCTGCAGCAACCCATGCACTGCCCAAAACCACTCTGCGTCCAGCTAGTAAAATACATCGGTGGTGTCAGCTCAGCCCCAAACTGGCAAGGATTTCTCATGTCACGAATCTCACCCCTTCTGGCCTCTGGTGCCCGGGGAAATCCAGGAGCGAGCAGTACCATGGAAAGACTTGCTCTCTCTTTCCTAATGGCAGTGAGGCCATGCCCAGTTCTGCACTGACAGGTCTATCTGCTGTTCCCTTTTATCAGGGGCTTTTCCACCCCTCTGAGCTTACAGTGAGCAGCTCATGCCCTGTGGCTGGCTGGAGGTGAGGTGTGTATCAGAACTCCAACACAGAGACTATCTCCCCCTTGAGGCTGCTGTCTGTGCCTGGCACTCAGATCTGGCCTTAGGGCTTGAAACAAACTTGGCAGATGATCAGACCAGACCAAAATCACCAGGGTTTGCGGGGAAGGGAAATACAACTGCAGGCTTCAGGTTTCAAACAGGTTTATTCTGCCCCATTGTCGGTCTGATGTCACATAAGACAGGCCTGGCCCCAAGAGCATCTCAGCGGTTACCCCGGAGCCAGCAGCAAAATAAACAGCCTCTAGGTTCACCCTGTTTCCAAGCAGCCTGTAAGCCAGGTGGCGAGGAAAGAGCTGGGCTGGTTCACCAAAGGCCCTCTAGTGGCCTGTGTGAGGGAGTTACCGGAAGATGCCAGACTGATTAACCATTACTCAGCATCACAACTTGGAACATGAAACCTTCCTATCCCCGTAGCCTGTGTAAGAGAGTTATCCTGCCCTGAAAACCAGTGCCAGGATTCTCACCCGTTTGTCACAGCTGTATGGAAGGAGGCTTTTCTCTCAGTCGCTCTGGAGGCTGTTCTGGCTGACCCAGGTTAGCAGGTAGACTGTCCTCTGCACACGTTCAGCCTCTGCAGAGGCAGGGAGGCTGGAACAATTTGTATAGTTGGGGGGTGGGGGGGGTGCTGAGAGCCATTGAACCAAATTGTAAACCCTGCATATGATGGAAACCTCTTCATGCCAGAGAGTGTGGCAGCACCCCCAGCACCCCTAGTTCCAGCACCTAGTTGTAGAGGAGTCTGACACGTTCACCTGGTGACACCTGTTGTGGTGAATGCTCCCATGTATGATAACAGAATATGGACAGGTGGCGCTGTCCCCTTGAGTCTGAGCAGTCTGCTCTTCCTAAACAGGGTCTCTGGGAGATGAAAGTCCTGAGGGCTTGACTCTGTGGTGACTGGCTATGGTGTCTCTGTGACCGGGTGTTGGACTGAGCTGCCCTCCTCGGGGGGGAGAGAGTGGAACCATGGGAAATCTGACTCCCTGTGAAAAAATACTGTGTGATCATGTCATTAAACCAGGCAATCCAGTCTCACTTTGCTATTGACCCATGAAAATAATTCTGCCCTTTTAACAGCCCTTACCATCGCATGAGGCCGCTGACACCACTGGGCAATTGAACGAGCTGAGATTTGACCCAGCCCACAACCAGTGGATCCACAAATCAACTGACGGTCCTAATTGCCATGTTAGTGGCAAAGCCCAACATTTATGCACCACTGAGAACCTCAAAACCCACCTTTCAGATGCCAAGTAGGCACTCAAATTCCTGAGGCACCTCCATTTCTGCCAGCAAAGTCCCTGAGGTGCCTACATTCCGGCTGGAGCACATGTGCAAAGCCTCCTAAGTCCTGATGCCACCAAGCTGCTTGGAGCCCCCGCTCACGCCTAAGTCCCAGTGTGTTGTCAGACTAGGCTCTCCGCTGCCTGTCTTGGCTGTGGGGCTGTTACAGAGTCACAGGATCTGGCCTATGCCCAGCCTGTAACCAGTCTTCTGGGAGTGACCCCTGTAGTGGGCTGGACCCCAAGGACCCACACTGTCCACAGGGGCAGGCCTGTGGCCTCCACGACTCTGGAACTGGGCTGTCGGCACCAGTAATTCCTGTCTCTCTCCGTGGCTCCCTGCAGTGACTCACCCCTGCCAGATTCCAGCGGGAGGCTTGTACTGTCCCCTTCAGGGTGCAGGGCTCTCAGTGACTATTACAGCGACACAGGCAGCCTTTGTTAGTCCTTTGCTAACCTTTATTAGTCACCTGGCTGCAGAATCTGCAAGTCCTTAGGTTAGCACAGAGAGGCAGAACTAAGTTACACTATAGTTCATTCTGGTTAGCCCAGAGCCCAGCCACGCTGTTGTGAACCCCATGTTCAAGCGCTGTCTCTCTCTCAGGTGGACCTCCTTACTTCCCAGGTTAGGGAGCCCAGACTCCTTCCAGAAGCCAACCCTTTATCACCCACCTCACACCTTCCAGTCCTTCATCACTCGATGATTGCCTGTTCTGTTCATTCCCTCTGAAGCACCTGGCACTGGTCTCTGTCAGATGACAGGGTACTGGGCTGGATGGACCATTAGTCTGACCCAGTTTGGCCAGTCTGATGTTCTTATGTCCTTTTTTCTTGAACTGGGGTCTTTGCTCAGCTTCTCTGCTGAGAGGTGGGGAAATCCATCTCCCTCTGGGTTGTTGGTTGCTGGATGTCAGTGTTCTGGGGCTTCGGTTTGCCACGGGCTTCTCAGATTTTCAATTGATATGGGGTCAGTCTTGGCCAATCCTTTTCAATGACCTGCTCAGGCTCAGACAGGTAAGGGAAGTACTCACAGCTATCTCTCCTAGCTTGCCCTGAGAGCAAACTTAGTCCTTTTTCCCGCACTGGAAAACCATACAAAATTTAGGGGAAACTGAGGCATATTTAGGACTTGTGAAAATATTACAGGAAATTCCCACTGTGTCAAAGGGGTCCAATCTGGTAGGTGTTCTCAGGACATGCCTAACCCATACAAAGGGGCACACTCAAGACTGGTGGTGAGGGCACTCTCCCCAGAAGTGAAAAGGGAAACCTGTGTTCCAGTCCCTGTTCCAATTAATATTTAAGCATTTATACACAATGGTCCAGTTTTAACAGGAGAGCTTAGCCTCGTGGCCAGGGCACTCTCCTAGGATATGGGGGAGCTGGATTCAAGTCTCCTGCTCTAAATCAGCAGGCAGGGATTGGAAAACAGGCCTCCCACATCCTGGGGGAGTGGCCTGACCAGCCAGCTCTGAGGGGTGAGTCTCTCTTTCTCTCTCTTTCCCTGTAGGAAAGGACTGACCTCTCCAGGCTTAGGCGCTTAGCTCCAAGAGAGGCACAACTGTAAATCCCAATCGAGTTAAGACACCTAGCTGCCCTAGAAAGGAGAAGGGTTTAGGCCACACCCCTCTCCTCAACATTTCCAACCGACTAGCTTAGTCAGCTCAGCATGCTGGCTTCTGTGCATCCCATGCTTAGGCACCTCACTCTCCCCTCTCTGCAGCTCATCAGTAGGGTGCGTCCCATCGGCAGAGTTTATATCTTCAGTCCAGGTCTCTACACTAGACCTACAGGAGTAAATGTTAGCCTGGGCTTGGACTAGCAGCTAGCAGGGACTGTGGCACACACATTGCCAGCAGGTTGCGTGCTGTTTGTTAGACAGCAGCAGAATGCTGGGCATCCTGGATTCTCTTCCTGAGTCTGGACAGGGAGCGTGGTCTAGTGGTTAGTTATTATACACACGGTAGCCAACCATATAGATTTAGCATACTCAGTGTGGCTGAGTCTTAATTGTGCTGGATTGGACACCTGAGTTGTCTTCCTAGCTTTGTCCCAAGTGGCTTTGGGCAGTCTCTCACTTAATTTATTTGAAAAATGGTGTCGCTGATTCTTGACTATCTCTAGAGCTGGCATATGAGGCTTTGCTTAATTGTGAAGGCTGTGAAATACACAGAAATATAGTCAGCAGTGAGAAGAAGAGGTGACATTTAAACTCACTGGTAGCTGACTGCTCTCAGCCCCCTGCTCACTTGTTTGAGGCACATAGCCTGTTCTGGCACAATAGGGAGGTTGATATACTGGAGCAATCCCCAGACTTCAGCATGTGTGGGAATGGTGATAGGAAGTGATGAAACCTCTTCATCTGGGATATTTATAACTGAACTGGACAGACTGCAGAAGGGACTGGTCTTGCAGTGTCCTCTGAGGGTGTTCTAGGTAACCTTATGAGCCTTTTCCACCTCTAACTTCTCTTTTTGTGATTTGAGATCTCATGAGACAGGTTTTACCCACAGGCCAAACCACAATTATTTACCAATAGCTGGGACTCTCAGATCACAAGTTAACCCCCTTCCCCATTGGTGTCTAAACCCCTGTGTGACATTTGGGTGCTGGGGAGCTAAGATCATAGAATCATAGACCCATGGGGTTAGAAGGAATTGCAAGGGTCATCTAGTCTAACCCCCTGCCATGTTGCAGGATTTGTTGTGTCTAAACCATCCAAGACAGATGACAAACCAGCCCGCTTTTGAAAACCTCCAGGGAAGGAGCTTCCATGACCTCCCTAGGCATCTGTTCCATTGTCCTACTGCTCATACAAGTAATACATTTTTCCTGAGATTCAATCTAAATCTGCCATGATGTAGTTTGAACCCATTGCCTCTTGCCCTGCCCTCTGTAGCAAGAGAGAACAACTTTTTCCCCATCTTTTTTATGGCAGCCTTTCAACTATCTGAAGACTGCTATCATGTCCCCGCCTTAAGCTCCACTTTTCCAAACCAAACATACCCTGTTCTTTCTGCCTTTGCTCATATACCTTCCACTCCATCACTTTGATCATCTTTGTCACTCACCTGTTGTTCTTTTCCAGTTTCTCCACATCCTTTCTTTGCATTGGTGACCAAAATTGGACACAGTACTCCAGCTGAGGCCTAACCAGTGTCAAGTAAAGCTGTACTGTCACCTTCCATGACTTGCATGCTATGCCTCTGTTAATGCAACCTGAAATTGCATTTGTTTATTTTGCAACAGCATTGCATTGCTGACTCATGTTATAGTTGTGATCCACCACTATTCCCAGATCCTTCTCAGCAGTGCTGCTGCCAAGCCAGTTATCCCCCATTCTGTATTTGTGCATTTGGTTTTCCTTCTCTAAGTGTAGCACCTAACATTTATCTTTGTTGAATTTCATTTTGTTGTCTATACACCAGTTCTCCAATTTATCAAGATCCCTTTGAATTTTAGCTCTATGCTCCAAAGTGTTGCAACCCCTGCCCTCCTTGTTTGGTGTCATCTGCAAATTTGATCAGTAAGCTCTCTATTGCTACATCCAGGTTATTAATAAAGATGTTTAACAACACTGGACCCAGAACAGATCCCTGTGGAACCCAACTTGAGACCTCCCTTTAATAGTTAATTAATTCCATTAATAGTTACTCTTTGTTTGCGGATGTTTAACCAATTATGTATCCACTTAATGGTAGTTCCACAAGCCCACATTTCTCCAGCTTACCTATCTGAATGTCATGTGGGACGGTGTCAAAAGCCTTGCTGAAGTCCGGATATATTATGTTCATTGCATTCCTCCTATCCACCAAACCAGTTACCCTGTCAAAGAAGGAAATCAAGCTGGTTTGGCATGATTTGTTCTTGGTAAATCCATGCTGGCTGCTAGTGATCACCCTTTCATCCTCTCAGTATTCGCAAATTGAATGTTTTATACGTTGCACGAGTAGCTTCCCAGGTTTTGAGGTCAGGCTGACTGGTCTCTAGTTCCCCGGCTCCTTCTTTTTCCCCTTTTTAAAGATGGGCACGTTAGCCCTGCTCCAGTCTTCCGGGACCTCTCCTCTCATCCATGAGTTTCCAAATATTATTGCCATTGTTTCCAGGATTTCTTCAGCTAATTCCTTCATTACCCTTGGGTGAATAGCATCCGGCCCTGTTGATTTGAATTCATTCAAATTGGTTAGAAGATCTCTGGCGAGCTTTTTATTTGTCCCAATCTGCATCCCTTCCCCTTTATTGTCTGTGGTAACTTTGCTGGTCATCCGATCACATTATCTTTTGTGAGAAGACTGAAGCAAAGTAGGCATTAAGCAGCTCTGCCTTCCTATTATCTTCCAGTACCAGCTCACCTTCTCCATTGAGCAGCAGACCCACACTGTCCTTAATCTTCATTTTTTGCCTGACATATTTGAAGAACCCCTTCTTATTTCTTCTAAAATTCCTTGCCAGCTGTAACTCATTCTTTGCCTTGGATTTCCTGATTTTGTCCCTACACGCTCATGCTGTTCCTATGTATAGTTCCTTGATGACATGCCCCTCCTTCTATTTCTTGTATGTATCCCTTGTGGTTTGTAAATAGCTAAAAAGCTACTTGTGCAGCCACATTGGCCTCCTGGATTTGTGCTGGAAATGGCCCACCTGATGATCACTTTAGATAAGCTATTACCAGCAGGACAGTGGGGTGGGAGGAGGTATTGTTTCATATTCTCTGTGTGTATATAAAGTCTGCTGCAGTTTCCATGGTATGCATCCGATGAAGTGAGCTGTAGCTCACGAAAGCTCATGCTCAAATAAATTGGTTAGTCTCTAAGGTGCCACAAGTACTCCTTTTCTTTTTGCGAATACAGACTAACACGGCTGCTACTCTGAAAATTGGCCTCCTGTGGCTCTTCTTATCTTTCCTCTGAGTCAGAATAACTTGATGTTGAGCCTCTAGAATAACATCTTTTAAGAACTACTAGCCCCCTTCTATTCCTTTTCTTCCTAATTGGTCTTTCCAGGGGACCTTGCCTACTATTTCTCTGAGTAGACACTGTACTGGGTGTAGTCCGGGTACTTCATGCTGGGCTAAGTACCTGCAATGGGATGTGAGTTCAGGAACATGGGTGGCAGTCCAGCGATATATACAGGATATTATAGACTCAATAGGTAACCTGAGTTTTTGTCACCACACTTATTGCTTAGTGCAGCTGTGGACCATCCAAGCAGACAATAGGTAGCTACAGCACTGTACTCCCTGCCAGTGGATAAAGAGCAAATGATTACCCTTGTACTTCTTCCTCACCAAAGTATCAAAGGGGCATTCTCTGCCACAACTAACACAAGTGCACCCGCAGTTGGGAGCCCTGTAGCAGCAGCATTGGCAGTATTCAATACACATGTAAGAAACAGAAAGAGGTTTCCAAAAAAGGCAACAATTACCCATGGCCATAAGAAAATAAGAACGGTCATATTGGGTTACACCAATGGTCCATCTAGCCCAGTATTCTGTCTTCAGACAGTGGCCACCAGGTGCTTCAGAGAGAGTGAACAGAACAGGGCAATAATTGATTGATCCATCCCTGTCATCCAGTATCAGCATCTGTCAGTCAGAGGCTAAAGGAACATCCAGAGCATGGGGTTGAATCCCTAACCATCTTGGCTAAGAGACATGGATGGACCTATCCTCCATGAACTTATCTAATTCTTTTTTGAACACAAAAAGAAAAGGAGTACTAGTACTCCTTTTCTTTTGGCGAATACAGACTAACACGGCTGCTACTCTGAAACCTTTTTTGAACACAGTTATACTTTTGGCCTTCACAATATCCCCAGAAATGAGTTCCACAGGTTGACTGTGTGTTGTGGGAAGAAGTACTGCCTTTTGTTTGTTTTAAACCTGCTGCCTATACATTTCATTGGGTGACCCCTGCTTCTTGTGTTATGTGAAGGGGTAAATAACATTTATTCATTTCTCCACACCATTCATAATTTCATAGATGTCTATTGTATCCCCCCTTAGTCACCTCTTTTCCAGGTTGACCAGTCCCAGTCTTTTTAATCTCTCCTTGTATGGAAGATTTTCAGTATCCCTAATAATTTTTGTTGCCCTTCTCTGTACTTTTTACAATTCTAATGTATCTTTTTTGAGATGGGGTGACCAGAATTGTATCCAATATTCAAGATGTGGGCATACTATGGATTTATATAGTGGCAAAATGATATTTACTGTCTTATTATCTATCCCTTTCCTAATGGTCCCTAACATTCGGTTACCTTTTTTGACCACCACTGCACATTAAGCAGATGTTTTTAGAGAACTGTCCACAATGACTCCTAGATCTCTTTCTTGATTGGTAACAGCTAATTTATACCCCTTCCTTTTGTATGTATAGTTGGGGTTATGTTTTCCAATGTGCATTACTTTGCCTTTATCAACATTGAATTTCACCTGCCATTTTGTTGCCTAGTTATGTGAGATCTCCTTGTAACTCTTCGCAATCTGCTTTGGACTTAACTACCTGAGTATTAAACTTTGTCACCTCACCATTTACCCCTTTTTCCTGATCATTTATGAATATGTTGAAGAGCACTGGTCCCAGTACAGATCCTTGGGGTACCCCACTATTTACTTCTCTTCATTCTGAAAACTGGCCATTTATTGCTATCCTTTGTTTCCTGTCTTTCAACCAGTTACTGATCCATGAGAGGACTTTCCCTCATATCGCATGACAGCTTACTTTGCTTTAGAACCTTTTCTGAGGGATCTTGTCAAAGGCTTTCTGAAAGTTCAAGTACACTATATCCACTGGATCACCTTTGCCCACATGTTTGCTGACACCCTCAAAGAATTCTAGTACATTGGTGAGGCATGATTTCCCTTTACAAAAGCCATGTTGACTCTTCCCAACAAATCAAGTTAATCTATGTGTAGTAAAGAACAGATAATCTAGTTTGATGATCTCCTCAACAGCACAAAGGCTGTCACACTGGGGGTGGGACCACTCTATTGTGTCCTGGAAAGTTTCATCTTTGTACCTCTCAGTTTTCCTTAGCTCCTCCAGTTCAGCCACTCTGGTCTCCAGAGTCTGTACTCAGTCTATGAGGGCCATGAGCTGCTTGCACCCAATGCACACATACACTACCTGCCAACAAGGCAGGTAGTTGTACATGCTGCATTCAATGCAGTAAACTGGATAGCCCGACTGCACAGTTGGACTTCTGCCTGCATTAATTTTATTCTTACAGGTTTTATTTGGGGGGGGGGGAGGACATTGTTGGCCTAAGTGTATAGAATGTTGGGTGTATCTGGTTTTCACTCTCCCTCTCTAAATTCTGTTGCAAAACTCCCCTGTTCGCTAGCTCCTCTGGCTTTTTAAATCCCCTGTGTCATGTGTTCCCCCTGGAGTGCCATCTGGAACTGGGGTACCACTGAGCCCTCTAACTCACCAGCCTAGGCTCCCTCTCACACTGTACTGCTGTGACAAATTGCAGACCTGCTCCCAGTCCTACTCTTCCACCAGCATTCACACAGGTAGGGACACACCCAGCTAAGTTACATGCAGGCTCTCTGACCAGCCGTTGAATGAACCAACAATAGAGAGGCTACAGCCAAAATAACCACCAGCTTCCCAGCCTAGGACCCCAGAGCTGTCAAAACCCTAACCACTATGAATTTATTATCCAGTTCACCTCCCCCTCAATGTGGAGAGAAAATGCAACAGCCCCTGCCCCTTGAGCTGAGATTCCCCAGCACTTTATTCCAAACTTTATTAACTACAAAAAGATCGATTTTAAGTGATTATAAGTGATAGCAAACAGATCAAAGCAGATTACATAGCAAGTAAACAAAAATGCAAACTAACAATGTATTAGAAGGATAGGATTTGAATTAACAATCTCTCACCCTGACTGATGATGCAAGCAGGCTGCAGATTCTCAAGGTACAAGCTTCACTTTCTTTGCAGCTTGGGATCCCCAGGTTTTCATACACAAACTAGAAATCACTTTAGTCTGGGTCCAGCACTTCCCTCAGTTCAGTCTTTGCACCTCAGGTGTTTCCAGCAGGCCTCTTGTGTGGGGAGTGAAGAACAACAGATGATGTCACTCCCTACCTTATATAGCATTAGCATATGTGGGAACCCTTTGTTTTAAACTTGGTTCATGGAAAAATACTGATATCCCAAGATGGAGTCCAGAGTCATGTGGCCTGGTCACATGCCCTTGCATACCTCAGGAGGTCATCTGGTCCAGTCCCCTGCACTACCGGCAGGACTAAGTATTATCTAGACCATTCCTGACATGTGTTTGTCTAATCTGCTCTTAAAAATCTCCAATGATGCAGATTTCACAACCTCCCTAGGCAATTTATTCCCGTGCTTAACCACCCTGACAGTTAGGAAGTTTTTACTAATATCCAACCGCAACCTCCCTTGCTGCAATTTAAGCCCATTGCTTCTTGTCCTATCCTCAGAGGTTAAGAACAACAATTTTTCTCCCTCCTCCTTGTAACAACCTTTTATGTACTTGAAAACTCTTCTCATGTCCTGTCTCAGTCTTCTCTTTTCCAGACTAAACAAACCCAATTTTTTCAATCTTCCGTCATAGGTCATGTTTTCTAGACCTTTAATCATTTTTGTTGCTCTTCTCTGGACTTTCTCCAGTTTGTCCACATCTTTCCTGAAATGTGGTACCCAGAACTGGACACAATGCTCCACTTGAGGCCTAATCAGTGTGGAGTAGAGTGGAAGAATTATTTCTCATGTCTTGCTTACAACACTCCTGCTAATACATCCAGAATGATGTTCACTTTTTTTGCAACAGTGTTACACTGTTGACTCATATTTAGCTTGTGGTCCACTATGACCCCCAGATCCATTTCTGCAGTATTCCTTCCTAGGCAGTCATTTCCCATTTTGTATGTGTGCAACTGATTCTTCCTTCCTAAATGGAGTACTTTGCATTTGTCCTTATTGAATTTCATCCTATTTACTTCAGACCATTTCTCCAGTTTGTCCAGATCATTTTGATTTTTAATCCTATCCCCCAAAGCACTTGCAACCCCTCCCAGCTTGGTATCATCTGCAAACTTTATAAGTGTACTCTCTGTGTAATTATCTAAATCATTAATGAAGATATTGAACAGAACCGGATCCAGAACTGATCCCTATGGGACCCCACTCGTTATACCCTTCCAACATGATGTAAATCACTGATAACTACCCTCTGGGAATGGTTTTCCAACCAGTTATGCACCCACTTTATAGTAGCTTCATCTAGGTTGTATTTCCCTAGTTTGTTTATGAGAAGGTCATGCGAGACAGTATCAAAAGCTTTACTAAAGTCGAGATATACCACATGTACCACTTCCGCCCTATCCACAAGGCTTGTTACCCTGTCAAAGAAAGCTCTCAGGTTGGTTTGACATGATTTGTTCTTGACAAATCCATGCTGGCTGTTACTTATCACCTTATTATCTTCTAGGTGTTTGCAAATTGATTGCTTAATTATGCGCTCCATTAACTTTCCAGGTACAGCTGAGTGAATCATAGCAGCCATTACTTACAAACTGTTTGGAGCATTCTCAGGAAGGCTCACCAGTTGGGCATAAGCTTCTCCTAAGGCCTGTTGTTTTTCCTAATGGCCCGTTATCTTGAATAGGCCCTTCACAGCCAGCTATCTAGACTGGAAACATTTTGCCTAGTGGGTGTTGCCCAGGTGTAATTATTTTTGCAATACAGATATATAGTCAGTATTTATAACTTCAGATACAAAAACGATACCTGCATACATATAAGATAATCATATTGAGAAAATCATAACTTTTCCAAAACATCTCACATGACTCGTCTTGTACAAAATGCATCATAATTCTGCCATAATCGTATCATAATAATATCACTGTGAGGAATATGGTGTGCAGTGTCACACCCTGTTCTCCCTGAGTAGCCTGGCGCCCTCATCAAGGGATCCTCAAGGGATTAGGGATCAAAGGATGGCTGCCTAGAGCCTCATTAGTCTTGCCTAGACGGCTGCTAGGCTCGGCACACGGCTTCTCAGACAGACCACACTATAAACTTGAGTCAAGCAGCACATGGCCAGCAACTAGCACCCAACAACAAACTAACAGACAACAAAGTCACCCCAGGGGTCATGTAGTTGTTCCTGCTTCACTTGGAGAAGTCCTTTGCAAAACTCCCATTTGCTGCCCCTGTGTGCTGCCCCTGTTCACTGGCCAGACCAGGGCTCATCTCTGGATACCTTTGGGCAGACAGTTCTGCTCACAGTCTCCAAGAAACTGCCATGGAAAAATTGAGTTGACCATATTTATCATGGAGGAGCAGGCAGTTGAGTGACTGCTGCTGTCACATTCCTGCTCCTGGCTGATATTGTGTGTGTGCAAAAGTGGATTAAACATAGTGCTAGTTAGCAAGGATGGTCTAGTGGGGAGGGCTCTAGACTGGAACTTCAGAGATCTGGGTCAGCTGCAGAGTTCTGCTCTGTGTTCTTGGGCAAGTGACTTACTCTACCTAGTTCCTCATCTGTCAAACAGGGGTAGTACTTCTCCACTTCCCAAGGGGATGGGAGGTTAAAACCTATGTATGATTACAAGAGCTCACATGCTATGGTGATGGGGCCAAATAAGTACCTAGATAGACTGTCTCTGTGACATTGCCTGGAACAATGGTGTTTGCTGGGTAAGAAACGGTGCAAAATTGTGTGGGGAATACTTTGCTACTTTTTGCATAGTAATTAATTTCACATTTGAGTGTGTAAGGAAAACAGTGTGCACGTAGACTGGCCCATGTGCTGAGGCTGCATTATTACTCACAGAAAAAAAATCTAACTTTGGTTTGCTAAGAAGTGCTGGAATTTGGCAGGAAACCATCCTCCCATGTGGGGTTTTCACTAAATATTTACTTTTGAATGTAAGACACTGTTTGTATTCAGAACATGGAAAAGTACAAAGCAATGACATTTCAAGTAGAATCATGCTAAGGAGGCTCCTTTGGAAGTGCCGTTATTATTCGGCTCCATTTCAGACTTCAGGGACGTTTCATTCTGGATACTACAAATTGTTGGCAGAAGCTGAAGGTTAATGAAGAGGAGAGCTGAGCTGGTCTGGACACCCCCCCCCCCCCCCCGGTCAATGAATCATAGAAATATAGGGCTGGATGGGACCTTGAGAAGTCATAAAGTCCAGCCCCTTGTGCCGGGGCAGGACCAAATAAATCTAGATCATCCCTGACAGGTGTTTGTCCAACCTGTTCTTAAAAACCTCCACTGATGGGGTGTCACATCCACAGGATTGGTGCTGTGCCCCCAGCTTTGGTTCAGTCTCTTGGAGGAACCTCTTGAGTGTGCCAGACTCTCAATGGGTCTCACTCTTCCATCAGGGTAGGCCATGGCCTCACCACCTCCTAGAGCAAACCGCAGCAGCTCCAGTTCTCATGCTTCACACCGTCAGCTCTGGTCAGTGAGTCCAACTGAGATAGATCCCTGGTAGAGACTTGTACATGCTTCAGGGATTAATGCACCTCACCAAGCATTTGCAGGGACACTCAAAACAGTCGGGTCTATTAGTCAGCTGGAACACAGAACTGGAAGTCCTTAGGTTAGCATAGAGAAATGAAGGTTAAAGTGAAGCTCACGTCCATTATGGTTAGCCCAGAGCCCAGCCCAGCCCAGCTCTATTGAACCCCATGTTCAGGCTCTGTCACTCTCAATCTGACCTCCTTGGTCAGTTCCCAGGTGAGAGCATAGGCACGGGGCTGGAGCACCCATGGGAAAAAAATAGTGGATCCTCAGCACCCACTGGTGGCCCTGCTGATCAGCTCCTCCCCCTCCCTTCCAGCGCCTCCCACCCACTGGTGATCAGCTGTTCAGTGGCATGCAGGAGGCACTGGGGGGAGAAGGGGAGGAGCAGGGGCAGAAAAAGGCAGGGTGGGAAGAGGCGGGGTGGGGGTGGAGCCTTTGGGAAAGGGATGGAATGGGGTGAGGGCCTGTGGCAAAGCAGGGATCGAGCACCCCTGGGAAAATTAGAAAGTGAGAGCCCCGACTCCTGCCAGCCGCCAACTCGAATCCTCCCCACCTCACACCTCTCCAGTCCTTTGTTCTTGAGCTGTGGGGGAGGGGTTGCCCCACCTCTCTGCTGAAAGGTGGGCAAATCCACCTCCCTCTGGGTTGCTGGTTGCTAGGTGTCAATATCCCTAGACTGGTTTTGTCATTGTCTTCTTGGATTCTCCATGAATATGGGGTTGGCGTTGGCCAGTCATTTCTAATGACCCATTCAGGGTCAGACAGCCAGGTGACATTCCAACCTATGTCTCTGAGCCTGTCCTTTTTCTCCACACTGAGTAACAATGCACAGTGTAGGGGAAACCGAAGCACACACACACTTCAGAAACATATTACAGAAAATTCTCACTTCATCACATGGGGATTCTACAACTTCCCCTGGAAGCGTATTCCAGTGCTTAACTACCCTTATAGTTAGAAAGTTTTTCCTAATCTCTAACCTAAATCTCCCTTGCTGCAGACTAAACCCATCACTTCTTCTCCTGACTTCAGTGGACATGAAGAACAGTTGGCCACCTTCCTCTTTGTGGAAGCCCTTAACATATTTAAAGACTGATAGCTGGTCCCCCCTCAGTCATCTTTCCTCAAAATTAAGCAATCCCAGTTTTTTTAACCTTTCATGGACGAGGTTTTGTAAACCTTTTATCATGTTTGTTGCTCTCCTCTGGGCTCTCTCTAATTTGTCCACATCTTTCCTAAAGTGTGGCACCCAGAACTGGACACAGTACTTCAATGGAGGCCTCACCAGTGCCAAGTAGAGCAGGACAATTGCCTCTCATGTCTTACACACAACATGCCTGTTAATACACCCCAGAATGATCTTAGCCTTTTTGGCAACTGCATCACATTGTTGGGTCATGTTCAATTTGTGATCCACAATAACCCACAGGCCCTTTTCAGCAGTACTACCGCGTTGCCAATTATTCCCTGTTTTGTAGTTGTGCATTTGATTTGTCCTTCCTAAGTGAAGTACTTTGCACTTCTCTTTATTGAATTTCATCTTGTTCAATTCAGACCAATTCTCCAATTTGTCGAGATCATTATGAATTTTAATCCTGTCTTCTAAAGTGCTTGCAAACCCTGCCCCCCATCTGATGTCATCTGCAAATTTTATAAGTAAACTTTCCATGCCTTATCCAACTCGTTAATGAAAATATTGATAAAGTACTGGTAGAGAAACAGTACTGAAGAGAAAGAGTCAAATGAAAAGGAGTCTCATTTAATTACATCACATAAATGCAGACAATGAAATGTTGATAAATTTTATAAGTGCTTGTTTACAAGTACTAGAAGGCTAAATGCTAAGAAGTATGAACGTGAGTGCCTGGTATTAAATTATGATATTGATATAATAGGCATCACAGAAATGTGATAGAACAATGATAATCAACAAGACATGGTAATACCACGGTATGCAATATATAAGAATGACAGACTAGGTCATGCTGGTGAAGGAGTCTGAAAAAAAGCATACAGTCAAATATAGAAAAATCTTAAATGACTCAAACTGTACCATAGAATCTCTATGGATAGAAATTCCATGCTTGAATAGTAAGAGGATAGCAGCAGGAATATATTATCGATCACCTGACTAGGATGGTGACAGTGACTGTGAAATGCTCGGGGATATTAAAGAGGTTACAAAAATAGAAAGCTCAATAATAATTGGGAATTTCAACTATCCCCATGGTGACTTGGTATTTGTCACCTTAGGATGAGATGCAGAAATAAAGTTGCTAGTCACCATTAATGACTGCTCCTCGGAGCAGCTAGTCCTGCAAATCACAAGAGAAGAGGCAATTCTTGATTTACTCCTAAGTGGAGCACAACATCTGGTCCAAGAAGTGAATAAATCAGTAATAGTGACCATAATGTAATTAAATTTAATATCCTGTGGGAGATGGGGGTGTGACCAGGTGCTGAGCATGGACCACATTGATAATGCCACACTTAGGGCAGATTGCAAGAATCAGGGCAGACAATCCCCAAAAACAGGTGGTTTATTCTATAATTAGATTCACCAAACCAGTATCAAAAGGGTTTCTGCAGGACCACACTGATTAACCAGAAGCCAAACACATTCCCCCTTTATTCATACCAGCCGTTGGTTCCCATACAGACAAACAGATTTAATATAGTGAGAGATTATGGAAAACCCAATTCACCCATATGTGAGGTTCCACTAATCCCAAAGGATCAGACACTTACCCCCAGGTCAATATGTATCTCAGATCTTACCCAAATACCATGCTGTCAGCCAATCCTTAGTAAACTAACTACAGATTTATTAAGAAAAGAAAAGAAAAGAAAAGAAAAGAAAAGAAAAGAAAAGAAAAGAAAAGAGTTATTGAATGGTTAAAGAATCATATACATACAAGTGATTTTCAGTGTTCTTAGATCAGGATCATAGCAGTGATGGAAGAGACTGCTTGTTTGCGTAAGTCTCTGTGGTAACTTCCAAAAGCTTGGATGGTCCTCAGCAATGTTCCCTCTAATTTTTTCCATCCATGTGCAGAATAAATTTTGTTATGTGCACCGAAGTAATGTGCGGATGTATGCCACCAGTAGAAACAAAAAACCTAGATATAATATATATTTTTTAAAAGTTACCATAGGGATAATTACTCCAGCGAGGACAGGTTAGGCATTTTAGAACTTTCTATTCAAAGAATTAAATTTAAGTGTAAGAGAGAAATAAAAATTATGAAATGCATAGATCAGTCCAAAAACTAAAATAATACACTTTGAAAGAATAAAATTACAGGAAGTACCAAGAAGTAACAGCAATGATACAATGATGTATTGGGAGGTGAGTGTGAATGACTGTATGCGTGTGAGAGAGACACAGAGACTCTGTGTGTGTGTGTGTGTGTGTGTGTGTGTGTGTGACACAGAGACAGCGTGTGTGCTGGCTTCTGGGGAAGTTTCTGAGAGACACTGTGCACTGTCTCTTTAAGGCACTCACTGAAAGCTCTCCTGCTCCTGAGCCATGTCCACCCTCCCCCGCTCTGCAGAGATGGGGTACATGGGCATGGGGAAGGGGGAGAGACAGAGTGTGTGTGTGTGTGAGAGAGAGAAAGAGAGACGGAGACAGAGAATGTGTGTGCTGGCTGCTGGGGAAGTCTCTGAGAGACCATGTGCTGTCTCTTTAAGGCACTTACTCACCACCTGGAAGGCTCCTTCAGACCTCAGACTACAGTGGCTCCGAGTCCTGATCCCTTTCCCCCCACCCCTGCTCTGTGAAGGTGGGGACGGGGCGGGGGGAGGGGGACACCCTGACATCAGCACCATCTCCCGCCAGCTCTGCACAGCCAGCAGGAGGGTCCTGGGAGCAGCTGCAGGAGCAATGTGACTGCAAAGCAGCGGGGAGAGGGGCACGTGAACACATGCTGCCGGATGTGTGCGGCTCTGCTAGTCAAGTGCATGGCACTTGAATCCCTCCTGCGCGGCAGCCTGACCACGCAGCTTAGAGGGAACACAGGACCTCAGTCCATAGTTCAAAATGCTCCTTTTAGTTATAAATCCACAGTCCAGAGAATTGGAGCAGGAATCAGGCAAAATGGAGATGTCTCAGGTGTATGGTGACCATATTTTCCAAAGGGAAAATGGGACACTGTGCAGCAAAAACAAATGGGACAAATGCCCACTTTTGCCAAAAAGGTTGGGACAGCCAGGACAGGGCTTAAAAAAGGGAATGTCCGAGCCAAAATGGGACGTATGGTCACTTGACTCAGGTGTCTTTTATATCCTCTGCCATGTGCATGGAAAGTTACTGTCCCAAACAAAGCCCATAGCCCCTGTGTATGGAAAGTTACTGACAAAGATGGAGTCCAAGGTAACATGTCCACATCACGTGCCCTACATGGTTTGCTGAATCACAGGTGGTGGACACTGGCTCCTCACTGTCTGTGGCATCCCCAGCAAAAGCCTACCTTGGACAGGATGAGATTCTTCAATGACCCACTGTGAGATTGGAGTGTCCTTAATAGGCCATCAACACATAGCTGGCTAGCCCTGACGTAAATCTATCTGAGGGGTGTCACTGAGGGATACAACATATGTTTGAGATATAGATACATAGCCAATATTCATAACTTCAGATACAAAGATGATACAAGCATAGAAACAGGATAATCATACCTACCACTTCATAACTTTTCTATTGATACCTTACATGACATACTTTGTACAAGATTTATGGAAATTGTGTACTATGGTAATAACAGTGTTATCAAAGGTCACCTTTCTTATACACAGCATCATACCCCCAACACAAAATTGATTCAGGAAGGGGTGTCCAAGACACTGCTGAATACATCCTAGAAAAATTCCATTCTCGACTATGCATCATTACAGCTTCCAATCCAGTATTAGAAGTATCAGTGTGAAACAGAAATGGTTTATCATAATCATGTCTGACTAAAACAGGCTCTTTCTTTGTAAGGTTCATCATGGGAGGAACAATGTTACTGCACCCCTTTACAAATGTATTGCAATATTTGGCTATTCCATTAAAGGATTTCTTCAGCTGTTGTAACAGTCTCTACATGTTTCATGTGACCTTGGCTGGAGTTCATGAAAGTTATCCATATAAGCTCTGGCAAGTTTTTGTAACCCATTTAACATCAACTCAATGTAAATATTAATGTTCTCCATAGTGTAGGTGTCTTGGCATTTAGCCATGAAAGCAATGAGATGGTGTGCCTCAGTTTCCCTTTTCATACAGCAGTTCAAGTTTGTAATGGCTTTTCTTCTGTGATAAGTTCTAAGATTGTTTACAGGTATCAGCTATAAATTATCATTACCATAAGGCTTTTTAACAAGTAGGGTGTTCTTATTCAATGAAACAGCATAATCATAAGGGTTTTTAACACAGAGTGTGTTCTCATGTACCATTCATAAGAACATAAGAATGGCCAAATGGGGTAAGACCAAAGGTCCATCTAGCCCAGTATCCTGTCTTCCGACAGTGGCCAATGCCAGGTGCCCCAGAGGGAATGAACAGAGCAGGAAATCATTGAGTGATCCATCCCCTGTCGCCCATTCCAAGCTTCTGGCAAACAGAGGCTAGGGACACCATCCCTGTGCATCCTGGCTAATAGCCATTGATGGACATATCCTCCATGACTTTATCTAGTTATTTTTCGAAGCCTGGTATAATCTTGGCCTTCACAACATCCTCTGGCAAAATGTTCCACAGGTTGACTGTGTTTTCTGTGAAGAAATACTTCCTTTTGTTTGTTTTAAACTTCCTGCCTGTTAGTTTCATTTGGTGACCCCTAGTTATTGTGTTATGAGGAGTAAATAACACTTCCTTATTTACTTTCTCCTCACCAGTCATGATTGTATAGACCTCTATCATATCCCCTCTTAGTCATCTCTTTTCCAAGCTGAAAAGTCCCAGTCTTATTAATCTTTCCTTATACAGAGGCTGTTCCATACCCCTAATCATCTTTGTTACCCTTTTCTGAACCTTTTCTAATTCCAGTATATCTTTTTTGAGAGGGGGCAACCACATCTGCACGCAGTATTCAAAATGTGGGCTTACCACCAACGGCTTTTCCCAAAGGTTATACACATTGTACATATTTACACAGTTTGACATCAACATCAAATGTATCCCAATGTTTAGCATTGATATTATCTGTGACAAGTGGGCATTTACAAGTATCTTTGTCATACCACACCTTTTTCTTAGACAGTTTGTCTCTGAGGACAGTTTGTTCAAAACCCTTTTTGAACTTTTGTATCTAGTTAGTCATTAGATCCTCCTTCACTTCAGTGTTTTCCTTAGCATAGGCTTTTAGCTCAGTTCTATCTTTGGGGGGTTGTATTTCAGGGTTTGGTGAGGTAATAATGTAAGGGAATTTTGCCTTCTTAGGGTTAATTTGTCTTTCTCACCTTCAAGAACAATTCTTGTGCCACCTCCCTTTTCTGGAGGGTTGAGCTCAGAGCTTTTTTGTTTAAACGAATCTACTTGCTGATTAATTGTGTCCTTTCCTAGCAGCTCAATTTGCATAGACACGGACACCACGCTGTTTATTAGTTTTCAAATTCTTAGCCACTACCAAGTCAAAGACTGGTCTTAAAGAGACACAGTCAGTTTTCACTAACATGTCAGAACTAAAGTGCTCTTGACTTCCAACTACAAATTTCTGCTTCCACATGAAATCAGATGTGCATGAGCCCACTGGGCAACTACAGGACATACTCAAAGGATCCTGGGATGGCTGATTTGCTTGGAAAACACGGTAATCTAGCCTCCCTTCTGAAGCTGAAATATAGGCTGCATGCCTGGATGCACAGATGCTGAGGCATTGGTTTTCACTGCAGAGCTCATGAGGGGGATTCCCACAACTGAGCCATTGTTTTTAGGTGACAAATCTGAGGAACTGTCCCAGATTGAAGTATTGATAGAGGACGTTTTGGAACAAATCAATACATTAAACCAAGACTAGATGGGATTCACCCAAGAGTTCTGAAGGAACTCAGATATGATATTACACAACTACTAACTGTGGTGTGTAACCTATCACTTAAACCAGCCTTTCTACCTGATGAGTGGGGATAGCAAATGTAATGCCAGGTTTTTAAAAGGGCTCTGGAGGCGATCCTGGCAATTACAGGCCTGTAAGCCTAACTTCAGTAATAGGCAAAATTGGTTGAAACGATAGTAAAGAACAGAATTATCAATCACATAGATGAACACGATTTGCTGGGAAGAGTCAACATGGCTTTTGTAAAGGGAAATCATGCCTCACCAATCTATTATAATTCTTTGAGGAGATCAGCAAGCATGTGGACAAGGGTGATTCAGTGGATACAGTGTACTTGGACTTTCAGAAAGTCTTTTACAAGATCCCTCACCAAAGGTTCTTAAGCAAAGTAAGAAGTCATCGGATAAGAGGAAGGTTCTCTCATGGATCAGTAGTAACTGGTTGAAAAATAAGAAACAAAGGGTAGGAATAAATGGCCAGTTTTCAGAATGGAGAGAAGTAGTGGGGTCCACTAAGGATCTGTACTGGGGGACCTGTGCCATTCATCATATTCATACTTGATCTGGAAAAAGGGGTAAACAGTGAGGTGGCAACGTTTGTAGAAAATACTAAAGTACTCAAGATACTTAAGTCCAAAGCAGATTGTGAAGAGCTACAAAGGGATCTCACAGAACTGGGTGACTGGGCAACAAAATGGCAGATGAAATTCAATGTTGAAAAGGCAGAGTAACGCACATTGGAAAATGTAATCCTAACTGTACATACAAAAGGAAGGGGTCTAAATTAGCTTTTACCAATCAAGAAAGAGATCTTGGAGTCATTGTGGACAGTTTTCTGAAAATATCCGACCAATATGCAGCAGCAGTCAAAAAAGTGAACAGAACGTTAGGAACCATTAGGAAAGAGGTAGATAATAAGACAGTAAATATCATAAACCCACTGTATAAATCCATGGTACGCCCACATCTTGAATACTGGGTGCAGTTCTGGTCACCCCATCTCAAAAAGGTATATTAGAATTAGAAAGGGTGCAGAGAAGGGCAAAAAAAAATCATTAGGGGTATGGAAAAGCTTCCATTTGAGAAGAGATTAAAAAGACTGGGACCATTCAGCTTAGAAAAGAGACGACTAAGGGGGGATATAATTGCAGTCTATAAAATCATGAATAGCGTGGAGAAAATGAATAAATGTTATTTACCCCTTCACATAACATGAGAACCAGGGTCATCCAATGAAATTAACAGGCAGCAGGTTTAAAACAAAGAAAAGGCAGTACTTCTTCACAAAATGCACAGTCAACCTGTAGAACTTGTTGCTAGGGGATGTTGTGAAGGCCAAAAATATAACTGGGTTAAAAAAAAATTAGAGAAGTTCATGGAGGACAGGTCCATCAATGGCTATTAGCCAAGATGATCAGGGATGCAGCCCCATGCTCTGGTGTTCCCTTTGCCTCCAACTGCCAGATGCTTGGCCTGGATGACAGAGAATGGATTATTCAATAATTGCTTTGTTCTCTTCATTCCCTCTGAAGCACCTGATCCTGGCCACTGTCGGAAGACAGGATACTGGTCTAGGTGGACCATTGGTCTGACTCAGTATAGCCATTCATATGTTCTTATGTTATGTTTTTATACTGAATAGTACCAGACCCAGAACTGACCCCTGCGGGACCCTGCTAGATATGCCCTCCCAATTTGACAGCATACCATTAATAACTACTTTTTGTGTACAGTTTTTCAATTAGTTGTGCACCCACCTTATAGTAATTTCATCTAGACCGCATTTCCCTAGTTTTCTTATGAGAATGTCATGTGGGACTGTTCCAAAAGCCTTACTAAAATCAAGATATCACATCTACTGCTTCTCCCCTCTCCCCACCCCATCCACTAGGCCATTAACCTGCCAAACAAGGAAATTAGGTTGGTCTGGCATGATTTTTGTGGAAGTTTGTGTGAGATTTTAGATGTCGAAAATAGGATTCTAGGTCACCACAGAACTATATCATGTTTGTGGGCCTGGAGGGACAAAAGAAGAGGCCCCAAGATAGGACAGACTCTTCTGCCAGGCTAAGAGTTTAGCTGGAAAGATTAACAATATTGTTGGGTGGGTTAAGGGAACTACTGTTGTGGCTCCTTGTCTAGTTAGACAAGCCATTTACAACACAAACTTTGCTTCTCTACAAAGGAAAAAGGACACTAAACCATCTAAACTGCTACATGCCACAAGGAGCCACAACAGTAGTTCCCTTAACCCACCCAACAATATTGTTAATCTTTCCAGCTATACTCTTAGCCCAGCAGAAGAGTCTGTCCTATCTCGGGGCCTCTCCTTTTGTCCCTCCAGGCCCACGAACATGACACAGTTCTGTGGTGACCTAGAATCCTACTTTTGGCATGATTTGTTCTTGAAAAAAATGTGCTGGCTTTTACTTATCACCCTATTATCCTCTAGGTGCTTACAGATTGATCGTTGAAGCATTTGTTCCAGGATCTTTCCAGGTATTGAAGTTAGGCTGACTGGTCTATAATTCTCCAGGTCCTCTTTCTTCCCCTTTTTAAAGATAGCTCCTATGTTTGCCCTTCTCCAGTCCTCTGGGACTTCACCCATCCTCCATGAGTTCTCAAAGATAACTGCTAGTGAAAAGAAAAGGAGTACTTGTGGCACCTTAGAGACTAACAAATTTATTAGAGCATAAGCTTTCGTGAGCTACAGCTCACTTCATCGGATGTGTAGCTGTAGCTCAGGAAAGCTTATGCTCTAATAAATTTGTTAGTCTCTAAGGTGCCACAAGTACTCCTTTTCTTTTTACGGATACAGACTAACATGGCTGATACTCTGAAAACTGCTAGTGAGATTGCTTCAGATACTTCCTTAAGTACCCTAGAGTGAATTTCATCAGGCCCAGCCAACTTGAATACCTTCAACTTATCTAAATATTCTTTAACCTATTATTTCCCTGGTTTTGCTTGTGTTCCTTCCCCCGGTTGTTAATATTAGGTTTGTTGGTATCTGGTGCCCATTAACCATTTTAGTGAAAACTGAAGCAAAATGGGCATTAAACACCTCGGCCTTTTTGATATCAGTTGTTAGTTCTCCTTCCTGCTAAGTAGATAACCTACATTTTCCTTTGTCTTCCTCTTGCTCCTATTATATTTAAAGAACCTCTTCTTATTGCCTTTAAGTCCCTGACTAGATGTAAATCATTGTGTATCTTAGCCTTTCTGCTTTGTCCCTACACACTTGTGCTATTCTTTTGTACTCCTTCTTAGCAATTCATCCATGTTTCCACTTTTTGTAGGATTCCTTTTTGACATTCTGGCCATTGAAGACCTCCTGAAGGAGCCATATTGGCCTCTTCTTTCCTGCTCATCGGGATAGTTTGCAGTTGTGTCTTTAATATTGTCTCCTTGAACGACTGCCAGCTCTCCGGAACTCCTGTTTTCCTTGGATGTTCTGCCCAGGGGACCTTATCTGTCAGTTCTCTGAATTTGCTAATGTCTTGGGGTGCTAAGGCTGGGAGTTCTGCTCTGGCTAGGGCCCTGTGAAAATGGAGGAATTTTTTTTAGAAAATTCACAGCAGTATCGTGGGTAAAGTATCAAATTTCACAGAATATGCACAGAATGCAGTTGGGGAAAAGTCAGTGCTACAATCTTTTGCATAAAACTAGCCTCTGAGTCCCCCCAAACTAATCCTCTAACATGATGCTGCCACATGCTACAAGCTGCACTGAGCATGAGACCTGCACACACGGATGCCTGCTTCCACCTCCCCACTGAGGCCATAGCTGCTCATGGTCCAAGTGGCGGCAGCAGAGCTTGCTACTGTGCCTTTTTCTTCCCCACCGACACAACCTAAAATGGCAGACAGAAGGAACGTAACCAGATCACATGACCCTGGTCTCTTCATTTCATTTTTATTTTGTAAAAGTATTGGAAAATTTGTGGTATTGGGCTAATTTCACAATTTCCATGCAGTTCATGAAATTGTGATTTTCACAAGGCCTTGTCTATGGGCTCATCTCTAGTCGGGAGATGAGTATGCCGTTATATTATGTCCGTGGAAATACACGTATCCCTGTTAAAATCTCTAACTCTGTGCTTAATTTGTGCCAGGGCTTGCCAGGGCTGAGCCCCCGCACCTCTAGGCTCGGCAGTTCATAGCCCAGCACCTCTGGGCTTGCTACATCAGTGATGAATGTAAAAAAATTGCTCGTGCCCCGGCACTTTGAGCCCTGGCCTCTTTCATTACAAATTAAGCACTGCTCTATCTACTGAATTTCTCCTAATGGAGAAAACTGTTCAAAAATCAGTATTCTGGCCTCAATGCAATGAAATGGAAAGGAGAGCAATCCTGGGCACACAGTTTCCTTGTTCTTTTAATTACATTTCTTCGAAAAACTGCGTGATAAATAACCAAAAGAGAGAGGGTGTCAAATGTATTACTATAGCCAGTGCAGGCAGTGCGACTGCAGTAGTAAGAGAATACACACTCTACCATGCAGTGCCTCACAGACACAATATACTATAACACATAGGCTCTATTACAAGGAGTGTGGAGGAGCCTCTCTCAGCAAATTGTAACTATCAACAGGGAGTTGGCACATCTGCTTTCATTGTCACAGAGAAGCCAAGGTCTGCGCTGTTCAGTGACTGGTTCCCATCTGCCAGAGCTTTCGTTCCAAGAAGAAGTGCTACTAGTGATTGACATTTTATCTAAGTAGTCACTTCTTAAATGTACGGACCTAACCTCTCCTAATTACGTTATCTAGTGCCCCCCAGCAAACAGAGCCACATGTCGGCACCCAGGGCAAAACATCATGGAAAAAGAAATCATGCAGCTAAAGCCCCACGAGGGTGAGTGTGGCAAGGGTTGTATTCACATCTAGGGGAGGGGTTAGCAGCAGCACAGTGCCACATGGAGCTTCAGGGTTTCTGAGGTGCTTCCACCTTCAATCTAAGGCCAAACCCCAGATCCCAAGTATGACCTCAACTGTGTGAGTTGAGCTTGCAATTCCCTGGGCTAGTCCTGGGGCCATTCCAGTGCCATGATATCTTGAAGTGATTCAGGCAAAAGGTCATCTCTGTGAACACTGAAATAGCCAAGTGCCACCAGCTTACACAGCTCCAATGCCACTGTAACATGAAATTCCAGCCGCCCCAGAAGGGCCTGTGCTGGGCAGCAGGGCAGGCAATGCACTGGGACCAGCCCCAGCTCTATCCCTGCCAGATGTACACACTGTGTTAGATCTAGGCTTGGGGTTGGAGACCTGCATTTTAGGTTGGCTCAGATATCACAGCTACAGCTTGGTTGTCCCCTTTGGCCCACCTTGTGCTGAGCACTCGGCTGGCATCAACTGGGCCAAGACTAGCTCAGCAGCAGCTTCCAGCCAGGTTTCAGTAACACATAATAGATGTTTTAATGCTACTGACCTTGTGTTAGACACCATGAACTGAAGGACAGGCTCCATCTCCCGTGTGTGCAGCAGGTGAGACCAAAGTCCTCCACCCTGCTGACTCACACCCCTGCTCACTCAAATGGGGTCAAGGACCCAGACCTCCACAACTCTCAGTCTCTACATGCCCAACATATAGCAATCCTGTGCTGCTTCGTGGCCACCATAGGGTGCCCATCATGAGGACACTGACACAGGTGCCAAAATAATGACTTCCAGGGCAGGCCAGAGGACTGTCTGCACCCTCCATGCCAACAGAACCCCCGACATCACAACAACTTCCGCCCGAAGCAGAAAGCCTAGCCCCCGCATAATCCTCCTCTCCATCTGCCCCTGCCCCCAGTATGGGGCTCTCACATATCCCACCTGCAGCGCAGCAGACGCAAAGAACCCATGTTATTTAGGTTCGATGTTTCCGGGGGAGGTTCAGTGTGGCTGAAAGCTCTCACACCACTCCAGGAATTGCCGTGCACTTTGGTTTCATTCTGGGGTTTTTGGTTGCCCTGAAGCAGCACGTCCCAAACTATTGAACGCTGACCCACCTTCAGGAAAATGAAAACAATCACACCCCATGCAAGGCCTCCATGTGTGGTTAAAAGTCTCCCCTTCTTAATGGATGCCCCCTTTGTGTCCCCCGGCCAGTCCTTGACACGCCTCCAGCATGCCCTGCGCTATGGGAAGCGCGAGGACAGACCCTTCCATTCCTTTCGGACATGCTGGAATGGGTAGTGAAATAGCCAGCAATGGTGACATTACAAAGTATAATGAGCCAACCCCATTTTACTGAATGAGGCAGCTCAGAGCTCTGTTTCAGGTTCTCTGAATTTTAAATTGTTGCCCATTTGGAAGGTTTTCTTTCAAGCTGTGAGTGCTCTTTTTAAATGAAATTTGAGGCTCTGGAGAACAGTGAAGAGGCCCTGTCTGTGTCCTCTCTCACCTGCTGGTCCTTCTGCCCTTCAGTCCGGGAACGCTGCCCTACAGACACAGGTATTGAATAAAACAGTATCACAGTGATGCCTCAGCACCTGCTTTGCAGGAACTCCCTTGCTAATTTTCAGGAACACTCCTCCCCTCAGGGGATTCCTCTCTCAGTGACAGAAAGGCGTTGGGCTTGTTGCTGAAAGCTCTCTCCTGGGACTGTTCGCAGAAAGTTACTTGCTTCAGGAAAAAGTTTGCATCTCTTCCTGACACTCTTTCTCTAACAGTTTTACAGTTACGGCTTCAGCAGAGAAGAACCCGTGAGCAGCTGGCAGACCAGGGCATCATGCCACGTGAGTACCTCACCTACCACTCTCTGTGCCACATGCATCACAGAGCTAGAGCACAGCCACCAGTAGTTCCTGCAGATGCTGCATTTGCCTCCTGATGCTTATACGTAGCTGCTCTCCAGCACCCCCCGCATGGCTGGGTTTCACTCTCACCCCCGGTTAGCAGGTTGGGCTCTGGGGAGGACCCTGCTACCTCCACGCTGCTCTAGCTGGCATTTGAGCACTATGTTTGGATATCTGTTATGTGGGTTATAATGCAGAGGCCTCCTATGGATGTCAGTGGTGCTGCCCTGATTTACACTGGCTGAGGATCTGGCCTGCTAGCCATCATCCTTAGCAGAGTTTTAGTCTCACTCTCTTGTGTATTGCAGGTCACCCTCCTGTTCTGTTCAAAATCTCTATTGTAGGTTAGCACAGGCCTGTCTGGGCCAAGCAGTTTGCTGCATGGTCAGAGCAGGAGTCTGATAACACATCTGAACCTGCAAAGTGCTGGGTCTCTCCTGGGGGTGCTCATCACCTGGCAGGTTCCGGCCCAGAGGCAGGAAACAGGCTGGCAAACCAACAGCAAGCTGCTGGGAGCTGTCTGGGATTTTCTGCTGGAATGAATTTCCCTGGAGAGGGGAGGGGGGTGAAAGTGATCATGATTTTTCTCCACATCTCAAGTGGTTTATGGCCTGGTGGTGGCCAGAGTCTCCCTGTCACAGGGCAGTGCCATGCAGTTAAGGCTGCGCAGCTTGCTGTTTTATGTCAAAGAGGCGTTTAAATGAGTGTGCTAGTTTCCCCGACCATGAGTCAGCAGGGACTGTGCTACCTCGTGGGATTCATACCCAGCCCTTTTCCCAGGCACAGCCAGAACTCCCCAGCAGGTGCGTAGCCAGAGGCCAGCTGGCAGCCATGCTGAGTCAGTGCATCTCCTGGGGGCAACACCTGCTCCGCATCCCCTGGCCCCTGGATGAGTGGAGCACACGTGTGGCTGTGCCCTGCTCAGATCCCCCTACCTCCTAAGCAGATTTCCCTCTCCAGGGCTCTGCAGCCGCTTGTTCAGTTGGTGGGATCCAGCCCAGCCCAGCACTGGCTATAGCCCAATGTTTCAGAAAGCCAAAGCCAAACCGAACAGCACTGTGCTAGCATATGAGAGCCAGGAAGGGCAAGAATGGAACCGGCCTGCCTGCTGCACCTGCACTGCCTAGCTGCATGAAGCCAGCAAGTGGCAACAATGGGGCCAGTCAGCTAGATCTCACACTTCCCTTCTGTCTTGTTAACTGACACATTTCATCCTAGTCTAGAACAGCCCTCCATTTACAGGAGCTATAATGTTAGCAATAACCCAGGTCAAGCATTTGTCCCTATACAATTTGTCCCCTCACTGCCCCTTTAGAATAATTGCTAAGGACTGCAAATTTGCAAGGCCTAATCCACGTCTTACTTGCTCCTTTCTTTCTCTGTTATTGGCTATTGTACTTTATAATATGGACCCCCTTAAGGACTGTGCTGTTCAAACAGCTCTTAAGCCCAGAGGATAGCAGTATGGTCTCTGCTCTCCAGTAACAAGACATTTCAGTAACAGTATGTCTGTAGCATTCCATCCAACACCTGGACTATCTCTCCCACCATCTTTCTAATTCTCTTGCTTTCATGAGTCTGTTATCAGTGTTAGCAATAGAAGGCTAATCAGTATAGTACTACCACCCTCAAGCATGCAAAAATCATGAGTCAGGCCCCAAATCATGAGATTGTCATAAAAACCGTGAGATTTTACAACATACTAAATTTTGAGTTCTTTTGATTTGCATTCTGGGTTTTGAGCCTGTTGGGTTCATACTTTCAAGCTTTTCTCTGCAAACAGGAAGTCTAGACATTTATTTTTTTTAATTGTTAATGTAAATTGAGATTCTTATGTAAATCCAAGAGCTTGGGGCTTTAAGAAAAACACCAAATATTGGCAGACTTATGATAGAACTGCAAGAGCTGGTGACAGTGTCAGATTTCTGTGCCACCTCTAACATCTCCTGTTAGATGACAGGCCCACATTTTAAAAGGGGCACACTCAAGATGAGCGTGCAAAAAGTCCCATTGCATGCGCATAAACTGGAGTTCTTGAATGTAAAGGTCTGTGCAGTTGGAAATCCCCCGATGGCGTGACTACATGGGGCGCGTGCGTTTTTAGAAATGGGGACCTAACGCTTTCTAAAGAATCCCTGCATTGTGCACGGCTCAGAAACGCACAGCAGAGCCACTAGCACTAGTGCAGAAACCTCAAAGGCCTTTTCCTGTTGCTTACAGCTTGGCCACACTCTCACCTTTTGGGCTGGCATTTTGTCTGGCAGCTCTGTCCAACGGGGGCCATGTGGAGAGAGACTAAGCACAAATGGTTCACTCGTTTTTGAGAATGAAGACAAAAAAATACTCTTTTGCCATTGTACAAATGTGCACATTTCTTAACAGCAGTATCATGTCACAAGGAAGGATAGAAACTAGACATTTAACACAGGGATTGTTGGTGCATCTCACAGGTGCCTTTCAATAGTCCAGCTCGCAGGGGGTTTAAAAGCATGCTTTGTGCATGCACAGTCAATGTGTCCTAACAACAAGGGTCTGTTCCTAATGGTGTCCCCATGTTCTGCTGGCACTGAGCATACATATGTAAGCTGAGTTCTTGAAGGTGCACATGGACTGGAACCTCATTCCATACACTGAGGTGAGTATGGAATGAGGTGGAGTTGCTGTAATGCACAAAGTACATAGTACAAAGTACAGTATATCAAAAAGAGCTGTTCTGTAAACCTGGGTGTCATGATTTTAAAGCTTGAGATCCCAAAAGTCACCAGGGCTGGATATGATTGTTTTATACAGTATATTAGAAAGCTACTCTATGAGGTACAGCAGCCTTAAGGAGTCACAAGATGTCAGATCTTAATCATGAAACTGGTCCAAGAGCGGACACTGTCCATTGGATTTTGGACAAGGGTAATTTAAAATCCTTCCGCCAGATTTTCTGCTGGCGTAATTCTATTGCAGAGAATTTAGCCTCCTCTTTATAACTGATCCATTTCTAGATTTCCACCCACAGAGGACAGAGAGACAGATTAATATTCACAATAATAGAAAATCAGTGGGTCAAAGTGTTGAGCAATCCCTTCTGGATACCAGTGAGTTACGAATGTTCTCAACAGCACTTGGAGGTGCTGAACACTACAATGTTCTGTAACCATTTACTGAAAGTGAAAGCCTCAGACAAATAATACAGAATGCACCAAGCTGAAGCATCTTAGATAGTGTGCAGCAGGAGTGTCCCATGTGGCAGCTGAGTTCGCCCCAACGGTGGGAACAGCCTGATGCTGGGAAAGGTCAGTCTGTGATCAGTTCCAAATGGAATAGCTAAAGCAGTCAGGGAGGCAAAGGCAAGGACCAGCCTTGCACAGCCTATGGGGTAGACTGTGACTGAAGAGAGAGGAAGGCTTTGCAGACATGCCTGTCTCTTCTCCCCCGAGAGAGATGGGTGACTGCCTTAAGTGAGAATGGCACAAGTTCCAATCTCAACCTCGCTCAGCTAATGGAGTCACACAGGGCAGAACTTGTGAAAGTAAGTAGAGAATCAGGCTCAGTGAAGTCAATGGAGGAACTCTGGATTTGCACTAAAGTAACGAACGTGCCCTGTTAGTGAATGGGAGGACCAAAACAACAGGATATGTTATTGAACGTCTCATCCAGATGCAATTTTATTGGCTTGATGAAAATGTTTTAGGCCTGATTTACTGGGCAAATTCACTCTGTGGAACTGCTGGGAAGCATTTGCCATAAAGTCAGGAGTATCGCTAACTGTCTATATTTCATGATCCACAAAGGGGCAGATTGTGTGGGTATGTGCCCAGACAGGGAAGAGTGTGCAAGGAGTCTTTCCCTAGCAATCCTGCGCAGGGGCCAGCCACAATCTGCAAGTCAGACTCTGCTAGCTGACCCAAAATGGGCTGGGACTAGCCATTCACTGCACCTGGTGGTGGACCAGCTGCTGCGGCAGAGATTGTTTCCCAGGATCCCCAGTAGAATTCTGGCCTAATTCATGCTGGGCTCCTGCTACACAGAGGCTCCTCCTCATCTTCCCAAACACAGGACTGTGCCTTAAAGGCAAAATCTAGTCCTAAAATTGGCGTGTCAAGTGCAGCAGCTTCGTCCATTTTCTGCAAAGCCACCTGCACTTCCAAACTGGTGAATCCCATCACAGATCTATCCTGATGTGTTGTCTGAAGAACTGGTGCTAGCAATACCTTTATTTGTTTTGCAGACTAATACAAGCTACAGCATCCACATAATTCCTCCAAAATCTTGGTAAATGACTAAATTCTGCAACACTTTCATTATGAATAGCATGAAATGAAGTTTGAGCTGGTCAATTCCTGCCCACAGAAACCTCATAACACTAGGACTTCGTAGTGAACTGGGCTATAAAAAGTAACGTCCCTTACTTACTTCATTTTTTTTCGTGCGCTCATTTTATTTTGCTTTTAACTAAAACAGCTGTCACCATCCTCATGGCTGCTCACCAAAGCACGGCGCAATCATACAAGCATGTCTGTCTGTCCGCTCTTGAAATGTTGGAAGCAAGAAAAGGTTCCCTGCCCCTTTGTACTTTGGTGTGATCCATCCTACTTTTTCACTGGATCCATCCCCTTCCACCAGCCAATCCACCCAAAATTCCCCTTGGCCTCCTTTCCCTTCCCCTACATGTTTATTTGTTCTGCCTGAGCTCCCCATTTACTCCCACATTTCTGGAGTGTAGACTGGCCGCTAGTTTCTGAGCCCTGTGTAAAATGAATTTCTAACCCCTTTTTTCATTCCTCTCAAGGATCAAGCAGTAAGTTAGCTAAATAAATGGTGCCAAACAAAACAGACCCCCAAACTCCTCACTTTAGAATGTCCCTCCATTCAATGCGGGAACCCAAGGAGAGGTTTGAGTCTTTTTTCTTTTCTTGCCAGAGAAGAAATTCCGTGGAGACCCAAAAAAGACTGAGTCTTTCCTACAGATTTCAAATGCAGAACCAAACTCTGCTCTCATTTACACCCTGTAAATGGGGAATACTGTGACAGGGAGCAAACTGGGGCCTTGCTTTTGTTCACAGCCTTTATTTCTGCACTTTGGAAACCATGGTTTTCAGCCAGAAATATAAATAAGTTATAGCTGAGCTTTAACATAAAGTTCCAGGTATTGACATTAGAGGCTTTGAACAGCACTGGAAACAGATTCTTTACACTCAGCTCTTGGAAGTTGATACTGAGATGATACTAAAGAACTTATAGTCGATTGGTATTTTGAAGTACCCAGGAATAACAAAGAGTGGAATTCAGAAATTACCCAGATTTTCAACCCACAAACTGTATGTAATCCCTAGAGAGCTGTGGGCCTTAGCATGTGCCACAGGGACCCTCACCAACCAGGCTGGCCTCCCCTGCATGATATAATATTCTGAAGAGGGTGAACAGAATTGCACAGACGCCCTTCTCTTGGAAACCCTCTCTGGGGAAAACCAAACACCTTCAGGAAGAGTGTTTGAAAGTGGTGGCCAGGGCAGCCTGCTGACTTTTGCTCCCAGGCTAGGTCATGTGCCCACTTAGCACTCCCCAAACCCACAGTTCAGTTGCCCAGCACCTTTCACAGGGGAACGGAGAAAAGTGTTGGAGAGCCAGGAAGGCTGCTTGAGGGCAGGAGCTGCAGAGAAGGGGATTATGTAAATGAACAGAGAAGAGGTTGGTGTGCAGTGAGTGGAGAAACTGGGGAGGAGAGCAGAGAACTAAAACTTCTGAGTCCTGTGTTTAATATACACTTGCAACCAAAGTGAAGAATGATGAGATCCCTTTGTTTTTTCATGTTCTTTGGACTTGGCCTCACAGTTTGAGTCACTTGCAGGCCCACCTGCTGACCGAGTCCTTTAAGGAGGTCTCCTCTCTTCTGGGCACTGACACTTTGCTTTCTCCTCCCCACTCTGTTCTGAGGCCTCCTGGTGCTGTAACCCACCTAGAGCTCTCCAGGGAAGAGCCTCCCCTGGAAGAGGAAGTGTCCTGTTGAGCGCTGAGTTGCACAGCCTGCACCACCTCTCTGCCCGTGTGGCTTCTGCTCTCCCCTTGCTCTCCATCCCCTCTGCTCTCCTGCCACGGCCTGGTTGAGCTACTGGAATTTCCCATAGCTTTTCTGAGTTTTGAGTTAGCTCAATAAAGAGATCGGCTCATTTGTGTTGCTATTTTTATAGCACTTGTTAAAATTCTATTGCTGAGTATTCTGGTGGCTGTTTGCTCCCTCCCTTGTGCTGATTGTGCCTCTGTGTTTCGTATTGCAGCACTGAAATGCCCATCTGCATTCCATGAACAAAGGAAAAACCTGGAGAGAGCCAAGGTAACTTCTTGCACACATGTGAATGAATGAATTTGTGTATTATCCTCCAAGTCTGGGCAGGCTGCTAGAGACAGGCAGGGAGTTTGCATAAAAGCAACATTATAATCGTTGAGCCTAATATCCTGCTTCCACTGACATTAACACAGCTTCATTTACAGCAAGTGTCTTCTTTCCTGTCTGCGATGTGGACCTCAGCTGCATATTGCCCATGTGAAATGAGTGCAGACTATATCAAATGCAGGAGAGATCCAGGGGGTAGAGAGAAACAAGATGTGGATCGTAGAGATCTTCCAGAGTGGAAGAGAGAGATCCCTGAGGAAGATCACAGGCACCCCCAGTGTGGAACTTCAGACAGAACACCCAACAGTCTACCTTTCGTTTGCAGACATTTGCATGAATTGAATCAGGCCTGGCCTGGACCGCTACTGCCATCAATGTACTTACACCAGTGCAACAAATAGTGTGGACATCTGCTATTTGTACCACTGGCATTTACTTCGCTTAAACCCTGTAACAAACTCCACCAGTGCAAACAGTGACGTTGCCTGCTGAGAGCATGGGTCGCATGAGCAGGGGAATGTGGGGGCGGGAGGCAGGCTGAGGGGGCAGGGGAATGTGGGGGCAGGTTTAGGAGGCAGGGGAATGTGGGGGGCAGGAGGCAGGCTGAGGGGGCAGGGGGATGTGGGGGCAGTGTTAGGCAGGGGACTGTGGGGGGCAGGGGAATGTGGGGGCAGGAGGCAGGCTGAGGGGGTAGGGGAATATGGGGGCAGGATGAGGGGGCAGGAGAATGTGGGGTCAGGAGGCAGGCTGTGGAGGCAGGATTAGGGAGCAGGGGAATGTGGGGGCGGGAGGCAGGCTGAGGGGGGCAGGAGAATGTGGGGGCATGATTGGGGCAGGGGAATGTGGGGGCAGGAGGCAGGATGAGGGGGCAGGGGAATGTGGAGGCAGGATTAGGGGGCAGGGGAATGTGGGGATGGGAGGCCAGATGAGGGGGCAGGTGAATATGGGAGCAGGAGGCAGGCTGAGGGGGCAGGTAAATGTGGGGGCAGGAGGCAGGATGAGGGGGCAGCAGAATGTGGGGGCAGAAGGGAGGCTGAGGGGGCAGGTAAATGTGGGGGCAGGAGGCAGGCTGAGGGGGCAGGGGAATGTGGGGGCAGGAGGCAGGTTTAGGGGGCAGGGGAATGTGGGAGGCAGGAGGCAGGCTGAGGGGGCAGGGGGATGTTTGGGCAGTGTTAGGGGGCAGGGGAATGTGGGGGCAGGAGGCAGGCTGAGGGGGCAGGGGAATGTGGGGGCAGGATTAGGCGGCAGAGGAATGTGGGGGGCAGGAGGCAGGCTGTGGGGGCATGATTGGGGGCAGGGGAATGTGGGGGGCAGGAGGCAGGCTGAGGGAGCAGGGGGATGTTTGGGCAGTGTTAGGGGGCAGGGGAATGTGGGGGCAGGAGGCAGGCTGAGGGGGCAGGGGAATGTGGGGGCAGGATTAGGCGGCAGAGGAATGTGGGGGGCAGGAGGCAGGCTGTGGGGGCATGATTGGGGGCAGGGGAATGTGGGGGGCAGGAGGCAGGCTGAGGGATGTGTAGGGAAATGTGGAAAGCGTAAGATACACCAAGTGGGTGTGGGTGGAATGTGGGAAACAAGAGAATGAGGGGATTGTGGGGGATAGGAGGGGCATGAGGCATACTGATGGGGTTGGGAGAAAAGTGGGGAGGGAGGCGGGGGGTGCAAGGGATGTGATGGGTAGAAGATTTAGGAGACAAGCAGGGAAATATGTCTGGCAAATAAATGTGGGGGCCAGCAAACTATGGTGAAACTATGGAGGGAGAATTCAAGTGAGGCAGCCAGCTATCATGTCCAGCTAGGGAGGGGAAAGAGGGGGATGGAGTGGCAGCTTGGGAAGGGGTAGTGGATAGGGTTGTCAGGCATCCGGTTTTTTACCAGAAAGCCCAGTCGAAAAGGGACCCTGGCCACTAAAAGTGTGGTTGGCAGCGCAGCGGGGCTAAGGCAGGCTCCCTGGCTCCATGCAGCTCCCGGCAGTGGCCGGCATGTGCAGCGCCTAGGCACATGGGTGGACAGGGCATCTCCACGGGTGGCCAGGGCCCCAGGGCCCTGCCCTGAGCGCCGGCTCCACAGCTCCCATTAGCCAGCAACCACAGTCAATGGTCGCCTGTGGGTATGGGCAGCGCACAGAGCCCCTGGTGCCTTCGTCTAGGAGCCAGGCAATCCGACCACTTCTGAGACCCGCCTGAAATAAGCGCCACCTGGCTGGAGCCTGCACCCTGAAACCCAAACCCCCTGCCCCAGGTCAGAACCCCCTCCTGCACCCTAACTCCCACCCAGACCTGAGCCCCCTCCCACACACAAACTCCCTCCCGGAGCCCTCACCCCGTACCCACTCCTGCACTCTGAACCCCTCGTCCTCTGACCGGAGCCCCCTCCTGCACCCCAAACCCCTTATGCCCAGCCCCACCCCAGAGCCCACACCCCCAACAAGAGCCCTCACCCCCTCCTGCACCCCATCCCCCTGCCCCAGCCCAGTGAAAGTGAGTGAGGGTGCTGGAGAGCGAGCAAGGGAGTGAGGGGGGATGGAGTGAGCGGGGGCAGGGCCTCGGGGAAGGGGCGGGGCAAGGGTGTTCAGTTTTTGCGATTAGAAAGTTGGTAGCCCTAGTAGTGGACCACCCCCCTTAGAGCTGGTTGAAGCATGAATTTGGCCTTGCAATGATCCCACACAAACTAGGAGCAGCCAGCTTCGCCCAACGGTGAAAAAAAAAGGTGATTTCTTGGTGATAGAATTTAAATCTCATGATTTTTGAACGCTCAGGTAGTTATACTGGAAACCCCCAATGCATTAATCTACACACAGAGCACTCTATAAATAAAGTAATAGGCAGTCCCTGCTCTGCACTTCTTTAGTGCTGGGCTCCATGTAGCCCTGTACAGGGGGAGGGGCATTGAGGAGATAGGAGATAGGACAGATAGGAGTCCCTTCTCGCAGGTGTGCTGGGGCCAGGAGGGAGTTTCTTTACTCAAGCACCCTCCCCCTTTGCAGGCAATGCTGGCAGCTGTAGAAGAGGCCCTGCAGAGCCAGCTGGGGAGGATCCCCACCCCATCCCAAAGAGCTCTGTCTGCTCCATGAGCTGTGGGAGGAAGATGCCCATCAGCAGCGGCAGCACCTCCCATGGGGAAGTTCACCCCAGGAATGGGGCAACAGGAGGGGATCTCAGGAGCCCCCCAAAACGCCTGCAGGGTAAACCCAAAGAGTTGACAGCCCTGAATCATAGTGATCCCCAGGGTAGAGGAGAGCTCAATGGGGTAGATCACAGAGATCCCAGTGGGGAAAAGAGCTCTCTGGGGTGAATCACAGAGATCCCTAGGTTGGAGAAGAGCTCAGTGGAGTGGATCACAGAGATTCCAGGGTGGAGGAGCACTCTGTGGGATGGCTCATAGAGATCCCAGGGTGGAGGAGAGCTCAGTGGGGTGAATCGTAGAGCTCCCCAAAATGCAGGAGAGTTCTGTGGGGTGGATCACAGAGATTCCAGGGTGCAGGAGAGCTCAGTGGGGTGGATCACAGAGATCCCCAGTGGGGAGGAGAGCTCTGTGGGGTGGATCACAGAGATCCCCGGGGTGGAGGAGTGTTCTGTGGGGTGGATCACAGAGATCCCCGGGATGGAAAAGAGTTCTGTGGGGTGGATCACAGAGATCTGTGGAGTAAAGAACAGAGGTCCACAGGGTGACTCAGAGAGCTCTGAGGGGTAGAGGAAAGATGCATCAGCGAGATCAAGAAGACTCTTACACCTGAGGAAGGGGATCAGAATCCTGCATTCGTACAAGGGCTGACAGTGATCTATGGGGCAGGTTCATGCCTTCCAGTAGATGAACAGCCCTCCTGGCTTCTGATTCAGCCACTGAACTCGCAGAATGGAGCCCTAAACAAGTGTCCAGGGCGGAATTGAAATGCCCTTTGTCATCTGCAGTGAGTAGTCCCCAAGCAAGTCATACTTGTCATCACATAGCAAAAGCCTGACCTTTGGCTTTGCAGCATGCCCCAGGGTCCGCTGGGATATTGCAAAGCCTCTCAGGCAGTTAAGTACCTCCCAGGAGGTACCGGGAATGTGCTCTGCTCACACTGGCACCAGCTATCTAGGCCAACTCAGGCACCTCTCAATACTGCTAATGGCAGAGATAAGATAAGTGGCCATTTCCAGAAAAGTCTGAAAATGCCTGTGGCTAGATCACTTTTGGGGGAACCATGTCAGCTTTCCAAACTCCCTACATTACACAGTGGTCAGCCCCAGCTAAACCTAGGGTATGGCCACATCTCGAGCAGGGGGGTGAGTCACAGCTCAAGAAGACATACTTGCACTAGCTCAGAACAAGGTAGTGTACTAAAAATAGAGAGCAGCAGCGGTGGCATGAGCCACAGGAGGGGCAAGCCATGCCACCCGAGACCATAGGCATGAACTCCAGGTGGGTAGCCCCTCCCACCATGCATGCTGCCATGACTACACTATTTTTAGCATGCTAGTTCAATCAGAGCTAGTGTGAATGTCTCCTCCAGCTGGCAATCACACCCACAGCTCAAAGTGTAAACATACCCTAGGAGGGTCTCCAGGGTTCACATAGCTATCCTGTTTGCCTGGGGCCCAGTTCAGAAAGCACACAGTCCAAGACAACAGGTTAGAAAAATACATGCAGCAAGGAATAAGATACCCTGCAGTGCTAATAGACAACAAACCTCTGATCTGCTGATATATCAAGTACATTGCATTGATTCCATTGCATCAATCCAAGATTAGCTAATCCAAAACTATCCCAATTTTCTCATTTGGTCTTTGGGTATGTTTTTTTTCATCCTCATTTCTTTCCCCATATCATATTTATTAATAGTTGGTTCATGATGCGTACAGAGCAATAATAGTAGCATGGCTATCTTAAGAGGGAAATACCTTGTTTTACATGATTGGCTCTCCGTGATTTCTAATGGAATATAGTAATTCATTCAGTTACTCTATGAGAGATTTGTTTGCAGCTAGTTGTACAGGCAGTTTATGTGAAGGAGTTAACTTGAAACATTTGGGAGTATTCTTGTGAACTAACATATTCTAGGTACTTGCCCTTTGTCTCCTGCAATCATAAATGACTAATGTAAGACACAAAACACCCCTATGAAAAATTAGTATGTTTAGGAAATTTCAAGCAATTTAAAGTATCCTTGAAGTATCGTATATTTGATTGTTCAAGTATACATTAATATCTCTCTGTCTCGCCGTTCAAAGGCTTCCATTGGCTGCTTGCCTGGGGGAAGAGCAAAGGATTATGAGTGAGATGCCCAAAAATGTCTTTGTTCTCAGAGCATGCTAAAGAGCACCCTGCATGACAAAAATATACTCCTGTTTATAGGGGTGCCCTTGTTTAGGGCAGTAACCAGTGAATTTCAGAAGGATTGCTGGGTCCTTTCAGATAAGCAGCCAATGACATTTTGGATGCTTATCTGAATCTTCTCCAAATTCCATGCTCTACAAACCTGGTCTAGAAATCTGATAATAACGGGTTCTTTTGTGTGTCCCAATATTTTCTGCTTCCCCTGATGCTAAACACATCATAATAACAGCATCTCCTGCCTTTGTGCCCCTGGGCCACTTCTCCTCCTACTTAGAACCAGGAAGGGCTGAGAAGAGCCAGAACTACAATAAATGTTAAAGTTAATGCACAGTGGACTAGATGGTGCACGGGGTTGTTGACAGACCTCTATGTTAGTGATTCGAGTCTCGCTTGAGTCAGGAAACTATCTGATGGCTGTTTGGTAGCCTATAATGTGAAATTAATTTAATTAAATTAATCCAGCACCTCCAGATACTTTATTCCAAAGGTCTTTCAGAGCACAGGATCTCACAGAACTATAGACACAGTTTAAGTGGTGTCACTGTGTCACTACACACTGTGTGTATTGTGAAAAGAAAAGGAGTACTTGTGGCACCTTAGAGACTAACCAATTTATTTGAGCATAAGCTTTCGTGAGCTACAGCTCACTTCATCGGATGTGTGTATAGTGACACCACTTAAACAAATCAAGGCACCAGGGAAACATGGATACATAGGAATGCTGTACAGGATTGGATCTACCACCCATCTAGTCTGACATGTTTTCTCTCACAGTGGCCAGTATTCGATGCTTCAGAGGAAGGACAATTATGGAATAAATTACACAGGGGAAGTTTCTTCCTAACATCAGACAGTTTGTGCTCTGAAGCATGAAGGCATAACAGGAGGTTAACACAAATCACAGGGGGGGAATGGGGGAGACAGAATGGCAAAACTAATAGGATGTTCCAAATTCTTAGCCAGTCAGAAGCAGTAAACTCAAATTGGCACCTGTCTAGCTGTGATCAGCTTGCAGTTTACTGCATCCATTATGGAAGAGGTAAGTTTTGAGGAGGGACTTGGTGATGGATTTATACAATTTGACAAAGGGATTCCTCCATGCATCACAGGTAGCATGGGAGAAATCATGGGGAGGTAATATGGTTAGTCAGATCTTTGAAGTATTATGTCATTACGTGGGTACCACAGTTACATTTCTCCAATGTAATGTAACTGGGTGTTCTCATTACTCATATAATGCCTCTTCCGTTTTGGAATCCTCTTTTGGAAGCTCTTGCAGTCAGCAATATCTGCACCTGTATTGCCCCTCTCTGGCCCACCACAGACACCCACTTTTAGGCTCCCAGCTCCTCAGCCATCACTTCTCCTGGGCAGAGACCCACATCTCTCTCCCTCCCAACTGGGGGTTTTCCACTGCCTTCATCATGAGTTCCCCAGCAAGTCAGGTGGCCTAGGCAGGCCAGCTTTGCTTTCTTTTCTCAGAGGCTATAAACAGCATAATTGCCCCAGTTAAAAGTCACCGTACAGCCCTTTCTAAGCAAGCCCATTTCTTCCTAAGATGAAAGCATTATAGAGAAAACAAAAAAAAACCCTACACACATGCTAGTAAGTTTATCAGAGGTCACGCCCACTCCAAGAAGGGCTCTGGTAGGAGTCAGTAGTTCAAACACCAACAAGAGTTTTCTGTGGTTATTAGGTCAAAACAGCTGTTAGCCCAGAACAAGCACACCTATGCATCTCTCCATTACACAGTTTTGGCCTTTGAGCCTTAAATTCCAGGAACAGGTAATTAGCAGATAATAATTCTTTCCACAGGGCATAGCTTCAAAAGGCTGGATTTTTGCATAACTAGGGTGTGGTACATTTGCATTCTCCACTCCATTCTCCATTTGCACTCCCCCAAGAGATTTCCTGGGAAATGCACTTAATTTATGCTTGTCCTGAAAGTTCATTCTTGTCTGGCACATTGTTTCAGATAGTCCTTTGAAGCTTATAACACTTCCCAGGGTTTACATTGGCCATGTCTCCCCTCTAAAGGCGTTACATAAAATTCCACAATAATACATAAACTGGGAATTTTTAATACAATGGACTCCAAGATACTTAAACTTAATTCAATAAGATTTTTCAAGGATATTGCAAGAAATTGCCATATCTGTCACAATTTCTTGTTTCAAGGAGTTCCACAGGTTAACGATGCATTATGTAGAAAAACATTTCCTTTTGTTAGTTTTGAATTTACTGGCCTCCCCTTGTTCTTGTGTTATGAGACACCATTCATTCTCTATACCACTCACTAGCTCATATGACCTCTTTTTATCTCCCCTCTAAACTAAACAGTCCTGTTCTTTTCACTCTCACCTGATAAGAAAGTCTTTCCATACCTCTCATCATTCTCATTGCCTGTCTCTGAACATCTCTCTTTTTGCTAGATATGTTGTTAGATGGAGTGACCAGAACTTAATACATGATTCCAGGAGAGGACCTATCATGTATTTATAGAATTGCATAATTCTGTTCAATGTTTTCTCCATCCCATTTCTTATGTTTCTTAATGTTATGATTGCATTTTTTGACCATCTCTGCACACTGAGAAGATATCATTAAGCTGCCCACAGTGACACCAAGATGTTTTCCCTGAGTGGTTACAATTAATTTAGAACTTAATAGGGTGTAGAATCAGCGTAAATTCTTCTTTCCAATGTGCATTACGCTGTCTTTGTCAACACTGAATTTCATCTGCATTCTTGCTACCCAGTCACCCAGCATGGTTAAGTCCCTCTGAAGTTTCTCACAGCCTGCTCTAATCTTAACTGACCTAAATAACACTGTGCCATCTGAAGATCTTTCCACATCACTGCTCCCCAGTTTTTTCAGTGTACTAATAAGTACCTGAAATAACACCATCCTAGCACAGAACTTTGTGGCATCTCACTGTTTACCTTTTGCTATATTGCAAATTGACTCTTTCTTCCTATGGACTGATTTCTGCCTTTTAGACTGTTTCTAATCCTCCCTCAATGGCGTTGAATTTAATTATATTATAGTCACTATCACTTGGCAACTCAACTATAGCTGCTTCTGGAACCTACCTCTATGTTACTTAGGACTCAATTTAGCATAGTCCCTCCTCTTGTGTTCTCTCACTAGGGTGACAAGAAGTTGCTTCTCTACATGTGGATCTGAAAGGCCAGATTTTCAAAGTTATTTAGGTTTCAGAGGAACAGCCGTGTTAGTCTGTATTCGCAAAAAGAAAAGGAGTACTTGTGGCAACTTAGAGACTAAGGTTAGTCTCTAAGGTGCCACAAGTACTCCTTTTCTTTTTTTGAAAGTTATTTAGGTGTCCAAAGATGCCGATAAGCACCTAGTAGGAATTTCAAAAGAGAGTAGGTATCTAACTGTCCTTGACTTTAAAGGGAGCTAGGCATCTAACCTGCTTAGCTGCTTTTGACAATCCCACCTGGCACCTATCTGCATCTTTAGGCACCTAAATACCTTTGAAAATCTGGTCTGAAGTGACATTTGATCAGTTTTTATGCAGGTTCTAAGAGATACCCATTATAACTCCTTTTATAGATGTAGATTTTACTTTGGTCACCCTCAGCACTGTGCATTCGATAGCATTTTCTTTAACTGGAGACTGGGAGTATCATTTCACTCATATATTTGTAATCCTATCATTTGGGACTTGGATCTCTACCGATTCAACTTTGTGGTCCTCTCTACTCAGAACTGGTATCTCACTAGGTTCCATGGAATCTTTAAGATAGTGGGACTCCCCCATCTCTCTGACCTAATCATTCCTTCCTGTATAGTTTATAATCAGGTATTATAGTATCCCATTGATTATTGTCTTTCCCCCCTGTTAAACAGAAATGCCACTTACATCACAATCCTCTTGCAATGCTGGACATTTTAGCTCGCCTGCTTTTGCTTGTAAGTTTCTTTCACTGATATCCAGACATGTGTAGTTGGCAAACTCTGTTGAGTAGTGGAATGGCCTTTAACTAATTGTCAGATAGAACTCTATTGGCTACATCTGAAAGTCAATTGAATGACAATGACAAGCTGAAGAGCTAGCTTGAGTATAATTTATATTTCCTCCTGTAATAATACAATTAAGCATGTGTGTGAGTAGATGTGTGTTTGCTAATATACCCGTGTGTTTGCTGTACCCTTTTCATTTGCCTTTATATTGATAGCTCATTGGGCAGGCATCATTTCTTCTCTATTTAGAAAGGATCTGGCATTTTCTGGGCATTCCAATAATAATACTAATTTGTCACTTGAGCAAACAAGATGTTTGTTTACTAAGTGCTGTCCTCAGTGAAGGTCTCACTGTATATCAGTATCTATCTACATGTCTATTTCTATGTGTTGTTGTAGCCATGTTGGTCCCAAGATATGAGAGAGAGACAAGGTAGGTGAAGCAGGACTTGGTCCAGTAACAGATGTTGCCTCACCTACCTTGTCTATCTATTTCTAAGGCATTTATCACCCTTGTATCTAAGATGAGGGCATGACTTTCTCAGCCATTTCACAAAGTGGAATTCAGCAGTTAAGTGCAGAGCAACAGGACCTAGCAGCTTACATCAGGAAGTGCAAAGTACCCTGGAAACTGTGGGGGACTTAGAAAGGCAGAGTGTCATTTATCAGCACTGGAATAGCCAATATACCTCTCTCTTGCAAACGGTGTCAGAGAATTGGTACAGAGGGTCAGGCTCCTAGTTTTACATCTCATCCAAAAGCTGGCTGGGTGAAATTCTGTGGCCTGCGTTGTGCAGGAGGTCAGACGAGTTGATCATAATGGTCCCTTCTGACCTTAGTATCTATGAATCTATGAATCTATTTCCAGCAGCGTAGCATCCTCTTGCACCATGCTGGGGTGTTGATTCAGCACCAACCCCAAAAGAAACATGCTGTGCTGTCTTGTGGGGGTAGATCCAGGCACGCACTGGTGAATAGTCATCACACGCGGTGAACAGGGCTCCAGCAGACTTCACATACTGTCAGAACAGCCTGGGCACCAGCAGTGCTGGGGGTCTTGAGGTGCAGCTCTCTGGAGGCTTAAAAGGACAGACCTTACAAGGGCCATCTGCTGAATTGTCAACATTGATTCCAGGAGCATCACTTTGTCTCATTGGGCATCTCCTGTCCAAGTGTTGGCTAGTGCTTGAGTGAATAAGGTACCACTTAACAGCTCACTCAGTGGAGAAAAGCAGTTATTCCCTCTTCCTACGAAAACACGAACAATTCCAATAGCTGAGCAGAAAGAGCCAGCGCTATGTAATTTACTAGCTGGAGCTGGTGATCTAACATTCTCTGTATTTCTGTCCTGCAGACTGAGGATTACCTAAAGCACAAGATCAGAAGCAGGCCTGAGCAATCAGACCTGGTCAATATGCACATTTTACAAGGTAAGGCTGGGTGAGCTGTTCCTCACATATTTTTAGATTTCTCCAAACCTTCATCTCTCTTGTGGCCCCAAATCTTCTGTTGCTTTCCTGTTTCTCTGCAAGACACCCTTTTAGGGTTACTTTGCCCCAGATTTTGATGGCAATCAGAGTATGTAAGGGGCTTGTAGCACAAGGTATTTCATGTTGTGCCCAGTGCAGCCCTCATCATCCTTAAATAGGCATTGACAGACTGGATCAAATCCTGAGGTCCATCTAGCTCAGCATCCTGTGTTTGACAGTAGCTGGCACCTGGTCCATTGGAAGGATTCAATCATTAGAAACAAAGTTAGCTCATTTTGTGATAACTGGGAGAACCGCACGGTGACTTGCCTACCGGGTGTGAAGGTTGCGGATCTCTCAAGACATCCAGATAGACTTATGTATAGTGCTGGGGAGGAGCCGGTGGTCATGGTACATGTAGGCACCAGTGACATAGGGAGGGATAGGAGAAAGGTCCTGGAGGCCAAATTAGGCTGCGAGGTAAGAGATTGAAATCCAGGACCTCCATGGTAGCATTCTCTGAAATGCTTCCAGTTCCACGCACAGGACCAGTTAGACAGGCAGAACTGCTGGGTCTCAATGCGTGGATGAGACACGATGGTGTAGGGAGGAAAGATTTAGATTTATTAGGAACTGGGGAAACTTTTGGGAAAGGGGGAACCTATACAGGAAGGATGGGCTCCACCTAAACCAAAATGGAACCAGATTGCTGGCACTTAACATTAAAAAGGTCATAGAGCAGTTTTTAAACTAAGGGCTTAAAGGGGAAGCCAACAGGTGCGGAGGAGCACATCGTTCAGACAGAGACATCCCTTAGCGGAGGATCTACTAATGGAAATACTGATCTGATGAGAAACAGTCACATGATCTGATGAGAGGATCTGATGAGATACAGTCAAATGAAAAAGAGTCCCATTCAATTAGATCACGTGATGGCAAACGTTAAAAAGTGAAAAGAACAGGAGTACTTGTGGCACCTTAGAGACTAACAAATTTATTTGAGCATAAGCTTTCATGAGTTGAAGTGAGCTGTAGCTCACGAAAACTTATGCTCAAATAAATTTGTTAGTCTCTAAGGTGCCACAAGTACTCCTTTTCTTTTTGCAGCTACAGACTAACACGGCTACTACTCTGAAACCAGTTAAAAAGTGACAATTTTTAAGTGCTTATATACAAATGTTAGAAGCCTAAATAATAAGATGGGTGAATTAGAGTGCCTCATATTAAATGAGGATATTGATGTAATAGGCATTACAGAAACTTGGTGGAATGGGGATAATCAATGGGACACAGTAATACCAGAGTACAAAATATATCGGAATAGGTCATGCTGGTGGGTGAGTGGCCTATATGTGAAAGAAAGCGTAGAGTCAAATGAAGTAATAATCTTAAATGAACCAAACTGTACCATAGAATCTCTATGGATAGTAATTCCATGCTGGAATAATAAGAATATAGCTGCAGGGATATACTTTTGACCACCTGAATAGGATGGTGATAGTGACTGTAAAATGCTCAGGGAGATTAGAGAGGCTATAAAAATTAAAAACTCAACAATAATGGCGGATTTCAGCTATCCCCATATTGACTGGGTACATGTCACCTCTGGACAGGATGCAGAGATAACATTTTCTGACACCTTCCCCCCCCTCCCCGCCAGCACCAGCGGGGGTCCTGGGCCGCATGCCACCCCAGCCCCCCCACCAAAGTAGCTGGGCCATCCTCCCCCAGCACCCACAGGGCCCCCGAGCAGCCCCTCCCTCAAGTTTTGTTCACTGGAATTTTTAGTGATAGTCATGGACAGGTCATGTGCCATGAATTTTTATTTACTGCCCGTGACCTGTCCGTGACTTTCACTAAAAATACCCATGACTAAAACGTAGCTTTATTCATAAATGATCTGGAAAAAGAGGTAAACAGTGAGCTGGCAAAATTTGCAGATGATACAAAAGTACTCAAGATAGTTAAGTCCAAAGCAGACTGCAACGAGTTACAAAGGAATCTCACAGAACTGGGTGGCTGGGCAACAAAAAGGCAGATGAAATTCAATGTTGATAAATGCAAAATAATGCACATTGGAAAACATAATCCTAACTATACATACAAAAGGAAGGGGTCTAAATTAGCTGTTGCCAATCAACAAAAAGATCTTGGAGTCACTGTGGATAGTTCTCTGAAAACATCCACTCCATGTGCAGCGGCGGTCAAAAAAGTGAACAGAATGCTGGGAATCATTAAGAAAGGGATAGATAATAAGACAGAAAATATCATATTGCCTCTGTATAAATCCATGGTATGCCCACATCTTGAATACTGCATGCAAATCTCCCCATCTCAAAAAAGATACGCTGGAATTGGAAAAGGTTCAGAAAAGGGCAACAAAAATTATTAGGGCTATAAAACAGCTTTCGTATGAGGAGAGATTAATAAGACTGGGACTTTTCAGCTTGGAAAAGAGATGACTAAGGGGGGATATGATAGAGATCTATAAAATCATGACGTGTGGAGAAAGTAAATAAGGAAGTGTTATTAACTCTTTCTCATAACACAAGAACTGGGAGTCACCAATTGAAATTAATAGGCGGAGGGTTTAAAACAAACAAAAGAAAGTATTTTTTCAAACAACACACAGTCAGTCTGTGGAACTCTTTGCCAGAGGATGTTGCGAAGGCCAAGATTATAACAGGGTTAAAAAAAGAACTAGATAAATTCATGGTTAGGTCCATCAGTGGCTATTAGCCAGGATGGGCAGGGATGGTGTCCCTAGCCTCTGTTTGCCAGAAGCTGGGAATGGGCAACAGGGAATGGATCACTTGATGATTACCTGTTCTGTTCATTCCCTCTGAAGCACCTGGCATTGGCCACTCTCAGAAGACAGATACTGGAATAGATGGACCTTTGGTCTGACCCAGTATGGCTGTTCTTATGCTCTTAAAGTGTAAGAACCCAGAAGTTGATGTGGAATAATCTGCTTCCCATGAAGTTCAAATCCTAACCCCCAATAGTCAGAGATTGACTTAAACTGTGACAAAGGACATGTAATATTCCTACCTAAATGTTTTAGCGTTAACTCCGGTAATTCTGGATAGTCCAGTTATCCATGTAAATGTCCAATTTCCTAATTTATTGGCCTTGATGATATCCTGTGGCAGCGAGTTCCACAGTCTAACTGTATTTTGTATGGAAAAAGTATTTCCTTTGATCACTTTTGCAATCAGTCTGTGGTGTCCTCCAAGCACATTCCCCAAGTCTTGGGCTCGGGCCGATTTCTGACACTGCTTCCTCTTTCAACATAGCTAGTGTCCCAATAGGGCAGGCAGACTGCTCTGCAGACAATAAATCCTGACTCAAGCCTTCAGTCAGACTCCAAGTGAGCCCTGAAAGGTTGGAGGGGAGCACTCACTGCTCTGGCTGGAAACAGAACTCCTGACTTTCTTGGCAGAGCAGGGAGTGCTGGAGATCTCACACAGAGCCGTAACACACAGGAACAACATGTCGCAAACACACGGAGCAGTCAGGGCAGCTAGGCTCTCGGGTCAGCGCTGGGCCAGTTCAGCCAATGCTGCCAGAGCATCAGCTGGATGACAGGTTGAAATGCTGGAGTGTTCTGTGACTGGGCAGCAAGTACACACTTTGTGCTGACAGTGAACTCATCTCTCCCTTCTTTCATGGCCCTTCTTGAGTACTTCACAGGTGCCTCCTAATTATCAGGAAGCCTCTTTTCACAGCCCCCTACAGCCTCCCAAATACTGTCCCATTCTGGACACATCTGTTCCCTATCTGCCCCATAGCACAGGGCTCGGAGAGAGAAGGGTGAATGCTGAACTGTTGCCCCGGCAGCCAAGGGGACAGATTAAACAGCTCCGCCAGGGGTCAAGGTTGGCACAAGCCAGCCATGTCCTCCCCATGGGGCTTTTGTCCTAGTTGGGTGCAGGACACCTGGTGTGTTTGAACTCTCTGAGTCTCCAGCTGTTCACTCCTGTGGTTGAGCTTTGCCCTCCTCATCCCTGAAGAAAGGCCACGGCTCTCTGGAGCTCTGCTGGAGCCCACAGCCATCCACAGAGAGGCATTGTACCACGTCCTCCTCACCTTTCACAACAGCCTCCATGCCAGCAAGGATCTTGCGGGAGCCCAAGGCGCTGTTCCTGAAGCACTAGGAAACTAGTCTCACTCCAGAGACACTCCAACTCTGCCCCCTCTCCTCCCACAGAGACCAGGCCCTATGGAGCCCTCACAGAAGGGCTTCCATGGGGCCAGGAGGAAGGAGGGAGCAGGCATTCTCCTAGGCTCTCCTTCACCCTGAGAGTGAAGAGGCATTTGTTATGGCCAGAATTGTTAGGCCCTTGCTCCCTGCATGGGAAGAAGTGGAGGCTAATCCCTTCCCCATGTGCTGGAGTAACGGAGGCCCCCAGTTCCCAGTCACAGGTGCCAGGCTTTAGTGAATGGCCCTCACGTTCCACTGCAGCCTCCTATCTGGGGTGTTAGCCTGAGTTTGCCAGGAGCGTGAGTCACATCCCATAATTCTGGCACTCTGGTTTGGGGCAGCTGTTGAGTAGGAGGTAGATGCTGGCTGGTTAATTAGTGCAGTCACCTGAAAACGGTGCAAGCTTCAGTTAACCAGTGACTGGTATGCAGGAGGCACCATCTGCTCTTCGTGTCAGCTGGGATTATAAAGTGAGGACAAACAGTGACAGGAAGTTCCATGTGCTCTCTTGACTAGGCAGCTGCCGTTCTGTGAGGGAGGTGCGAGGGATACCACCTGCATGGGGGACCAGAACACCTGGGTTCTAGTTCTGGCTCTGCCACAGAGCTATTGTATAACACTGGCCTCCCTCTGCCACAGCTGTCCAGCCATATACCTCCAAGATGGCTCACATTATGCCCATTTTACAAATGGGGAAACAAAGGGCTTGGCTACAAATCGAGTTATTCTGGAACAGCTCCTGGGAGTCAGTTCACAACCTACCTTAATCTGAATTAATCTGGGACAGTAGAAGCTTTGCAGAGCAGAACAGCTGCTAAGAGACTTTCATAAGGACAAATGGGGATGACAGGGGTGAATGGCCACTCACAGGGTAGCATGAATTCATATGTCCCATCAGATCTGTAACTGGCTATACAGCACGCTACTGAGACTCTGAGGCTTGCGTTTTCCATAGCCCGAATTTCTTCAAAGAGTAGTTGTATTTGGAACCATAAGGGTGTGCGGTGGTACCTTCAGGTCCAGAGATGTCCCCTGACTTTACTGGCTACTGCAGGTTGGTCACACTTTATATTAAGGGTCCATTTATAAATGGTTTGTAAAGGCTTAGTAAGTGTTCAATAGATATAAGCATGTTGCAGACATTAGTAATATGTGTTTAGGGCTGGTTCTAAACACATTCATAGAAGGTGTTAGCATCATGGTGATAAGCAATCTGTTGACATGTTGGACTTGGTGACAATCTAGAAAAACAATTGATTAACCACTTATTAAAACCTCTAGTAATCATTGACCAACTCTTTATAAACCATTTATCAATGGAGCCTTAGGATAAACCAGTAAATTCTGCCGTTTTTTCCTGTTAACTTTCCAGAGCCCATCTAGCTCTGGGAGAGGACTCGGAGAGTCATTGTTTCATAGAGTTTAAGGCCAGAAGGGACCATTATATCATCTACTCTGACCTCCTGCATAACACAGGCCATTACATTTTACCCTGTTACCCCTGTGTTAAGCCAACAATTTGTGTTTGACTAAAGCATAATTTGTGCCTTCCAGAAAGGCATCCAGTCTGGATTTGAAAACAGCAAGAGATGGAGAATCCACCACTTCCCTTGGGATTTTGTTCCTATGATTAATCACCCTCCCTGTTAACAATTTGTGCCTTATTTCCAGTTTCAATTTGTCTGGCTAAAGCTTCAGCCGTTTGTGGCTATTTCACTTTTCTCTCCTAGAATGAGAGCCCTTTAGTATACAGCGTTTTCGTAGTACCCACGAAGGTACTTCTCCACTGTAATCAAGTTACTTTCAATCTTCTTTCTGATAAACTGAACAGACTGAGCTCTGTACATCTCTCCCTCTACAGCATGATTCTCTCCAGCCTTTGAATCATTTTTATGGTTCTTTCTACACACGCTCTAATATTTCAGCATCCAAGGAGCTGGAGTCTGCTCCCATTAGCAGGCAGAGCCAGTCCAGCTCGGGGAGAGGAGCTGGAGACTATTCTGCTCCTACATCACCCACACAATTTTTAACTAAGTTTCATTGCAGACTGTTTATTGATCAGACAGAACCCAGCATAACTCTAGGGTCCCAGGCTGAATTTGCACAGCTGGAATCTAGGGGGAAAAATCTTTTACTTGATAACTGAGAATTCTGACCTGGGAACCATTGAGAACCATGTGGAGACCCACAATCCATCCCACACACAGTCCTATGTCTAGGGAGCAGTCTAACAGCCAGTGTTCCAGGCTCAGAATACTGGAACTGATCTCTCTGTGTTTACTGCTCTAACCTGAAATGTGTTTTGTTTTGACTGTGATCCCAGAAGGAGAATCTCATTATCACTGAGCATTCTGTAGCTAGAGCACAGGTTCAGCGGGACCTGGAACTGATGCTTTCAATTTTGGCCTTTTAGACTCAGCTGCAGAGGGGTCCATTCAAGCTACTCAGATGAAGCTGAAAAGAGCCCGACTTGCAGATGATCTCAATGAAAAAATTGCTCTCAGACCAGGTCCTTTGGAGCTGGTGGAGAAGAATATTATTCCTGTTGACTCAGCTGTGAAAGAGGCGATAAAAGGTAGGTCATGAGAGAAGCACGTCTTGTATCGCACGTGTGTGTACAGCACAGATTGATAAGGACATTGATACATATAGTGCAGTACTTAGATATGAGTCCGGCAGGAAATTACCAATACAAAGTTAAGAGTCATAACAGAACCTAAGTTAGCCCATATTATTTTCACTGCAAGCAACCCCAATCAGCAGCACATATATTCTCCTCACCAGGTCTAAGAGGAGAAAGGAAACTGTAATCTCCTCCCAGAAATGTCTCCCATTAAATTGCCTAGGTAAGAGGCTAACATGTTCAGTCACCCGTCTGTGAGTGAGCATCCCCTCCACCTATGTTAGGCATCACAACCCAAATCCTACCCTATGGCTAAGGACCAAGAAGGCACAGCTTCCATCAGCCTGAGCTAGAAAGCCTCAGTGTGTTCAGTCTCTTCCTACCATCCCTTCATCTCACTTGCTCGAAGCAGAGTCCAGTTCCTTCTTTGCACAGCCAGGGGACAGCTGGGGTAAGGAATCATAGAATCATAGAATATCAGGGTTGGAAGGGACCTCAGGAGGTCATCTAATCCAACCCCCTGCTCAAAGAAGGACCAATCCCCAATTAAATCATCCCAGCCAGGGCTTTGTCAAGCCTGACCTTAAAAACTTCTAAGGAAGGAGATTCTACCACCTCCCTAGGTAACGCATTCCAGTGTTTCACCACCCTCCTAGTGAAAAAGTTTTTCCTAATATCCAACCTAAACCTCCCCCACTGCAACTTGAGACCATTACTCCTTGTCCTGTCCTCTTCTACCACTGAGAATAGTCTAGAACCATCCTCTCTGGAACCACCTCTCAGGTAGTTGAAAGCAGCTATCAAATCCCCCCTCATTCTTCTCTTCTGCAGACTAAACAATCCCAGTTCCCTCAGCCTCTCCTCATAAGTCATGTGTTCCAGACCCCTAATCATTTTTCTTGCCCTCCGCTGGACTCTTTCCAATTTTTCCACATCCTTCTTGAAGTGTGGGGCCCAAAACTGGACACAGTACTCCAGATGAGGCCTCACCAATGTCGAATAGAGGGGGACGATCACGTCCCTCGATCTGCTCGCTATGCCCCTACTTATACATCCCAAAATGCCATTGGCCTTCTTGGCAACAAGGGCACACTGCTGACTCATATCCAGCTTCTCGTCCACTGTCACCCCTAGGTCCTTTTCCGCAGAACTGCTGCCTAGCCATTCGGTCCCTAGTCTGCAGCTGTGCATTGGGTTCTTCCGTCCTAAGTGCAGAACCCTGCACTTATCCTTATTGAACCTCATCAGATTTCTTTTGGCCCAATCCTCCAATTTGTCTAGGTCCCTCTGTATCCTATCCCTGCCCTCCAGCGTATCTACCACTCCTCCCAGTTTAGTATCATCCGCAAATTTGCTGAGAGTGCAAACCACACCATCCTCCAGATCATTTATGAAGATATTGAACAAAACCGGCCCCAGGACCGACCCATGGGGCACTCCACTTGACACAGGCTGCCAACTAGACATGGAGCCATTGATCACTACCCGTTGAGCCTGACAATCTAGCCAACTTTCTACCCACCTTATAGTGCATTCATCCAGCCCATACTTCTTTAACTTGCTAACAAGAATACTGCGGGAGACCATGTCAAAAGCTTTGCTAAAGTCAAGAAACAATACATCCACTGCTTTCCCTTGATCCACAGAACCAGTAATCTCATCATAGAAGGTGATTAGATTAGTCAGGCATGACCTTCCCTTGGTGAATCCATGCTGAATCAGTCAGGGCTTGGGAGGCACCCCCACGGCGTTAGTGCACAGATACTTGGTTGGCATTTGCTTGGTTGTCTGGTTGGTTTTGTGCCTCTGCCTGAAGTGCCAGGCAGTGGCCAGGAGGACTGGGACAATGAGTATGCCTGATGATGGGGATGAGGGGTCATGCTGTGTGTACCATGTGGGCCTTGGTGCCCCCTGCCACTCCCTGGAGTGTCATTCCACTTACTTAGACTTGTGCAAAGTGGGTGTAAAACGGTCCCCAATCAGAAAGGTGGTGCTTTGCACTCACTCTGCACTGGTGTAAACAGCCTCAAGGCCCAGGAAGGGACGAGTCAGGCCCTGTGTGTCTGCACTGCAGCTCAGCAGTGCCCCAAGAGAGAGCAGCCAGGCTGGGGCTGTTCTCTGATGCAGAGGCCACAGGACTCATGTTAGTGAACACAAGGGGTTTCCTCTCTTCAGGATGCTGAAGACACTCCCCCCTGCATCTCCTGGCTCTCTGGCTCACCTGAGACGAACAGCTTGTCACCCTGGGGTCTTGGTAAGGGCTGGCCCAGGCTGTGCAGTTAGGGCATGGACTGCTCGCTCTGGCACACTAAGCTGCCATGCTGACTCACCAAGGGGATAAAGCCCGCTCAGAGCCCCAGCCCTTTCTGAGTGAAATATACAGGGGCACTTTCCACAGCCAAATGCCCTAGCCCCACGGAGTTCTCTGACTCAGAGCAGTGGCTCTGCGGCACAGCACCCCACGCTGTCACTCGGTAATTTGGGGTTTGGAACAGCCCTGGGGAGCCTGGCAATGGCCAGTGGGAATGGCGGGAGAGCTGTGGACTAGGAAATGCAGGTTGCAGTGCTCAGGCAGATGCAGGGTCAGGACTGCTACTACCCTGTCAGCCTGCAGATAGCACCTGCGGGAGGGATGGAGCCCAGCCCAGCCGTGCTCTCTGTTAGTATTTCTGTATGGGGCTGGTACTGTTCCAGACACCCAAATGAAAAGGCACTTTCAATCCTGCCAGCATCACTCCCAATACAGGAAGTATCTGAAGGCGAGAAACGAGAGACCCAACAGATCCCAGCAGTGACAGGCCAAGAAGGCTTATCTGTACACAATCCTGGCCCATTCATGGAGGGATCTGATCCAGCTCTACTAAGTCTTGCCATTGACTTAAATGTGGCCCTGAGAGCTGGTCCCATGCAGCCCAAATTCCTTGTTCAATAACACTCAGTCACTAATTGTCACGGATTATTTGCACTGGCCTGCCAGTTATGTGTGCAGCCCAGTGAGGGCGGTCAGTGTCCTGGTTAGTGCTCAGGGTGAGCTGGAGCCAGTGGTAGGGGCTCTGCTCACCAGGAACTTAGACTCTTTGGCAATATTGACTTTAGAATGACACAGGAAGTGGTGTGAGAAGCAGGAAGCTCTTTGACTCTTGGTTCGGCTAAGAACCCAGCATGTAGAACCTGAGCTATTCCAGCCCATGCTGAGCCAACTCGGCAGAGCACTGTTGAGCAGAGTGAAGCCTGCAGATTTCCCATGCTGTCATGTGCAGAGGTTTCCTTTCTTCGCCCCTGTTATTGTCACTGTTCTGGTCTTGGTATATTCTGCTCATGGTGAACCACAATGTGCACCTTTAAGGTCCAGTGTTGTACGGGTCACACCACTATAGTTCAGGGTCCAGTGTCATGCCCTGATTTCTCATGCTTGTAACTTTTCAATACACTAGCCTGAAATGTTTTGGGCTGGGTGCCTGCCTGAAGATTGTTGTTTTTTTTAAAGGGAGTTTAAGACAAACCTCGTCAGCCGTTTTTAAATGATGGAAGAGTGGAAAAAATACATTTCCTACTTTACAAAAACTCCATAGCCATGTCTTTGAATGCAGCTGTGTCAGAAAGAGCTGAGGTTTGGAGGCTGGAAGGTTGCTGGGGGAAGAGTGCTCGAGGAGGGTTAGGGCCTTTGCCCAGCTGGAAAACAACCTATGGTAGGCACACTTGCAAAAGGCATCCTGGTCATGGCCTGTGCATTGGGATGTGCACACTAACCCACCTGGGAATCATGGACTCCAGGGAACCCCCCCCTAGCATGAGGGAGGGTGGTTTGGAAACCTGGGTCAGAGGCTGTGTTCAGACTTTGCTCAGTTCCTGGCTCCTCCCTTGCCCACCAAGCAACACGAGAGCGTACAATGATCTCAGGCCTGAAAGGTAACAGACAATGGACAAGAACGTGGCTTTGTGCTCTGTGCCCTTCTGTGATACACCAAGACGGCCTGCAAGGTTTTTCTTCCCAACCATTTTCTGCTTGTGGAATGTCTGGGATTTCAAGGGTTTTTCTACCACAGATGAGCCAATGAGGGCCTCAGTCTCTTCTCACTGACCCCAGCATACATCAGGAGTAAGTGGAGTTAGCTGAGCGTAAAGCTGATATGAGGTCAGAATCAGACACCTGGCATGGGACCTTTCTGAGCTCACAATAAACTGGGCAGGTGTGTCTGAATCTTGAACAAAGAGAGCCTTTCTCCTAAGTGCTTGTTAGGGGCTTCAATTAAATAGGGCTTAACAACCAAAAATTTTAAACGGTCTTACTAAAAATGTCTTCCCCTGTTCAAAAGCTTAGAGTCATTCTCTTGTCAGGCCCTGCAATGGCAGCATCAGGGTAAAAATATGAAAAAGCACAATGTGTCCTTAAAATCAGCTTAATCTAGTCTGGGCACACCAGCTCCAAAACATTTGAATCGTAATCCTATGATTATTGCATGACATCACTACGGGGCAGAGCTGGGTTGTTTGGGTGCCTTACCTGTGCTTTGCCACATATCAGCATCTTTGAATTTCTATTAAGAATTACCCCGATGGTGTATTTCCTGGGTTTATAACACTTTGTTTTAGAATAATTACAACGTACTGGTAATGGGGTTTTGCCCTAAATTAGTAATATGTGCTCTCAGCCTTAGCTCCAACTGATCACAGCTTGTGTCTGGAAATTAATACCTTATTATTTGAGAAATCATCCATGGCCACACAATTCAAGAGTGTGGTCTCTAGCCAGCCTCAACTCCTGCCAGCAGAAATGCAGACTGAGAGCCTGCCTGACACAGCAAGTCTTCCTGCAGCAGGCTCAGAGGGGTGGAAGGTGCCTGCAATCCCTACTTTAAGAAGGCTTGGAGCTAGCTGGTGCAGCTTGACAGTGGGATGGCACTGCCCTGGGAGAGGTGTGGCCAAGGTGCCCAGGAATGCACTGATTTAACCTCTCTCCTAGACAACTTCCCCGTGATGGGCAGAGGAGCCCCCACCATGAGTTTAAGGTGTTCTTCCCAGCAGAACAACCAGGAGACGGTTTGCTTGCCCTGGGGGTGAATCCCACCTGGGCACAGCAACCAGTGGGTGAATTTACCCTTTATTGGCTGTTCAGACACAAGGGGGCAGAGTCAAGGGCACATCCTTAAACAAACCTTCTGGGGTTCTTGAATGCTGAGCGCTGAACTGTGCAGCACGACATGATGTTAGTGCTTGCCTTTAGATTTATGTAGCAAAATGCCTAAGTCAAAGGAGCAGCACGGTGTGTTTGCCAGGTCCATGATTCCCCTGGGGGTCTGCAGCCCAGGCTCGGACACGGAGCAGAGAGGAACACTGCTATTCTGAAACTTTGAGTCTTTTGTTTTTGCAATACCAGAAAAATGACGGGGTTTAAAATTGTCTTACTGTAACCTTGGAATTTTAAATGTTTATACAGTGGAAAGTATAGTTGACATATTCATCTAATCACATCCAACAGGGTGAAAGAAAAGTGCTGAAGCCAGTCTAGATCCCTAATGTCCCAGCAACAGGAGGCTGCCTGTGCTCCACATAGCTGAGGGGTGATCTAATAGCCTTTTTTACCAGGTCCTTGTCATCACTCTGTCCAATGCACTCAGGAGGACAATACGCAGTACACTAAAAACAGCCCCAAGCAAACACCATCCTGCCTGAGATTACAGCAGAGGCATGGGATCATGAAACAACATGGATAGCCGCAGATTGCAGTGAGAGCAAGAGAGATAAGCCGAGCATTCCCCTCTCCCCGCTCCATGCAGACCCTTGGTATCAAGACGTGAAGTAAGAGGCAGCACATTCCAACCATGCTCTGGAGTGCCATGTTGTCCCTGACTGAGGTCCCCTCGGCTCACTTGTTTGGTGTGTATCGCCTCTTGGAGGGGATTTAAATGCCTCCTAATTGCCAGCCCAGCTGTATTATTAGGAAAAACTATTTCAGTAGGAGGGTGGTGAAGCACTGGAATGGGTTACTTAGGGATGTGGTAGAATCTCCATCCTTAGAGGCTTTTAAGGCCCGGCTTGACAACGCCCTGGCTGGGATGATTTAGTTGGGGATGGTCCTGCTTTGAGCAGGGGGTTGGACTAGATGACCTCCTGAGGTCTCTTCCAATCCTAATCTTCTATGATTCTATATGAGGCTAAGGATGGTAACGTGTTGGAATTTGATAGGGTTCCTTCAAAGCTCCAGACAGCAGGAAGACTGAAGGTGGATAATTTGCCATCTGTCATGCTATGTCACCCAGTTCTCAGGACAGCGCTCACCAAGACAGCAATTGTCACCACCTGAGCACCCTGCCGTTGAGTCAGCTCTCGGCATCACAGAAACCCCACAGTATTTGAAGCTCCTGTGGCTATTTTTTGGCATATTTTGGTGCAACACTGCTCCATGCCCTTGCCTGCGCACCCTTCCTAGACCTCCCATGGTATCTTAAGAATAAAAGGTGCCATCAGCTTCCACAGGTTCCCACCAGAAAAGCTCCCTTTCCTGGCCTTCCCAGAACCAGCAGCTGGTTTCAACAGGCCTAGAACAACCATTCTGTGCTGCATGACACCTAATTTTGGTTTCTGGGTGTTGCTGGCTCCTGCAGCTTCCCTGGCACAACAGTTCTTAAGGCTTATGGTGACAGAGAAATCCTTGAACCAGTGACCTGCACTGACAGGGAGGGTGCAGACAGGGTGCCCACCGGGTGCAATGGAGTATGTTAGATCCTGGCAGAAGCCAGGCAGGCAGCACATGCACTTCTGGAGGGAGCGCAGCCTGTCTGCAGCCTGGAAATCACAACCTGACAGCCTTGGGAGGGGAACACAGCCCATTGCTGGAGGGAGACAGCAGCAGCTGCAGCAGGCAGATCCAGGGCAGTGCCCTGCAGGCAAGAGGATGGCATGGAGGAAGGAGCCCACTGAGACAAGTTTACCTCATTATCCCTCTCCTTGGCTGCCCTGGGGCTGAGGTTGCGGGGTTTGTTCCAATAGTTGGAGCCCTTGTGCTGAGGGTATTTGCACCCTGGAGACCCTGGCAGCCCTACCAAACCACTTGTGTGTTACTCCTGATACATGAATGTTAGTGGGACTGGAGCCCTTCGAGCCCAGTGCTAGGAGTACTGCGGCTCATGGCTAGGCGAGCAGCTCCCAGACCACTAGAGTGCGTAGCCCAGCACTTAGCCAAGCTCTGCACTGGGGGACCTATAACTATGGTAACTAACAATGCTCCTGTGGTATTTCCTCCCACCATGTGCCTTGGGCAGATGAGCACAGACTCCAGGAGCTCCCCTAGTGCATAGCTGGCGACAGCAGGGCCAGTGACTTAGCAAGCTATTCCACACACATGATGGAGTCTCTCATCTGCTTTCTCCCTCCGGAGAACACACCCTGTGCAAAGAGAATGGGCGATAATGCCTATCTGGTCAGACAGAAGGCAGAGGTCAGAACACGTCGAAGTGTGTTGGTGAGAAGCTGCACACTGCTAGGCTTGGAGCACGGACAGGTGGACCACTCTTCCCCAGCCCTTCCTCCTTCCCCAGCTGTCCCCGAGCTATCTGAGTGCAGAGCTGCATGATAAGATTGGGCAGCATATGACCACAGCAGCAGTAATCCTTCTGTTACCCACCTTCCTGCCTAAGCCTTCCAGGGGGGTCTTGCAAAATAGCCTTGCTTTTTCAGCACTTTGCTTATCAGCACAACCCTGGGGTCAAGAGCTCTTGTCCATCTGAGTATGGGACACTGCCCTGGGAATCCTCTGGACCAGGCTTTGGTGGGATTCCGGACGCGCAGTTAGTCATTTGGAGCATTTCTTCCAACTCTTTGTACTTTGTGCAGAGAAGCCAGGGGAGGGGAGGGGCCTGGAGATTTGAGACCTTTGTTTGATTCACGCCTTGGCTTCTCTGCGGAGGCTCCAGACAGGCTCAGTGCATCCATTGGTTTTGTGATTTAAACATTTGTCCAGTGGGAGGAGGACCCACCTCCCCAGTCATTTCACACAGGCTGCTGGGCACTAGCCCCTCTGGTGAGAACAGTTTCACATACCTCTGGATTCAAAGCAACCACCTAGGTAGGAAACACTCACCCCAAGCTACTTCCTGAGTCTACCAGTCCTGGTGTTCTTTGGAGATGAACACCACACTCCTATTCTGCAGTTAAGTACCTCAATCTGTATTCAGGCTCATAACCCCACAACCTGATTTGCAGAGGTGCTGAATACCTGCAGCTCCCATGGACTACACTTGGTGCAGTAGGGGGTCTATTACACTATTTCCCAGGCTCCAATTGCCTAGCCAAGTTCCTAGGATCCCCCACTTTCCCTAAAGACCCTGAGTCAACAGCATCCCATTCACTAGAGGGGAGCAGAATCACTGTGCTGCGTTTGCCCACGAGAGTGTCGCTCATGAGTGTGCTGCCTCCACAACATGCCCAGTGAGGCCAGTGAGAGAGCAGGAGCCTGGGTCTCCGTATTTTTGCACATCCATGTTGGGAGGACACATATTAGGGCTTAATGATTGAAATGCCCCAAGTTTCCAGGGCCTGATCCCCACAGCCTGCTCTGGAGCAGATGGATACAAATGGGAAACAGACAGACACATCTGAAATAAAATCAGTTCAAAGGATGATAACCAGAATAAGCCAAAATCCGTCTGCAGCATAGAGATTTCAATGGGGCAGGTTTTTCAAAATCTCTCCCTACTGCCCTCTGTGACGCTCTTCCCTGTCTCTCTACATGAGCCTGCAGGGCACTGTCCTCTGGCGCTCCTGCAGTCTGAGCAGCTTGCCTGACCTCTCCCCTCATGGACTCTCCATCTCAGCTCAGATCTCAGCTGCACTTCTGTGAGCCCCTTACTAGAAGGCCCAGATGTGTACAGAGTATTAGGCATAAAACGGGCACAGAGACACCAAAACCTGATATGATTTTCCGGGAGTTGTTTCTTGGGCACGCCAATGGGATGCCTATGTTTGAACACTTGTATGAAAGATGCTGCACAAAATACAGCTCCACATCACAGCCAGGAATATCTGAAATGCCCATACTGGAATCAGGGCACTGTTCCCAGGGGCTATTGCTCATTCCATCAAAATCACCCTCCCCTCCTCAGCTGTGCTCAATGTGCTCCCACACCAGGTACTGGGGGCTGGATTTGTGTATTGTAGGGGGTTTGGTATAGCCGCTGAAATGGTTCATTGCACACGTTGCTATGGCTGTCTCTGTTTACGCACCACTGACCCATTGCCTTTGTTTCACTTGTTAAGGTGCCCAGGGGAGCTTCTCTAAATCAGCTGATGCTTTTGCCTTTGAAGAAGACAGTAGCAATGATGGCCTGTCTCCAGAGCAGGCCAGGAGGGAGGATTCGCAGGGTTCCACAGAATCAACAGCAGGCACCAAAAACTCAGAGGCAATTTCCTCTGCCACATCAGGGACAACTCAGGTAAAAAAAAAAAAAAGTGTTCTGTGGGCAGGCCAGGACTTGGCCCTGGGAGCCAGCTTGGGGAAGCCTGTCCCCTCTGCCCAGCGAGGGCATTCAGACATCCACCCAACACTCTGAATGCAGGAATACTCTGCACCCCATGGGGGGCAGGAGTGCTCATCCCCTTGGGCAAGCGACGCCCAGGGCTCAGGAACTTACTGCTGAGTTACTGTGGGGCTGCACTGCAGAGCCCTCCCGAAAGCTGCTCGCAGTGCTGACTCTTCTCTCTCCCCCTTGCACGCACCCCCTAGAGCAACCTTCAAGTGAGGGCTTTAAACAACCTCCTTCCACCCGTCCACATGGTCATGGGGAAGCGTGTGCTTGCTAGGGAGGAGGCTGATTCTGCCTCCATCTCAGTCCACACTCAGGAGACCATCCCTATGCCAAGAGTCCCACAGACTGCAATGGGCTCAGAGAGGTTCTGCTCAGTGTGAGCAAAGGAGGCAGAATCTGGCCTTGGGAAGCTAGCATAGTACCCTCCTATATAGAGTGGAGACAGGGGGAGCAATGCCTAGGCTGACCATCCCTGGGAGCTCTCAGACTGGCACAGGCTGCTTAAAAGAAAGCAGAGATGTGGCCTGCCTGGCTCAGCCTTCCTGTACAGCCAGCTGCCCTGGAGTCTCCATGGAGCCTAACTGCTTCATTGCTTCCTTTGATCTATTTCTTTGCTTTATATCTGGGCTGGAAGGGATAGAGAGAGAGCATCTAGCTCGATGCCGCATGCTGTGAAAAGGCTCACTCACTCCCAGCCCAGCCTGCCCTGGCAAGGGGCATTCAGGTCAGAGAGTGAGAACAGGTGACTGATGGGCAGTGTGGTCATGTGGGCATGGAGGAAAGAACAGAGGCCAAATGCTTGTGTAGCTTGCAGGATCTGTGGGGCAGCAAAGGCCCGGTGCATTTCCAAAGTTTCCACTGGTGCCAGATGCTTTCTGGAAGATGCTGCAGCAGAATCCCACGCACCGATCTTGCAACTCACATGAACAGCCTCTGCTGTGACAGTGCCTGATGTCCAGTTCCAGTCCCTGCCATCACTCAACAGGGGCAAGGCTCTACCCAAACATTTCTGGCCCTTTCAGGGGGTCTGACTGAGTCTGGCTGTAGAAGAGGGGGCAGTGCTTATCTTTCTTCCTGTCCCTACTGCTCTAGGATGCAAATGCCTTTGCTGTGGCTTCCCCTCTGCCCTTTCTATTGGTCACTAGGCATTCGGTGTTAGTAGTTATTATTTGTATCACCGTAGCACCTAGATTCCCTTGTAGTTTTGGCAGCTTTAAGCATGTCAGCAGCTTTTCTCCTTGGAGACCACAGACAGGAGAGGAATCGAGGCTGAAAGGCTGTGAGGCTGAAAGGGTGAGGCTTTCCAGACCCAAGGGGCAGCAGGGGGCATGGGGAGTGGGTACAAGCAGACAGTAGAACTGGCTAGCAGTGGGGCTGTAATGCTCTTCTCCAGACAAATCAGCTGGAGAGCTGGGCTTTGCTAACTAGCATCAGTGTGCGGCCAGTGCTGTAACTAGCAGGTTGTCAGTCAGCAGCTCCCCCAGAGTGACGTCCCCGGGTCTTGATGCGTCTCTGTAACTGCAGTCTGAGGTAGTGGCTGTGCACATGGCTCTAGGGGGAGGCCTTTCCTTCCTCAGCATCTCCCCAGCATTTGACAGTAATTAATACCTTTGAAGGAGATCAACTCCATGAAAATGGGGGACTGCAGGCCACTCCGGGAGCCACACAGAGCACTGCTGCCTGGGAGGGAGGGTCAGCAGCTGCTGTGGGGATGAAGCTGCAGGCCATGCTATGTGCATGCATCCCCTGTCAACCTCCAAGGGGAAAGGGCAGCCCCCAGCGGACAATTCCATGAGCCTTGCCCAGGGTCCCCAGGGAACTTGCTCTGACAGGGACTTAATGAGACAAATGAGGACCCAGACTCAGGATCCTGAAAAAATAAACGTGCTTTCTCTTTAAATCCACTTGTGAAGCATGGGCTAGTGCAAGATCCCCGGGCAGGACCCACTCTGAGTGCACAGGCTGCAGGCAGGGGAAAGCAGGGGGATATCAGTCTCTGGTCGTCCCAGGGAGCACTGGGGTGTTCTGCAAAAGATCCTGAGATATTGTTAACCTGCCAGTGACGGATTCTTGGCTAGGCAACTCTTCTCCATTCCAATGTCTTTGTTACACAGCGTACTTGGCATCGGGTACCTCAATTTTCCAAGCACTTATGGCAGGTAGCCAAATGATTGTCCATTTGGTTTGTCTAATTGTATCGGCCTGATGAAACGCTATTGGTGTGAGACACATATAAACGAAGGCAGGGCATCAGGAAGGTTTGTTCTGACTTGCACTGAAAATCACTGTATTCCAAACAAGCTTCTAGGAGAAGATGGATACAATTGCACATGCAAGCTGCCTGTGTGGGATATCCCACGAGGGCGATGACTGCAGGGCTCCAGTTAGGAGCAAGATTTCATCCTGTCTCTTAGTTTGTTTCCTCTGTTTGACAGAGCAATCTTTGCAAACTGGGTTTTGGTGGCTTGGGTGAGTCCTGAGGAACAGAATCCGTCGGTTCTCATGGCGCTGGAGTGTTTAATTGCTGGTAGCATGATACCAACAGCTGCCCATGTACAGTCTAGCCCTGGTGCGGAGGCTGCGTGTGGGTAGTGAAAGGGGTTTGACACCGAGCAGGGAAGGTCTCAGGTCTCATCCACGCTCCCCCTTATTCCCAAGGCTGGAATATGGGAAGAGAATGGGAGTGCCCAAGGAGACTTCACCCTCAGTGGTGAGATCCAGGCTTAGAGCTCACTCCTGGTACGAGGAGCACTGGAGGTGCCTGGTGGCTGTGCAGCAGCACTCTCATTAGTGCAGGACCGAGGGCCTCTGCCTGCCTCTCGGGTTCAGCACTTCAGTCTGGCTGCACCACAAGCTGGAGGTGTGATACCCATGCTAGCTTGGAGGCAGCTACAGAGCTAATGATAGCAGTGTAGCTGCAGCGGCCCGGGTAGAGGAAGGGGCTAGTCATCCCGAGTATGACCCATCTGAGATGCTAGGTACATACTCGGGGTGGCTAGCCCCTCCCGCCACTTCCACTGCCGCGGCTACACTTTGGTTTCTGGCGAGTTAGTGTGAGTATATCGACCTGAGCTGGAAACAATATCCCTGGCTCAACGGATAGCCCCACCCTAGAGGTGATAGCTCCAGAGGCTGCAGAGCCATCACTGCAGTCCGCACATGCCCTGAGGCAGGCAGCTAGTGCATGTTCAGGAGGATCCCCAACAACACCGTGCCAATCAGCCACAGACCACCGGGAGGCTCACACCCACTTTAGGGTGCTGGCTCCATGACTAGAGAGGGAACGTTTTTCCTCACATGACAATGTTTCTTAATGCTGCTTCCTATATTCCTGGACATTAGGTGCCACATGCTAATGGCGACTGATTCTTGATTCCAGGATCATTCCCACAGCTCTGAAAACAACGTGACTGACCTGAAATCGGTGCAAAACAGCCAGTGTGAAAGCCCGAAGCAGGTGAACGGCCAGCAGAGCCCACCCCTCCCGGTGCCTGCGGTGGTGAAGGTAACGTATCTACCCCATCGCCTTGCGAAGAATGACAACACGGCTAGCTGAGTTTTGCTGATTAAAGTTTAGCTACATTTTCTTAATGCACTTTAGCAGCCAGTTTCAACCCACAGTAATGAAACCCTGTCCCAAGGCTGCATAGGCACCTATGTGTCTCTTCAGAAAGTGCTGCTGTCCATAGGAAGAGTGGATTTTGATACTAATGCACATTTCACATAATTGTAGAATATTACAGTCATGATAGATAGATAGATAGATAGCCTCTCCTGCAAGGTGTGGCTTACGCTTCCTCTGTTCTCTCTCTCTCTGGTGCTTGCTATTACTAATATTAGGAGTGGCTTCTCCCCTCTACTCATATGGGCTGGGCTAGGTCATGGGTTCTTTTCTGGCACCTGGTGTCTTCACCCAAGGTGACTCCTCACTGGGCCATGCAAAGGAATGACACTCCCAAAATAACAGAATAACAGACTCCCAGTTCCTCCCCCGCTCTGGCTCCTTCCCCTGGCACCATCTCAGGCAGATAGTATGCCAAGGCTGAGTCCCGAGGGGGAGCACTGCAGCATTGTGGCACTGGCTGGCTTAAATAAAAGTCGTCTGATTTTATTTTTCACCCCTGAGAGGGGCAGACCCTTTCCCAATCCTACCAGGCTCACTGCTCCCTGGCCTGGGATCCTCCTTGAGTCTCAGCTGGCTCTTAGTAGCCAGGCCAGACCGCTTTGCAGGATACTGTCACTGCAGGGCTGGAGCTGCCAGATCCATGCAGCTAGATCTCACAGCAGAGCCAGAATGCTCTGTGGGAGGAATGGCAGCTCAGCAGGGAGACCCAGCTTCCAAACCAAAACCAAACTTCAGCTGTTTCTCTGAGTCAGGCTGTCCCCTGCTAGGGGCTATGCAGCGCTCACTTGTCATTGGTCCATGGACTGCTTGGTCCAGATCACCCCATGCAGAAGTCTCCCTCTTGGCCCAGCAGGATTCCTTCTGTCCCCACCCCAGCTCAATGCATGCTGGGAAATGGGGTCAGAAGTCTCTGGTAGCCATTATAGTTGTAGTCCTTTTGGTATGGCCTCCTTGGGTATGTCTACACTACAGACGAAGCCCAGGTTTGTGGGATCCGGGCTTATGTGCTTGGTGTTTCCAAGCCAATGCTTGAGCGTCCACGCTGCATTTTAAATCTGGGTTTACAACTGCTGGATCCTGTCTCTCAGCAGGACTCAGGCTTTGACCCATCTCCAACAGGGTCCTAGAAGCCAGGTGCTTGCTGACCAAGTCAGACTGATTTGTATGGCGGTGGAAGGGGCTTGTGCATTGCAGTGCAGACATACCCATAGAGACTCAGTCTGGCACTTCAGGAGCTGGCAAACCCCAGAAAATGCTCTGTCCCCACCCAGCCTCCAGATACGCAACTCTTGGCTCCGTAAATGAGAGTGCATTGTCTGTTTGTGGCTTCTGAGCCAGTGCAGAGGGAGGGAGGGAGCAGCTAGGACCCAGGCCATGGGACAGACTGGCTCGGCCCCCCATCCTGAAGAGCTTGACAAGGAAACAAATGCAAGGCAGGATATGGGCCAGCAGCTCCTAGCGTGATGATGTGAAGATTCTTGATGAGCAGAAGAGACGGGAGGCTGATTGAAGAGGAGGGTGTAGGGGGAGATTTGAAAGGGAGGTTTTCGGCAAGTGGACTTTAAAGATCAATGCCAATACCCTGAATGGCATCCAGAAGTAAGCAGGGAATCCATGTGGGCTCTGAACTGCAGGCAAAATGTCCTTATTTTGCCCAGCAATACCAAGAAAGCAGGCAGCCACATTCTGCACCAGGACAAGATTCTGAGTGGTCTTTGAGGGGACCCCCATGCTGAAGGGACTGCAGTGATCTAGTCTACAGAGATACCAGCCACCATCACCACACCAACCATAAACAGGCCCTTCTGGTCACCTCCACCAGCTGGGAATGTAAGAGAAATCCCTGCTCCAGAAGTGCTCTACATGGTGAACCCCACATAAGGATAAAAGATGTACAGTGCTCCTCCATCCAGACCATCAGTCCTGAGATGCTCTCCAGATGCTACCTACTAGAACCACCTCTGTCTTGTCTGGACTGAGCCTTTGCTTAGCTTGTTCCCAGGCCGGGATCACCTGGAAAAGTTTGCATAAACACTCCCCTTGTTCCCACTGCCCGGGACATGTCTCACAGCACACATTGCTGCCCTGAAAGACCACTCACCCCTTGATGCTGGGATCTCAGTATCATGGTCATTGTTTTATTAGAGTTATCAGCATGCCAAGCCTCAGGGTCACAGAGGAGTTCAATACAGTGCATTAGAGGGCTGGGCTCCTCGCACTCAGAGCAGCACAGTCCGTAGTGAGTGTGACTTCTCAGTCCCCCAGCAGTACGTTGAATTAGGCTAATCAATGTAAATGAGTAGATGAGTAAGAGGACTGGCCTCAGATGAGGATTTTAGTTGCTTTAGAGAAAGCAGCTTTTGGTGCCTCACTGAGCAGGATTTATGCAATGTTGTTGTAGCCATGTCAGTCCCAAGATATTAGATTAGACACGAAGAAGAGCTCTGTGTAGCTCAAAAGCTTTTCTCTTTCACCAACAGAAGTTGGTCCAATAAAAGATACTGCCTCACCCACCCTGTATCTCTGAGCAGGATTTAGGCCTTTTGAACAAACAGCTGTGAGAAGAGAGGATGTTATTAAGTCATAATACTCCTCTGACACTCTCAATGCTATTCTGCTGTCATGCATGGGCAGATCTCCCAATGCAACATGATTAGTGGACACCCACTGGGAGGTCCAGGAATGGAAAGGAAGCAGAATATCAGAGTCACAATCTGCCAGGCTGACCTGAGAGCAGAACTTTAACCAGAGAAATGCAACTTAGTAAAAGTTAACCAGGTCCTTGGTGCACGTGTTATCCCTATAGTACAATGAAATGCACTAATTCAGTCTGTAAATCAGTCTGTAATCCCCAATGCCCAAGTGACTGCAAAGCCTGGTATAAAGCTTGTTTGCTCATTCAGGAAAGACAATGGGGACTATCTCTGCTTAGTTTGCTGCAGGTCCCCTCATTTTCCATTGACTTTAATGATCTAGATAATTGCACACTGGGATTTTTTAATGGAAGCACTAAAATCAAAAGAGTGAAAACTCCAATTATTGTCCTGCTCTGCACAGGAGACCCCAGGGCTGGTGTGCTGCTCTCCCTGCATGAATGGAACGCCGTAGTGGATCCCATTTAAGAGCCACCATGAAGGTCAAGGAGTAGAATTGTGCCCTGCGAGAAGCCCTGGATATTGAATTCTGACACAGTCTCAATGTGGGCAATTCTCTAGGTTCTGAGTATTAGATAGCCCCACCAGCTACATGGAGAGGGAAAAGAATACAAACTAGGAATGCAAAATTCAAGATAAAAGGGAAGCTCCTTGGATACTATTGGTTCATCTGGTGTGACTGGAAGCAGGTGCGTCACTTCGGTGATTGTCACTTAGAGACAGGAGTGCTCTCCAGATTTGGGGCCTTGGCATGTAGGCAGAGCCCTGGAGGGGAAGGACCACTTGGGGCTCACCATTAGGATCAGGTGACAGTGCTGGGCTCAGGACATTACTCCTAGGGGAATTCTGCACCACTGCTCATGCGCAGAATTCAGATTTCTTTGCTTTCCTGCAGAAAAAATGACTTTCTGACAGGGAAGCAAAGGGAAGCTGCAAGAGCAGTCACGCACCACTCCCTAGCACAGCAGGTACATCATTTCATGCACCCGGAGCAGCTGGCAGAGAGCTAAATCACCATGGGGCTGGGGTCACCCCAGCCAGTGGCTTCTATCCTGAGCCAGGATCAGATGCTAGTCCCATCTGGGCTGGAGGCAGGAGAAGACAGGACTTCCTCTTCCCCTGCAAGGAGTGTCTGGGGCTGTGTCAGACCCACCCACAGAAACCTCCCGCAGCTGCAGGAAGCTCAGCATCCTCCCCTGCTTCCTGCCCCCATCGCTCCTCAACTGTGTGGGGAGGAGTCATTGTACAGGCAGCTGCTCCCCCATCCACCCAACCCCTATGCATCCGGACCTCCCATACCCAGACGCCCCTGCCAAGCCTTATCATGTACATTCAGAACTCCCCTAGCCCTCCATACCTGAACCCCACCCCACTGAACCTCAACCCCTGCATCTGGAGCCCCCTTTCACACAGACCCTCTGCCTCTGGACCCCCACCCCTGCACCCAGACCACCACCCACTGAGCTCCCTCAACGCAAACCCCCACCATGATGCCCCAGTCTCTGCACCACCCTGAGCCCCCACATCCAGACCCCCAACTAGCTGCACCAGACTCCCACCCCACCAAGCCCCACTCCCCCACACCCAAACCCCTCTGCTGAGCCCCAACCACCTTCACCTGGAAGCCCCTGCAGAGTCCCATTGCCCCTGCACCTGGAACACCCCCAACGAGCCTGTGAGCATCCAGATCCCCCCACACCTAGACCCCCCACTGAGCTGCCTGCACCCAGATTGTCCCACACAGAATCCTCTCGCCCCACACCTGGATCCTCCCACACTGAGCCCCTACATGCTTGGATCCTGCCTGGTTGAGCCTGCCTGCCCCACACCTGGTGCGCCTGGTGCAGAGGGGCAGGGCCCCAGGGTGTTTCTGGGGCAGGCCCAGGCCTTGACAAATAAAACTTGTAAAATTTTAAAATAATGTGCACGTAATTTTTAATTTTTTGGTGTAGAACTTTTAAATTCTTAGCTCAGAATGTCCACAGGAGTACAGACATTCCCATCCTCTGGTTCCAGGTCTCTAAATTCATACATGTGAATGTCATCACTTAGCCAACTCCAGCTCAGGGCCTGATTTCTCAGATAACCCCTGTTCTTTTCTCTGTATGACATGCAGTCAAAATCGTCCAGCGACAGCAAGAACCGCCACAAAAAGCCCAAGGACGCCAAGCCGAAGGTGAAGAAGCTGAAATATCACCAGTACATTCCGCCTGACCAGAAAGCGGAGAAGTCTCCTCCGCCCATGGACTCAGCCTATGCTAGGCTCCTCCAACAGCAGCAGCTCTTCCTGCAGCTACAAATCCTCAGTCAGCAGCATCAGCAGCACTTCAGCTACCCGGGACTCCCCCAAGCACAGCACAAGTGAGTCAGCAGCCTGTGAAGAACAATGTCTGCACAGTAGACTGCGACTTAGATGTTTTGGGGGGCTTTCTAGGCTCTCCTGCAGGTCCCTCCTCGATGCTTATGTGCCTGTTAGTGCAGCATAGCAGGGATCTGGAAGCACAGTTTGAAAATGTTGCGCTGGTCACATCCAAAGCGTTATTCTGATTGGGCAGATGGAGGGATGACAGCCACATAAAGCCTCCTTTGATCCCCCTGAAAATGGACAAGGAAAGATAAACCTCCTCAGTCCTCTCTCTGCAGCCCCATGAACTCTGCAGGCTCTTGCTGCACTCCTTCCTGGGGCTCCCCATGCCCTGCTATAGTGTCTCCAATGTTCTTTACAATCACCTCTAGATGGAGCATTATATACTGGGACCTTGGGGCACCCCTCTAAAGTGAAGAAGAAAGCAGCTATGATGTAGAAGTTAAATCATATTTTAGATGGGCAGAGGCTGTTCTCTGGTCATCCTTCCATAAGTAAGTCTCGTTTTCTATTAGTAAATGTGGCAAAAACTGGACAATGTTACCTAAAACCTCTCCTTTGTAATTTCAGGCAACCAAGTGAGCAAATGGTCAAAAGTTCAAACTCTTCCTCAACTCCAGTCACCAACATGCCCCTTTCCCCAGTGAAAACCACTTTTTCTGGACAGACCTGTGTTTCTTCTATCAAACCAGGCCCTCTCCCTTCCAACCTGGATGATCTGAAAGTGAGTGCAAACCTCCCATTAGTTATTTGTTAACAGTAATAGTATCTAGCGACACCGTACCTTACAATGAAAATGCTTTGAAGTCTATCAGGCATCCCAAGGTAACAGTGATGAGCTGGTTGGAACCTGAACTTGCATGTTATAGAGCAAGCGAATGCAGCAAAATATACAAGGCATGGAGAAAAGCTAAGTGCCTTTATGTTTCACAAAGTGCTTGGCTTTGTCCTGAGACAAATGATGCAGTGGTACTAGAGACCATGCTATTGCTGCTGTGCAGGAATCTCCGAATTGCCATCAGATTGAGGCAGGTGGTCAGAGCTGTGCCAAATGTTTGCAGGAGAACCCAAAGTGGTAACTCCTTGAGGAGCTGTCTGTGGGGAACAAATCCAGGAACTTATGATTTGAAAAGCATGAGCTTTTACTGCCTGAACTTAAGGACTAGTCCTGTAGCTAGAAGCTGTTACTGAGTCACTAACTCTTATATAGACCAGCCCCAGAGGGGAAAAGGTAGGGAATAAAGACTCACGCTAGATTGATAAAAACAACAAGGAGTCCGGTGGCACCTTAAAGACTAACAGATTTATTTGGGCATAAGCTTTCGTGGGTAAAAAACCCACTTCTTCAGATGCATGGAGTGAAAATTACAGATACAGGCATAAATATTTTAATTGATGTGGGTCATTTACACACACAATTCTTTCAGGTTTTGCTACTTAAACTCAAACATGATTAAAGTCCCAGACCAGTCTCTTGTGGAATCAGGATGTGTAAAATAATCCGTATTATTCAGATACATGAATAAGGATTAGCAAGTGGAGCATGTGTGTAATGAAGCCCTGGCTGAGTCATCTGGGAAGCCTGAACCTGAGCCATATGGATCTAAAAGCATGAGCTTCTGTTAGCTAGCTGGCCTGTTAGCTCATGACCAGTAGCAGACTCACAAACCTCTATAGGAGGGCCAGCTGCTAGCAGGGACACCAAGCCCCACTGTGTCAGCCTGCGTTCCATGAGAATTACCTCCCTAGGAGCACTGCTATCCACATTACCCATTCACAGCTCCAGCTCTCCATTTATAGCAGCTCTGGCTGCTGGAAGGAGGAATGTATTTCCTCTGCTGGGACACAATGAGGCTGTTAGGCTGTATATGGTGCTTCTAGTGACTGTGAGTAACAGTGAGGGGTGGGGCTCGGTCCCATTAGGCAGGAGGCCAGGAGAACTCTCACTGCTGGAAATATCCACAGCAGGGTATTTCCCCACAAGTGTGTAAGGAGTATGACAGTGAGGGGAGGTGCTGGAAGTGACTGTCACTAAATGGCTGGCTCTGCTTCTAGGTGTCAGAACTGAGGCAGCAGCTCCGAATAAGAGGCCTCCCCGTATCCGGTACGAAAACGGCACTGATGGAGCGTCTGCGGCCCTTCCAGGACTGCAGTGGCAGTGTGGTGCCAAACTTCAATGAAATAACAACGGTCACCTTTCCAGTCACCCCAACAAACACGCTGTCAAGCTACCAGTCACAGCCCTCGGCCAGCATGCTATCCAGCAGCTTCTATCAGTTTGGCAGCACCAGCTCCTCCCCACCCATCTCCCCAGCATCCTCTGACCTTTCCGTCAGTGGCTCCTTACCAGACACATTCAACGATGGACCAATAACTTCTCCACAGTTTGGTCTCCAACCATCCCCTGTGCATGGCAGTGCTGAAGAAAGCCTAATGGGCAGCATGAATGGAGGGAGCATCCAGTTGGAACTGGAAGGGATCGACACAGAGAAAGACAAGATGCTGGTGGAAAAACAGAAGGTCATCAATGAACTGACGTGGAAGCTGCAACAAGAGCAGAGACAGGTGGAAGAGCTGCGGATGCAACTCCAGAAGCGAAAAAGGAACAATGGCCTGGAGGAGAAGCAGCCACCCACCCAGCATTTCTTCGGTGTTCCTATCAAGCAAGAAAACACAGTATCCAGCTGTCCATTCTCATCAAAACAAACTGCCTTGAAAGCCCAAGCGAACAGCTTGGATAAACTAAGTAACTGTGGGACACCGCAACTGCCTCACATTGTAAACAGTCTTTGCATGGAGTCAGCGGGCAAGAGCACCATCACCTCCTCCACATTTCTAAGCCCACAGTGCTCTCCACAGCATTCTCCACTTGGGACTGCAAAGAGCCCACAGCATATCAGTCTGCCACCATCCCCTAACAGCCATTACCTTCTCTCTGTGTCCCCTGGCTCTCAGGGAGAAGGGCGCAGTGTTTCCCCACAGGCCAGCAATCGACTTCGCCCAGCAGCGGTAAGTGGGGAATGCACAAGGCTAATGCCATTCTGTCCTATCTCAATGGAGATTGCACTGGTGTTAAAGGTTGCTTTGGGGTTTGTTTATCCAAATCTCTCTGGCCTGGGAATGAGGTTGGGCACAGGCCATTCCATGAGCTCTCCAATGTGCGCTGACTCTGACAACCCTGGAACACCAGAGGAACAGCCTGTCCTGCAGCACTTCCACATCCTTGCTCCCTGTCCTGCCTGGAAGCAGGATGTGCAGCTGCCCCTAAAATGTATCACTCGGCAGCTTCGTCTCTGGCAGAATCGTAAACTGGCCCATGTGAGCACAACAGGGCCGCACAAAACAGACTGGGTTTTCCCATACAGCTCGGGCACTCACAGAACAGTCTTTGGCTTGCAGCATGGGAGCCCAGGCTTAAAGCGCATGCGCAAATGGGAGTTCTCCAGGCAGAGCCAAGGGTTCTATCCCAGGAGCAAACAGGGCTAGCATGCGCAAAGTAGGGCAGTAGTGAGTGGAGTAGCATCTGCTCCGTCTCCCCTCACCAAGCTGTAGGCTGCATCTTTGTGACTCTACACAAAGCAGTGCCACAGGTCAGGAGTCCCGTGTGCTCCTCTCCAGCCTGGGCCACCTGGCCTACTGGCTTCCTTGGCACCCAGGAAGAGAACAGCAGGAGTGCCAGGGAGAGCTCATCACCCAAGAGCGTGGGTGTGCTGCACAGGGTGTGCCCAGACACAGCCACTGCTCCATGCAAGCTGCCTCCACCACACAGGCTGAGGTCAGAGTAGCTGGAAGGGCCAAATCCTGAGCACATACAGTGACCAGCTCCAGTGAGTTTGCCAAGACCCTGTGACACTGGATGTGTTCACAGAGCTGCTCACAATCGAGGGACAGTTAGGAACAAAATGACAGGAGCAACATGGGCAGGAGCAGTACAGCACAGGAAGAGGAGGGCAGCTCTGGGAATCCGGGGGCGCAGGTAGTACAGTTGCTTCGGGGGTTGCTTACCCAAATCCAGGGGGCCCTAAGCGGGAATATTTTGGGGGGCCACCCGCATAACACATACTAAAAGAGCAAATAGGGAGGCCCTTGAGCTGCTTGGGGCCCTAAGCAATTGCTTAGTCTACTTATACCCAGCGCCGGCTCTGTCAGGGGAGACTGCACACCACTGCTGACCTCCAGGGATCAGAAACCATGAGTCAGCCCCAATCCCTGAGCCGTTCACAATGTTGATGCTGTGTATTTGGTTTGTCGTGTGTTGGTGCTCCCCTGCTATTCCCGGGGGGGGGGGTGACAATCAGTGCTGCCAGTGCCCCCAGTTGGGCCCTGCTGCAGGAGCTCTCACCCTACACTGCCCGTCCCTGCCCAGCAATGAATGCTGTCCCCGCGACAGCCCCAACCCAGACTTCAGCCCCTCTCTGCTCCTCCTCTGGGTCTTGCCCCTTCCAGGCTTGGGGGCTGCACAGGGTCCCCTCTCCCTGTTCCAGGCTAGGGAGCTCCAGGTGCCCCTCATCCCCCTCTGCCCTGACCCAGGCGGGAGCTGCAAAGCGGAGGGAGCGGAAGAGGAACCCTCCCTTCTCTGTTGCTCACAGGGAGAGAGGCAGGAGGGGGCGGGGCCACCCGGAGCAGCTGGGTTCTTTATCTCGTCCTCCCTTCCTGTGAGAATGGCTCTGGCTGTTGAGGGGAGAGGGAGGGGGAGCTCTGCCTGCAGCAGATCTGATTGGTTGCTCACCCCCAGAAGGTGGGCTCACCACAGATGGCTCCCGTACCAGCCAATCCTGTAACAGCAAAAACATTGCAAGAGCTGGGGGTGCTGTGGGAGTGACACAGGGAAGGGGGGCACTGTGTGTGTGACAGGTGGGGGAGGGCCACTCTGGGGGCGATGGGAAGGGATGCACTGTGGGGGTGACACAGGGCAGGGGGTGCTGAGGAGTGACTCTGGTGGGAGGGCCATTGTGGGGGTAACGCTGGCAGGGTAGGGGGCCTGTGGGGGTGACAGGTGGGGAGGAGGAAGCTGTGGGGGGTGACAAACCCAGGGAAGGGGACCCTGTGGGGGTGACAGGCAGGGGGGAGGGGGCTCTCCGTGAACCCCCCCGTTCAGGGAGGCTAGCCCCCTGTCCTGCCCCATCCTCCCAAGGCCCCTCACTCTTGCCCACCAGAGCCAGAGGAGCCCCAAGCCACCCACTGTGGCCGGAGGAGCCCCCGATGGTTGGCCTGCCCTTCCCCGAGTGCTGACCTGCCCACCTGAGCCACGGCAAGTCCCTGCCCATCTGCCCAAACTGCCCTGAATGCTCTGCCTGAGCCACCCCAAGTCCTGGACAGCCAGAGGAGCTCTGAGCCCTGCTGTGTCCTGGCCCCAGGGCCGTGGCAGGAAGCATTAGCGGAGGCTTAGCCTCCCCCAGCCTCCATTACACGCCACCCATGAGGCCCCTTTGAGGGTGACAGGCAGGGGAGGGGGAAGTTGTGGGGGTGACACAGCCAGGGAGAGGGGGCCCTGTGGCGGTGGCACAAGCAGGGTGAGGGTGCGCTGTGGGGGTGACTTAGCCAGGGAGGGGGCACTCTGGGGGTGACAGGCAGGGAGGAGAGGGAGCTCCAGAGGTGACACCGGCAGGGGGAGGGGGCGTTCTGGGGTGACAGGGAGGGAAGACTGGAGGATGACTCTGGGAGCAGGGCACTGGGAGTGACAGGCAGTGGGAGGGAGAAACTATGCAGGTTGCAAAGGGAGCAGGAGACTGTAGTGGGGTGACACAGGGCACAGGAGGGGGCAGTAATTTAGGTGGTGGCACAAGCAGTGGGAGCTGGATACTAGAGGGGTGACACAGGCCATGGGAGTGGGGTAATATAGGAGGTGACACAGGCAGCAGGATCAGGGCAATATTGTGGGGTGTCACAGGGAGCAGGGTTGTACTGTGGAGAGCAACAGAGTTGCAGCCAGGGAGCAGGTGTAATTATTGGGTTCCTCTGAACCCAAAACTCCTAGGGTGCCAGTAGCCTTCAGCAGCTAGGCCTTGTAGCCCAGCCTTGGAGGGTCCCATACCCACTCAGGCATGTGGCTAAGGGAAAGGGTTTTACTAGGATGGCAGGGAAGGGGCGAAGGTGCAAATACCCAGGTACAGAGGCTTAAACGGTTACAGTTCAAACTGAGCAATAGCAGTACGTGAATGGGGCTTTTAAAGCCTCGTGCCTGGGGTGCCCTCTCCATCCAGTCTCTATTCCAGCAAATAAGCATTTGGGGGTTACCAAGCCAGGCTTCGTTCATGACTCTCGTAGGGCCACTCTGCACTGGCTCCCTGGCCAGCTTCTGTCACTCCATATAAGGCACACACAGACCTGCACCCAGCTGTGATGTCCAGCAGTCACAGCCGGTTCCACAAACAGCTCTGTCCCCTTACCTGGCCTGGGGGAGGGTATGCGCCATGGGGCGTTGTAGTCCTCGTCTTTGTAGCTCCATTGCACAGGATTGTACCACAGGGAGCAGCACGGGGATGGCACAGGGAGCTCGGTTGTACCCCGGGGAGCAGCAGGGGGAATGGCACAGGGGGCTTGGTCGTACCCTGGGGAGCAGCAGGGTCATGGCACAGGGGGACAGGTTGTACCCTGGGGAGCAGCAGGGGGAATGGCACAGGGGGCCGGGTTTTACCCTGGGGAGCAGCAGCGGGAATGGCACAGGGGGCTGGGTCGTACCCCGGGGAGCAGCAGGGGGAATGGCACAGGGGGCTGGGTCGTACCCTGGGGAGCAGCAGGGTCATGGCACAGGGGGCCGGGTTTTACCCTGGGGAGCAGCAGGGGGAATGGCACAGGGGGCCGGGTTTTACCCTGGGGAGCAGCAGGGGGAATGGCACAGGGGGCCGGGTTTTACCCTGGGGAGCAGCAGCGGGAATGGCACAGGGGGCTGGGTCGTACCCCGGGGAGCAGCAGGGGGAATGGCACAGGGGGCTGGGTCGTACCCTGGGGAGCAGCAGGGGGAATGGCACAGGGAGCTGGTTGTGCCCTGGGGAGCAGCAGAGGGAATGGCACAGGGGGCTGGGTCGTACCCTGGGGAGCAGCAGGGGGAATGGCACAGGGAGCCGGTTGTGCCCTGGGGAGCAGCAGAGGGAATGGCACAGGGGGCTGGGTCATACCCTGGGGAGCAGCAGAGGGAATGGCACAGGGGGCCGGGTCGTACCCTGGGGAGCAGCAGGGGGAATGGCACAGGGGGCTGGGTCGTACCCTGGGGAGCAGGAGGCTCATGGCACAAGGAGCCAGGTCGTACCCTGGGGAGCATGAGGGTCATGGCACAGGGAGCAGGGGCACAATGTCATCATTTTAATTTCCAAAGTGGCCTCTAATCATCGCCTTTATTTCAGGGTCTCTTGTGTTTGCACTCAGGTCAACTCTGCATGCCCAGCTGTGTGTGTGAATTAGGAGTGTCTGACTCTCCTGAATTGCATGTGCAGATGTCAGCGTTTGGGGGCATGGAACATTTGCAAGCCCAAAATTTCTGATTGACACCATTTGGCAGGGTAGGTGGAGAGAGGCTGGGGCTGCATATCGGGTGCCATGGGGGGCACCTCACCCTACCTCTGCAGTTCCAGTCTCTGGCCACATTCTCCTCACATGGCTAAAAATCAGACACCATAACCCAGGCCCACCTATAAACAATATAACCAGGGCAGCTCTTCTGTCTTCTCAGCTCCCTGTCCCACAGCAACCCCCTCCTCTGCCCTGATGTGAGCGAGGCCATTGGGAAGGTTCTGAGCCTAACTGTGCTTGGCGTGAGTCCTTCCCAGCTGGGGCTGCCTCTCAGATCTCCAACTGGGAAGTCACACTAGTGCTGGGGGTCCTTACCTGAGGAGGGCGTGTATGACAGAGCAGCATTAATGACCTGTGCTCTCTGTGAGATGGATCTGAGCCATTCCTCTTGGTTCCCATTCGGGGTGTTGATGGGTCACTGAGAATCCTGGTGAAGAAGGAGCTCCAGCTGTTGCTGCTGGGATATGTGTGCATCACTCCCACACTAATCAACACTCCCAGAAATAACACTGCCTGCCACAGTCATGCTGCACCTTGCCATGATAACACCATGGGAACAGGGGAGACAGAGCCAGCCAGCAGGGACAGAGCAGTCTTGGAGCAAAGTAGAAGGAAAGGGAAAGGAATTTGTTATCTGCAGGGAGGGGGTTGGTAGCTAATCTTTTCACAGATTCATAGACTTTAAGGCCGGAAGGGACCGTTCTGATGTTGTCTGGCCTGCTGCATAACAGGCTGCATGCGGAATGCTACTCAGTCACATTCATTGGCAAGAACCCAGAACAAAATGAGCAGGTGTTCTAGCAAGTTTCCCTCAGAACCTCTACCAAGAAACTCATCTTTGAGTTGCAAGATTCCTGCTAGGCCAGTGTGTGAGCCCCTTCTAAGCAGAAGATACCACTGGTTCTGTAAATGCTCTGCGTCTGTTTTCTGAAGTGGTGAAATGGGTGGGATTAGAAAAACTGCAGGATAAAACCTGTGCAACTCATTCCCTTGTGGCTTAATCCGGCCTCACAGTATTCTTCTCACCACTTACTTAGGGCGAGTAATTGGGACATTTAAAACAGAAACAGTTTTTCCACGAACATCAGAAGTGAAGGGCAGGAGATTTCAGGCTGAGGGGGATCTAGTATGACAGTTTTGCAAGGATGCCCTAACCCATGTAAACCAGATCTTCAGAGAAGGTCCAGAGAATTGACCCACTGTGCCTCTAGAGACCCTTTGACAAGGGGCAGTAGAGATGAGTGCTGGGGTTACTGCATTTCCTAGCTGGAGCATTGTCCAGTGATTCAGACAATTGAGTCATACAGTGGAATTCGGGTTGGATGTCAACAAACAAGCATTGCACTGATTAGCATAAGACCTGGTCAGGATCAGCTAGGGCTGCTGTAAGAGGGAGATAAGGCCAGAAGAGGTGGGTTCATGCACCAGTAACGCGGTATCTTTGGGACCTTGCTGTCTATGTTTGGCCAATATTTTTCACCAGCATATTATTTTGCCTGGTTTTGCTCTTCCTCTTGTTCTGGTGTAGGAATGTTCAGAGCTGAGCTGAACGGAGGTGCTGAAAGACAAACTGCTCAGGGTCACCTCATGTTAAAATGCACAGGAACTGTGCATACAGACAGACCTGAATGATTTCCTCATAGCTAGGGGAACACATAACTAGTCTCCTGAATCCATCTGTCCTGTCCCCAGGCTTGATTCTTCCCTCACTTAGTCTGGTTTGGCCCTGGTGTAATACCATTGACTCCAGTGGAGTTACTTCTGGTTTACACTGGGGTGAGAGGCGGCTTGGGCCCCAAATAAAGGTAGCAAGAAAGGCAGAGAGGAGCATAACCTTTTGCCTGTGGATTGATTACATTTCCCTATATTTCCCCCACGCAGATGACTACGCAGGCAGGTCAAAAGTTTTCTATTCCATCCCCAAGTTTTTGTAAGTCAAGCCCAGCCCTCTCGGAGGTAAAGCAGCCTCCATCCTATGCGGATGCAGTGAAGCAGGTAACTGCATGGTTTTTATTTTCTACAGGAATAGGTTTTACCATTTTGATCTTGTTCTATTTTGATTGAGTTTTATGGAAGTAGCAGCTGTGGCGATTACAGCACATCGCCTGGTCTGTGAGTGAAGCAGGCACATTGGATGTGTACGAGAAATAGCTTGAACTGACATTTTAAGCCTAAGTGCACAAAAGGCATTAGGTGCCTAGAAGATCACTGTGATCCACAAAGCCTGAGTTGGGTGCCCAGGGTCCCTGTCCATTGAATGGGAAGAGTGAGGCACCTTAGACTGCAATCCACAAAAGCCAGCACACTAGGCATGAGCTAGCCAATGGGAGAGGCCAATGACAGGGGTACATGGTCAGAGGTAGGTGCAAATGCTCTCTTGGCACTCAGTGCCTGTGCTGTCAGCAAGAATCCCAGAGGGAAGGAGAACAATGATAACCCCAGAACTGTCAGCCTAGCGGTTAGGGGTCTTACCAGGGATGTGGAAAGCTTTCCCCACCCCTGTTCAAGTCCTACTGCTATCTGAAGGGGGTATTCTTTTGTGTGAGCTCACCTGAGGCCCCGGCCGGTAGAGGTGGGTAGCCTCTGAGTGTGCCTGTCAGACAGGGTCCCGCATGTGACTTAGGCGGCCAAGCACCGCTCTTCCCCCAGTTTGTGAATTTGCTCCGGGGCGTAGGTGGGATGCCCACAGGGGGCCAGGTGCACATGCCCAACGGCAGGAACACAGGCACTAGGGAACTTTTACTGCAAACTATTAGGCGCTGAGTAACCCTAGGCACCTATGGGAGCAGCTGGAGTTTTGTGCATTGCAGTGCTCCAGAAACTGGGCCTTAGCTGCCTAACCCCTGTTGTGCATCCAGGCGTTAGCTGCTAAACAATTGTCTCAGTGTGACAGAAAAGCATCAGACTTGATTTGACTTGAATACTGTGCTGGTGAAGGTGCTAGGCTGACAGCTCTGCAGACTGATGCCCTGGTCAAGCAGAGCAGAAGGGGCTAGTGATACGGAGAGCTCCAGTTTTTGGTGCCCAAGTTGAGACACCTCAAATGGATGTGAGCTCCAAGCGGGTGGGGGCGCTCAACACTGTTTGGAAACTTGGCCCCTTTGAAGTGTCCCGACTTGGGCACACCAAATCACTAGTCACTTTGGAAAATCTTGGCTCCTGTAGTTAGACCCAGAGCAAGTACAAGTTTGGCCTGCTCTGCCCCCTGCAAGAGTGCCTCAGCCTTGTGCCTGAGGTGGAGGGGGTAGCTCAGTCTCCGTAGTCCGTTTCATCCCTGGCATCTCATGAGACTGCAATCAGGGTGCCACTTAGTGCCAGCTGTGATGATGAATAGTAGTTCCATTGGTAACTAGACTGAGACCACCAAACTCATCCTACGTGGGCCATTGGATAGCACTAAGTATTGGCATATAATGGCTGGGGGACAAGGAGTCATTTTGTATTTAAATCAAAGGAAACAACAAGGAAAGTGCATTTCATCAGCAAGGCTCAGCTGGACAGCAGGGGGATGAGGGCATGGGGGAGCAGGCATCTTCTGGGGCAAGCACTGAGTGTGCTGGGCACAAGAGTCCCAAGGAGACTGTGTGCACCCAACTTGGTCCTCAGGCTCCTGAAGCCCAGCTGCAAAGCAGAGGCTGATTTAAATGGTTGTAATAGATGGCTGTGCAGCGACTATGGAGCCTATGAGTTCAGTTCTACCTGCAGGGAGGGGACAGAGACCAGCTCATTGCTCACTAGCCACAGCAAATTAGGAAATCGGGAGCCAAGCACATCCACACTGCATGGAGAGTCCTCTTGGTCCCAGGGATTCCCTTTGTCTTCCCCGTCTCTGGATGCCAATCCCGGTCACACGTTGGGGTTTCAGCATACTCTTCAGCATAGCATGGGATCTCACTTTTCCAGCACTCTAGGACTAGCAAAGCTGCATCTTGTGCTCTGGCCCCTGGCCTGAGAAACCGCTTCTAACCCCCTGCTCTCCTCTTGTGGTGTTTTGCTGCAGCAGATGACTCGAAGTCAGCAAATGGACGAGCTCCTGGATGTGCTGATTGAGAGTGGAGGTAGGCAGAGATTTGATACCTTACGCACAGTGCCCTTGCTGGAAAAGCATGCTCAGCGCCGTGGTGACCGTGAGAGCCCCATTGGAGCAGCCTCTTTGAGGCTGACATCTTGCATTGGCTTTCCCTGAGGAAGGAATGGCTGAGGATGGTTTTAAAGCTTTGTTTTCCATTACACAAGTGGAGCAGTGCGTTGGAGGCACCCTGCACATGTCCACCACTGCTGGGGAGCTTTGCTTTTAACAAATCCTCATGTACATTACTGTAACCACTTTCCTGTGGAGAGCTTGTCCTGTGGTTATCAGCCATACCCATTCCCTAGAGAGAGAGCACCGCCCACACCCGTTCCCTAGAGAGAAAGCACTGCCCGTACCCATTCCCTAGAGAGCACCGCCCACGCCCATTCCCTAGAGAGAGAGCACCGCCCGCATCCGTTCCCTAGAGAGAGAGCACCGCCCACGCCCATTCCCTAGAGATAGAGCACCGCCCGCGCCCATTCCCTAGAGAGAGCACTGCCCATGCCCGTTCCCTAGAGAGAGAGCACCGCCCGCACCCGTTCCCTAGAGAGGAAGCACCGCCCGTGCCTGTTCCCTAGAGAGAGAGCACCGCCCACGCCCGTTCCCTAGAGAGAGAGCACCGCCCACGCCCATTCCCTAGAGAGAGAGAGCACCGCCCACGCCCATTCCCTAGAGAGAAAGCACCGCCCGTACCCATTCCCTAGAGAGCACCGCCCACGCCCATTCTCTAGAGAGAGATCACCGCCTGCACCCGTTCCCTACAGAGAGAGAGCACCGCCCACGCCCGTTCTCTAGAGAGCACGACCCACGCCCGTTCCCTAGAGAGAGAGCACCGCCCGCGCCCGTTCCCTAGAGAGAGCACTGCCCATGCCCGTTCCCTAGAGAGGAAGCACCGCCCGCATCCATTCCCTAGAGAGAGAGCACCGCCCGCACCCGTTCCCTAGAGAGGAAGCACCGCCCGCACCCGTTCCTAGAGAGAGAGCACTGCCTGCGCCCATTCCCTACAGAGAGATCACCGCCCTTGCCCATTCCCTAGAGAGAGAGCACCGCCTGTGCCCGTTTCCTAGAGAGAGAGCACCACCCACGCCTGTTCCCTAGAGAGCACCACCCACGCCTGTTCCCTAGAGGGAGAGAGCACCGCCCGCATCCGTTCCCTAGAGAGAGAGAGCACCGCCCTTGCCCGTTCCCTAGAGAGAGAGCACCGCCCGCACCCGTTCCCTAGAGAGAGAGCACCGCCTGCATCCGTTCCCTAGAGAGAGAGCACCGCCTGCATCCGTTCCCTACAGAGAGATCACCGCCCTTGCCCATTCCCTAGAGAGAGAGCACCGCCTGTGCCCGTTCCCTTGAGAGAGAGCACCGCCCTTGCCCGTTCCCTAGAGAGAGAGCACCGCCCTTGCCCGTTCCCTAGAGAGAGAGCACCGCCCGCATCCGTTCCCTAGAGAGAGAGCACCGCCCGCGCCCGTTCCCTAGAGAGAGAGCACCGCCCGCGCCCGTTCCCTAGAGAGAGAGCACCGCCCGCGCCCGTTCCCTAGAGAGAGAGCACCGCCCGCGCCCGTTCCCTAGAGAGAGAGCACCGCCCGCGCCCGTTCCCTAGAGAGAGAGCACCGCCCGCGCCCGTTCCCTAGAGAGAGAGCACCGCCCTTGCCCGTTCCCTAGAGAGAGAGCACCGCCCTTGCCCGTTCCCTAGAGAGAGAGCACCGCCCTTGCCCGTTCCCTAGAGAGAGAGCACCGCCCTTGCCCGTTCCCTAAAGAGAGAGCACCGCCTGCACCCGTTCCCTAGAGACAGAGCACTGCCTGTGACCGTTCCCTAGAGAGAGAGCACCGCCCGCGCCCGTTCCTTAGAGAGCTCTGTCTGTGCCCATTCCCCACAGAGAACAATGATCCTGTGATGCTTTCTCAGGGGGGCCCAGAGCTGTTAGTCACTGTGTGACCCCTCTGCTCCAGCTAGAGAGAGATTTGCTGGTGCTAAGTTGCTACCCATGCCAAACAAACTTCTCGGGGCTCTGTCAGCCCTTACTTTGCCTTACAGGTAACACTTGTGCACTGCAGTTCCTGAGCCCCCTCAGAAACCATTCCCCTGGAGCACCCAGCCCCTGCCATTGGCGACTCACAGAAATTATCTTGCTATCTCCAACTAAGAATTCACGCTTTGCTTAGTATTACAGCCCAGAGGTCTTCATATGATCTAACAGAGAGGTTTATTAAGAAAGATCGAGATTTCAATGATATAAAGAAGGGTAATGAACCCAGAAATGGTTACAAATAAAACAGAGTGTAACACACTTCTAAGAGACAAACATAACTTTAGCAGGTGAAAATCTTGGTCTCAGATAAGCAGCTTACCTAAAGCAACCTCTCAGCATCACCAGCCACCAGGGCCAGGATCCAGCTTTCATGGATACAAAAAGTGCTGTCCTATTTGCTCAACAAAGGGGGACACCCTTCTTACAGTCCAGTAAGCCTTGGCACTGTATCCTTTGGAAGTGTGCCCCCGGATAAAGGTCTTCTCTGCTGTTTCCTCTCCCGGGAGCTGAAGCCATGCAGCTTTCTTAGCCTATTAACATGTTCGTCCCTTTTGCCTCCGATGCAAATGTAATTCCCATTGACTTAGGCTTGCTTTACATCTGAGACCTATGCAGCCAGGTAAAGCAACATTCCTTTGTCTGTGTTGATAACCTCTGTTATCAGCCCTGCCCAGTTACCTAGTGTAAACCTATTTTTAGCACATACATACAACTTCTTGAAGAACACCTGTACAGACATCTCATGATGCTTATGCTGACCAGTAGAATATAAGCTTTCATTTGATACCTCATATGACAGTCTTTAGAGATAAATACTATACCAGCCATGTGCTGGTTACAATGACTCTGTCGGGCCTGGCAGGTATTGCTGACACAGAGCAGTGAACCACTAATGGCTTTTGAGTCACACAGTGCCCATTCCCCACACTCATTTACCACGGCCATGTCTAGGCCAAGCATTGCCTAGGCCCATCCCTTTGGGGAACACTAATTATGCCCCTTGCCCACACATACGAGCTACGAAGATGCATTATCTGCTCTGATGATGGCCTACAGGGCCATTGTCTGTACCCTGTCCATATGCCAGTGCCTATTGAGAAAGCATCATTGATGCTTAGCTGTCAGTTGGCTTCCATACTAGGTAATCAAACTTTAAAAGCATCTCCTGTCACTCGCTCCTTAGATGGGTTGGCTCCGTGTTCTCGGGCATTGCTGATTATAGCGTTCCATGAGTAGGCCTTGTGGTGACTTTGGAAGCTGAGCAGTTGAGGGCTGGTACTAGCAGAGCCCTGTATGACATGGACAAACCAGACCATTCTGGGGTGATTTGACAAGAAAGCCAAGGACCCAGGTGTCCTGTTTACAAAGGGTCAGAGCAACATTCTGATCCTGAGTCACCCTGAGCCTGAGAGTCAGTTGGGCCATCCACTCAGTGCCGCACTTTCCCCACATACCCTGGGCTGGCTCTCCTTTCACCAGTGAGACCATGCTGATCCGTGTCAGTAGCAACAGTCCCAGTGCACTCTCTGTCCCAGCACGGCCGAGAGCTAACTGGGTCTCTTAGCAGAGGGTTGTTGCAAGGAGGCAGTAGAAGGAGGACAGTGTGATGGGTTTTCAGATGTCTCTGGGGAACTCCTCCCATGCACAGCGGCATGTATTGGAAAATCAAACTCATGGGCAGTGTAGGCTGGCATCCTTGGCGGCAGCATGACTGCAGATAAGAGGATAAATAGTACAGGGCTAAGCCAGGAAGAGCCTTGCAACTGAAGACGGGCAGTTTGTGTTTGATAAGCTGGAGAAAAGGGAGCTGGTGGATGGATGTGAAGTGTGTGTGTGGGGTAAATGGTGCAGGGAGGAAGGAGGTCTTGTTGGAAGATGTCCGTTTTTGCACTGATAAGGTTGGGGGAACCCTGAGAGGAACAAAACGGTGGGGTAGGCTCTGAGGGAAAGCAGGTAGTCAAAGCATGTGGCCAGTGCAGATGGCTCAGGCTGTTACATGGCGTGGGTCTAATCTCTCCATTTCCTTTTGCAAACAGAAATGCCAGCCATTGCCAAAGAAGATCGTTCCTGCCTCCAGAAAGTACCTCAGATAACGGTGTCTTCAGGGAACACCAGCACTTCACTTCCAAAGGCCTCTGCTCCGTTTGAACATGTTTCCTCAGCCCAACTCTCATTTGACCACTGCACAAGCAGCAATGACACTCACCTTGAAGTCTTATTAAATTCCCAGAGTCCCCTGGGAAAGGTCAGCGAGATCCCCCTCCTGAAAATGGGCGGTGAGGAGTCTCACTTTGAAGGGCTGATGGATGGGTTTTCCAGCAAAGTTGCAGATGAACTTCTGACATCTCAGGAGATTCCTCTCTCGCCCATGGAGACCCAGCTGTCACCCTCCTCTGGTGAAGGCTCCGGTTTACAAATGAGTTTCACTGAATCGCCCTGGGAAACGATGGAATGGCTGGATCTTACCCCACCTAGCTCAGCCACTGGCTTTGGCTCTTTCACCACCACCGGGCCCAGTCTCTTCAATATAGATTTCCTAGATGTTACTGATCTCAGCTTAAACACCACCATGGACCTTCACTTACAGCAGTGGTGAAAGGTGGGGGCACTACAGATGGGAATGTACAGCAAAAGCAGCCAACCACAAGTCCTTTCATTAAACAACAGAACCAACAGGAACTGAGTCCTGGCCCAAAGGGCTAATGTGCGAACCAGTCAGGGGAAACTGGATTTTTCCCAATACATAATTCCTGTCCTTTTTCAGTGACTAAGAATTGTCAGCACAATGACGCTGAGCCTTTATGTTTCACACCTATGTGGCTATTGATGCCTTTTAAAAATTAGACTTCTCTAAAACATTTTTTTATACTTTTTCAGTTTTAGCAGCCATTCACATGAGAACTGGAGTAGCTCGTGACATATTGTGTGGAAAAGAGACCTCACCTGGGAGGAAGCATGAAAGCATCCAGAACAGGGTCCAAGGCATTGCTACCGAAAGCTGCCTCATCTCCTTTAAGAAATACTGCACGGCACATCTTAGCCATGGAGAAAGGCCCAGTTTGGTCAGAAGTATTGTGGGTAGCTAGTGCCATGCTGTCTGCCCACCACAGTGACAAAACACACTGCACTGTACAGCCAGGTCCACCTCGCTCTGCTTCCAGTCTCCATTCCAATTAGTCATTGATCAAAAATGGTTTTGAAGCAAAGTCCCCATAGCACAGACAGCTGCTGTCCAGTCAAGGGCAGAGAGTTGTGCCATGTCAGAGATGTGCCAGAACTCATGTGAGCACATCTCATATGGTCACTTTTAGTGAGTGAAAGCCAAGGCGTGTTCCATGCTGCACAGTTACATTTTATAATTTGACCTCAAAGAAGCCCCCACCACAGATGTCCTGATACCTGACTCCAGCTGCTCAGGTTGCTCATAGAACTACTGAAAGAACCTGATGCACTGACAGAGCTGTCAATTTCCTACTAATGTGGTATAAGTAACTGGTGTGGTATAAATATGTCTCCAGCAGGGGACAAGGAGTATGTTGAACCAGGAAGTAAACAAACAGAAGCTCTGGGGGGAATCCCTTGCACTTTTCTCTGCAGTATAAGAAATCTGAGGATTGAACCTCTCCTGAACCCTGAACTTGCAGGGAACCCTGAGGGTGGGGGAGAGCCACAGAAATTCAATTGCAATAAATAGCCCCTCCTGTGTGTTCCCCAAGAAATGCAATGGGTCAGAACAGGCCCTTAATTGTGGCTGGAGTTTGTGTGACCATCTGCTTGTGCAGTCTATGCTCCCTATGCCAGCCCTCCTCCCTGCCATCCCTCTCCCCTTCGCGCCTCTCTCCCTCCATTTTCTGAGTTTACTGCTGCCCCACCAGTTGCTCTGCTCAGAGCAAGGTCATCCAGAGAACAGCTGTGAATCCACAAGGCTAGAGGAGCTCGTTCTTCCCAGTTCATCAGAGATGGATGCTTTGCTGCAGCACTGGCTGCAGTAGGAAACCACCTGCCTTTCTCCTCTGAATCATGGTGCAATATTGTTCACTGGGGTCCCCGGTGACAAACGGCCATCTTGTCACCATTTGGCTTCCACCAAAGAATCTGATGTCTACTGTTTTAGGGATGCATCTACGTTTTTAGGAATTACCTGTCAGCTGTTTTGCAAAAGAAAATATTGTTGCTGACAAAGATTGTTAAAATATTTACAGCCCGCGTGTATTTAATATTTGTGTTACTGGAAGGGCAGCACACTGGCCATGCAGTCATTTGGGGAAGAGCCCAGTGCAAAGGGACTGTGGGGGGGACGGGACACTCCCATGTGGGCAACTTGCTGAAGATTTGTTGGAGCCTGAGGAGGAGTCTCTGCAACCCTCTTTGGCCTCAGTTGATGAGGTATTATGTTGTTGCATGTTGTATAAAGAACATGTTAGTAGCTTTTTAAAGTCACTATTTAAAGCACCACTTTTCTATTGTACAAATGTTCACCAGACACTGGTAGCTAGAACAATCACAAGTTGCAATTTGTTAAAAGAATTTCTTTTTTTATAAGTGAGCGATTTTAGAAACCATTCCATGGTGAATTTTAATAGCACTTGAATCCAGACTAGTTTAGCTGCTGCACTGCCTAAATGTACAGGGCTTCCCAGGTAGTTTTCTCCTCTCGACAAATGTATTTCCTTATTTAAAGTGATGCTGTCAACTTAAAACTTATAAACAGACACGTTTCCTCAGCTATGTTACCAACAACACCTTCATTATTAAATACCCTCTTGTCTTGTCACTCTCTCTGCTCTCAGATTGCTGCTTCATTTTGCTCAGCTGGGACAAGGACAGCCACTGAATTCAGTGTTCAGTTTGTGACAGGTTCCCCCCGGGGTGCCACCTGGAACTGAGGTACCACTAAGCCCCTTGACCCACCAACCTGGGCTCTCTCTCACACTGTGCTGTGGTCACAAGCTGCAAAGCCCTCCAGCCTGCACTTTCATCAGCATTCACACACATAGGGACACACCCAGCTGCAGTTACACGCAGGCTCTCTAACCACCAGCTTCCCAGCCTAGGACCCCAGAGCAATACGATCCTGCCCTGGTCAAATCTGGTCAGTGTATGGGTTTAATATCTGGTCTGCCTCTCCCTCAATGTGAAGAGAACAGTGCACACTTGTGGTAAGCAGAGATTTTCCCCAAGCACTCCAGTCAAAGCTTACTGCTTTGGATTAAAACATAAAATAAGTTTTTAACTACAAAAGATAGATTTTCATAGAATCATAGAATATCAGGGTTGGAAGGGACCTCAGGAAGTCATCTAGTCCAACCCCCTGCTCAAAGCAGGACCAATCCCCAATTAAATCATCCCAGCCATGGCTTTGTCAAGCCTGACCTTAAAAACTTCTAAGGAAGGAGATTCTACCACCTCCCTAGGTAACGCATTCCAGTGTTTCACCACCCTCCTAGTGAAAAAGTTTTTCCTAATATCCAACCTAAACCTCCCCCACTGCAACTTGAGACCATTACTCCTTGTCCTGTCCTCTTCTACCACTGAGAATAGTCTAGAACCATCCTCTCTGGAACCACCTCTCAGGTAGTTGAAAGCAGCTATCAAATCCCCCCTCATTCTTCTCTTCTGCAGACTAAACAATCCCAGTTCCCTCAGCCTCTCCTCATAAGTCATGTGTTCCAGACCCCTAATCATTTTTAAGGAGTACTTGTGGCACCTTAGAGACTAACCAATTTATTTGAGCATGAGCTTTCGTGAGCTACAGCTCACTTCATCAGATGTAGCTCACGAAAGCTCATGCTCAAATAAATTGGTTAGTCTCTAAGGTGCCACAAGTACTCCTTTTCTTTTTGCGAATACAGACTAACACGGCTGTTCCTCTGAAACTAATCATTTTTGTTGCCCTTCGCTGGACTTTCTCCAATTTATCCACATCCTTCTTGTAGTGTGGGGCCCAAAACTGGACACAGTACTCCAGATGAGGCCTCACCAATGTCGAATAGAGGGGGACGATCACGTCCCTCGATCTGCTCGCTATGCCCCTACTTATACATCCCAAAATGCCATTGGCCTTCTCGGCAACAAGGGCACACTGCTGACTCATATCCAGCTTCTCGTCCACTGTCACCCCTAGGTCCTTTTCCGCAGAACTGCTGCCTAGCCATTCGGTCCCTAGTCTGCAGCTGTGCATTGGGTTCTTCCGTCCTAAGTGCAGGACCCTGCACTTATCCTTATTGAACCTCATCAGATTTCTTTTGGCCCAATCCTCCAATTTGTCTAGGTCCCTCTGTATCCTATCCCTGCCCTCCAGCGTATCTACCACTCCTTCCAGTTTAGTATCATCCGCAAATTTGCTGAGAGTGCAATCCACACCATCCTCCAGATCATTTATGAAGATATTGAACAAAACCGGCCCCAGGACCGACCCCTGGGGCACTCCACTTGACACCGGCTGCCAACTAGACATGGAGCCATTGATCACTACCCGTTGAGCCCGACAATCTAGCCAACTTTCTACCCACCTTATAGTGCATTCATCCAGCCCATACTTCTTTAACTTGCTGACAAGAATACTGTGGGAGACCGTGTCAAAAGCTTTGCTAAAGTCAAGAAACAATACATCCACTGCTTTCCCTTCATCCACAGAACCAGTAATCTCTTCATAGAAGGCGATTAGATTAGTCAGGCATGACCTTCCCTTGGTGAATCCATGCTGACTGTTCCTGATCACTTTCCTCTCATGTAAGTGCTTCAGGATTGATTCTTTGAGGACCTGCTCCATGATTTTTCCGGGGACTGAGGTGAGGCTGACTGGCCTGTAGTTCCCAGGATCCTCCTTCTTCTCTTTTTTAAAGATTGGCACTACATTAGCCTTTTTCCAGTCATCCGGGACTTCCCCCGTTCGCCACGAGTTTTCAAAGATAATGGCCAATGGCTCTGCAATCACAGCCGCCAATTCCTTCAGCACTCTCGGATGCAACTCGTCCGGCGCCATGGACTTGTGCACGTCCAGCTTTTCTAAATAGTCCCTAACCACCTCTTTCTCCACAGAGGGCTGGCCATCTGTTCCCCATGTTGTGATGCCCAGCGCAGCAGTCTGGGAGCTGACCTTGTTCGTGAAGACAGAGGCAAAAAAAGCATTGAGTACATTAGCTTTTACCACATCCTCTGTCACTAGGTTGCCTCCCTCATTCATTAAGGGGCCCACTCTTTCCTTGGCTTTCTTCTTGTTGCCAACATACCTGAAGAAACCCTTCTTGTTACTCTTGACATCTCTCGCTAGCTGCAGCTCCAGGTGCGATTTGGCCCTCCTGATTTCATTTCTACATGCCCGAGCAATATTTTTATACTCTTCCCTGGTCATATGTCCAACCTTCCACTTCTTGTAAGCTTCTTTTTTATGTTTAAGATCCGCTAGGATTTCACCGTTAAGCCAAGCTGGTCGCCTGCCATATTTACTATTCTTTCGACACATCGGGATGGTTTGTCCCTGTAACCTCAACAGGGATTCCTTGAAATACAGCCAGTTCTCCTGGACTCCTTTCCCCTTCATGTTAGTCCCCCAGGGGATCCTACCCATCTGTTCCCTGAGGGAGTCGAAGTCTGCTTTCCTGAAGTCCAGGGTCCGTATCCTGCTGCTTACCTTTCTTCCCTGTGTCAGGATCCTGAACTCAACCAACTCATGGTCACTGTCTCCCAGATTCCCATCCACTTTTGCTTCCCCCATTAATTCTTCCCGGTTTGTGAGCAGCAGGTCAAGAAAAGCTCCCCCCCTAGTTGGCTCCTCTAGCACTTGCGCCAGGAAATTGTCCCCTACGCTTTCCAAAAACTTCCTGGATTGTCTATGCACCGCTGTATTGCTCTCCCAACAGATATCAGGAAAATTAAAGTCACCCATGAGAACCAGGGCATGCGATCTAGTAGCTTCTGCGAGCTGCCGGAAGAAAGCCTCATCCACCTCATCCCCCTGGTCCGGTGGTCTATAGCAGACTCCCACCACTACATCACTCTTGTTGCTCCCACTTCTAAACTTAATCCAGAGACACTCAGGTTTTTCTGCAGTTTCGTACCGGAGCTCTGAGCAGTCATACTGCTCCCTTACATACAGTGCTACTCCCCCACCTTTTCTGCCCTGCCTGTCCTTCCTGAACAGTTTATAACCATCCATGACAATACTCTAGTCATGTGAGTTATCCCACCAAGTCTCTGTATTCCAATCAAGTCATAATTCCTTGACATCACCAGGACCTCCAGTTCTCCCTGCTTGTTTCCAAGGCTTTGTGCATTTGTATATAAGCACTTGAGATAACCTGCTGATCTCCCCTCATTCTCAGTATGAGGCAGGAGCCCTCCCCTCACAGACATTCCTGCCTGTGCTTCCTCCCGGTATCCCGCTTTCCCACTTACCTCAGGGCTTTGGTCTCCTTCCCCCGGTGAACCTAGTTTAAAGCCCTCCTCACTGGGTTAGCCAGCCTGCTCGCAAAGATGCTCTTCCCTCTCTTCGTAAGGTGGAGCCCGTCTCTGCCCAGCACTCCTCCTTCATGGAACACCATCCCATGGTCAAAGAATCCAAAGCCTTCTCTCTGACACCACCTGCGTAGCCATTCGTTGACTTCCACGATTCGACGGTCCCTACCCAGGCCTTTTCCTTCCACAGGGAGGATGGACGAGAACACCACTTGCGCCTCAAACTCCTTTATCCTTCTTCCCAGAGCCACGTAGTCCGCAGTCATTTTAAGTGATCATATGTGATAGCAAACAGAGCAAAGCAGATTACCTAGTAAATAAACAAAACGCAAACTAAGTCTAAGATACTAGAAAGATAGAATATGAATTAGCAAATTCTCACCCGGCCTGATGGGACAAGCAGGCTGCAGATTCTTATGGGACAAGCTGCACTTGCATTGCAGCTCGGAAGCCCCAGGTCTCTCATACACAAACTATAAATCCCTTTAGCCTGAGTCCAGCACTTCCCCCAGTTCAATCTTTGTTCCTCAGTGTTTCCAAGTGTCTTCTTGTGTGGAGAGTGAAGAACCACAGATGATGTCACTCCCTGTCTTATATAGCTTTAGCATATGGTGGGAGCCCTTTGTTTCAAAACTTGATTCCCAAACCAGTTTGTGGAAAAATGCTGCCATCCCAAGGTGGAGTCCAGAATCATGTTTTCCTGGTCTTATGTCCTTGTAGAGTCATATCAGCCATTACTTACAGGCTATCTGAAGCATTCTCAGGAAGGCTTATTGTTTTCCCTAATGGCTCATTGCCCTGAATAGGCCCTTCCCAAAAAGCTATCTAGACTGAAAGCATCTTGTCTAGTGGGCATTACTGAGGTGTAACTACAATTGAAGTACAGATACATAGTTTTGTACAGGTTTTGTTCAATATCTTCATTAATGATCTGGAGGATGGCATGGATTGCACCCTCAGCAAGTTTGCAGATGACACTAAACTGGGAGGAGTGGTAGATACGCTGGAGGGTAGGGATAGGATACAGAGGGACCTAGACAAATTAGAGGCTTGGGCCAAAAGAAATCTGATGAGGTTCAACAAGGACAAGTGCAGAGTCCTGCACTTAGGAGAGAAGAATCCCATGCACTGCTACAGACTAGGGACCGAACGGCTAGGCAGCAGTTCTGCAGAAAAGGACCTAGGGGTTACAGTGGATGAGAAGCTGGATATGAGTCAACAGTGTGCCCTTGTTGCCAAGAAGGCTAACGGCATTTTGGGCTGTCTAAGTAGGAGCATTGCCAGCAGATCGAGGGACGGGATCATTCCCCTCTATTCGGCATTGCTGAGGCCTCATCTGGAGTACTGTGTCCAGTTTTGGGCCCCACACTGCAGGAAGGGTGTGAACACATGACTTATGAGGAGAGGCTGAGGGAACTGGGGTTATTTAGTCTGCAGAAGAGAAGAATGAGGGGGGATTTGATAGCTGCTTTCAGTTACCTGAAAGGGGGTTCCAAAAGGATGGATCTAGACTGTTCTCAGTGGTAGCAGATGATAGAACAAGGAGTAATGGTCTCAAGTTGCAGTGAGGGAGGTTAGGTTGGATATTAGGAAAAACTTTTTCACTAGGAGGGGGTGAAGCACTGGAATGGGTTACCCAGGGAGGTGGTGGAATCTCCATCCTTAGAAGGTTTTAAGGTCAGGCTTGACAAAGCCCTGGCTGGGATGATTTAGTTGGGGATTAGGTCCTGCTTTGAGCAGGGGATTGGACTAGATGACCTCCTGAGGTCCCTTCCAACCCTGATATTCTTTGATTCTATAGTCAGTATTTATAATCTCAGATACAAAAAGGATATATGCATACAAATAGGATAATCATATTCAGCAAATCATAACTTTTCCAATGACACTTGACATGACTTATCTTGTACAAAATGCATCATAATTATGCCATAACAATGTTGTAATAATATTACTATGATGAATATGCGTGCAGTGTCACACAGTTCACTATGAGCTTCTCAGGGGCTCAGCCTTAAGGGCTCTGTATTTATTTAAATTCCACATTTTCACTGTCAGGTTCATAACAAGCTAACTGAAGCATTTTTCTTGGTCTGAGGGTTGCAAGAGCTTTGGAGCTTTTAGAAAAGCTGATCTCTGGGTCAGATGTGAGTTATACTGTCCCATTAGAATGAAATGGCTGGTGCTCTCGAGGCTGGCCCAAACAGCTTTTGCTTTCCCAGCATGTTGTGGAAGCCTCAGAAGCTAAGCTTCTGGCACCCAGCATGACTAGCTTCTGCGTCAAATGTCTGCTGGACTCTCTCGACAGATCGAGCTGCGTTCTGTTATCCCCTGGCTTGCAGCAATGTACCAGTGGGGAGCCCTGCCTGCCAGCTTTGCCTGAGACTCCTAGCTTCCCGGGACTCTCAGGAACAAGCAGAATGGCACAGCTTTGCACATGAAACCAGCAAAGCCTGCTGGCTCGTTCCCAGGCCCAGCTAGAGAACGGATTGTCTGTTAGCACTGGTGCCATTTCTCTGATCATGGTGTACGTTGGAATACTGTGGTCTGATTGGATGATCATTTACTCATGTGAATAAATTAGCCAATCAGAATAAATCCTTTAATTATCAGGATTGTTACTATTATTGATAATAAAAAGCAAAAGTTTCTCTTGCAGATGCCGAGGCAATCTCTGAGACTTCTGCCTGTGCCTGGCTCTTCCAAGGAGACCTGAATTACTGTAGGGCTGCATTCAAAATGGGCCTTAGGCACCTAAATCTCAGGATCAGGCCTCACTAGGACTCACCAAGCCCCCATCCAGCTGCCCCCGAACCTGTAGGCGCCAAAACGCTCTTGGTGCCTGTTTGCAGAAGACTCTCTCTCAGAGCCCTTGGCTCTGTGCCTGTGCACTGCAGCCTCATGCTAGGCGTCTGGCGCTGCACGATCTGAGAGAAGCTAGGCATCCCCTGCCTACCCCAGCTGCAGGCCCAGAGCTCCCACAAAACAGCTGGGAGGGTGGGGGCAAGAAGGCGGAGCCTCACCTCCCCCGTAACTTGTAGCTCAGTGGTTAGCGCACAGACCAGGCATGTGGGAAATGCTGGTTCACACTCTCCTCTGCCTGAAGAGGGCTTTGCTGCCTCCTAGGGATATGCGCTAACCACCGAGCTACGGGGTACTCTGATGTGGGGAACCCCTCATTCTTGCCTGTTGAAGCTGCTCCACTGTGGCTAACTAATGAAAGACTCATTGGGCCCCAGAGAGGGAGCTCAAGCATGAGAATGGCTCTATAGCCTAGTGGTTAGCAGAGGCAGTGCTAGCCCATTGGGGGCCCAAAGCAGGAATAATTTTCACACACACACACACAACTGATAATAAATACCAAAGAGGGGCCTCTTGAGCTGCTTGGGGCCCTAACCAATTGCTTAGTCTGCTGATGCGCAGCACTGGCTCTGGTTAGAGCTCTCGCCTATGACATGGGAGCCCCTGCATCCAGTCCCCTTCTCCAATGCCTTTCCCTGGCGAGCAGAGACAGCTGCTAACTCTGCATGCTGGGGTTGTGGCTCCCATTCGTAGGTGCCTAACTCTCCCCAGGCATTGTCTAGGGAGGCTGAGTACCTCAGCTGGGCTGTGGGCTGGACGAGGCGCCTAACACTAGGGACTGCAGTGCTCACTCTGAGTCCCCTTTGTGGCACTAGCCCTCTCTGTCTATTCTGAACACCACACCCCTGCCAGAGCCATGAGCATCCCCTTCCCGTTACAGGATCCAGGACTCTCAGGGCTCTCTACGGCAGCCACCAGGCTCCCAGGAAGAAACAGGGGCTCTCGCTGAAACTCACCAGCACCTCTCCTTAACCAGCCAGAGTGGGTGCTGGGACTTATGCCAGGTAGTCCTTACCTCAAGCAGCAAAGCTCCTGCACCAGAAAGCCTGCTGTGCTTGTCCCCTCGCGCCTTTCTCTTCCTCTGCCACAACTAACCATGACTGCTGGGGGACAGAGCCAAAGCGTGTGCAGAGCACGATGCACCAAGTGAGCTCTGCGGCAAGCTCTCCCTGGGAGTCACTGGGTGACCGCACTTCATGTTAGCGCCGTTGGGCCTTATCTGCACCAGCAGCCAAAACACGCTGGGTCTCTGCTGGGCCACATCCAGCTCTGGGGGGAAGGGAGGGTGGTCACTATCTTAGGGTGAGACCTCCTGACAGTGACAGACAAGTGTCTGCAGGGAATAGGGTCACCATGTTTCCCAAAGGGGAAATGGGACTCCACATACGGCTGGCCCAAGAACCCCCCAACCCTCCTACCACAGGGCTGCCTAGAGCCGCTCACCTAAGCCATCCCCCTCCCCAAGGGGCCTGAGTTGATCACCCAAGCCCTGCCCTCCCCCTCCCCATACGGGGCTGACATCACTGCTCGCTGGAGCCCTGCCTGCCCACCTGCACAGGGCTGGCATCGCCACACACGCCCCAGCATGTTCCTCCACACCCCAGTTTTTTGACACAAGTGGGCATTTGTCCCTTTTGCTCTTGCCAAGTAGTCAAGTTGGCAAGAGCAAATGGAACAAATGCCCACTTTTGCCAAAGAAGTCGGGACGAGCCTAAAAAAGGGACTGTCCCAGCCAAAACGGGATGTATGGTCACCCTAGTAGGGAGGCATTGCAGACAGCTGGGAGCACTGTGCTATGACTCTTCCATTCCTAACATTGCAACAGTTTCTGCCGCTGGAAAGTTACCCAGATGGACAGCAGCTCCTTCTGGGATTGCAGCAAGGAGGCTCCTCCTTCTGATGCTGAACACCCAGTGGCGGAGGAAATTACTAGCCAATAAACAACCCCAGCCCATCTCACTTTCTGTAGCCTGAAATGGCTGGTGGAGTTTTACAGGGCAGGGAAAGAGCCCCTCCCCCCCCCACACCATTCACAGCAAGCGACAAGCATCTTGGCACTCCCCGACAGCTCTTGTCCCCTCCCCGCGCTCTGAGAGCTTCCACCTTTGATAGGAGGGTGTCCTGGAGATACTAACCCAACTGCAGCGTTCAAACAAAGAGCACAAGAAAATAAGGCACCCGTGTGCCTCAGCCATCGCTCACAGCTCTGCGCCATAAAGCGGGTGGGCAAAGCGAGATAGCCCCACACACACATGCTCAGGTACAAGGACGGCCTTTCTGAGCAGCCCTTCCGAGGACTGTCAGGCTCGGCGAGCGTTTCCGCCATCTCTCTGCTCTGGACCATGAGGGGTGCGCCTGGTGTAGGGCCTGGTCACACTGTGCCCCGCCTGCCTGCCTGACTCGAGATAGTTCTGGGATGGTTGGTGGGTCACTGGAGAAAGACAACCAAGTGACCCAGAACCAAACAGTGGTTTTATTTATTTTCCCAGATTTTAATGGGGCCAACATTTCCTGAGCAGGGCGGCTGCTGATCTGGGGTGGCCACTGGGGAGCCCACGGTATCTGTACACATGGCTCCAGGAGCAAGAACAGAATCTCTACAGTGGACAGGGCTGCCAACTCTCCAGGACTGGCCTGGAGCCTCCAGGAAATAAAGATTTATCTTTAATTAAAGATTGTGTCATGTGATGAAACCTCCAGGAATATGTCCAACCAAAACTGGCAACCCTAACAGTGGAGGGAGCTGTTTCATTAGCAAAGAGAGAAGCTGGATGCAGGTTAGGTTGAAAAAGTGGCACTTTATCAAACCATGTGCCCTGCTCTGTCCATGTGGCCAAGTAGCTTCCAGCTTAACTTCCCAGCATGGCCAGGTTCCCTGATGTCACCTCAATAACAGCTCCTCCAGGGAACATGGGCCCTCTGACGCCAGTTCCTTGGATCATGAAACAGCAGCTCCCCTACCAGGTAGGGTGACCAGATGTCCTGATTTTATAGGGACTGTCCCAATTTTTGGGTCATTTTCTTATATAGGCTCCTATTACCCCCCACCCCCTGTCCTGATTTTTCACACTTGCTGTCTGGTCACCCTACTACCAGGTGACATGCAGCAGAGAGCTCTGCTCCTGGACAAAGGGCTGTCCCAGCCGTTCCATGTGTGTAGAGAGCACAGGGCTAAGTGAACCCATTGGGCTTGGAGGCATCTCAGAGATTTATACATTCAAGAAGAAGAAATTTTCCATTTCTTTCTTAACTGAAAAGTGCACAGAGCCCTGAGCATTGCTCCCTGGTACCCTACTCTGGAGCCTGGCTCACCCTAGAGTTTTCACATCCTTCCCCAACCCCATGAGTCCCCATAGCCGGGTGTGAAGCTGACAGCGCTCCAGCCTGCCTTACCCATTCATTCCTTAGTGCTCCTTTGTAAATACTCCCTGCGGGCATTACTGTGTTGGTGTTAGGGGAGGCCGCTCAGAGACGTGTGCTGGGCACTTGGAGTAGGAGGTGGGAGGTTTGGGCTGGTCCTGCATTTGGGCCTGTTCGTTCCACAGCCTGGGAACAGCCCCGGGAAAGCTCTGTCTCCTGCACGGACACACTTTGCTCTTATCATAGAGAGTTCCACTGTACCAGAGCAGCCGAGCTATCGCCCCTGGTCTCCATCCTAGGCTTAGCAGCTCACGGTCATCACACCATGCTACCCAGGATAGGCCCCCGATGACCTGTTCATTTTCCTGGGTGCTGCCAGACACTGAGCAGCTTTTTCCTTTATACGCCTGAGTTGGATGCTTCCAGCTGGCAACTGTGTGGATCTGGGCAGGCCCAGAGCTGCTCTCAAGCAGAGGGTACTGTTAGCAATGGGCCCCAGCCAAAACCACACTCGGGCTTCAAACCCAGAGCTTGATCCACACTGCACATCAACTCCTCATTCCCCCTGCAAAGTCCCCCAGGTTTCACCACCCGGTTTGAAACCTAGATCTGAATTCTGTGGCCAGTTAAATAGATGGCAATTAAAGGAGCCTTCCAGGTACTGGACACTGAACTGAGATCAGAAAAATCAGTGGGTGGGTCTGGGGCGTGGCCTCATATTTACACTTGCAAGCAGCCACCTAGGTACCACAGTGCTGGGCCCAGACACATCTGCTGGGTGGCTATGGAGCTGCAGTAATTCTGTGGGACGCCACCATCCCGAGTGCTGTTTTCAGCTCTGCTCAGCCTATTTGCAGCACCATGTCTCAGATCGGATAAAGAGGGAGAAACGACCAGGCTGGGGACAGAGCACTGAGGGCAATTCAGTCCTGCCCCGAGGGAGCCCATCCAGCTCCAGGCCCTGGACTCTGCCTCTGCTCTTGGCATGATAAGGGTGAGTCCCGCAGGATGAGCTGCAGAAGCCTCCCTAATTGCACTGGCCTGTGCCTGGCCCTGCAGTGGCATGTATAAACACAATGTTCCCAACGTGCTTGGCTAGAGATTAGCTGCTAGAAGTGTGACAGGCTGCTGAGTGTGATGGCTGTGCCCTAGAAATCACTTGGCAAGCACAGAAACCCTTTGTGGGATGGAGCGCTGAAGGCATGACAAGGGCTGCCTTTGCAGCAGGGATGAACCAGATTTGGGAATCAAAGGGAAGCAGGGGAAATCAAGGCTGCTCTGGGCAGGACACGAGGACCAGACACCCCTGTCAGAAAGAGTGAGGTTGGTGTAGTCTATCTTGAGGGGGTGGCACAGTCACAGGCTAAGGGGTGGCAGCTGGTTGAATCTGTCCCACCACTCCCTTCAGGGAAAACTCTGAGACTTGATTCGATTTTAAAAGCACTCTGCAAGGTTGAATCTCTAACATCGTAAGCTATTTGCCAGTGCTGGTTTATGGGGCTCTGACACTGGCAGAGTTCAGTGATGACGTGCTGTTGATCTAGCAGTCTCAGTGCTCACACACCTTTCCCAACTGACAGCCCGCTGGGCACACCCCCAGTCCTTGTCAACAGAACGCTCTCAGCTTGGGGGGCTACAAACCAGCATGGGTGTGTGAACAACACCCCCTCCCTACACACACCTCCCATACACACACCCTCCACTCACACTCTTTGCACATAGACCCATACCTCCAAACACACGCACACATGCATCCACCCCACATGCACCCTGCATCTTGTACTGACCTCTGGGGAGAGGCCCAGGACCCCTTCTTGGAGGGCTACTGCCAGCTCACCCTGCTGTTCTGGTGCTGCTGCTCAGCTGGGACAGACATTTTCAGGTTGAACTAGCAAAAGCTTCATAATGCATCGAGTGGAGCTCACTTCTTTGCAGCACCAGGTGCTCATCTGGCTGCTTCTCTGCTAATAGCATGTGTAAATGGAAGGCTAGCCCGGGTATGGGCACTTTGCCCAGCAGAGGGGGCTGCTCACCCTACAGGTTGTGGCTCACCCACTCACCTGGCTGAGCTTATCCCTGACAGAAAGGCCACTTTCACTGATAAGTGCAAAAGGGAGCAGGAGGCCAAGGGTTCAGATGGCAGGTTCATAGGTGCTGATAGCCCTAGGGTCAGTCCCAGGCAGGCATAGGTGTTGATATTGGCTGAAATGTTCCAGTGATGCCTTTTAAGAGCTTCACTGTTATGGGATGGGGAAAATCTGAACAGTTCTCTACCAGAGGTTGAAAGGTATTAATAGCAGCTAGACCTACCTTTAATGAGATGATTTTAACAACAGCAGCTAATCCTGGATGTGGGGAATCCCAGGTTCCTCTGGGGAAAATGATGCTGCTGACACCACACGGATATCCACTTCCACGTGGCAGCATAAGACTTCCGTGTTGAAGTTTTTCTACTGTTGAGCAATATGAATTGGACTACACTGAGCAAGGCTGTTCATTGCCCACCTAAAAACCAGGCTGCCAGATGGAAGGATGCCAGGTTGGGATGATTGGTTCAGCCCTGCTGTTCTGCAAACGTAGGCCCAGAAACAGATGTAAATGACTGTACCAGCAAGAGGCAAGTAGAATTTTCTGAGTTTACTTGACATGGCAAGTAAAGGCATGAGTGTAGTAGAGTGGGGGTCACCCTGTGTACTTCCGGATACATTCAATCTTTAAGGAGCCAGTCGTCCAGGTAGGGAAATATATTGCAGAGTTGTTTGCAGAAGTGTGCTGCTACTATCCCCATGACCTTTGCAAAGAGCCTCCTGGCCGCTGAAAGTCGAAAGGGAAGCATCTTGTACTGGAAGTGCACAAGACCCACCAGGAAGTATAAGAATCTCTTGTTGCTGGATGGATAGCTAGGTAAAAATATGTGTCTTTAAAACTGAGAACCACAAACCAATCATGTTCATTCAAGGAGGGGATCATGGCAGCCAGTGTAATCATCCTGAATCTTATGTGGTACTGGTTCAACTGCTTGAAGTCCAGGATGGGTCTCCAGCCTCCAGAAAGTATTTGCAGTAAAACCCGCGCCCCTTGTGTTGGGGAGGCATGCATTATATCGCTTCTCCTTGGACCTGTGAGCCCACTTGCAGTGTGAGGATCCTTTGCTGAGAGGGGTCCCTGAGGAGGGATGGGAAGGGGATTTTGGAGGACAGGTAGATAGGAACTCAGTTGTGTAGATGGCGGAAGTGACTTCCTGCACCCAGCGGTCCGTGTTTAAAAACTGCCACCTCAGAAGAAAATGGGCAAGTGGCCACCGAAAGGGGGTCAGGCTGGTGGTGTGGGGACTGGTCGACAGCTCTTGAGCTATTGTCAAAATGCTTCCCTAGAAGGCAGCTTGAGCTGGGATGGGGGAGGTGGTGGAGCAGTGCGTCTGCCTGACTGTAATCTCTAGCGCTTCCGCAGCAGTTCACACACGGGATGCTGGCAGTAGAACAGCTGCCACCCAGACCTGTTACCCATTGCCCAACAAGTTCAGTGGCAACTGGGGAAAGTTCCATGGGTTCCTAAGCCCATGCTGTCCCCTGTTTCTGCTGCACCTGCAGACATTTCCCACCAACAAGGTCACGGTGGGGCTTAGCATCAGCTTGCTGATCAGCGAGTGGCCTGGGCCTCCCCACTCCTTGAAAGTCCAGTCCCCTCTTGAACAGTTTTGAAGAATTTTCCATGCCATGTCAGTGATCTTTGGTGACCTGAATTGCACATGTACTGCAGAGGCTGTGCCCAGACCCTAGGGCATGGTGCCAGTCAGCTACTAACTATGCTACTGATATCCAATGCCTAGTGGCAGGCACAGAATGTAACGAGGCTGCTTGGTGCCATCATTTTTGGCGTGGTCTTAATGACGACATTAAAGATGAGCTAGCTCAGGTAAAGCCTCCAGCCAGCCTGGACCCTTTTATCAATATGTGCATTAAAAATCAGAACCCTGCTAAGAAAGGAGGATGAGACTCTGAGTCATGACAGCTTCAACAGCCCTGACCAGTCAATTTCCTGTGTTCCCCAGCAGTCCCAAACTATGTAGGTCAATATGGCCCAGGCTCTGAAGGGGAGAAGGCTCAATGCCAGGCAAATGTCTTTGTCCGTACTGTGGACAACCTGGGCATTTTGTTTTGTCCTGCCCACATCTCAGCCAGGAAACACCATGCTCCAGCCCCAACAGGGGGATCACAGCTGGGCCAGTTTGCCTCCCCTCATTTTAGCATGCAAAGCTTACACCTGTTGCAGCAACCAGCCAATGGCCAACACCCCTCCAGCTTCTGCTGTCTCTGTGGTATCCTGCCATGCAAGAGGTTAGTCAAGAAAGGCTGGTCACCTCCTATTCCTCTACTAGCTTTATGGACTTGAAGTTCGCCTGGGCACATGGGATTCCAACACAGCAAAGGCCATTCCTGACCTCATGGAATCTATTGATGCTTCCCTCCTCCCACTAGGCCTGGTCATGTGAGAGATTATGCCCTTGGAAGTCACAACCCTTCAGGACCATCACAAATCTCTGCAGTTCAGCCTGGTTCACTCACCACATTTACCGGTCGTTATTGGCATCTCCTGGCTCACTACGCACAATCCACATAGGGAGCAGGCATGGTATGTTGTTGCTCACCATTTTGCTGGCAGTTGCATTCCCAAAATTAGTTCCATGCCGGAGGCCATCCGCCATTTAAACCCAAGGAAACCCCATCCCTGGGGATCCTAGTACAGATGGGATCAGGCCAGGAGAACTTCCATCAGCACCCACAGCTCCCCCAATAGCCCCAGTTGTACCAGCCAAGTAGTGGAATCTGGCAGATGTGTTTGATAAGAAGGCTGACATAGTGCCACCACACTGCCACTACGATTGCCCCATCAATCTCCAGCTCAGGAGTGGAGCTTCCTTTTGTACATATCTATTCTCTTGCAGAGTCTGAACTGCAGGTGCCCTGAGAATACCTCTGAGAAAATCTGGAGAAGGGGTTCATCTGCCCATCCACATCCTCAGCAGAAGTTCCAGTTTTCTTTGTGGACAAAAAAGGTTTGGCTCCCTGCACCCTTCGTAGACTACCAAGCTTTGAATGAGGTAACTATCAGGAACTGATACCCTCTACTGCTCATTAATGAGCTTTTTGAGAGACTTCAGTCTGCTAGGATCTTTACCAAGCTGATATCCGTGGAGATTATAACCTGGTCTGTATTCAGAAAGGGGTGAATGGAAGAATGCCTTTCACCCGATATCGGCACTTCGAATATTTAGTAATGCCCTTCGGATGGTGCAAGGCCCTATGATGTTCCAACATGTCATCAGTTATACTTTTAACAACATGTTGGATCAGTTTGTCGTGAGCTACTTTGACAATATCCTCATCTTCTCCAAGAACCAGGCCCTCCAGAACCAACAATTGTGCTTTGTCTTGGAGCGGCTTCGTCCAAAATGCCTTTATGCTAAGTTAGAGAAGTATGAATTCAACCAAAGCACAATTGAGTTTCTTGGGTACATCATTTCACCTGAAGGGCTCACTCCAAGTGGGCAGCCATCGCTTAGTGGGCAGTGCCAAGGGAAGTGCAAGGGGTACAATGATTCCTTGGCTTTGCCAAATTTTACCAATGTTTTATCAAGGGGTTTTCCCACCTGGTAGCCCATATGATGGCACTCCTCCAGAAGAGAGTCCAATTTGTCAGGTCTCCTGAAGCTCAATCCCCCTTTGACCAACTACAGAGAGCTTTCACCATGGCTGCCATCCTTATCCATTCAAACCCCATCAAACCATTCACTGTGGGGGTCAATATATCAAATTTCATCATTGGAACTGTAATGTCACAACAAATGGGTCCACTTAATCAGCTCTACCCATGTGTCTTTTACTCTTAAAAGTTAATCACAGCAGAGAGTAACAATAACATTTGGGATAAAGAGCTACTGGCAATCAAGACAGCCTTTGAAGAGTGGCGTCATCTCCTGGAAGGAGCCTGGTTCCAGGTTTGGGTCCTTACTGACTAAAAGAACTTGGAATATTTCCACATGACCTGAAACATAAATCAGCATCAGATCCACTAGTCACTATTCTTCGCTCAATTCAAGTTTGTCATGACTTACTGCATGGGTACCAGAAACAGAAAGGTGGATGCTGTGTCCCACAAGCATCAGTATGTTGAATCTCACACAGAACCTCTTCCAACAGTCCTTAAGCTATCCAATTTTCTCAATTGAATGATGGACAAGAGCCTAATGTCCTTCATTTGGTCCTTGCTGCCTCATGACCCATTTGCTAGCTGGATTCACCATGCTTTGGACAGTGCAGCTACCCACCCTGGTTCAGGTTTCCAGTTGTGGAATGGGATCCTCTACTATGGGGAATGCTTTTATGTCCCTAATAGTCTGCCTTGACTCAAAGTTCTGAAACTTTGCCATGACATGCCACTCACCAGTCACTTTGGTCAAAATGAGATGTGGAGCACTGCTGGTGGCCGGATATGCACGCCTCCATCAAGAACTATGATAGTTCTTGTGCCCTTTGCTCCTAAACCAAGACCTCACTCGTGAAGCCCATCGGCCTCCTCCAGCCCCTGACTACTCCATCTCAGCCCTGGTCCACTGTTGATCTCTGGACTTCATTGTGGGTCTGCTTCACTCCCACAGTTGCATGGTGGTGCTAGTCTCAGTTGACCTTTTAACCAAAAGGGCACATTTTGTTCCTTCCTGGACTGTCCCTACCTCCTCAGAGACAGCCTCTTTTTAGAACATGCCTTCTGGCTTCATGGACTTCCAACTGGCATTACGATACTGTAGTGGCATGGCTGCCCTACACCTGGAGAACAGGGGTTAAAACAGCCAAGCTAGGCTGATTGGGGAAGCAGCCACAGCTGTGGCCAGCTCAATTAGAGCCCAGCTGACCCTGATAAGAGGGCTGCAGGCCAGGAGCTGAAGGAGTCTCACTCTAGCCCTGGAGTGGGAAGGGCTAGCTGCCTGGGAGCAAGGTACCTGAAGTAGAGCAGTGCTGAGGAAGGGCAAAGGGAGCTGGGGAGCTCCAGCCTGGTAAACCCCCTGGCTGCAGGCCTTGTTGAAGGCCTATCAAAAGTACTGGGGTTGCAGAGATACAGATGGGGATAGGTAAAGGCAGCAGGTCCTACCCCCTTGCCAATGATGAGTGGCCATTACAGACTGCAGTCCGTCCCAGTGAGCAGGGGCTAGATGATGACTGGCAGCAGCCATTGAGGCAAGGTAGGCTTAGAGGGTTGGGGGGTCCCCAGGGAGGGGAGACCCAGAGTGTGGGGGTTCTGCTGGGGCAGAACCCTGAGGTAAAGGGGCACTGGGGTCCAGGAGGGACACAGGGCCTGAGGCAGGTGAGACCCTGGCCTGCAGAAGGCGCTCCATACGCTGGAAAAGAGCTAATTCCCAGATGACCTGCAGGAGGTGCCGCGGCAGTGAGTCTCGCTTCGCTAAAGATACATCAAGACTCACAATTTGTCACTGCTTCTATGCATAGAATTTCTTTAAGATCCTATGAATAGAATTTCTTACCTCATAAGAATGCCATCCAGAAATTAATGGACAGACAGAATAGGCAAATCAGATCCTGTAGCAGTACCTTCAGGATGACTGGATCACCTGCTGCCTCATGCAGAATTTACCTATACTAAGTCAGTCCACTCCTCTACCCAACAGAGCCTGGTCTATGCCAATTTCAGCTTGAATCCACATTTCCAATCAGTGTTACCTACAGTTTCCCAAGTCCCAACTGGTCACCCATCTGCACTGGGAACTCATGGAACACCTGGAAGCGGCCAAAGAGATCTACAAGCTCTATGCTGATCGGGGCTGTCAGGCCATACCTAACCTTACCATGGGGAACAGGGGCTGGTTGTCAATCAGAAACCTCCGATCAATTTGACCTTCAGGCGAGGTAGACCATCAATACATAGGTCAAGTCAAGATCCTCAAGCAAATGAAGCCAGTGACATTCAAACTTCAGCAACTGGAGTCTATGAAAACCCACATCTCCCACCTAAACCCTTATACAGAAACCCCATTCCTTAGTTGATCCAATCTGCCACCACCAACCACATTGGTCAAAGGGCAAGAGGAATACCTACTTTGACAGATTTTGGACTCCAAGAAAGTGTGGGGTAAGCTTTAAACCTACTGGATTGGGGAGGCTATCGGCTTGATGACCACTCCTGAGAGCCAGCGGAGAATGTCCATGAACCAGATCTTCTGCAGGACTGCCACCAAGCTCATCTGGGTGAAAGGCCCCTGTCCAGGATTTAGCACCTTAACTGAGTTTGAGGACTAGCCAGCCCAGCCTCTAGGAAGGTTAATGAGCTCAGATGGGTTGTGGTCGGACTGTTAGATGGCTGAAGGGAGTCAGAAGGCCTGCTTTTAAGCTCAGCACCAGCAGCAGATCAATGCTTACACCTGAAGCTGTGATTGCTCCTGTGTCCGCCTTGCTTCTGTTTTGTACCCAGCCTTGTTCCAGCCCCACTCGGTTCCTGACTCTGGCTCTGACCCTTGGCTCTGTTCCTGGCTGCTGACTCCTGCTCCGACCACTAGACCTTACTGCCCATGCCCCTGTCATGACAGTCATATTTTAACATGAGCAGCTGATGATTCGTGATCCTGAAGAGTACATCTGCTGAAAAGAAGCTCTTCCTGCCAAAGAGGTAGAACCTCTGGGCCTTCTAGGCCAAAGGAGTGGCCTTCAGCTGGTGCAATCTGTGGTGTTCCGAGATGGCTTGGACTACAAGTGAGTTCTGCTTCATATGAGAGAACAAATATTCTGCTCCTCTGGAAGGGACTAATTAGTTCTTTTCAGCGGCTGTTAGGGTAGGGCCACAGGTGGTCAGGGGCTGCCAGATGACCTTGGCCAGGTCTAAAATGGCCTCACTTATGGGAAGAGCCCAGTCTCAGACTCCTGGAGGCCACTGGCCTGCCCCTGTGGACTGTGTGGAGCTGATGCGTCCAGCACACTAAAGTGATAACTCCCAGGAGATTGGTTACAGGTTGAGGCACAGACCAGCCCCTGTGTATCTGTGACCCAGGTCTGGACAGGTGGCGTGTACCGCTGGTGTCCATCCCTGCGCCCTTTGGTGGAGGAGCACGGGAAGCCCCAGGTACTATTGGTGCCTGCACACGTTCTCCCTGACCTCCAGGTGCACCCATCCCCTGTAGTCCCAAGGGAAGTGGAGACCCCTCTCTCAGCTGTGAGATCTTATGAGTGGATTTGTCTGATGTCTTATGAGGGTATGTCTCCTTACCCACATCGTGTTTTCGCTTCCTGGAGTCCTGGGACTTGCGAGCCAGTTCTGCTGGGGCAAGAGAGGCACTGCTTTCTGGCTCCAGAGCCTGGGGTAGAGAACAGGAGGATCCCAGATCCAACCGAGGCTTCATGGTAAGCTCCATTAAGCTCTGACGAAGTCTGAACTCTTGAGACTGCCTAGTGTGGGGGAGGGGAGGCGGGGGCTGAGCGGCAGCTCTCACACTTTACTGGGGTGTGAGAACCCCCCAGGCAGCTCTTGTGTGGTTTGCTTACTGAAAGACCTGAGGGCAGGTGAAGCAGCACTTGAAGCCTGGGACCTTGGACATAAATTCCCCAGCACTGGGGGAATAAACGGGGAATGGCAGGGGACTCAATTCCTGCTAACTTACAACTGAGAGAACTAACTAACCACGAAAGCAGTAACATTTTATTAACTATTTACCGTATCGTACTGGTTAGAGCTTCTAGCCAGCTGGAAAGTACAGAGACAGGAAGGTTCCCTCCCAGACTGCAAGCACTAGAAAAGGATCTAAAGAGGAGTTTGGTCCACACTGCCCTTTCAGCCCTGGTTGAAAGTATGAGGAGGCAAAGGGCAGGCACAAACCACCAGACTCTGCTACTAACATTTCCACTCCCAGGTGGATTGAGCATATGTGCCCCACAGGGACCATCCCCAATGGAGAACCACTCTGGGGACAGGCTGGCTAGAATCAACAGGAGGGAGTTGAACGGAAAAACAAAAGGGGAGGGTGAAAAGAGGGAAAACTTGAGCACGCAGTTAGCACAAAATCTTGATGTTGAGAATAAAATTAATCAAGGCACCAGAAGACATGAAGAGAAGAATTTCTTGACTGGCCTGTACACCTGTGCTAGGAGCCTGGGTAACAAACAAAAGGAACTGAAGTTCTCATTTATGAGCGAAAAATCAGTCATACAAATGGCAATACTGGGCCATCCAGCCCAATATTCTGCCTTCTGCTAGTGGCAAGTGCTAGATGCTCCAGAAGGAAGCAACAGATCAGGGCAATTATGCCGGCCAGTCACAGCATTTGGCTAGGGACACCAGAGCTTGGGGTTGCATCCCTGACCATCTTGGCTAATAGCCATTGATGGACCTAGCCACCATGAACTTATCTAATTCTTTTTTGAACCCAGTTATAATTTTGGACTTCACAACATCCCCTGGCAACCAGTTCCACAGTTTGGCTGTGCATTGTGTGAAGTACTTCTTCATATTTGATTTAAACCTGCTTCCTATTAATTTCATTGGGTGACCCCTAGTTCATGTGATCTGTGAAGGGTTAAATAACACTTCCTTGTTCACTTTCTCCACACCATTCATGATTTTATAGACTTCTATCATATCTCCCCACCCCAGTCTTCACTTTTCTAAGATGAACGGTCCAAGTCTTCTTAATCTCAGCCTCATATAGAAGCTGTTCCATACCTCTACTCATTTTTGTTGCCTTTCTATGTACCTTTTCCAATTCTAATATATCTTTTCTGAGATGGGGAGACCAGAACTGCATGCAGTATTCAAGGTGTGGTGTACCATGGATTTATATAGAGGCAATATGATATTTACTGTCTTATTTTCTATCCCTTTCCCAATGATTCTTAACATCCTGTTAACTTTTTTGACCACCACTGCACATTGAGCAGATGTTTTCAGAGAACTATCCATAATGACGCCAAGATCTCTTTCTTGAGTGGGAACAGCTAATTTAGACCCCTGTAGCAGGGCCCCCAAAACTGGACACAGAACTCCAGATGTGGCCTCATTAGTGCTGAATAGAGGGGAATAATCACTTCCCGCAGTCTGCTGGCAATGCTCCTACCAATGCAGCTCAATATGCCGTTAGCCTTCTTGGCAAGAAGGGCACACTGCTGACTCATATCCAATTTAATCATAGAATACCAGGATTGGAAGGGACCTCAGGAAGTCATCTAGTCCAACCCCCTGCGTATGGTTGTACGTATGGTGGGATTATGTTTTCCAGTGTGCATTACTTTCCATTTGTCAACACTGAATTTTAACTGCCATTTTCTTACCCAATCACCCAGTTCTGTGAGATCCTTGTGTAACTCTTCACAGTCTGCTTTGGCCTTATCTATCTTGAGTAAAACTAATTTTGCATCATCTGCAAACTTTGCCATCTCACTGTTTACTCCTTTTTTCAGATTATTTATGAATATGTTGAACAGCACTGGTCGCTGTACCAATTCTTGGAGGAACCCCACTATTTAACTCTCTCCATTGTGAAAACTGGCCATTTATTCCTAGCCTTTGGCCTTGTCTACACTGCAGAGTTTTGTTAGCAAAAAGCAGCTTTTTACACAGTGGAGGTGTATGCACAGCAATGCCACTTTTGGCGACAAAACTCTTCAGTTTTGATGACAAAATAAAAACACCTCAGCGAGAGACCTAGCGCTTTTTGCGCAGAAGCTTTGTCAACAAAGTGCCAGAGTAGATGTCACATTTGATTTTATTGCTTAAATCGGCCTCTGGAAGATGTCCCACAATGTCCATCCTGACTGCTCTGGTCAGCACTTTCAACTCCACTGCTCTGCAGCCAGGTAAACAACCATCCACCTCTCCCCCTTTAAAGCCCTGGGAATATTTGAAATTCCCCTTCCTATTTGCTTGGTGTGGAGAGCTCACATCATGTCTTCCCAGCTGACCATGGCGGCTCCATGCAGCAAACGCTCTCCTGCTTGGAGCAGTGCCAAGCTGCTGGAGCTGCTCAGTATTTGGGGAGAGGAGGCTGCGCAGTCCCAGCTGTGCTCCAGTCATAGGAATTTCAATACCTATGGGCAGATTTCTCCAGGCTTCTGCAAAAAGGGCTGTGATCGGGACACAGTGCAGTGCAGAGCAAAGATCAAGGAGCTGAGGCAGGAGTACCAGAAGGCGCGGGAGGCAAACCATCGCCCCAGTGCTGTGCTCCAGACCTGCCACTTCTATAAGGAGTTGGATGCTATCCTCGGCAGTAACCCCACCTCCACCGCCAAGAGCCCCATGGATACCTCGGTGGGGCTGGAGCTGGCAGAAAGTGGACCTAACCCAGAGGATGAAGTAACTGACAAAGAGGTGGAGTTAGATGATGATGTGAAGCCCAGGGTGGGGTTGCCTGGTGATGCGTCCAGTCAGGAGCTGTTCTCCACTCCGGAGGTGTCTAGCCAGTCTCGGCAGTTGCACTCCAGCGAGCAGGAAGCAGGAGAGGAAACCCCTGGTAAGTGGTTTTGCTTTGTGAAGTGCGGAGGTGGGTTGAGGTAATAGAAATGTACAAGGCTGGCTGTGTTTCTGTGTGCTGGACATTTCCCTGGGTAGCTAGGCAGTATGGTGGAGCAGGGTGTTGATGCACACCAAGATTTCACAGAACTCCTCCAGAGAAATCCCAAGGAAACTTTCCTGGAGGTACTCGGCAATCTTCTGCCAAGTTGCTTTGTTCCTTCCCCCATTGAAGGAAACTTTCCCTGGCCAATCAGCAATCACTTACACAGGGACCAAAGTGGCACACAGGTGAGCAACATAGGGACTGTGTCAGAAGCTGAAGCATGCAGTAGGTGAACCCTTGCCCCCTTGCTTACTCACGGGTGTGAGATATATCTGCTACAGTGACCTCCGCCTGTGGAAAAGGGTGGGGAAATTTAGAATATTGTCCCTAGTCAACCTCACCGCGACTCTTTTTTTTATTGCTTTTCTCCCCATGTACAATGCCCCCTGCCCCGGGGTAAACTCACCATGCTTGGGGTGTCCGCCAGTATGTGTTCTTGCCAAGAATCAGTGAGAAAGTGATTGGTAGGTTACTAGAGGTGTATTTCACAGTACTGTTTCAATGCTGTGCGTGTACTTAATCATGCTTCTGTGTATTGTTCCTTGTGCTTCTGCAGATGTGGCCTTCAGAGGCACCCCTTACACACCAGCAGAGTGCCTCTGCCAGATAAGAAAGTGCCTGAGACAGAGCAAGGAGGGCATGTTCAGGGAGCTGCTGCAATACTCAGATGCAGAAAAGAGGGAACACATGGACTGGAGGGAAATTGAAAGGCAGGACAGAAAAGAAAATGAGGCCTTTGTTAAGGATGCTACTGAGAGGATGATTAAAGTTATGGAGGAGCAAACTGAGAGGCTGAAGTCCCTCATAACGCTCCAGACTGAGCAGATGTGTAACCGCCCACCCCTTCAGCACATTGAGAACTCTTTCCCATGCCCTCCCCAAACTCCACCCACACATTCCTTTCTGGTTTCCAGGACTTCTCACTTTCCCTTTCACTGCACCCCCACAGACACCTTTTCAAACGATAGCTGGACTTACACACAGCTCTGAAAGTCAGCCCTCCCCTGGTACCACCTCTCCCACCAAGAGTGTGTGTGTGTGCTTTTGTTTTCTGTGAAATAAAAGCAGCTTTTGAATAATAAGTAATCTTAATTTGTTTCCTGCAAATTGTGACAGCAGGTGGCAGCAGCACATACACAAGTAGTTTAATCATTTGCTTACATTGAATCCTAGGCCACAAAAATTGCAAGTGCAAAACTCAGTTTCATTGAGCATTTCAGTCCTGAGCATAATAATACACATTACTCGTTCTCATTTTCAAAGTGTTACCGCAAAACCTCCCTGATTCAAATTGCCCCTGGTTGTGCCCCTCTAATAGCCCTGGTATCTGGCTGCTCAAAATCAGCAGCCAGGTGGTCTGCCTCAGCAGTCCACCCCTAAGCAAACTTTTCACTTTGACCTTTGCAAATATTATGCAACATACAATACACGGTTATGACCATGGGAATCTTAGCATCATTGAGCTCTAAACTGTCATAAAGGCATTGCTAATACGCCTTTAATCTGTCAAAGGCACATTCCATGGTCATCCTGCACCTACTCAGCCTTTGTTGAACCGCTTCTTACTGCTATCCAGGTTTCTCGTGTAAGATATTATGAGCCATGGCATTAAGGAGTACACCCGGCCTCCCAGGATCACTATGTGCATTTCAACATCCCCCACTTTAATCTTCTGGTCTGGAAAGAAAGTCCCTGCTTGCAGCTTTCTGTATGGGCCAATGTTCCTGAAGATACGTGCGTCATGCACCTTCCCGGACCACCCCACACTGTTGTCAAAGAAATGCCCATGGTGATCCACAAGTGCCCGCAACACCATGGAAAAGTACCCCTTCCTATTGATGTACTGCTTCACAAGGTGGTCCTGTGCCAAAATTGGAATATATGTACCATCTATTGCCCATCTGCAGTTAGGGAAACCCATTTCTGCAAAGTCATCTACCCATTGCCAAGAGTCACAGTCCTTTGCAGCAGGATGCGATTAATGGCCCTGCACACTTGCCTTAATGCGGCCCCAACAGTCGACTTCCTGATTCCAAACTGATTAGCAACTGACCGGTAGCAGTCTGGAGTCGCCAACTTCCACACTGATTGCCGTGTGCTTCTCCACTGAGAGGGCAGCTCTCAGTCTGGTGTCCTTGTGCCTCAGAGCTGGGGCGAGCTCCGTACACAGTTCCAGGAAGGTGACTTCTCATCTGAAAATTCTGTAGCCACTGCTCATCATCCCAGACCTGCGTGATGATGCAATCCCACCATTCAGTGCTAGTTTCTCAAGCCCAAAAGCGACAGTCTACCGTGTGCAGATGTTCTGTGAATGCCAAAAGTAATCAAATGTTGCTCCTATCCATGTCAGACAGCACGTCAGGCAACTGTGAGTGACTCCTGTTGAGTTAGGAACTTCATGATTAACTGCACTGCCATTCGCAATGTGTCACTGACAGCTAGCAGAGCGGTGTGGGATCCATCCTTTCACATAGAGATGGCAGGGCGAACAGCAAACAAGGGCGATTGAAAAATGCCATGAACTGAAGACAGAAGCCCAGGGAATGCTGGGACAGAAAGTGATGCATCATGAGACACTGAGCTGGGACCCATGATGCACTGCAATTCACTCCGCCTTCCCACAAGACCTATCAGCAGAAGGTGGCAATCTGAACTGTGGGATAGCTATCCACAGTGCTCTGCTCCGACTCTCAATGCTAGTGACCCAAATTTGAACATGCTCTGCCGATAGAGGGAGCGTAGTGTGAATAAGCAATACTGATTTTCTTATAGCTCTTTTTGACAGTCGACAAACTTTTGCTGACAAAACTCTGTAGTGTAAACAAGGCATTTGTTTCCTGTCTTTTCACTAGTTACTGCTCCATAAGAGGACCTTCCCTCTTATCCCATGACTGCTTACTGTGCTTATGAGCCTTTGGTGAGGGACCTTCTCAAAAGCTTTCTGAAAGTTCAAGTACACTATATCCACTGGATCCCCCTTGTCCATGTTTGTTGACCCTCTCAAAAATTCTACTAGATTAATGAGGCATGATTTCCCTTTACAGAAGCAGTGGTTACTCTTCCCTAATAAATCATGTTCATCTGTCCCTGATCATTCTTTTCTTTACTACAGTTTCAGCCAAATTGACTCATACTGAAGTTATGCTCACTTACCTGTAATTGCCAGGATTGACTTTGGAGCTTTTTAAAACAAATTGGTGGCAGATTAGCTTTCCTCCAGTCATCTAAAGCAGAGGCTGATTTAAGTGATGAGTTACATAGCACAGTTAGCAGTTCTGCAATTTCATATCTGAGTTCCTTCAGAACTCTTGGGTGAATCCCATCTGGTCCTGGTAACATATTACTGTTTAATGTATCCATTTTGTTCCAAAACCTCCCCTATTGACACCTCAAGCTGGAACGGTTCCTCAGATTTGTCTCCTAAAAACTATGGCTCAAAGAGTGGGAATTCCCTCACATACTTTGCAGGGAAGATGGATGCAAAATTCATTTAGCTTCTCTGCAATGGCTTTGTCTTTTTTGAATGCTCTTTTAGCACCTCGGTCGTCCAGTGGCCCCACTGATTGTTTGGCAGGCTTCCTGCTTCTGATGGACTTAAAAAATGTTTTTGCTGTTAGTTTTTGTGTCTTTTGCTAGTTGCTCTTCACAGCCTCTTTTTGGCCTGCCTAATTATACTTCTACATTTCACTAGCCAGAGTTTATGCTCCTTTCTGTTTTCCTCACTAGGATTTGAATTTCAATTTTTAGAGGGCGTCTTTTTGCCTCTACCTTCCTCTTTTACTTTGTTGTTGAGCCATGGTGCCTTTTTGTTTTTTTGTCCATTTATTATGTTTTTTAATTCGGGTCATACATTTAATTGAGCCCCTATTATGGTGATTTTAAAAAGTTTCCATGCTGCTTGCAGGCATTTCACGCCTGTGAGTGTTCCTTTAATTTCCATTTGACTAGCTGCCTCATTTTTGTGTAATTCCACATTCTGGCAGGATGTTATATTTAATTATATTATGGTTGCTGTTACTGAGCTGTTCAGCTATATTCATCTCTTGGACCAGATCCTGTGCTCCATTTAGGACTAAATCTGGAATTGCCTCTCACTTTGTTGGTTCCATGACTAGCTGCTTTAAGAAGCAGCCATTAATGGTGTCTAGAAATTATATCTGCATCCCATCCTAAGGTGACATGTACCCAGACAGTATGGAGATAGTTGAAATCCCCCATTATTATTGAGTTTTCTATTTTTATAGCCTCTCTAATCTCCCTGAGCATTTCACAATCACTGTCATCATCCTGGTCAGGTGGTCAGTAGTGTATTCCTATTGCTATACTCTCATTTTTCAAGCATGGGATTTCCATCCATAGCATCTGTATGGTACAGTTCGATTCATTTAAGATTTTTACTACATTTGACTCTATGCTTTCGTCCACATATAATGGCACTCCCCCACCCGCATGACCTACTCTGTCATTCCTATATATTGTGTACTCTGATATTACTGGTTTCAGAGTAACAGCTGTGTTAGTCTGTATTCGCAAAAAGAAAAGGAGGACTTGTGGCACCTTAGAGACTAACCAATTTATTTGAGCATAAGCTTTCGTGAGCTACAGCTCACTTCATCGGATGCATACTGTGGAAACTGCAGAAGACATTATATACACAGAGACCATGAAACAATACCTCCTCCCACCCCACTGTCCTGCTGGTAATAGCTTATCTAAAGTGATCATCAAGTTGGGCCATTTCCAGCACAAATCCAGGTTTTCTCACCCTCCGCCCCCCCCACACACAAACTCACTCTTCTGCTGGTAATAGCCCATCCAAAGTGACCACTCTCTTCACAATGTGTGTGATAATCAAGGTGGGCCATTTCCTGCACAAATCCAGGTTCTCTCACTCCCTCACCCCCCTCCAAAAACCACACACACAAACTCACTCTCCTGCTGGTAATAGCTTATCCAAAGTGACCACTCTCCCTACAATGTGCATGATAATCAAGGTGGGCCATTTGCAGTACAAATCCAGGTTTTCTCACCCCCCCCACCCCCATACACACACAAACTCACTCTCCAGCTGGTAATAGCTTATCTAAAGTGATCATCAAGTTGGGCCATTTCCAGCACAAATCCAGGTTTTCTCACCCCCCCACCTGGATTTGTGCTGGAAATGGCCCACCTTGATTATCATGCACATTGTAGGGAGAGTGGTCACTTTGGATAAGCTATTACCAGCAGAAGAGTGAGTTTGTGTGTGTGGTTTTTGGAGGGGGGTGAGGGAGTGAGAGAACCTGGATTTGTGCAGGAAATGGCCCACCTTGATTATCATACACATTGTGAAGAGAATGGTCACTTTGGATGGGCTATTACCAGCAGGAGAGTGAGTTGGGGGGGGGGGGGGGCGGGCGGAGGGTGAGAAAACCTGGATTTGTGCTGGAAATGGCCCAACTTGATGATCACTTTAGATAAGCTATTACCAGCAGGACAGTGGGGTGGGAGGAAGTATTGTTTCATGGTCTCTGTGTGTATATAATGTCTTCTGCAGTTTCCACAGTATGCATCCGATGAAGTGAGCTGTAGTTCACGAAAGCTCATGCTCAAATAAATTGGTTAGTCTCTAAGGTGCCACAAGTACTCCTTTTCTGATATTACCGTGTCCCATTGAGTATCATCGTTCCACCAAGTTTCCATGATGCCTATTATATCAATATCCCCATTTAATACCCGGCACTCATGCTCATCTCAGTATTTAGACTTCTAGCCTTTGTATACAAGCACCTATAAAATTTGTCAATATTTAGTTGTGTGTCATCATGCAATGTAATTGAGTGGGATTCTTTCATTTGACTGTTTCTCTTCACCTCCTACCTGCACTTTCTCGACTTCTATTGTCTCCTCTTTACTAGGCTATAGAGAATCCCTGTTAATAGATCCTCCATTAAGGAATGTCTCTATGCACACTGTGTGCTTCTCCGCAGCTGTTGGCTTTCCCCCAGACCTTAGTTTAGGAACTACTCTACCACATTTTACATGTCAGTAATCTGGATCCATTTTGGTTTGGTCCATCCTTCCTGTATAGGCTCCCCCTTTTCCAAAAGGTTCTCCAGTTCCTAATAAACCTAAATCCCTCTTCCCTACACCATTGTCTCATCCACGCATTGAGACTCTATAGTTCTGCCTGTCTAACTAGCCCTGCACATGGAACTGGAAGCATTTCAGGGAATGCAACCATGGAGAGCCTTGACTTTAATCTCTTACCAAGCAGCCTAAATTTGGCCTCCAGGACCTGTCTTCTGTCTTTCCCTGTGTCTACCTACTTATTGTACCACAACCACCACCTCCTCCCTAGCAACGGACATAAGTCTGTCTAGATGTCATGAGAAGTCTGCAACCTTTGCACCCAGCCAGCCGTTCACCAGGTGGTTTTCCCAGTCATCACAAACCCAGCTATCTATATTTCTAATAATCAAATCCCCCATTTCTATTACATGTCTCTTTCTGATAGCTGGGGTCCCCTCCCCTGGGATGGTATACTCAGTGTAAGAGTATACCATGACATCATCTGGAGGTAGGACCCCAACTGTGGGATCTTTCTCCCGTGTACCAGTTGGATGTTCTCCTTCCCTGAGACTTTCATCCTCCTTAAAAGCACAGAGGCTGTCGGACTGCTGGTGGGACCACTCTACTCTGTCCCAGAAAGTCTCTTCTATGCACCTCCCTGTCTCTCTTAGCTCCTCCAGTTCAGCCACTCTGGTCTCCAGAGCCTGCACTCATTCTCCGTGGGCCAAGAGCTGCTTGCGCCCAATGCACACATACGCCAACTGCCCATGAGGCAGGTAGTTGTACATGCTGCATTAAGTGCAATAAACTGGATAGCCCCACTGCACTGCTGGACTCCTGCCTGCATTATTTTCACACTTGAAAATGTTTTGTTATACTCTCTGGGGGTGGACGTTTAAAGTAAACTCCCTTGCAGAACTCCTGTTTGCTAGCTCCTGCCAGTCACTTAGGAGCTGGCTTTTTAAATCCCTCTTCCTGAGTAGCTCTGCCCCCTGTTTAAGGGCTCTTAAAGGGATTAGGGATTAAAGCTTCCTGAAGATGCTCTCAGCCTGGCCTATCAGGCCCCTAGCTCAGCATATGGCTCCATGAAACAGACCACACTATGAATGTGAGTCAAGCAGGCACACAGTAAGCCAGAAGACACAACAAACAAACAACAAACGGACAACAAACTCACCCACAGCTCACGTAGTCGCTCCTCCTTCACCTGGAGACCTCCCATGCAAAACTCCTGTTTGCTCCTCCGGTTTGCTAGCGCCTAACTGGTATTACTGAAACATGGTGGGATGATTTCCATGATTGGAATGTTAAAATCAATGGTTATTATCTACGTAGGAAGGATCAAGTGGGCAAAAGGGGAGAGGGAATGGCTCTCTATATCAAAATGGCATTACTTCTTTCCAAGTCACAGATAACTTGTAAGAAAATGATCTTGAATACTTTTGGAACAATGTCCTAACAGATAAAGCACAAGATGGGGTACTCTTTGGTGTGGGCTACACACCACCAAATCACAACTAGGGAACAGGATGACCAGCTCCTTATGCACCTATCTCTAACGTGCAGGCAAAAAGCTGTGTTAACACTGGCAACTCCAACCCGAGTGACACATGCTGGAGGTCTCATGCTGCCAGTACTAAAACAGCCTCAGAACGTCTACACGTTATAAATGTTAATTTTCTAGTGCAACAGGTGTTGCATTCAACCTGGGGACATTTTAGATCAGCCCTTGTCTTGACAGATGAAGAGGAACTGATCACAGAACTAAAAATTCGTGTTAGCTTAGGAACAAATGTGGATGATTTGGTCACATTTGTTATGTGTGTAGAGATTCTGTACAGACTGCTCACAGGGCTAGAAAGCCACACAGGCTACAGTAAACTGAACAGGTTTTATTAAAAGGCTTCTCCAATACACCCTCTGCGCTCAGCACACACACAGAGCTAGTCTAGCAAAGTCACTTCCTTGTGCCGCTCTTAAAGGGACAGTGCAACAGCTCTCTAACTATACATGAATACAATACAATGTGCAAACAGAATACAGTCCAAAGCAGGAATGTATATACTTGGTGCTTTAAAGGAGCCAATAACACAAAACTGAAAACAATTAAGAGCCAAATCAACTGGGACGAATAATTTACTCAGAAAAATGTGAATGATAATTGGGAATTGTTTAAGAACATTTTACTTGATGTCCAAAAAGCTACCATCCCACAAGTGTGAACAGAAACTATGGTGTTGTGAAGAACATAGGAGACAGCTTGTATTATTTTTTATGAATATGGTAGCTATTTGACTAGCTGGCTACCATTGCCATGCTATCTGCTTCACGGGTGCAAAATGTTAATTCAGTCTTCAGTGGCTTTTGCATGAGCCTACTGTCAATTGCTGTAGATAGCCCAATCACTGTAACCTGTAAACTAGTGTTTAAGTAACAACTCCTTTGAAGCTTTACCCCCATCATGTTCTGATTAGCAGGCTGGCTGTTAACAGTTAGGGAAGGAGAGGGGCATCCAAGTGGGAAAAATGAAACAAAGAGTTTGGGAGGTGGGTGGTGTTAAAAGCCTCAGCCCTGAAGCTGTGAGGAAGTCGGAAGGAAGCAGTGACTGCTGTGGAGACAGTGTTCCTCCTGTCTCAGATGTTGGAGTATCAGGGGTAAATTGGGCCTACCTAAATCTGGAGGGAAATCTAAAGTTAGGTAGGTAATATCATAGAGTAGCAGGGTTGGAAGGGACCTCAGGAGGTCATCTAGCCTCCAACCCCCTGCTCAAAGCAGGACCAATCCCCAATTTTTGTCCCAGATCCATTTTGGCCCCCACAAGGATTGAACTCACAACCCTAGGTTTAGCAGGCCAACGCTCAAACCACTGAGCTGTCCCTCCCCCTGTATGGGTGTGTAGGCCTTTTGTCATTTGAAATCCTTTCTCCGTTTGCTATGTTGCTGTGGATAGATAAATAATACTTTGTTTTCACAGGCCTGAAGAAGAGCTCGAAAGTTTGTCTCTCTCACCAACAGAAGTTGGTCCCATAAAATACTTTACCTCACCCACCTTGTCTCTCTAATATCCTGGAACCAACACAGTTACAACACTGTATACAACTTTGTTTTAAAGAGATAGTTCAGAGTCACTGATTTTTTCCTACTGGTCACAGCTCCAAAAGGAAGTCTAGAGCAGGCACCAAATTGAGTTGGACCTGCTGAGGAACCATGGTTATAAACAGATGTATTGTAACCTGAAGACCCCACCCTAAAAGTTGGATGAATTGCAGGATTCCATGCTGAGAGAAGTACAGGAGCAGAGCATGCCATTTAGATAGACATCCTTTTAGCTGATTGAGGGCTCAAAGTACTGCTCTCCCTAAACATGACAACTGGTCAAAAACCTAGGCAGCTATAAACAAATAAATAAATGTTATAGATAACACATGGGAAAAAAGGAGAGGTTGATCATTAAAATAAATTAGCAACTCAGAATGATAGAAAATTTATACTGGAAGCAAATGGACTCAAGGAGAAATCTATGGCCAGCAGAGTTAAAGACAGTAAGAGGGAGTCTTTTTAAGTATTTTAGGAACAAAAAAGAATCCTAACAATTGTACTGATCCATTACTAGCCAGAAATGGTAGACTTGTCAATGGTGCAGCAAAGGCAGACATGTTCAGTAACTATTTTAGTTCTCTATTTGGGAAAAAAGCCAAATGATGTAGTCATATCATATGATGATACAATATTTTCCACCCCAGTTTTAAAATTGCTGGCCGAGGAGCTCTCTGGACCGTTAATGTGGATTTTCAATAACTCTCAAAACACTGGGGAAAATACAGAGGACTGGAAGAAAGCTAATGTTGTGACAATACAATAAAAAAGGGTAAATGGGTGTTAGGATATAGATATTCAGGTCTGTCTATACTCTATAGACCTATACTCTAAGAATTTAGGTGTATTCTTATCATTTGGCTAGTGATAGAGGTATAAAAGAAAGAATCAAAATCACTGTCTGCCAGTGTAAGGGCCTTCTCTTACTGTGACCGTCTGAGGCCCTGTTCTTAGGCTAAGGCCTTTGGCTAAGCAACAGAGGCAGCAATAAGCTGGGAAGCGACTGGTCACATCCTCACATTCCAAACTAGTCACATTGAAAGAAGGTGCTATTGGGCTGTTTGGCACTATCAGGACAAGACTGTATTCCTATCACCTCCAGAGAAAGGGAAGTGCCTAGAAAATGTAAAAGGAAACTTAGTTTGATAGCATCCTGTCTGGCAAGAACTCTCTTATCAATAGCTGCGATGTGAAATCCTCACTTCTGTATTGTTTTGTCATTATAGTTCCCACTTTGCTATTGTTTGTCTGTATAATCTCTGTCTGGTTCTGTGATTGTTTCTGTCTGCTGTATAATTAATTTTGCTGGGTGTAAACTAACTAAGGTGGTGGGATATAATTGGGTACATAATCATGTTACAATACGTTAGGATTGGTTAGTTAAATTTCAGGAACATGATTGGTTAAGGTATAGCTAAGCAGAACTCAAGTTTTACTATATAGTCTGCAGTCAATCAGGAAGTGGGGGGTGGGGGTGGGCATGCGAGTGGGGGAAATGGGAACAGGGAATGGGGCTGGGGAAATTGGAATCATGTTTGGCTAAGGGCAGGAATGGGAACAGGGACACAGGTGTAAGGCTCTGTGGTGTCAGAGCTGGGAAGGGGGACACTAAGGAAGGAAACTAGAATCATGCTTGCTAGAAGTTCACCCCAATAAACATCGAATTGTTTGCACCTTTCGACTTCGGGTATTGTTGCTCTCTGTTCATGCGAGAAGGACCAGGGAAGTGAGTGGGTGAAGGAATAAGCTCCCTAACAAGGGGATGCCTCAGGTCAGGCCTGTCAGCCTGACAACAATCCTGTACAAAATAACGGAATAGTTGACATGGGCCTTGATTAATTAAGAATTAAAGGGGTGGGGGTAATAGAATTAATGCCAATCAACGTGGCTTTTATTGAAAATAGAACTTGTCAAATGAACAGAGATGAGAAAAGCAGCATATTCCTGGGCTGTATCCGTAGAGTAAGACAGCAGAAACACCAGCCGCGCCTTAGGGGCCAGAACACTCACTGCTGTGTGTGTGTGTGAGGGATGGACCGTGCAATTTGGGGTATTGGAAAGAGCTCGAATTGGTAGTTGCAGACACACCCACCAACGGTATGAAGAGGAGAGCTATTGAGGGGAGAATGAGGTTAATCTTCATCAGAAAAGAAAGGGAAGGGTGGAGGCGCATATAGTTCAGAGGGATGCAGAGTACCCAGATGTTACTTGCTGATGTGCTCCGGTACCAAGAGCACAGCGGAGAGCAGGTCCTGAAGCAAAGGGCTGCCTGCCAGAGCTCTGGAGCAAGAAGGAGAGGCTGCAATTGTGAGCAATCAGGAAAGGGCCTAGCACTGCTGGCAAAACACGACAGGGGACCAGGATCCCTCTGAGCCACATGGCCGCCTGCCTCCCACAAGGTTAACATGGAGTGATGCAGATGAACTCCCCAGATACCATTGAACCTGGGCCTTTACTGCGCCAGTTGCTGCATGGACAGGCACTCATCCCACTCCTTGGATGAGGCAAAACTTCACTGTATGGAGCCTGCTATTTCTGCAGCCCGATGTCACTAACTTCCCGATGACCCTCCCGAGTCCCAGCTGTTCCTGCAGTTCTATATAAAGGGTGCTCGAGGACAGAGGACCAGCAGTGTGGTTGCCAATAATAGCCAGGGTGACTGAGTGAAAACACAGATCACACCCATGTGGTGAGTTTAATGAAAGGCAGGATAGGAAGACCTCAATCTGTGACGGGAGAGAATGAAAGAAGAGAATGGAAAAGAAGCAAGTCTGCTTCTGCAAAGGGAATCATGGAGCGGGACTGGCAACTCAGCACTGGGCAGAAGCCAACAATCATATTTACAGCTAAAATCACTGCCATGAAACAATGGACCATGTAAATCAGCTGTAATTCCAGTGCAGTGGAGTTACACCAGTGTAAACAACTATGTGTGATCAGAATTGGCCCCCTTATATGGACTGGCGTCTACTATTATGTTGGAAGATGTGAATGGCTCAGATTAGGGTCTTTGATCATTAGACAAACACATGTAGTTACCGCCAATGGATGTGCTATGCACCCTTCATTATGGCTACATGGAAGGAGCCATTAAGTGTCTTTTAACGCCCAAGGCCCTGGGCCACATGTCAAGGCCTGAGCAAGAATTAATCCAAGGAGAAAAAGAGGGGTTTTCCTGACTGGTTGCAAATGCAGGGGCTAAAGGAATGTTGGACAAACTGTGTGTGAGAGGGAAAGCCAGGAGACATCGAGCAGACACTGAGAAACAAGCAGAGCTTCTGGGTCATGGAACACGCTGGAAAGGCAGCTGGGGATGTCTAAGCAAGGAAACTGCCTATTGTTTGTTCCTACAGCATTCAGGGAAACAGGACTTTACATACATTCCTTGTACAGGATTGCACCAAAAAATAGACCTGACTCATATTACCAACCTCTGCTCCAAACAGAAAGAACCTGGCAAGGCCCCAAATATCGGCTAATTGCTTGGTCCAAAGGGGCAACAATACTTTAGTGGTGATCTACAGCAAAGGCCTGACCCTCTGTCGTCCTGGGAAAGGCATGAAGTGCCTTAAGACAGCAAAATGGTTTGTGGGGCAGCAAATAGGGACAACTGTGTAGTTTGCTCCCCCAAAACCTTAGAGCAACAGCTGATAGCACACAGCAACTGCCAGACCAGCCGAGCCCCTGCCGCTGCAGTAGGTGAAGGAAGAGAGAGCAGGGGAGCCCTTGGAGACTTGATTTTTATTTGACAACAGATTTAGAAACAAAGGCTGCATTGTATATGGGTCGATGTCCCCAGAATACAGCTGCATGAAGGGGATAGAGATTGTGTATTTCAATAGCGTTTACTGGATCTCCCCCACTGTGTCTCTGACCTTATAAAATAAAAATAACAAGGTCACAGTCCCATCCTAGTTTTATTACAACTGTCCTGCAGGCAAAAGGATAGAACTCTCACACAGGCACTCCGATTCCATGTATAATGTCTTAAATGGAGGAGGAAGTCAAACCAGAATATAGGAGAAAATATTCCGGAGCTCTTTAAAGCAATTTACGTTACCAAGCTCCATTGTACAGACAACAAGGCAACATCCCTGGACATCAGCTTCGTGATCATTTTTATACATTTGTCTATGGTACAAGAAAAATAACCAGCGCTCACAATGTACAGTTCTTACACTATTTTCACAGCTTCTGAACACTATACACCTTTTTTTTAAAAAAAATAAAGATACATTGTAATAAATGCTGCACTCTTAATAGTTTATAACAACCTGTGATTAACATCCTAGATTTGCCTTTCTGTACAGCCATCCATGCCACAGCACATTTTGAACCTGGCTTTGACCCTGGGAATTCAAAGCATCTAATCTCCATTTCCCATTGGCTGAATGGAAACTTGATGATACTGCTAAGGATGGTGGGATGGGGTTGGGGAAGGGAGCAGGGCGACACGTGCTTGCAGGGGATGGCTACGGATACTGCAATTTGCCAAGTGAACAGGTGGAAATTTCCCAGTGTGAGGGTCTAGGGGGAAATTTGTTACCATAGTGATGCCAGGACAGGATTAGATGACATCATGTTTTGCTCTCTTGATATTTTGCAGCTAATACTTTCAAGTTAGTCTTATCTGATTAATTGAAGGTGTAGGGAACCAATTCATTGATTAAGAGAATTTGGTTTTCTCTTTGCCAGCATAGACAGGCAAAGCTTTCGCCCCTGCATGATGTTCTGGCCACACATGACAGACAGGGGCTTCAGGAATACAATACACAATGGACCTGAGCCTGTGAGGGGCTCAGAACCCTGATTTCCTATAGACTTCAGTAGAAGTTGAAGACACTCAGTGCCCTAGAGAAGCAGGCCCAACATGTCTGGATGTGAACACTCGGCAGTATCAGAAAGCAATTGCTCAGGACAGCTAACTTGGGCAAGCTAGGAACAGAGCCATGCCTCAAGGCCACACACGAAGACATCACTGAAGAATCTGGAGAAGTGCTGTGAGTGAAGGGCAATAGTACAGTGCTCCTGTTTGGTTACAGACTTCGCTCTGTCCTTTCTCAGCTGAGAATACATGGAGGGCATAGGGGCTGGGTGCTGTTTTCCAGCTGTCTTGTCATAGCCTCTGTGTTTGGTAGAGCTGGTTGAAAAGTGGGGAAACATTCCACAAGAATTCCAGCAATGCGGCAGCTTTTCCCATTATGTTTCTAACCCTCCAAGTTTTGTTTTCCAAATTTTCCAAGAACCATTTATGAGAATGGAACATTCTGATTTTGAGAAAACCTCACTAAGTGGCTAGACCAACCAATTGAAAATCACAAAATGAAAACTGGGAACTCTTTTTCCAGGCCCAGCCACACGTACTAGTTTGTCATTTGCAATCTAACCATTTCTGAAAAATGTAACATTTTGAAAAAATCAAAATGTTTTCATGAAATTTGTCATTTTTAAAAAGAGACCAAATTTCAAAAATGCTGACCAGCTCTAGAGTTTAATGGTTGGCCAGAACAGCACATCTTGGATGCTAAAAGGCCAATCTGATTTCCAGGGAACCCAGACTTTCAGTGTGCACTGACCAATTCAAGTGCAATTCGGACCTGAATATAATTAGGGCCACTCAGAATCACAGAAGAGGTTGAACTTACACAAAAAAAAAAAGAATTGAAATATCAGACAAACTAAACAGAATATATTATTTGCAGCAGTATGCATAGCCACAGCCAAGTTGGAGGAGAAGGGCTCTCAATCCTAGTCCTGGATACAGATGGCTGGAGGCAAAGTCATAGAGATTTGGTCTTGTGACAGATACTAGACTGATAAGGAGTGCCTTGTGGTCTGTGAAAAAGTGCTAGATTATGGTTTTGGAACAGGAGAGGAATTATAAATATTTACTGAATAATCACGAGATTGATTAAATTGTGGCTTATCAAAAACAGTTGTAGAGTCTATACACTGCACTTTTTGGAGTAAAAGCAAAGCCAGCTAGTGAGCATCGTGCAGCTATAAATCAGGTCACAAGCGGGTTAAATTCAATTGAGTAGTTTAATAATTTTTCAGGTCAAAGGTCTTATCTTAGCAGGTAACAATGTACAGGACACCTAGTTATAATGAAGAGTGGCTGGCTTGGTAAAGGAGAGAAGAATACATTATGTCTCATCTCTGAATATTTTAATGTTAGCATCTTTCAATGCAACATATTTTTGGTAAAGACATATTCACTATATTTAACATGATCTCTCTTTAACAGGGAGTTCAGCTGAGCACTGTCCCCAGAAAATACACTACGACTGTAAAGCAACAGAATTTCATAACAGTAAATCTATTGCACTTTGTGAAGAATAAAATCCTCCTTTGCCTTTCCAACTCCAGGAGGCAACGTATCTTGTTGGTTATGCAAGTTCTTCCTCCTCCAGGCAAAGTCTCATTATGTTCAGACAAACAACGCCTAACTTTTTTATTATTATTATTATTATTACTTGAAACAATAATTGGAAGAGTTTGAGAGAAAAATCTTTCCAGTAGCCGCTGAGAAGTCTCCAAGTTTTGAGTCTAGAAATGAATTTTAGGTGCTATCCAATCACGGTCAACAAATAAATGTACTTATTTCCACATTTTATGAATATGTCCACAAAAGAGCAAGACGAGGTCTCTCTTTGACCAACACTAACACTGTGTGATCAGGTATTACAGGGATGCACTTTATATGTGACAATAGTATACAGACAGGATGGAAATAACACCAATATTATTGCACATGGTGTCTGGGCGAGCATTAAAAACACTGCAATATGTGATGAAAATTCTTTACAGCTTGTTTTCTCTCAGCCCTTTCTCTAGAGTTGGATGAAGCAGCAGTGTCAATCAACATACATCGGAGAGCTGGGAGTTGTTGGCATCTGATCCAGGATTTTGCAGACGTAGCATGCCACATCCACTGTGCGCTCTTCGTACATCAGAATGAAGGGATGTTTCTGGAAGCCAAGAAGGGAACAATAAAGTTAGTTTCCCTTTTGTGACATAAAATTGAGGCCCCAGTAGAAACTGGTACAGCACAGGGATTCGCCTGCTCCCAGATACAGTGGGAGCTGGGTAGTTACATCGTAGGACTCCAGGTACAATCTGCTCTGATGGCATTTAAAGGAAGGGAACTCCATTTCTTAAACCAACAATATAATGAATTACAATATGTTTCCGGGGTAACTTACATGGGGATGTTGCCAGGGGTTGGGAAATTCTGCCTCAGAAGTAGTGAAGTGGGAATAATAACAACAATAATAATAATACAGTAAAATCTCAGAGTTCCCAACCCCTCAGGAATGGAGGTTCTTCATAACTCTGAACAAAACGTTACAGTTTTTTTAAAAATTTACAACTGAACATTGACTTAATACAGCTTTGGAACTTAACTTTACTATGCAGAAGAAAAATGCTGTTTTAGCCATCTTGATTTAAGTGAAACAAGCACAGAAAGTTTCCTTACCTTGTCAAATCTTTCTTTTTCCAACTTTCCCTTTATCTTTTTAGCAGTTTACATTGAACACAGTACTGTACTGTTTGCTTTTTTTTTTTTTTGGGTCTTTGCTGCTGCCTGATTGCGTACTTCCAGATCCGAATGGGATGTGTGGTTGACTGGTCAGTTCATAAATCTGGTGTTCGTAACTCTGAGGTTCTACTGTAATACTTAGTCCTTGTATCTCCATATGATCTCAAAATGCTTTATGAAAAAGGTCAATATTAGTTCCACTTTACAGATGGGGAAACTGAGGCACAGAACAGGGACGTGACTTGCCCAAGGTCACCCAACAGACCAGCAGCAGAGCTGGGAACAGAACCCAGATCTCCCGAGTCCCAGTCCAGTGCTTCATCTAGAAGGCCACACTGGCTACAGCCAACACAGCATTGCAGGGGGACCAGTGACTAACAAGGTGATGAGACTGAGAGTTCTGTGGGAAGGGATGGTCTGTACTGATTGGGGTCTCCATCAGTCCCTGTGCTCCTCACCCTCCCGGACCCTAGACTGCTCAGCAGCCCTGGGCAGACCAAGGAGTGACATAGATGACACAGTCACATGAAACTGGCGAGGGAATTCCAGAAAAATGTAATTAGCCAAATGGGACTGGGACCAGGGCACTATCCCCACCTCCTGAGAACCTACATGGGATCCTTAGTGACTTCCTACGCCAGACTTGCCATCTGGAGATGGAGTTTCCAGCAGCCACTGCCCCAACACTCTACTGGGCAGGACTTCAGGAATGGTGGCTTGGCACTGGCTCAGCCACCGACTGAGTCATCTGCAGCCCTTTCTGCGGCAACCTGAGCTTCCCTTGCGGGAGAGAACTGTCTGCTCTCCAATTACCGCAGGGAGAAGAATCCACTTGTAGCAGCTGTGGTTTGGTTTGCTGTGCACACGTCCCCAAATCATGGTACAGCCATGTTAAGAGAACCTGGAGTTTTAGCAGGTTCCCCAACATGAATGTTAACTGTAGAGCAGAGAAGACTTTAGCTAACAACACTTTCCTCGGGCCCTCCCACAGCGTGCAGCCTTGTGACTGCACTGTCCTTGTGGCAGAGCCTGAGGGCTGCAGAGCACTGAACACACCGTGGCTATTTGATCCCTGACAGTGTCTCCCAGCCAGGACCTGAGCCTGCTGAGCTCCGAGATCTGAGGACCACAGGCCAGGGTGGTATTTGAGGGGCACATTTCTGTTTGAACCCGTGTACAGTGCCGTGTGAATTTGGTCTCACCTGAGTTCAGTTAGCTGATTTGCTATAATATGATCATTTGCAGAGTGTTGACGCCACTAACCTGAAAGGGGGTGCTGGTTTGCTCCTTACACTCCTATTATTTGTTCCACCTCTGGAGAAACTATGTGGCAAATGTTGACTATCGCCCAGGATTTAAAAGTGAGTGGACATTTACACAAGTTTCATTGAACAAAAGTTTCACCATCTCCAGCTCCTCTGTGGACATCAAAGAACTCCCTAGGACTGGCAGGTTAGTGAACTGCTGCTGCACAGCCACCAGGGGGAGCAAAAGCCATTTTCTAGGGGACTTTTTAACTTGGCACTTAAGTGGATTTATTTATGGATTTGTTCAGAATTTAGGCCCTGATTCACCAAGGTATGTAAGCACAAGCCTCGCAGGACGACTTCTCACTGACTTCAATTACAATTGGCTAAAGTTAGGCATGTGCTTAAATACCTTTCTGAGCCAGGGCCTTGGGATCCACGCTCCTTTACGGAAAAGCTGTCATTCTGGCAGTGCCCGGGGTGCAGGGGATTTTTTGCCACAGGATGCCAAATCCTGGGTGGACATGCCACCTGGAAGCCATCTTGTGCTTCAAACGTGAGAGGAGGAAATCCCTGTAGCTGCTCGTGGAGCTCTATGCCTATTTCATGCAGCTCCTCAGGCAGCACAGTGTTCCACGCAGAAGGAAGGATAATGGCGTTTAAGGAGATAGCTCCCTGCAGGTGTACAGCCCACACTATACCGATCACCCGAGAAAACAGCACTTTCATACATAAACATGCAGCCTTGATCCCACTGTTTGATATCAGGCAATAGAGAACAGTTGCAATCATTCCGTCCCTTCAGCCCGCCCACTCAAACACCTCCACACTTACCAGAAGCTCTTTATACTTTGGCCTTTTGGATTCGTCCTTTGTAAGGCTAATAAATCAGAAAAAGGATTAGGAAAAGGCAGATTTGTAAACACATTCCAAAGAGATTAAACATTAGCTGTGTATGGCACACGAAACTGAACCCATTGTATAGATCCGGGGCCCATGACCCGGCTAGCTATGCTGATAGCCCCACTCACCAGACTATTGTCCAGAGTCTAAGAATTTGGCTCTTGGAATATACCCCTACGCTTAAACTCGCCTCATTTCCACAGTGGGGGAAGCACGTTGTCAGGGCTTGTCCACACTTAAAGCACTGCACCAGTGCAGCTGCGCCACTGTAGCGCTTAGTGAAGACACTACCTACACCAACAAGAGAGCTTCTCCTGTCAGTGTGGTTAATCCACCTCCCCAAGAGGTGGGAGCTACGTTGATGAGAGAAGCAACACAGCGCTGTCTACACGAGGGATTCGGTCAGTATAACGACTCCACACCCCTGAGCGACGTAGTTATACCAACATACGTTTACCGTGTAGACCAGGGCTAAGTGAGCTGTTAATCCCAGGGTGAAATCAGGGAAGCTCTGCCACAACCCCCAGTGGACTCACTGTAGGGAGACACTCAGGCTCCTATTGCAGAGGCGTATCCCAGACACACAAACACGAGGTCAGTGACCTGCTCCAGTCACCGACACAAGGCGGTTCCATGGATCCTGCAGGCTGGGAGGGTCAGTATGTGCACAGAGCCAGAGCCTCAGCAGCTAGTCAGAGGACAATGAACCCTGCACTTACTAGGGATCACAGCCTTGTTACACTTTATAGCAACTACACCCTCCCCGTCCTCCAGACTACAGCTCTGGGCAGCTCCAGAGGCTGACGATTGGGTAAAGACCTTTTAACTGGGCCAGGGGTGCCAATGTTGCCCAAAGTTATTGCTCTCCAAGAGCCATTTGGAGGCTGACCAGTGAACTCGACACAGTTCCTAGATCACCAGTGTCCATCTCCCAGACCCCAGCACACTGAAGGACTGACTGCTCAGAGCTATCATCTTGCCCATTGGGGCAGGGGTGGGACACAATTGCAGGAAGCAGCATCTGGTGTCCCTGGGAAGGCTGGGTGTGCTTGTGGACAAGCAGAGGCCAGGGCTGTAAGGTCACTGTGCGAGGATGTAGTCAAAGCACAAGAAGAACATAGGCAGTGACTAACCAGGCCAGATCAGAAAGACAAGCCAACTGTGGGTTCTCAGCTCTGCACAGAGCATTTTGCCCCTGCTGCGTGTGTGCCCTGTCACTGCGTGCTACAGCCCACTCAGCACCACGAGGCTCTGTCCCCGGCCGGGTGCACTGTTCAGAGGCTCTGCCCTGCAGTCGCTATTTTATTTTACAATTAAATTTCCTTGGTTTAAAAAAAAAAACAAAAAAACACACAAGTGAAGGGAGGAAGGACGAAGGCCTCACGGAAAGGAGGCACATGTCCTAGGGAGGAGGGGGAAGTGTTTGATGCATTTTGGGCCAGATCCACTCCTCCAGCCTGTGTACCCAGGCTGAGCACAGGCGATGGCATGGGAAGCTGCACGGGCTGTGATGCTGCACAGACTCCTGTAGCTCTGATGTGCTCCCTCCCAAGGGGAGCAGCAGAGTGTTAGTACCGATGATTATTTGTGCCCGGCCCCATCAGCTGCACACACCACATCAGAGGAGACAGCCCTGCCCAAAGGCTTAGGGACATAAGAACAGTCATACTGGGTCAGGCCAATGGTCCCTCCAGTATCCTGTCTTCTGACAGTGGCCAATGCCAGGTGCTTCAGAGGGAATGAACAGAACCGGGAAATTTATCGAGTGATCCATCCTGTGTCATCCAGTCCCAGCTTCTGGCAGTCAGAGGTTTAGGGACACCCAGAGCATGGGGTTGCATCCCTGATCATCTTAGCTAATAGCCACTGATCGATCTATCCCCCATGAACTTGCGTCTCCTGTCCCCCTCCTCCACCATCCTGGCACCCCAGTCAGACAGATCATTATGGCTGGCCCACAGCATCCTCCCTCCAACACAGGGTAGGAAGAAGTATCCACCATGCTCCTTGAAATCCCCAGTTGCACCTGACCCTACTGATTGATTCACCCGGTACACCTTCTGCCACAGCCTCCTGTCCCCCCAATCTCCTATGCCTGAAAGAGAGACGCTGCAGCCATTGGAAGCTGCAGGGTTTGTGAGGAGGGACACCCTGCCTCCTATTCAAGCTGCTCCTGATGCTGTCTCCCAGGCTGGCGGGAGGGAGAGGGAGCCAAGGGGCACAGGAGCAGATCCTCTAATGTCACCATGGCTTGCTTCCCCCATCCCCATTTGCCCCTGCCTGCTGGCACCCAGGGAGACACTGCACAGCTGGGCTCCCAGCTGCACAAGAGGTGTCTGCCAACTCCACTGCCAGGGGACCTTCCAGGGCCAGGGATGCCGGGGCAGAATTTGCCCATGTGCATGATGTGAGAATGCAACGTGTAGAGCCCCTGCGCCATATCCAGAGCCGCAATCAGCTGGGCACAAGAGCCATTTCTTCAGGAGGCATATTGGGCAGGCCACCTAGGGCACCGTTCTTAACCCACACACGTCCAGAGTGCTGGAAAGATGCCACTAAGCCCTGCAAAGAGACACTACAGAGCAACAGCACTAAACACTCACCCTGCCACAGTGAGGGCAAATGGGGCTTGCAGAGATGTGTCAGAAAAAAGAGCTGCCAAATCCATAACCCCTTGCCCAGGAGTTCCTGCTCCATCGCTGGCCAGGAGGGGCTGCAACCAAATCCCAGTCTGTACATGCACAATGTCCACCAGGACCATGCTGGGAGCACCAGGGTCACCTCACTGGCAGAGAGGATCTGAGAGAACAGACATCCCACCCCACAGGAACCCTCCAATCACCAACAACTGAAAACACCACAGTCATGCAAGGGACCAGCAGGTGGCAGCAAAATCCTCAACAAAGCTCAGCAATTCCCACAACAAAGCACAGGAGTGAGTCTGGGAGGGAAACTCAACAAGACCAGGGGCCTGAAGACAGAGCTCTGGGGGCAAGGAGGAGGGAAGACCCGCACGGGGAACTGTCTACACTAGTCTTTTGGGCCTGAGTTAATGGATTGTTTAAAGGCTGCTGTGGACACTCCCCCGTGCATTTCTTCTTTGCCCTAAGGTGGTAAATGCAGCAACGCAGACAGTGTCCCTTTATGCAGCATAGCCGAGGCCAGAGGGGATTTTCTTTTGGGTTGCCTGAGGTTTGCTATGAACCCAGAGCCCTAGCAGAGCACCAGCCTGCAATGTCAGCCCACAGAACAGGACTCACAGGGAGAGCCAGGGAGCCTCACCTGGACCCTCTAGAGCAGGTGACCAGCACTGGTCAGAGCAGGACAAATGACTGTGTTAAGGACATAGAGACAGCTAGTGCACGCCACACAGGCTGTGGCGGGGGCTGCAGTCACCCTGCAATAGTTCCCCTGCTCATAGAGCTGTGCTTCTCGAGCCCTTGCCTATAAGTCTTTAAACTACGATTTGAGGACTTCAATAGCACAGATATAGGTGTGAGGTTTTTTGCGGGAGTGGTGGGTGAAATTCTGTGGCCTGCATTGTGCAGGAGGTCAGACTAGATGATCATAATGGTCCCTTCTGACCTAAATATCTATGAATCTATGAATCTATGAATCTCCTGTGTGTCCCGCTGCAAGTAGCCGGTTGTAACCATGTGGAGGGCCCAACTGAAGCAAGAGATGTCGGTGCAGTGGGATTTATGCAGCTGGGAGAGCGTGGGGTGCAGGTATTCAACTGCCAGCACCTTTGGCATGGGGAGGGATAATGAGGCTGGCTCATCTTTCGTTCTTAATTCAGTATTACACATTGATTTTACGGTTTCAGAGGAACAGCCGTGTTAGTCTGTATTCGCAAAAAGAAAAGGAGTACTTGTGGCACCTTAGAGACTAACCAATTTATTTGAGCATGAGCTTTCGTGAGCTACAGCTCACTTCATCAGATGTTTTTTACTGTGTAGCTCCTGGAGTCACTCTAATGTTTCAGACCTAAAATACTCCATATAAGTTAAATCAGTTTGAAACGCTTACCACAAGTTGACAAAGTTGATGAAACTTGGGGAGAATTCCCTCTCCTCTGAGTTACTCAGCTGTGGCGGGTCTCCTTTTACTACTTGTGTCAGCTGATCAAATACACTGTTCCACTTGGGATAGGGGAATCGCCCTGTGGCCAGCTCATACTGCAGAGACAGCAACAGCGTAGGCTGAGTTAGTATGAGTAACACAAAGAGCTCCTTCAAACAGGGTAGGCAAATGTCATCCCCAGATGCCCAAGGAACACACAGGGTGAGGGAGAGCTAGTCAGCCTCCCTTACATGAACCCCAGCTTCTTAGTGTCCTAGAGACAGTTGGCTGCATGAACATTTTACCCTGGGAGAACGAGAGAATGAGCATTTCAACCTGAGGGCCGGGGAAGAGAGCATGTTAGTAGTAGCTCATTCTACAGATAGGGTCAGCAAATTCTGGTTGCTTCTTACTATTCACTCCCCATGTTACCAGCTCCACCCTCCTGTGGAATGAAATAGTGCTTTCCAAGGTCATGGATGCAGACACTGCAGTAGTGTGGTTAACCAGAGAGGGGCCAATGGGTGGGATCAAGAACTGGTTGAAACTTTCTGAGTAATAAAGGTCCACCCAAAGCCAGGGCTGCTATGTGGGTTATTTAGGCAGACCTGATGTCACGGCCCTCTAGCACGCCACAAAGGGAAAACAGCATTCAAGATCCAAGCCCTTCCTCGTGCTCTCTTATCTGTATGTTGCAAGTTGTTATTCCAGTTCCATAGCTAAGTGTGGACTTCAAGGATTCAGGAAAGCCATCATCAGTACAGGGAATTAACAAATTATTTAACTTCTAGGAGGTGTCTATTTTCATCTCCAAGTGCAAAAGGGAATGACCCCCCCCCCCCCCTCCCGCCCCCAGACCCTGCTCACAGCAGAGGTGGGCTGGGACAGGAGCATCACATAGGCAGGGCCCCCCAGGCCCTGCTCACAGCAGAGGAGGGCTTCGAGTGTCACATAGTCAGACCCCACTGACTCCGCTCACAGCAGACAGGCTGGATATCACCACAGTGTGTTTGTTTTAGAAAGTTGACCAACACTATTATTGTCTAAAGCGAGCCCATAATGCTGCCCAATAAGAAAGACTTGTCCCACAGAATACAGTTTAAAGCACTCACATACCAACGTAATTCCCAAGCTCCAGACATCTGAGCGGACGTCATAACCTTGTCTGGATGCACTGGGGTCTATCCTTTCAGGCTGAAACAGAAGAGGAACCACAGTCAAGCAGTATGCAGCACAGGAAGAAATGAGTGTGCTTCTACAAACATAAAAGGATATCTCAGTACCCAGGGACAAAGCCCCACGTGCCCCCAGCAGAACTGTCTAAGGCAGACATCCAGCCCCACAGGAGGAACAGTTCACCGAACATAGTCCTGACCACTGTACTTAAGACTAGACTCCAAGGTGACCTGCAAAAGGAAATATAATGGGGCTCGATCTCCCTTTGCTTGCAGAAAGGTGGCCTTTAAGTGGTTTTATTGTTTTACTATTTGAGGTTTTCTAACCTCAGAAATTCTCTGGCTATCAAGTCTGGCCTTCCTTGTGTTTGCAGGAGGACTCCTTGGAGAGTGAGAGAGCTGAAATGAGCATCTGCTCATCCCTCTGTTGGGGGGCCAACGCACATTGAGCACGATTGTTTCCTCCCATCTGTCTGTTGGGCTGTTAAATGGGTGTTAACAAAAAGCCAAACCGAACAAAAGGTTTTACACTGTCTGATTACAAATCCCTTTGCTATCAGTTGCCCAGGACTCACCTTTAAGTGCTTGTGAGATCATGATGCTATTAGTCCTGCTGACATCCCAAAACAGGGTAGCCAGGACCCGAATGTGTAAACCTCCAGTAGAATTACACACCACTGAGAAGGGAAACGGACACAAACCCATCTGCCCCTGTTGCAGGTCACCCTGGTGAGAAAACCCTGATGGCGTTTCCTTTTACTGAGCTATTAAAATGCCAAAGAAGTAGGCTCTCTCACAGATTTTATTACAAGAGTAAAGCTAGAAGCCATTCCCATTTGAACAGAGATCAAAATTGCAGTCAAATGCTTATATATCAGCTACAGAACTGAAACATCAGAGAAAGGGGATAAAACCAATCTGTTAGCTAATGAGACGTGTACAGCTCAGTACACAGTGGTGGAAGGGGGCCTACAAAGCTCTCCTTGTAGTTAGAGGCATATCTTGGCGCCAAGGGCCTGTTCCAAAGCCAATACAGTCACCGGGAAACTTTCCATTGGCTTCACGGTGCTTAGGAGATTAAGCTCTCACAGGTTAGCAGGTTGAAGACTGTGTGAAATGCCCCTCCTGTCACACACGTCGATCCCCACTGCCAATCAATCAGATTGCTCAGGCAGAGGACCAAGGTGGAAGGTTAGTTGGAAAGTGTTTTCATTAAAAAGAAAAGGAGTACTTGTGGCACCTTAGAGACTAACCAATTTATTTGAGCATGAGCTTTCGTGAGCTACAGCTCACTTCATCAGATGCATACCGTGGAAATATAACCAATTTATTTGAGCATGAGCTTTCGTGAGCTACAGCTCACTTCATCAGATGCATACCGTGGAAATATAAAGTCTGCTGCAGTTTCCACGGTATGCATCTGATGAAGTGAGCTGTAGCTCACGAAAGCTCATGCTCAAATAAATTGGTTAGTCTCTAAGGTGCCACAAGTACTCCTTTTCTTTTTGCGAATACAGACTAACACGGCTGTTCCTCTGAAACCAGTGTTTTCATTGTTATTTTTAAAATTCCCTTTAGAAATCAGAAATCAGGCCTGATGCACTAACACACGGTAGAGAGACAATGCACTTCCAAGTAAATGTGAAAAACTACCAAACCTACCTATATCAACCCCAACGCTATAGGGGGCTTATATTCCAAGTACTGGAAAAATGAGGCACAAGAGATGACATTTTGAGCTTGTTGCTAAGGCCTACAGAGAAGGTGACTCATTTGGAAATGCGAGCTCAGATCTGTATTTAGTTTGGGTTCTTTACCCAATTCTGTTCCAGGTGAACAGGAACAGTGAACACATGGAGAACAGAAAAAGGCAAGGAGAGAATATCCTGGGCCATGATCACTTCTGCCTTTGTCAAGAGGAATTAACCCATCCCAGCAGCCAAATTCCTCTTCATCCTCTTAAGAGTCAAGGACCAACATTAAGCTCTTTTTATCTTTCTAACAAGTCAGCCCTTCTACCCCCCTCATTGTTTTTGCCGCTCTCCTCTAAATTCCCATCTATTTGTCAGTGTCTTTCTGGCAATGAGTTGCCCTGCACTGAACCCAGTATTCCCAGGAGAGTCATACCTCAACTGCATAGGCTGGGATGTGCATGTTTTCAAAATGGACCACATTTTCATAAAGAGATTATCTCATGGATTATTCAAAATTGCATGACATTCCTGTGACAACTAAAGCAATAATTTATTATTTTTTAAAATTTTTTATTTAAAATTAACAGGGAAGAATAATGCTAGACAACCATGTAGTGCTTTTTAACCTGTATTTTAATGTAATTTAGCAGCAAGAAATATAAACCATGCTATTTTTCAAGGACATTATTATTATGACTTATTATTTGTATAATCGTAGCACCTAGGAGCCTTCCTCATGGAACAGGATCCCATTGTGATAGGTGCTCCTACTGGATGCCCCAAAAGTCACGATTACACAGACATAAAAAAAAAAGTTATGCTAGGCAATGAGCTATCCTGGTTAAAAGGAAGCGTGGAAGCAGTGATAAAATATAACAAAACTAATACATATAGGACAGAAAGAATGGGAAGTAAATGGCAATGAATATAAGTTACAAGTTAAAAATGTAGGCAGCTGATATGGGAAGCCAAAGGAATCAATTAAATAAAAAGGTTAAAGACAATAAGGATTATAGGTCTGGATGAAAAAGGTAACTGTGTTGATACAGTATATTTGGATTTCGCCAAGGCATTTGACTTAGTATCACATGACATTTTGATTAAAAACGTGCATTGTATGGATCTAACAGGGCAGACATAAAATGGATTAACAGCTGTTTCACTGACAGATCTCAAAATGTAGTTAAAGGGGAGATATCAATGAATGGGGGCTGTTTCGAATGTGGCCCCCCAGGGATCAGATGTTTGTCCAATATTTGTATTTTTATCAGCAATCTGATCATATGAAACCTTTGCAGGTAAAGTTTGCAGATGACACAAAAACTGGTGGGGCCACAGAATGGGATGTTGTTACAGAGTGATGTAAATCACTTGGTTAAATGGTTACAATGCAAAATAATACCGCCAAAAGCAAGAACAAAGAATGCAGATTATACCTACAAATGGTTGATTCTGTCTTGGAAAGCAGTGCCTCAGAAATCAGATAATTGCCTCAACATTAGCTCTAAGTGCAATACTGCGTCAAACAAGGCTAATGCAATCCTTGGAATATCAAGTAGAAGTAGGGAAGTGATCTTCACTGTGTACACAGGATTGGAAAGTCCACTGCAAGAATATTATGCTTAGTTCTGCTGTTTGCTCTTTTAAAAGGATGTGGAAATACTGTAGAGAATGCAAAGGATGGCCACAAAAAAAACCCCCAGGAGCTGGAAAGCACGTAAGCCTTACAATGTGAGGCTTAAGAAAAAGCTCTACTTATTTAGCATATCAAAGAGAAGACTGAAAGGTGACTTTCTCACTGTGTATAGGTACTGACACATAGAAAAAAAGATCTGAAAACAGGGGCCTTTTCAATCTTGACAAAGGCATAACAATATCAAATTGCTGGAATTTCAACAAATTCAACCTTGAAATTAAAAATGATATGCTTTAATCCAGCTTCTAGAAGAAATACTATGGCCTGTGTGGTCATGGTGGTGCCTTCTGGCCTTGGAATCTCTACATCGATGAGTCCTCCTGCTCATCCCCTTCCTTCATGGACTGTGGAGAGAACAGCATTGCCTACATTGCTCTCACCATGCTCAGAAAACTTGGAGCTCTGCATTAAGATGACTATAGTCACATCTCAGACTTCAGGGCTTCAGCCAGTTGCCTGCAGGGGTCAGGAAGGAATTTTTTTCCTGATGCACAACTGGCCAGATGTATTCTGGGTTGGAATTATTTTTTGCCTTTCTCAGAAGCATCAGGGATTGGCCACAAATGGAGACAGGATACCAGACAGGCTGAACCAGTGCTGTGAGGTGGCAAAGAAAAATGGAGGTTACTTACCTGTAACTGGAAGTACTTCAAGATGTGTAGTCCCTGTGTATTTACACATGGGTCCATATGCACACATGTGCAGGAGTCCGGAGATTTCTAGTAAGTGACAAGGTAGGACATGGAGCAGGTGCCTAGCTGTTCAAAGGGATGTCTTGAAAGTACTGAAAGAACAAGATTAAGATCCCTTGTGGTGTTGATTTCCCCACCAGTGGGGAAATTCTAATGAGCCCCTCCAGGAATCTGGTTCTTGTTGGAAGAGCAAAAACAGTATAACCCTCAACTGTGTGATGAAAGGCACTGATTGTACAAAATGGACCCATAGCAAGCTAATGGAAAGATCCAATGTCTTGAGAGTGAATAGTTAGTCTAAAATAAGAGGAATTCCTGCAGGTTGTGGGGATAACTGATTCTGTTGTATTCAGATGGAGAAATGTTCCCATTTAGTTAGACAGAATTTTCTGGTGGAAATCTTTCTTCTTTGGTTGAGACCGGATTGAATAGCCACCAAATACAAATGCTCTAGGTCTGAAGGGATCTTACAGTCTGAATCTCTCAGAAGCTGCCTTTACCTGTGGGGAGTTGGGTGGTGGGTGTGAAAACAGAAACTCTACTCCCTTGGCTGAAACAAAGTAACATTTCTCAACCCTTGTTGGGATGGAGGCGCAGGAAGCAGGAGTATGCCAAACTCCCTGGCTGGATCTATAATGGCCTTGTTAACTGGGAGGGCCACCTGACTGGGACCCAATGGTTGCAAGATGCCCAGAAGCCTATGTTGTCTCTCTTGGATTTCCTCACACTGGATCTGAAGCTCAGATGCTACTCTGTGAAGGAGCTCTTGACATTGCCTGTGATCATCAGGCAGAGATGGTGAAGATGGAGTAACCACCTCATCTGGAGAGAAGAATGAAACGGCCATCAGGACTGCTATATCCAGCACAGGTTCTTCTTCTACATGCTCTGACTGAGTTGGTTGGTGCCGGCCAGGAGAGGGTAAATAGGGTTCATTCAGGGATCCAGAGGGTCTGGTGTAAGAATCCCAGGGGACCCAATAATGCCAGTATGCAGGGTCAACTGGTCAAGGGAGATCCCAGGGCACTAGGTATCATTGGTTCCTTTGGAGGTCATATCTGGGTGGAGGATGGAACCTAGAGCTCCTGTCTGGACTAGCCTCTCTATATGGAGGTGATGGTTCATCTGAGACCTCCTACTCATCTGAGAGAAGGTTCCCTAACTGACAGAACTGCCAGTGGCTCATGGAGGGAATAGGGGAACAACCCCGTATTCTTCCAGTCGATTCTTCTTCTGATGTTTCAGTGTTCCTAAATAAGGTTGGATTGGAGAGGAGTTTGAGTATAGGGGAGGTGAAGATCTCCTCTAGGGAGTTGTAGGTCTTGGACTGTTCTGGAGTGTGTGGTCTACTGGTGGATGGGACTGGAAGATCTGACACTTCCCAGGTTACAATGGACATCAAGTCCTCTCAGGAACATGCTGGTACCAGTGCAGTCTAGCATGGAGCTCGTAGACTGTGCAGAGTCTAGCCTGGTGCTTGTAGACTGGAGCTCGTAGACTGTGCCAGTGGGGACCAATCCTTAGGTTTATGTGTCGGAACCAAGGTCAGTACTGATGGATCCTTCTCCTTCACAGTATACACTCATTTTGAGGAGTATTTTAAAGAAGATTCAGGACGCAAGAACCAACCATCCCAATGTGCAGGAAGAATAGCATATATGGCCAGTGACCAGGTTGGCTTAACAGAGACATCTTCGGTGAGCTTAAACACAAAAAGGAAGCTTACAAGAAGTGGAAACTTGGACAGATGACTAGGGAGGAGTATAAGTATATTGCTCGAGCATGCAGGGATGTAATCAGGAAGGCGAAAGCAAAATTGGAGTTGCAGCTAGCAAAGGATGTGAAGGGTAACAAGAAGGGTTTCTACAGGTATGTTAGAAACAAGAAGAATGTCAGGGAAAGTGTGGGATCCTTACTGAATGGGGGAGGCAACCTAGTGACAGATGATGTGGAAAAAGCTGAAGTACTCAATGCTTTTTTGCATCGGTCTTCACAGACAAAGTCAGCTCCCAAACTGCTGCATTGGGCAGCACAGTATGAGGAGGAGGTGAGCAGCCCTCAGTGGTGAAAGAACAGGTTTAGGACTATTTAGAAAAGCTGGACAAGCACAAGTCCATGGGGCCGGATACAATGCATCCGAGGGTGCTGAGGGAGTTCGCTGATGTGATTGCAGAGCCATTGGCCATTATCTTTGAAAACTCATGGCGATCAGGGAAAGTCCTGGACAACTGGAAAAAGGCAAATATAGTGCCCGTCTTTAAAAAAGGGAAGAAGGAGAATCTGGGGAACTACAGACCAGTCAGCCTCACCTTAGTTTCTGAAAAAATCATGGAGCAGGTCCTCAAGGAGTCCATTTTAAAGCACTTGGATGAGAGGAAGGTGATCAGGAACAGTCAAAATGGATTCACCAAGGGCAAGTCATGCCTGACCAACCTGATTGCCTTCTATGATGAGATAACTGGCTTTGTGGATATGGCAAAAGTGGTGGATGTGATATAACTTGACTTTAGCAAAGCTTTTGATACTGTCTCCCACAGTATTCTTGCCAGCAAGTTAAAAAAAAGTATGGACTGGATGAATGGACTATAAGGTGGATAGAAAGCTCACGAGATAGTCGGGCTCAATGGGTAGTGATCAATGGCTCGATGTCTAGTTGGCAGCCGGTATCAAGTGGAGTGCCCCAGGGGTCGGTCCTGGGGCCAGTTTTGTTCAACATCTTCATTAATGATCTGGATGATGGGGTGGATTGCACACTCAGGAAGTTTGTGGATGACACTAAGTTGGGGGGCGAGGTAGATAAGCTGGAGGGTAGGGATCGGATCCAGAGTGACCTAGACAAATTGGAGGATTGGGCCAAAAGATATCTGATGAGGTTCAACAAGGACAAGTGCAGAGTCCTGCACTTAGGACGGAAGAGTTCCATGCACTGCTACAGGCTGGGGACCGACTGGCAAAGCGGCAATTCTGCAGAAAAGGACCTTGGGATTACGGTGGATGAGAAGCCGGATATGGGTAAACAGTGTGCCCTTGTTGCCAAGAAGGCTAACGACATATTGGGCTGCATTAGTAGGAGTGTTGCCAGCAGATTGAGGGAAGTGATTATTTTCCTCTATTCGGCAACAGTGAGTCCAGATCTGGAGTCCAGTTTTGGGCCCCCCACTACAGAAAGGATGTGGACAAATTGGAGATAGTCCAGCGGAGGGCAACAAAAATGATTAGGGTGCTGAGACACATGACTTATGAGGAGAGGCTGAGGGAACTGGGATTGTTTGGTCTGCAGAAGAGAAGGGGTGGGGGGTTGATAGCAGCCTTCAACTACCTGAAGGGAGATTCCGAAGAGGATGGAGCTAGGCTGTTCTCATTGGGGGCAGATGATAGAACAAAAAGCAATGGTCTCAAGTTGCAGTGGGGAATGTCTAGGTTGGCTATTAGGAAAAACTATTTCACTAGGAGAGTGGTGAAGCACTGGAATGGGTTACCTAGGGAGGTGGTGGAATCTCCATCCTTAGAAGTTTTTAAGGCCCAGCTTGACAAAGCCCTGGCTGGGGTGATTTAGTTGGGGTTGGACCTGCTTTGAGCAGGGGTTTGGACTAGATGACCTCCTGAGGTCTCTTTCAACCCTAATCTTCTATGATTCTATGAGGAGATTTAAGTGTGTCTAAGTCCTTCGTGTGAGGACTCATCCGACATGGACAGAGTCAGGGAGAGATCCTTTCTTCTGGGAGCAGATTTCGAAGAGGGTCTGTCGTTGTGCTTGTGAGTGTGCCCATTACTCTCATGAGAAGCCCTGAGAAGGGATTTGTTAGGCTTAGAGGTTGTAGACTCAGCTCCTGAGCTTATGCACAGAGGCCTTAGTTTGGTGTACATGATGGTCTCCCTGGCCCAGTTCTGAGTGGGGTCTCATGGCCTTTTCCATGAGATGTTCTCTTAGCAGAGCTCTCAACCCTCATGGGTTCGAGGAGGGAAGGAGTGACAGACACTGCAATTAGTGAGAAGTGAGCCTCACCAAGGCAGTAAAGGCAACACTGGTGTTTGTTGCTCACTGAAAAGGAGCGGGGGCAGGGTATGCAGTTCTTAAACCCTGGGATTCTGGGGATTGTACTTGTCTGTGGGGAAAAAACTCCCCAAGGCAGGGAAGAACTAACTCAGCTATACTAACTATGCTACACACTAAAAACTATCAATACCAAGAACTATTTACAATATATTTTTATGGTTTAAGTTGAGGGAGCTACGGACACACAAGACTATGCACTGGTAAGAAGGAACTGGAGAGGCGTTGGTCCGCATCTCCCTTTATACCCTCGGTTCAGAGCATGAAAAAAACAACTGCACATTTGCAGACCAATGGATACTATTTGCCAAAAATCTCTGGACTCTGGCTTATGGTGTGCATGGGTAATCATATGTGGAATACACATAGAGAGTTGAAGAAGAATCTTCATTTTTACATGCCTGACTGGTGGGTCTTGTTCACATGTTCAGGATCATACTGACCAGCAGATTTGGGGTCAGGAAGGAATTTCCCCCCCAGTCAGATTGGCTGTGACCTTGGGAGTGTTTTGCCCTCCGTTGAAGCATAGGACATGGTTTGCCTGCTCGGATCCTATGGGCATATCTCACAATATCAATTTCCATCAAAGAAAGGTAGGTTTAAGTACCTGCAGAGCAAGGCTCAGTCTTAACTGAGGAGAATGCAGAATAAGTGGTGGGAGAGGAAAGCTTCAGAAATTCAGCATTATGCAGCTCCAAACAATGCAAATATGTTCTTTGACTCTCTCAAAGCAGCCTATGGATCATCTAAATATGGCACAGCCCCCTTGAACTCAGCAGATAGCACAACCTTCATCAAAGACAAGGAGGGAATGGTGCAGAGATGGGCTCAATACTTCAATAATCTACTCAATAGACCATCCACAGTTGATTTGTGTGTCCTTGATCATTCACCTGAGAAACCCATCGAAGAAGATCTCAACCTCCCTCCAGTTGAGGAAGTTTTGAAAGCCATCGAACAACTGAACTCTGGCAAAACCTCCGGAAAAGATGGTATTGCAGCAGAACTGTACTGCAGTAGAACTGTATAAAGTAGCAGGCCCCAAGGCCATCCAGGTATTTCATGACATCTTGAGTAGCATTTGGGAGGAAGAAGAAATGCCACAAGACTTCAAAGATGCTATTATTGTATCATTGTTAAAAAACAAAGGCAGGAAAGCTGACTGCAGAAACTACAGAGGCATTGCTTTCCTCTGTACAGCAGGAAAAATACTACGTCACATTCTATTGAATAGATTCATTACAAACATATCTGAGGAGAATCTGCCAGAAGCACAGTGTGGTTTCAGACCAGGACATAGTACTGTGGACATGATCTTTGTCGTAAGGCAGGTCCAGTAAAAACGTTTAGAGCAGAACATGGACCTGTATGCAGTTTTCATCAATTTGACCAAAGCTTTTGATACAGTCAACAGAGAGGGTTTATGAGCTATTCTGCATAAACGGGGCTGCGCAAGAAGGTTCATACAAATCATCCATCTGTTCCATGACCACATGACGCTGCAAGTGGTTGCCAGTGGTGACTTTTCTGATGTGTTCAAAATCTCGAATGGAGTGAAGCAAGGTTGCATACTTGCTCCAGTGCTGTTCAACTTGTTCTTTGCCTGTGTCCTCAAGGTACTTGGATCAGGGGATATACATCTGCTACTGACTCAATGGCTCCCTCTTTGATCTTCGAAGATTCAGTGCTAAGACCAAGAAGCTGGAGAGACTTCTCGTTGAGGCACTTTTTGCACATGACTGTGCCTTGATGGTCAGTAGACAAGACGACCTTCAGGTCATCGTTGATAGATTTTTCTGAAGCATCCCAGCTTTTTGGCTTCACCATCAGTCTTGGGAAGACAGAGATCTTGTTCCAACCAACACCTCATTCCAATGCCCCAGCGCCAGCCATCTTCATCCAAGGCACACAGCTGAAAAATGTGGATCAGTTCAAGTTTTTGGGCTGCACCATCTCAAGTGACAGTTCCCTTGATAGGGAAATTTCCTCCAGAATTAGTAAAGCCAGCCAGGTCCTCGGTCGACTCCAAACAAAAATCTTTAACCAACACAACATTCGTCTCTCCACCAATCTAAGATCTATAGTGCAGTGGTTCTAACATCTCTCCTGTATGGATCTGAGATGTGGCCTCTTTATAGACGTCACATTAAACAGCTTGAGCAATTTCACATGCGCTCCCTCTGCTCAATAATCAGCATTCGCTGGCAGGACAGAGTGACCAATATTAAGGTCCTTGAAAGAGCAAACACAACGAGTGATGAGGAAATGTTACTGAGAGCACAACTTAGATGAACTGGACATGCCATCAGAATGGAAGACCACCATCTCCCAAAAATAGATCGTGTTTCGGGAGCGGAGTCAGGGCAAAAGAAAGAAGGGTCGTCCATATAAGTGCTTCAAAGATAATCTGAAGAGCAGTTTCCAGTGGGCTGTCATCAATCCTAAAGAACTTGAGCAAATGGCTCAGAATAGGACTCACTGATGATCTCTTACAAGATCAGCATGTAACAGGTTTGAGCAGGATTGACAAATTCATCTCCAGGCGGCATGTGAAAGGTGCCACAGACCTGCATCATCAAACATCATAAATACAGACTTCCCATGCCCTCAGTGCGGCCGACTCTGTGCATCAGGATTCAGACTTCGAGCCATATGTGTAGCCATAGATGAGAACTGCGACAACAACGCAGTGAAATGTAAAGGCTTGTGTGGGTTGAAGAGGCTTGTGATATACAGGAGGTCAGAATAGATGATCTAATGGCCCCTTCTGGCTTTAATCACTATGAAATCATGAAAGGGAAGGAGCCATCACCATGTGACCAGCCAGCTCTCCACAGGCCACTGGGAAGGGCCCCATGGACAATAGTGTGAGTTCCTCTAATACGTTGGGGGGAGGGGAGGAGGGGGAGGACCATCACTCTGGCCCATGATATGACATTACTAACTCATTTCTCATTTGCAGCCCACTGTCACATGTGGGTGTGTCTCAGTCATTGCCACTTCCAGATCCCTCCCTCACCTTGATGTGCTGCAGCCTTGTCTACCTAGGCTATTTTCCAGAGTCCAGCTGCAGCTGCAACATAGCTGCTCTGGTTCAAACCTTGAGCACAGAGAGGCGTAGTAGCAATTTGCACTACTGGTGCTTACCACAATATCTAGCAGCTCTGTGTTTGAGATGTGTTAGCTGCATTTCCAATGTTGGTAGCCTCTCTTGGGGCCTTTGTATTATTCTTCTGTCCTAACTAGTGTTCATAGCACTACCTAATTCACTAACTCCTGCCAAAGTTCATTAATGTTTTTCACTTCCATTTCTAGATAATAGCGGATATATATTAAATGAGACTGGACCTAACAACAATGCCTTACTGAACACTCTCCCTGACTCAGTACTTTGCTATTTATTTTGGTTATGATTTGCCAGACAGTTTTCAGTGACATGACACTGTTCCAATCTAAATCAATTTGAATGAATTTTTCAATTAAGTTTCTATGAGGCACCCTGTGAAATGCTTTACTAATATCTAACTCTGGTGTATTGACCACCAGCCCTTCATCCATTCTTTTGAAATTCAGTCAAGAGGGAATCAAGTTTGTCCATATTAGTTCTTCATAAAATCATGCTGCTTATGGCTCATGGCTCCATTATTATCTGTGCATTTAATGATTTTTGTCTCTTAATATTTGTTCCATTATTTTACTGAGGAAAGAAATTAGACTGGAAGGCACAAATTGCTCATATCATTCTTCATTCCTTTTCCAAAAAATGGAGAAAAACACAAAACTAACCTCTTCTTTCAGAAACGGTCACAAGAAAAGTAAGTTCTTTTACTGAATCATTTTATACCTCCGAATTCTAAAGCTGAGAGATGAAGAGTGCATGACAGAGCAAGAAAAAACACAAAGAGGGAGTCTGGAGCTAAGCGGGAGTAAGGTGCATACTGTAATATGATGATTAGGGGAGGAAGGAACTGATTAACAGAGATCATCCAAAAATCTCAATAACTAATGAACAGGCCTCTGCACAGAGATGAGTCCTTGGCAGAGCAGAGCAGAGCAGAGCATCTCGACACTTACATGTTCCAACACATGAGAAGACATTCCCATGTGAGAAGCAAAAACTCTTTAAAAGAACAGCTATTGGAGCACCCAAGGTAGACTGATATAGAGCATACAATCCTCCTGCTTATAAATCAGGTACATGAAGAATATCAACTCAAGTTGCTCCCTGCACTGGAGGAAAACATGGAGAGGCCTGATCAGAAGTAAAAGTCTCTGAAAGATACAAAGGAAGCAAAACTTTATCAAGAAGGTATTTCCAACTGATCAGGAACATTGGCCCAAGAGATTCAGAGAGACACGGAAAATTGAAACTGCAATCAACAGCTAGAAGATGAAAGAATGTGGCATCAAAGAAGAGCAGAAGAGAAACAGTGATGAAGTCATAGACATTCTTCTCCCTACAGGACAGAGAAGCAAACAGCCATGGAAGAGACTTACACCAAAAAGGAGCCTCCTGGAAAGAAAGAGATCACACGTTACTCTAATGAGTGAGTGATTTGGACCTACATATCTGTGGCACAGTTACAGAGAAAACTGGATGGAAGACTGCTGTCAAATGGCCAAAATTAATTGTGTCTCAATAAGGATGATAAAAGATTCTGGGAAATCCCCATATGGACTCCCAATGAAATAAGATTCAATGCAGTTACACTCCAGGGACCCAGAAAAAAAGCTGAAGACAACACTGATGACTTCATAGAGATCCTTCCAATGCCAAACGCGAGTGAAGAAATGAAAAGACAGAGGCAGAGGTCAACCAATGGACACTGTAAAGAAGGAGGGTTTGGATACACCAAATATGGGAATATCTTCTGAAATGAGACCTTGGTGCCATTTGACAGTCTTCCTTTAAGCAGAAGAGGGACCAGCATTCTGTCTTCAAAACTAGCAGAGCTGTTGCTCCCTCTTCAACCCCCACTTCCTCCCAGGACCAAGTGCCTATATAAACACATGCATCTGTATGTGTAACCCAGCTGCAAAGTTACAGACACCTCTCTACGAAGTGTTGGTTTGTTGCACATAACTATGCAATTAAGAAAATAATTAAGAATTATTGGAAAGTGCAGTCCTCAAAACATGAGTTCTTCTGATTCTTAGTGGTTACACAGTCAAGGAACATTACACTGCATACACTGTAAATTCAACAATCTTTTTATAAAGCACAAAAAACTCACCTCTCTTCCTAACCCACCAGCTATTGTAAATTGACAGACAGTAAATGCAAGGGAAGTCACCATAAAGATCTAACATGTACTCATTTAAAAGCAGGAGCAGATCTGTAAGCGAATGGCACATTTTAACCCTTCTTTCCTTGTAAAAACAGGAACAGATGGATGTGAGATGCAAGCTCTCTCCCTCCCTGGGATACTCCCTCCTCTGCCCTCTCAGAGACATTTAGCACATGGCTGAAATCAGCTCAGACTGAAGGCTGGGGATTTCCCTGATTCTCACAGATGATCAGATCAAAATGAAGCACTGCATACCAAAACTGTAGTCCTGCAGGACACAGCTGTTTGTGGGACTTGCTGTATGTCTAGGTGTACAATTATCTGCACTTTATTTGGCAGTAAGCCATAGTATGGATTCTCCTGGTGTAAACACCAATCTGAATGGTTCCAAGACCTCTGCTGTACTCTAACACAGATGGGACACCAACCTCCAATCTGCCTGAGTGCTAGGCCATTATGCTGTTATTTTAACAGCCGATCCTGTACTAAACGTTTATCTGTTTAGAAACTGTCAAGACAAAAAGAACAGGAGTACTTGTGGCACCTTAGAGACCAAAAAACTAACTAAGGTGCCACAAGTACTCCTGTTCTTTTTGTGGATACAGACTAACACGGTTGCTACTCTGAAACCTGTCAAGACAAAAGTATTTAGGGCCCCCTGGGAATTATCCATTAACATGGCTTTATCACTTGTATCACAGCATCATTCCAGGGATTTCAGGGAAACTACTGAAGATATGCATTTGCCACTGTCCAAATGACTCAACTCCTGCAAGGATTGCCGACTGAAGCCACAGAAAGGGAGGGGACGATATTTCTGTACATGCAGACGGCAGGATTATAGAGTTTTTAGGACCATAAATAACTAGTTTTGGAAATTACTGTGTTGTTTAGCCAGGATGTCTAGGAAAAATGCTAGCACCCACTCTTCATGCAAATGCAACATCCTTATACTGGACTATTTCAAAGCTGAGCCATGCATTGTTCCCGTAAGAAACTTCTCACATAAAACTTTCTTTTACAAGAACTGAAGACTACACAGAGTAGGGAGTAGGTGCCCCAAAGCAAAGTTTATTATTTATTAATGATCTGGAAAAGTAGGGAGGAGTGAACTGGCAAAATCAGTAGACAGCGCAATATTATTTCAGTAGATTAAGACTAGAACAGACAGCTAGGAACTTCAGAGGGACCTAACAATGTTGGGTGACAGCAGGACGAGTGTAGGTGAAATTCAGTGTTGACAAAGGCAGCATAATTCATGCTGGAAGGAAGAATTTTCACTAATCATACACCTTACTGGGTTCTTCTTACTGGGAAGACACCTGGGTGTCACTGTGGGCAGATCAATGCCTTTACGTAAATCCACAGTATTCCATCATGTTGATTCTTGTGCTCGGTTCCAAGTTCCCCTGAGCCAATGCCTCATTTGGCTGATAAGGTTAAGGCACGCCAGTTTCATAGCCAACCATACACAAGCTACTCCTGGAGGAATTCTGTGCTACTGCACAATGCAGAATTTGTGCAGAATTAATGTTCTGCACAGAATTTCATTCCCCCCCCACATAATTGGTGCTGCAGAGCACCTGGCTGCCACTAGAGGCTGCTGGACCCACAGAGCCAGGCTCCCCAGCTTGCTAATACAGGACACTGCCAGGGGGAGAAGGAGCTGGAGGGTTCCCAACAGCTAAACTTCCCAGCAGGCCTTGAAGGAAGGAGACAGTGTGCAGGAAATTGAATACAAGCCTGAGATCCAGCATCAGGCTGTCTCTTCGTCTCGATCCCTGGGCTTGGGGGTGTGGCGAGTGCAGGTGTCTGGCCCTGCAGCTGGGCTCTGGGGGGAGGGGTTGTGGGCATCTGGGTCGGGGGTGCCCCACGGCTGGGCTCTGGGGGAGGGTGTGCAGGTGTCTGGACCAGGGGGGCCCCAAATACCCCCTCCAGCATCCCCAAAATATCCCTCCCAGTACACACACACCCCTCCAGTCATCCCCAACTGTACCTCCCTCCAGCTCCTCCTGCTCCCAGCAGTGTCCTCTATTTGGGAACCTCTATATAGTAACCCTATGGGGGCAGAGTAAAAAAACGAGAATCAACTAAAAGACCGGAGGGGCAGAGTTTTCCCCCAAGATGTGCCCAGCTGGTATGTGTGACACAGCCAGACTGAGGCGCCCAACAAAACCATAACAGAAAAACAGGAACTGAGTTGTCATAGGGGTTTCCTTAGCTCTCTGCTCCTTGGGGAATCTTTTTTGTTGTCTGTATTGTTACAGACATACTTGCTGACAGGTATTTTCAAATAATTACCAAAATAATTTAAACTGGCATGATTATATTGTTTTATTTGACAAACAAAATTTGCAGAATTTTAAAATATTGTGCTTAGAATTTTTAAATTGTTTGGCACAGAATTCCCCCAGAAGTAACAAGCATCACTCAGTTCTATTCACTCCATTTCAAAAAGACTGCAGAAGAAGCAGAGGGAGGGGTCCAATGACAGGAGAAGAAAATGATTTACTGGCCTGGAAAGACTTCTATAGGAAAAGAGCCTGAAAAGACTGGGACTGCTTTGATCTCAAAATACAAAAGCAAGGAGATATTAAATGGAATTGAAAAGCATCAAATGTCATACTGATAATAAGAAATATATTTCAGGTGAAATATAACTAACCTGTTGAACTCACTGCTACAAGAAGTAAAGGCTGAAATTTCAAAAGCAACTAAGTGACTTAGGAGCCTAAGCTCCATTTTCAGAAGTGAGCTAGGCACTTAGGAGCCTAGGACTCACTGGAAGCCAATGGGACTTGGACTCTGGGTATGACTTTACTACAATTAAACACCCACAGATGGCCCATGTCAGCTGCCTCAGGCTTGCGGGGCTCAGGTTACAGGGCTCTTTAATTGTGGTATAGATGATCAGGCTCAGGCTAGAGCTGCGCTCTGGGACTCTCCCCCTTCTCGGGGTCCCAGAGCCTGAGCTCCAGCCCAAGCCAAAATGTCTACTCTGCAATTTTACAGCCCTGCAGCCTGAGCCATGTGAGCCTGAGTGCGTTTAATTGCAGGGTAGACATACCCTCCAAGGCTTGGGTGCACAAAAGGAGCTAGGCACCTTTGATTCTGTTTTAGGTGCTGAAGTCCTGCTTTTGGGACCACTGCAAAGCACAAAGCTCCAGCTGAATCTTGTAGGTGCCTAAACTCACTTGGCGCCTAAGACTTTGCAGTAAAAGTTCCCTTGGTGCCTATGTTACTGTCTCGGGCAGGCACGGCTGCCTCCCTATGGACATCCAGGCACCAATCTCCTGCCAGAGCCCCCCACCCATCCTGAATTTTCACACTTGTTCTCTGTCACCGTACCTCCACAACATGTAGGTCAGGATGGGGGACTGTACTGTGGAGAGCACGGACTCTGAAAGGGACTTAAGAGTCATGGTGAATAACTGAACATGAGATCCCTATGCAATGCTGTGGCTATGAGAGCTAATGCGGTTCTTGGATGTATAAACAAGGGAATATTTAGTTGGAGTAGGGAGACAGTATCACCTCTGTATATGGCACTGGTGAGACCACTGCCAGATACTGTGTCTAATTCTAGTGTGCACATTTTAAAAAAGAAGTTTAACAGTTGGAAAGGGTTCAGGAAAGAGCCACACGAATTATTCTATGTCTGGAAAACCCACATGAGTGAGAGACGTTAGGAGCTTGATCTTTTTAGCTTATCAAAGAGAAGTTTAAGCAGTAAGCGAAAGTTTAAGAGAGCTGTATACCTTCACGTTACCTGAGCTAGCTATCCTTTACAGAGCCCTGAGTGCTGGACAGCTGCCCAGCAAGCCAGATTATGGTGTGGCACTGACATTGTCGCAGCCATGACCACTAATGACACATTAGCCCAGCAGACAGAGCTGTGATGAGCCAATGACTTCACAGAGCTATGTTAGCCCAGTACCTAGGGCTGTGCTGAGGCGGTGACTTCCTGGAGCCTTGCGTCCCTTCACGTAATCCAGCAAGAAGGCTTCCGTGGGGTGAGGACCTCACAGAGGCCCATGAGCCTTGAACTAACCCCAGCAGGAAAATCTTTGGTGAGGACGGTGACTTTACCAAGGTCTCTATGCCTATTACCCATGTCCACACTGCAAAAAGATGTTGGAAAACTGGAAAGGATTCAGAACAGAGCCACAAGAACGATTTGAGATCTGGAAAGCCTGCCTTACAGAGAGAGACTTCAGAAGCTCAGACTATTTACCTTATCCAAGAGAAAGTTAAGAGGTGACTTCATCACAGTTTGTAACCACCTAGAGAAAAGTTGTGGATGATCATTCCGATCGTGGATAGCACTCTATAGCACCTTGGGTTCCTGAGTGAGTGCAGGGACCAAAGGGGAGGCTTTGCACCTCCCTGATGCTGGGGAAGGCAGGAGGCAGAGAAGCCCGAGTAGCAGGTTAGAGCAGCCTGCGGACAGCCCTAGCTTTCCCTCCCTACCTCCTACTGCCATAATCCCTATTGGCATCACTGTACTAGGGGATCCCTGTGGTTCAGGATATCGTGGCCATGCCTTCGTCTCCTGCCCTTGATCTGCCACAGAACACCCTCTATGCTGCAGGAATACTGGGGTGGCACAGAACTGGAAGAGTTGGCTATATGCCCATCTCGGGGGCCTGCTGGGTTGATGAAATTCACTTGGTGGAGCCGTACAGTTCCTTGGCACCAGCCTACCTTCAGCCCTCTTTGTACACACAGTAGGTGCACACCAACCTTGCACAGGGCAAACTCACCTGTACAGGAGAGGAGCCTCTCTGCAGGGATCCCAGTCAAGTCTCCTTGACCCTGACTCTCTGCCTCCCTCTATTTTCAACGTATTTTTTTTAAAAGGACAGGCCAATCCAATGATAAAAGCCACTTCGTGAAACCAGTTCAGGTGGCTGAGGGACAGCAATGAAAAACTCAAAGCCACAAACCCAAGAACTATAGTGTAAAGGCATGTACCTACATCCATGACCCTCTCTTGCACACACACATACATACACTCTCTCTCTCTCATTTGGCCAGGAAACCAACCCTAGCCAGCCGCAGTAACCAAAGTCATGCCCAGGTACCCTTAATCCTGCCCTCTGTGTAATGCCAATATTCCTGTGGGATTAATCCTTATGTCCCACTGTTTGTGATTTTGAATCTGGCACTATTCCCCTTTAGGAACCTTCACCAGTTCTTTCAAAGTAGTGAATATCCCCACTAACATGTGCTCTGTGTTCTCAGCATTTAGATATAACCTCCTCCTGCCTACGTATCAGTGAGTAACAGCTCATCTGGGCTCAATCATTGTCCCGCCAGTTCGGGAGCTGGAGCTGCACGAAGCCATGTGCCTACATCATGTGGATGCTGCTGGGTTGTTTCCCTGCCTTAATTCACGTAAAAGGAAAGTGAATCATATCAGAACTCTATACTTCCTATTCATGTAATAACACAGGCTCTGTTTATTGACTTGCAGTGCCTTTGTAGAGCAGCTGTCCCTAGGAGCCAATTTTTAAACACTCTGCATCTGACTCCCAGTGACAGAAATGTCTTTTCTCTGCAAAGCTCACATCTTGCCCTAAGTGATAAGGCACTTTGGGCTGAATGTCCTGCTCACAAATGTGGCTGGTCACAGGTCTTGCTCGTTTTATATAAATTCTCTCCATAGTCAAGTGTCTAAATGTACAGGATGGAAACAACGTTCCTGCTCTCTTCCCCAGAAAGAGAGATGTGGGGCAACTGAAGCGCAGACGTGCCCTAACTGTCTGCAGTGGAAGCAGTTCAGTGTGGACTGTGCACCAAGTGATGTAATGAGCTAAGTTTAGACAGGAGAGGTCCCACACTGGGCTAACCTCATCAACATTTTTAGCTTATGAATGAGTAAGCAGAGGTATGTTCTCAGCCTAAACCACTGAAGTATGCGAGTGACATCACCAGCATGCCTTTGGCAGAAAGGGTTTGCTCAGAGCTCAGGAATCTCTTGAGTTATTCTCTACGCTCCTTGTGTCAGACACATGGAACCATGCCATGATACTCGGACTGGGATGTCTCCCCCTGAGGCTATTTGCACGTGTCTTAGTTCCTACTAAAACACATTTACTTAATCATAAAGCTATTTCTGGCTGCCCAACTTCAGAGAAATAACAATCATTTTATTCAAAAGCATTTGAGGAGATTTAACTGTATGATGTACGATCAAGAAACAGCCTGACTGCTCTGTTAAGTGAACGACTGAGCCCAAAGAGAACCTGGTCATCAGATCAGGAGTGTAAAGCTGCTACAGATCAAATACAGAGGCTCACTGCAGCCAATGCTGCTACTCTGTCTGTACAAATGGATCACAGAGCTCAGACACCATGAAGTCTCTCCCACATACATGCACATGGAGATTCATGTGAAGCACAGTACAATAGCTGCATTGTTACTAGTCTTAGGAATTCCTCCTTTCAGTGCTTGTGCTGAACTCTGTCATACCCACAGTGTTAGCTATTTGAATGCAGTGACAGAGCTTCCATGTGGTCAGGAAGATTTTCCTTGTTGGGGGAGAAATGAGTTGCAGCAGACAGAGGTAGTGAATCCTAGTCTCATTTATCTCTCAGAGATATTTCTGCAATGCACCTTGCACTGCAGTGTCTGGGTGTCTTCACTTCCTAATAGTGCAGACTAGCTGGCAAATGCAAAAGGCATGTGATAAGTCACAGATACAACATCCAACTGCCGAAAATCAGCTTTGTATACACATTCCCAGCCAGGTCATTCCCTCTAACATTGCTACACCTGCCCTCTTGTTGCAAAATCTGCTGCTGTGCAGCTATTCCCTTGCACGTCCTCTGACCTTGATGGCTTTGCAACAAGAAAAGAACACCACCTTAACTCAGGTGTCAAACACCCTTCCTCTCAACAGAAGTGTGATGACTGGATCAGTCTGTCAGGAATTCATGCTTGATATAGAATTGCTATAGGATTGTTTCACTGGAATTAAGAAAACCATGTCTTTGTTCCCGTTAAGAATGGGGTTTTGAACCTGTGGCCCTCAAGACTCTAAACTGCAGTCCTCAAAGGGGACGAATCAACAGAAAAAGTCTCTCTGAAACCCCAGGAGCAGTTCCAGAGTGAGCCCAGAGCGCTCTGAGCAGCTGCTGTTCTTTTCCTGAGGCCTGCTGCATCACTGGTGTGGGAGGAGAGAAGTCTGGTTGCTCCATCGCCTGCCTCCCTGTCAGGCTGGGAATCCCAGGGTGAGCAGGTCAGGAGCTCGAACCTAGGGAAGCCACTAGCAAAGAACAGTTTCCCTTCACACAGCTCCTGAAAGGGCAGGAAAAAGTGGAGTGACAGAAAGCCAAACTGTTCCAGTTCCAGCCCACGCATAGACTACACCTGCCTGGGTACTACTTTAATTTGCACCATCTGGCAGTGATGCCCTAGGGACCACATACAGTGTAGTGCAACCACACCCTAACCTGACCTGTGAGTCAGGACTCATGGGGAAGGTGGTGTATTAACTGGCTAGGCTGGCCCCGCCTCTCTACACCAGGGCAATCCCTCAGAGAGACTGGTGCCTGAGGGGTACAAAGGGAGCTAATCCAGACAGATACTCTTCCCCAAGCACTGATTGTGGTCCCTTGACCTTTTTATCCCAGGTTGAAGGACCCAGACACCCCTGCGCTCTGCTCTGACTGACAAGAGAATAGGGCTCATTTTAATACTCCAAGGGGAAAGACAATGAATGCCCCAGGAGGGGAGGCCAAAGAGAGCTCTCCTGGGCACATGTAAACAGAGCAATTTGCACAGTGACTCAAGGTATCTGAGGAGACACACCACGGGGGTCTCCCCAGATATCAAGGGGGATGGGTTACCAAAAGATGAGAGTGAGAGGAAAGGGAGACCCAGCACTGGGAAGCTTGACGGATAAAGGCAGAGTGACACCAAGAGGCCTGGCGGTGATGGGGGGCTCTTAGCTCAGCCCACCTTGATGCACTACTCATGGAAACATGCTGCAAACTGAACTCTAGATGAAGTCTCAACTCTGCAACCTCAAAGGTCTCTATTTGGATGCCCACTGTTCCTTTGTTTTGCATTTCCTATGTGGTTTTCTTCTAGAAGTACGAACAAAACACACGTTTCTGCTCGTGGCAAGAGTGTATTTTCCATTTCAATACATTGGCCACATGGATACTCGGCTACTTCCTCAGCAAGTTCAATATCTTCATAAATGATCTGGAGGATGGTGTGGATTGCACTCTCAGCAAATTTGCGGATGATACTAAACTGGGAGGAGTGGTAGATACGCTGGAGGGGAGGGATAGGATACAGAAGGACCTAGACAAATTGGAGGATTGGGCCAAAAGAAATCTGATGAGGTTCAATAAGGATAAGTGCAGGGTCCTGCACTTAGGATGGAAGAATCCAATGCACCGCTACAGACTAGGGACCGAATGGCTAGGCAGCAGTTCTGCAGAAAAGGACCTAGGGGTGACAGTGGACGAGAAGCTGGATATGAGTCAGCAGTGTGCCCTTGTTGCCAAGAAGGCCAATGGCATTTTGGGATGTATAAGTAGGGGCATAGCGAGCAGATCGAGGGACGTGATCGTTCCCCTCTATTCGACATTGGTGAGGCCTCATCTGGAGTACTGTGTCCAGTTTTGGGCCCCACACTACAAGAAGGATGTGGATAAATTGGAGAGAGTCCAGCGAAGGGCAACAAAAATGATTAGGGGTCTAGAACACATGACTTATGAGGAGAGGCTGAGGGAGCTGGGATTGTTTAGCCTGCAGAAGAGAAGAATGAGGGGGGATTTGATAGCTGCTTTCAACTACCTGAAAGGGGGTTCCAAAGAGGATGGCTCTAGACTGTTCTCAATGGTAGCAGATGACAGAACGAGGAGTAATGGTCTCAAGTTGCAGTGGGGGAGGTTTAGATTGGATATTAGGAAAAACTTTTTCACTAAGAGGGTGGTGAAACACTGGAATGCGTTACCTAGGGAGATGGTAGAATCTCCTTCCTTAGAGGTTTTTAAGGTCAGGCTTGACAAAGCCCTGGCTGGGATGATTTAACTGGGAATTGGTCCTGCTTCGAGCAGGGGGTTGGACTAGATGACCTTCAGGGGTCCCTTCCAACCCTGATATTCTATGATTCTATGAAAGCCAAAGAGACAGAAGCAAAGAATCCTTTTTAGCACTGGAAACTCAAGACACAGATCCTCTGATGGTGTAAATCAATATATCTCTGCTAATTTCAGTGGACCTACTAGGCTGGCTGACACCACAGGAGGATCTAGCCCTTAGAGCCTAAATCCTCTACAATTTCATTTAAAAAACAAGTGTCTTTGGTTAATAATGTGACAGGGAGTCTTGCTCACTAAAGCACTGCCTCACAGGCAGTCAACGTCAGTAGTCATCCGGTGTTGTTATGTCCATTGGCTCTTCAGGGGCCTTGCTCCAATGCGTAGGATTGTGTCAGTCCTTCCCTCCCCCGCCCGTGGTCAGGTTCCCACAACACAAAAATGGCCACAATTGGCAGAGGAACCAAGGACTGAGTGGGAAGTGGAAACTAACATCTTCCCACCTTCAGAAAGGGCCCCTCTGGGGAAAGCTTATGTTGCTGTGGCCCTTGTGGTACCCACTTAGTAGACATCTATAGGACATCAGTCTCCAGAGATGCAGTCTAGTGCCTTGCAGTTGCTCTACATTAAATTACCTTCCAAAAGGAAAAAAGAATGACATTTGAGCTGGCACACCCGCTCCCATTTACAAGTCCCTGAAATACAGGCTTGATTACAGAAACACTCACAGATCCTGAACTCTACCTAGGCTAGGGAGCCTGGCTGTAAACCCACCTCCACCATCATGCAGAAAGTTGGCTGTGCAGCCCAAATTCCTGAAGTTTCCATTACATGCCCATTTTCCCCCAGCTAAATGTCATTGAACCAAGTGAATACAAGAAAGGTGCCAGCACGCCACACCCAATGCCAGCATGCTGGCGTCTCCCCCAAATTACATACCACATGAAAGCTCTTAACAACACAAACTATAGTCAATCATTTTTTCTCATTTAAAAAGTCAACAAATGTGCAACTGCAGTCAGGACCTGATCCTGGAGAGGTAGACAGAGAACACAGAGATGTATGTGAATCCTTCCCAACATACATAGTGAGGAGAGAGAAGGAGTAGGCATTCATCCAGCTGTGCATAAGTTATAAAGGAACTGAGGCAGCAGAGAGACAACAAACATGCCTTATATCTTTAACAAGAGTGACCAAACCAGAGGCCTGGATTACGCTAACATTGTACCCACCTTTAAAAGTGAAAAAAGCCCATTGAGCCTCACTTAAACGTAACAAAAAAGAGACGAGAAAATAATTACAGAACAAGTTATAGAACAGCTAGACATGTATAAAATGAGAGGGACAAACCAGCACAACTTCGGTAGCAGTGACCTGTGCAGAATGCCAAGAGATAGTTAAAACAGTGGAAGAGGATAAACGAGTGGAAACAATTAATTTAGACAAAGAATGACTGTTAAGGATACAAGAAAGCACAGTGTGAAGCCCACTGGGATTCAATGAGGTGAAAGGTTGCAGTATGGAATCAAAAATAGCAATGATGGCCAATATCACTGTGGACAGGGTTTAATAATGGAATGTACTGCAGGGATCAATACTAGCAATGGTGTCATTCAAGAGATTTATAAATAGCCAGGAAGGGGAGACGAATAGTTGAGTGGTAAATAACTTGGATCAGGAACAGCCCTGCATTCTGATTGGCTGAGACAATCTCCTTTCAGTGTAATCCTCAGTCACTACTGTATGTAAAACCTTGCCTTCAGACTCACTCAGAAGAAGAGATTTAAAGAAAGAGCTTTTTCAAAATGCTTAAAGACAAGCAGGCAAAGTTCTGGGTGACCCTTGGGCTGTGTTACATTCATCTCAGAAGAGCAATAGCTATGAACATAACCAGCCCACAAACCCATAGCACAAATAAAAATATGGATTGAGATTTTCAGAGCAGCCCAGGGAATGGAAAATGCCCCTAAATCCCACTGACTGCTTTGAAAATCACAATAGTGGAATGAAGTGACTCTTCAAAACCTGCTACACAGATGAAGCAATTTCCATTCGGCTGCTCCCCAGAATTGTATCTTCCGGGTACAATTTGGAAATTTGGCTGTTTGACTGAATCACAATACTTATGAAAGATTTTGCTTTCTATTAATTCTGACAATACCTCACAAAAACAGGTTCATTATAGACACAAAACCACTTCCTCCTGAGTTTCCTTCTCTGTGCCATGCTGTTCATTTTCGCATGAAAATCTGGTCCTGGTCGAAGATGCTGGAGCATGAAGTTCTCGCTTTGTCCCAGAACAACAGCCCAGACAGCAGCTGTGTAAGCGCTGCTCAGACCCCCGGCAGATGTGCTTTGACTCTCATCTCCAGGGTCAGAGGAGAGCCCAGTCTCTGTGGCCTGTTTTGTCCTTGGCGTCCCTGTTGAGGCTGCCAGCAGGACAGATCGTTCTAGATTTGCAGTTGTTATTTTTGGTATGTGAATGCCTGCCCCTGGGGAACTCAACTAAGGCACAACTCAGCCAACGGGTGGGAACCACTAGTGAGCTGGGCCTCACTTTAGCCTGAGCTAGAAGGCAAAAGGCTCCATATCCTGTGCCCATCCCAGCCCCCTCGACAACACTGTCAGATCCCACTTACTGCCATGTATGGTCTGCACCCAGCGTCTCTTGTTTTGGCGATGGAGTCCACGAGTTGTCCACTAATGCCAAAGTCACAGAGTTTAATATTCCCATTTCTGTCCAGAAGAATATTAGAAGGTTTGATGTCTGTGAGTGAAAGAAAGAAAGAAACAGGTTAAGTCGTGGATGGAGATCTCCATTTCAAAAGCCATGTGGTTGCGCAGTGACAGACACAGACATCAGAAAATCAGAGCTAAGGTTGAACACTTGGTGTCAACTCTTCCTCTTTAACATTTATGTTCAATGGTGATGTCATCACATATTTCCCAAACATACTATCTATCACTGCCTCATAGCCCCATCACAGAGATATCTGGCAGTTTATTTTGGGAGCACTGGCTGGGAAAGTAGGAGGAGATACAGAGACTGTCCTAGTTCTGAAGTTCTTTCTGAAGAAGCCTCATTACCCACTGTGTTTGGCTCTTAATTAGCAAACAAAACTGTGTTTAGTGGCATCTAAGGTTGTGGCAGGCCACATCTGGGGTTTTTGACTGCAAGTGTACAAGAGGGTGTACAAGCAAGTGTACAAGTGTACACAGCCCACACAGGCTGAGCGGTACACTCCCAGAGAGGGTGTCTCCATGACAACTGGGGCTGTGACTGCCAGCTCAGAGAGACATACCCATGCCAGCTTTGATCAAGCTTGTGTACTAAAATAGCAATGTAGCCGCAGCGGCACATACCCAGGGTCTCAGATGGGCAGCTAGCCCATGCCACTGTGATTACACTTCTATTTTTACTGCGTAAGCTCATTCAAAGCTAGTGTGTGTATGTCTAATCAAACTGGAAATTACATGTCCAGCTCCAGTGTAGGTGTACCCACAATGAGCAGCAGCCCTGCTGCCCTGACCCCTTCCCATCCCCACTCAGTCCCTGCCTTTCCCACCACCCAAGACTTGCTGCCTCCATTTTGCCTTTTACTCCCCCACATACCCAGGCTGCCACTGTTCTTCATCCCTGCCCCGCTCCCACTCTAAAATCCTGCTCCCTGCCTTGGTCATCTCTCCTCTGGACTCCCACAGACACTTTCTCCCTGGACTCACGCTCCCGCAGCCCAGCCAAAGGGCTGCTCAAATTCTCTTCCTGCCCTGTTACTCTGCTCAGGTCACTCACTTCTCCAGCTCTCTGCACTGCCCTCCCTGTGCCTCCTGCATCAAAGTCAGGCTTCTCCTTCTCTGCGAGGACTTGCACAGTTCCCCTGTCGCCTGTACCTTCTCCTGCTCTCCCCTCGCTCAGTCCCAGCCTCCCCCCAACCTCCCCCTTTGTAGCCTTCTCCCCATCACCTTCACGCTGCCTCCCATGCCTCCCCTTCTGAGTGGAACAGTTTCCCCTCTTCCCATGTGTCACAGGACCTCCCACTACTTCACATCCCTCCCCAGAGCTCACTCCTTCCAACAGTGACCTCTGTGAGATCCCTACACAGCCCCTGGTATGCTCTGTGAAACTGGTCTCTTCCAGGTGGGTCTCAACTAGCGTGTAAGCTCCTTGGGGCAGGGTCTGTTTTCTCATGTGCCAGCTACAGCTTCCCCAGTGCAATTCTGCAATGCAGGTAAAACATCTCCGGCATTTTGAAATTGAAAACATTTGTTGCTTACAGATGGGTCATCTGTGTTTCAGATAGACAAACAAACATACTGAGAAATGCCATCAAATTGAGAGAAGGGCCTCAAGTCACTCAGTCAACTAACACACTGTATCTCACTGTAAATTCCTACTGGGGAAAAGGTTCAGGCAGTTTTTACCACAGTAGCCAAGTAAGGTCAACACTATGAGCCCCACGCAGAACCTGGTTTGTCACACAATACCAGGACAATACTAAGCCACAAACAGAGGACAGGCAAACAGAGGGAGTTTGCCTGGGGGGGAGTTCCCACAGAGCTTTTTTTTGCCTTTCAGGCTTCTGTGATCAGTAAATACAACATCTGCAGAGGCTCTTAGAAGGAAGATATTATGGATAGTGAGTGATCAGTTGTTGTGACTTGCACAGGATGTGCCATGTTTGTCTTTCTCCCAGAGGACAGAAGAAACTTTGTCTGTACGAAGTGCAAGCTGGTCTCCATATTGGAGGAGAAGGTTAAAGGACTAAAGACCCAAGTATCAATCCTGTGTTGCAACAGACAAAAAAAAGGAAGATTTTTTGGATAGAAGTCAGCGTTTGGTACTGCAGGCACAGCATGCTGAAGAATCAGAGAGGGCAGTGCAGAACGGTGAAGAAAATTGGCAGCATGTGACCTCCAGAAGAAGAAAGAGGAGAACCCATGTATCCACAATGCAGATAGTGGTAAGAAACCGTTTTCAGGCTCTCTGCGCAGGTATTATGGTGGAGAATGATTTGGAAGAGCCATCTGAGGGAAGGGATCAGAAGGAGACCCCATCGACCGGAAAGGAAAGGTTAGAAACCTTGGGAAATGCAACATGAAAGTTCCTCTCTACAACCTCCCACAAACATTTGAAAGTATGCAATGGCGTAGTTAAAGTCACTCATATGACCTGAACTCTGCCTCCATAACACCACCCTGAGAAAAAACAGAAACATGAAACAATTTGATCTATCCATTACACAGGCTCTTCTCATCAGAGACCACAGCCATTAGAATCTTTTACAGTGAATGCACAAACTCAGGCTCTTTTCAGCTATACACTGTCCCCAGAAGAGACCTACGGTATCAATTCTCAGACACACAGCGAACTGTGGCACTCAATTCATGCAGTTTAGAAAGCTTCCAATGTTCTGACAATGATTCAAATGGCATTAGACACAGAGATAGCAGATCTATGTACAGAAACCACCCAGCTAAGACTGGGATGCCATGGTACCTTACTTACAAAGGAAAAGCACAGATTAGTGTGGAAATGACACATCCCACTAACTACTGGAGATGTGTTTGTATGAAATCAGTTCTAAACCCACTGCTCCATGGCTCTCATTCATAGCACTTCACATACGCCATGAGTATACAAGACAGATTTTCTCCATATTTAGAATGTCCATAGACTACGACTGTGGACTTTTTAAAGCCCTTCTGAAGCAGATGAAGGGGAAGTGAGAAATACTAGTGATGTGGTCACTGTATCAGGACAGTGGCTTTTCCAATGGAAGATGTTCCCAGAAGCTGGCTAGTCACTTCTATAAACAAGCCCTACAGCATGGGCCTGGGCTCCTAAGTCTGCCTTAGCTGACTCCTCGAGGTTTCTGGGAAGATGAAGAGAGGTCCCTTTGGCAGCATCCTCCCTCCCTCCCACTCCCCCTGAGACCATTCTCGCCTTTAGTAATACAGAACAACTGCCTTTAATGAATCAGCCATGTGTCTGCTCTCAATTCCTCCGAGCTGACAGAATGACTCTCCTGAGATCGCGATTCCTCAAGGACCCTCCTGTCCCAACATCTAGGTCTGGGGGTCCCAAGACAAGAGGCTGGGGCCCTCAGCTGAGCGCTAGGACCCAGCGGAAGTAAGGAAAAGGGCAGGAAGGGCAAGTTCTTCTCCTCTTCGCTTCTGCTGCTGCAGTACTCCACCCCCAATGCAGCTTCAACCTCCTGCCTGCATGTGCTAAATTAACCATTGGCCTTTGCTACTCAGACTTTGACTCCTTGCCTTACTGAATTAGCACGCCCCTAGAACAGAGCACAGTGCAGTCAGGACTAGAAAGGGGAGTGAAAGAAACAGCACCAGTACTTTCCCAACTCCACCCATGCTTTCTTGTAGTGACTCCATAGCACTGCAGGGATTGAAGTCATGACAAAAATACTGTGGCTAGTTTGGGGTCCCAGGTGAAGAAAAGTTGAGAACTTCTGAGCTAGGCTGACACCACTTCCCTTTACTAGAGACATAAAGACAGGGGTATGGCCAGAGGGTCTTGGTGATATAGACTTGGTACACTGGGGTAGTTCCAGAGGACTGGAAGAAAGCTAATCCTGTGCCAATGTGAAAAAGCGTAACAGGATGAGCCTGCTGATTATAAGCCTGTCAGCCAGGCATTGATCCAGGGCAAGATAATGAAGCAGATGATATGGCTCAATTAATAAAGTATTAGATGGTAATATAATTAATGCCAGTCAACAGAGGTTTATGATTTTTTAAATGAGATTACAAGTTTGGTTGATAAAGGTAACATAGTTGATGTAATATATCTTCCATTATTGTTTGCCCATGATATTAAAGAGACAAGCTGGGTTCTGTGTTAGCTCGAAGGGTTGTCTCTTTCACCACAGACGTCGATGATAATAAAAGATATGATCTCACCCACCTTCCCTTTGATGTAATATACTTAGATTGCAGTAAAGTGTTAGATTTATTACCACGTGACATTTTGATTAAAAAACTAGAATGATACAAAATTAACAGAGCATACATTAAATGTATTAAAAACAGGCAGACTGGTAGGTCTCAAAATGTAACTGTAAAGAGGGAATCATCACTGAACAGATGTGTTTTCAGTAGAGTCCCATGGGGAATAGTTCTCGGCCCCAGGCAGAGCCATCCCAAGGGTACGGCCAATCGGGGAGATCACTCCGGGCCCCGCACTTTGTGGGGCCCCGCAGGCCAGTGCAATTGGCCGGCGTGTGAACCGCTGGCGGGGGGGGGCTAGCCCCCAGCTCCGCCCCTTCCCGAAGGAGAGTGCGTGGTGCCGCTGCAGCCTCCCCAGTCTTGGGAAAGGCACTCTGTATAGATGTATGTTCTCATTATCTGCACTTACGCACTTCAGATGTCAAGGGAGAATGGAAAAATGATTGAAACCATCCCAAACAAAATACTATGAATTTAAAGTATTTATTTGATATATTTATAAAACTAATTTTAATGATCATCCACAATTATACTTTCACTTAAAATAGGGACTAACCATGAAATTATGCGAAATTAATTTTTTGTAGTTAAGAGGAAAAATAATTGATAATTCCTTTGCAGAAGAGAAACCTACGAACTTACCTCTGTGAATGATTTTCAAGTTTTCTTTTAAGTGGTTTAGTGCTTTCACAGTCTAGGAGAAAAGAGGAGATTTTATGGATGAAAAATAAGTTACTGCAATGAGATTCCTGTGATTATTAAACTATTTGAGCAACATGAGCCAAAACAATAAAGAGGAACCTTGAGTGTCTGAAAGGAAACAATGTAAAGACCTCCATGTCTGTCATCATCATATAAATTTTGACAGGTTTTCACACTCCCTTTTTGGTGTATGTCCATCCTCCAATCTCATTTTTGGACATGTACACTTTTGCAATAGTGGCCATTTTGAATTTTTATGGGGAACATTAGGACTGCCTATGTGTCTGTTTTTTCACAGTTACAGCCATTTTAAAGATTTTAAGAAAAAAATAGGCTTTTTATACATTTTAAATAAAGTTTAGTAAACAGAGGATTAAAGTGTTAAGACATACATATGTTAACAGGCCTTTTTGTATACTGTATGTATTTTTTTGAAATAAAGACATTAAATATTAGAAACAGAACATGCATTTTTAGAAAAAAATGTTATGCATTTAGGTTGTTTAGAAATAAAGTCTAAAAATAACTATGTTTTTCTGAAATAAAGGTATTAAATATTAGTAACAGAACATGTGTTTTAGAGAAAATAAAGTGGGGCAGGTTTTAATACTGTGCAACACAAAGTGAGAGAGGCTGTAGAACAGCCAAGAAAAGTAAAAGCTTTTCAGCCTGTTACAGAAACAAAAAGAAAATAAACTCAGATAAACTGCAGAAAAATTTTAAACCAACAGGAAAGGAAGAAAGCCTGTGTCACTGACCAAGAGGCAGAGAGAGAAGAAAGGCACTTACCCTGGCAGCTGCCAACAGTCAGCCAGTAATTCCAGGACAGTCAGCCTTGGACAAGCCATGCCTCTTGGCTGAGCCAATCAGAAGCTATTCTTTAGACAAGTCATAGAATTTCATTTTCCTGAACCAATAATAAGGTCCCAAGAGGCATGGCTTTTGACAGCTGGTTTGCTTAGGTCTAGAGGTCTTTACTACTCACTCCTCACCTGAGCTCTGCTATTATAAATGATTTTGCAACACAGTGGGAAAGTGGTACTTTGCAAAAGCTAGTGGGGAACTGTGTATGCAGGAAGGAAGCAGGACAGTATGGTTAAGAGCTAACATGGGGGCTAGACAACCTGTCCCTGTGCACCTTCGTCTACCTATCAGTTATGCTCTCACAGAGAGAAGAACCCAACACTCAGAACATTGTTAAAAAAATCTTCCTCATCTCAGTCTGTGGGGCTAGTAAGGGAGGAGAATTTAGGGGGTAGTTCAATGTGTCCACAGAAAACCAATCTAAACCAAAATCAAAACTAAACACACCCAACAACACACTTTCCTTCCTGATGTAACCTCAGGCTTTATGGTAATAACAGGCTAGAGGAGGGATGGTGAGCTTTGTATGTGCCGCTCTCCCCTGTTATAGAGGAACAGTCAGAGAGGTATTTTAGTTCATTTTTCACACCCACACCTAAACCTGTGTTAGGCATTTCTAAATACAGATTTACGGGCCTAACTTTAGTTACCCAAGTTTGAAAACTGGCTGGAGGAAAAACTACACACACTCAGAACTAGGAGCTCACCTGAAATGCCAGAGGGCTGCAGCGCCGACAGCCACTGAGGCAGCAGGCTGCAGTTCAGTCACCCTTTGAAAAAGGTGGGTTTTGGCACTAGTGGTGGATTGGCACTTTACTTATAAACCTCTGGTGCTACTGATGTCACTTTGATCTCACTACTTTTCTATACCCCAATCCCCTTCCCTCATGTATACACAAGACAATACTCTTGAGGAATGTGGATCATATGGACATGTTAACAATCTGGCCGTCAAGCTATTTCTCTCAGTGTGGCTAATGAAGAACCTATTCCGACTTTTCCAAAGGAGAGTCACTAGAGCCCTGCAAATCTGCGGATATCCGTGGACCATGTTTGTGGATGATGGATTGGATGCGGATACAAATTTTGTATCCACGTAGGACTCTAGGGGTCAGGCCCAGCTAACTGCTATGCTATTTCATGCATGCAGCTCCTGTTACCTAGGTTCTTATTCAGCAGCATCTAAGGACCTAACAAAATGATGATGCATATACATAGTGTTCTCCTGTCACTGTCCCACTGTTCTCCAAGCTCTGTACCTTGGCGTGTGTGTGGGGGGCAGGAGTTGGGGTGGGTTGTTTTTGCTTGTGTCACTGTATTGTGCCTCTCTTGTGGAAGGCTGTTTGAAGAAGCCAGTTGTGTAACTGGCTGAGGTTCACAGACTTCCTGATTCCATTCAAATGAAGCCTCAGCGCTCCTGGACCACAGGGAAAGGTTCAGAAGTTGCCAGCTCTTCCATGCAATCAGCATGCCTCACACTGTGCCCACAAAGCAAGTGATGGGCTTTAATGGTTCTATAAAGCAATCTAACCATTGCTAGGGTACTAAGGAGAAATCATTCTTGCTCCATAGCAATAGGTGAAATGGAGTCTGTGTTGTCCACTCCGTTTTGGCTGACCCTCCAAAAGCTACAAACAAATCCCAGTTGCCCTACACTGATAGGATGGCTCTGGGGACAAGGGGATCCTGAGCTATCTTGCCTTAAACTCACAGATGTCGAACACTGCTCCAAAAGCCTAACTTATTTTTGAGAATTTGCAGTAACAGTAGCAGAAGAGATAAAACCCTATGAGAGGGACCCCCAGAGCCAGCCCCAGTATTGCATGGACACACCCCGTCACTTCCACCCTGCCCAGGACTGGTCTTCCCTTTGATTTTGGCAGTACCTTTTTAGTCCAAAGTTTACTGACATGGAGCATGTAGCCAAGTACTCTTACGTACTCTGAAACTGCCTGATCAAAACACCCCAAGATCAGGTTTTTCCCATCTCTGGGTGGCCAGTGGAGGTGGAAGAATAGTCACAAGAAAATATAAATGCCTGAAATGTGACATTTTGTATTTCACTGCGGATTCAAAATCCATCCCATTTCTTTATGAAACCCTGGGGATAAAATATTATCATAAACGCAAAAAAATTTCATTTCAAAAACTTGTGCTTTTTCATGATTTTTCAGCCAAATTACCATTTTCATGAATTCCAGATGCACTGAAAAACATGGGAGCAGCACGAAAAGAGGGCAAGCCGAAGAGTTCATCCCTCCGTTGGCCCTGCCTGGAATGAGAGCCTCCTGCCAGGCAACGAACCAGCCCTGGTTAGTGCCATCTGTTAACGTGACAATCCAGGTGGAGGGTTACTGGAATGTCAGTGAACCAGAACCAGGGCCTTTGGATTCAGCTTGAATTTCAGGCAAAAGATTGTGGGGTCTCTATTCACTGAGGCCTCCCCCTCCAGGGCTGCTGACTGCATCTCCACCAAGTAATAAAGAGTTAACATAATATTAAAGCAATGGTAAAACCAGAACCCTAAAGATTCTACAGAATGCAAATAAACCAGAGGGAACAGGGCTAAAAAGTCAAAAGCATAAACTTTTAAAATGATCTTTAAAAATGTGCAAAAAGGGAGCAGCAAAATCTAAATACTTACAGCTAAAGTGATTTTGCCTAAGATTTCTTCTGGAATAACATCATCTAATACACTATATACATATTTGTAAAACTTATCAAACGAGGTAGACATGAGCTCCATACAGATCCAACAGTCACCCTAAAAAAGAACAAACAGATGTCACGGTGAAATAATACATAAGAATCAACAGAATGCAGAGACCCTTTTGAACCTGGTCGGGACCATGAATAGGCAAACATTTATTATGCTCCAACAGCCTGGCCCATGAGGGGGGCTGAAGCCAGGCTGAAGAACCTCGGGTGCACATACTAACATGTACAGTGAAAGTAAAGACATTGGTTTGTGACAACCTTGCCCTACTAGAAGAAAGAGAAGACCACCGGGAGGAGAGGCATCTCATCCTCTCCTGTGTGCAAGATGCCAGGTCACTGGAAATGGAATTGGCAGCTAAAACCCAAGTCTGAGTCGCTTTCCGTCATTTCCATCATTTTATTTAAAAGATGTAAAGGCTACAAAACAAATTACACAGAACCCCGAACCCCAGATAAAATATTCAAACCCAGAACTGAAGCAAATCTCCATGAGAGATTAATATCCCCTCATTTCAAACAGTGCCCCTGCCCATGTGCAGTTCTGTTAATACTGAGAGATGGGTATCTTTAAAAGTGATTTGCAAATGGTTTCATATTTTATATTTGAATTCATTATATCCAGTACAGTGGTAAAGGCAGAATGTAACCTTAAATGTGTTACACAGCTGTGACCAGAAGCTTTGCCCAGTAATTCCTGCATCAAGCCCAAAACTTCTGGTTAGCTAGAGCAGATCTGTCTAGAGCATATCTTAAGGCATCCAATGTTAAAGCCTTTAAATGATGGAGAATCCACCACAACCCTCTGTATGCTATTCCAGTGGTTCAATGGGTCCAATGGTTAATTACCGTGACTTATAATTTTGTGCCTTTTTCCAGTCTAAATTTGTCTAGTTTCCAGCCACTGGATCTCATGCTGCCTTTGTCTGCTAGATTAAGGAGCTCTCCTCTACCAGAAATCTGCTTCTGAGAGTGGTTGTTATGATGTGGTGATGCAAGATAGTTAGGAAAGCTTCAAGATGTAACAGGGTGGTCCATGCCTTTAAGGACATGGGGGCCTAAGGCCAGCCAGCCCAGTTTGATTATTAAACTCAAATGGGAAGGGGTCAGGCAATGCCTATAAAGAGCTGAGTCAATTGAAGACAATGAGGACGACTGCCTTGTCCTGATGAATTTTCCCTAAGACCTGAGATGGGAGCAGTAAACGAGGAAGGCATAGTTCAGATGACTACAGAAGAAGTAGAGCATTAGCCTGTCAGTTATGTCTTAGGGCTCCTCTGGAGTACTATATATTGCATTTTCTGTTATTATGAGAAGAGGGATTGTATTTTTTGTTTGAAAATCTCATGAGAATGGCCACTGAAAAGGTGTGGTGACGGGAGTTTTAGAGGGGGAGGTAAATTTGATTGCATAGCCAGAATGGATGATGTTTAGTACCCATTTGTCCATTGTTACAGCACTCCAGATGTGGAAAAAGAGTACTATATGACTCCCAAAGGGCGTGTGGGAATCAGCATTTGGTGGTTTGCAGTTCTTGAGCTCTCGTCAAAAATATTGTTTAGATGGGGGCTGGGATTGGGGTGATAATGTTGCTTCAGACAATGTAGGAAATGGGACTTCTGAATCCTTTTCCTCTTACGGGGTAGCTCGTAAGGATGCTGGTGGTAAAATTGTTGAGCCTTGGTGTTAGGCTTGAATGCTTACCTGTGGAGTTGTTTGGGGAAGGGGTACATATTCCCAGGGAGCAGAGGGTGACCCTGAAGTCCTGTAGACTGTGTAAGGAATCATCTGTCTTTTGGTTAAAAAGGTGAGTTTCATCAAAGGGCAGGTCCTTCAGGATGTTCTGGACCTCTGTGGGAAACCCCATAGTGTGAAGCCATGATTCAAAGCACATCACAATGGCAACAGCCACTGCCTCAAAAATGTATCTGCTGCATCTACCACTAATGCTTCTAATGGATTTCCAAATGGAAGTGTCCCAGCTCCCAGAAAGAGAGATGCATATGTAAGCTCTTCTTGATGGAGAATTCTTGCTGGACTGTACTCCATTTTTCATTTTTGAAAGAGGAGGGAAGAATGCAGTGGGGGGAATCTATTCCTTTCCTTGCTGAGTTAAATCTTCTGCCTCAATAGCTGCCACCAGGTTGACTTGCCTGTCAGTTCAGTTATGAATTCTCATTCCAGGCCTGGGATGGATGCCTGTATTAGAAATAGGGCCTAGAGCTGTCCATTCCAATGTAGATGTGTGCTTGCCCTGAGCACTACTGCTGGAAAGTTTTTCTCTCAGTGGTATCTGTCAGGTTGGCTCTAGTGGTCCCTGGAGTCACGCGCTCATAGCACTGAGACGCAGCCCCCTCAGTTCCTTCTTGCTGGCTAACTCCAACAGAGGGGTAGAGGTGGGGGTTGGAATGTACATGTGCAACACATCTTGAAGAACAACATTTACGAAAGATCAGTAACTATTTTTTCTTCTTTGAGTGCTTGCTTGTGTCCATTCCAATGTAGGTAACTCCCAAGTAGTACTGCAGGTGCAGGGTTCGGAGTTCATTGACAAGCTGATTATAACACCACTCGGTCAAATCCAGCATCGTCTCTAGCCTGCGGAGTGATGGCATAGCGAGACACGCAAGTGTGAACTGACAACCATGTTGCTGCTCTACAAATGTCCTGTTTAGGAACTTGTGCCACAAATGCACACAAAGATGCTTGGGCCCTTGTGGAATGTGTTGTCAGGGCAGGAGCGGGGACCTTTGCCAGGTCGTAGCATGTGCAGATACAGGAACTGATCCATGATGAAATTCTCTGGGCTGAGTTTGGAAGACCTTTCATCCTGTCTGCAACCGCCACAAAAAGTTGAGTAATTTTCCAAAATGATTTAGTCCTTTCTATGTAGAAGGCTGGTGCATGTCTGACGCACAGTGAGTGAAGCCTCTGTTCCAGTCTGTTGGCATGTGGTTTCGGATAGAAGACTGGGAGGAAGATGACCTGGTTACTATGGAACTGTGAAACCATTTTTGGAAGGAAGGCTGGATGAGGATGCAGCTCGACCTTGTCCTGGAAGAATACCATGTACCGAGGTTCTGAAGTGAGGGCCTCAATCTCCGAGACCCTTCTGGCTGAAGTAATGGCCACTAGAAAGGCCACCTTCCAGGACAAGTAGAGCAGAGACCACATTGCCAGTGGCTCGAATGGGGGACCTGTGAGCTTCAACAATACCAGGTTGAAATCCCAGTGAAGGATTGGTTGTGATACCTGTCAAGTCCCTTGAGAAAACGACTACAGACAGTATTTGAGAACACGGAATGGCTGTTCACTCATAGGTGAAATGCTGAGATTGCGGCCAGGTGGACCCTAAGAGATGATGCGGATAGTCCCTGTTGTTTCAGGTATAGTAAGTAGTCTAGAATGAATGCTACTGATGATTACGTAGGTGGAACACCCCTGCTGTGTGTGAGGGTTATGGCAAGTGTGTGTGAATGCATTTGTGTGTGTGAGAGACAGAGAGGTGGAACAACCCTGCTGTGTGTGAGGGTTATGGTGTGTGTGTGTGTATGTGAGGTGGAACACTTCTGCTATGTGTGAAGGGCGGGGGGGGGGGAACACTGCTGCTGTGTGTGAGGAACGTGTGTGTGTGTAGGATATGGGGGGCGGGGGTTAGGAGGAACACCCCTGCTCTGTGAGAGAGATATGGCAGAGCTGGGTAAGGTTATGGGGAGACTGTTTCCTTCAATCTCTGGGAATGGTTGGCAGGATGGATGTGGTGGGGCAATTCTGGCTGATGTTACTCACCAGTTGTAAAATGTGCTATTTAAACTCAGTTCCACTGGTTTACTATCAATTCTATTGTAACTATCTTGGCTGGACGGGGTGATGGCAAAGGTAGATCCCAGGTCGACAGCATACTAGGCATGCTGTCTACATTTACTGACACTGTGGTCTGCAGGCGGACAGGCAGGAGCCTGGTGGGAGGATGATGCAGTAGGGGGCTCATGATATGGCGGAGCATGTATCTAAGTCTGTAGAGTGCTATTTTTCTATGTGGAAATTTTAATCAAAACATCATACTGATGCTGTGTGTTTTCATTTTGTGATGCCCCGAGAGCTGTGGAGAGGTGCCAGAGACATAAAACAATAAATCTGTAACTCAGCAGCAACTGGCAAGAAACATTCCTGTCCAGGGATTTTGTTCAAACCAATTTATCAGAATTATTGATAATTATTTGTTTTATAGTAGCTTTCAACCAAGATCGAGGCCCCATTGTGCTGGGGCTTGTACCACACACATAGTAATAGAGTCCCTACCCTTAAAGGGTTACAAGACAGACAGAGGTCAGGAGAAAGGAAGAATTAATTGGGGATTGGTCCTGCTTTGGGCAGGGGGTTGGACTAGATGACCTCCTGAGGTCCCTTCCAACCCTGATATTCTATGATTATTAGCCTGGTTGTATAGATGGGGAATTAAGGGACAGGGAAACGAGTGATGTGCCAGAGATCAGACAGGGAGTCTGGAAAGCCAGGAATTGAACCGGGGTCTTTCCAGTTGTAGTCCACTGTCTTACCCTACAAGGCCAACCTTTTGCTTTCAGAGATCAGTTATGAACTCCTACTCATCTGCACAGGCTACTCATGAGTTGCTACACTCCCGCCAGCGCAGGTATGCAGGGAGCGGGTAGGCAGTGGTGGAGCAAGGTTGGAGCTTTGTCTCCGCCTTCTCCCTCACCCCACCATATTACGTGAACTACCAGAGCCAGCGCAAAGGGAGAAATAATCTGCGTCAGCAAAGGGCTGGCATAGATCATTTCCACCTGGAGAAAGGGGGAGACAGGAACCAGACCGTGATGTTCACAGTCACAGTCCGATCCCTGCCATGCCGATTGTGTGGGCTGGACTGTGAAGTTACAATTCTGGCTTATCATTTGAGCTCTGGCTGCTGCGCTAGTTCCAGTTCCATCCCCTCAGTTTGTGCCCGCACAGAACGAAGGGACAGGTTTTCTGTGCACAGGAGTACAGAGCTGCATACACCCATGCAGTGAGCCTCTTTCCCCACTGTTTTTATTGCTCACTAAAGATTGGATTTGTTTCGTCCTTGTGGGTGCAGGGGATGGAGCAAAGAGACAATCCCTCCCTGCTACACTTTCTTTCTCCTGGTCTACACCTCCTGAAAACACGTTAACCTATATGGTGGTAAACACTCAGCATAGTCAGGACATGTAGCATTTAACATCTCGTTCCCATGTGGTGGATAGCACTAGGGCCTATGCTCAGGTTAACCCTAACCAGCGGAGACATTAAGTGGGGCAGTCCTCATCTACACCAAGTGCTAACTCCTGGTTACCCAACATGATGTTCTACATGATATAATCTCCCAGGGCAGACAAGCCCTGTGACAGGGCCAAAGGTAGTCCCAGGCCTTGGGCTCAGGGAAATGTAGGACTGACTCCCTTCTAGTGTCCCCAGGTGAAAATCGCTCCAGAAGAAGTGCCTTGGTTGAGAGGGTTTGGCATGTCCATAGTGCAGCATGCATGCCAAGCAGCTCTGGAAAGGATTGTGCCTCCTAAAGCATCACACCCCTTCTCCCCTGCTGCAGCGACTCCTGGGGCTTTGCAGCTCCAGCCGTCCCCAGCACAAGGCAGTGTGCAAAGCACACAACCTTTGAGAGTCTGTGTAGAGCACATCTATAAATCAGATGTGTGAAATGTGTCAGATATCTGAGTGCCACACAACTGTCCAGACAGTCAAACCAATGAAACTCCTCCAAATCCTTGATGTTATCATGGGAGAGCATGGCAGGAAAGCAGCAATAATCTTGACAGGGATCGTATAAATGAATGCCAAACTATATACATAGCAGCAATCAGAATCCAGAGTCTCTTCCCTTCTAGTAATGGGTCTGATTACAACTTGCGACTCAAAAATCCCACAGTAAATTAACTCCTTCCTCCTATAGTAAACTGAAGGCTGCTGCAAATTAAATTTTAAATTAAAATAAAACCTCTGGTATAAATGAAACAAACTCTGAGTGCCCACCTCTCTGAAGAGTGCTCCATAAAACTGAACAATATAGGGGCAGTCACTACTTCGCATCACTACATCCAAGTCCATTAGAAGCTGTTTCTGTTCCTTTTCATCCACCGTTGACCGAATTCTCTGAAAGAGTAAGGAATGGAAGAAGTTTTATCACTAATATGCTACTACTACATCATGCTCAGCCAGTCCACGAGAAACCTGCCAGAATCCCAGTCCCAGGGTGGGGCATGGGGTCTCAAACACATGAAAACAACATGCTTTAAAGAACTAGACCATGTTTTTAAATGAGAAAAAAAATTGCAATTAATATAAACCTAAAGCAAGTTAGTTCAGATTATGAAATCTGTGGCCAAATTTTACTTCAAATCTCAGTGTTATCAGGTGGAGCATCATTAAGCAGCAAAAGGCAATCAAAGATTTTCTTTACCCTCTTTAAAACCTACAGCAAAACAATATTCAGGGTTTTATGCTCAAAGCAACGTGCAGTGGTGAGTTAGCCACAGCTCCATTGATGCTGGGACCTGAACACTGCTTTGAAATGTAACCCTCAAAGATTATATTTAAATTTACTAAAGGAAGGAAATTAAGACGAAGGCACTCCCTACACTGTGCATCAATCACAGCATGCCTGCAGGTCTTTCAGACCAGTTGGTCATTTCATGCCATGATTTATACTGTACATACTAGGCAAGCTAAAAGACCAAACAACTATGCATTTCTTGCCTGGTAGTGGCCTCTATAGTTAAAGATACATAATGGTTTGCATTCTATTATAGCTTTCCAAAACTTGTGTTTCAGGATAAAGTTTTCCATGCTCAGTTTCTGACTGAAGACTTTTGTTTTTCAAAAGCTTCAGCAAAAACAGTTCAACTGTTTTCCAGCATGAGTCGGGGAAAGGGGAGGGATAGAGACAATTTTATCATTATAAACCAATTCTTGCCAAAACATGTAGAAAAAACTGTGGCACGAGGGCATCATCCTACCAACACTACCGAGCATAGTGCTCACAACTGAGTGTAGAACCATGGACGTCAGTGAGACAACTCATTAATAAGCGCTACAGACGGTTGTAGATTGTTTTCAGAGTCAGGCTCTTGTACTGCACTATTTGAGAAATAACGTATGATCATGTAATTGCATACTGTCTCGTAATGACACATACACAGGGGGTAGAGTAGCTGTTACACAATTGTTTTTACTTTTGACATTTCCTGATATTCCGAGTGCTTCACCATGCAGCCTTAATGTTCTAGTAACTTATGTTTTAGCCTAGAACAATAATTCCTTCCTTTCCCAACGGATCCTACGGTACTGTGGAAAACTGGTAAGCTACTTGCACAGCATACACAGGAATCACGTCACACACCCCTCCAATGCAGCCAAATGGGTGAAATACAACAACTGTAGGCACAGAGAGGGATGGCTCAGGGGATTAGTAATGAAGCTACAGACATTTTCATGTCTAGGTCACTGGTTCAAATCTATCTGACAGCAGTTCAGTGGTGTATGTGAAATGAGTTTGGTGAGTCTGTTCCATGACACGTCACGTAAGACACGACTACAATACACAGTACACTGACCCCCTGTAGGCTGCCCCTGCAGAGATGCCAAGGGCTGAAAGAACCTAACAGCTCCCTCAAGGTGGGAGGAGAGGCAGACTGTAGGGTGGTTGGGGTCTCAAGAAGCTTGCAGTACTGCTGCTTTTGCTTTGGTATGGTATGGACAGAGGACATTAGCAGCCAGGACCATCAGCCTAGCACCTCTTAAGAACACTGAATGTACTGAGCTCTTTGTCTGGGCAGCTCCCAGTTGAGACCGCTACTCATGTAGAACACTGCCACACCGCTGGTCGTCTCCATCTGGAACACTCTACAAAGCAGATGAACAGTGGGGGCTCAGAAATTAGCTTTTCTCCAGTTTGAGACCTTGGCATCTCCCTCGACTCAGAGGTCATCTCCTCTGCCCACATCTTCCTTCAACAATGCTGCCTCTACTCCACATTTGCTGAACCCTCATCCATAGCGCCCATCCCCTTTCAATACTAGAACACTTTTCTCGATGGGTCCCCAATTTCTCCTGGCTCCAGCACACACAGAATCCTGTGATCGGCCCTCCCACACCGAGAAAGAAGTTCAGCTGTGCAACCCCATCACTACAATAGCACTGACTTCCTTTCGTTTCAGGATCCAGCCTAAAATTACCCTTCTTGTTTTTAAGACCTTTCCTGGATTCTCCCCAGATACACACTGTTCTCTCTAGTCATCTAGTACTGGCCTCTCCCTCTTCCCCTGCACAATCTCATCAAGGCTCGTGCAACAGCTTCCTCCTCTACAGCTCCTGCCATCCCTATATCTCTCTGGCTCTCCACTGCACTTCAAACTTCAGTTCAAAACATCTCTTCTCTCCCTGCCTTTACCTCCTCTGCGTTATTTATCACCTACCATTGTAAAGCACTTGAGAATATAGTTTATATGGAAGACGCTATTATAACAATAAACTGAAATGAATGTCAAGAACAAGAAACCACCCTGCCCAGTCTTTTCCAAGTACATTCTAACCGGGAAGGGAGGAAGAGGAGACAGACAGCAGGCCCAGAGAAGAGAAAGAGTTTCAGTTATACTGGAGAACTCTTTCAAACAGACACAAGAATTACAAGAAAACCCAAGAAGACAGCATGATATCCTCAACTAATGCACCTTCATGGAGTGGAGAAGAAGACCTTATAGTGGAACTAGGAGGAGGTCCCATACAAAAGTTTCGCGATGTGACGGAGAGACTGCCGAGACTCATCAAGCCCTCGGATCGCTACCCCTTCCTGCTTCTCCACGTGGGCACCAATGATACTGCCAAGAATGACCTTGAGCGGATCACTGCGGACTATGTGGCTCTAGGAAGAAGGATAAAGGAGTTGGAGGTCCAAGTGGTGTTCTCGTCCATCCTCCCCGTGGAAGGAAAAGGCCTAGGTAGGGAGCGTCGAATCGTGGAAGTCAACGAATGGCTACGCAGGTGGTGTCGGAGAGAAGGCTTTGGATTCTTCGACCATGGGATGGTGTTCCAAGAAGGAGTGCTAGGCAGAGACGGGCTCCACTTAACGAAGAGAGGGAAGAGCATCTTCGCGAGCAGGCTGGCTAACCTAGTGAGGAGGGCTTTAAACTAGGTTCACCGGGGGAAGGAGACCAAAGTCCTGAGGTAAGTGGGAAAGCGGGATACCGGGAGGAAGCACAGGCAGGAATGTCTGTGAGGGGAGGGCTCCTGCCTCATACTGGGAATGAGGGGCGATCAACAGGTTATCTCAAGTGCTTATATACAAATGCACAAAGCCTTGGAAACAAGCAGGGAGAACTGGAGGTCCTGGTGATGTCAAGGAACTATGACGTGATTGGAATAACAGAGACTTGGTGGGATAACTCACATGACTGGAGTACTGTCATGGATGGTTATAAACTGTTCAGGAAGGACAGGCAGGGCAGAAAAGGTGGGGGAGTAGCACTGTATGTAAGGGAGCAGTATGACTGCTCAGAGCTCCGGTACGAAACTGCAGAAAAACCTGAGTGTCTCTGGATTAAGTTTAGAAGTGTGTGCAACAAGAGTGATGTAGTGGTGGGAGTCTGCTATAGACCACCGGACCAGGGGGATGAGGTAGATGAGGCTTTCTTCCGGCAGCTCACGGAAGCTACTGGATCGCATGCCCTGATTCTCATGGGTGACTTTAATTTTCCTGATATCTGCTGGGAGAGCAATACAGCGGTGCATAGACAATCCAGGAAGTTTTTGGAAAGCGTAGGGGACAATTTCCTGGCGCAAGTGCTCGAGGAGCCAACTAGGGGGGGTGCTTTTCTTGACCTGCTGCTCACAAACCGGGTAGAATTAGTGGGGGAAGCAAAAGTGGATGGGAATCTGGGAGGCAGTGACCATGAGTTGGTTGAGTTCAGGATCCTGACACAGGGAAGAAATGTAAGCAGCACGATACGGACCCTGGACTTCAGGAAAGCAGACTTCGACTCCCTCAGGGAACGGATGGCCAGGATCCCCTGGGGGACTAACTTGAAGGGGAAAGGAGTCCAGGAGAGCTGGCTGTATTTCAAGGAATCCCTGTTGAGGTTACAGGGACAAACCATCCCGATGAGTCGAAAGAATAGTAAATATGGCAGGCGACCAGCTTGGCTTAATGGTGAAATCTTAGCGGATCTTAAACATAAAAAAGAAGCTTACAAGAAGTGGAAGGTTGGACATATGACCAGGGAAGAGTATAAAAATATTGCTAGGGCATGTAGGAATGTTATCAGGAGGGCCAAATCGCACCTGGAGCTGCAGCTAGCCAGAGATGTCAAGAGTAACAAGAAGGGTTTCTTCAGGTATGTTGGCAACAAGAAGAAAGCCAAGGAATGTGTGGGCCCCTTACTGAATGAGGGAGGCAAACTAGTGACAGAGGATGTGGAAAAAGCTAATGTACTCAATGCTTTTTTTGCCTCTGTTTTCACTAACAAGGTCAGCTCCCAGACTGCTACGCTGGGCATCACAAAATGGGGAAGAGATGGCCAGCCCTCTGTGGAGATAGAGGTGGTTAGGGACTTTTTAGAAAAGCTGGACGTGCACAAGTCCATGGGGCCGGACGAGTTGCATCCGAGAGTGCTGAAGGAACTGGCGGCTGTGATTGCAGAGCCATTGGCCATTATCTTTGAAAACTCGTGGCGAACCGGGGAAGTCCCGGATGACTGGAAAAAGGCTAATGTAGTGCCAATCTTTAAAAAAGGGAAGAAGGAGGATCCTGGGAACTACAGGCCAGTCAGCCTCACTTCAGTCCCTGGAAAAATCATGGAGCAGGTCCTCAAAGAATCAATCCTGAAGCACTTGCATGAGAGGAAAGTGATCAGGAACAGCCAGCATGGATTCACCAAGGGAAGGTCATGCCTGACTAATCTAATCGCCTTCTATGATGAGATTACTGGTTCTGTGGATGAAGGGAAAGCAGTGGATGTATTGTTCCTTGACTTTAGCAAAGCTTTTGACACGGTCTCCCACAGTATTCTTGTCAGCAAGTTAAGGAAGTATGGGCTGGATGAATGCACTACAAGGTGGGTAGAAAGCTGGCTAGATTGTCGGGCTCAACGGGTAGTGATCAATGGCTCCATGTCTAGTTGGCAGCCGGTATCAAGTGGAGTGCCCCAAGGGTCGGTCCTGGGGCCGGTTTTGTTCAATATCTTCATAAATGATCTGGAGGATGGTGTGGATTGCACTCTCAGCAAATTTGCGGATGATACTAAACTGGGAGGAGTGGTAGATACGCTGGAGGGGAGGGATAGGATACAGAAGGACCTAGACAAATTGGAGGATTGGGCCAAAAGAAATCTGATGAGGTTCAATAAGGATAAGTGCAGGGTCCTGCACTTAGGACGGAAGAACCCAATGCACAGCTACAGACTAGGGACCGAATGGCTAGGCAGCAGTTCTGCGGAAAAGGACCTAGGGGTGACAGTGGACGAGAAGCTGGATATGAGTCAGCAGTGTGCCCTTGTTGCCAAGAAGGCCAATGGCATTTTGGGATGTATAAGTAGGGGCATAGCGAGCAGATCGAGGGACGTGATCGTTCCCCTCTATTCGACATTGGTGAGGCCTCATCTGGAGTACTGTGTCCAGTTTTGGGCCCCACACTTCAAGAAGGATGTGGATAAATTGGAGAGAGTCCAGCGAAGGGCAACAAAAATGATTAGGGGTCTGGAACATATGAGTTATGAGGAGAGGCTGAGGGAGCTGGGATTGTTTAGCCTGCAGAAGAGAAGAATGAGGGGGGATTTGATAGCTGTTTTCAACTACCTGAAAGGGGGTTCCAAAGAGGATGGCTCTAGACTGTTCTCAATGGTATCAGATGACAGAACGAGGAGTAATGGTCTCAAGCTGCAGTGGGGGAGGTTTAGATTGGATATTAGGAAAAACTTTTTCACTATGAGGGTGGTGAAACACTGGAATGCGTTACCTAGGGAGGTGGTAGAATCTCCTTCCTTAGAGGTTTTTAAGGTCAGGCTTGACAAAGCCCTGGCTGGGATGATTTAACTGGGAATTGGTCCTGCTTTGAGCAGGGGGTTGGACTAGATGACCTTCTGGGGTCCCTTCCAACCCTTATATTCTATGATTCTATGATTCTATGAAAAGTGCTGGAGACTGAAGATAGGTGATCCCAATAGGGGAAAAGCATATGTTGCATCCAGTACAACCGCAGGCTATGAGTGGGTCTGGCCATAAAGAGATGATATTGTTTAGCCAAAGTGCACCAGGGACATTCCACCACAGCTCAGTGACCATGATTAACTGGCTAAGGAGCAAACATTTAGCAATGTAACAAGAACAAAATAAACTGTTGGAATAAGCAGCAGAATCTTGAGTGATCAGCACACCTCCCCAACAGCATGTGAAGGCTGTACAAAAACGCTGCCAACTAACGTGCAGACCATGGGTGCAACATGCTGCAGCCACTCCCCTGGAGAAAACCCTCCAAAGCTCAAGAGTAATAGAGAGGAGAGCTAGGAACAAATAAATCTAACCCAAGCCTTGTGGATAGTAGGGAAGCGATAAGCCTGGTATATCTTGACTTTAGTGAGGGTTTTGATACTGTCTCACATGACCTTCTCATAGAGAAACTAGGGAAATTTAACCCAGATAGAGCTACGATAAAATGGATGCATAACTCGTTGGAAAACCATTCCCAGAGAGTAGTTATCAGTGGTTCGCAGTCAAGCTGGAAGGGCATAATGAGTGAGGTCCTGCAGGGATTGATCCTGGGTCTGGTTCTGTTCAATATCTTCATCAATGATTTAGATAATGGCATAGAGAGTACACTTATAAAGTTTGTGGACGATACCAAGCTGGAAGGGATTGCAAGTACTTTGGAGGATAGAATTAAAATTAAAAATGATCTGGAAACACTGGAGAAATGGTCTGAAGTAAATAGGATGAAATTCAATACGGACAAATGCAAAGTACTCCACTTACGAAAGAACAATCAGTTGTACACATACAAAATGGGAAATGACTGCCCAGGAAGGAGTAATGCTGAAAGGGATCTGGGGGTCATAGTGGATCACAAGATAAATATGAGCCAACAGTGTAACACTGTTGCAAAAAGAGTGAACATCATTCTGGGATGTATTAACAGGAGTGTTGTAAGCAAGACATGAGAAGTAATTCTTCTGCTCTACTCCACGCTGATTAGGCCTCAATTGGAGTATTGTGTCCAGTTGTGGGCGCCACATTTCAGGAACAATGTGAATAAATTGGAGAAAGTCCAAAAAAGAGCAACAAAAATAATGAAAGGTCTAGAAAACATGACCTATTAGGAGAGATTGAAAAACTGAGTTTGTTTAGTCTGGAGAAGAGAAGACTGAGGGGGCATACGATAAGAGTTTTCAAATACATAAAAGTTTGTTACAAGTCAGAGGGAGAAAAAATTGTTCTCGTTAACCTCTGAGGATAGGACAAGAAGCAATGCACTTAAAGTGCAGCAAGGGAGGTTTAGGCTGGACATTAGGAAAGATGTCAGGGTGGTTAAGCACTGGAACAAATTGCCACGGGAGGTTATGGAATCTTCGTCACTGGAGTTTTTTAAGAACAGGTTAGACAAAAACCAATCAGGATTGGTCTAGTTATTATTAGGGCTGTCAATTAATCATAGTTAACTCATTTGATTAACACAAAAAAATTAATCGCGATTCATCACAGTTTTAACAGCACTGTTAAACAATAGAATACCAATTGAAATTTATTAAATACTTTTGGATGTTTTTCTACATTTTCAAATATATTGATTTCAATTACAACACAGAATACAAATTTCAGAGTGGTAGCCATGTTAGTCTGTATCAGCAAAAACAATGAGAAATCCTTGTGGCACCTTAGAGACTAACAATTTTATTTGGGCATAAGCCTTCATGGGCTAAAGCCCACTTCATCAGATGCATGGAGCAGAAAATACAGTAGCAGATATATATACACAGTACATGAAAAGATGGGAGTTGCCTTACCAAGTGGGGGGTCAGTGCTAACGAGACAATTCAATTAACCGTAGAATACCAAAGGAGGAAAAATCACTTTTGTAGTGGTAATGAGGGTGGCCCATTTCAAAGAGTTGACAAGAAGGTGTGAGTAACAGTAGGGGGAAATTAGTATGGGGAAATTAGTTTTTGTAATGACCCATCCACTCCCAGTCTTTATTAAGGCCCAATTTAATGGTGTCCAGTTTGCAAATTAATTTCAGTTCTGCAGTTTCTCATTGGAGTCTGTTTTTGAAGTTTCTCACTGGAGTCTGTTTTTGAAGTTTTTTTTTACTCCAACGAGAAACTGCAGAACTGGAATTAATTTGCAAACTGGACACCATCAAATTAGGCCTGAATAAAGACTGAGACAATTGAATTGTCTCATTGTTTTTACAGAATACAAAGTGTACAGAGATCACTTTATATTATTATTTTTATTACAAATATTTGCACTGTAAAAATGATAAACAAAAGAAATAGTATTTTTCAATTCACCTCATTCCAGTATTGTAGTGAAATCTCTTTATCGTGCAAGTGCAACTTACAAATGTATATTTTTTTGTTACATAACTGCATTAAAAAGCAAAACAATGTAAAACTTTGGAGCCCACAAGTCCACTCAGTTCTATTGCTTGTTCAGCCAATCTCTAAGAGAAATAAGTTTGTTTACATTTACGGGAGATAATGCTGCCCGCTTCTTATTTATAATGTCACCTGAAAATGAGAACAGGAATTTGCATGGCATTTTTGTAGCTGGCATTGCAAGGTATTTACATGCCAGATATGCTAAACATTTGTATGCCCCTTCATGCTTTGGCCACCATTCCAGAGGACATGCTTGCACGCTGATGACGCCCGTTAAAAAATTAATGCATTAATTAAATTTATGACTGAACTCCATGGAGGAAAATTGTATGTTTCCTACTGTTTCACCTGCATTCTGCCATATATTTCATGTTATAGCAGTCTCAGATGATGACCCAGCACATGTGGTTCATTTTAAGAACACTTTCACTGCAGAGTTGACAAAACGCAAAGTAGGTACCAATGTGAGATTTCTAAAGATAGTTACAGCACTCGACCCAAGGTTTAAGAATCTGAAGTGCCTTCCAAAATCTGAGAGGGACGAAGTGTGGAGCATGCTGTCAGAAGTCTTAAAAGCGCAACACTCTGATGCGGAAACTACAGAATCCGAACCACAAAAAAGGAAAATCAACCTTCTGCTGGTGGCATCTGACTCAGATGATGAAAATGAGCAATGTCCTAACAGATAAAACACAAAATGGGGTACTAATTGATCTCTGTTACAGACCCCAAATCACACAAGGGAACAGGATGACTGGCTCCTGATGCACCTATCAATAATGGGTAAGAAAAAAGCTGAGAGGTTTTGAGTGACACATGCTGGATGTCTCATGCTGCCAATATTAAAACATTCTTAGAATTTCTAAATATAGATGACAGTTTCCTGACTCAAAAACTGTTGTATCCAACATGGGGGAATTCTATATTAGACCTCATCTTGACAGATAAAGAGGAACTGATCACAGAACTAAAAATTAATGATAATTTAGACACAAGACCTCATGATTTGAACACATTTATAATGTGCAATCAGAATAAAGTCCAGATGAGTGACATATACACTTGGTGCTTTAAAAAGCCAATTTCACAATGCTGAAAACAACTGTGAGCCAAATCAGCTGGGAGGAAAAATTTAATTAGAAAAATGTGAATGATGTCTGGGAATTGTTTAAGAACACCTTACTAAGTACCCAAAAGCCACAATTTTACAATTGAGGAAGAAGGCTCTTACTGCTTAAAAAAATAAAAAAATAATATGTAACAAATGGAATAATGGCGAAATGGATAATAACAACTATAAATCAGACGATAGGAACTGTAGAAAATTGATAAGGGAAGCAAGTGCAAATCTCTGGCCAGCAGAGTTAAGGACAATAAGAAGGCATTTTTAAAGTACATTAGAAAAAAAGAGAATCCTAACAATAGTATTGGTCCATTACTAGAATTATCATTAATAATGAAGAAAAAGTAGACGTGTTCAATAAATATTTCTGTTCTGTATTTGGGGAAAAAACAGATGATGTAGCCATATCACATGATAACACTCTTTCCATTCCACCAGTATCTCAGGAGGATGTTAAACAGCAGATACTAAAGTTAGACATTTTTAAATCAGCAGGTCCAGATAACTTTCATTCAAGAGTTTTAAAAGACCTGGATGAGGATCTTGCTGACAGTTAATGTTGATTTTAAATAAGTCTTGGAACACCAGAGAAGTTCCAGAAGTTCCAGAAGACTGAAAATGCAAGGTTGTGCCAATATTTTAAAAAGGAAGTATTTCTTTACACAATGTGAGAGGATGTTGTGAACACCAAAACTGTAACAGGGTTCAAATCAGAACTAGATAAATTAATGGCTATTAGCTAGGATGGGCAGGGATCGTGTCCCCAGCCTCTGTTTACCAGAAGCCAGGAATGGGCGACAGGGGATGGATCACTTGATGATTACCTGTTCTGTTCATTCCCTCTGGGGCACCTGGCATTGGTCACTGTCGGAAGACAGCATACTGGGCTAGATGGACCTTTGGTCTGACCCAGTATGGCCGTTCTTATGTGATAACATAGATAATTATAGGCCTGTCAATCTGACATTAATCCCAGACAAGATCATGGACCCGCTGATACAGGACTCGATTAATAAAGAATTAAAGAAGGGCAACATAATTAATGCCAGTCAATGGGTTTATGGAAAATAGATCCTGTCAAACTAACTTGATATAATTTTTTGATGAGATTACAAGTTTGGTTGATAAAGATAATAATGTTGATGTAATATTTGACTTGGTACCGCATGACATTTTGATTAAAAAACTAGAAAGATATAAAATTAACATGTCACACAATAAATGGATTTAAAGCTGGCTAACTGATAAGCCTCAAAATGTTGCTGTAAATGGGAAATAATAATCCAACAGGTATGTTTCTAGTGGGTTCCTGCAGGACTGGTTCTTGGCCCAATGCAATTTACCATTTTTTTTTATGAAATGAAAGAAAACTTAAAATCATCATGGATAAAATTTGCAGATGACACAAAAATTGGGGGTTCTGGTAAGTAATGAAAAGAGCAGGTCATCGATACAGAGCGATTTGGATCACTGGGTAAACTGGGCGAAAGCAAACAATATGTATTTTATTACAGCCAAATGTAAATACATACATCTAGGAACAAAGAGTGCAGGCCATACTTACCAGGATTGGGAACTCTATCCTGGAAAGCTCAGAGACTGAAAAAGGACTTGGGGGATCCTGGTGGATAATCAGCTAATACAATACTGTGGCCAAAAGGGCTAATGCAGTTCCTGAATGTAAAAACAGGGGAATCTCAAGTAGAAGTGAAGAGGTTATTTTATCTCTGTATTTGGCACTGGTATGTCTTCTGCTAGAATATTGTGTCCCGTTCCGGTGTCCACAATTCAAGGATGATGATAAACTGGGATTCAGAGAAGAGCCATGATTGATGAAAGGATTACACGCCTTACAGTGATTCAAAGAACTCAATCTTTTTAGTATAACAAAGAGAAGATTAAGGGATGACTTGATTACAGTTCATAAGTACCTACATAGGGAACAAATATTTAATAATGAGCTCTTCAATCTAGCACCAAAGGGTATAACATTAGCTAACGGCTGGACGAGGCGGTAGACAAATCAAGAGGGAGGCTTACAGATAGAGAGCTCACCTTCCTAACTACTTGCAACTCTAGGTACTTGTTTTGATGAGCTTCCTGGGACAACCACTGACCAGGAACTGAGTGGGGATAACAGAGCTCCCTTAGTGGTGCAGAAGATAATTGGTTTCCTGGTTCTAGAAAGCTCTCTTCTAAGAGGGAAACATGGAGAAGCCCAAGGTGCATGTTTTTGTTTGTTACGGTATTTCTCTTATTTTTGCTCTCCCCCCCCACCCCTTTCAGTTACCCGCTGCCCCCAGCTCTGCCCCAGGCTCTTGGAGAGACATGGGAATACATTTATATTTTTTATTTACTTTTAAACATACACATGCAGAGGATCATAAGGGGAAGAGAGGGAAGCAGAGCTGGGCATGAGCACTCATGCTGAAGTCCTTTGCTCATGCAGTAATGCTGTGTGAGGTTTAAAGCCTTGCTGAAGTGTTTTTACACCTGTGCAACAAAATGGTGCACCATCCTCCCTTAATGCTGACATTTTAATGTAGGATCACAGCCTTTTGGATTGTCCATTGAAGCTGGCAGGCTGATGGTGTGAGCAACTAGCTTCAGCAGTAATACTTAGATGAAAGCTGCTGCTAGGCTCAATAAAATGGTTGGCTAAACCATTATAGCATGTATGAAAGGAAACTAAAAAAAGAAAACTTAATAGTACATCTGCCTGCAGATACCAGCTACTTTGGTGGGGACTGGCACATGCAGGCTGGCAGGACGGGCTAGGCTGCTCTGCTGCTTTGGTAAGAAAAGCAGTATTCTAGCAGAAGTTTGGCTACCTAAGGAAGGCCAAACAGAAAACAGGAGCTCTGCTGACACTGATGGGCTAGCAGTATGGGCTAGACCACTTTGCTGCATCCCGCGATAAAGAAGACACAGAGAAAGCAGTGGTAAAATGGAAGACTGAGGTAGGTTAAACTTGAGACAGCTAGGGGAACAGTGGGCTTATGGACACCAGGAGGCTAGTAGTATGGGCTGCACCACTCTGCTGACTCTCTGAAGAAAAGCCAGTGGAAGAAGTGGAAAATGAAAGGCAAGGCCTTGCTGCACAAATGACCTATCTGAGGGAGCTGACAGAACAGGCTCAGTGCCCAGAACCCCATGCTGCCCAAATGTACGAGAACAGGGAGTAAATATGGGGAAGCTGAGCCACTGGACTAGGGGAACTCGGTTTGTTTGTTCATTTTTTAAAATGTGGTTTGTTTCTAGCCTGTAGGAGTCAGACCTGGCCTGGAGGTCAGCGAGATCCACTGAGGAGACGGGGGTTCAAGATAGCAACCACAATCAGAAATGGCTATGGCCCTTTCTGGAACAAGTGGAGCAAAAATACCTGGTTACCATGTCAGCCTGAAAGGGATGGGGGGACTGGGTCCTGCACCATGGATTTTTCCTGCCGCTCTAACTTCCAGCCTCTCACAGACTTTAAGGTCAGAAGGGACCACCATGATCATCTAGTCTGACCCCCTGCACATTGCAGGCCACTCACCCACTCCTGTAATAGATGACTCAACTTTGGTAGAGTTACTGAAGTCCTCAAATCATGGTTTAAAGACTTAAAGTCACAGAGAATCCACCATTTACAGACACATTCCTGGGAACTTTATTTCACCCCAGTCAGAACAGAAGACAACAGTCACGGGTCTCTGACTTGTCACTTCCAAAACGTCACGTTCTGCTGCTGAATGACCAGCCCGCACAGCTGAAAGCTTGTCTGCTACATCACTGCTGTTGGAGTCGATGCTTCATCTTGGCCTGAAGCACCAAGCAGCTATGAACAACCAGCTTGAAGAGTCTGCAAAGCCAGCTCCTCCTGCTGAATTTCACTCCCTGCTGCCTGCCACCCTGCTGTAAAGTGGAGCAGATGGCACACTAATGTGTGGCTGGGCACGTGCAGGAGTTCTTTGATCTTAGCTGGGCCTGCTGCCCTGCCATGTTTTCTCTTTAAATACCAGTTTCCTGTTCTCAAAAATCCTCTTCCTGCCAAGGGGGGCACAAGGCAGAGGGAGAAAAACCAAAATAGTGAGGAAAGCTCCTGCCTGCAGACAGAAAGTGGAGAGGATTAGAAAACCACATCAACTGCTTCTTCAAGCAGAGGCAAGACACTGGGAGTTGGAACAGAGTCAGTTGCTGGTGTCACACTGTAAGCTAGAGAGAGAGGAGCCTCTCTCTGTGCGAGGAAGGAGAGGAGGAATAACCCAGTGGTGACCCATCACAGAGCACCAGGAACCCATGAGGGACAATAGGGTCCAGCTGGTCTAAAGAGGCTGCCCTACCTCCTGGACTGCCCAAAGAGCAACAGTCACAAAAATCAGAGAAAGCCATGACCAGTACACGCTCCAGCAGCTAGCTCAGGATCGGCTTTGTGGGGAAAGCTAATCCTAAACAACTTCAACATCAAGACTACTTGCCTTGAGGAATGTGGCACAGCCCACCCGCTGAGTCCAATGGTAAGGAGTGCCTCACAGTGCTCTCCAGTGGCTCCTTCCATCTCCCACTCACTGGGCTTGGTGAGGCTGGGAGTGCTGAAGCAGCAGCAGCAAGCTCTGTCCCTGAGTCAGGAAAGGTGCCAGGCATCATTCTGCTATGCCCATCCCAACAACTCCAAAAGGCATAACTGACCTCCTGTCTGCTGGAAGGAGGGTGCCATGTTGCTGGGGGAAGTAAGAGGAAAGAGGAGTGATGCTGGAGACTCCAAGAACTTTTTAGTTGTTCCCAGGGACAGCACATATACAAATCTCGGGCAACTGGGTCGTATCCATCTCTCTATCATATAGAATGGCTGCTAGCAAGAGGGTTGCAACACATCCCCAAACTGGCTCCAACAAGTACATGAACCCACTGGGAATTAACATGTCTAGACCCACTTAGACTGTGTTTGGAGAGAGAGACCATTAAAGAAAGTAACACGTACTTCTAGATAGTTTGGGTTCAGAGCACACTTCTACTCTTCCAGTGAAGCCAGGGGAGCATGTGTCACTATTTTGTACCTGTAACTAGATTTAGGAGGCGGATATCATTAACTGGTATGCAGCACAAGCAAAGAAGAGAGAATTCATCACTTCCAGAGTGAAAAAACATCCACTGCCCATCTCACCGCAAACTGGACCTTCAGGTGACTAATCAAAAATCCCCAACAACGTGCAGTGTTAAAGCAAAGACAAAGATTATTTTATGTTACACAAGAACTAGGAAAACAATATTTAAAAAACAAAAAAGCATGAGTTTGGTGCTGGTGTAAAGTACCAAATGGACAGCCCTGGAGGCTTAGACCTTCTGTGTTTCCAGGACTGGGTCAGCACAGGAGGCACTCCATGCTTTCACATCATGGTGAGACTGAGAGAGCAGTATGTTCTCTAAAAACATGCCCACTCATTTCCTGCCCTCTCTGGTGAGGCTGTCAATTGCTGTAGCATGGATACATGTCCAGTTGGAACCAGTCTTTAGTCACTAACTCATTTCACAAAGGACACTAAGCTGCCATTGGATGTTAACTTGTGCTTACTACCAACCTAAGCTGGATTTGAACCAGTGATCAGCAGGTGAAAGGCCTCATATCCCATTACCAGTCTCCAGAGCCATCCAACCCCCCACTGCAGTTGCTTCCTAAGAGGCACAGTCAGTTTTTTAAAGTGCACAAGCAAGGTATAAGACCTTCACAATCCACTTGACAGATATGCCCATTACACACTGTGTTTTCAGCACAAGTACCCTTTATACTGGAGATAAACACAACAGAACAGTAGACAGTGACAGACGGATGAATATTAATTCTCCATCACGTTCCATCCTTAATGAACTGAAGTACAAACACAATTATGGGCATCACCTACTTTAACTGCCATAATTTGCCCACTTGGTTTGTGGACCATTTTGTTGACAGAACCATAAGCTCCTCGTCCAATTTCTCCAAGGTCTTTCAAGTCCTCTGCAGTAAAATCCCAATGCTGTTCAGGGGAAATCTTCAATTTTCCTGATGATTCAATGCTGTGTGTTCTCAGTCTCTCTCTGTCAAAAATATTGGGAAGCAATTTTTCCATATTTTAAATAGTTTGTAACTTTCTCTTTTCAGCAGCACTTGATTAAACATTGAAAGAGAGGGTTGCACATAGGCTACAGCAACAATGTGATTCCAGGGAGGATTCTATTTGGGGATGCAGGGCTGAGGGAGAATGTTAAATCAACAAAGAAATACATTTGGTCACAGCTTTTATTAGCTATATGTCTTAACTGCAGCATAAGACTTAATATGTGTCTCAGATTAGATTCATTCTAATTACTCTCATTTACATGGCTATTTTCTATTGTGCATAAAAATACATCAGGCTTGTAGCAGGACTTGGTATAGCATGCAGAACCAAGATTCTTTAGAGCACTCCTAGTCTCATGTATACAAAGCTATGCGTGTCACCTCCCCTGCAGAAATGCACTTGCTGGTGACTACCTGTCTTACTTGTATTGCTCATGTTGAACAGAAATCAAACTAAATCTCCAGTTTGTATTAGCAGGTTTATGAAGAGCTTGTTGATCTTAATGGAAAACTGTAACTTATTTCAAATAGTGCATAATCACTTCATCTAATTGAAAAAAGGCAATGAAGAGCCATTTTTAATATAAAATATAATGCAAATTGACTATTACTCAAGAAACCAGAAGCTGCCAGACCAAATGTTTCTTGACAAAGTGCCCGAGCCCAGAGTCCTCGGGCACAGAGAGCTCCCATAGCCCCCAATATGAATTTGTCTGTTTAAGGAATGCAGGATGATGCCCATAGTTTGTGACAGAAGCTACAGAATTCCACAGTTGTTTTAAGGTGATTCCTATTACCTGTTGCAAATTTTGTTCTTAACATTGATTTAATAGAAAATGTATGTGTATTTTCTACACTTTATTCCTAGTAGATAATAGTGTTTACCTTAAAACAACTGCAAAAGTCTCCAGTGTTTCTCATGAGTTCATCTTCTGATTAGCACTTCCCTAGTCATAAGCTATCCCAGGAGACCGGGTTTCCTGCTTTAAAGTCACATTAATCAAAAGGTCGCTCACACCAGAACCCTCCAGTGTTATGGAGGCATTACATCAGATAGGCATTTGTGAAAGCCAAGTTTCTCAAGTTAACCAGCCAAAGGAATAAACATACTGCAGTGTATTCCATGCTGATAAATACAATAGAACATCTATCAGCCAGCAGCTGTACATGACACATGCTTTGATATTACTATGGGCCCACTCCTGAACTCCTTGGGTATGTCTCCATAGCTTTTGGGAGCAGGTGTTGCAGCCCAGGTTGACAGACTTATGTTAGCGGGCTCACGCTAGAGTGCAAAAAATAGCAAAATGAACGTTCCAACTTGGGTTGGCACTTGGGCTCTGAAGCCTAGGGACAGAGGTTGGCTTCAGAGCCTGAACTCCAGGCCAAGTCTGAATGTCAAAGCCAAGTCTACACAGCTATTTTAAGCATGCTGGCCCGAGCCCCTTAGTGCAAGTGTCTGTTGATCCAGGCTGAGAGCCATGCTCCCAGCAGTTGTGTAGGCCTACCCCTTCGGGCTTCATGGGAAGTTTGGTCTTTGTGGGCAGCAAGGTCAGGCCCAAAGTACGCATTTACTGGAACAACTAAGGCTTAAATGACCTCATCTGCTGTGTTCTAGCTTCTTTATGAAACGTTGGTAGTGCACTTCTTGGTCCTTGAACATCTGCATTCCATGGACCCAATGGAAGAAGAATCTCACTGAACAGCTTCTTTCAGGAACATTATTTTTCTCTCAGCAACTTTTTGTGATGCTGCTGCTCCCCTTCCCCTGTTATAGCTTTCCTATTCTGACTCCCCCACTTTGCTACTTCCCACCTAAACCCTCTGAAACCCCTGCAGTTAAACACAATTCAAGGGTGGTCATGCTGGTGATGGCACAAACATTAAGAATACAAAAATCCGCAGAGACCTCATCTATTCTTGGCCTTCCTTGATTTCTGTATGTTAAATTCCTCAAATTAAAACACTATAATAACTTGGATTCTGAATGGAATGTACTTAACAAAAAGCAAGGAATGAAAAAAGGAAACAGAAGACAAGAGCAGGTGAAAACAATTCAAAGAAACTAACAGAAGAACAGTACAGAAGAAACCTCACCTCAGACTTTGCCACCTGCCTCTGCTGAACATAAAGAAAATTTACCTTGGGACCTCGGTGATGAGAGTTACAGCCTTCCTTGCTGCTAGCACATTTTGATTTGACAGTAATCTGAAAATGGTTCTGTGTTTGCTGGAAGAAGCTAGCAGGTGTGAACTGTTGTTTTGAAAGGTGCTAGAAGATGGCCCCTCCTGCTCATGTCTTCCCAGCCAGAGCAGCAGCAGGAAGGACTGGAAGGCAGACGTGCACAGTGGTGACACCAAATCCCTGCTGATGGACCACTGCTGCTGCAGAGTCTGGAAATTTTCTGATGGAATTTTTTCCACTGGAAAATGCCCATTCGTTGAAAGCAAAACATTTAGCAGAAACGTGTTAATTGTGCCAAAATTTTGCTTCCAGGGGAAGGTCAATAAGGTCAAAATGTTCCATTTCGACATTTTCACAACAGAACATTTCCATTTTTTGTTTGGAAATCACTTTTTATTTTTAAATTTATTTTACATTATTAAAAAATTTAGATGTGGGCATTGGAATGAAACATTTCGATTTTTTAAACAACAAATGCTTTGATTGACTTCAAATTCTTTTTTTTTCCCCAGAATTTTGTTTTGAGGCAAATTTCAAAATTTTTTGTGTTCATTCCTTTCCGGAATAGGAAAGGAATTCAAACTCACAGAATTTCCTATAAAATGGAAAACGAAGTTCCTGTTCTGCTTTAGCCCGAAGGCAAATTGTGCCACTGTTCCTGCAGTGGCAGGGGGAAGACACAAGCCTGGGGGTGAGGGTAAGAAGTCTTAGCAATGCCTCTCTCCCTACAGAGGGGATTGCAGGTGCGAAGATGGTGGCGTGAAATAGGGGTGCTCCATGGAACTACAAACACGAAAGCAATTTGCTCTAGTCCTAGTGAAATGCCACTAACAATCCCGATCAGATTTTTAGTCACCTGTTCAAATGCCCACGTGAAATGGTCATTTGGCCAAATGACATGTTTAACAGAGTGGCACACATTTTAATACAGACCTTGTTCATGTAGTGAAGCTCTTAGAAGTAAATATTGGCATGTTCCTGTAAGAAGCACAGTCTGGAGCTCAAACATTCCTGTCAGCATTAAAATGTTATGATTTTTATAGTGATTTCTTCAGTGGAAAGGTAATTTAGGACTTGTCTAATGCAGGGACCTCTACACCAGTGTAACTGCACACAAGTGCATACCCCTGAGTAGATGCATTGCATCGGTGTAATATGAGAGTACACTGGTGTGAAACCAGGATAAATGCAAACCCCACTTAATTCCAGGTCAGTGCATCTACAATAGGGTTTGTACTATTATAGCTATAGCAGTGCAAAAAGCCCTAATGTAGACAAGCGCTTAGAGCCAGCATCTTTAAAGTCTGCCCTACAAAGCCAACACAGTGAATTGGGAATTAAAATATCAAAAGAGTAACTCTAGAGAGAAATGTGAAAGTAGTTAATGCCAGATTCCTGCTTCACTGCTGGAGGCTGGATTTCAATCACTTGTGTTTAGTGATATATAAGAATCTTTATAGACTTTTTAGGTCATAATATGTCAGCTTTCTCTTTCCCTATCCACTTCTGCTTTCTGACGATGCAATCAACGTGTAACAGGCCAGGAATGTGGGTACAAAGCCATTTCCAAGCTAGGCATATAACCCTCACAAGATCAAGCTGAATCCCAGGGATGCCCCAAAATGGATCCGTGGGGGAGGGAGATTTTAAGATTTATTAGTACTATCACTTTTAATACCCACACACAAGCAGTTAGATTAACATTCTCAGCCTCCAATAATTATGGAGGAGATTTTTAAAGGAATCCAGGGGTCTTTGAGTTCAGTTCCCATTGAATTCACTGGAATTTGGGCTTCTAACTCTCTTTAGTGCCTTTGAAAATCCCAGTCTAGAATGTTATTCCAAAACTATCAGAGGCTTGGGAGTCCCATGGGGCTTGAACAGATAAGACTTGGATTTTCTGTGCTATATGGAGCTAGCGCTATATGGAGCACTGCATTTGTAAGATGCCAATTTATAGACCTTACTCCAACTGGTTATTTTGCTTTGTCACAGCAGTTATATTCCAGGGATTAGGAACACCAAGCAAGGCAATCATTCTTCGCAACAGTTGCCCTTTGACAGAAGGAAAAAATGTTCATGGATCCAGCTTGGCATTAGCCACAAGGACTGCTGGAGCCAGGCACCACTGTTCAGGGCCAAGGACAGTGTCACAGAAAAGCAGGACATGAAGTTTGCTAACTGCAAGCTTACTGAGCTAGATCCACACAGGAAGCTTGGCGAGTCTAATAAGCCTAAAAGATTCCAAAACTCTACTGCAAAATAGCCATAAATACTAGGGCCATCAATTAATCGCAGTTAACTCATGCAATTAACTAAAAAAAAAAAAATTAATTGTGATAAACCACAGTTTTAATTGCACTGCTAAACAATAACAGAATACCAATTGAAATATATTGATTTCAATTACAACACAGAATACAAAGTGTACATTGCTCACTTTATATTATTTTTAATGATTATAAATATTTGCACTGTAATAATGATAAAAAGAAATAATATTTTTCAATTCATCTCATACAAGTATTGTACTTACTGCAATCTTTTTATCATGCAAGTGCAATTTACAAATGTAGATTATTTTTTGTTACATAACTGCACTCAGAAACAAAACAATGTAAAACTTTATAGCTTACAAGTCCACTCAGTCCTACTTCTTGTTCAGTCAAGAGCTAAGACAAACAAGTTTGTTGACATTTATGGGAGATAATGCTGCCTGCTTCTTATTTACAATGTCACCTGAAAGTGAGAACTGGCATTCACATGGTACTTTTGTAGCCGGTGTTGCAAGGTATTTACGTGCCAGATAAAGTAAATATTCATATGCCTCTTCATGCTTTGGCCACCGCTCCAGAAAACATGCTTCCATGTCGATGATGCTCATTAAAAAAATAATACATTAATTAAATTTGTGACTCAACTCCTTGGGAGAGAACTGTATGTCTCCTGCTCTGTGTTTTACATGCATTCTGCCATATATTTCATGTTATGGCAGTCTCAGATGATGACCCAGCACATGTTGTTCATTTAAAGAAAACTTTCACTGTAGATCTGACAAAATGCAAAGAAGATACCAATGTGAGATTTCTAAAGATAGTTACAGCACTCAACCGCAGGTTTAAGCATCTAAAGTGCCTTCCAAAATCTGATGAGGTCTGGAGCATGCTTTCAGAAGTCTTAAAAGAGCAACAGTTCAATGCCGAAACTACAGAACCCAAACCACCAAAAAAGAAAATCAACCTTCTGCTGGTGGCATCTGACTTAGATAATGAAAATGAACATGTGTCAGTCCACACTGCTTCAGATCATTATCAAGCAGAACCTGTCATCAGTATGGACGCATGTTCCCTGGAATGGTGGTTGAAGCATGAAGGGACATATGAATCTTTAGCGCATCTGGCACATAAATATCTTGCAACGCCGGCTACAACAGGGCCATAAGAACGCCTGTCCTCACTTTCAGTTTACATTGTAAACAAGAAGCAGGCAGCATTATCTCCTTCAAATATAAACACACCTGTTTGTCTGAGCGACTGGCTGAACAAGAAGTAGGACTGAGTGGACTTGTAAGCTCTAAAGTTTCATATTGTTTTATTTTTGAATGCAGGGGTTTTTTTTTGGACATTATGCTACATTTGTAAGTTCAACATTCATAATAAAGAGACTGCATGACAGGACTTGTACTAGGTGAACTGAAATACTATTTCTTTTGCTTCTTTTTTATGATGCAAATATTTGTAATCAAAAATAAATATAAAGTGAGCGCTGTACACTTTGTATTCTGTGTGGTAATTGAAATCAATATATTTGAAAATGTGGAAAACATCCAAAAGTATTTAAATAAATGGTATTCTATTATTGTTTAACTGCATGATTAATCACGACTAATTTTTTAAAATCACGTTATTAATTGTGAATAATTTTTTAATCGCTTGACAGCCCTAATAAAAATATTTGCATGTTTTTGGACAGGCATAAATTCATTGTATTGCAGTAATTAAACTCTACCATTAGTATCTTAGCAGTAGGAATGCTGAAACTTTTAAAAACAAGCATTTCTTTGGCATGGGCGAGAAGTCCTATGAGGGGAAAGCAGAGAGGTGGAGGGGTAATTTCACGCAAACCTGAAGATTATGTGACAGCACATAATGGAGCAAGGCCAAGCCAGAAAGGTGGCATATGCAAGTATGTGAATATTCAGTGAGTGCCTTTGTGTTGCTGTGGGTATCAGAGCAAAAAAACTAAGAGGGAAGGGATGAAATGTTGTGGTGGGAGCATATAACTGGCAAGAAATGTTAGAGACAACAAGAAGGGGTTCTACTAATATGTCAGACAGAAACGAAAGACCAAGGATGGTGCTCAATGGAGAAGGTGAGCTGGTATTGGAAGATGATAGAAAGGCAGAGCTACTCAATGCCTACTTTGCTTCAGCCTTCTCAAAAAAAAATAACGTGATCGGACAACTAGAGAAGTTCCCATAGACAATAAAAGGGAAAGGATGCAAATCAGGATAAGTAAAGAACGCGTCAGAGATATTCTGACTAATCTCAATGAATTCAAGTCAGTGGGACCAGATGCTATTCCCTCCAAGGTTCTGATGTTATTAACTGAAGAAATCTTGGAGCCACTGGCAATAATATTTGTAAACTCATGGATGACAGGAGAGGTCCCGGAAGACTGGAGAAGAGCTAACGTGGGTGCCCATCTTTAAAAAGGGGGAAAAGAAGGACCCTGGGAACTACAGACCAGTCAGCCTGACCTCTACAACTGGGAAGCTACTAGAGCAATGTATAAAATATTCAATTTGTAAATACCTGGGGGATGAAGGGGTGATCCCTAGCAGCCAGCATAGATTTACTAAGAACTAGCTTGATTTCCTTCTTTGACAGGGTAACTGGTTTGGTGGATTTGGGGAATGTGGTAGACATAATATACCTGGACTTCAGCAAGGCTTTTGACACAGTGCTACATGACATTCTGATAAGTAAGCTGGAGAAATGTGGGCTTCACAGAACTACCATTAAATGGATACATAATTGGTTAAACAACTGCAAACAAAGACTAACTATTAATGGAATGATGTCAAATTGGAGGGAGGTCTCAAAAGGGGTTCCACAGAGATCTGTTCTGGGTCCGGTGTTTTTTAACGTCTTTATTAATTACCTGGATGTAGAAATAGAGAGCATATTGATCAAATTTGTAGATGACACAAAGCTGGGGGTCAAGGGCAAAGCTGGGGGTTGCAAACACTTTGGAGGATAGAGCTAATATTCAAAAGGATCTTGATAAACTGGAGAACAGGGCTATAGACAAGAAAATGAAATTCAACAAAAACAAATGTAAGGTGCTACACTTAGGGAAGAAAAATCAATTGGACAAATACAGAATGAGGGATAACTGGCTTGGCAGCAGCACTGCTGAGAAGGATCTGGGTGTTGCAGTGGATCACAACCTCAACATGAGTCAGCAATGTGATGCTGCTGCAAAAAAAGGAAATGCAGTTTTAGGTTGCATTAGCAGAGGCATAGCATGCAAGTCATAGGAGGTGATAGTACCTCTCTACTCAACACTGGTTAGGCCTCAGCTGGAGTACTGTGTCCAGTTTTGGTCACCAATGTATAGAAAGGATATAGAGAAACTGAGAAGGATGCAGAGGTGAGTGCCAAAGATGATCCATGGGATGCAATGAAAGCCATATGAGCAAAGGCTGAAGGAACTGGGTATGTTTAGTTTGGAAAAGAGGAGATTAAGGGGGCACATGATAGTGGTTTTCAAATACTTCAAAAGCTGCCATAAAAAAGTAGAAAAGTTGTTCTCTCTTACCACAGAGGGTAGGACAAGAGGCAATGGGTTCAAACTACAGCATGGCAGATTTAGATTAAATCTCAGGAAAAACTTTCTAACTGTAAGAACAGTAGGACAATGGAACAGACTGCCTAGGGAGGTCATGGAAGCTCCTTCACGGGAGGTTTTCAAAAGGAGGCTGGATAGCCATCTTGGCAGGGGGGCAATTAATAATTTGTCTGTCAAGCTTTTTAAAATCATGACGCACAGTCTTATAGAATCACAGAACCATAGGGTTAGAAGGATCAGCAAGAGTGATGGGTGGCCGGAGAGCGGTGGCTGCTGGCTGGGTGCCTGGGGGAGGCGTAAACTACTAGAAACACAAAGAAGGGGGGTGCGATCAAATAACTTTGCGAACCACTGGACTAGATGACTCTTGCTGATCCTTCTAACCCTATGGTTCTGTGATTCTATAAGACTGTGCGTCATGATTTTAAAAAGCTTGACAGACAAATTATGCTTCACAAATTGGTCTAATGCAGGATTTCTAATGGTCTAATTGCAGAGCCATTGGCCATTATCTTTGAAAACTCGTGGCGAACCGGGGAAGTCCCGGATGACTGGAAAAAGGCTAATGTAGTGCCAATCTTTAAAAAAGGGAAGAAGGAGGATCCTGGGAACTACAGGCCAGTCAGCCTCACTTCAGTCCCTGGAAAAATCATGGAGCAGGTCCTCAAAGAATCAATCCTGAAGCACTTGCATGAGAGGAAAGTGATCAGGAACAGCCAGCATGGATTCACCAAGGGAAGGTCACGCCTGACTAATCTAATCGCCTTCTATGATGAGATTACTGATTCTGTGGATGAAGGGAAAGCAGTGGATGTATTGTTTCTTGACTTTAGCAAAGCTTTTGACACGGTCTCCCACAGTATTCTTGTCAGCAAGTTAAGGAAGTATGGGCTGGATGAATGCACTACAAGGTGGGTAGAAAGCTGGCTAGATTGTCGGGCTCAACGGGTAGTTATCAATGGCTCCATGTCTAGTTGGCAGCCGGTATCAAGTGGAGTGCCCCAAGGGTCGGTCCTGGGGCCGGTTTTGTTCAATATCTTCATAAATGATCTGGAGGATGGTGTGGATTGCACTCTCAGCAAATTTGCGGATGATACTAAACTGGGAGGAGTGGTAGATACGCTGGAGGGGAGGGATAGGATACAGAAGGACCTAGACAAATTGGAGGATTGGGCCAAAAGAAATCTGATGAGGTTCAATAAGGATAAGTGCAGGGTCCTGCACTTAGGACGGAAGAACCCAATGCACAGCTACAGACTAGGGACCGAATGGCTAGGCAGCAGTTCTGCGGAAAAGGACCTAGGGGTGACAGTGGACGAGAAGCTGGATATGAGTCAGCAGTGTGCCCTTGTTGCCAAGAAGGCCAATGGCATTTTGGGATGTATAAGTAGGGGCATAGCGAGCAGATCGAGGGACGTGATCGTTCCCCTCTATTCGACATTGGTGAGGCCTCATCTGGAGTACTGTGTCCAGTTTTGGGCCCCACACTTCAAGAAGGATGTGGATAAATTGGAGAGAGTCCAGCGAAGGGCAACAAAAATGATTAGGGGTCTGGAACACATGAATTATGAGGAGAGGCTGAGGGAGCTGGGATTGTTTAGCCTGCAGAAGAGAAGAATGAGGGGGGATTTGATAGCTGCTTTCAACTACCTGAAAGGGGGTTCCAAAGAGGATGGCTCTAGACTGTTCTCAATGGTAGCAGATGACAGAACGAGGAGTAATGGTCTCAAGCTGCAGTGGGGGAGGTTTAGATTGGATATTAAGAAAAACTTTTTCACTAAGAGGGTGGTGAAACACTGGAATGCGTTACCTAGGGAGGTGGTAGAATCTCCTTCCTTAGAGGTTTTTAAGGTCAGGCTTGACAAAGCCCTGGCTGGGATGATTTAACTGGGAATTGGTCCTGCTTCGAGCAGGGGGTTGGACTAGATGACCTTCTGGGGTCCCTTCCAACCCTTATATTCTATGATTCTATGATTCTATGATTCTGAAGGAAGTCACTAACTGCACAGAGGTTAGTAGACATACACTCATTCTACTTCTCCGCAAGCCTGGTAAAAAGATGCTGTTCACAATGGCATTATGTTGGATCATATTAAAGAAGTTCTGTATTAAAATCACAAATGAGTTTGATTCCCCAGAGTTTAAATTCCAGGGTATTACTAATTAAGAGGTCTCTTGGTTTTTGGTACTGTTTCTCTCCCTCTATGTGTGAAACTTGCAAGCTGCTAATTGTGTTAGTACATTCTAAGACAGAGTCTATTCTCAAAGCAATTCACAGAGAGAGAGACTCAAAGCAATACTCTAACAACAGAAACAGCACCCAGAGACTCCCCGCCCTTTTGTTGTATTAACAATTGTGATTAAAATAGAGATAGAGGACGTATGTGGATGGATGCTTGGTGTGGATAATAACTGAATGATCAGGGAGGTGCCAGCCTAAGAATCCAGTGTCCATCGGCTGAAGAAGGCGTCAAGTGGAAATAACCAGAGGACCCCCGGAGGGCAGACTGGAATCCACCCAACAGCCTCAAGAATGGGAGAACCAAAGAACAAGATAACATCTTGGAGCCGTCAGGAATGTGCTAACTGCTGATTGATTCAGCAACAGCATGATGAAGCAATTCCCATAGACTCGCATAGGAAGAAATTCCTATAAAAATAGACTCTAAAAAGTGAGAACTTTGGGGTCTGATTCTGCAAACCAACTTCCAGGAGCATCAGATGAGCATCTGACAAGGCCCTGCTCCCTCCTCATGTCCAGGCCACCTGGCCAGTGGCTTGGCATGAGCAACTCTAAGGCTGGTAACTATGATAACAACCTTGCAGAACCTGTGTGTGTGTGTGTGTTTGTATGAATGAATGTGTGAATAAATATGAGATTGAATGGAATGTTATAACTATAACTAACTGCTTACTATGATTCTTTCTGTATTCACAATAAATGTGGTATTTTGCCTTTTTCCCTTTAATAAGATCCTGCTGGTTTTTATTTTATTGGTACAACAATTTCAGAAGCTGATTTGTGGACAATGTGCTGATAAGCCAAATTAGTGACCAAAAGAAAACTCAAGGCACTGTGCACTGTTCACAATTCTTAAGTAAAAGCAGGTTTATGATTCTGGCTGATCAATTTGCACTGAGTCCATTAGCTAGTGTGGCATTTCTGTAGGCTTTCTGTTTAAATGTAGCTTTCTTTACTGATCAATCTGTACACCTTGGAGGCTAACTAACATTAATAAAACAGTAGCCATGTTTTGTATTTCATGGCAGGGGAAATCCTCCAATAGCAAAGCTGCAGAGTTATTTCAAGTAGCCTGAAAATGTCAGCTCCCTAGTGAGGTTTTAACAGAGTCCTGAGAACAAAATCTTCCTTGAACTGAGCAAGCCAACAAGTTAATAGGGATTTCTGCCCCAGGCAGAGGACACAGAATGTAGTGGTTTTGCTTCTACTTGTTCATTTGTAAGTCTTTCTGCTGTTTATTCTCACATTCTATTTGATGCCATGTGTCTAGAACCAATCACTGATGAAGAGATTCAGCAAAGGCTTTAAAAGAAGGAATTAATTCCATTCAGCATCCCTCAGCCAGTAAAACTCAAAGAAAAAAAACAAAAACCAGGTCCCTCACTTTCATCATGAAGAAATGGCAGAAGCTCAACTGAGGCCTGTTCTGGCTTTCTATGCTCCACCAAAATTACTCAAAGCACAGATCTCAGCAATGCATGGAAAACTGTACAGAATATATCACAGCCCTTGCAGTTCAATCCAACACCCATTCAAATCCACAAAAAGACTCCCACTGACTTAAATGGGGCTTGGATTGGGCCTTCAGAAGCTCCACATTTTGTTTTGAGTTTATTTGATTAACTAGATAGATTCTTCTCTCAGTTTACACCGGTGTAACTCAGATTCCGAATAACCATGTCCAAGACAATTGAGTCCTCCTGATTCACACTAGTGTAACTCACACTAGAATCTGGCCTTATGTATGGATCCCCAGAACACCAAACTCATTTTTGTTTGGAGTGAAACATGCAGCCAGACAGTAACACACATGCCCAATCTACCAAGTATGCACCGTCTACACTTGTGTTGGATTAAAGCATTTTAGAGTAATATGAAAATGTTAGATCTAGCTAATTTAATAACCCTTCCTCCTGAGCCACTGCCAGCTATCATTGAGAGAACAGAAAACAGAGACATAACACATCATTAAGAATCAACATGAGAATAAGGAGAATAAATATATATATATTTAAAAAATGATACTGAAATGTGGTAATATCATTACATAGAAATAACTCATGGAATGGCACGGTATTGCTGAGACAAATTTCATTACTTTATAGATGCCATTTTTGCTGACATGGAAAATATTTGACAATGGCTAACAGACAGTTAAGCTTACTGTAGCCTGCTGGAAAGTTTCTGGATGAGGTCCGCTTCTCTCCTTTTGAAAGTGAACGGGACAATGTGATTACTACCCAGTGTTGCTTGTGTATCACTTCAGCCAGGAAAAGAGTTGTGAAAATGACAGGAAAACATGGTGCTGTTATCACATGACACAATAACGTAAAACATATACTCATCTAGACATACTGCCTTTGGCATGGCTAGCATAAGAAATTAGTACATGTTATATTTTTCTTCCCCATTAAGCCTAACTAATGCACCTCTCTTCAAATGGAGCAAAGCAGTTCTTGCATTTGAAGATCGTTGAGCTGTACTGTTAATGCATTATATTGTATGCCTTTTATTTTTTTAAAACAATGGAAATATTATTTTCAGTTGTAATGTTAAAAACACCAATCATTGGAATCAATTTTCTAACAACATAACTAAGTATTAATAACATTCAGACTGCATAGATTCACAACATTGATCACCATCACATAGCTTCCTCTTGGGCTCTGATAAAGGAGAATTTCTTACCACAAAAACTAGTGTGTCTTGGATCCACCAATCTAGGAGTGGTGGCCATTCCCATTTAGACCTGTCAGTCAAGGTGAATCAGCCCATCCACTACTGAATACTTTTTTATGCCTGGGGCACACTATATCCTTCCCTTTTATTTCCAGATAGATCTCTGCAGCTAACAGAAGAGCTGAAGGCTAACTACTACTGTACACTGTGTATTCAGGCTCTCAATTAGAGCCTCTCACACGCATTCCAGGTAAGAAATTTCCCTTTCCCGTGACTAGGATCCACTCTTTCAGCATTGATGGGTTCTGAGTTGTACACCTTACTAAGGGCAATGGGGAGGACAGACAGGAAATGATCACTCAAATATCTGTACGTACAAATAAAGCAATGACCAACAATGTTCAGAAACAAATGCATGCCTTTGCTCACCTCATCATCTGCAAATGCCCTAAAACTAAGTTTATCTGTTACAATTGCTCTTAAAGCCATTTTGCTAAAGTAGCCCTTGTGACTTTTCTTACATTCTTAACAAAAGAAGTTCTATCGGTGACTCAAGCTAAGTGCTAGGGAATGTAAAAGCTCTAGGTTGCATTGGTTTCTCTGTTTGAGCAGGGTGTGGAAGAAGTTTAGGTAATGACACCTCTTGGCTAATTCTGAAATTCAGTGCAACTTTGGAGAAAAACCTGATCCTGGAAGTAACACACTGGTATCTGCTGCAGAAAAAGCTAGATCTGAGGCAAGGGAATCATCCAGCTAGGAGAGAAAAGAGGGATTACCTATCCAGAAGGCTGCATTTATCACAACTACTTCAGTGACCACAAGAGAGGCCACAGCAAGACTAACTGGAAGATCCTAGTACAACACCAAACATGACATGTATTTTGAAGGCAACCCACAAATATGTCATGGGATTGAGGAGGTGACTGACTATCAAATGTATCAATGCTCTATAGTCTCCTAAGTCTAGTGTTATTGTGACAGACTTTAAATGTTGGGTCCATTTAAAATGGTTGTGTCTGCCCTGACTATTTCAGATCTACAAAGTACTTTGGCTAAACAGCTACGGAAGCTCTCCTGGAGCAAGGCCAACAGCTGCCAGAGAATCATTTCCCCTTCTTTAATCTACAGGGAAATGAAAGTTATTATGAAAAAAAGAGAGAAAGCATCATTCCTGAGAGAGATACCTGTTTGGAATATCAGAGAGAATGCATATATCCACTGGATTACACAGAAGCCCACATCCTCCTGGAAAATGGTTATCACCCCTAACCAAGCTGTCCTAACCTGGGAATCAGAAGCGATTTTGGTGGACTTTACTCATCTCTAATTGATTGTGTCTACTTGCCAGCCAAGGTATCACTGAGACCAAGCATGAAGGAGAAATGGTCTGTCCAGCTCTACTCCAAATATTCTAGGTGTTCCACAAAGGGGGAACCAGGCCTAGCTCAAGGAAAGACTTCCCAGGACTGCCATTAGTTGATGAGATCCATTGGAATTCTGACTGGGACATCTGACTCTCCTTTGCTTTAAGGCCTCCCAACATGCAAAGTCTTGATGATGGGGCACAATTCCACCCATCTGAGATTCACAGCAGAGGGCTGTAGTCACCTAATCACAATATATAAGGAACCTAATTAATTTTAGTCCCGTTCTGAAGTCTACTTCTCCAATTAATGGAGTGGCTAGAATAATTTAATCATGCAGGCCAAAAAACAAACAACTCATCCAATTACACAAAAGCTTGATGCAGAGCATGCAGTGTTACTGTGGCAGAATAGCTCCTCTGCATGGGATCTTCTTGATTGATTCTGAAACCACTGCAGATTTTTCTGATGCATTTCATCCATTCAGCCCAGATTATTTCAACTTCCCACACTATAAGGTGAAAAGATAACATCAGCAAAGAGGAGAAAAAGCTGACAATGGTGGCCTGAAAGGATGAGCTACGGTTCTTTGAATTTGCATCTTTTCCTCTTCTTGTTGTCCATTTCATGGTGCTTGGCAAAAAACAAAGGCATGAATTCAGAGGAAACGACTGTCAGTTTTGAACCAGTAGACCAGAGGGCTCAAAACAGCTCTGAGTAACCAAACAAAAATACAAACTGCTGCTCATATGACAATGAGATGACTTTAATACTTAAAGAATAAAGTACTTGGTTTCTGTTTTTATTAAATTCAGCAGGTGTGAATATCAGACTGTCGATGACAAACTTTAATTGTTAGAAAAGTTAACAGAGCAAAAAATTTACTGGGGTTTTGGGAGGCAGGGTCAGACCAAAGGTCCATCTATCCCAGTAGCCTGTCTTCCAACAGTGGCCAATGCCAGGTGCTTCACGGGGAATGAACAGAACAGGTAATTATTATCCCCTGTAATCCATCCCCTGTCACCCATTCCCAGTTTCTGGCAAACAGAGGCTATGGACACTATCCCTGACCATCCTGGCTAATAGCCATTGATGGACCTATCCTCCATGAATTTGTCTAGTTCTTTTTTGAACCCTGTTATAGACTTGGCCTTCACAACATCCTCTGGCAAAGAGTTCCACAGGTTGACTGTGCATTATGTGAAGAAATACTTCCTTTTGTTTGTTTTAAACCTGCTGCCTATTATTTTCATTTGGTGACCCGTAGTTCTTGTGTTATGTGAAGGAGTAAATAACACTTCCTTATTTAATTTCTCCACACCAGTCATGAGTTTATACACCTCTATCATATCCCCCCTTAATTGTCTCTTTTCCAAGCTGAAAAGTCCCAGTCTTATTAATCTCTCCTCATATGGAAGCCGTTCCATATCCCTAATAATTTTTGTTGCCTTTTTCTGAACCTTTTCCAATTCCAATATATCTTTTTTAAGATGGGGCGACCACATCTGCATGCAGAATTCAAGATGTGGGCGTACCATGGATTTATATAGAGGCAATATGATACTTTCTGTCTTATTATTTATCCCTTTCTTAATGATTCCCAACATTCTGTTAGCTTTTTTTGACTGCCGCTGCACACTGAGTGGATGTTTTCTGAGTACTATCCACAATGACTCCAAGATCTCTTTTTTGAGTGGTAACAGCTAATTTAGATCCCATCTTTTTATATGTGTAGTTGGGATTATGTTTTCCAATGTGCATTACTTTGCCTTTATCAACACTGAATTTTATCTGCCATTTTGTTGCCCAGTCACCCAGTTTTGTGAGATCTCTTTATAACTCTTCACAGTCTGTTTTGGATTTAACTATCTCGAGTAGTTTTGTATCATCTGCAAATTTTGCCACCTCACAGTTTAGTCCTTTTTCCAGATCCTGATTCACTAGCCTTCATATCTGGAGTCCTGGGTATAAGACCATCTTATGTCACAAATATAATGACTTTGGGGACTTCTATGTAATCCTTCTCAGACATTTCTCCATGTCACAAAAACAGCAAAAAATGAATCAAGTGAGGCCCAGCAATAATAGCCAGAGAGTACACCTGGTCAAAAACAAGGTGCACTGTTAGTACTGTACAAGCACCTAATACTAACCAGTGCTAGTACTGTGCTACTGTTGAAACATCAATATTCATCCAATATTTTTTAATAGAAAAGAAAGAACATAAGAACACTCTTTTATACTGAAATATTGTTATACACTTGGACAGAGTAGGAGCCACTGGATACAGAGTAGGCACATAGTCCTTGAACATAAAAAGACCAACACTTCTGAAAGCGCATGCTCCAGACTCTTACTGGCTGTTCCTAACAGTACTGGCAATGAAGGCTCAAAGAGAAAAATGCCTCATATTTTCTCTGCTTGGTGTGAAGCATCACTTTTAGAATGACTTGTAGCAGCTTCCCAACTTCAAAAAAGTAGAATACAGTTAAAATATACTGTAATTAAATAAAGTGGATTAAAATTTTATTTAAATAACAAACAATGGAGACAGAGCGATGTTCAGACATTATATATTTTCTCTCTAATCTTTCAGTTATAGTGATCTTCGGTGTCACTGCAGCACCAATAGATGAAATATACAGAAAGGACTGAGAGTTTGTAGTCGAGGGTGTCCCAAGAGATCTGCTTTCTGTGGTTTTGAGGGGAATTGGCACAGAAAATGGCAGCAGGAAATAGGAGAGGCGTTACCGTTGAATGCATCTGTCCTTATCTACAGTAGATGTGGACTTCAGTCTTACAGCTAGATTGTAAAAATACCTTACAACAGAGATAATTTCTTCTTGTCCCTTCACAGCCCCAAGCACACTGAGTGCTCAGAAAGTAACCAATCATCAGTAACAAGGCGGGAAGCTTCCCACAATCATAGGCGCTCGCACAGAGGTTTTTTACTACAAAGAACGCATTGTGTGTCTACTGGCGGTCAGGGAAGGGCTAATCTTGGAATGGCAGAAGGTAACAGTAGTGTCACTGTGGTATTCTGGATGCACATCAGGCAAATGTGATTTCTGTTTTGACTAGAAATACACACTTGGTAGCAGAAGGGAAAGCAGCAGGTGTTATTTACATGGAAGCTCTCTCTTAGAGCAAAATGTGTTCGCATGATAAAAGATTCACATAGCAGAAGAGGGGCCAAGAGGTGGGAGGTTGAGCTTCTCTGCTAGGCCTGCTGTTACAGCACTGTTTAATGGATTTCTTTTTTTAAGAAAGTAATGTATCTGACCAGTTTCACTATTTGCGCTAACTACAACCCATGAATTACTGTATGTATGATTAATATAATTTTTTCACTGTTCTCCCACAGTTTTTTTTATGGAGATATGCAAAAGCTAATGAAGTCAATGGGAGCAGAGATAGGCTAATGCTAAGTGCTTTTACAAAGCCTGCCCTGTGTGCTTTTGCTAGCACATCGCCTTCACTGTTGTCCCATCCCATATGGTCATTTCCTCCATTCATGCAGGTCTTTCACACAGCAAGAGATGAACACAATTTTTAAAAAAAAATCAGTAAACAGTGCTTGTATTATCACAAAAACAGGTAGGAGAGACATGGACTGATGAAGAACCTAAAATTACTTGTAACTCATTTTTTAGTAAGTGTCAAGTTGGGGGTGTCCCTTTAAGAATCATGATAGAATGCTAAAAGCAAAAGTGTATTTTCCTTTTAACTGTATCTATGGCGGGTTAGGAAAGAGCTTTAATTCTGAAAACCCGACAACCTAATAAAGTTAGAGGGTTGTGACTACTGATCTAACCAGACTGTGTGCACAGAGGCAAACAGAGGTACAGCAAGCAGATACATATTTTTAAAACTGCTTTAATAACACAAAAGTTTCAGTCCTTCTAAAGTCTTAAATTACCTTCAAATAAAAATGCAAAGAGGTATCTCACATATGATGCACCAAGCATTCTATCTTTCAAAGTCCTTATGTGCGAGGCCAAGGTTTCCCTAACCATCCTGTCATCCAAGAGGGCTTATAGAAGGAACAGGCATTTCTCAGATAATCTCTGTCATTATATTACACACACTGTGACAATAGAATATCTCTCATTCAATCCCATTTTCAGGCACAAGTCATATTGAAAGCCATATTATTAGATAAGAGGAAAAAGTAAGCCACCCAGAGAGAAAGCAGGCACTAAAAGGGGTATTTTTTTGGAAATTTGCCTCTAGAGAGACTTCTAAAAGCATCACATGCCCAACTGTGGGCCATTTCAAGTAGTTCTGATGAAGGGGAGGATGCACAGAAACAATTTCACCTCTCTCTGCCCTCTTTCTTCTCACCATGTACTCCAACCATATTTATGCTGTTGGCCTACACACTCACACTGAATTCCCTTTGGAAATCTTCTGTCTAGCTAATCTATTCCAGGATTTCCCCATCAATGTAGTATTTAAATGCTCAATTTCTGTACACACACTGCATATATAGAGCATTATTTTACACAAAGGAAGCAGTAATATTTAAACAACCTGCATGCCTCATGAGAACTCTCTTAGACATACCCAAGGCCGTCATTAATCTATTGGAATGGGAAAATATATTATGCCAATATTTTAAAATGGTAAAAGGGGTGACCTGGTTAATTACAGGCCTGTCAGTCTGACAGCAATCCCAGGCAATATAAAGAACACAACCAGCTTCTACTTTTCCAGTCTCCCACATACTTAATTGCCCTAACTTGTAATTCACTGCAGCTGAATCACACAGAGGTAATGAGATTCAACAGATAGACTTTGCTCCACATCTGATGGACCTCCTTGATTCTTACAGCAAGTAAGGAAATTATCATTCTCCATGACTCACTGACTGCTCAGTTCTTGATGCCCTTTCACCTTGCAGAAAAGCCAGAGGTCTCAATTCCTAGGACAGAACTGGCAATCAGTCTGACATTCCACAGCCCAAGGGCAGGCATTACTCTTTATGGTAATAATTGCTAATTCAAAGGTCCACCCTTGAATTATCCAATGTGATGCAGGGTGGGCTCCTAACTACTGCAGAGGTGGCCAACTTTTCCAAACCAAAGTAATTAAAGTCAGGCTTCTATAGGCCAGTAGTTAGGGCATGAGCCTAGAATTCTGGAGATTTAGTTTCAAATCCTTTCTTTGCCACAGACTTCCTCTATGTCCTTAGAGGTCACTTAGTCCCTTCTGTAAAATGAGATAAATAGCATTTCCCTATCTGACAGGAGTTTGTGAGGATAAATACATTAAAAAGAGTATGAAGTACTCAGACACTAAGGTGATGGGAGCCAGATAGGTACCAGATATCATATCACGTTAGATTTAGGCACATATTCTATATGTTGAATATAAATGTCCACGTTTTCAGGAGTGCCGATCATCCACAAATCCCAGTGGAGTGAACGGAAGTTGCAGCTGAACATCTCACAAGTGATAGAACCTACTGGTATCAGAGAAGAAAGACCAGAAGTCCTGGCAGCATAGTGCTTTGTGATACTTATATGCCAAAACCAGTGCAAAAGAAGAAAACAGTGCTCTCATATCACTATTGCTGCTGGAGCCATAGGGATTTCTGCAGCAATTCACTAAGGCGTGGCAGATACCAAAGAGCTGCTCAGCAGAGGGTGCAGAGACTTACAGTAAAAACAAATTGGAGAATAGGAAAATAAGTTAATCAAGGTGCAGAATAACTTAATAAATACAAAGCTATCAAACAACCTCTCTCCCCCGCCATCCCTACCTACCTACAAATAACATTAGTGCAGCATCTCTGCACTATAAGACTGCCATGTTAGAGAGAATCCTAAAACTCAGTAGGAGAAACGAAAACAGCAGCTAGAAACAGCTTCAGGTAGCACCTGCAATCCAGACTCCAAAGATGATCTCAACAATATCTTCTTCAAAGAGGAGGTCCCCTTCACCAGGCCAAAGACACTAAACAAAGATGCTCTGCAAACCACACCAGCTCTTCACAATCTTCAGCCACAGAGATCTTTGGACAATTGAACTGTCTGTCACATTCTGAAGAGATGCAAATACCCAGACACAATCCAACAACTTATCAGGAAAGATCTTAGTGACGAAGAATGGAAAAGAAAGATCCTACTGACCTAAAAACTACTGTGAGTTCTGCTCACGCTATCAGAGAACAGAAAGGTATCGTATGACCTGTACAGACAAGCAACAGACCCAGAATTATTCACAGGCAATTTTTGGCAAACAATTTTGAACAAAGAAATTTAAGAAAATTTCACTTTTGTTCTTGGACAATTTCAAATAGAAAGAGATGAATGAAATTTGTCTAATAATTTACACATGAAGATTTATTCACCCAGATATAAGTATCTCACCTAAAAAGCAGCTGACAACCAGTTAATAAAAAGCCACGAAGAATACACAAGAAGCTATCTAAGAGCTTTGGGGCACTAGATTCACTCGATTCTGGCCCTAGCCACAATAGCCCTTTCCACCTTAGTAATAACATCCTTGGTACCTCCTTAAACTGAACAAAAGTGAAGGAAGATGCAGAGTCCCACTTGTAAGGGGATCTGAATTAGCTCATGAAGGATTCTGGCCTTAAACTCTGACTCTAATCTTGCATCGGTAGAGGAGGCTCACTGTACAACACGAGCCTATTGTTCCATTGGGCAGCCTCTTGGTGAGTCCTCTCAGCTCCCTCTGCACTGCCAGAAGCCTACATAAGGATGAACCAGTGCAAGGGAAAAATCAGAGACCAGATGCTCAGATTCTATGATGATGAGCAGCAGGTAAAACAGATTGACAGTCCAACAGGTACTTCAGAAGGCAGGCTCATGACTTTTACAAGAAGTCACTTAATCCTGACAGCTTTCCAAACTAGCTTGTAATGGTACATACTCAGACATCCTATTGACAGAGGTGCCACAGAAACGGACGGATTACACAGATAGCACACAAAGTGCTCATTGAGTCTGTGCTCAAGAAAGAACACACTGAAGAATAGGTAACAAAGGCACAGTCCTTACATCTACTCACTTACTAGTACACAAGGATAAACTGTGCAGTGTGAACCTGGTACGAGAACACCAGTACACTGCAGGAATAATAACCCTTCCCAGAAAGCTTGTACCAAAACCTAAATCACTGCATTCAAAAGTATGCTACTAAATTTGTTCAATGAACTATTCAGTGCTAACTATTCTAATGAAAGCCAGGTGTACTGCAGACAGATGCTGTGTAATCATTCCATAAACCACCGCACCAGTCAAAGAATCCTTCCTGTATTAGTTCTATTTGTGTCTGTCTTCAGCAGGGAATGCTAGTCATACATTACTGTAGATCTTGTGTAATGTGTACCTGTAACCAACAAGAACTTGGATGAACTGACTACATTAATTTTACTTGTGACCTAAATCCCACTTAGATGCAGAAGTCCGAAGGTGAAAGGGGCCGCACTTTACCTTAAGGGTCCATTTATAAATAGTTTAGGAAGAGTGAATACTGGATTGTTATTATAGATTGTTACAGAGTGCAACAGATCAATAAATTGCTTATAATCATGGCTAATAACCATTTCTAACACCTTCCACCAATGTTTATAACCATCTGTAACACATACTACAAATGTCTGGAACATGTATATGTCTAGTAATCATTGATTAACCTTTTATAAACTATAAATGCAACCATAATAAAAAGTGTGACTATGAAAGGATTGTGTATTACCTCACGCACCTCATCCCTAAGTAAAGCACCTCATCCCTAATACTCACTTTTACTTTTTTGTCAGGCCCCCATCAAGGGCAGCCTCCCTATTCAAGACAGCACTTCAGGATGTGCTTAAATCCTATTGACTTCAGTGGAACATAAGCACATGCTTAAAGTTAAGTACATGCTTAAGTGGCATAGACTTATGCAAGTGTTTAAGTGAACATAAGAATGATCCTACTGAGTCACACCAAAGGTCCATCTAGCTCAGTATCCTGTCGTCCGACAGTGGCCAGTGCCAGGTGCCCCAGAGGGAATGAACAGAACAGGTAATCATCAAGTTATCCATCCCCGGTCGCTCATTCCCAGCTTCTAGCAAACAGAGGCTAGGGACACCATTCTTGCCCATCCTAGCTAATAGCCATTGATGGACCTATTCTCCATGAATTTATCTAGTTAGTTTTTGAACTCTCTTATAGTCTTGGCCTTCACAGCATCCTCTGGCGAGGAGTTCCACAGGTTGACTGTGCTTTGTGTGAATAAATACTTCCTTTTATTTGTTGTAAACCTGCTGCCTATTAATTTCATTTGGTGACCCCTAGTTCTTGTGTTATGAGAAGTAGTAAACAACAGTTCCTTATCTACTTTCTCTACACCAGTCATGATTTTATAGACCTCAATCATATCTCTCCTTAGCCGTCTCTTTTCCAAGCTGAAAAGTCCCAGTCTTATTAATCTCTCCTCATATGGAAGCTGTTCCATATCCCTAATCATTTTTGTTGCCCTTTTCTGAACCTCATTCTGTTTGCTTTTTTGACTGCCGCTGCACATTGAGTGGATGTTTTCAGAGAACTATCCACAATGACTCCACGATCTCTTTCTTGAGTGGTAACAGCTAATTTAGACCCCATCATTTTATATGTATAGTGCATTCCTGAATCAGGGCCTTGGCTATCTACATAGCATTTAGATGAATTATACTGTCTTTCTTAAACAAGAATTTTTGTTTCCAAGAGGCACAATAATTAAATGATAAGAAACTGCACAGACCTTGCACCCTGAATAATGTAAATACTATGAATTTTGTTTTTCATCAACATAAATCACTTGAACAGATACAGTATTTTGAAAGTTCATCAAAACAATTACATATTATGGTATTTCTCTGCCTTTGCGTTATATTATCATGATAACAGTGCTAAGTACTGTACAGCTATGCAGGAAAAAAGCATCATACTATGCCAGAATATCCATACTAAACTCATTAAATAGACACAGTAATCGTGGCCACAGTTGGGGCTAAACAAACTGTCCATTCTTTTTAGGCTTCATTAAGTGGTAAGGCTTATGATTAAGCCTACAATTTAGTCATGGGTATTTTTAGTAAAAGTCATGGACAGGTCATGGGCAATAAACAAAAATTCACAGCCTGTGACCTGTCCATGACTTATACTATAAATACCTCTGACTAAATCTGGGGGTGGGGGGGGGGCACTGCTGGGGGGAGAACACAGGGGGAGGGGAGGCTGCTGAGGATCAGGGCCAGGGCCAGCGGCACCAACTGCCGGTTGCCGACAGCAGCTGTTCTGGCTGCCCCAGGACCGCTGCTGGGGGCTGCAGACAGTGGCTGCACCGGCTGCCCCTGGGGCCAGCCGCACCAACTGCTGCTCAGGCAGTCCCCAGGGCCAGCTGCCTGGGGCTGCCTGAGCGGCAGCCAGCACAACTAGCCCCAATGTCGCTCCAGCAGCGGCCAGTATGGCTGGCCTCGGGGCCATCTAAGCAGGTGGCCCTGGTATCAGCTACACTGGCTGCTGCAGAAGTCACAGAGGTTGTGGAAAGTCACAGAATCTGTGACTTCCACGACCTGCGTGACAGACACGGAGCCCTACTCATGATCCAGTAGCCATGTACAGTAGTAAGAACTAGAATCCATCTTCACTCTAAAATCCTCCACTCTAATCCCTTCCATTAGAACAGCAGTCACAAACCGGTCCATCGCGATCGACTCATTGATCCTAGACACTCTCCCAGTCAATTGTGATCTCCGGTTGCTAAAATTCCGGCGGTGTAGCGGGGCTGCCATGAAGGCAGGCTCCCTGCCTGTTCCAGCCCCATGCCGCTCCCAGAAACAGCCAGCACGCCCCTGTGGCCAGGGGGGCAAGGGTCTCCGCGTGCTGCTCCTGCCTGCAAGCACCGACCCCGCAGCTCCAATTGGCTGGGAATGGGGAACTGTGGCCATTGGTAACTGCGGGGAGGGTGCCTGCAGAGAGGGGCAGTGCATGGAGCCACATGTACCCGGCCCCACCTAGGGGCTGCAGGGATGCATTGGCCCCTTCCGGGAGCAGCGTGGGGCTGGGGCAGGCAGGGAGCCTACCTTAGCCCCACTGCGTCACTGACCAGGAGCCACCCAAGGTAAGTGCTGCCTGGCAAGAGTCTGCACCCCAACCTCCTGCCCCAGCCCTGAGCCTCCTCCTGGAGCCAGCACCCTGAACCCCCTCCTGCACCCTGAATCCCCTCCTCAACCCCAAACCCCTGCTCCAGCCCTGAGCCACCTCCCAGAGCCAGCACCCCATTCCCTTTCCTGCACCCTGAACCCCCTCCTGCACCCCAAGCACCTGCCCCAGCCCAGAGCCCCCTCCCAGAGCCAGCACCCCAAACCCCATCCTTCACCCCAACACTCTGCCCCAGCCCAGAGCCCCCTCCTGCACCAAAACTCCCTCACAGAGCTTGCTCCCCTCACCCCCTTCTGCACCCAAACATTCTGCCCCAGCCCAGAGCTCCCTCTGTACACAAACTCCCTCCCAGAGCCTGCACACCGCAACTCCTCCTGCACCCCAACACTCTGCCCAGCCCGGAGCCCCCTCCTGCACCCAAACTCCCTCACAGAGCTTGCATCCATCACCCCCTTCTGCACCCCAACACTCTGCCCCAGCCCAGAGCTCCCTCCTGCACCCAAACTCCTTCCCAGGGCTTGCACCCCTCACCCCCTCCTGCACCCCAACCTCCTGCCCCAGGCTCAGCCCGGAGCCCCCTCCCACACTCCGAACCCCTCATCCCCAGCCCAGAGCCCACACCCCCTCCCGAACCCCAACCCCCTGCCCCAGCCCAGTGAAAATGAGTAAGGGTGGGGGAGAGCGAGCAATAGAGGGAGGAGGCAGAGCTTTGGGGAAGGGGCAGGGCAGATCCTGGGTTGAACTTAAATTCAAAAAGTGATCTTCTGCGTAAAAAGGTTAGAGACTACTGTATTAGATGCTTCACATTGACATCCTCCAGTCTGGACCTTCCCATAAAGAAGCCACACCAATGTCATCCAGAACAAGGGCAATTAACTTGATTTCTCAGAAGTACCCAAGCCTCACAGCCACGGGCCCTTTATTCAGAGGAAGAAAGTTTTTAAAAACAAAATCCACAGTATGAATTGTCCACGGGAGATTAACCCAACAAACACAAAGATACTTCAAAAAGTAACCTCCAGTTGCATCCAGCTACTCAATAGGAGCCTGATATTTCAGATGCGCTGCACCCTCTGCCCTCAAGTTAAAATCCAGGTTCTGTCAGACCAAGTAAGGTTCAGAGGTGAAGACTTCTCCCCTCCCTCTGGTGACTACATTAAGGTGGTGTTGCCTTCTGGGATCATGTAGGAGTGGGTGTTCAGGGAGCCAAGTTGCAGACTGGTTAAGGCTTTGTTTTGAAATACATCCCAGTTTATAATCTCAGTCCAAGTCACTCTGAGTCAGGCTTTTATTTAAAGGTGAGTCTAACTCCCGCCCAGATCTTAACAGATTTACCCCAAATTTAGAAAATGTTGAGGGTGAAATCATAGCCCCGCTGAAGTCAATGAAAGTTTTGCCACTGACACAAATGGATGTTACCCTCCATTTTCTGCACTGAGCAGGTGCACAGGGTATTTAGTTAATCAACATCCTCTTCTTTCAACTTTCCGGTCCCTTGTAATGGAGCATAACTCCCGCAGAGATACACTGACTGACTGCTCCAATGGGCTGGGAGGTGAGTGTGTGTGATTCCTCTATCACCACACATAGAGTCTTGGGGTTAGGCTCCTAAATGCCTACAGCCCATATTTTTAAAGGTAGTTAGGCACCTAAATACCTCTAAAAATCTGACGTAAGGTCACTTTTGAAAATTTTACCCCAGGTCACATACTAAAACTGCCCCAAAAAAACTTACTTTCAAAAAACTGAGATGTTTATTTACTATTAAAGGAAATGATTGGCTAATCACAGTGAACTGAGCCAGGCACAACACAGCTGTCACTATGGAAGCTTCCCCGTGTACCTCAAATCTCTACTTGAAGCACTTCCAGCTGGTTTAGTGCTGATCTTTCCCCTCCCTCTGGCATCATTTAGCCAACGCACATGGCTACTGCTCTGCCTCAGAATCACAGAAGCTAAAACTCTGCTCCTAACTCGAGGTTATCTCGGATTCTATTTTTTCACACTGGTCTCCATTTTTTTCAACAAGTAAGATGACAAGAAGAGCTCACAGATGGAGAGTGTGGGGGAGGGGGGCTAATCTCTGCCCACTGGCAGGAGTAGGAGGGCCACACCTAGGTGGGCTGGGTTGCAGCCATCCTCATATTTAGTAGAGCTATGGCCCACAAAGACTTTAAAAGCCAACAGGCAGCTCTGTCAGATCATTTGGCTCAATATGGAGAGCACTGCTTGTTGAGAACTGTGGTCTTTGGATGGTTCTCCTCTGCATGAAATATAAGGTGACTTCAGGCTACACTGTGAAATTCTGAAGGACACATTTGGCCTGTGGAATATACTTTGGTCACCTCGTCTGTAGTGGCATCTTTGTTTCAGTAGCAGAATTTATACGGACACTTCCTCCTTCCTGTCAAAGGCCTCAACAGAACAGAAAACCCCATTCATTACCCATCTCTCCATTTGCATAATAAGAAACCACAATTTCTTACCTGAAAATCCACCAATCCAGCCTGATCAGTTCCCCGATCACAACCTGTCAATCAAGCAGAACACAACTAATAGGCAATTACATTTTGTGGCACCTGTTGGTCACTACTAACCGCTTCCTCTCAGCTTCCCATAAGTTATTTCCAGAGCTCAGAGAAGAAAAAGGTAAAAGAATAATTTGACAATACCAAATTCTGCCCTTTTGGAGGCAGATACAATGGGACAGCCTCCGGATTGGTGGATCCAAGTCACAGAAACCTAAATTTCATGTGAGAAATTAACCTCTCTGTATCTTCAGATCCACCCATCTGGACCAACGGGATGCATACAGCAAAACCCATCAAGACGGGGAGGTCAGCATTACTGTGCTGAGCCAGCACTGACACATGAAACCAAAAAGCCCAACACCACTCAATCCACAAGGCTTGTAGAAGAAGCAGCAACATAATAAATAGAAAACAACCTCAGTCAGAATGGCCCTTGAAAAATGGGAGCCAGATGGTCTGAAATATCCAATCCAAATCAATCATCCAGCAATCTTTCTCATCAAAAGAGAGAAAAACAGTTCCAACCCATCTCAGGGACTGGAGAGGCCTCTCCACAGAGGGAAAAGCGCATTTGCAGTCACATGCTGGAGCCCCCATCAGTGTCTAGAGGAGCACGGACCTCTGGAACTGGGCAAGGAGTACAAGCAAAAGACAAGAGTGTTGTCTTTGAAAAACAGAACCCAGAAAGGACAACCATAAAGAGCACAAGGATAAAAAAAGATGTTCTCTCAGCTTGTCCAGGCCACCCACAGCAAGAAACAATCCTGAAACACAATTCGTGATAAGGCAGGTCACACACCTCTCTGAGTCTATAAAAATGAGCTAATCCACCCTTCAAACAGAAAAAGCAGACACCATCTTAGCAGACACACATCGTACCATCTTTACCTTCTGTTAGTTTAACACTGTATCTAACCCAGAACAAGCCCAAATTCACTGTGCTCCAGAGAACCAATTATCCTAGCGAACATCCTGGTCTCCAGCCCCCTTCACAACTGCAATGCCCACATCACCAGAGTAGTACTTACTAAAGAGCAATGTGACCGGAGTCACTTGCATAAATATGGAACTTAAGATGTCACGGCTTCAGGCAGAAGATTCTTCCATGCTTGACAGGAACCACTATTTCCCAGATAGACTCCAAGACAGAGACCACTGGAAATAGGTACACTGTGAAGGCAAGTCACTAGAGATGACCCACTAGGGGAGACTGAATACTTTATGAAGCAGGGTGGAGAGAGAGGCCTGAAAAAAGGAAAGGCTCCAAGGTAACCTCCTGTGAAAAATCATCAGATATAAAGAGACTGACTAACTGGAAAATTCTGGAATCCTCCAGCCAATGACACAATCTGTTTGTGCTTAAAAGGGGAGAGAGAGAATGGCCCCTAAGTGTAGGGCATTTTAAGGAAAAGAGAGCTGGAAACCTCTATCCTGGTTCTGGGAGGATGATGTCCCTGAGATCTGCTGAAGTGCTCACAGGAAGTTTCTATATTTTTCACCTACCAGCACTGGCTACTTGGGTATCAGAAATATTTTCCTAACTCAGCTGAAACTTGCTCAAAAAGCTCCAAAACAGAGGGAGCTACCAGAGACAGGAACAAATTTCAGGGAATATATTCTGGGGAAGTAGAAGGCACTGAGCTAAAGGGAGGGTGCAGCAACATGCAAAGCAGAAGCATATTAAAAACAAAAACACCACCAAAGAGTCCAGGAGCACCACAGACAGCTGGGGAAACTTCAGGGACAATCTCTGAGACTCGCCTTTGGCAAAACTCTTGATATCTGGTAAAGAAACCTGAAGAGGAAAAATTAGGGACATCTTTGCACACTAGCTGAGCTCTGCCACACTTACAGGTTGTGGGTGGGTCACCCATCAATCCAGATTGGTGGATCTGAGGATACAAAGCTAATATTTTCTGTGACATTTTATCATGTCTAATGTCAGAAGCAGTTCTGTTCTCCACTTACATTCAACTTTTACATAAAGCTATCCCTGACTATCTTGCTTGGAAATTCAGTGAGATCTAGTCACTAAGTAATTCCCCAAGATATGGATTTTGGTAAAATTACATTCTTCAGTCTACTACTTTTCATTTTAGCGCTACATGGTGTATCACATTTATATGTCTTTCACAAGTAAACATAGGAACAAGAACTTGTCTTTAATGAAAAGCAATAAGCACTAAATAGAGAGACAGGAAAATGACAGTGAACAGAACTGGAAATTAGGTATAGGCACAATCTGCGTGTGTATCAGCTATAATTTAAGTGACAGCTCTCTGTCCAATCCTGAAAGGCAGTAGCCCCAATTTAAGACAGGAAGAGTCCTAGCTTATCCTTTTTCAAATTTATTAAAAATCATTAAAACAAACCCTTTTACACTGATTCAAACTAGCATTTCTTTGAACAGTCTATAATATAACTGAAGCAATGAAACTACCTTTAAATTAACATTACATGTTAGAAGAATAATTTCAGAATTGTTTCATCAGTGGAGCCTTGATTTTATACTCACATGTGAGGATTTTGGAAAGGAACTCCAGACGTATTGAGAGTAAATCTTGCTGTGGATTTGAAAGGTGGATTTGCAAAATTCAACTTCAATGCTTTGCGTTTACCTGGGAGAAATGAACAGAAAGTAAAATTGTTGTGGGCAATAAAATATCCTGTTCTGCAAGCATCTGGAATTAACCAGAACAAAAAAAAAAAAATCCCCAAAACGTAAAACGTAAGAAAAGGGAAATGTATTTCACATTAGCATGACCACACAATGCTAGTGGCAAGAAAAGAGGAATGGAATCAGATTTCACTCCCTAACTCTCCCCAACTCACTATATGACTTTAGGTACATCACTTTGCCTCTCTGCACCTTCACTTTTCCCCATCACTTGGCCGCTCTGCACCTGCGTTTTTCTGCATCTGTAAAATGCACATCACAAAACTCTCATTTCACAGGAGTGTTGAGATGTCCAGTAACATTTGTAAAGCACTTGAGATCTGTGAATGAAAGAATCTATAAAAGTAGTACAACTATAGTTCTTCCTTATACATGCTGATATGTGCTCTCCAGCAACTTCCAGACAAAAAACAATGCTAAAATGGAGTTAAGGCTGACAGTACCACATCACAAAGGGCCAGCTTCCTCCACGTCATAATTGACTTCCTCCACAAACTCCACAGTATTAACTTGCTCCCTCAGAACACTGTCCTCATCATCAGGGATGTCACTTCCCTATACAACAACACCTCTCAGAATGACAGCATACCTGCCTGCCTCAAATATTTACAAGACAATGAAGAACACTCAGATATCCACACCAACACACATTGCCAAATTCATCCATTTCAGCTTCACCAACAGCAACTTTCCATTCAACAACACTTTATCCAAACCATGGGAGCAGCCAGGGATACTAGGACTGCTCCCCAATATGCCAACCTCTTCATGGGCCACCTTGAAGAAGAATTTCAAGACAAATGCACCACAAAACCAATGATATACCTGAGATACACTGATAATATTTTCATCCTCTGGACCAACAGCTTAAACTCCCTCATGGATTTCCACCACAGTTTAAAACAGTCACCACCCCATCCATTAAACTCTCTGTGGAACACTCCCACACTAGCATCAGCTTCCTGGACACCACATTCAGCTTCAGCAATGGAACCCTACAGACAACCATATACAAGAAACCCACGGCTCACCACACCTACCTTCACAGATCCAGTAACCACTCCAAACACACTAAGAAATCTGTTATGTCTACAGCCAGGCTCTCAGATACCACAGAATATGCTATGAGGAGAAAGTCCAAGATCTACACCTTAACACACTTAAAACTGCCTTCACCAAACAAGGACACTCCACCAGAGAAGTAGATCTCATCATGGAATGGGCCACCCAAATATTGTAAGAGGGCCTGCTTCAATACAGAAATAATATCCCCTCTGACCACACACCCCTAGTTGTCACCTGCTACCCCACACAGGAAACCATACGGGGTATCATCAAACAACAACAACCCATACTTGATGGGGACCCCGTCCTGAAAGAAATATTTCCTGAACTCCCATTTCTGACCTTCAAACAACCCCTCCCCGCCAACCTCTCCAAGCTCATCATCAGAAGCAAACTCCCCATAAAGCAGTACACACCAACTCAAAGCGACACTAGACCCTGCCAGAATAGATGCAAAACCTGCAGACGTATCTCCACTGCTAAAATGATCAACATCACCCACAAAACACCTTTCAAGATCCATGGGTCCTATGCCTGCCTAGCACATGAGGTGTACCTTATGCAGTGCACTAGATGCCCCAATAACAACTACGTGGGTAAAACCAGAAAATCACAATGCTCTCAAATGAACTCACACAGGAAAATGATAAAAGACAAAAACACCCTATCACCTGTGGGCAAACACTTTTCACAAAGCAATCACTGATCTATCAGTCCTCATTCTCAAAGTAAACCGGCACAACATGTGCAAAAGATGAGCCTGGAAGCTTAAATTCATCATTCTGCTAGACACTAACAATCATGGACTGAACAGAGACACTGGATTTGTGATTTATTACAACGATCTGGAACCCACTAACCCCTCTCTTTGTCCTAAAAAGAAAAGGAGTACTTGTGGCACCTTAGAGACTAACCAATTTATTTGAGCATAAGCTTTCGTGCATCCAATGAAGTGAGCTGTAGCTCACGAAAGCTTATGCTCAAATAAATTGGTTAGTCTCTAAGGTGCCACAAGTACTCCTTTTCTTTTTGCGAATACAGACTAACACAGCTGTTACTCTGAAACCTCTCTTTGTCCTATGACTGCAGAGGTGTTAACGGCCACTAACTACGATCTGTTCCACATTGCATTTAGCTGTGATGCTAGGAGGACCTTTCCCAGACATGCAGAAGAGCTGTGTCTGGAATGCTTGTCGCTCCCACCAACAGAAGTTAGTCCAATAAAACATATTATCTCAGCCACCTTGTCTCTCTAATATCCTGGGACTGACATGACTACAACTACACTACATAGTACCACATCAGTAATTTAAGAGCATAAAACATTACAGGGATGGTGTAATTATTCCAAACACAAGTATTACAGAGCCAGGACATTAAAATTAAAGGTTAAAGTTAAAAGAAATTCAACATGTTAGATTTCGAAATGTGCACTTAGGACACCCAAACAACCTTAACTCTTTCCTCCATTGACCCCATTCAACACCCATGCAATTACAATCATGCATTTTAGTGTTTGAGGTTTCAGATTAGATTAGCCAGATTTTTAAAGACATATTAGGTTGGTTTAAAAAAAAAAAATTCCTTCCCTCCTGGTGTGACTACAGGACAGAGATAAGGATTTCGGGTATCTTAACTGTGCATTCCCATACCTTAACATGCTTGGTTTCAGAGTAGCAGCCGTGTTAGTCTGTATTCGCAAAAAGAAAAGGAGGACTTTTGGCACCTTACAGACTAACCAATTTATTTGAGCATAAGCTTTCGTGAGCTACAGCTCACTTATGCTTGGATTTCTTTTAAGTGCAACCTTAACTCTGACATTTCTGGCTCTGTAAGGCTTTGTTTTGGGATAGTTACCACATCTCCATAATGTTTTTACCCTTAGATTACTTATGTATACTTCTAACCTTAACCCCATTTTAATGAAGGGTTTGTCTGGAAATGTCTGGCTTTTTTTTCAAATGACTAAAGATGTCATGTATGAACTCCAAACAAGGAACTCAAAGGGAATGCTACCATGTGCAAGTGCTAATATTCTGAAGAGTTGTAGTATCAACCTGAAATCAATTTTCTATTTTAACTTTTAGGGACAAATTCACTGGGCAGATTCATACAGTATATCAGTCAGTTAAACTGGATTTACAATAGTTTTGCATCTTCCGAGCAGTGGAAAGTGGGGCAGGGAGAAAGAATGGGGCTGTGCAGACAGGGAAGGGAGGGGAACATAGGCATGTGTGTAGGCCTGGGCAGGAGTAGGGCTGTTAGGGAAGGAGGCTGTATTAAGTAGCCTGTGACAGGGGAGATGACAGGGAGATGGGGGTGCCCAGTGTCTCTATGCTTGAAAAGCTCCTTCTCTGCTCTGGCCCCAACTCCCCTAATAGTGCTACCTCAATGCACAATGTGGCCTAGGGAGCAGTGCTGTGGGGAACCTAATAGTAAAAGATTTCTTTTTATGCAATCCTGAGTGCAATGAAGAAGTCAGAGCAAGCAGAACCTAGAATGGATCTCATTCCCCAAGAAGATAAAGATATGTCTGTTTGTGTGAGCCTTCAGAAATCTTGCCACATTTGATGATAAAAAAATTACTAAATAGGACCTGCAGGTATATCCCCCTTTCTAATGCCCACTATTTTAAAACACCTCTCTATTCCAAACAACTGTCTAAAATGTTTCTTTTGGCTCTCAGAGAGCCTTTCATTCATATTCTTAATTTGTCCATATTCAAGGTAGCAAAATGAATAAATGGTTCCTCAGCACTGGATTCCAGTAATTTAATAACACCGCATTTCCAAATCTTTGCTCTTAATAAAAGACAGTCATTTTCACACTTACTTGATTCTGCTGAAAAAGTGTCCAAGTGGACGTCTGTAAATTAAGGCAGAGAATAATTTACACTGAGCTCACATAAACCCCAGTCTGTAATTCTCTCAAGGGGCTTGGCTGGAGTGTACTTTATTATATACAGTACTTGAGAAAGAATGTGTAAGGCATTAATTGCATAAACATTTAAAAATTTCTAGAAGCTTTATGATTTTTCATTAAGGGATGAGGAGCCTCTTATAAAGCAGCCGTCCTCAGTGAATACACAGGGTGACTTAGGGACAAAATAATATGAGGTTTGATATAAGTGACTTAATAAGGAAAGTCAGGAATGCTGATTTAAACACAAAACCCAATGTAGACTTTTAAACTGACATCTTCTTTGGGAGGGGATTGCTTCTTTCTAAGGAGGGCAAAACAGCACACCTAGGCTTTTACCTTATACTTTTTTCACACGTTAACATTTAACAAATAAACCTTCTGCTGTCACAAAAAACAAAGACATGGTGCAATCTCATCTGTGTGCTTTGAAAAGGGAGCAAGAAGCATCATGAGAGAAAGGGTAGCTCCAGAAGCTTCAAGTAGTTGTCCCTCACAGAGGTCAGGCAGTGAGTACAAGGTGCCTCTCCTGGAGGCATGAGGCCTCTAAATTTGGGTCCACCTCTCTCTGTATTGTATTGAAGCTGTCCTAGGCAGGTGCTAATTTTCTGCATTGCTTGGATGGCGCTAACTTTCTTGATGCAACTTCTAGAGTTCCTTTACCATAGTTCAGAGGGCACCACCTAATATCCTGCATTATGAGGTATGTCTGTATTATCAACTTCAATTGACAGAGCCTAACTCAATGCAAACTAATCCACAGCAGTGCATCTACACTCATAATGCATTTATGTTTCAAACCAGAATAAGCTCTTCCAATATAAGTACTTTAATACTCATATAATTGCATCTGCAATAGCGGGGTTTAACTATGCCAGCATAATTAAACTGCAAAACTTGAGTGTAGAGACAAGGCCTGAGACTCTAACCCTGGTATACCCTAAGAACTTACATTGGCTTGTTCCCACCCCTGAGAAACACAGCTGTACCAATCTAATTCTTGGTGTAGACCTAGTTACCGCCTCTTGGGGAGGTGGAGGTGGATTACCTACATCAGTGACTCTCAGCCTTTCCAGACTACTGCACCCCTTTCAGGAGTCTGATTTCTCTTGCGTACCCTCAAGTTTCACCTCACTTAAAAACTACTTGCTTACAAAATCAGACATAAAAATACAAAAGTGTCACAGCACACTATTACTGAAAAATTGCTTCCTTTCTAATTTTTACCATATAATTATAAAATAAATCCACTGGAATATAAATATTGTACTTACATTTCAGTGTATAGTATATAGAGCAGTATAAACATGTCATTGTCTGTATGAAATTTTCGTTTGTACTGACTTCACTAGTACTTTTTATGTGGCGTGTTGTAAAATTAGGCAAATAGCTAGATGAGCTGATGTACCCCCTGGAAGACGTCTGCGTACCCCCAGGGGTACACGGGCCCCTTGCTGAGAACCACTGACGTACACTGATGGGAGAAGCCCTCCCATCAGCATAAGTAGTGTCTACACTGAAGTACTACAGCGGCAAACCTGCAGCAAAGCAGCTGTGCCGCTGTAGCATTTTAAATGTAGATACGCCCTAAGCTCTGACCAAGGACTCTCTCTGACTATGGCCATGCCAACACTACACAATTTTGCTGACCTAACTTATGTCAGCATAGAGCCACAGGAGGTATTGCATAGCTTTTGTGCTTGTGCCTACTTTGCTCCTTGTGTCGTTGGTGCGCGTCCTCACCAAGAACAGTGCACCGGGGTGAGTATCATACTGTGCAAATAGCCACCATCCAGAGCAGGCTGTTTTGGGAAGTTTTTGCAAATGCTGACGGGACAAAAACAAGTCATGCAGGGGTGACTGGGAGTATGGGGTCAACTTCCCAGAATGCAGTGTTCTCCATCCCATAATGGTTCCCCCTCATTTGAAATAGTGTGTGCAATATGGGTCATTTCATCCCAAAAAGGATATTGCAGAATTCGAGCAGGTTCACAGAAGAGTGGCAAGAAAAATTAAGTGCTTGGAAAAATTCACATATGAAGAGAGACTGAAAAGACTGAGATTGCTTGCTTTAGAAAGAAGAGAAATAAGCAGGAACATTATAAAAATAGATAAAATAATAGATGGGCTAAAGACAGTCTATAGACTGAAATAGAGAACTTCTGTTTGCCCTGTGTCATAATGCAAGGACAAGGGACATTCAATGAAATTTGAAAGGTGGGAAAGTCAAAACTGATCAAAGGAAATATTTTTACACATACTGCATAATAAGATTGGAACTCATTGCCACAGCATGTCATTAAGGCCTAGAATTTAGCAATATTCAAAGAAGGATTGAACATTTACACAGATAACAAGGATTTCGTTGTTATAATAGTTAATGCTAACAAATTTTGGAAGGGATATAAACCCTCCTGCTTCAAGGTTTAAATCAACTCTACTGGGGATTAGGATGAGCATTTCATGATGGCAGACTACACCATAGCTGCCTACTGTGGGATTTCAGGTACTGGCCATTCTCGAGGACGGGATCAAGTCTGGCAATTGCCACAGGCTTATCCCCCTCTATAACTATAGGAGGGAACTGAGGTCTCCACAGAATCTCCATCAGTGTTATCTGCAGTTTAACCTGCCAAATAGACATACTTGATGTCACTCAATTGTCAAACTGACCTCATGGTTATAAAACTTTTTATGGCTAAACAGCTACAAGTTCTCCCTTTTAAAACATAACAGAGAATGTAGCCCCCATTCTCAGTAGCAGCTCCGGGGACTTCAGATGTTTAAAAGTCAATGTACGTATTACTAAAAACATCATCATACATTTTAAAACTTTCCCCCCTGCTCATTTATGCACATTAGGTCCCGCCCGATCCACTTTGTGTTAATTTTTGGCAGGTATTTACTGACAGTGATTATGTCACCCCTTAGTCATGATGCATAAATTCCTGTAAATGATGCATAAATTCAGCTCTTAAACTAGGTCCAATTTTCTATCAATTTTATCTTTAACAATTTTTATATGTCATGGAACCCTAAACTTCATGCATTGTCCCAGATGTCCTTAGTGCTATACAGGAAGAACAATCCCTTCCCTAGTCCTACAACTTCCCTTTAAAGGCAATGGACTATATGATAGGATCTTTCCATTTCTAACTGCATAAACAATACATCTAAACAGAATACTTCTCCTTGTAAAGGCATTATCATATTATAGATGACATAAATGAATGTATTTACTCCGACCACACTCAGTATCCTCTTCTCTGCAGTTCTTTCTTACATTATCCTTTAAGTGTTTACTGGAAACCTGGAATCTTGATACCTAAACTTCCTCCCATTTTACATAAGGTGATAAGTAACAGTCCGCATGGATTTGTCAAAAATAAATCATGTCAAACCAACCTGAGAGCTTTCTTTGACAGGGGGAAGCAGCAGACGTGGTATATCTTTACTTTAGTAAAGCTTTTGATACTGTCTCGCATGACCTTCTCATAAACAAACTAGGAAAATACAACTTAGGTGGAGCTACTATAAGGTGGGTGCAAAACTGGTTGGAAAATCATTCCCAGAGACTAGTTATCAGTGATTCACAGTCATGCTGGAAGGGCATAAGGAGTGGGGTCCCGCAGGGATCAGTTCTGGGTCCGGTTCTGTTCAATACCTTCATCAATGATTTAGATAATGGCATACATAGTACACTTGTAAAGTTTGCGGACAATACCAAGCTGGGAGGGGTTGCAAGTGCTTTGGAGGATAGGATTAAAATTCAAAATGATCTGGACAAACTGGAGAAATGATCTGAAGTAAATAGGATGAAATTCAATAAGGACAAATACAAAGTACTCCATTTAGGAAGGAACAATCAGTTGCACACGTACAAAATGGGAAATGACTGCCTAGGAAGGAGTACTGCGGAAAGGGATCTGGGGATCATAGCGGACCACAAGCTAAATATGAGTCAACAGTGTAATGCTGTTGCAAAAAATGCAAACATCATTCTGGGATGTATTAGCAGGAGTGTTGTAAGCAAGACACAAGAAGTAATTCTTCTGCTCTACTCTGCTCTGATTAGGCCTCAATTGGAGTATTGTGTCCAGTTGTGGGCGCCACATTTCAGAAAGGATGTAGAGAAACTGGAGAGAGTCCGGAGAAGAGCAACAAAAATGAGTAAAGGTCTAGAAAACATGATCTATGAGGGAAGATTGAAAAAATTGGATTTGTTTAGTCTGGAAAAGAGACGACTGAGAGGGGACACGATAACAGTTTTCAGGTATGAAAAGGCTGTTACAAGGAGGAGGAAGAAAAATTGTTGTTCTTAATCTCTGAGGATAGGAGAAGAAGCAATTGGCTTAAATTGCAGCAAGGGAGGTTAAGGTTGGACATTAGGAAAAACTTAACTGTCAGAGTGGTTAAGAACTGGAATAAATTACCTAGGAAAATTGTGGAGTCTCCATCATTGGAGATTTTTAAGAGCAGATTAGACAAACACCAGTCAGGGATGGTCTAGATAATACTTAGTCCTGCCATGAGTGCAGGGGACTGGACTAGATGGTCTCTCAAGGTCCCTTCCAGTTCCAGGATTCTATGATTCTGTGTGTCAGATTCTTCTTGCATTTATCCCAATTAAACTTGATTCTGTGTGTTCTATTTTAGTAACTTTCCAAGAGCCTACAGAACTTAGTTTGTGTGTGTATGGGGGTAGGGGGGATGTGAGAAAACCTGGATCTATGCAGGAAATAGCCCGACTTGATTATGTAAAGAGTTGTCACTTTGGATGGGCTAGCACCAGCAGGAGAGTGAATTTGTGTGGGGGGGTAGAGAGTGAGAAAACCTGGATTTGTGCTGGAAATGGCCCACCTGTTGATCACTTTAGATAAGCTATTACCAGCAGGACAGTGGGGTGGGAGGAGGTATTGTTTCATATTCTCTGTGTATATATAAAGTCTGCTGCAGTTTCCACGGTATACATCTGATGAAGTGAGCTGTAGCTCACGAAAGCTCATGCTCAAATAAATTGGTTAGTCTCTAAGGTGCCACAAGTACTCCTTTTCTTTTTACAGAACTTTAATTATTTTTCATAGTACTAGCTTTGCCCATTAGCTTTGGATTGTCTGTGAATTTGATTAGAACGACTCAGAACGAGAACAGAATGGCTTACTGCTGCCTCCCAGGTGCCAGGACAAAGGATTTGACAAGAAAAGCAAAGGATATCCTGAGCAATGCTAGGGATTTCCACTTACTATAAGTCACATGGAAACCAACAATACAAACAGGGGGTTACAGGATACAGCAGATAAAGATTTATTAAGACAACTGAAGACAATGCAGGTGGTCTTCTTAAGGGTCCTTCTGGTGCCAAGTGCAAGCAAAAAGAGAAGGCTGATACTAGAGACCAACCAATGCGTAAGTCAATTGTGAGGGAGGATTTCAGATGTGGAGATCACTAGGTTTCCTACTTGGGATAAGAGTCTTGTACATATGGGGTATCAATTCCACGGTTCAAAATCAGCAGGGTGTGTTACATGGGGTAAGTATAAAGGTCATAGATAGAAGCTTTCACTCAAAATTCTAGCATGCACTTCTCATCTGAGTAAGTCAGAGTCTGAAACAAAGTAAAACCAAGAGGAATATTAACAACAACCCTCTCTGTCTCTGGCAGTGGATCCGCCTGGCGCTACCCGCCGCAGTCCGGTTCAGTTCTCAGCCTTCTATTATTGTATGTTATTTTCTACCTTCAACCTTAACTCCCACATCCCCCAAGTGATAGGCGAGGAAAGTGTTGTGAGGATCAGTTCCAATGTCTATAAATATCTGTCCAGAACTTTACATTTTCTTAGTCTGTATTTATTATTAGTCCAGACAAAAATCTTCATTGGCTGGAAGATAAGATTGCTTGAACAATGAAGATATCACTGAAAACCAAAAGATATTAAATGAAAAATTAACAGTTGTATTACAAGCACATAACAACCTTAAACATTCTTCTACACTATGTATATAAAGAAATGGATAGCAATTATTCTGTAAGACATACAAATTCATTAACAAGAGGCAGCTTTAACTCCAATTTACAGTTTGTACTTTGGGGCTTGAAGTCAATGAAAAAAACCCTCTTGATATCGCAGAACCAGGCCCCTGCTGATGTACTGTTTAATCCATGAGTAACAATATGTAAAAATGTTTAAAACAATGTAGGAACACTATGTCAAATATATACTGTTGTATGAGTTGGGATTTTGTGTAATTTGACTAATACAGTGACAGGATAAGAAGCATAAAATATATATTGTAATAGTAATCATAATTAAAATATTTTCTTTGCAATTTGCTACAAAATATATTTGTAACATTTGCATTGGTATATAATTTGCCAGTGGCAAGGCTGCCTCATTAATACAATTTTTTATTAATTTTTGTGTCTTGTTGAATAATTTGCTGTTTGTTTCTTTATATACAGAGAGTAAAAAACCAGTACAGCATGTCTTATGTTCGTCATTCACAATAACTTGATTTTTCATTGCTCGTATTTTAATTTTTTTCCAAACAAATATAGGAAATTTAAAAATTCAGTTATGTCTTTATTGGTCAACCAACCTTATCTCCTAACCTACCAAGTTTTTCACCTGGATTACATTTCCAAAAGTTAAATCCTGACCTCATCAAAGTCAATTGGAGATTTGCCATTCACTTTGACAGAACCTAGATTTTACCTCACTTTTTAAAGGCTTTTTAAAAATCAAACGAAAATTTCACAAAATTGGTGTAAGTATGTAGATCAGAGATAAATTTTGTAAACCAGCAGATTTCCACCTTAGATTGATGCCATTTTCATATGTAAGTCCTCTTCTCTGTCACTTTCTTGCAAGAAGGAAGAGGAAAGTCTTGTCCCTTAAGGTGTTTCAAGAAATGAATTGCAACCCACACTCAAAAAGGCATGTACCCTCCTCTTCACGTTATACAGTCGCTCCTAAACATGTCAGATTGATGTTGTCAACTTTAATTCCACTTTAAATTTTTTGTAGAAACCTAAAAGAGCAGGCATGCAGCTGTGGATAAGACTGTATGTGGACATAAATTAGTTGTGACTTTTGCGATATTTTGGAGACATCACTGTTACATTAAGACACTGAGCTATGCAGTGTGTAAATATAGGATAAAAGTTAATTTGATTTTGCATATTATTTTTGAGGAAAGATTTTTTTTTTTACCCTTTTCTTCAAAAAAACAGTTCTGCACATCAAAAATATAGAGTCCACAGGAACAGCTTTGTTTCTGTGTCACATATGCTGTTCTTCAACACAGAGACTGAGCTGGATCAGAGCTTCAAGCTTTGCTGAAGATCATTTTCACATAACCCTCCTTATTTTTCTATTCTCCTAATTGTCATTTTCTGATCCCTTACCTTTGCAAGAACAACCATGTTTACAACATGTTGGGAAACTGGTTTGGTTGGTACATCATCTTCAATTAAATCTGAGTCAGAGGAATGCTGAAACCGATGTCATGGACCAGAGTACCTGAAACCTTCTGTCATAATAACTATTGTTGGGAAACCCACCGACCCATTTGCCTGAATCATGGGGTCATATTAGTTTCTGTGGTGAAAAGTGTCACTTTTGAAACTGTATAAAACACAGAATTTGCTATTGTTAGTGTAGTAATCAGTACATGGAGGAGGCAAAAGATCAGAGCCGCAAAATACCAAAATATTACAGATTTGTTGCTAAAGGGCTCCAAAAAGAGTGAGACACCTCATTCAAAAGTGTTAAGTGGTATTATTCTGTATGCATGAACCTGACTTGCAACAAGCCAATATGGAAAATTCAAATACTTTGACGATTTTAATGTATATGTTTTGTTTATGGCCACTTTTCAGACATTCCTTAAAGACCATCCTTTTTCTTAAGATATGTTACATGTTTACTTTTGGCTGGACTGTTTAAGCCTTGTATGATCCAGGATTACGTTCACCTCTTACCTTCCCTTTCTGCCTAAGTATCATTTCCTTTCATCATATCTTCCTTTTAACTTAAAAGAGAGGGTTTCTGATAAGCATTATGTTAAGAATGTTAGTTAATAACTCCATTTGTTTAAATTTACAACTTTCAATTTTCCTGGTGTCACCTTCACTTCTACTTAGATATGTCAATGACAGCAAAAGGGAAGCACTAGGTACATGTATGGTCTTGTAATAATTATCAGAAAAAACAGTTTACAGTGATATGGTTACGGCAGAATTTTTATTTTAACTATGAAGTCACTACTGCTCCACCCTAATTATTGGCTTCTCTTCCCTTCATGACGCAGGCCTCCAAAGGTTGCAATTCTGATATAGTCCTTCACTCTGAACTTGCCTCCTCCCATATCTCCTTTGTCTGTAAGTCTGTCTGTCATCATCTTTATTCTCTGGTGCCACTGATTCAGCTCCTCTGGTTGGCGGAAGGTGCTAATGGGGTGAGAAGTATGTGCTAATACCAGCACCCACACGCATATAAGATTTAATTAGGTATGAGAGAGTTTAAGACCAGACAATACTTATCACAAAAATACCTGGCTTTTGGTTTAACACAGGAAACAGCACAAACCTCTGAACTTAAATGAGAGTGTTATTTACATGCCAGTACCAACATTATGAAAAGTGACCAGTGATTCTGAGTGCCCAAAACCTTAAAATAAGGCTGATATTTTGAAGACAGTGCTAAGCACTCATCCGCTGAAAATCAGGCCCCTTTTGGGGCACCCAAAAAAGCAAGGCCGCCAAAGTCATTAGTCACTGTGACACTGGCAAATCAGGTGCCATATTAGGTCAGAACCCCAGGACACTTTACTTGTGTGTTAGTATAGATCAAAGTGTTAAATGTATGAGTGTGTATTCAGATATTTAAACTTCATGAAAACTAGTGGAATGTTACTTGTATTGTTTTCACTTATCTGTTCCTTTTATAATAGCAAACATTTACACTGTGTGTATCCATGTAACTAAATAACCCATCACAGAAATCTTGTGAAATGCTAATGAAGGACTTAAGAACTTTAACAGAAAATGCTAATTTCAAAGCAAGCAGCCATTATGTGTGATGGTCAGAGGTCAAAAAGCTAATTGCATTCCTCACTGATCATCATCATCAAAGGAAAAGCACACATGCTTAGAGACGCTATCAGTTTGCTTCTGTGTGACGAGACTATAAATATGGATTCAAAGAAAGATCCTTCATCTCTGGACTATTTGAATTCTAACAGGGCAGAATAACTTTTGAACAAGACGACGGAGATCCCCAGAGTTATTGTGGGTAGCCCTGAGAGACTTTTAGGAAACTGGCAGATTACTACATCTCTGCTAGTATTTGTAATTATAGACTGTGACTCAGCTGTACATATATTTTACTTGCTTTATCCTCTCAATAATTCTCATTCTTTTTTCTCAGCTAATAAATCTTTAGTTTACCATAGAACTGGCTGCCAGCATTGTCTTTGGTGTAAGATCTGGAGTACCAAATGATCTAGGGTAAGTGACTGGTCATTTGGGACTGGGAGCAACCTGATATGGTGTGATTTTTGGTTTAAATAATTGTTTATCACAACCTTCAGTTTGTTTGGGTAGCAAGATAGAATAGTCTGAGGAGACTGTCTGTGACTCCATGGTAAGACAGGTATAGTGTTCCAAGAGTTCACATTTGTTACTGGCTTGGTAAAATCTAATTATAGCACACACCACCAGTTTGGGGTATCTGCCCTTGTTTTCTGCCCTGAGATAGCCACTCTCAGTTATGAGCCATTCTGGACTGTGGGACAGTCACTACTGAAAATCTTGGCCCACTTCTTCAAAATCCACATTCAGAATGGCCAACTGGGCCTGGCTGGTAGCATCATCATTGCACATCATCTCAAAGTGACGTACAGCTGTGATCACATCATCTAAATAAGAGAAAAAATATCCTGCCAGTGTGGCATGATAGGCAATAGGGCCAGTGTAGATGGATGGATACATAGGGCCATTTTTTGCCTTTGCACCCTGTGACGTTGCATTCCATACGTTTTATGGAAATGTGTTTATAAATGTGAGAATAATCTAACTGGAATATGCTTTATGCAAAAGGTCTCTTGTAAGGTATCATTACAAAGCTTGTAATCTACTGAGTGTGTTCATCCTATTTGTATGAATGTATCATTCTTGTATCTAAAACTATAAATATGAACTACTACTCTGAGGTCCTATTGTAATTATGCAAATTGTGGGCCATTAATGGTGATTTAGGATCTTGATGGCTCCCATTAACTAGAACAATTGGTTATACATGGCTCTCTTTACTTGTAAGCCTTCCTGTGTTCCTGTGAGTCAGCCCAGGAAGAATGGAGGCTTGGGGTCTCACAGGACACGTGACCATGTCACCTGGTACTGGAATCAATCTTAAACTTCCTCAGCTCTCGTCCCCTAAAGCCCCTACTCTACTTGCGCTATATTGATGACATCTTCATCATCTGGACCCATGGAAAAGAAGCCCTAGAGGAATTCCACCATGATTTCAACAATTTCCATCCCACCACCAACCTCAGCCTGGTCCAGTCCACACAAGAGATCCACTTCCTGGACACTACAGTGCTAATAAACAATGGCCACATAAACACCACCCTATACCGGAAACCTACTGACCGCTATTCCTACCTGCATGCCTCCAGCTTTCACCCTGACCACACCACACGATCCATCGTCTACAGCCAAGCTCTGCGATACAACCGCATTTGCTCCAACCCCTCAGACAGAGACAAACACCTACAAGATCTCTGTCAAGCTTTCTTACAACTACAATACCCACCTGCACAAGTAAAGAAACAGATTGATAGAGCCAGAAGAGTTCCCAGAAGTTACCTACTACAGGACAGGCCTAACAAAGAAAATAACAGAACGCCACTAGCCGTCACCTTCAGCCCCCAACTAAAACGTCTCCAGCGCATTATTAAGGATCTACAACCGATCCTAAAGGATGACCCAACACTCTCACAAGTCTTGGGAGACAGGCCAGTCCTTGCCTACAGACAGCCCCGCAACCTGAAGCAAATACTCACCAACAACCACATACCACACAACAGAACCACTAACCCAGGAACTTATCCTTGCAACAAAGCCCGTTGCCAACTGTGCCCACATATCTATTCAGGGGACACCATCACAGGGCCTAATAACATCAGCCACACTATCAGAGGCTCGTTCACCTGCACATCCACCAATGTGATATATGCCATCATGTGCCAGCAATGCCCCTCTGCCATGTACATTGGTCAAACTGGACAGTCTCTACGTAAAAGAATAAATGGACACAAATCAGATGTCAAGAATTATAACATTCATAAACCAGTCGGAGAACACTTCAATCTCTCTGGTCACGCAATCACAGACATGAAGGTCGCTATCTTAAAACAAAAAAACTTCAAATCCAGACTCCAGCGAGAAACTGCTGAATTGGAATTCATTTGCAAATTGGATACTATTAATTTAGGCTTAAATAGAGACTGGGAGTGGCTAAGTCATTATGCAAGGTAGCCTGTTTCCTCTTGTTTTTTCCTCCCCCCCCCCCCCCCCCCCCCCCCCAGATGTTCTGGTTTAACTTGGATTTAAACTTGGAGAGTGGTCAGTTTAGATGAGCTATTACCAGCAGGAGAGTGAGTTTGTGTGTGTATAGGGGTGGGGGGGATGTGAGAAAACCTGGATCTATGCAGGAAATAGCCCGACTTGATTATGTAAAGAGTTGTCACTTTGGATGGGCTAGCACCAGCAGGAGAGTGAATTTGTGTGGGGGGGTGGAGGGTGAGAAAACCTGGATTTGTGCTGGAAATGGCCCACCTGATGATCACTTTAGATAAGCTATTACCAGCAATGAAAAATAATTAAAGTTCTGTAAAAAGAAAAGGAGTACTTGTGGCACCTTAGAGACTAACCAATTTATTTGAGCATGAGCTTTCGTGAGCTACAGCTCACTTCATCAGATGTTTACCGTGGAAACTGCAGCAGACTTTATATACACACAGAGAATATGAAACAATACCTCCTCCCACCCCACTGTCCTGCTGGTAATAGCTTATCTAAAATGATCAACAGGTGGGCCATTTCCAGCACAAATCCAGGTTTTCTCACCCTCCACCCCCCCACACAAATTCACTCTCCTGCTGGTGCTAGCCCATCCAAAGTGACAACTCTTTACATAATCAAGTCGGGCTATTTCCTGCATAGATCAAGGTTTTCTCACATCCCCCCCACCCCCATACACACACAAACTCACTCTCCTGCTGGTAATAGCTCATCTAAACTGACCACTCTCCAAGTTTAAATCCAAGTTAAACCAGAACATCTGGGGGGGGGGGTAGGAAATGGCCCACCTGTTGATCATTTTAGATAAGCTATTACCAGCAGGACAGTGGGGTGGGAGGAGGTATTGTTTCATATTCTCTGTGTGTATATAAAGTCTGCTGCAGTTTCCACGGTAAACATCTGATGAAGTGAGCTGTAGCTCACGAAAGCTCATGCTCAAATAAATTGGTTAGTCTCTAAGGTGCCACAAGTACTCCTTTTCTTTTTGCCAGGTTTCAGAGGAACAGCCGTGTTAGTCTGTATTCGCAAAAAGAAAAGGAGTACTTGTGGCACCTTAGAGACTAACCAATTTATTTGAGCATGAGCTTTCGTGAGCCACAGCTCACTTCATCAGATGTTTACCGTGGAAACTGCAGCAGACTTTATATACACACAGAAATCATGAAACAATACCTCCTCCCACCCCACTGTCCTGCTGGTAATAGCTTATCTAAAGTGATCAACAGGTGGGCCATTTCCAGCACAAATCCAGGTTTTCTCACCCTCCACCCCCCCACACAAATTCACTCTCCTGCTGGTGCTAGCCCATCCAAAGTGACAACTCTTTACATAATCAAGTCGGGCTATTTCCTGCATAGATCAAGGTTTTCTCACATCCCCCCCACCCCCATACACACACAAACTCACTCTCCTGCTGGTAATAGCTCATCTAAACTGACCACTCTCCAGGTTTAAATCCAAGTTAAACCAGAACATCTGGGGGGGGGGGGGTAGGAAAAAACAAGAGGAAACAGGCTACCTTGCATAATGACTTAGCCACTCCCAGTCTCTATTTAAGCCTAAATTAATAGTATCCAATTTGCAAATGAATTCCAATTCAGCAGTTTCTCGCTGGAGTCTGGATTTGAAGTTTTTTTGTTTTAAGATAGCGACCTTCATGTCTGTGATTGCGTGACCAGAGAGATTGAAGTGTTCTCCGACTGGTTTATGAATGTTATAATTCTTGACATCTGATTTGTGTCCATTTATTCTTTTACGTAGAGACTGTCCAGTTTGACCAATGTACATGGCAGAGGGGCATTGCTGGCACATGATGGCATATATCACATTGGTGGATGTGCAGGTGAACGAGCCTCTGATAGTGTGGCTGATGTTATTAGGCCCTGTGATGGTGTCCCCTGAATAGATATGTGGGCACAATTGGCAACGGGCTTTGTTGCAAGGATAAGTTCCTGGGTTAGTGGTTCTTTTGTGTGGTATGTGGTTGTTGGTGAGTATTTGCTTCAGGTTGCGGGGCTGTCTGTAGGCAAGGACTGGCCTGTCTCCCAAGACTTGTGAGAGTGTTGGGTCATCCTTTAGGATAGGTTGTAGATCCTTAATAATGCGTTGGAGGGGTTTTAGTTGGGGGCTGAAGGTGACCGCTAGTGGCGTTCTGTTATTTTCTTTGTTAGGCCTGTCCTGTAGTAGGTAACTTCTGGGAACTCTTCTGGCTCTATCAATCTGTTTCTTTACTTCTGCAGGTGGGTATTGTAGTTGTAAGAAAGCTTGACAGAGATCTTGTAGGTGTTTGTCTCTGTCTGAGGGGTTGGAGCAAATGCGGTTGTATCGCAGAGCTTGGCTGTAGACGATGGATCGTGTGGTGTGGTCAGGGTGAAAGCTGGAGGCATGCAGGTAGGAATAGCGGTCAGTAGGTTTCCGGTATAGGGTGGTGTTTATGTGGCCATTGTTTATTAGCACTGTAGTGTCCAGGAAGTGGATCTCTTGTGTGGACTGGACCAGGCTGAGGTTGGTGGTGGGATGGAAATTGTTGAAATCATGGTGGAATTCCTCAAGGGCTTCTTTTCCATGGGTCCAGATGATGAAGATGTCATCAATATAGCGCAAGTAGAGTAGGGGCTTTAGGGGACGAGAGCTGAGGAAGCGTTGTTCTAAATCAGCCATAAAAATGTTGGCATACTGTGGGGCCATGCGGGTACCCATAGCAGTGCCGCTGATCTGAAGGTATACATTGTCCCCAAATGTGAAATAGTTATGGGTAAGGACAAAGTCACAAAGTTCAGCCACCAGGTTAGCCGTGACATTATCGGGGATAGTGTTCTTGACGGCCTGTAGTCCACACAAAGATGGACTACAGGCCGTCAAGAACACTATCCCCGATAATGTCACGGCTAACCTGGTGGCTGAACTTTGTGACTTTGTCCTTACCCATAACTATTTCACATTTGGGGACAATGTATACCTTCAGATCAGCGGCACTGCTATGGGTACCCGCATGGCCCCACAGTATGCCAACATTTTTATGGCTGATTTAGAACAACGCTTCCTCAGCTCTCGTCCCCTAAAGCCCCTACTCTACTTGCGCTATATTGATGACATCTTCATCATCTGGACCCATGGAAAAGAAGCCCTTGAGGAATTCCACCATGATTTCAACAATTTCCATCCCACCACCAACCTCAGCCTGGTCCAGTCCACACAAGAGATCCACTTCCTGGACACTACAGTGCTAATAAACAATGGCCACATAAACACCACCCTATACCGGAAACCTACTGACCGCTATTCCTACCTGCATGCCTCCAGCTTTCACCCTGACCACACCACACGATCCATCGTCTACAGCCAAGCTCTGCGATACAACCGCATTTGCTCCAACCCCTCAGACAGAGACAAACACCTACAAGATCTCTGTCAAGCTTTCTTACAACTACAATACCCACCTGCAGAAGTAAAGAAACAGATTGATAGAGCCAGAAGAGTTCCCAGAAGTTACCTACTACAGGACAGGCCTAACAAAGAAAATAACAGAACGCCACTAGCGGTCACCTTCAGCCCCCAACTAAAACCCCTCCAACGCATTATTAAGGATCTACAACCTATCCTAAAGGATGACCCAACACTCTCACAAGTCTTGGGAGACAGGCCAGTCCTTGCCTACAGACAGCCCCGCAACCTGAAGCAAATACTCACCAACAACCACATACCACACAAAAGAACCACTAACCCAGGAACTTATCCTTGCAACAAAGCCCGTTGCCAATTGTGCCCACATATCTATTCAGGGGACACCATCACAGGGCCTAATAACATCAGCCACACTATCAGAGGCTCGTTCACCTGCACATCCACCAATGTGATATATGCCATCATGTGCCAGCAATGCCCCTCTGCCATGTACATTGGTCAAACTGGACAGTCTCTACGTAAAAGAATAAATGGACACAAATCAGATGTCAAGAATTATAACATTCATAAACCAGTCGGAGAACACTTCAATCTCTCTGGTCACGCAATCACAGACATGAAGGTCGCTATCTTAAAACAAAAAAACTTCAAATCCAGACTCCAGCGAGAAACTGCTGAATTGGAATTCATTTGCAAATTGGATACTATTAATTTAGGCTTAAATAGAGACTGGGAGTGGCTAAGTCATTATGCAAGGTAGCCTGTTTCCTCTTGTTTTTTCCTACCCCCCCCCCCCCCCCCAGATGTTCTGGTTTAACTTGGATTTAAACCTGGAGAGTGGTCAGTTTAGATGAGCTATTACCAGCAGGAGAGTGAGTTTGTGTGTGTATGGGGGTGGGGGGGATGTGAGAAAACCTTGATCTATGCAGGAAATAGCCCGACTTGATTATGTAAAGAGTTGTCACTTTGGATGGGCTAGCACCAGCAGGAGAGTGAATTTGTGTGGGGGGGTGGAGGGTGAGAAAACCTGGATTTGTGCTGGAAATGGCCCACCTGTTGATCACTTTAGATAAGCTATTACCAGCAGGACAGTGGGGTGGGAGGAGGTATTGTTTCATGATTTCTGTGTGTATATAAAGTCTGCTGCAGTTTCCACGGTAAACATCTGATGAAGTGAGCTGTGGCTCACGAAAGCTCATGCTCAAATAAATTGGTTAGTCTCTAAGGTGCCACAAGTACTCCTTTTCTTTTTTCTTTTTGCGAATACAGACTAACACGGCTGTTCCTCTGAAACCTGTTATTACCAGCAGGACAGTGGGGTGGGAGGAGGTATTGTTTCATATTCTCTGTGTGTATATAAAGTCTGCTGCAGTTTCCACGGTATACATCTGATGAAGTGAGCTGTAGCTCACGAAAGCTCATGCTCAAATAAATTGGTTAGTCTCTAAGGTGCCACAAGTACTCCTAATCTTAAACCTGGTGCTTTTCTATTTAGGATGGGTGGGAACCCAGAGAGAGACAAAGAAGGAGTCTAGTTTGTGAAAGAAGCTTATTGGAACATCTCTGAGGGTGAGAATTACCTGTATTCAGTTTCTTAAATGTTTCTTATTAGGCTTAGACTTGCGTGTTTTGTTTTATTTTGCTTGGTAACTTACTTTGTTGTCTGTTATTACTTGAAACCACTTAAATCCTACTTTTTATACTTAATACAATCACTTCCTGGGGGAGCAAACAGTAGTGCATCTCTATCAGTGTTATAGACGGCAGACAATTTATGAGTTTACCCTGTATAAGCTTTATACAGAGTAAAATGGATTTATTTGGGGCTTGGATCCATTTGGGAGCTGGGTGTCTGGGTGCTGGAGATAGGAAACCTGCTGAGCAGTTTTGGTTAAAGTCTGCAGCTTTAGGGACATGGTTCAGACCCTGGGTCTGTGTTGCAGCGGAGTAGCATGTCTGGCTCAACAAGACAGGGTTCTGGAGTCCCAAGCTGGCAGGGAAAACAGGCTCATAAGTAATTCCAGCACGTCAGGTGACAGTCCCAAGGGGGTCTCTGTGACTGAACCCATCACACACCCATTTCACATAAGCGAGAGAAGAACATCTCTTTTTTAGTATTACTGGCTATTCCAGCTAAAACCTGTAACACCAGTTCCCCCTTTAAACTTGTGAAAACTCCACCCCATTTTTCTTATATTAAAGTTAATACTACTTTTTAAAAAGAGTTTTTATTCATCCTGCTAGTGTTTTTACTATGTTACTCAGCAGCTTGCATTGCATTGCAATGGGGGAACTGCTGTGAACACAACTGTTATAAAATCCATAAAAGAGAGTGCAGAACTTTCCACCTATGGGATATTTTTCTGGATCTGTCCAAGTTTGTTGAGACAGTGACCTGAACAGCTCTTTCACCATCCAATCCTTTTGCCCACAGTGAGAGACACACATAGTGTTTGTTGTAATTTGCTGCCTTCTGAGAGTGGAGACCTGGCTTTGAGTTTATATGCATGAGCATAGTAGAAGACACAGCCAGCATCCATAAAGCCTGCTCAGCTCAAAATACTGGTCTACAAAGGAGAAAAAATGAATTTGAGGCATCTTCTACAAAGGAAATAAAATCATGAGTTAGTGGCTGAAAGCAGGGTGGGTACATCAGCAGCAGTTACCGCTGAAGTAGATGTGCTGACAGTAGTGGCTCCTAATGGCAAACAAGGTAGGTATATTAGCAGTGGCAAGCCTTTGATCTGCACAATACCATACATTATGGTCAAGTTTCCCTCACAAATTACTGATTTCATAGATTTTTCAAGCCATGATTTGACCGTCAGAATAACATAGGCCATAGAATTTCACCTACTTACCCCTCTGTTGAACTCAGTAACTTGTTTGCCTAAAGCAGATCTTTCTCAAAGTCATCCTGTCTAGATTTGAGGACATCAAGAGATGGAGAATCCATCGCTTCCCTTGAGTTGTTCCAACGGCTAATCATCCTTAACGTAAAAATGTGTGATTTATTTCTAATTCAAATTTGTCTGGCTTTAACTTCCAGCTACTTTACTTGTTCTTGTTATGCCTGTTTCTGATAGATTAAAGAAGCCTTTAATATCCAGTATTTTCTTCCTGTGAAGATACTTCTGCACAGTGATCAAGTTACCTCTTGATAATTTTGATAAGATAAACAGATAGAGCTTTTTAAATTTATCACTGTAAGGCATTTTCTCCACCCCTCAATTATTTTGTGGCCCTTTTCTGTATTCTCTCCAATTTTTCAACATCCTCCTAAAAATGTGAACACCAGAAATACACACAGTATTCCAGAATCCGCCTCACAATGCAGGATACAGATGTAAAATCACCTCTCTACTCTAACTTACTGTTCCCCTGTTTACACATTCAAGCACTTTTTGCCACAGAATAACACGGGCAGCTCACATGGAGTTATTGGTCTTCTGTGATCTTGAAATCCTTTCCAGGGTCCTGCTTTCCATGACATAGTGCCCCATTCTGTAAGTATGGCCTATATTATTTGTCCCTAGATGTATAACCATTCATTTGGCTCTATCAAAGCACAGCTTATAAAATTCTATTGCCTGTGTTATGCATAAGGTCAGACTGGATGATCACAGTGATCTCTTCTGGCCTTGGAATTAATGAATGATCCCTCTCGTGCTATATGACGGCCTTGTCTTCATTATTATTTACCAATCCGCTTCCCGATCATTGATAAAAATATTGGACAGCCCTAGGTTTAGATTAGCGATTCTAAAATGCGGCCACCAGGGGATTTTTCTGCGGCCACAACAGCCTCCTGGGCAGAAATGGCGTGGGGAGGGTAAAGCAGCGGCCCCTCCTGCAGCATCCAGCTGTTGCTCATGGCTGCCTCCTGCAGCATCCAGCTGTTGCTCATGGCTGCCTTGGTGTTTGCTGGCACTGCCAGCAGGGGATCAAGCACCCTACACCACGCAGCCTCCTGGGGGCTCCAAGCAGCACCTCTGCAGACACATGGGGCCAGTGTGTGCGCTCAGCGGACTTCAGGCTTCAGCCCCCGGACTCCAGCCCAGGCAGCGAAGCTCAAGCTTGAAAAAATTTTCAGAGTGGCCAGGGTTGGTAGTCACATTGACTCTAGAAACAATCCCTGCAGAACCCCACTAGACAGTCTCCTGGAAAACTACCACCTCTGTCCTACATCCAACTCCAGTTTTCTGTCGCCTTAACTAAGGTAGCTTCCATCCAAAAGCCAGAAGTTTGATTCAAAATCTAAATGTTAGCATTCCCTTTGAGTTCCTTGTTTGGAGTTCAACTCTCCAGCACTGTACAGTTCTAGAACTCATCTTTACCTTGATCCTTCCTCTGGTGAAATCTGGATTCATACCAGAATTATGTCAACTCCCCGTAGATCCATCCAAAAGTTCTACTTTTTACAGTTCAGGTGCAGGAGAGTGTCAGACAGCCAGCACACACTCTAAAACAGAGGTCCCCTAAATGGGGCATGCCAGCCCCCATGCGGGACAGTGAGGGAGCACCACCCAGCTCCACTTCTATCCCCAACTGATGGCCCCACACCCAGGGCTCCGCTCCCACCCCTGTGCCCCTGTCTGAGGCTCTGATCTGGGCACCTTAGAGACTAACAAATTTATTTGAGCATAACCTTTCGTGAGCTACTTCATCAGATGCATGCAGTGGAAAATACAGTGGGGAGATTTTATATATACAGAGAACATGAAACAATGGGTGTTACCATACACACTGTAACAAGAGTGATCAGGTAAGGTGAGCTATTACCAGCAGGAGAGAAAAAAAACCTTTTGTAGTGATAATCAAGGTGGGCCATTTCCAGCAGTTGACAAGAATGTGTGAGGAACAATAGGGAGGGAAAATAAACATGGGGAAATAGTTTTACTTTGTGTAATGACACATCCACTCCCAGTATTTATTCAAGCCTAATGTAATGGTATCCAGTTTGCAAATTAATTCCAATTCAGCAGTCTCTCGTTGGAATCTGTTTTTGAAGTTTTTTTGTTGAAGAATTGCAACTTTTAGGTCTGTAATCGAGTGACCAGAGAGATTGAAGTGTTCTCCGTCTGGTTTTTGAATGTTATAATTGCTGACGTCTGATTTGTGTCCATTTATTCTTTTACATAGAGACTGTCTGGTTTGGCCAATGTACATGACAGAGGGGCATTGCTGGCACATGATGAAATAGATCACATTGGTAGATATGCAGGTGAAGGAGCCTCTGATAGTGTGGCTGATGTGATTAGGCCCGATGATGGTGTCCCCTGAATAGATATGTGGACACAGTTGGCAACGGGCTTTGTCCCTACTGTTCCTCACGCGTTCTTGTCAACTGCTGGAAATGGCCCACCTTGATTCTTTTTGCGGATACAGACTAACACGGCTCCTACTCTGAAACCTCTCGTGTCTCAGTCATTCTAGCCCCCAACTCTGACTCCAATTTCACTCTGAATCTTGCCCTCTAGGTTTTCCAGAGCTCTGCCTGTCTCAGCTTCTTGGCCTCGACTGTTTCCCAGCAACTATCCAGGTTTGGTTGCTTGATTTTTGGTTGCTTGATTGTTTGTTTTTTTGTTTTTTTGGGGGGGAGGGGGGGCAGGCAGAGGAGAGAGAGGGAGGGAACTGTTGCTGTCCACTCCACCTGGAAGCTGGAACCACAACCCTGCTCGTATACAGAATATACAACAGTTTAGTACTGGAAGCAAGAAGATACTATAAGCATCTGAAAACACAATGGACATGCAGGGGGGTGTAAAACGTAATTATTCAAGCAGGAATTTTACCAGGACATCAGAGTTAACCATTCCAATTCTTGCAAAAACATGAGGGATCCTTAGTGATTACAAATAGTAAAGGCTTTGGTTTTAAATTTCATCCCCCAAGACTTCCCTCAGCTCTGCTCCAACTCCATGTGGAGATATTGCTCAGAACTAGCTCAAGGAAAGACTGTCATCACCAAAATCATATTCTCGGTGCATAAGGGTTTTCTTGGAGGTCTCCCACCCAAGTATGTATCCGGACTCATCCTGTTACAGCTCTCTAGCAGGCAGCTCTAAGCAATACTGCTGCTGGCTTTACTTATAGCCTATCTAGCAGGTGTGTTTCCAGTGGGGTCCTGCACGGGTAGTTCTTCACCCTATGCTATAACATTTTTATCGATGATCTGGAAGAAAACAAAATAATCACAGACAAAATTTGCTGATGACAGAAAAATTGGGGGAAATGGTGAATAATAGAGACAGATCATTGTTACAGACCCATCTGCATCATTTGGTAAACTGGGCACAAGCAAACAATGTACATTTTAATATGACCAAATGTAAATGTATACAACTAGGAAGAAAGATTGTAGGGAATTCTATCCCAGGAAGCAGTGACTCTATGATTTGGAGGTCATTGTGGATAATTAGCTGAACATGATCTCACAGTGTGGTGATGTGGTCAAAAGAGCTAATGCAACCCTTGGATACATAAACAGGGAAAACTGGAGGAGGGAGGTTATTTTGCTTCTATATTTAGCACCAGTGTGACCACTGCTGGAATACAGTGTCCAATTGTGGTGTACATTATTCAAGGAGCATGGTGATAAACTGGAGAGGGGTCACAGAATAGCCACGAGAATGATCAGTGATCAATCAGAAGGGCCTGCAGTAGCTACAAAAGGGGAGTGTGTTAAGAGTGCAAACTAGGGCTGTCAATTAATCGCAGTTAATTCATGCGATTAACTCAAAAGAATTAATCGTAATTTTAAAAATTAATATTGATTAATCGCACTGTTAAACAATAGAACAACGATTTAAATTTATTAAATATTTTGGATGTTTTCTACATTTTCAAATATATTGATTTCAATTACAACACAGAATACAAAGTGTACAATGCTCACTTTATATTTATTTTTATTACAAATATTTGCACTGTAACAAACAAAAGAAATAGTATTTTTCAATTCACCTAATACAAGCACGGTAGTGCAATCTCTTTATCAATAAAGTTGATCTTACAAAAGTGGAATTATGTACAAAAAATGACTGCATTCAAAAATAAAACAATGTAAAACTTTAGAGCCTACAAGTCCACTCAATCTTACTTCAGCCCATCGCTCAGACAAACAAGTTTGGTTACAATGTGCAGGAGATAAAGCTGCCTGCTTCTTGTTTACAATGTCACCTGAAAGTGAGAACAGGTGTTCGCATGGCAGTTTTGTAGCCTGCGTTGCAAGGTATTTACATGTCAGATATGCTGAACATTCATATGCCCCTTCATGCTTCGGCCACCATTCCAGAGGACATGGTTCCATGCTGATGATGCTCGTTAAAAAAATGTGTTAATTACATTTGTGACTGAAGTCCCTGGGGGAGAACTGTATGTCTCCTGTTCTGTTTTACCTGCATTCTGCCATATATTTCATGTCATAGCAGTCTTGGATGATGACCCAGCACATGTTCATTTTAAGAATGCTTTCACAGCAGATTTGACAAAACGCAAAAAAGGTACCAATGTGAGTTTTCTAAAAAAAGCTACAGCACTTGACCCAAGGTTTAAGAATCTGAAGTGCCATCCAAAATCTGAGAGGGATGAGGTGTAGAGCATGATTTCAGAAGACTTAAAAAAGCAACACTCCGATGCAGAAACTACAGAACCCAAATCACCAAAAAAGAAAATCAACCTTCTGCTGGTGGCATCTGATTCAGATGATGAAAATGGACATGCATTGGTCCACTCTGCTTTGGATCGTTATCAAGGAGAACCCATCATCAGCATGGACGCATGTGTACTTTGGAATGGTGGTTGAAGCATGAAGGGACATAGGAATCTTTAGTGCATCTGGCATGTAAATATCTTGCAGCGCCAGCTACCACAGTGCCATGTGAACCCCCTGTTCTCACTTTCAGGTGACATTGTAAACAAGGGGGCAGCAGCATTATCTCCTGCAAATTGTAACCAAACTTGTTTGTCTGAGTGATTGGCTGAAGTAGGACTGAGTGGACTTCCAAGCTCTAAAATTCTACATTCTTTTATTTTTGAATGCAGGTTTTTTTGTACATAATTCTACATTTTTAAGCTCAACTTTCATGATAAAGAGGTTGCACTATAGTACTCGTATTAGGTGAATTGAAAAATACTATTTCTTTTGTTTTTCTACAGTGCAAATACTTGTAATCAAAAATAAATATAAAGTGAGCACTGTACACTTTGTATTCTGTGTTGTAATTGCAATCAATATATTTTTAAACGTAGAAAACATCCAAAACTGTTTAAATAAATGGTATTCTATTATTGTTTACTTGCGCGATTAATCGCGATTAATTTTTTTTAATCACTTGACAGCCCTAGTGCAAACACAATGCACACATTAAGCCATGTAACCCAGAATCAGTCATGAATGTAATAAATCAAGCTGTTAAAGGACATAAGGTAGTAACTCATTTGAGTAAACCAATGCTAGGCCTCACTAATAAACAGGAGGCATTGCAAATTCTCAGTGTATAAGAAAAATCTGACCAAGTTGAAGATTCATGGATTTTAAAACCAGCTTTTAGTCGTCTTGACCTACTTCACAACTGAGACCACATAAGTTCATAATTCCTACATCTGCTCAATAACTTGTGGTTCAACTAGAGTGTATATCTTTTAAAAGAGACATCTGATATCAATTTAGAGACTCCAAAAATTTACTACATCTTTGATCAATCAAATGTGACTGGAACGTCCAAATCACTTGTTAGAACTTATATAACAAGGACAAAGTGGCTAAAAGAGATAAGAGTGACACTCTATATCGTAGGACCATTAGCTACAACAGAGTTATTGACAATTCAGCAACACAAGTTCAACAATTTCCATCCCACCACCAACCTCAGCCTGGTCCAGTCCACACAAGAGATCCACTTCCTGGACACTACAGTGCTAATAAACAATGGCCACATAAACACCACCCTATACCGGAAACCTACTGACCGCTATTCCTACCTGCATGCCTCCAGCTTTCACCCTGACCACACCACACGATCCATCGTCTACAGCCAAGCTCTGCGATACAACCGCATTTGCTCCAACCCCTCAGACAGAGACAAACACCTACAAGATCTCTGTCAAGCTTTCTTACAACTACAATACCCACCTGCACAAGTAAAGAAACAGATTGATAGAGCCAGAAGAGTTCCCAGAAGTTACCTACTACAGGACAGGCCTAACAAAGAAAATAACAGAACGCCACTAGCCGTCACCTTCAGCCCCCAACTAAAACGTCTCCAGCGCATTATTAAGGATCTACAACCGATCCTAAAGGATGACCCAACACTCTCACAAGTCTTGGGAGACAGGCCAGTCCTTGCCTACAGACAGCCCCGCAACCTGAAGCAAATACTCACCAACAACCACATACCACACAACAGAACCACTAACCCAGGAACTTATCCTTGCAACAAAGCCCGTTGCCAACTGTGCCCACATATCTATTCAGGGGACACCATCACAGGGCCTAATAACATCAGCCACACTATCAGAGGCTCGTTCACCTGCACATCCACCAATGTGATATATGCCATCATGTGCCAGCAATGCCCCTCTGCCATGTACATTGGTCAAACTGGACAGTCTCTACGTAAAAGAATAAATGGACACAAATCAGATGTCAAGAATTATAACATTCATAAACCAGTCGGAGAACACTTCAATCTCTCTGGTCACGCAATCACAGACATGAAGGTCGCTATCTTAAAACAAAAAAACTTCAAATCCAGACTCCAGCGAGAAACTGCTGAATTGGAATTCATTTGCAAATTGGATACTATTAATTTAGGCTTAAATAGAGACTGGGAGTGGCTAAGTCATTATGCAAGGTAGCCTGTTTCCTCTTGTTTTTTCCTACCCCCCCCCCCCCCCCCCAGATGTTCTGGTTTAACTTGGATTTAAACTTGGAGAGTGGTCAGTTTAGATGAGCTATTACCAGCAGGAGAGTGAGTTTGTGTGTGTATGGGGGTGGGGGGGATGTGAGAAAACCTGGATTTATGCAGGAAATAGCCCGACTTGATTATGTAAAGAGTTGTCACTTTGGATGGGCTAGCACCAGCAGGAGAGTGAATTTGTGTGGGGGGGTGGAGGGTGAGAAAACCTGGATTTGTGCTGGAAATGGCCCACCTGATGATCACTTTAGATAAGCTATTACCAGCAGGACAGTGGGGTGGGAGGAGGTATTGTTTCATGATCTCTGTGTGTATATAAAGTCTGCTGCAGTTTCCACGGTATACATCTGATGAAGTGAGCTGTAGCTCACGAAAGCTCATGCTCAAATAAATTGGTTAGTCTCTAAGGTGCTACAAGTACTCCTTTTCTTTTTGCGAATACAGACTAACACGGCTGTTACTCTGAAACAAGTTCTTGAATATTTTGGGATCAGTGTTCTATCTGCTAAAGCACAAGATGGGGTATTAGTGGGGTTTGCTGCAGACAACCAAATCAGACTACAGATCAGGACGAACTACTGTGACACTTCCCAGGAGGACCCAGAGTTAAGGCACCTTGCAACCACCTGCCCTTATTGTGAGGAATTCTTGTCTATACGGTCTGTGGATCAACTCCCTAACTCCACAGCCCCTGGCAACACAAGCATTGCCTCCCCAGCCCACGCTCTCTCTGTACACATTAACTTCAGGGGCACACTCACCCCAACTCCACTGGGCATCTTTCTGGAGGGCCCAGGCCCTGTTCCTCTGACCGCTCACAGAGCTCTCAGATTCACTACTCTCAAAAGAGAAGTACACACCAGAATATTAATTTATGTCAGGATCACCACTCCACTAAACATCCACACCACTTAGAAATATTTAGAGTGAAAACAAGAATAAAAGTTTATTATCAAAGAATAGAGATTCAAATGACAGTAAGAAAGAATATTGGTAACAAATGGTTACATGCAAAACAAAATCATAACACGCTTCTTAGAGCCTAAAAAACGTTAGCCACAAGACATTTTCCAACTCCCATTGGGCAGCTTACCCCAAGGCCTTTTCCTACTGTTTTCAGCCACATTGGCTGAAATACTCCTAAGATCAAGCTCACAGACTGAAGGATACCTTAGGGTTCCCCTGAAACCTAGATATACCAGATCAGACCTTTTGATCTTCACCGAAAACAGGGTTCCAACTTTCACCCCTGGTTACCTCTTCCTGTTAATTTTCTTCTGAAATCTCTGCAAGCTCTTCATTAGCATTTGACTCAGTATGCTAACAGACTTCTATTATGAGTATGATGGGATGCCCACCCCATAGGAGGCCTGAAGGAGTAAATCATGCCAGTTAACCTATAGGCTGCACCTGGAGGAAACTGCTGAGGAAGTCCAGCTGGGAGAAGAGCTGAGTGGGTTTTATAAAGACAGGAAACTGGCTGTAGACAGGGGACTGCAGTGAGGAAGCCTGCAGTCACATTCCCTGACATAAGGGGGAAGAGCAGGAATCTGTAATAATAGTGTAGGAAGGAGTCCAGGGAAGGACCAGTAAGGCCTTAGAGAGTAAAGCCCAGAGATGCTGAGTTGAAGGGGTCTGGATTGGAACCCAATGTAGAAGGCAGGCACGGGTTCCCCTACAAGCCATTGTGGGAGTGGCACGCTAGAGACTACTGGAAGCAGACTTTGATAATACCCCAGAAGGGGGGAGAACTTTAATGTGACTTGGCTGGAGGGCTAAACCATGAAGAGGAAAGCACTGCAGCTCCAGGACCATGAGAGGCTACAGAGTGAGTGAGTGAGTGAGATGATGGGCTGAGCAACCACAGGAAGGGGCATCAGACCAGATGGCAAGCTGAGGAGCTCAGAGGAACCACAAGGAGGCTGTCTGACCACCAAGCGGTGTTATAATGAGACACACAGTACACGATTCACCAGAGAGATAAATATCTCCCATCTCCTATCTGGAGAAATGTGTCACAAGACAAGCTACCTTTGCCTGTCCTGCCTTTAACTACAAAGCCTGGAGGAATGGAGGTTATTTACTGTAACTGGAGGTTCTTCTCCCTATCTGTATTCCACATGTGGGTACGCATACCCGCCATGAGCCTTAGTACAGAAATACGTCAAAGCCGTGTCTGTTGACCCACATGTGCACAGTAGATGCCATTGTGCTTCTGACCAAGGGCAAAAAAGACAATGTGGGTCGACCTCTCTCCAATTCCTGTTCTTACTGCAATCCAACCAGATCTGAAGCAGAAGAGATGGAGGGTGGGTAGTGGAATACAGATAGGGACCATATATCTCGAAGAACCTCCAGTTACAGTAAGTAACCTCGATTTCTTCTTCAAGTGATGGTCTCTATGTGTATTCCACATGCATGTGGCAGGCAAACAATATTCAGACTGGAGGAGGGTGTGAGGAAGGTGGCAGTAGAGATGCTTGTAGTACTGCCATCCCTATGGCTATGTCTGCAGTTGCTGCTTGGAATACAGCATAGTGTGTCGTGAACATGGAGGACAGAACTCCAAGTTGCTGCCCTGCAAATGTCCTGCAACAGAACATCTGATAGTGATGCCATGGAGGCAGCTTGTGCGCATGTGGAGTAAGCTGTAAGAGCTGCCAGAGGGGAATTTTGCTATTTTGTAGCATCCTAAGATGCATCCCGAAACCTGCTTAGAAATCCTCTGGGAGGATATGGCTTGCCCACACAATCTTTCTACTATGGCAATAAAGATTCTTGGAGATCTTCTAATGGGTTTAGTTCTTTGCAGACAGAACACCAGGGCAGGCCTGACGTTCAGGGAGTAAAGTCTATTGTCTTCAGAAGAAGCATAGGGTTTCTGGAAAAATACAGGCAAGTGTATTGTCTGATTGATGTGGGACTCAGAAAATCTTAATAGAAAATTTAGGGTGTAGCCTAAGGAAAATCATCTCTTTGTGAAACACGATATAGGTAGAGCCTGCCATAATGTCTCTTAGCTCACTGACCCTGCCCGAAGTGATGGCACTAAGATTGTCACCTTCATGGCTAGGTGGGTCATGGCACAAGTTGCCATAGGTTCAAAGGGTAGACCTGTGAGTGTCGACAGGACATGGTTACAGTCCTATTGAGGAATAGGTTTAATGATTGGCGGGAAAGTCCTGAACAAAACCTTCATAAACTGTACAGTTACTGGGTGAGTAAAGACAGAATGTCCTTCTGTGAGAGGGAGAAAGGTACTAATCGCTGCTAGGTGTACCTGCAGCAAACAAAGGGCTAGACCCGCAGTCTTTAAGGAGAGGAGATAGTCTAGGAAAACTGGAATGCTTGTGGTATCTAGTGAATTTTGGTGGAGTCGTGCCCAGACAGAAAAGCACCTCCATTTAGCTAGGTAGCAGAATCTAGTAGAATCCTTTCTACTTTGGTTAAGGATTTCCTGAATGGGTCGGAGCATGAGCATATTTCCGATGCCCACCCAAACACCAGGCCGTTAGGTGACATGAGCCCGGGCTGGGGTACTTGATTTTTCCCATTTCCTGGGAGATCAAGAAAGAGGTGGATCCTGATAGGTTGGTATACAGACATCATTAGAAGTTCCGTGAACCAGAACTGTCTGAGTCAGTAGGGTGTTAGAAGGATGTTGGTGGCTCTGTCACAACTTTCCTATGACTTGCAGTAGTAGTGGGACAGAAGGAAAGGCTTATCTGAGGCCATCCATCCAGGAAAGCGTCACCCCTGGAACAATACAGGTGAAGTTTTCTATTCAGCTGGGACAAAGAGGTCACATAATGGAGTACTCCACTGCATAAATATCTTGGTTAGGACTGTGTCATAGATCTCCCATTCATAGTCTGAAGAGAAACTTCTGCTTAGTTTGTCTGCCAGCAAGTTTGTGAAACCTGGGAGGTATGTGGCCTGTATTGTGATGTAATTTCTGATACACTAGTATCTGAACTCTGATGCCTGGAAGCAGTCAGACAAGAAATCTCACTCCTCATTTGTGTATATTCACCACCATGGTGACATTGTCTGACATAGAGCGAGCATATAAAGGGAAGGAAGGCCTTGCATGCAAGGCGGACTGTCCTCGGTTCCAGTAAATTTATATGCAGCCTGGCCTCTCGTGGAGTACAGGTAACCTGTGCAGTGTGGTAGTCCAGGTGAGTGCTCCCAGTTACCCACCTGTGGTCGACTCTTGAAATGTTTGTTGAAGAAATCCACCACTGTGTTCTGTAGTCCTGGTAGATAGACCACGGAGATCAGTATAAAGAGTGATATAAACCAGTTCCACAGTTTTATGGATTCGTTGCATAAGGACTAGGACCTTGCTCCTCCTTGCAGATTGATACAATGCACTGCCACTCTGTTGTCCAGCATTATTCATACTGGGTGGCCCTTGATGCATGGTAGGAATCATTGGCAAGATTTGGTAGCGAACTGCTCTGGGCTCCACTATGTTGATATGGAGGATTGCCTCCTGAAGGATCCATTTGTCAACGAGCTGTGAGATTCTGAAAGAGTACATCCCAACCTACTGAAGAGGCATCTAGGATAATAATCCTTGTGGAAGGAGGATGTAGGAATTCACATGTTTTGTGGGTCCTTCCAATTTAAGGACACGAGGACCTTCTGAAATACAAACACTTGCTTGGATAGACTATGTCTGTTGGGTGGTGTAGAGGGTTCTCAACCATTCTTGAAGATACTGAGAGTGAAGTCTTGCTAAGGTAAATGTGCAGGCTGCCACAAAGCCCAGGAGCTGTAGGCAAGCCCTTGCAATTGTTTGTGGGCTCTGCTGAATTGTTTAAACAAGGTTGGACATTGTGGTGAATCTCTCCTTGGATAAGTACATTGTGGCAGAAGAAGAGTCTGGACTGGCCCTGATGAAGTCTATATATTGGGTCAGTGTTAGGGTAGACTCTTCCACGTTGAGGCAGAGGCACAGAGAGTGAAAGAGACAGGGCCTTGTTGCTTGCTGTCTGTGTTTCAAGAAGCGACCCTTTAGGAGCCAACTGTCTAGGTAGGGAAAAGTGATTATGCCCATTTAGCAAAGCTGACAGATCTTTGGTAAAGACACTTGCAGTGGTAGAAAGCCTAAATGGTAAGATGGAATACTGGTAGTGATCACTGACTACTACAAATCATAGGAGTTAATTTGTGTGAGGGATGAATAGCAACATGAAAATAAACATCCTGAAGGTTGAGGGAAACAAACCAATCTCTTGGATCCAGAGAGGGAATTAATGTTTCCAGGGTTACCATTCTGAAGCGTTGAAAGTGGACAAAGATATTTTAAAATCTCGAGGTCCACAATTTTCTTCCGAACAAGGAGGTATTGATAACATCCTGATGAAGTCCAGTGGAACAGGTCTGATTGCCCCAGAGCAAGAAGGAAGTGTACCTCCTGCCTTAAGAGGTCTTTGTGAGAGGGATCCCTGAAGAGAGGATGGGAAAGGGGAGAGGGTGGCATGGAGCTGAACTGGATAGAGTAGCCTGTAGAAATCATTTCTAGGATCCATTGTCTGAAGTGACGAACTCCCAAGAAGGTAGGAAATGGGAGAGACGATCAGCATAAAGGTGTTGGTGGGAAACAGGTCGAAATGGGCATTTCAAGGATGACATCAACTGAAAGGTTGCTGTAGAAGAGAGCCCTTTCTTAGTAAATCTGGGCATTTTCCTTGGGGGTCTCAGCTGGTCTGGTGGATTGAGAGTGGACTGGGAGAGACCGTTGAGCCGTCTGCAATTTACTGTGTTTTCTTTTTGTCACTGATGTATAGATCTCCAAAGATCGTAGTATTGCACATTCTTTAAGGGAATGAAGGCAGGTGTTCAATAAAAGATAAGAATTTTCAATAGACTGTGAAGTCATATTTTGCCATGATAATTGGCTATTGTGAACTGCACGGAGGCCAAGGAGTAGCTCTTGCAGCCCGTAAGGTCTCATAGTTTTAACTCTTTATCGGATGGTGTTGAATGGAACTGATGTTACCTGTTCCATTGATGACAGTCTCCACAACCAGAGAGTTGGGAGTAGGGTGGGAAAAAATAATCTGAGCCTCTGGGAGCGATGTAGTACATTTTACATGTGGATGGGACAGTAGCTGGAGTTTGCCACACCGTGGTGCAGGGGTAAGCAAAGCATTGTTGATGGGCAAAGCAATCTTGCCCAGAGGAGGTGAATGAAGGATAGCCAACAAGGAATGGTGGGGCTCCTGAATCTCCTCCAACAGGACTTGTAAAATGTCTGCTACCCTTTTCATAAGGTCTGAAGAGGCCTTTAACTCACTGGGATAAGATGGTGCAGGAGGTATGATGACCTCATCTGGTGATAGGGAAGACTTGGGAAGATAGCATTTCATAGAATCATAAAAGATTAGGGTTGGAAGAGACCTCAGAACAAACTGTGCCAAATAAAAAAATTAAAAAATAAAAACTATGAAAAAAGGGTATTAAATAAAGCAAGGTGTAGCAAGCTGTGTGGCTCAACTAACAGACATTATGATGCTCCAACACAAGGCACAGGTGATTTAGAAGGAATTGGAGTGGCAGAGAGTCCCTATATACACTTTTAATTGGGGCATGCGGGTATCTAGGGCCCATGTGTTGACACTGCTGGCAAAAATCTCCAATCAAGAGTGCACATGAGCGCACATATGCTGATGTGGAGCACCCATAGGGCCACTACTCAAAAAAACAATACTTCAAAAGTTACTGAGGGTAAAATTGGGAGCCCCAATGCAAGCCCACCCAAACTGATAAGTTACAGAGAGTGAAATTTGCACATGCAGCAGGAATAGTAAGTCTGTTAAAAGCCAGAAGGTTTGCAGGCAGCCTGATGTCACAGGTTGTTCAAGTATCAGAGGGGTAGCCGTGTTATTCTGTATCCACAAAAACAATGAGGAGTCTGGTGGCACCTTAAAGACTAACAGATTTATTTGGGCATAAGCTTTCATGGGTAAAAAACCCACTTCTTCAGATGCATGGAGAGAAAATTACAGATACAGGCATAAATATTTTTTGGCACATGAAGAGAAGGGAATTACCTGACAAGTGGAGAACCAATGCTGACGGCCAATGCAGTCAGGGTGGATGTGGTCTACCCGCAATAATTGATGAGGTGGTGTCAATACCAAGAGAGGGAAAATTGCTTTTGTAGTGAGCCAGCCACTCCCAGTCCCTATTCAAATTGATCGTGCTAAGTTTGCAAACGAATTGTAGCTCTGCAGTTTCTCTTTGAAGTCTGTTTTTGAAGTTTTTTTTGTTGAAGAATGGCAACTTTAAAACTGTTACTGAATGTCCAGGGAGATTGAAGTGTTCTTCGACTGGATTTTGTATGTTACCATTCCAGATGTCTGATTTGTGTCCATTTATCCTTTTACGTGGAGACTGTCCAGTTGGGGCATAGCTGAGGGGCACTGCTGGCACATGATGGCATATATTACATTAGTAGATGTGCAGGTGAAAGAGCCTCTGATGGTGTGGCTGGTGTGGTTGGGGTCTTATGATGGTGCTGCTAGAGTAGATATGGGGACCGAGAAGGTAATGGGGTTTCTTACAGGGGTTGGTTCCTGGGTTAGTGTTTCTGTAGTGTGGTGTGTAGTTACTGGTGAGTATTTGCTTCAGGTTGGGGGGCTGTCTGTAAGTGAGGACTGGCCTTCCTCCCAAGGCCTGTGAGAATGGGGTATCGTTTTCCAGGATAGGTTGTAGATCGTTGATGCGCTGGAGAGGTTTTAGCTGGAGGCTGTACGTGATGGCCAGTGGTGTTCTGTTATTTTCCTTGTTTGGCCTGTTCAAGGTGACATAATATGTCCATTTAACCCCTATATTGAGTCATTTGGGAGCTTCATTTGGAAGATTTACCCTGAGACCAAAGCTTCTGGTTTAATAGTGCTCCAAAATCCATATGCTGACTCTAATTTTACTTTAAAAATACTGTCAAAGAAAATACCATTAATTAAATAGAGGGCAGGTGAACCACTCTAGGAAGCAGTCAGGGTAACATAGTCATGATTCATGCTCCTCAACTTTCCTGAACAACAAGATTGAGTGGGATCAGAGAAAAGCAGGTCATTTGGTCAAGGGTTCCCTCATACACAGCCCCCCTAAAATGAGCTGATCATATCATTTTTTGCATAACTCAACTGGAAGCAAGAAGGGAGTGCTGAGATGCAAAAAGGTTGAAAGCAGTAATGTGCACAGCATGCAAGTCATCTGAGTAGAGGATTTGAACTCATTGTCCCTGGTTCTAGGAATAGCACTTTTTCCCTTAAATCACTAAGGCCGTGTCTACACTACAGAGTTTTGTCAACAAAAATTATGCCATCTTAATTAAAATGCTATAATTAAACCACTGCTGCATGTCCACACAATGCCCCTTGTGTCGGCAGAGCGCATCCACACTAGGAGCTCTTGCTTCGACACAGGGATACCTACCCACAGTGCAGCTGGCCATAGGGTACTTTGGGGAGGGTTTGCAATGCCTCATGGGGCAGGTACAGCAACACATGATGCAGGTTTCTCAATCCCATCATTCTATGGGCATCCTACTAGACTGCCAGCCATTTTTCATCTGAAGCATATGTAGGGGGAAGGGGATGAGTGTGTGACAGAGGGTATGGATGGGAGGGGAGACAGAGACATAATGTGCGTTGGGGCAGTGTGTGAGAGTGTGCGGGCGGGGGACTGTGTGTGTTGAGGGAGACTGTGTTGGCATGCTGTCTCTAAGTTCTGACAGCAGCCTGAGCAACACAGCAGACTCCCCTCCCCACCCCGCAGTAGCAACTAGCGTCAGCCTGCCTGCTGGTTCCATATTAATAGTTCTGTGATTCCCTCCGAGTTCTCCCACAGCTTCCTCAGCTACTGGAAGCCGCATCCTCAGCAGCTCTGTGAGCTCTCCAGGCTGTGGAATGTCAAAGCTTCCCAAAGCTTTGAACGGGATGGGGTGCATACTTACCTAGCTAGATAGATTCATAGATACTAAGGTCAGAAGGGACCATTATGATCATCTAGTCCGACCTCCTGCACAACGCAGGCCACAGAATTTCACCCACCCACTCCTGCGAAAAACCTCTCACCTATGTCTGAGCTATTGAAGTCCTCAAATCATGGTTTAAAGACTTCAAGGTGCAGAGAATCCTCCAGCAAGAGACCCGTGCCCCATGCTACAGAGGAAGGCGAAAAACCTCCAGGGTCTCTTCCAATCTGCCCTGGAGGAAAATTCCTTCCCGACCCCAAATATGGTGATCGGCTAAACCCTGAGCATATGGGCAAGATTCACCAGCCAGATACTACAGAAAATTCTTTCCTGGGTAACTCAGATCCCACCCCATCTAATATCCCACCATAGGCCATTGCAGGACTAGATGCAGGACAGCCGAGTTCATCAGTCCCCACCTCCCACCCTGGCTCTGCACAGCACAGCAGTTCCCCCCACCTGCAGCAGCAGCCTGTCTGCCACTGTGTTCCTAGTGCAGGGGGGGTGGGGGGCTGGGGGGGGGATGTAAGCAGGGGCAGGAGGACTTTAATGATTTGCTCTTAGCAGAGCGGCATGCTCAGCTCTCAGAACTTCCGGAAGCTTTGAAAGGGGAGGAGTGCATTCCTGCAGGGCAACTGAGTTCAAAACAATAAGCAGAGCGGTCACAGTGGGCATTGTGGGATACTGGGGGAGGCCAATTACATCAACATAACGAATGGCAGTGTCTTTGTCACTTTAACTTTGGCGCAAAAAGCTTTATACCTCTCAGGCTATGTCTACACTTGCAAATGAATGACAAAATTTGTCTTTCAGAGGTGTTAACCCCCTCCTCCCGAAAGAAAAAAGTTTTGCCGCAACAAGCACCAGTGTGAACAGCATGTTGTCGGCAGGAGAGCTGCCGACAACACAAACATTGAGCGTTGAAGTTTCTTTTTCGCAGGGGAGCCAACAAATAGCGGCTGCACTGCAAGACTTTTAGCGGCACGGCTGTAGTGACACAGCCGTGTCGCTAAAAGCTGTGCAGTGTAGACATTGCCTCATCAAGGTGGTTTTGTTTTGCAGCCAAAAGTAGCTTTGCAGTGTGTACACCTCCACTGCTTTGTCGGCAAAAATGCCTTTTGCCGACAAAACTATGTAGGGTAGACGAGGTCTAAGCCCTGGTCTACACTAGGACTTTAGGTCGAATTTAGCAGCGTTAAATCGATATAAACCTGCACCCGTCCACACAATGAAGCCCTTTATTTTGACTTAAAGGGCTCTTAAAATCGATTTCCTTACTCCACCCCTGACAAGTGGATTAGCGCTTAAATCGACGTTGCCGGCTCGAATTTGGGGTACTGTGGACACAATTCGATGGTATTGGCCTCCGGGAGCTATCCCAGAGTGCTCCATTATGACCGCTCTGGACAGCACTCTCAACTCAGATGCACTGGCCACGTAGACAGGAAAAGAACCGCGAACTTTTGAATCTCATTTCCTGTTTGGCCAGCGTGGCAAGCTGCAGGTGACCATGCAGAGCTCATCAGCACAGGTGACCATGATGGAGTCCCAGAATCGCAAAAGAGCTCCAGCATGGACCGAACGGGAGGTACGGGATCTGATCGCTGTTTGGGGAGAGGAATCCGTGCTATCAGAACTCCGTTCCAGTTTTCGAAATGCCAAAACCTTTGTGAAAATCTCCCAGGGCATGAAGGACAGAGGCCATAACAGGGACCCGAAGCAGTGCCGCGTGAAACTGAAGGAGCTGAGGCAAGCCTACCAGAAAACCAGAGAGGCGAACAGCCGCTCTCGGTCAGAGCCCCAAACATGCCGCTTCTATGATGAGCTGCATGCCATTTTAGGGGGTTCAGCCACCACTACCCCAGCCGTGTTGTTTGACTCCTTCAATGGAGATGGAGGCAATACAGAAGCAGGTTTTGGGGACAAAGAAGATGATGAGGAGGAGGAGGTTGTAGATAGCTCACAGCAAGCAAGCGGAGAAACCGGTTTTCCCGACAGCCAGGAACTGTTTCTCACCCTAGACCTGGAGCCAGTACCCCCCGAACCCACCCAAGGCTGCCTCCTGGACCCAGCAGGCGGAGAAGGGACCTCTGGTGAGTGTACCTTTTAAAATACTATACATGGTTTAAAAGCAAGCATGTGAAAGGATTACTTTGCCCTGGCATTTGCGGTTCTCCTAGATGTAGTCCTAAGGCCTTTGCAAAAGGTTTCTGGGGAGGGCAGCCTTATTGCATCCTTCATGGTAGGACACTTTACCACTCCAGGCCAGTAACACGTACTCGGGAATCATTGTAGAACAAAGCATTGCAGTGTATGTTTGATGGCATTCAAACAACATCCGTTCTTTATCTCTCTGTGTTATCCTCAGGAGAGTGAGATATAATTCATGGTCACCTGGTTGAAATAGAGTGCTTTTCTTCAGGGGACACTCAGAGGAGCCCATTCCTGCTGGGCTATTTGCCTGTGGCTAAACAGAAATGTTCCCCGCTGTTAGCCACAGGGAGGGGGGAAGGTTGAGGGGGTAGTCACGTGGTGGGAGGAGGCAAAATGCGACCTTGTAACGAAAGCACATGTGCTACGTATGTAATGTTAACAGCAAGGTTTACCCTGAAAGAGTGTAGCCACTGTTTTATAAAATGTGTCTTTTTAAATACCGCTGTCCCTTTTTTTTTCTCCACCAGCTGCATGTGTTTCAATGATCACAGGATCTTCTCCTTCCCAGAGGCTAGTGAAGCTTAGAAAGAAAAAAAAACGCACTCGCGATGAAATGTTCTCCGAGCTCATGCTGTCCTCCCACACTGACAGCGCACAGACGAATGCGTGGAAGCAAATAATGTCAGAGTGCAGGAAAGCACAAAATGACCGGGAGGAGAGGTGGCGGGCTGAAGAGAGTAAGTGGCGGGCTGAAGACAGGGCTGAAGCTCAAATGTGGCGGCAGCGTGATGAGAGGAGGCAGGATTCAATGCTGAGGCTGCTGCAGGACCAAACCAATATGCTCCAGTGTATGGTTGAGCTGCAGCAAAGGCAGCTCGAGCACAGACTGCCACTGCAGCCCCTCTGTAACCAACCGCCCTCCTCCCCAAGTTCCATAGCCTCCACACCCAGACGCCCAAGAAAGCGGTGGGGGGGCCTCCGGCCAACCAGCCACTCCACCACAGAGGATTGCCCAAAAAAAAGAAGGCTGTCATTCAATAAATTTTAAAGTTGTAAACTTTTAAAGTGCTGTGCTTAAAGTGCTGTGTGGCATTTTCCTTCCCTCCTCCACCACCCCTCCTGGGCTACCTTGGTAGTCATCCCCCTATTTGTGTGATGAATGAATAAAGAATGCATGAATGTGAAGCAACAATGACTTTATTGCCTCTGCAAGCGGTGATTGAAGGGAGGAGGGGCGGGTGGTTAGCTTACAGGGAAGTAGAGTGAACCAAGGGGCGGGGGGTTTCATCAAGGAGAAACAAACAGAACTTTCACACCGTAGCCTGGCCAGTCATGAAACTGGTTTTCAAAGCTTCTCTGATGCGTACCGCGCCCTCCTGTGCTCTTCTAACCGCCCTGGTGTCTGGCTGCGCGTAACCAGCAGACAGGCGATTTGCCTCAACCTCCCACCCCGCCATAAACGTCTCCCCCTTACTCTCACAGATATTGTGGAGCACACAGCAAGCATTAATAACAGTGGGAATATTGGTTTCGCTGAGGTCTAAGCGAGTCAGTAAACTGCGCCAGCGCGCCTTTAAACGTCCAAATGCACATTCTACCACCATTCTGCACTTGCTCAGCCTGTAGTTGAACAGCTCCTGACTACTGTCCAGGCTGCCTGTGTACGGCTTCATGAGCCATGGCATTAAGGGGTAGGCTGGGTCCCCAAGGATACATATAGGCATTTCAACATCCCCAACAGTTATTTTCTGGTCTGGGAATAAAGTCCCTTCCTGCAGCTTTTGAAACAGACCAGAGTTCCTGAAGATGCGAGCATCATGCACCTTTCCCGGCCATCCCACGTTGATGTTGGTGAAACGTCCCTTGTGATCCACCAGAGCTTGCAGCACTATCGAAAAGTACCCCTTGCGGTTTATGTACACGCCGGCTTGGTGCTCCGGTGCCAAGATAGGGATATGGGTTCCGTCTATAGCCCCACCACAGTTAGGGAATCCCATTGCAGCAAAGCCATCCACTATGACCTGCACATTTCCCAGGGTCACTACCCTTGATATCAGCAGATCTTTGATTGCGTGGGCTACTTGCATCACAGCAGCCCCCACAGTAGATTTGCCCACTCCAAATTGATTCCCAGCTGACCGGTAGCTGTCTGGCGTTGCAAGCTTCCACAGGGCTATCGCCACTCGCTTCTCAACTGTGAGGGCTGCTCTCATCTTGGTATTCATGCGCCTCAGGGCAGGGGAAAGCAAGTCACAAAGTTCCATGAAAGTGCCCTTACGCATGCGAAAGTTTCGCAGCCACTGGGAATCGTCCCAGACCTGCAACACTATGCGGTCCCACCAGTCTGTGCTTGTTTCCCGAGCCCAGAATCGGCGTTCCACAGCATGAACCTGCCCCATTAGCACCATGATGCATGCATTGGCAGGGCCCATGCTTTCAGAGAAATCTGTGTCCATGTCCTGATCACTCACGTGACCGCGCTGACGTCGCCTCCTCACCCGGTATCGCTTTGCCAGGTTCTGGTGCTGCATATACTGCTGGATAATGCGTGTGGTGTTTAATGTGCTCCTAATTGCCAAAGTGAGCTGAGCGGCCTCCATGCTTGCCTTGGTATGGCGTCCGCACAGAAAAAAGGCGCGGAACGATTGTCTGCCGTTGCTCTGACGGAGGGAGGGGTGACTGACGACACGGCTTACAGGGTTGGCTTCAGGGAGCTAAAATCAACAAAGGGGGTGCCTGTACATCAAGGAGTATTTCAGGCAGGACTTCACGGAGGGTTCCAATAAGAAATGGTGCACCTAAGTTATCGTTGTTATTGGAACAAGGAGGTTAGCCTGGCCTCTGATTGATACATGGCTAGATTTACCTCGCTGCACCTTCTCTGTGAGTGACTGCAGTGTGACCTAGAGGAATGAGTCCCCTAGACAGGGGAGGAGGCAAATGAGTACAAAACAAATCTGGTCTATTTCTTGTTTTGATCCACTCCATCTATCTTTTACATCTTTGGCTGGCAGCAGACGGTGCAGGACTGCATGCCATCCACATCTCATGGCTGCTCGGCAGAAGATGGTACAGTACGACTGCTAGCAGTCCGTATCGCCTGCCCGCTCACCATAAGACGGTTCAATAGGACTGACTGCAGGACTAAAGAGAATGACCTGGTCAAGTCACTCCAAATTTAGTCCCTGCGCCCATGTCTGCCCAGGCGCTCCCAGCCGACGTGGCCAGGAGCACCTCGGACATGACGATGACGGCTACCAGTCGTACTGTACCGTCTGCTGCCACAAGGCAAGGGGTTGCTGCTACTGTGTAGCAATGCCGTACCGCGTCTGCCAGCACCCAGGAGACATAGGGTGACGGTTACCTGAGCGGGCTCCATGCTTGCCGTGGTATGGCGTCTGCACAGGTAACTCAGGAAAAAAGGCACGAAATGATTGTCTGCCCTTGCTTTCACGGAGGGAGGGAGGGAACGGGGGCCTGACGATATGTACCCAGAACCACCCGCGACAATGTTTTAGCCCCATCAGGCATTGGGAACTCAACCCAGAATTCCAATGGGCAGCGGAGACTGCGGGAACTGTGGGATAGCTACCCACAGTGCAACGCTCCGGAAGTCGACTCTAGCCTCGGTACTGTGGAAGCACTCCGCCGAGTTAATGCACTTCATGCACTTAGAGCATTTTCTGTGGGGACACACACACTCGAATATATAAAACCGATTTCTAAAAAACCGACTTCTATAATTTCGATTTTATTCCGTAGTGTAGACATACCCTAAGTGATTGCTCAGTGTGCGTCATTCACACCAAAGTTTCTGAGGAGGAAATCAACGGCAAGTCTTAGGGCTTATATACATGAACATTTAATTCATGACAACCTGGGGTGACACTCCACCTCGTCCTAGCCTGCATAGACTCTGCTGATGTGCATTAACAATTCATTAATGTGCTTTGATCTAATTCTCTTTGAAAAGCATATTTAATGAAATGTTAATGTGCATCAGCAAAATCCACATGAAGAGTTAGTCTGCGGCAGGGTAATGCAGAATAGCTCCCTGCCCCAGCTTGCCATGGGCTAATTGTTTGCGTTGACAAGTCCCTACAGTCTAAGCACAGATAGTACTAACAAATTAGCTTTTGACGCACAGGTTGGTGGCCAGTACTGTTCTGGGGGAATATGGAATCTGGATTGTGCTGTGGATCCAGGATTACTTGAGAGGGACTAGAAAATGGCCTCAGAGAGGCCAATACAAGAGTGCCAGACAAGAGAAGTTAGTTTTCTGCTGGAACAGACTTGCTGAATATCTGCCGGGCAGCACCAAGCATGATGGACAGGGACTGTGCTGGGCACTGGGAACAGGTATCCTCAATGCGTTGTACAGGCGCACATGCCGAGACTGGGGATAGAAGCTGAGAAGAGGCACGCTCGATGCATATCATAGGCACATGCTACTAAGCTACAGCCAACACAGCAAATACAGCTGGGAGTGTAAGCAGAAAAATTCTGGGAATTCAAATCCATGGTACACAATCGATGGCACATTCTCTTAGTCCTTCCTCATGTTTACTTATTATGGTATTACCCTCACTGAACCACTCCGAGGGGCTATTATTGCCAGCTAGGTAGAGCAGAATCAAGATCATGTGGTAAAGGTAGCATATAGCTTAAGTTTGCATTTTCTGTTTTCAAAGGTTTAATATTGTGTTAATTTAGAAGTTTTTTGGACAGTTAATCAAAATTGATAAATATGCAGTCAGGTCACTGCAAAAAAATTGTTAATACAGTCAAGCTTGCCTACTGATTTCTCATGCCCTTCTAGAACATGATGGTGGATAAACTTAAACTATGAAATACAGAATTAAACTAATGTTTCACAGAGCTGCACAACCTTAATTCTGCTTCTGTGGAGAACAGGCACTCTGCATTTCAGAGTTCTGTGTGTTCAGCACAACTCCACTGCTTTGCTTTTAATCAGACAGTCACACTATCCCTCACTAAGCTAAATCTAGCAGTATTGATACAGGGAGCATTTGCTGGTGGTCTGCAGGTCTCTCACTGTCACCTCCAGAAGGTGACATCCATTAGGGATGTCAACAGGAAAAAGGAGTAAATATTTCTCCCCCGAGTCAAACCCCCCTTTCATATTCTCATTGTCCACCAAAACTCCACATTTGTACTGGCCACGCACACTCTCTGAGCTGCACTGTCAGGGTATTGGTATACATTACAATGTGCCACAAGGCTCAGCCAGGGTTAAACAACAGTGACTGCCCAGAGGAACAAAGAAAGTTGGTTGTGTTTAGGTTGCATTTACCTAGCTCCTATAAGTCAAGCCTAACTGAAACTTGGCTTTTTTTCTAGTCATGACAAAACCTAGGTGTTTCTCACACACACCCCTAATCCTCACTTTGCTCACTACTTGTCATGTGTGCAGTATGGATACAGTCCCATGATCTCCAACAGGGACCCAGTGAGCCATTGCTCAACAGGGGCAGAGTTAAGGTTGGGACAGTCTCCCATAAAGATAGAAGATGGTACCCCAGAAGCTGACTTGAGGGACAGAAGAATGGCCACTCAGCCCTGCTCCTGTCCTGCTGAAGCCCCTCCAAATCCCCCCAACCACCAGTGCAGCTCTGGGGATATTTCTAAGGGAGGGAGGGTGAAGGGGTTTCTAGAGAAGGGGCTCCAAGTTCCCTCTCACTCTTGCGGCAGCAACCCTCACCAGGAATGGGATGTCCCTGTGGGGCAGAAGGAAGGTCCCTCCTTAGAGTTTCTCTCCTCCCCTTTGATGACGATCACTTACTGGTCTAAGAGATCCTGATTTTCAAAATCCTCATTTTCAAAAACCCGGTTCTTCAGCTTAAAGTAGAACTGGGTTTTCAAAAATGATGCTTTGCAAGAATCCTTTAGGTGACTAAGGGCCATTGCCAAAGGGGCTACTTCTCCATCAGTCAGACAACTCAAGAGGGAGGAAAGTCCTAAAGGGAGGAAGAAAAGGTTACCGACCCTGTGAAGTAATCACAGTTCTTCGAGATGTGTCCCCCTACAGGTACTCCACTTCAGGCATGCATGCACCACAAGCCCTTGATCCAAGATTTTCTACTAACAGTGTCCATCAGCCCGCGCATGCACCCTATGCCTCCTCCTACTGCATACCAAGGCTATATAGGAATGCACAGGTGAACTGCTCTCAGTTCCTTCTCCAGACAAATGTCTCATAGAGGACTGTCTGAAGCAGAGGGAAAGGAGAACGGATAGTAGAGCACCCATGGGGGGCACATATTGAAGAGCTGCAATTACTAAGCAAGGAGAGTAACCCCTTTGAGTAGTGTCCCTATGGGTGTTCCATTTCAGAAGACTGCCGAGCAGTATCCCCAAAGGGAGGAGGGAGCTCTGGTAATGAGTCCAGAACTGAAGATAGTACTGCAGTACCAAATAGTCCTATATATCTCAGATACTGACATGTTCTTGAATAATGCTGTGGATGTTGCTTGTGTAGAATGTGCTATCACACTTTGGGGGGATGAACACCAGCTGCATCTTAACAAATGACAATACACCCAGAAAACCATCTCAAAAGTCTCTGAGCAGAGATTGTGGACTCCTTGGATCTGAGAAGGTGATGAACAGTCTAACGTACTTTTGAAATTTTCTGAGTCTATCTAAGCAGAAAGTCAACACCCTTCTAACATCCAACGTATGGAAATAGATCTCCTGTAGAGAACTTATGCATTTTTGGAAAATACACTGACAGATGAACTGATTAAGATGAAACTCCGATAAGACCGTAGCTAACAATTTAGGGTGTGGGAGTACAGAGACTTTGTTCTTGAAAAACACTGTAATGGGGGTTGGGGAGTCTGCCATCAAAGCCTCAATCTCCACAATGTTACAGGCCAATGGGATGGCTACTAAAAAGGCATTCTTCATAGATATATGGAACAGGCAGGAGGTTGCCATTGGTTGGAATGGAAGTCTCAAAGTATTTAAGCACCAGATTGAGATCAAAATGGGGTCTCTAATCTGGGCGTAGATTCCCCAAACCCTTAATGAACACAATGTGAGCAAACACGGAGAACCCTTCCACAGGGTAATGAAGAGCTGATAATTGAAGCCAAATGGACCTTAACCAAGCTGACAACCTCAATTTCTTGAGATCCACCAGGTAATCCAGGATGATTGAGAGCGACAAAGATTCAGGCAGAAGATGATGGTGACAATACCAAGTATCAGAGGGGTAGCCTTATGCACAAATAAATCTGTTAGTCTTTAAGGTAATACCAAGTGGAATCTCTTCCATTTCCCCAGATAAGTAATACAAGTTGATTCCTTTCTACTGTTCAGGAACATTTGCTGCACATCTACAGAGCAGGAGGATTCTAACCTCAATCATTGAGGAAACACAACCTCAGGTGGAGAACCCTTAGGTTGGGGTGAAGTACATGACTCTCATCCTGGGAGAGGAGATGAGGAGTGGTCAGAAGCTTGAACAGCAGCTGGACAAATAGGTGAAGCACGTTAAGGTTACCAAGCCAGGCCAGTACTATTCGGATAACTCTGGCCTTGTCCTGTCTGATTTTGTTCACCACCCTAAGTAATAGCCCTGCTGGGGGAAAACATGTAAAGCAGACTCTTCTTCCAAGATAGAAGAAAGGCATTCCCCAAAGAGAGGTGGCCCACACCCCTCTTAAGAAAAATAGAGGGCACGTCTTGTCCCTGAGGTGGCAAAGAGATCCACTTCCAGAAGTCCCCATCTTTGGAGGATCTGAGGGCATCTTCACTACCCGGGAGATTGACACTGCTGCAATTGATGCAGTGGGTGTCGACTTAGCGGATCTAGTGAAGACTCGCTAAATCGACAGCAGAGCACTCTCTGGTTGACTCCAGTACTCCAGCTCCCCGAGAAGAGTAAGGTAAGTTGACCGGAGATTGTCTCCCATCGACGCAGCGCAGTGAAGACACTGGAGTAAGTCGACCTAAGCTACTTTGACTCCAGCTACATTATTCATGTAGCTGGAGTAGCATAACTTAGGTTGACTTACCCCAGTAGTGAAACCAAGCCCTGAGAGTCTAGCTCCTGTTCATAGAACTATTAGGAGCGTCTGCTGAGAACACTGGCTGTGGTGTTCTGAATACCCGGGAGATACACAGCTGAAATTTGCACCTGATAAGCTATGTACCAATTCCATAGTTTCATGGCTTCGGCACACAGGGAGGAGGATCTTGCTCCTCCCCACTTGTTGATACAGAATATACAAGATATGTTATCTGTCATGACCCTGATTGATTTCCCCTGAAGAGGGGCAGGAAATGAAAGCAGAGGCTGCTGACTGCCCTGAATTCCAACAGACTGATGAAGACTGGTTTCTGGAGGAGTCCATCTGCCTTGAGCCATGAGGGCACTGAGGTGAGCTCCCCATTTAAATAGTGATGCATATGTTCTCTAAGTACTGAAGGAGTAGGATGACCCCAGATGGGAACACCTGCACAGATGTTGAGTTGATCTTTCCACCAGTCTAGGGAGTTCCTCACCTGGAGAGGAAACACCACATGCCTGTCCAGCGTGTCTCTGGCTGGACAATAGGTGGTTCTGAGCCAACCCTGGAAGCAGTGGAGGTGTAGCCTTGCATGATCAGTCATGAAGGTGCAAGCTGCCATGTGTCCCAGGAGTTGCGAACAGTTTCTTATTGTGGTCCGAGGGCTCCCCTGGATTGTCCCTACCAGACCCAACAAATCGATGAATCGATCTGTGGGAAGGTAGGCCCTGGCTGTGAACGATAAATTCAACAGGGAATCACCATCAATTTCTAGTGGATTACCACAAGGATTAGTTCTTATCAAATGCTATTGAATATTTTATCAGTGTCCTAGGAGAAAATATAAAATCAGTGTTTTCTCGTCTTATACTAGATTGTAAGTTCTTTGGGGCAGGGACTGTCCTTTTGCTCTGTGTTTATAAAGCACCTAGCAGAGTGGGGTCCTGATTCATGACTGGGGCTCCTAGATGCTACCATGATAAAAATAATTAAGAATAAGAATAAGATTTTTAATAAAGTCTGCAGATGACAAAGATCAGCAGAATGAGAAATAATAATCATAGAATCATAGAATATAAGGGTTGGAAGGGACCCCAGAAGGTCATCTAGTCCAACCCCCTGCTCGAAGCAGGACCAAATCCCAGTTAAATCATCCCAGCCAGGGCTTTGTCAAGCCTGACCTTAAAAACCTCGAAGGAAGGAGATTCTACCACCTCCCTAGGTAACGCATTCCAGTGTTTCACCACCCTCTTAGTGAAAAAGTTTTTCCTAATATCCAATCTAAAACTCCCCCACTGCAACTTGAGACCATTACTCCTCGTTCCGTCATCTGCTACCATTGAGAACAGTCTAGAGCCATCCTCTTTGGAACCCCCTTTCAGGTAGTTGAAAGCAGCTATCAAATCCCCCCTCATTCTTCTCTTCTGCAGACTAAACAATCCCAGCTCCCTCAGCCTCTCCTCATAACTCATGTGTTCCAGACCCCTAATCATTTTTGTTGCCCTTCGCTGGACTCTCTCCAATTTATCCACATCCTTCTTGAAGTGTGGGGCCCAAAACTGGACACAGTACTCCAGATGAGGCCTCACCAATGTCGAATAGAGGGGAACGATCACGTCCCTCGATCTGCTCGCTATGCCCCTACTTATACATCCCAAAATGCCATTGGCCTTCTTGGCAACAAGGGCACACTGCTGACTCATATCCAGCTTCTCGTCCACTGTCACCCCTAGGTCCTTTTCCGCAGAACTGCTGCCTAGCCATTCGGTCCCTAGTCTGTAGCTGTGCATTGGGTTCTTCCGTCCTAAGTGCAGGACCCTGCACTTATCCTTATTGAACCTCATCAGATTTCTTTTGGCCCAATCCTCCAATTTGTCTAGGTCCTTCTGTATCCTATCCCTCCCCTCCAGCGTATCTACCACTCCTCCCAGTTTAGTATCATCCGCAAATTTGCTGAGAGTGCAATCCACACCATCCTCCAGATCATTTATGAAGATATTGAACAAAACCGACCCTTGGGGCACTCCACTTGATACCGGCTGCCAACTAGACATGGAGCCATTGATAACTACCCATTGAGCCCGGCAATCTAGCCAGCTTTCTACCCACCTTATAGTGCATTCTTCCAGCCCATACTTCCTTAACTTGCTGACAAGAATACTGTGGGAGACCGTGTCAAAAGCTTTGCTAAAGTCAAGAAACAATACATCCACTGCTTTCCCTTCATCCACAGAACCAGTAATCTCATCATAAAAGGCGATTAGATTAGTCAGGCATGACCTTCCCTTGGTGAATCCATGCTGGCTGTTCCTGATCACTTTCCTCTCATGCAAGTGCTTCAGGATTGATTCTTTGAGGACCTGCTCCATGATTTTTCCAGGGACTGAGGTGAGGCTGACTGGCCTGTAGTTCCCAGGATCCTCCTTCTTCCCTTTTTTAAAGATTGGCACTACATTAGCCTTTTTCCAGTCATCCGGGACTTCCCCCGTTCGCCAAGAGTTTTCAAAGATAATGGCCAATGGCTCTGCAATCACAGCCGCCAATTCCTTCAGCACTCTCGGATGCAACTCGTCCGGCCCCATGGACTTGTGCACGTCCAGCTTTTCTAAATAGTCCCTAATGAAGCTGGGTCGCTGATAAATATCTGGATCATCTGGTAACTGATTAAACATCATGCATTTTAATACAGCCAAATGAAAAAGTATTACAATATAGGTACAAAGGATGTAGGCCATATTTATAGCATAAGACACTGTATCCTGGAAAGCAGTAAATCTGCAAAGGACTCAGGGGTCATGGCAGATAATCAACTGAACACGAGATCCCAGTGCGATACAGTGGCAAAGAGAGCTAACTGGACTTTTCGACATAAACACAAACAAAAACTTAGATACTGTGACAAAGTTCCTGCTCCACCTTGGTGGGTTTTGCGCTTATTGGCGGATTTGCTCGCCTTGGAGCTTCACAGCAGCCCTCAGCTTGGCCATTTTTCTGAACCCACAGTCCAGGCTGACTCCTCCTGTGTCTGACCAGGAGGTGGGAGGATTTAGGGGGAACCCAGGCCCGCCCTCTACTCCGGGTTCCAGCCCAGGGCTCTATGGAATGCAGCTGTCTAGAGTGCCTCCTGGAACAGCTCTGCGACAGCTACAACACCCTGGGCTACTTCCCCATGGCCTCCTCCCAACACCTTCTTTATCCTCACCACAGGACCTTCCTCCTGGTGTCTGATAATGCTTGTACACCTCAGTCCTCCAACAGTCCGTGTTCTCACTCTCAGCTCCTAATGCCTCTTGCTCCCAGCTCCTCAAACGCACACCACAAACTGAAGTGAGCTCCTTTTTAAAACCCAGGTGCCCTGATTAGCCTGCCTTAATTGATTCTAGCAGCTTCTTGATTGGCTGCAGGTGTTCTAATCAGCCTGTCTTAATTGTCTCCAGAACGTTCCTGATTGTTCTGGAACCTTCCCTGTTACCTTACCCAGGAAAAAGGGACCTACTTAGCCTGGGGCTAATATATCTGTCTTCTATTACTCTCCTACAGCCATCTGGCCTGACCCTGTCACAATACACTAAACTTTATATCAGGACACACTCCACCCACCCACCCAGCCATGGGCAACGCTGCCTTCAGAGCTGGGCACCCGGCCAGCAGCTGCTGCTCTCTGGCCACCCAGCTCTGAAGGCAGTGCAGAAGTAAGGGTGGCAATATCGCGACCCTCCTACGACATGCCAGATTTCACAGGGGAGACCAGATTTCACAGTTTGTGACGCATTTTTCATAGCCATGGGTTTGGTAGGGCCTTCATCAAAATAATTCCTTCTGGCATAAAAAGAGTAAAAAATACTGCAAAACAAATACTCAAATCCTAGCTAAAAATGGCCTCTTTTCTGAAAGAGAGATTAGGAATTATTAGATGTTCCACTCTAGGTCCTTCTGGCCCAACCAATTCTCACTAGACCAATCCCAGTAGCCAATATCCAATTTTTCACATTCACTGTAAAACATTTTCTTTGTTATGCTCTGTAACTGGAGACTTGAAACAATTTTCAGTCTAAAACTTCACTGCTCTTAGTAAACTCACAATACAAGCTGCTATTGTCAATGATGGCCCATTCAGCTTTTCAGGACTTGCAGTCCTTGAATTGCACAGGTCTTTTCACAGTTCTGCCAGAGAAATGAAGTAGCACTGGGTCTCTCAAGCTTCTCCCTCATGCAGAGCCTCTCTCACAGACATCTCTCCATCGCTTATTTCTCTGTGACAATTACAGAATTTTTTATTTGGAAAAGTAATATCTGCAAGGTAATGTAGTTCTAGGTGTCTTTAATGCCATTAATGCAGCAACTGGAAATGAAGAGGAGAGGCAGCACTATGTTACGACAGAGCTATCCATGGACCAAATGCTCTGTGGACCAGTGGGATGTAAGAATATCCCTAGGGACCTGGTGAGCACCCCTATTCTGTTTTTGCTTTGGTTTAAGGGAGATAACATAGATCAATTTACCTTGTAGCAACCAGAGTTCTTCAAGTGTGGGTCCCTATGGATATTCACTGTGCTTGTGCATGTGCTCCATGTAACTGAGATTGGAAGTTATTCAATAGCAGTATCTGTTGGTCAGCACTTGCACCCTGCACCTCCTCATGCTCTGAACTAATTTATAAGGTGCAGTGCAAACTGAACACCTCTACAGTTCCTGCTATACTATAAATTAGGAGAGAGTTCAAGCAGAGCAGGTTGTGGAGTACGTACAGGGACCAAACATCTTGAAGAACACTAGTTACTATAAGGCAAGTAACCTCCATTTCTTTCTCAAGTGCAGGTCCCTATGGGTATTCACTGTGGGTAACTTCCAAGCAGTACTCATTGTAGAGGAGGGTATAAAGATTTATGCTGCATCACAGATTGCAGGATCACTGAACCAAAGGAGGCATCACAGACAAAGCTTGAACAAGGGCATAATGCCTAGTTAAGGTGACCGAGGTCCCAAGTCACCTTTCCACAGATTTCTGAGAGGGGAATTCCCTGCAGGGAAGCCATTGAGGCAGCTTGTGCTCTAGTAGAGCCGTAACACCCTCAGGGGCTTCCATAAACTCATAACAGAGGAGAAGGACACCCTGAAATCCATTTCAGGAGTCTTTCTGAATAAATCACTTCTCCTTTCATTCTATCAGCGATGGAGAGGAATAGCCTCAGAGACCTAAAGTGTTCATCCTCTGCAAGCAGAAGGCTAAACTCATCAGATATCCAAAGAGTGGAGCTTCTTGTCCTCCCTGTTATTGTGAGGTTTTGGATAGAAGATGGGCAAATGACCAGGTTGATTCAAGTGCAAATCAGAAAGAACCGTCGGGATGAATTCTTAAGCATACTGTATTCCTTTAGAACACCATGTAGGGGGGTCTGCCAAGAAGGCCCCAAGCTAACCCACTCTTCTAGAAGGGCACCTTCATAGGGAGGTACAAAAGAGAGCAGGAGGCCAAAGGCTCAAACAGTAGAATCGTAAGTGCTACAAGTACTGTACCAAGTTCAGGTCCCAGGCAGGTGCAAGTTGTAGTACCATGAAAAAGGCTCCGATTGATGCCTTTCAGGAACTTCATGGTTGTGGGATGGGTAAAAACCAAGGAGTTCTCCACCGCATGATAGAAAGCATTGCTAAATACCAGATACATGAGCAGTGAAGTGATAGATAGGCTTCAAAGTCTTCAAAGAAAGAGGGCAGTCCAAAATAAGAGGGATCCCAGATTTAAGGAGGTACGTTATGCTGTTGACACCAGATGGAAAACTGCTTCCAGTTGGCAACTTAGCGACCTTCTTGTAGAAGGCTTCCCGCTGTTGTTGAGGATACATCGTGCTCTGGCCCAAGCATGATCTTTCTAAAGCCACTAACCCTTCTGCTTCAAGTTGCAATGGGACGGGTGGGGAGCAATCAGCAAAGTCTTTTGTCCTCTGATATTCTACAACAATTCCTCTGGTGTTCATGGATGTTCTTTTTTTGGGCAGGAAACAACAGCTCCTGTTGGAAACTAGTATTTCACACTCGTTAACGCTTCTCTCCTGTCTTGTGATTTACAGCCAGAGTCAACAGTTAAAATATTGCCTTATAACATGGGATACAGATATTATAAGTGACATCAATGCATGCAGAAAATTACAAGCATTCCATAAAGTCTCAACTCAAAGCACATTTGTACAATTCCAATACCTATCTTAACAATACTAACACACGGTGATCCAGACGGATTCTAGTTATGTATTTGTCACTTTTCAGTTGAGACCTCTGGGCTTTGGCATGAGGTGGCACCTGGTCTTCTCGTGTCACAGTAGGCTTTCCAGACAAATAAACCTAGTCTCTTTACTCTTTTTCCTTTTGTGTGGGTCTGAATTGTTCTGCCTTTTTATTTGCAACAGTGACTTTGATGGAGGATGGGATAGAGTTAGTGTAAATGAATTCCACACCCTCAGGATGCACCTGATATTGTTAATCTGCCCAAGTGTAAGTAGATGGTGCCAAGACAGATGTCTGCCCCAAGGTTCTGGCTGGATCCATAATGACCTCATTAACTAGGAGGGTTATCTTGCCTACTGTGGAAACTTGAAGCATGTCTACCAGTTTGTGTGTCTGTTCTTGCATCTCCTCAATAGGGATTTGGAGGGTCTCAGCCACCCTTTTTAATAGGTCTTGGAAACCCTTATAGTTGTCCATTTGTGGGGCTGTGTGGGGCAACAGGGACTCATCCGGGTAAGGGGAGGAAAGGGTCACGAGTGCAGTAGTTCACTTTTCAATGCCTGCTCTTCCATTACCTCCTCTTCTACTTGTGGCTGTGCAAAAACTGGGAGGGGCTGGTGGGGCATCTGAATGAATGGCACCATGAAGGATGCAACTTGGTGCCGCGTGGTCTGGCTGTGCGATTGGTGCACTGGCCCTCGGTGTGTTAAGAACCAATGGTGCTGCGCTACTAGATAGAGTTGGCGCTCGCTGTCCTGCTGAAGTCCACAGCAAGGGGGACTGAGGCTCTAGGCACATAGATTCATAGATATTTAGGTCAGAAGGGACCATTATGATCATCTAGTCTGACCTCCTGCACAATGCAGGCCACAGAATTTCACCCACCACTCCCGCAAAAAACCTCACACCTATATCTGTGCTATTGAAGTCCTCAAATCGTAGTTTAAAGACTTCAAGGAGCAGAGAATCCTCCAGCAAGAGACCCGTGCCCCATGCTACAGAGGAAGGCGAAAAACCTCCAGGGCCTCTTCCAATCTGCCCTGGAGGAAAATTCCGTCCCGACCCAAATATGGCGATCGGCTAAACCCTGAGCATATGGGCAAGATTCATCAGCCAGATACTACAGAAAATTCTTTCCTGGGTAACTCAGATCCCACCCCATCTAATATCCCATCACAGGCCATTGGGCCTATTTACCATGAATATTTAATTACCAAAACCATGTTATCCCATCATACCATCTCCTCCATAAACTTATCAAGTTTAATCTTAAAGCCAGATAGATCTTTTGCCCCCACTGCTTCCCTTGGAAGGCTATTCCAAAACTTCACTCCTCTGATGGTTAGAAACCTTCGTCTAATTTCTAGTCTAAATTTCCTGGTGGCCAGTTTATATCCATTTGTTCTTGTGTCCACATTGGTACTGAGCTTAAATAATTCCTCTCCCTCTCTGGTATTTATCCCTCTGATATATTTATAGAGGGCAATCATATCTCCCCTCAACCTTCTTTTAGTTAGGCTAAACAAGCCAAGCTCCTTGAGTCTCCTTTCATAAGACAAGTTTTCCATTCCTCTGATCATCCTAGTTGCCCTTCTCTGTACCTGTTCCAGTTTGAATTCATCCTTCTTAAACATGGGAGACCAGAACTGCACACAGTATTCCAGGTGAGGTCTCACCAGTGCCTTCTATAACGGTACTAAAACCTCCTTATCCCTACTAGAAATACCTCTCCTGATGCATCCCAAGACCGCATTAGCTTTTTTCAAAGCCATATCACATTGGCAGCTCATAGTCATCCTATGATCAACCAATACTCCAAGGTCCTTTTCCTCCTCCGTTACTTCTAATTGATGCGTCCCTAACTTATAACTAAAATTCTTGTTATTAATCCCTAAATGCATGACCTTACACTTCTCACTATCAAATTTCATCCTATTACTATTACTCCAGTTTACAAGATCATCCAGATCCTCCTGTAGAATATCCCGGTCCTTCTCTAAATTGGCAATACTGCCCAGCTTTGTATCATCCGCAAACTTTATTAGCACACTCTCACTTTTTGTGCCAAGGTCAGTTATAAAAAGATTAAATAAGATTGGTCCCAAAACCGATCCTTGAGGAACTCCACTGGTAACCTCCCTCCAGCCTGACAGTTCACCTTTCAGTAGGACCCGTTGTAGTCTCCCCTTTAACCAATTCCTTATCCACCTTTCAATTTTCCTATTGATCCCCATCTTATCCAATTTAACTAATAACTCCCCATGTGGCACGGTATCAAACGCCTTACTAAAATCTAGGTAAATTAGATCCACTGCGTTTCCTTTGTCTAAAAAATCTGTTACTTTCTCAAAGAAGGAGATCAGGTTGGTTTGGCACGATCTACCTTTTGTAAAACCATGTTGTATTTTGTCCCATTTACCATTGACTTCAACGTCCTTAACTACCTTCTCCTTCAAAAATTTTTCCAAGACCTTGCATACTACAGATGTCAAACTAACAGGCCTATAATTACCCAGATCACTTTTTTTCCCCTTTCTTAAAAATAGGAACTATGTTAGCAATTCTCCAATCATACGGTACAACCCCTGAGTTTACAGATTCATTAAAAATTCTTGCTAATGGGCTTGCAATTTCCTGTGCCAATTCCTTTAATATTCTTGGATGAAGATTATCTGGGGCTCCCCGATTTAGTCCCATTAAGCTGTTTGAGTTTCGCTTCTACCTCAAATATGGTAATGTCTACCTCCATATCCTCATTCCCATTTGTCATGCTACCATTATCCCTGACATCCTCTTTAGTCTTGTTAAAGACTGAGGCAAAGTATTTGTTTAGATATTGGGCCATGCCTAGATTATCCTTGACCTCCACTCCATCCTCAGTGTTTAGCAGTCCCACTTCTTCTTTCTTTGTTTTCTTCTTATTTATATGACTATAAAACCTTTTACTATTGGTTTTAATTCCCTTTGCAAGGTCCAACTCTAGGTGACTTTTAGCCTGTCTCACTTTATCCCTATATGTTCTGACCTCAATAAGGTAGCTTTCCTTGCTGATCCCTCCCTTTTTCCACTCCCTGTATGCTTTCTGCTTTTTCTTAATCACCTCTCTGAGATGCTTGCTCATCCAGCTTAGTCTACAACTCCTGCCTATGAATTTTTTCCCCTTTCTTGGGATGCAGGCTTCCGATAGCTTCTGCAGCTTTGATTTAAAATAATCCCAGGCCTCCTCTACCTTTAGATCTATAAATTCTTCAGTCCAATCCACTTCCCTAACTACTTTCCTTAATTTTTGAAAGTCAGCCCTTTTGAAATCAAAAACCCTAGTTGCAGATTTATTTTTGTTAATCCTTCCGTTCAGTTTGAACTGAATTAGCTCATGATCACTTGAGCCAAGACTATCCCCTACAACCATTTCTTCTATGAGGTCCTCACTACTCACCAAAACCGAATCTAAAATGGCATCCCCTCTAGTCGGTTCAGCAACTACTTGCTGAAGGAATCCATCAGCTATCGCATCTAGGAAAATCTGAGCCCTATTATTATTACTAGCACTTGTCCTCCAGTCTATATCTGGGAAGTTAAAGTCTCCCAAGATCACACAGTTTCCATTAGTATTTACTTTATTAAAAACATTAAAAAGAGCTCTATCCATATCCAAATTAGATCCCGGCGGTCTATAGAACACCCCAAGCACTATCCCAGGGGAGGCTCTAATAGTTTTCTTCCCCAATGTAGTTTTTGCCCAGACGGACTCAGACATATCCATTTCATTGCTTCTTATTTCTTTACATTCTACCTCATCATTGATATACAATGCTACTCCACCACCTTTACCTTTATTTCGGTCTTTCCTAAACAGCACATACCCCTCAATACCTGTAGTCCAGTCATGACTACTATCCCACCATGTTTCCGTTATCCCTATAATATCTGGTTTCACTTCCTGCACCAGTAGCTCTAATTCCTCCATTCTGTGACCTAGGCGCCTCGCATTAGTGTACAAACGTCTTAATTTTTGCTGTTTGGCCTCACTCACATTCTGTACCCTATTAGGCACGGTCATTCTACAGCCAGTATAACCTATTAGACTGGTATCTACACTGCCCTTCCTCCTACCCACGGCTGTATCCTTTCTTACTTTGTTTTCTTTCCTCTCAATACTAAAATCCGGTGTGGAGATTACCTGGACGTCTCCCAACCATCTCCCCCAAATTCCTAGTTTAAAGCTCTCTTAATCAGTTGTGCCAGCTTCCATCCTAGAAGTCTATTTCCTTCCCTACTCAGATGAAGTCCATCCCGAGAGAACTGTCCTCTGTCCATGAATGCCTCCCAGTGGCCATACATCCCAAAGCCCTCCTTATAGCACCACTGCCTAAGCCATCTGTTGATAGTCATAATCTTGTCACACCTTTGTTGCCCTTCTCTAGGAACAGGCAGAATCCCACTAAAGATCACCCGAGCCTCGATTTCCTTAAGCATCTTCACCAGCCTAGCATAGTCTCCCTTAATACTTTCCAGAGAGAATCTAGCCGTATCATTTGTTCCCACATGAAGGATAATTAGGGGATTCTTTCCCGCTCCCTTTAGAATCCTTTTCAACCACAGGTCTACATCCCGTATCTTAGCACCTGGAAGACAGCACACCCTCCTATTCTCTGGATCAGCTCTGGTTACAGGCCAATCTATTCTTCTCAGTAAAGAGTCCCCAATCACACAGACCTGCCTTTTCCTAGTGACGGTGCTATTCTCCAGTCTATCCCCTGTATCCCTCTGGCTGCAAATTCTTTCCATTCCTAATCTCCCTTGTAATCCTCTTTAACCCATCCTGTATCCTCCTGGGGCTCATATTTGGTATAATCTCCATTAACTCTTTCCCTTTTCCTATAGGACTAGCCGCTCTTCTCTTCTTCCTTGCCCTTCCACCTTCAGTGACTACCTGCTGAGCCCCTTCTTCATTTTCCAACTCTGCAAACCTATTCTTGAGCTCTATTTCTCTTTCACTAGCTCGTCTTTTCCTCTGCCTGGTTCTTTTAGTCACATGCTTCCACTAACCACTTTCCTCACCCAGTCTCCCCTCAGAATTCCCCAGCCCTGATTCCACCTGCAAGTCTGAGCTTTTTCCTTCAGATACCTCATGTCTTTGCTCCATAATCTGCTCAAACCCCTTCCTAAACTCTACCAGACTTTCCACCTGCATCTCCAAACCTCGGATCTTTTCCTCCATCAGCTCTATCAGACGGCATTTCATACAGATAAAACTCTTACCAGGTGCCCTCTCCAGGATCATGTACATACCACAGCTTCCACATCCAGTCATCCTCAGTGTGTCTTCCGCGACATGGGTCACTCCCACTGCTGCCTCTTTATCTGTCATAGCCTTGCCACCTAAATCCTGTTAATCTGGGAAACACAAACCACACCAAAACACCACCACCCACAACAACAACAAAAAACACACCCCAAACAAGCACCACAACACAAACTCCCCTTACAAACTCCCACTCAAACTCCCCTGTTTACAGCTCTGTTTGCTAGCTCCTGTGCCGCTCCAGCTGTCTGTGCCACTGCCTGACTGGCTGGCTGCCTTTTAGGACCCCTAGTCAGAGAAGCCCCACCCCCTAATCAGGGCTCAGCTTCTCTCCCAGCACAAAGCCCCTACAAGCCTCTACACATACAAATACTACAAAACCAAAAACAAATACAAATACCTTCTCCTCCAACAGAACTCCCACTCAAACTCCCCTGTTTACAGCTCTGTTTGCTAGCTCCTGTGCTGCTGCAGCTGTCTGTGCATCCGCAGGTCCACCAGTGACAAGTATCTCAACAGTGCCACGCAGAATAGACAGCTGTGAAGGAACTGGGTCTTGTCAAGGTGATGTAGCAATCTCCACTACAGTGGTGGTGCACTGTTCTGATCAACTTTGTTCTGGTGCCAAAAGACTTGGTGTTGGAGTCACAGAAGTAAATAGTTCCAGGGTCAGTGCCATACAGTTTCCTAAAGTTCTGTTTTTTGGAACCAGGTGCTTTCATGCCATATGGTTGGAACCAGCTTGAGACCAAACTTCGGTGGGAACCTGTTCTGGCCCATGAAGTCTCAGAAGATGTTTGGTTTCACACGGAGGTTTTCCTCTTAAAGGAAGCTCAGGTGGATAACCTACCCCTGGGACTTCTAGCTCCCTGTGGTCTGTCAGAGGACAATGCTGTCATTGTTGTCATTCAAGTCGCAGTTCTTAAAGGCAAAGAGCCCACACTCTCACTCTTTAGCTCGGAAGATCCCTGTATGTAGGGGTAGCAAGCCTTGGTTCAGGCTCAGGTCTTATTTACTTGGTCATTACTAGCTCAGGAGCCGATGGACTTCCAAATCACACTTTTACTGGGAATGCACAGTTCTCACAAACAAAGTCATTTATGGTCTGTTCAAAGTTGGGGAAGCTCCCTCACAAACATCACTTTGATATTTTTGGAGACTATACATAAGTTTAGATCTAATTTGCTACATTTTTCTTAACTGTCAAGAAACAAACAGCATTTCAATTGTGCTTCCTGCTGCTCTATAGCTGCACTGCATTTCTGGAAGGATTTGACTAACTACTTATAAATCAACGTATCAAGGTGCTCTCAATCTGGCTGGAAACAGAATACGATAGCTTTCAGTCACTGTTCTCCCTTAGAATTCATAGATGGTACTGATGGTTCTTGAGTCTTGTGGCACTGTCCTCCATTCCAAATTGGGGTATATAACTGGCTGTCACCATAACTACAGATTTCTGTGAGTATGCATCCATACCACCGGGCTTTTCCATTCTCTTTGGAAATGATAGCTTAGTCTTTGTTCAAATGCACAAACTTCCCCGATACAAAGTTTCAAGAAACAAAATGGATTGTTTCACATAGCTCTTTGGCATGGAAGAGTCAGTCATTGTGAGATGCCATCAGAGGCCTTTTGTTTGAGTCTCAAACATAGGACACTGTACAGTTTCTACCGTTACTGCAGCTTTGAAAACAGAACTTTCAAGTTGTTAATGAGGTAAATAAAGTAAAGTGCAAGGAAAAAAGGCACCTTGAAAGGAAACTAATTGGGAACAAAGGAATTATCACAACTGGTCTTAAAGCTTAATCAAATATTTCTATTTACAACAGGATGTTGAAGCATAAGTGTTCATAGATAATAGAAGAAGAGGAGGACTTGTGGCACCTTAGAGACTAACAAATTTATTTGAGCATAAGCTTTCGTGAGCTACAGCTCACTTCATTGGATGCATAATAATAGAGTGCAGCTTGCAGTGTCAGGTCATTCTGCAAACCAAAGCAGGAAGATAGGGATTTAATGGTTTTCCGATTATGCAAAGTTGCAGAGGACTAAAAATCCAATGTGCTTCTGAAGATGTCTACATGAGACACCTTGAAGGTTCTGGCTCTAGAAATATAAATTGCAATCTGCAGGTAGCACTTCTATTAAGAGTTCTGGATACTCTTCTTCTGGGATCTAGTTCAATAAGATTTACTGTTCCTCCAACATTCACTTCTGGTCAAGAAAAAGGTGAAGGCAGCTATTGGGGTTCCTATCGAACTGCAAGATCTAGTAAGTTGATCTCACTGACTGACACAATCATCGCAGAAGATCTCCAAATCTAAAACCCATGGAACACACCATTTTGTGCTCAAATATAACCAATTCCCCCAACAAAAAGTAAGCAAGGGTAGACCTTTATCCTGGTACACACAGAATTCTAGTTCTAACCTCAATTTTAGGAAATTATCACCTCCTAAAGCCCCTAAAAAAACTGCATCAGAAGACAGCGCTTGTTCCAGTTACCAGCGTCATGCGTGTCCTCAATTTCTTTTAGAGCTTGCACAGTCTAGATTGAATCCTCCACTCCTAGCTTCCTCCAATTGTCCCTAATCCCCAAACAATAGATGCTTTACATCTGAATGTAAATGACAGAGTATCAGCTGGGGATCTGACTGGCTGCTGAACAGTCTCCTAAAGGCTTTTTGTAACCCCCGTGCTGTGGAACCTGAGGGTGGAAAAAGTCAGTAAACGCTATCCAATTCATTTGCATTGGAGTTATATAAACTTTGAACAGAAGAAGAATTCAAACTCAGACATACAAATGTTAAAACTAACAAACAGCCTTAAGCTGTTACCAAAAAGTTTATATTTTCACTACAGTATTGTGTAACTGTTCTGTGGTGCCATCTAGACATGTTGAGAGGTGGCTGTTTAGAACCACATGTGAAGGCTTCTGGAGGATGGTTCGATGGTGACTGGTAATTTATAAATACAATACAGTACAACAGATAACATGGGAAAGATGTAGTATTAAAAAAGGAACCTACAAAGTAGCAACAGTTGAAAAGAGCTAGCCTGAAAAAGAATTCTTAATGATGACAACACTTCTAACAGCTTTGAGCAAATTCCACAGCTTCTCAACCAGGAAAAATAAAGTTAAATTGGAACACTACCTTAATTATCAAAGGAGAGGTACTTCAAATTGTTTAAACAATCACCCCAGAAACAGACAAAATGCAGATAAAACTATAAAAGGTCTTTTGACCACTTTCCTGGCTGTTGAAGACAGACAATGTTTTTCATTTTGGCTTTCCACACACACATACTTATCAGCAAACAGTGGTTAATGGAAAAAGTGTATAAAAGAACCAGACTGGGGAACATAGGCCTCTCCCCTTCTGACAGTTTCAACACAGCAAGAGAGCAAACAGATATCAACTTTAGGGCTTCTGAAGGTGAGAGGCTGTGCACCCAGGCTCAACTGGACCCTGCTGCTTGGTATTCAGAGGATTTTAATATTTTTTATATCATCTTTGGAGAAAAATGCAAAGGGAAATGGAAACAGGCTATCTTTCTCTGGGGAAACAGAAGTTGTGTGCTCAATCTTGCTTTCAGTTACTTCCTGGAGCTGTGCCTGAGTGCACAAGACAGAAGCTGCGGGCACAAGCTGCTGGGAAAGGAAAATTGGATTTATTTTTTTTTGGAGATCAGGAAGTTGATCACACTGCAGCTTTCCCCCTCATCAAGTAATATTAGTAGTAAGACTGGTTAGCACAATGGTGTCTAACACGCAGCTCAGCAGAAAACCACTCTCTCATCTGCCTCAGTCAGCAATCCACAGTTTAAACAAAGCACCAAAGTAGGCAGAGCTGAAATTCTTAAGGGTGCAGCACATACATTGAATTTAACAAACAGATACCGTGAAAGGATTGTGGGGAATTTAAGATCAAATATTGCCAATTTCTGTGGGTATACAACAGTAATTCAGGTGTCTACTTCACGGATTCAAAAGGGAGAACCGGCAAACAAACTCAGATTGCACAACTTTTGCCCAACGTGGAATATTAATACCCATTTCCTTCAGCTTTCCACCCTCAAGCATGCAAAACTGAAAGAACATCTGCAAATAAACAGTCCAATTTATGTTTCTTTGGCAGAAAAATAGATTTGCGGTATAAATTGTTGCTCATCTGCAAGGAGGCCAAGGAGAAGGAGAAGCTGGGCTGCGCGCTATTTAGGACTAACAAACTAGAATGCTGTAATACAACTGTACATTCAATTAGCTTACCTCTTATTTAATTCTTATATTGTATTCATAAAAAAATAGGGTCAGATTTTCAAAAGCGCTCAAAAGCCAACAGCTCTCCTAATGCTCCGTGGAGCTGCTGGGTGCAGAGCACTTCTGAAAAAATTGTGCACAAGCCAAATATTATTTACCTGTTCAAAGACTATCACAGAACAACTGAAATGTTTTCACACACTCTCTATTCTAAAAGGACATGACATTTCTGCTAAACATGCACACAAAATATTCAGCTAATACTTCTGCCAACATTCTTCTAAACCCAATTTTGATGAAAAAATACATATGGAAACTATTGTAATGGTAAGTTTAAGTGAGTAAAATTGCCCCCCTTTAAAAATCAGCGTTTATAATGGGAAGCACTTAGTCCAGTAGTCTGCCATTTTTACTACACACTAAACTTATTTTCTGTTGAAAACTTGTTTTATGACAACTAGCAAATTCTGTTGGTCAAAAAGTTCTCTTGATATTTTAACTACTCACTTATTTCATTTATTAAAATATTCACCTCACAAGCCCAAACGCCTTTCAGCACAAAATACCCCTCAAATGATGAGCAACGATTTGTCAGAAGTACACAAACACCGATATTTACCCTTAAGTATTTCTAAGCATATTCTCTCAGAGGGCCTGCTGTGCTAACAAGTAAAACTTCTGTCTCAACAAAATACATTAGAGGTTTTCCTCCCCCATTCTCAACCAACAAATTTTTTCCCCCATTTTAGTATACAGATTTCCAAGGTGGAGAGGGCTGTGTACAACAATTTATTTAGAAGTCTATAGTCTGGCAGGATTTAGACTCTTCAAACACTTCCCTCTGAAGATTGTTGAGCCTTTCACATTTTGTCACCCTATGGCAACAATTAGGAACTGAATTATGTAAGCCAATTGAATTCATTTCAAGAATGGACACTAGCAGTAATCTGAATATACGTATTTTAATTTACCTAAGATCAAAATCACTTTCAATTTTCCAAGGACTGATCAAGATTAAGGAGGCAGGTAAACCCATTTGTTGGCCTTGCTCTTTTTGCCAGATGTAACAAGCTTCCAAGGAAGTTTTACATGTGAAGTTTTCAGTTCAAAATTATTTTTTGCCAACATTTCCTGTATATGTAATGACTGAAACAGATGAGTGTGCAGGAACTCAAAGATCTACATGGATAGTTATTCATTAGTAAAATGCTCTGAATACAGATCAGTTATTTTTAATCCACTATTATTTTCCACCTGCATTTAAAGATGAACTAAGGTGCTTTGATAAACAGGCAAGAGGTTTGAGTTCAGCCCCTGTGAATGCCTCTGTATTTGCTGCTAGGTACTGATCCTGCAAAATCTTTAAATATGTAAGCAGATGCACTGACTTTAATGGGACTACTCACATGTTTAATGTTATGTATGTGTGTAAGTGTTTGCACAACTGGGACACTACCTTGTAAATTCTCCACACGGCAACTGCAAGCAACTCACAACAGATACCCCTACATCCTCCATCTCAACAATATACTAGGGGGACTGTCTCCATCATCCAAAGTGAGTGCACATCACTGCCAAAGAAGATCGAACTAAATCACATTTCAACCTTCAGACACAGAAACAAAACAGCTTTCACCCAAATTAATGGACCTCAAACATACAGTAACATGACTTTAAAGAAAACTTTCATTTCTTCTGGAGTCCCCACTGGCTGACCTAGCACTGTGTTCCTGGGATGTTTGGCATACACAGTACATAGGTCATTGACAGAAACACAGCCCAGATGATTTTTTCCAAGCTCTTAGATGATAGATGCATTTTATTCCACTGGGCTGGCAAAGATGTCTCCCTCTTACTCATTGGTTTACTCTGTGCTTAGCATATTCCTACCTGAGAAGCTCTCAACTCCTTCAGGGGGCAAAATGACAACTTCCTTCTTTGAGGTCCTCTCATCAGTTCACTGATGGAGATCTCTGTCTGCACGCTTGTGCTTCCTGTGAAATTTTGGAATGACCCTTGCTCTGCATACATACCATTCTGCTGGCCGAGCCCATACTTTTGTTTCATTTCATTATCAGGGACCTGTGTTCTGTTTAAGAGTTCAGCTGCTTATTCCCTTCACAAAGCCAGACTCCTCTGACACAGCAGGACCACGTCTAGTGGAAAAGATTATTTCCCCATGAACATTCTGGTTGCAGGTGGGGAATAAGAAGTTGGAGCATGTGGACTGAAAAAAGATCCTGGTTTTATGCAAGAGTCCCTAGTGGAGAAATAAATAAATAAATAAATTCAAACTCTGCAGAGGTATTTCTGGTCAGAAAGTTTTCAGTGTCCATGGTACAGAAGAGGATCTGTAAAACGCTGACACAAGATTAAGGACAATGTCCTGAGCAAATATTAAGGCAACCTTTCCTAAAATGTCAAGTTTGATGTCAGAACTTAATGTGCCAGCTTTTCTCAGAAAGAAATTCCCTGTGTAACAAACTGTTTCACCTGTGGTCCAGGAACACCCATATATCATCACAGTAAACTAACTAGACGTTATGGGGAGGGGGAGGTCAGTTTGCTTGTTTGGTTTTTAAGAAAACATTTTTTGATCTGAGCAGCAATCAGCTAGGCATTCACTAGGAAGACTGAATACCTGGGAGTTTTATGTAAGTTTTGTGTAAAGTTTTTATTTTATAAAATGGATTTGAAAACACTGCTTTCCAGAGGAACTTTAGAATGCCACACTCTAGGACAAACCATATTGTTAAAGGACATGCATTGTTCTCCAGTTCAGTCCCACTGGCACAGTGGTGACTCAAGTTGGCCTGCTATGCACTGAATCTTTGTAAGTGTACCTCTCGTAAAAGGTTTCAGAGTGGTAGCCGTGTTAGTCTGTATCAGCAAAAAGAACAAGGAGTACTTGTGGCACCTTAGAGACTAACAGATTTATTTGGGCATAAGCTTTCATGGGTTAAAACCCACTTCATCAGATGCATGCCTTGTAAAAGTTTTCCAAACAGAGACGCAGTGGTCTGCAAATAGCAGTTAACAGACATATAAACCCTGTCAACCCACAATGCAGGATATTCTCATTAGAGCATCTCAAAATAAATTAGTTTATATTCATTTTTCTAGCGAGCATGTATACTGGATATCAGTCTTTAAATTCCAAGACACCAATTATTGAATATTAGCAATTAACTCTAGATATCTGACTTCAGTTAAAATAAATATGCATATTTATCAAGTGCAAATAAAAATTAAAAATATATATTTAAAACGCAGAATGAGATGCAGAGTGGATTTTTACTGAACTACAGAACATTTACCAAATAGAGGTGCCATCAAAACTATGTTTTGGTCTCCAATAAAACTCCACTAACTCATGACAGGCAATTGTGAAGGGTACTGTGATTTGAGTGACATAGCAATGCAAAGTATGAAAAGCCATTAGAGAAACAATAAAAAAAATTAATCCTAAAGAGCTTCCATTAGTCATCAAAAATTGCTTTGCAATGACTGATTTTAGTCTCACCTTCCAAAAGTCTAGCCTCAATTGAAATAGCCAGCCAAGTTTAGGAAGTTACCTACATTACTCCCCTCCTTCCACAGAGGTGCACAGATAGTAACGATGATCCAAATCAATATCAATGTGACCATTACCTACACAAGGAACTTTTTTAGGTGCTCAGATCCAAATATGTTGCACTGTTTAACTTAATTCATTTTTCTTAATATAAAGTTACATAAGAAGCAAAGCGCTCTTTGAGGAACACTTCTAGTTTAATAAAGCAGCTGCAATTCAAAAAGTCAAATCCCACCTGATTCATACTCCACTGGAGTTTGGCAGTGTGTGAAACTCCAATGAATAACAGGACTATCTGTGTACCTCTAGTTCATTATTCACTTGTTACAGATATGCAAGTGTAAAAGATATGTGCAAGTTTTACAACCAATGGTCTAATAGAAAACCATTTGTGTTTTTTTTTGTTTTTGTTTTTAAACTTTTTAAACAATATGAAAAATGGAAGCTCAATCAATGTATAATTGCCATGGTTGGTTAGTTGGAACAACAGTGGATACATTCCCAGAACCAAGACTGATATAAAAAAATAAAAATAAAAGTAGCATAATACTATAAAATTTGTAGCTTACTTTGTGCCTTTTCACAGAAGTTTATCTGAAAGCCTAAAGCAAAAAAGATAAGTTCTAGTTCATTCACTGGAAGTCACAGAATTGCATAACTATTAAAAGTCACATGTTTCAATTATCATTATTAGAGACTAAAAATGCTGAATAAAACGGGTTTCATGGGCAAAGTGTCATCCTGAGAAACTAACAAGAAGTGCAGTCATCTCAATCTCCTTCATTTACATCCCATGCATTTTCAGCAGCTCTGTATTGTCCAAAATGCCAAGAAAGAAATCAATCAATGGCCAGATCTGGTCAAGAGGGAATCAGCTTATGAGAGTGTTAGCTTCATTGTCAAGTTAATAAAAATAAAGCAGTCATAACTCTTTGGATACCTTTGCAAATCCATTCAAACAATTTTGCTAATATAGGTCTTCTGCAGTAGCAAGTCACATTCTTGACGATTAAGACATTAAGGAGAATACTGTGTCCCAATGAAGCCAAAGATGTTAATTAATTTCTGATTGAGGTAAGTGACATTTGAAAATATTTCATCAAGTCGAACAGTATTTTACTTAGCATTTCCCAACAAGCAACATTCAGTTTGTTAACATCTGTGCAACAATGGAGGACCAGTTCTTTTAAAACCTGCACTAATAAGAATATCAGACTAAATCAAACAAGTTTTTTCAGCTGAAATAAGATAAATTACATTACATTTCTCCTTTAAGAGGCAGACAGTGCTCCCCTGGTTTTGATTATGTAAAAGTGATTTACATGGCTCACCTACCCAACATTTGCGAGACTAAGGATTTATACCCTATTTCTGATTTTCAAGATACTTCTCTATGCAGGCAGTTGCAGTCTTTCCTCTCCCTCCACTCTCACTCTCACCCCCACCCCCACCCCCACCAACTAGACTTAAACCAGGAATAATTCTCCTCAGTCCTAGTGATCTGTTCAGTTCCTTTGGGGTATAAATGGAAAGAAACTGAGAACTGATGTTACTCCAGTTCACACACACTGAACAAAATATCCAACTCATGCAGTGTTCACAAATAAAAATCTGGAAATGAAATATGTTAGGTCCATTCACATTATACCAATCATCAGCAGTACTGCCCACCTGCACTGTAGTAAACATCTGATTTGTAGCATTAATTTCTTATATCTCCAGTGTTGCCAAAGCACGATTTTATTGTGAGTCTTGCAATATTTGGCGCTTTTCTGATAGCCCCAGCTTCTAGAGCCCTGTAAGTAATAATCTCAGCTTCTTTTTTCCCCCTAGTCCTCATGATTGCAGAGAAAAGCTAGAAAACATGAACCCTAAAAGATTTCAAAATTTAGAAGACAAATAAAAAGGACTGAATAGTTATTCTTTAAAATCTCATAATTTGGGGACGGCAGGGGGGAAGAGGACTGACTCATAATTTTTGAATGCTTGGGGTTGGCAACACTGCGTCACGTTCCTCAGATAAGAAACCTAAATCCCTAATATAGAATATACAGTCACGTTCACCATGCAGTAAATAAACTACTTACCCAGAAAAGGTTTGTTAAACACTACACAATCAACTATACTACAGTGTTAAAAAGCTGAGCACATGGAATTATCAGTCCACTACTTGCAAATTTAAATTTCACACTAAGTAGCTAAAATCTCCAGGATAAACTGATATTGTGCTTGCCCTTTATTCCAATTCTCTGAAAGATACAGTAGCAGCTAAAATTATTCTACAGGTGCAAGTTCTAAAAGAAATCATGCTAACAATACTGACACAAACTTAATAGGCTATCGTTAATGTTGCAATCAGAACACACACTGTAGAACCAAAAGAAAAAAGTCTCCTGCACTCCTGGCAATTTACACATCACCTACGACGCTGTCAATAACACACTCCAGCACTCCACAGAGATTTGACTTCTGTCTCCAACAGATACTGAAAACAATACATACACCCCAATTTCATCAAACTCACACTCAGGAAAACTTCAACAGCAACTTAGAATCATAGAAGATTAGGACTGGAAGAGACCTCAGGAGATTATCTAGTCCAACCCCCTGCTCAAAGCAGGACCAACCCCAACTAAATCATCCCAGCCAGGGTTTTGTCAAGCCAGGCCTTAAAAACCTCTAAGGATGGAGATTCCACCACCTCCCTAGGTAACCCATTCCAGTGCTTCATCACCCTCTTAGTGAAATAGGTTTTCCTAATATCCAACCTAGAACTCCTCCACTGCAACTTGAGACCATTGCTCCTTGTTCTGTCATCTGCCACCACTCAGAACAGTCTAGCTCCATCCTCTTTGGAATCCCCCTTCGGGTAGTTGAAGACTGTTATCAAATCCCCCCTCACTCTTCTCTTCTGCAGACAAAATAAGCCCAGTTCCCTCAGCCTCTCCTCATAAATCATGCCCCAGCCCTCTAATCATTTTTGTTGCCCTCCACTGGACTCTGTCCAATTTGTCGACATCCTTTCTGTAGTGGGGAGCCCAAAACTGGATGCAATACTCCATATGTGGACTCCCCAGTGCCAAATAGAGGAGAATAATCACTTCCCTTGATCTGCTGGCAATTCTCCTATTAATGCAGCCCAATATGCTGTTAGCCGTCTTGGCAACAAGGGCACGCTGTTGACTCATATCCAGCTTCTCATCCATTGTAATCCCCAGGTCCTTCAACAAATAAAAGGCAGGATGACTTTGCAAATGAATGGACTATGCAACAGGCAAATGGGATGATCTATTTATATTAAAAAGCATGAAGTCACTACGGTATTTGGTGCAGAACAGGTTTCTTGGTCAGCCAGTATACCCTTCAGCCAGGTGATCTAGCTCCTGAAGTAATCCAATTCTCTCTTCTTCACCAATTCCAATTATTTCTTTAAAGCATCTCAGCTTCCAGCATCTTCAAGTTCTCAATGAACTGGCTGTGCAGGAGCATTTCAGTACTGGGCTTAGTCAACTTCACCTGTTCTAGCCACAAATACTGCAGGTCCCCATTCTCTCTCTATTCCGAGGCAGGTCAGCTCCTGCTTACTCTATGTGGCCTTTGCCAGGGTTCTTTTCCTTGAGGAACATGCATCTTCCACCTTCCAAAGACACTCCACCATCTGAATCTGTCCGTTTGCTAAGTTGTACAAGGATTTCAGCCCGGTGCCTGAAGCATCCCTCTCTTCAGATCTCTCCAGTCCATTACTATGTGGGTCTGCTGGGTAGTGATAGGAGCTACTGCAATCTCTGACACACCCGCCCTGCACACCACTTCTGCGTCCATGGTGCAACGCTGTGCCCATGGGTGGCTTATAAGCAGCAAGGATCAAACCTGGATTGGGAACCCTGGATCTAACAGTAGGAGCAGCTTAGAGACCCAGCTCTGCTAGCCAAGACTGTAGCAGGCTTATCAGCCTCCGTACATCACCCAGACACCACAAGAGAGGAAGAGAGCGCCACAACAAGCAGCTGTGTATTACACAGGACACCTCCTCCTTTGTTGGTCTGCCAGTTTCTCTCAATGAAATATTGTAAGAGAGGCACAACTTGTCCACTAACAACTCTGCACTGACCCCCTACCTGACAACTGCTTATTTCTGCTTATCTCAAATCTCCGTGGGTTCTTCAGTGCTCTGGTCACACATCTGCTGGGCTCTAGACTGCGTTCTGTGAAGCTGGGCTTCTTCTCTCCATTGTTGCTGTCTGCTGCCAGGACATTCAAAGGTGTAGCTTTTCCAGCCAGTCTCAAGAGCTTGCTGGCTTCAGCTTCCAGGTTCTATTTCATTTCCATTATCTGCTGTTCCAAGCCACATTCCTTTCTGTCTCCAACTCAGATATTCTTCCTAACCTTGCACCTAGAATCATAGAATCATAGAATATCAGGGTTGGAAGGGACCCCTGAAGGTCATCTAGTCCAACCCCCTGCTCGAAGCAGGACCAATTCCCAGTTAAATCATCCCAGCCAGGGCTTTGTCAAGCCTGACCTTAAAAACCTCGAAGGAAGGAGATTCTACCACCTCCCTAGGTAACGCATTCCAGTGTTTCACCACCCTCTTAGTGAAAAAGTTTTTCCTAATATCCAATCTAAAACTCCCCCACTGCAACTTGAGACCATTACTCCTCGTTCTGTCATCTGCTACCATTGAGAACAGTCTAGAGCCATCCTCTTTGGAACCCCCTTTCAGGTAGTTGAAAGCAGCTATCAAATCCCCCCTCATTCTTCTCTTCTGCAGACTAAACAATCCCAGCTCCCTCAGCCTCTCCTCATAAGTCATGTGTTCTAGACCCCTAATCATTTTTGTTGCCCTTCGCTGGACTCTCTCCAATTTATCCACATCCTTCTTGTAGTGTGGGGCCCAAAACTGGACACAGTACTCCAGATGAGGCCTCACCAATGTCGAATAGAGGGGAACGATCCCTCGATCTGCTCGCTATGCCCCTACTTATACATCCCAAAATGCCATTGGCCTTCTTGGCAACAAGGGCACACTGCTGACTCATATCCAGCTTCTCGTCCACTGTCACCCCTAGGTCCTTTTCCGCAGAACTGCTGCCTAGCCATTCGGTCCCTAGTCTGTAGCTGTGCATTGGGTTCTTCCGTCCTAAGTGCAGGACCCTGCACTTATCCTTATTGAACCTCATCAGATTTCTTTTGGCCCAATCCTCCAATTTGTCTAGGTCCCTCTGTATCCTATCCCTCCCCTCCAGCGTATCTACCACTCCTCCCAGTTTAGTATCATCCGCAAATTTGCTGAGAGTGCAATCCACACCATCCTCCAGATCATTTATGAAGATATTGAACAAAACCGGCCCCAGGACCGACCCTTGGGGCACTCCACTTGATACCAGCTGCCAACTAGACATGGAGCCATTGATCACTACCCGTTGAGCCCGACAATCTAGCCAGCTTTCTACCCACCTTGTAGTGCATTCATCCAGCCCATACTTCCTTAACTTGCTGACAAGAATACTGTGGGAGACCGTGTCAAAAGCTTTGCTAAAGTCAAGAAACAATACATCCACTGCTTTCCCTTCATCCACAGAACCAGTAATCTCATCATAAAAGGCGATTAGATTAGTCAGGCATGACCTTCCCTTGGTGAATCCATGCTGGCTGTTCCTGATCACTTTCCTCTCATGCAAGTGCTTCAGGATTGATTCTTTGAGGACCTGCTCCATGATTTTTCCAGGGACTGAAGTGAGGCTGACTGGCCTGTAGTTCCCAGGATCCTCCTTCTTCCCTTTTTTAAAGATTGGCACTACATTAGCCTTTTTCCAGTCATCCGGGACTTCCCCGGTTCGCCACGAGTTTTCAAAGATAATGGCCAATGGCTCTGCAATCACAGCCGCCAATTCCTTCAGCCTCTGAATCTCTTCAAACCCTTGATCTTTATACATTTTACATTTGTTTATTGAGATGCTCTAGCTCCACCTTCTAGTCCAAAGCTTCTGCCCAGCTCTGGTTTGGGAGAGGGCTTTCGCCTTCCTCTCCCAAGCCTCTGTCCCAACATGTCACACTGAAGAAGTTCTTCTCCTGGGCTAGCAGCTATTCAACTCCTCCTGCCTTTCTTCCAGATTGCTGGGGATCTAATTCCACTGCCAAGCCTTCCCTGCTCTGTCTGTGGCCAAGTCAGTCTATGGGACATACAATACTGCCATGCAGCCTTGTCACTGGAGTTTCGTCTTTCCAGGTAAGCCACCTACTATCACAAGGCAGACGTACATTTCCGCAAGTTTTCATTCATGTCATTGCTCTCCAAAGTGGTTATGTTTCTTCCTGCATCCTGCTTAAGTTGTAACCCCCGATCTGCAGTCTTTTGCTAACCTAATCAGCTTGCTGTCCGACTGGTTCAGACCTCTGAGTTACTAGTAACCCAGTACGCCACTCAGTAATTTCATCCATCCTCTCTCTTTGCACTGTCACTCTTGGTGTATATCTCCCTTGTTAATCTTGGACCGAGGTCCCTACTTCATTCTGCTTGTCCCTTTTATCCTGAAAAAGCACTTTCACCTAATTGGCCACTTTGCATGATTTCCCTCCCAAGGTTTGCTTGCACACATGTAGCTTGGTTCCAATGCGGTCATCTCCTCCACAGTCTGGGAATGCTTCTGCTTCAGTTCCTGGGTCTGGGTCTGGGTCTGGGCCTGGGTCTCCTGAGTCTTTGCCTCAGTGCCCAGTCCCTTCACCTAGGCCTGCATTTTCTAGAGCTGTTTGAACTTCAAGGATCTGGAGGGCAGAGTATCAATTTCAGCTTTTTTTCCTGCACTCACAGACACTAAAAACTGAGCACCTCTTTAATTCCCTTTCCAGCCATGTCATTTCAGGCTCCTGAGCCTGCCGTGGTTCTCCTAGTTACTTATACAAGACCTCAAGCTCTCAAAATCCCAGGCTGAGTGTGAAGCCAAGGTATCTCCCTTAATTAGCTGAGACTCTAAGCACTGCTGCCATTTGCCCAGTTTGGATGCTCCACGCTCAGGCCTGTCTCGGTTTTGTCCATTACTGGGGACCCAGGTTTTCCCCTTTGCCACCGTCCTTCTTCCCAAGGACAAAAGTTCTCAGTAGGGCCGCACCTTTTAGCGTGTGCTGCCTTCCCACAATCATGACAAACAACATAGGGACTTGCTCTTCCTTGACCTGTCTCTGTTTTTGCAAGAGGCCAGGCCACCCTCTAAGATCCCTGTCATACACAGGGCCTCTCCAGAGACCTGCTTGGGCTCTGGCCCCATCTGGGCCCCTCCCCACCCTCTGGAAGCATGGAATGAGCTTCAGCAGCAGATTGTGCAGTGCCTTGTAGGGTCTATATCTCTAACCCCAAATGCTTCTCTTGGGTTCTGCTAAGGCTCTGCAAACAGGTCATAGACCCTTCCTGAGATAACAGACTGTAGTCCTAACCCCAAATCCAGCTCCCCATCTTTGTTAACCCCTCATTCAGGCCCCCACTGAGTCTCTCCTGCTATGGGTTCTCTGAACAGTGTATGGCATGCCTCAGTTTACCAGTATTAATAAAAGCACAATCACTCAGCCCTAGTGGGACTCCCACCTGGTTGCTCGGAAAGTGAATGTTACCCTGGGTCCCTTCACTGTCACTGCCCAGTACTGATCCAACCATTGTACCAAGGTGGGGTGGGTGGTTGTGGTGCTCAAGCCGATATTGTTGCATTGTAAGTGCCAGATATCTATGCCTAGCTTTGGGAGCGCAGCGTAGTGTTGTGGCTAAAGGCAGGATACCCAAAGCACATACATGTGGATCAATCAATCTGAAAGACAGCATCTCAGAATGGCTACAGTTCAGTTCTGTTCCCCACTGCATCTAACATGGACTGTATAACTTCCCCATTATTTTATTTGCAAAGGATAGAGTGGAGTACATTATAATTGACAGCTATCCAGGGCTGAGGTCACAACTTTCATTATTAATTACAATAGAGAAGTACATACAAATCAAAACTAAGGCCAGTAAAGGCAGGACTTGAATTCAAGGTATCCTCGTTCCTAGCTCAGAGAACTTTTCCCTACACTACTGGAATATTGTGCAGATGAGTCTGTCTCTGTCAGCTACTAGCTGTGTTGTAGAAGCTAGCAATGGAAACACCGTCATTCTATGCAGACAGGACTGTCATCTGAATTGCTATAGGGATGATTAGTTTAGACAATACTTAATACCTCAGCTTTAAGATGACATATTGCAAAAAGAACAACTTGTCAAACTGAAGAAAAAAAGAGAGAAAGAAGAGGTACTGACTTCTAAGTGGTATATACTTAGCACAGGGGAGGGCAAACTATGGCCCACGGGCTGGATGCAGCCTGTCAGGGCTTTCAATCCAGCCCGCGGGATTGCCAGCCCCGTGGCACAGCAGGGCTAAGGCAGGCTCCCTGGCTGCCCTGGCCCCATGCCGCTCCCAGAAGCGGCTGGCACCACATCCCTGCGGCCCCTGGGGAGGAGGGGCAGAGGGCTCCATGCGCTGCCCCCGCCTGTAGGCACTGCCCCCCGCAGCTCGCACTGGCCAGGAACGGGGAACCACGGCAAATGGGAAATTCGGGGGTGGTATCACAGGCGAAGGAAGTGCACAGTGGAGCCGTCTGCCCCAGCCCACCCCCAGGAGCCTCTGTCGGAAATGCTGGCCACTTCCGGGAGCCTGCCTTAGCCCCACTGCACACCACTGCCACCCCGGAGCCGCTCGAGGTAAGTGGCGCCGGGCCAGAGCCCACACCCCAAACCCCTCCTGGACCTCAATTCCCTGCCCTGAGCCCTTCCCAAACTCCGCACCCCCTCTGCATTCCAACCCCCTGCCCTGAGTCCCCTCCCACACCACAACCCACTGCCCTGAGTCCCTTCTGGCACTCCGCACCCCTCCTGCACCACAACCCTCTGCCCTGAGCCCCCTCTTGCACCCCAACCCCTTGCCCTGAGCCCCTTCTGGTACTCCACACCCCCTCCTGCACCCCAACCCACTACCCTGAGCCCCCTCCTGCATTCCGCATCCCCTGCTCTGAGCCCCCAACCACCTGCCCTGAGCCCCCTCCCGCACCCCAATCCGTTGCCCTGAGACCCTTCCTGCACACTGCACCCCCCCACACTCACTCCTGCACCTCAACCCCCTACCACAGCCCTACATTCATGGCCCTGTATACAATTTTCCGACCCAGATGTGGCCCGAGGGCCAAAAAGTTTGCCCATCCTGACTTAGCAGATGCAGAGCAATGTATGAAGCAAAAATCAAGTCCCATGAGCTTATACTTTTTCTCCAAAAGGATCCAAAGAAAGGTGAAACACCAAATATTTTTTAAAAGCAGGTGTCTTTTTCCATGTTAATCAATCCAATCAGCAAACCAACCTGAATAACTCAAATACTACATAATTTCTATGTTTCTGCTACATATCTAATATTTCTACACAATAAATTCATGAAAACTCTATCACAATCTTGACTACCCTCTACAATGCTTAGTTACATGTACTCTTACGCGCTATTCAGACACTTAAACGCTTACTTGTTGGATCGACCTTAGCATGCAGCACAAACACACTCAGAAGGCACACAATAGAAGGGATTTAGAATCACATGCTCTAGGACGGCTACTCAGAAGTACAGCCTCTGCCTCAGCACCTGCACAAGCCTGCCCACATTGCTGTACTCATTACTTGGGTTTTGAATGAATGCTGAGCACAAACTCTTCACATCCTCATCATCTTTACTCAAAGGAATGCTATAATGCAATAATGGAACAGGTGTCAGGGCCTTGAGATGGGTAACTTGGTGCTACAGTATTACTATTTCTCAGGAATTTACCAATATCCAAGATAATAAAGAAGAGGACTGGGAGATATCAGACACGCAGGTTCCATTCCTAGATCGGACATGGTCTTCCTGTTGAGGCTGTGATGGGTCACTTTGTATCTCAGAGCCTCAGTTTCCACATCTGAAAAATGGGAATCGTATTTGTCTACCTCAGAAGAGGTATTGTTAGGCTAAATTAATTGTTTGTAAAGACCACAGAGATCTTCAAACAGAAGCAGCTTTGGAAGTACAAAGCATTATTGTGGTTGTTATTATTATTTACTTAACCAAACACAGAAGAGGACTGGCACAGGCCATCCAGGAAATCAGCCTCTTACCCAATCCCTTTGCACAGGCAGACAGCTGTAATTGTGATATATTTTCAGGATCATTGTGAAAAAGGTTGAGAAAACCATGTAAGAAGGACTGCAAAAGTATTGGGCTGGACAATCCCAGAATTTATCACGGTTAAAAACACTAAAGGAGTTAAATGATTCACGACATTGACAATACCAAGCCTCTCACACTTAGATCACTGGTTTGACTTCAGGTCAGGTGTGACTTGTCAACACTAACGAAATGTACCTTGCCCAGAAACATTTGCTCTCCCTCAATCAACTGAAAAACACCTCCTGCGTTCGCAAAAAGAAAAGGAGTACTTGTGGCACCTTAGAGACTAACCAATAAATTGGTTAGTCTCTAAGGTGCCACAAGTCCTCCTTTTCTTTTTGCGAATACAGACGAACACGGCTGCTACTCTGAAACCTCCTGGGTTTATTTTTGTGGGGCAGGGCAGGAGGCACTAAGGTACATTCCGAACAGACTATGAATTATCAGCATTAAGGAACACGTGATCCCAAATCATTTCCCCAGTTTGCACAGAGCTGCCTGCACAAACCTTTCAAACAGTCCTGCAACCTGGGGAAAGAGGTTGAGAAAGAGGAGCAGAGCTGCCAATTCCACCAGACATCTGAGCTGGCAAACAACCTGCAATTCACTGACTCAGCATCCCCACCCTGACTGTCCCCACAAAATCAGGCCTGGTCTACACTACAGGCCTATATCAGTATAATTACATCACCCAAGGGTGTGAAAAATCCACCCCCCCAAGCGACACAGTTCTACCGACCTAACCTCCCACGCAGACAGCACTATGTCGACAGGAGAGCTTCTTCTGTCAACATAGCTACCACCTCTCAGGGAGGTGGATTAACTCTGCCAATGGGAGAGCTCTCTCCCATCAGCGTAGGAGCATCTTCACTTAAGTACCACAGTGGTGTAGCTGCACTGATGGAGCATTTTTAGTGTAGACCTGCCCTCAGAAAAAAAAATGACAACCATCATCCTTGTCAGGAGTCTAAGCAAAGAAGCTACAGATTGAATAGGCCACAGAGACTGAACTCTCCTCTGATCCCTAGAGGTATTCTAGGTTAGGGCTGAGGCACAACTGCAAAGCTTAATATGCAGGATGCTTATCTTGTCACTGGCTCTGTTATAACCAGTTATGCAGACAAATGAGAGGACTTCAGACTCTAGGGTTGTTAATCCAGCTCCTTTCACCAACAAAAGACCAATCAGACTTTATACTTATGTACCAACAATTTGATATAAAAAGTCCTCATATTCTACACCTGAGATTGGCACCACTGTGCCCAAAGTACTGGCACAATAAGCATTTAGTCTCCATGCTCCTGCCTAGGGGAATAGCCCCCTGGACAGCTCAATGACTAGGGCCCTATCAAATTCACAGCCATGAAAAACATGTCACGGACCATGAAATCTGGTCTCCCCCTGTGAAATCTGGTCTTTTCTGTGTTTTTACCTTCTACTACAGAGATTTCACAAGGGAGACCAACGTTTCTCAAATTGGAGGTCCTGACCCAAAAGGGAGTTGCAGGGGAGTCGCAAGGTTATTTTAGAGGGGTCGTGGTATTGCCATCCTTACTTCTCCATTATTTCCAGAGCTGGGTGACCGGTGAGCAGCAGCTGTTGGCCAGGCGCCCAGCTCTGAAGGCGATGCCCCGCCCACAGCAGCACAGAAGTAAGGGTGGCAAGACCATACTGAGCCACCCTTACCTCTGAACTGCTGACTTCAGAGCTGGTCAGCCAGAGGGTGGTGGCTGCTGACTGAGGGCCCAGTTCTGCAGGCAGCAGCGAAGTAGTAAGGGTGGCAATACCATAACATCCTTACTTCTGCACTGCTGCTCCTCCCAGCCAGCAGTCACTGCTCTCCAGCTGCCCAGCTCTGAAGGCAGCAATACCACAAACCCCCCTACAATGACCTTGCAATCCCCCCCACAACTCCTTTTTTGGGTCAAGACCTCTACAATTACAACACCATGAAATTTCAGAATTAAATATCTGAAATCATTAAATTTATTATTTTTTAAATCCTATGACCATGACCAAATTGACCAAAATGGACCGTGAATTTGGTAGGGCCCTATCAATGACTAGGAAATCAAAGTGCTCAAACATACATCTAAATTACACTGGACCTAAGAAAGAGGGCAGTGAAGCACCTAATGAAAAGATGCAAAAATAGGAATCAGTAACTGGGGACCATTTTGGAGAAGACAACTGGTACAGAATTTGATTAGATGTAGAAATATTTTTATTTACAGATGCAGGGAAACCAAGGCCTCTAGGAGGATATCTACAGAGCATTTTCGTCTGAGCAGGAACAAGCCTCCCAGCTCAGCTCAACAGACTCAGGGTTGTGGAGCTTGCCCTAGTACTGTAAAAATATCTGAGCAGACAGCACTTTGAAGTTGCAGTTTGGACTCTGAATCCCAGGAAGGGGGCTCACTGGGCCTCTTCCCAGTTTGGCTGCATCCACTTCCAATAACTGTCTTCCCCTTTCTTATAAATGCAAGTTATTAGGTTTCTTAGATGCGAAGGAGAAATTTTGAGAAATCAGCAGGAGATTCATGAAGACTGTTACAGGCCATCTCCTGGTGCACCTAAGAAAGAGGACCAGATAGAAAATGTTTACAATGCTTCAGTTCTTGTCAATTGGACTCTATTCTCATTGTATTCAGTGAAGAATGTTTTGCTTTTGAAAGTGCCAATCTCCATCTTCAATAAAATGCAAATACGAAGGCTTTGATTTGGAAAGGGGGAACATAAGAACGGCCATACTGGGTCCATCGAGCCCAGTAGTCTGTCTTCCGACAGAGGCCCATGCCAGGTGCCCCAGAGGGAATGAACAGAACAGGTAATCATCAAGTGATCTATCCCCTGTTGTCCATTACCCTGGCAAACAGAGGCTAAGGACACCATCCCTGCCCATCCTGGCTGATAGCCATTGATGGACCTATCCTCCATGAACTTATCTAATTGTTTTTTGAACCCTGTTATAGTCGTGGCCTTCACAACATCCTCTGGCAAGGAGTTCCACAGGCTGTGTGTTGTGTGAAAAAATACTTCCTGTTTTTTGTTTTAAACTTGCTGCCTATTAATCTCAATTGGTGACCCCTAGTTCTTGTGTTATGAGAAGGAGTAAATAACACTTCCTTATTTAATTTCTCCACAACAGTCATGCGTTTATAGATCTCTATCATATTCCCCCCTTAGTCGTCTCTTCTCCAAGCTGAAAAGTCCCTGTCTTAATTGCTCCTAATATGGCAGCCATTCCATACCCTTAATCATTTTCGTTGCCCTTTTCTGAACCTTTTCCAATTCCAATATATCTTTTTTGAGATGGGGCGACCACATCTGCACGCAGTATTCAAGATGTGGGCTTACCATGGATTTATATAGAGGCAATATGATATTTTCTATCTTATCATCTATCCCTTTCTTAATGATTCCCAACATTCTGTTCACTTTTTTGATTGCCGCTGCACATTGAATGGATGTTTTCAGAGAACTACCCACAATGACTCCAAGTTCTCTTTCTTGAGTGGTAACAGCTAATTGAGACCCTATCATTTTATATGTATAGTTGGGATTATGTTTTCCAGCGTGCATTACTTTGCATTTATCAACACTGAATTTCATCTGCAGTTTGTTGCCCAGTCTCCCAGTTTTGAGGATCCTTTTGTAGTTCTTTGTAGTTTGCTTGGGACTTAACTATCTTGAGTAGTTTTGTATCATCTGAGAGAATCACCGTAGCAGTGAGAAATAAGCATTTATAAGGTATACAAACCTGTTAGTCTCCCCTACTGCCAGTTCAGCAGCAGCTAATGTTCCCTATCCCGCTGAGGTGCAAGGCTGCTTAGCTCCATCCAAAGCGGGGCCAAGAACGCAGAGAGAGAGTCAAACGGTGATGGACATGATGCTGTCAAGCAATCACAATTGCATTACAAACAATAGCGGGTTATCCAATGATTCTTAAGTCTAGGTCCTTGCACCAGCACAGGCATCCGTGCACTAGGGCTGAAGCTGGGAATGCCCAGATCAGGGACCTTGCTCAGGAAGTGCTGTGCAGCAGCATGTGTCAGGCCTTACATAAATCCAAGCCAGCAGCATGTATGCCTCACATGGGGTTTGCGGGTACAACACAGACAGGCTGCAGAAGGAGATTCCTCTGAGGACATTTACACAATGACAGTCGGGGCTGAAAAGGTCAATAACCCTCTTTAAACAAGTGACGGTCAACTGCTGCTTTGCTGTGTATGTTATGGCAAAGTCATGCCCGGGCCTTTCAACTTGACTGTAAGGAGCCACAAATATTATCTACGCTTTTGAGACTTTGCAACGACTGTAATTAAAAAACTTGGCTTGAAGCATTGGAGTCCCCAGAGCAAAGTGTAAGCCCATAGATGGCAGGAAAAGTGCACTAGAGAATCTTCAAAAAACTAGAGCCCAAGGCAGGCCCAAATTTTGCCCAACTGAAGGCTGTGCTGGTAACTTACCAGGAGCCCAGAAGCTGCATGACATTGTGATAAAATAAACTAGTCTGCAAACAGCTTCAAGCTTAAGACAGAAATACAGCCTGTGGAGAATACAGGTCCCAGAATGCTCAGATTGATGTGGAGCACTGCATGCTGGAACTTGAAGTCAGATATTAAATCAGAGGGTGGCTAAACTGTAAAAACCTATGGGCTGCATTTTGCTGCCCTGAGCTTATGTAATTTTATTTATCTACTTTGATTTTAAAATGAATCCTTCCTGTGCTCCAAATACACAGACAAATATTGTATTACAACATTAAACCAATTCAGATCAGGTCAAAACCATGTGTCCTAACCTCCTGCAAATGTCCCTCATCAGCCCCACCCAAGCATTCATCCCTTTCCCACATGCAAGAACAATCACAGCAAAAGAAGCAAGTCACGCACAGTGACCTGAAGGTAAGAACATCTGGGATCTGATGAATGATGAGGTAGGACGCCAATTAGATCTTGTCTACACAAAAAGGTTGAACTGAACTGGTTTAATTTAAGGTGTGACTGTAAACAGGCTAACACCTGGGGACAGTGTCATTTCAAGACAAGAGTGGCTTATTTTGGATCAGTTTAAATAGATTCCTAATCTATTAAAAAAAAACACAAAATAAACCTGGTACAAACCAAAATGAACGTGTCCACACAAGGATTTGCACCAAATTAACTTAATCATGCAGACAAGCCCTTACACTCAAGAAGCCCTGCCTGCAGCCCCCTCGCAATTAAATGCAGAGAGGGCATTAGCTTCAGTGCTCAGATTCCAAAAACAATCACATGACACAAAGAGACAGGCAGGTCTCTGAAGAAACCAGGATCCCACCCATTTATGGTTGTATAAGTTAAAACAAACATCCTAAAACCACACCAGGCAACAAACAGGCAACAAATGCAAATCTTGGAGCACAGGAGTGACGTGCTCCCTGTTACAAATATGCCTGAAGACAAAATAAGTTATCTGCTTGTTTCCCCTATTATAAATGCAGGGCTTGTCTGTCTTAGAAGATTCCAACTGATAAATTGAAATAACACCACCAAAAGTTACCAAAGAAGTGAAACATGACAGGGATGAGAAGAGACATGATATTCAGGTGTTTAAAGCTCTGTTTTTGTTAACACCTATTTAACTAAATACACTTAGGAGAAGAAAATCTGTGCTGAAAGAATACCATCAACTTGAAACTCATAACTGTCTCTGAAAACTTTATAACTATTAGTGTTACAAGTAACCCCTGAAATAACTAGAAGAGATTCAGTTAGTTATTGCATTTAACACCACTTTGTGTACATGCCATATAATTATTTTATTCATGGTCAGTCCCATCATCCTTGCACTACTCTGGAGTAGCTCACATGTATACATTTCCCCATGTTTTGCTAGAGAATGCTTACCAGTAACAGCAGCGGCAAAGCTAGAACTGAAGCAGCAGCACACAGGTGTTTTACTTCTCTTCAACATTACCATTAGATAAGGGAATGATGGATCTGTTTGTATGTATTATGAACAACAGAAAGGGGAATAATACAAACAGTGACAATTAAAACAGTAATGCCTGAACTCTGTAGATCTCAAAGCATTTTACATCGGATGGTAAGTATCATCCCCTGTTTAGAGATGGGAAAACTGAGGCATGGAGATTAAGTGACTTGCCAAAGGACACACAATAGATCAGTATCAGAGCTTGAACAGAATACAGGTCTCCCGACTCCCAGCCCCTGGATCAGTCCTGAAGACGCCCACTGTAGAACCGTGGCTACTCTAGATGCATAAAGTCAAGATAGAGGAGAAGAAACTGAGACACATGCCAGTGCACCTGCTACACTGATCCCTTACTAAGCTTAACACCACAAATCTTACCCACTTAATATCACCTCTGGAATCTCCATAAGTAAGGCTGGTTGAAACTCAACTAGAAAAAGCAAAAAGTATTTGTCCTGTCCAAATGTGATTGCTGTCACAGAGACCCCCAGATTGATTCAGGTTTAATTTTCCAATATTCACAGAGTGGACGAAAAATTTTCACAGAACAGACTACTCTGTATCCAAGTGGAGGCAACCTACATTTAGCAGGATACCCACCTTGCAGGGCAGTTCTGCTGGCCTAAACTATAAGAAGCATGTTTGAGGAACACAAAAAGCTTAAAGAAAAGGAGTACTTGTGGCACCTTAGAGACTAACCAATTTATTTGAGCATGAAAGCTTAAGCTTCTATCACAATCCTTGGGATAGGACAGCAAAAATTTGGTTGCTCCAATTCTAAGCAAATGATTCCCACTACTACTCCTTTCTCCCTCCACACTTCATCTGCCACAAACTGTCAGCATATCAACATGACCTGTGATGCTCACGTCAGGGAGAAGATCATCGGGAGCCACCGTGTCAGAGGCTGAGGACAAAAAAGGGTTGGTAGCAAATGCCAATGGATAAGAAGTCTACCAAAGAATTCTGTAACTACAGTGGATCCCTTAACCTGATGACCTGCAAACAAAGTAGACCATGTGTCCTGATGGGGACATGAGCGAGCTTGGACAGTGGAGAAAGAGACCTAGGCAAAGTCTGCTCTGTTGAATATCAGCTGCTTCAGTTTTCCAAGCACATGATGTCAAAATGATTCTAAGCCCAATTTTTAAGACAAGGTCACCTAACAAAAATATTAATCAGATGAACAGATGTCAAGCACACTTTTCCCAGCAATTCCAATAATGAATTGAGAGCACACCTGAGAAGATAGGACAGAGGAATTAATACGAAAAACAGTAGCAGAGAGATAATACTGGTGAGAATACTGTGTCCAGAACATTGAAAAAAAATCAGAGTCAGAAGAGAGTAACAAGAATGATTTGAGCACTTTTGTCCAGTAATGGGAGCAGCAGCCTGTCCAAACTTCTGAAACCTGAGCCCCTCTCTCAGGAGAATGAAACCCATCACACCACCTGCTTTGTAATTCCACCATGTGTAGTCAAAAGCCCAACTATCAATATAGGCATCCTTTACACACACACACTCCTGCCCTCCTCACTTTGGGAAGGGATAGGGCAAATCTTTATAATACAAGATACTTCCACTCATTTCTGACCTGCTTTCATGAGCAATGAAATAGTTAACAATATCAACGTTTGAAGTATCTACATTGGCATCAGCATCCATAGCCATTGAAATGAATGGAGAGGTTCATACCTCACAGCTACTGTTTTAGGCTCTCTGCAAACCGAGGCTTTGTCTTCAATGCAAAAAAGGGTGTTTTTACCTCAAGATAACTAAAGCATGTTAGCTACCATTCTGTAAAATCTTAGTGGAAACAAGGCACTCTACTTTTATCATTAAGTAAACTGGGAGGGGGTACAGTGTTGCCCATGCCTAGCTCCTTCACAGTAAAAACTACAGGGAGCTTGTCTCCACTAGGATTTTACCACAAGATAACTTAACATGTGAGGGTTATCTTGCCGTACACATACAATTTTTTAGCAGTGAGGACAAAGTCATAGGCAGACAGCGATATATCAATTACACTCTATTCACATTTTGAAGGTTTTCTTTACAACCATGAGCTAGCAACAGGTTTTAAGTGAAAGCTGAGACTCTTCAGAACAAGCGAGAGGCATGTCAGAGCCCCTGAGAAGCTGTGCCTAATTTTTGGGAAGCCCTGCCTTAAAGAGCTCATTCTGCTTAGCTTATTCAATACAATGTTATGAGGCATTTTAATCAGTCTGGAAGTACCTACACACAGGGAGAAGGTTTCTGATAGAAGGCTCTTTAATCTAGCAGATGAAAAAATAACCAGAGCCAATTGCTGGAAGCTGAAGCTAGACAAATTCAAAGTGGAAATGAGGTACATATTTTTAACAGTAAGACTAATTAATCACTGGAACACCTTCCCAAGGGAAATGATGGATTCTCCACCACCTAGAGTCTTTACATTGTGCTTGGATGTCTCTCTCTAAAAGATCTGCTCTGGTTCAAACACAAGTTATTGGGCCTGATGTAGGAATTATTGGATGAAGTTCTCTGGCTTATGTTATACAGAAGGTCAGACTACATAATCATAATGGTGCTTTTTGGTCTTAAAATTTATGAAAGATCCAGCCTTGAAAGAACTGTGAGAAACTACCAGAGAGCCTTCTCCAGAACACTGCTGCTGCAGTGCTGCAATTGCTACTGCTCTGAATAGAGAGGCTGGGGATGAAGCCGGGCGCAGAGTACCATGGCAGAAGTGCCATGAAAATATCTGTAAGGAAATGTTTATCTTCGCTAATAGAACACAGTGAGCTGAGTATTGGGAAAAAAGATCCAGGGTAGAGCCCTTTGTGGACATAAATTGGATATCCACGGAGCTGCAGGGCTCTACCAGGAACTGCAGCAGCGAAAGCAGCAGCATGTCAGACCACAGCTCACAGGAGCCAGTGCCATGCACCGGCAGCTCCTCCGATGCAGCTGTACCGCCCCCAGCCCCACCCACTTGGGCAACCACCAGGCTCATCAACAGCTGTCCCTGGTCACACTACCGTGTGCAAGTGGCTCAAACATCCCCGGACAGGAGACCCAGACTGTTGCGTGGAAGGGACTCCTGTCCAGGGACATGAGAGCTACTTGCACACACTAGGGCATGGATGGGCAAACTACAGCCCGCGGGCCACATCCGGCCCTCCAGCCAGTTTAAAATGGCCCTCAAGCTCCTGCTAGGGAGCGGGGCCTGGGGCTTGCCCTGCTCCTGGGCTCCAGCTGGGGAGCGGGGTCAGAGGCCACTCTGTGTGCACATCCCAAGGCTCCCGCAAGCAGCAGCATGTTCCCACTCCAGCTCCTAAGCTTAGGGGCAGCCAGGGGGCTGCACACACTGCCCCCGCCCCAAGCGCCACCCCTGCAGCTCCCATTGCCTGGGAACTGTGGCTAATGGGAGCTGCAGGGGCAGTGCCTGCAGATGGGGCAGCACGCAGAGCCTCCTGGCACATCTCTGCATAGGAGCTGGAGGGGGGACATGCCACTGCTTCCAGGAGCTGCTTCAGGTAAGCGCCAGCCGGAGCCTGCACTCCTGACCTCCTCCCGTGCCCCCACACCATGCCCCGAGCCCTCCCCCCCGCCCTCTGAACCCCTTGGTCCCAGCAAGCACCTTAGAGCACCTTCCTACACCCCAAATCCCTCATCCCCAGAACCTGCACCCCAATCCCCTGCTGCAGCCTGGAGCCCCCTCCCGCACCCTGAACTCCTCATTTCTGGACCCACCTCAGAGCCCGCAACCCCAGCCAGAGCCCTCACCCCCTCCTGCACCCCACCCCCAATTTCGTGAGCATTCATGGCCCATCATACAATTTTCATACCAAGATGTAGCCATTGGTCCAAAGAGTTTGCCCACTCCTGCACTAGGGCAACCAGTGACAGCTGCCGATGAGCCTGGTGCCTGTCCCAGTGGGTGGGGCTGGGAAAGTATAGCTGTGCTGGAGGAGCTGCTGGTGCGGGGCGCTGGCTCCTGCAAGTGGCAGCCAGACATGCAGCTGCTTTTGCCACTGCGGCTCCCAGTAGAGCCCTGCAGGGCCGCAGATATCCAATTTATATCCAGAGATATAAATTTTGTATCCACACAGGGCTCTAATCCAAGGCACAAAGCAGCTGACTCCTTCTGAGGGCTGGTGGAGACCAGCATACTCCAAACTTTAAAACGACATTGGAAACATAAGACTCATACAGAAAGCTCCTTACCCAGATGTGAAAGGGTATACAAACCCCCACAGAACGAGAGGTTAACTAGAGACTGAGAACTCTATTAGCCCAACGTGTCACATCTGAAGAGTGCATTAGACTCAGGGAGGAGTTAAAAGAAAAGAGTTCAGTATAGTTGGAAGGAGGAAATCCAGAAGAGAGGTGGTTTGGAGTTTCCTCTCTGTGGCAAGCCACCGACAGAAGCCAGGCAGAGGAAGAACAAAGATGAACTAACAGCTCAAGCCCAGGGTGGGTGGACATTGCTTAGTTTGTATTTTTGTCTGTTTTCTGGTTTTGCTGAGAGACTCCAGGGAAAAGCCCTGCATGTCACTGCTCTTCAAGAAAAGGGAGGCTGAAGAGGAGTCGAGGAGGGGCAGAAGATGCTGTCTTGATTACTACTACTTTATCAGACATTATTCAAGACTTAGATACCCCTGAAGGGTGGAACTTCCTTGTCACCTGACTGTATGACCACGCCACCACCATTACCACATCACTGAAGTCAGTCACAAGGTAGAGAATGGGGCAGAATTGCTGACACAACACTCACACCACGAGGGGGTGCTCCAAAGATTGAAACTAAAACAACTCTATACCAAAGCATCGCCTCATTGAAAACCTGATGAATTTTTGCCATTGGTGCTGTTTGCTTCCTGCATTGCCAGGATGAGCAAAATGCCAACAGACTGGACAGTTTCTTTTTCTCTTTTAATTTCACTTTTTAGTGAGGCACACTTTATTTGAAATTTAGCACAAATTTCAAGTTTTGTTTAAAAAACAGATATCTTATCAAACCCAAATCCATAGAAAACTTGTGAACTCCAAAAGCAGTAGACATTAAAAGTCTGCTTTAGTTCGATATTTTGTGGGCTTTATTTTAAACATAAGCAAGTTCTCTTCTATATAAATCCCATATAGATATTAGATTCCCATTCATAGAATCATAGAATATAAGGGCTGGAAGGGACCCCAGAAGGTCATCTAGTCCAACCCCCTGCTCGAAGCAGGACCAATTCCCAGTTAAATCATCATTCCAACTACAATCATGTCTCCCAAGCTCTCCATATTCCACACATATAGGAACTATAAACAAAACGTGATTGTAAGTGTGTTTCCACCAAACTTACTTTTGAAAATTACATAGAGGAAAAGAAGGGAGACTTTCTCCATTCAACTTTGTTTCTTTAGACGGCCCTGTCTGCACAGGCAAAAAGAGTGTATTTTTCATTCATGAGTTCAATCAAGTTAACATAACAATTGGAAAGCCCTCTTAACAGCTCTGAACACAAGCTAACACATTTGGACCCTGCCTTCACTAAGAAAAAAGGTATACACACAACAGCTGAGTGTGGGTAAACACAGTAAGTAATGTCATCACTGAAGTGGTGCAGCATTTTAAGTGCAGACAAGCCCCGACACACCCATGCAGAAAAAGAGCAGTTCTTGCTTCTGCCCTATTGCCACCATCACAAGGAGAGCTATCATTTATATTTTTTTGCTGTAAATAAAATCAATGCAAGATTTCAAAAAACAAGGCAAATAGTATTTTATTACAGCGTTTCCTCTGTATGAAAACAGTATAGTCTCAGTCTGAAGCAGTCGGAAATGCTGCTAATGCAGAAAGGATTTTTCAAAGGTTTAAAACTTTAAAAGGTTTTAACTTTAAAAACACCAACTGCACTGAAAGACAGTGATTTTTTTAAACAAGGGCTTGTCTACACTACAAAGTTAAGTTGACATAAGGCAGCTTACATCATCCTAACTATGGAGATGTACACACTACCATGCTCTTCCCGCCACTGTCACACGCCTGCTACACCGACTTAATAAAACCACCTTGTCAAGAGGCGTAACGCTTATGGCGACATAATTAGAGCGACACAGTGTTGGTATAGACACTGCATTGCTTGCGTCAACCTAAGTGGTCTCCAGAAGGTGTGCTCCAATGCCCATCGTGACCGCTCTGCTTCCCTGCAGCCAGGTACACAGGTATGAACCCCTTCCCTTTTAAAACCCTGGGGAAGTTCTGAAACTGCTTTTCCTGTCTGCTTGGCATGTGAGCTAACATAGCAACTGACCAGGCCAGCTCCACGCAGCAAATGCGCTCCTGCCTGGAGTACAACGAAAGTGGTGGATCTACTGGGTCTGTGGGGAGAGGAGGCTGTGCAGTCACAGTTCCACTCCAGCAGCAGGAACTTTGATATCTAAGGCCAGATCACTCGGGCCATGGAGGACAAAGGCTATGCCAGGGACACGCAGCAGTGCCGTGTAAAACTCAAGGAGCTCAGGTAGACATACCAGAATGCAAGGGCAGCAAATAGTCGCTCTGGTGTAGAGCCGCAGATATGCCGCTTCTACCAGGAGCTGCATGCCATCCTCAGCGGCGACCCCACCTCCATCACCAAGAGCCCTGTGGCTACTTCGGGGGGGGGGGGGGGCAGGGGCTGGATTCACTGGCCACCAGAGGGAACCTCGAGGAAAACATGCTGGACAAGGAAGTGAAGGAGGATGGGAGACAAGCAACAGGGAGTTCTGGTGAAGTGGGGAGCCAGGACCGCTTTTTGACCCCAGAGCAATCTAGCCACTCCCTGCAGTCCAGTGAGCTGAGCCTGATGCAGGCGACGGAAGCTCTGGCATGTACTCAGTTTGCTTCCATACCTTAGGGACACATCTACTCATGTAATGCTTTTTTTAATCAGGCTACAAAAGGTAGTGAAATAACCAATACAGGTAGAGTTGCTATCTGCTTCTCATTCCCCTGTAGAGCTAGACAGAGGGGGCCCTACAGAAAAATTTGTTTATGCACACTGGGATGTCCCATGAATCCTCCACAGAGATCTCCAGGAAACTTTCTTAGAGATAATCTGCAATCCTCTGCCGAAGATTTATTGTTTCTTCCTCCGCGGTAGGCCACTTTGTCACACCACTGGGCAATTACTTCAGATGACACCATTGCAGCACACAAGCTAGCAGCATACGGATCCAGGCTGCAGCCACACTCATGCAGGAAGTGCTCCCTTGCAGCCTTGCTTACCTTCAGGAGTGAGATATCAGTTACAATTACCTCTGCCTTTGGAAAACGGTGCCAGCATTCAGTACAATAGTCCTATGCACTTGTACTGATAACCCAGTGCTACCTCCTGCCCTTTGTTCCAACTCACCCACTTCACTCTGGGCTTGGCTGAGGCTGCCACCGAGCTCTATGACTCATAAGGGAACGTGAGAAAGTTGTGCTTGTAACTTGTTTGGATCAAGCGGTGCAAGTGCACTGAAAATAGGACCTCTGTCCATTGTTTCTTTAGCAGTTGCAGATGTGGCCTTGAGAGTCTCCTCATGCACACTGGCGGAGCAGCTCGGCCAGATAAGGAGGAGAAAGAAGAGGTCTAAGGAAGACATGTTCGAGGTGTTGCAATCCTCTGGTGCTTCGGATTGCGAGGCAAGAGCTTGGAGAGAGACAATCAATGAGAACATGTGGAGGGATACTGAGGAAAGGAAGCAGGGCCAGGAACAGATGATAACACTGCTCGGGGAACAAACAGATATGCTGCAATCTCTGGTTGAACTTCAGGCTGAACACATCCGTGCTCACCTCCCTCTGCAGCTCACAGAGAACTGCATTCCATGACCTCCCTACACTCTCCACACATGTTCCATGTATCTTCCATTGCTGCAACAGTACACCAGGCACTCCACCACGCAGGAGATTACACACGACAGCTAGACATACAGCCAGCCGCGAGAGCCTCATTGGCATATGTGCTTGTGAATTCACTGTCCCTTCTCCTTCAAAGATACTGTGTGTATGAAGTTTACCTCAGCATGACATAGGTATGTTTCCATAGGTGTGGAAAGTGAATGAATCTTTATTATTCTCCAACACATGGTGACTGCTGCTAACATTCAGAGATAGTAGCAATAGATTCATTTGCATTGTTATAGCACAGAAAGCAATCATTACAAGGTTCCTACTACAGTCAAAAAAAAACAATTCCAGGCTCAGCTGATTTCTGCTTCACACATTACTGTGGCTCATTGTTGAAATGCTCCTTCAAAGCCTCCCTGTTCCGAATAGATCCCTGTTGAGCCCCTCTGAGAGCCCTGGTATCTGGCTGCTCAAAATCAGCAGACAGCTGTTCAACTTCCAGACCGCACTCATGGGGAAACTTCTCCCCCTTTGCTTCACAGATATTATGAAGCTCACAGTAGGCAGCTATGACCATGGGGATATTGCCCTCACTGAGGTCTAACCTCCTGAGGAGACAGCACCAGGAGACAGCACCTTTAAGCAGCCAAATGCACATTCAACAGTCATTCTGCACCTGCTGCCCCTGTTGTTGAAGCACTCCTTCTTGCTGTCAGGCATGCCGGTGTACAGCCTCATGAGCCACAGCAGCTAGGGGTAGATTGGGTCTCCCAGGATTACTATTTGCATTTCCACATCCCCAGTGGTAATCCTCTGGTCTGGAAAGAAAGTCCCTGCTTGCAGCTTTCTGTACAGGCCTGTGTTTCTAAAGATACATGCATCATGCACCTTCTCTGACCAGCCCATGTTGATGTCGGTGAAATGACCCCAGTGATCCACAGCGCTCGCAATACCAGAGAAAAGTAGCCCTTTCTGTTGAAGTACTCCGTCAAAAGGTTGTCTGGTGCCAAAATAGGGATATGCATGCCATCTATCACCCCACCACAGTTAGGGAATCCCACTGCTGCAAAGCTATCCACTATTTCACGTACATTACCCAAAGTCACAGTCCTTCATAGCAGAAGGCAATTAATGGCCCTGCAAACTTGCATCACAGCAACCCTCAACTGTGGATTTCCCAACTGCAAACTGATTGCAACTGATCGGTAGCAGCGTGGCATTGCCAGCTTCCACCTAGCAATTGCCACTCGCTTCTCCTCCATGAATGCAGCTCTCATTTTGGTGTCCTTGCGCCGGAGGGCAGAGGTGAGCTCTGCACATAGTTCCAGGAAGGTGGTTTTGCACATCCAGAAGTTCTGCAGCCATTGCTCACCATCTCATACCTGCATAATGATGCAATCGCACCACTCAGTGCTTGTTTCTCGAGCCCAGAACTGACGGTCCACCACGTGCAGCTGCTCCGTGAATGCTAACAGCAATCTTGAATTGTTTCTTTCCATGGCACACTGTAAGCCAGACACCAAGGCATCGTCATCAGACATTCAACTCATAAAATACTGCAGGATCAGGTGTGTTGTGTTCATAATGCTCACCACAGTACTGGAGAGCAGTGCAGGATCCATGCTTTCTAAGAGAGATGGCGGATGCACAAGTTACCGGGGCTGTTGAAAGTGGCATTAAATATACTAGGAAGCCCATGGAATGATGGGACAGAGAAAACTATATCATGGGATACTGAAACTGCCCCCCTGAGGCATTGCAAACCCTTCCCAAAACACCCTGGGGCAGATGGTGGCAAGTTGCACAGTGTGATAGCTACCCAAGGTGCACTGCTCTCTGTGTCAATGCAAGAGCTGCCACTGTGAACACACTCCTCAGAAAAAAGGACATGCAACAGCAGTTTAATTACAACGGTGGCTATATGTCAACCTAACTTAAGTCAACTTAACTTTATAGTGTAGACATTGCCCAAGTCTCTAATTTTTGCTAGGGGTAGAGCAAAAAAAAAAAAAAATTGTAACCCTCAAACATTGACAAAAAGACCTGCTACCTTACCCTACAGTAACACTATGAAAAGCTGAAATGTTAGCCACAACCAAAATAAGAGACTAATATTTTAACCATAAGTTGATGATTGAAGTATTCTTAGTCTATTTTCCCAAAGCAAATATTAAGGTAACAGACAAAAGAAACAAGAGGGATCAAGAAATAAAGAACAGCTCAGTGAATGGGGATGTAATCACTAGGAGCCAAATCAGAACTGCTCCTCCCCAATCCAGCAAGAGACTGGCTGATAAAGTGTGACATAAGTCTTGTTTACTCACAGAAATTACACTAATTTAACTATATCAGTTTCCATTTGGTTTGTTACTGAATTAACACACAACAAGACACTGAAGTATCTATCCAGAAACAAACTTGGGGCTACAAAAATAGGTTATGTTTCAAAACGTTAGATAATGCAAATTTAAACACAATTTTGTACCTAGTGCAGAAAGGTTGTGTTTAAGAACATATTAATGGGCTATGGACAACCATAAAGAGACCCCAACATTTACCACGATCAGCTAAGGTTTTTAAACGTCACTGCCTTTGTGCCCACTAGATACTAAGTGGTGTGTAAATACACATTACTTAAAGCATGTTAGCTAATATCTTAAAACACAACCTATTTGCCTAGTCTGGACATGCCCTCAGGAAAGTGACATTTGGGCAGAGGCTACAAGTCAGCACTTACAATGTTCAGTTTACTAGGGTTACAGTTCTTAGGTCAACTGACGACCTATTCTTTATCTGGCTTTTTATTAAGAAACCAGTTTCCAAATAAATCTGTACCCACAATTAGACCTTGTTTTCTGAGCCCTTGTGTTGGAAAATGAGGGATGCATTGAGCCTGGCTTCTCCCAGTACTAGTTTCCAACTATACTCATGGAGGGGCAAAATGTATGCCCATTTTTCCCTTCCAGCCACAGCGTTTGTGCAGCACAAATGCCACTGGAAATTCTACAGGAAATAACTGCAGCCTAAACTAACACAAGAAAAGAAAAGCCTCATGCTCTGCATCAGATCAACCGAACATTCTGGGAGATCCCAGTTTAAACCTTTGCCCAGAATGGTGGGCAAAGAACAGCCAGACTGGGATGAGTCACTTGCCACAAGAAATATTTAAGAAGGAGACAGAACACTGATCTAATAAGGTACAGGTTAAACCTCTCTAATCCTGCACTCCCTGGTCTAGCAATACCTGTGGTCCGGCATAGGTGCCAACTCCATGGGTGCTCCAGGGCTGGAGCATCCACGGGGAAAAATTAGTGGGTGCGGAGCATCTACCAGCACCAAGCTCCCCCCTCTGTAACCCTCCCCCCCCGTCTCTCGCGTGCCCGTGCTTACCAACTCCTGCTCCTCCCTCCCAGTGCTTCTGGAGCGCCACGAACAGGTGATTCGCGGCGTTCAAGCTCCGGGAGGGAGGGGGAGGATGTGGGGCCAGCAGCTGGGACCCCAGGCAGGGGGTCAGCACCCCAGGCGGCCGCGAGACCCCCGAGCAGGGGGTCCTGCTGGGTGCAAAGCCTGGGGGTGCTACAGCACCCCCCGCATCCCTACTTCCCGCACCTACGGAGACCCACTGGCACTAACCTCCCATGGTTTGGCTAATTCTCTGATTCGGTACTGCAGGTCCCAAAGGTGTCGTACTAGAGAGGGTCAACCTGAATAAAATCCAGACTAAAACTTGCCTACCTTTGGCAAATGTTCACTTGTTTATATACTTTAACTCAATGACTCTTCAGCTGCAGAGCTTACATGTGTTAGTGGGAGGAAAATGCAGGTCCTACATCAAAATAACCTGCTGCAGCAGAACTATGGGAAAGGATCGGTGCCATGTCTAACCTGCACATTCATGCTTAAAACAAAAATCAAGAGCCTATTTGCTTTTCATGTAGTTACCGAATAAAAGGATAGGAGTCTGAAATGAGAAGTGAATGCCTTCCCAAGAAGAATGGCTACTTTCTTATTGTTTAGAGCAGTGCTTCTCAAGCTATCTGATGTGGGGGACGTGCAATTTTTTTTTCCAATGTGTGCGCAGACTGGCAGCCGATGGCTCGCGGACCAGCACCAGTCCACAGACCACCACTTTGAGTAGCACTGGTTTAGAGATCTTCAGAGACAGTCAAAACACCACTAGCAGGATCTAGTTGCCCCTAAAGAGGAGTATGTTCAAACATATGTAACAGCTTTCAAGCTACATTAAGTGTGTATTTCTGAGCCTTGAGCACCACCTCTCAGAGTAGGAGACAAGGCTCCAACATCAGCTCAGATTTACATGGTAAAAACAGCATTTTCTCTGCTAGTCACTAATGTGTAGAAGGCAAGTGGAGGTGGTATGCAGTCACTGAATAGCACAGCACTGCCAGCACAGGCATCTGGACCCGCTCCCCCCCCCCCATCGCTTCCCAAAGCAGTCACCAAACACAGGTAGGGAGCACCCCCTGCGCACTCAAACACCCCTAGCCCTAGGGAAAACAGCACACCGGAACAACCCCCAGCACACTCAGCCACCCCGCCCCCAGACTGACTCCCCCTTCAATGCTTCTGGCACACTCACCTCAGTCTTCCCTGACACACACACTGCGGGCACACTCGAGTATGCCCCTGCACACACACACACACATTCACACAGCAGGCAAACTTGCACCCCCCCCCGCACCTGGCAGGCACACTTGCACCCCCGTACTCATGCACGCGCACCATGGGCACACTTACGCACGCATCTGCATGCGCACCCTGTGGGCACACTTGCGCCCCCACACACACTTGCACCCTACAGGCACATTCCCCCACCCTGTGGGCATACATCCACACACTGCAAACACACTCGTGACCCCCATACACACACTCATGTACCCTGTGCACACATTTGCACACTTGTGCCAAACACACACACACCCGCACCCTGCGGGCACACTCACACCCCCCCTCACAGTCACTCATCCTGTGAACGCACACACACCCCCGTACGCCCCCCACACACCCCCGCACCCTGAGGGCACACTCACACCCGCACTCTGCGGACACACTCGCCCCCCATTGCCCCTGTGGGCATACATCCACACGCGCACACACACTGCGGGCACACTCCCGTCCCCTCCCCCATACACACACACACACACACACACACACTACGGGCACACTCCCGTCCCCCATCCCTCCCCCTACACACGCTCGGGCCCTTCCCCCAGCCTGCCGCCCCCCTCCGCGCAATCCCGGGCTCATGGCCGCCGCAGCACCTGAGGCCTCTCGGCCCGGAGCGCGGCCCCCAGGGCGGGAGTCGGACGCTTCCCTCTCGGGGCCGCTGGCCGGGCGCCCGTCGCGAGGGCTGCGCGGCGCCCCGGCCCTCGCCTCACAGGCCATCGCGGTTCGGCGGGCCCGAGTCCGGGCCCGCCTCCCGCCGCTGAGCAAGGGAGCGCCCGGCCGAGCCGGGGCCTAGCCGGACCCGAGCTGCCGGCCCCACCGGACCGACGAGGGCGGCCCGGAAGCGGCCGGGCCGAGGTGGGGAGCCCGGGCCGGGCGCGCCGTGGCGATGGGACCGAGCGGGCGGGGCCTGGCGCGGGGGTCGCTCACCCTGCATGCTGCTGACCGCCGTGTGCGCCTGGGAGCCCGGAGTGCTGCTCCCGCTGCTGGAGCCGGAGCCGGAGCCGCTGCTGGGGCTGGGAGTCGCCATTGTGCGCGCCAGACACGGAGCAGCGCGGAGGCTGCAATGCAGCAGGGACCCTCCCAGGCAGGACACCTAGAGCCCCGACTCCGTATAGCAGGCGCCTGAGCCTGCCCGTCCGCCTGTCCGTCCCCCGGGCTGGGGCTGCCGGCTTAACCCCTCCCAGTCCCACGCAGGACACCTAGAGCCGGGTGCCGGGCAGGCGCTGAGTCGGCCCGTCCGTCCCCCTGGCAGCGGGAGTTCGCTGAGCCCCCGAAAGGGATCTGCGGCCAGCGCGTCTGGGCTTCCTCCGTGTCCAGCGAGCCCGAGCCCTGCTACTGCCTTCGCAAGGAAGGGAGAATCTCCTGGCCAGATTCTAGCCCAGGGTCGCTTATTAGTGTCTTGGCTGCAAGTGGTCTCGTCCCCTGGGGCAAGAGATTCACACAACTGGACATGGCTGATTCCTCTGCAGCCCCGACTCTGAGGGTTTCACACTAGGTTATGGTCCAAGAGGACTTCTGGACCAAGTCACTCCCGAGGACGAAGAGAGGAAGCTGCTTACCTTGTAATTCATCAACCCACTCACCTCTTAGGTTCCATATATTCCCTCTCTATCCCTGCCCTTCTTGTTACCCTTTTCTCTTCCCAGTCTCCTGCTACCTCTGGAATGGCCAAGGAAGGTCACTGTCATCCACCACCTATTCCTTCCCTGCTCCCTCCATCTCCTAGCACTGCTGGAAACCTACCTCACACACATCCCACACACGCTACCTCTGCAGCTGCACTCTCATTTTTTCACACACACCACATGTCACCCCCTAAGGGCCACTATATGGATGTCAGACTCCTCTCCTCTCCTCCCCTCCCGCCCTACACTTCCAGCCCCTTGCGCCATCTCTTCCTTCATTTCTTTGGGACTACTCTCCATATAGCTGTCACCTACTCCCCCTTTATTTCTCCCCAGATGCCTTCTTTCTAGTTCTCCCTTTTCCTCTCTTAGTTTCCCATCCGTGTTGACACCCTGTCTGACCCAAACCATGAAATGCCTGATTCCTTGTCCTTATCTGCTCTTATGATCTTCACCTATGTTCTCTGCCACACTCAAAATGGCCACTAAACTTTGTTTTCATCAGAAACTGGTATATCTGAATTCCTTCACTGTTACTGCCTGTTTAGCATCCCTTTCCATGAGGCCTTCCATAACATCCAATCTAGTGATATCCATTACTTCTCTGCCAACCTCAGCCCTTCTTCCCAACTCTTTCATTCTTTACTTAATTCCATTGTTATTCCTTCTCTCTTCTCTGACTCCAACACCCTTCACTCACTCTAAAGTATGCCTTGTTAAACCATAGCCCTATCATGCGACAACAGTGTGGCCTAGTGACTAGAGCACTGGACTGGGACTCAGGAGACCTGTGTTCTAGTTCCAACTCTTTCCTTGGGTGATTGTGGGCAAGCCAGTGCATCTCTCTGTATTTCCATCCCCCATTTATAAAAGAGGGATAACTATACTATCCTCCTTTGCAAAGCACTTTGAGATCTATTGCTGAAAACCGCTATTTAAGACTTGGGTATTATTATTAACTCACTCCCAGCATTCTCTTCCTCCACTGCTAAGGGAGCTGCAGGAAGGGAGAAAAGAAGGAGCTGACGGAGGGACAATGCGGTAAGGTGGAAGAATGATCAATTGTAGCAGTGGGAGGCCTGGACTCAACTGATTAGCTGGGGACACTTACTTCCCTTCCTGGCCATGAGGCAAGGGCCATCACCTTTTCTGCAACTTGCTCCCCTGACCTCTCACTGCCCCTCAGCCCCTGGAACGTCAGCATTTCACTGTGTGCTTTTCCCCTTACTCACTGCCTGGGGGAAGTAGTTCCTTGCCAGGGGTGTCCCCTCCCCTCCCAAACCAGAGCAGCACCAGCAGGGCCCTTGTGACTCCCCTCTTAGGTTGGGGCATGGGTGCAGGAGTGCTGGGCCAACCTGTTCTTGTCACCAAGGGGGGGAGCAGGCACAGAAAGAACTGAGCAGATCAGCCATGCACATGCCTTCTGCTTCCCTTCTGTGGAGTGGGGGTGGGCAGAGGTACACACTTGTCCCATGATGGGAGGGAGGGGAAGGGAGCACAGTGAGTCCTAAACTGACCTTTTTCAGCTCCTCTCCCCTTGCCCCACCCCCCATTGACAATGGTACGGACCAATCAGCTCTCCTCGCCTATCCCCATCTGACATTTCCTGGCAGGGGCAAGCGCTGCCTGCTGCAGCTGGCTCTGGCTGCCCTTCCCTTCTGGGTCGGGGGAACAGTGCCACAGCACTGTGGGCCACAAGAGATCAGAAATCATGAGTCAGCCCCAATCCCTGAGCCGTTCACAGTGCTGACACTGTGTATTTGGTCTGTTGTGTGCTGGGTGCTCCCATGCCCTCCCCCGGGGGGGCGGGGAAGTGATAATCAGTGCTGCCAGTGCCCCCAGCTGCACTGGGGAGGGGATTTTGGCCCCTGCTGCAGGAGTTCTCACCCTAATCTGCCCATCCTGCCCAACAATGAATGTTCCCCCCCTGCAGCTTCCCCCCTGAACCCCCAGGAGTTCATCCCCCACAGCCCCTCTCTGCTCCTCCGGGGGCTCTTTGCCCTGCCCCCCCCCCCCAGGTCTGGGGGCTGCAGCAGGGTTCCCTCTCCCTGTTCCAGACTTGGGGACTCCAGGAGCCCCTCTGCCCCGGTCCAGGCAGGAGCTGCAAGGCAGGGAGAGGGGAAGAGGAACCGTCCCATCCCTATTCCTCACAGGGAGGGGGGCAAGGCTGCCCAGAGCAGCTGCGTTCTTTATCTCCCCCTCCTCTCCTGTGAGGACAGCTCTGGCTGCTGAGGGAAGGGGGAGCTCTGTCCGCAGCAGATCTGATTGGTTGCTCACCCACAGGACGTGGGCTAGTGGGGGAGGCAGCCAATCAGCATGTAAAATTTGCTAGAGGGATGGAGGTCCTTGTCTCATCACAGATGGGATCCAGCAATGACCAATCCTGTTGCCCCACAAATGTAACAAGAGTTGGTGATGCTACTGCAGGTCTGGTGGGAATTTTCCCATAAGCTAGGCTCCTTGATGACTCTTAGAAGACCCTGGAACACTTTGGTCCATGGGGAAATCCCATAAAGCGGCAGACCTGGCTGGAAGAGTCCCTGTGACTACGCTGACTTCCTCCCCTACCAGTTTTTTCTCTCCTTCTTCAGCTCCACCATCTCCCTGGCCAAACATTTCCTGTCCCTCACTGCACCCTATGAAAAAATCTTCATGCATTATTTGCTGTCTTTGACTCCTTCCTTGTTAGCCTCCCACTTTCACCCTGTCCCCCTTCCCTGCTCCTTGCAAAGGATTGTGCTGACTTCTTTAAATAGAAAATTGGCAAATGCTTGGGACTGGAGGGGATTCAGAATAATCAGTGTAAGACTTATGGCCAGAAGCTACAGAGGGGAAAGGGGTCTCTAATCCTTTTGATGAAAAGAGAAGTTGTGGCCATAGAAAGCTTCATTTGCATAGGCTACCAATCCATAGTTCCTGGTGACTCATGGGGAGTCACCATAACTATACATAAAATTGGATTTGAGGGGCTCCCAGAGAAGGGGAAAAGTTTCTACCTTGTTGCAAAGTACTCATTTCCAAGCACCCAGGACAAGTGCAAGCATTCTAAGCCATGTTGGTTCCCCTCTCATGGCTCCCCTTTGTGGCAAGAGGTGGCATAGACTGAAGATTTAGCTGTGATAGAAGTATGGTTGGTCTGTAATACTTTATGCATAGTGTATTGTGACCAGTTATTGGGAAGTTTACTGTACAAATATGTTGGTTTGGTTTAATAATATGCTGTTGGAAAAACAAGCAGGAAATTGGTCAGCTGCTCAAGATAACCATACATCTGTCAACTGTTAAGTTTGATGCTTGGCGGCTAGAAAGGGAGTTAGACTACTGCCAAAGTTACTGGAAGGGAAAAGGCATTTCACTCTTTATTTACATATAAATCATTTTGCTGTTTTCATTGTGTCACTACAGGGTAGAATCATATTGGTTGGGTGCCCTCACTGCATTTCCATACCATAACGTGGTAGGATTTTTTAAAAGTTTAACATTAACTCTGAATTTCCTAGTTTTATAATACTTGGTTTGGGGATAATTACAACAGCCCTGTAATTTATTATACATAGGGCCCTACCAAATTCACAGCCATGAAAAATGCATCACAGACTGTGAAATCTGGACACCCTGCCATGAAATCTGGTCTTCTGTGTGCTTTTACCCTATACTATACAGATTTCACAAGGGAGACCAACGTTTCTCAAATTGGGTGTCCTGAGCCAAAAGGAAGTTGCAGGGAGGTCACAAGGTTATTTTAGGGGGGTCATGGTATTGCCACCCTTACTTCTGTGTTGCCTGCAGAGCTGGGTGGCCAGAGAGCGGCAGCTGTTGGCCAGGCACCCAGCTCTGAAGGCAGCACCTTTCCAGCAGCAGTGGAGAAGTAAGGATGGCAATACCATACCAAGCCACCCTTACTTCTGCATTGCTGCCTTCAGAGTGGGCAGCCAGAGAGCGGCGACTGCTAACTGAGGGCCCAGCTCTGCAAGCAGCAACACAGAAGAAAGGGTGGTAATACCATACCATGCTATTCTTACTTCTGCACTGCTGCTGGCAGCAGCTCTGCCTTCAGAGCTGGGCTCCTGACCAGCAGCTGCTGCTCTCCAGCTGCCCAGCTCTGAAGGCAGTGCTGCTGCCAGCAGCAGCAGATAAGTAAAGATATCAGTACCGTAACCCCTTCTACAATAATCCTGTGATCCCCCCCACAACTCCATTTTGGGTCAGGACCCCTAAAATTACAAAATCTTGAAATTTCAGATTTAAATAGCTGAAATAATGAAATTAACTATTTTAAAAATCCTATGACTGTGAAATTGACCAAAATGGACTGTGAATTTCGTAGGGTGCTAATTATACTCCCAATTACTGATATGTACTCTCACCCTTATTTCCATTTTAATGATTTTTTTTTTGCCTGGGATAAATAATGCAGGTAATTCTGCTTCCTTAAAGATGCACGTCACAGGATTCTCACTCCTGGGTGGGTCTCATGCTTCCCTCAGTCCTGCAGGAAACTCCTTTAGTTCATATGATTTGGGGATCTCTGAGGTTTCTGGTGTCTGCCTCTTTTGGATCTGCCCTACTGAGTACTCTTCAACCCCAGGTACCTCAGCAGCCCCTAAACATTCCAGCAATTCTTTTTAAGACTGGGAGGCAAGAGCTCCCCGTAAACATTGCATTACATATAATCACAAGGAATTCTCACTCTCTGTCATCATCCTGCTCCCTCCCCTCTCGTTCTCTATACAGTACAAGGGGAAAATAAAAAAGGCACAAAGACTAGTTGATGGGGGAGTTTAGGCTCCCCTACCTCAGAAACACGTTATGTGTGCATGAGGGACTGAAGGGTTCTTCTTCAGAGGTCAATGTAAGTGACAGAGTTTTGCAAAGTAAGATGTGAGAGTATTTCACTGCTTTTCCTAAAATCCTGATTCAAAAGTTATCTGAGGCAAGCAGTCTAAAGATATGTCTACACAGCAATGTAAGCATGAGCTTGAGCCCAGACTCAAGCCTAACTCCCCTTGCATCCACAAACCAGTTTTATTAATCTAGGGCTCAAACCTAGGGTCCCAGGACCCTGGAGGGTCCAAGCCACTGTTAAGCTGGGATCTAGGGTCCGAGCTTTATTGCTTTCTTGTGTGCACACAGCCCCAGAAGTCTTCCACATGTATCCCAGAGTTCCTTGGGGCAACTTCCTTAGTCCTCTCTATGCCAACAATCTGCAGTGCTGTCTATTGCACTCTATTGCAAATCGAAGCCACACCTCCCTTTGCAAACAGCCTGCACCCGGCAGCTCAGATCAGCGTTAACCCATTGTCTGCTGAACACCACCAGTCTGCATACACACTACCAGAGATCTTGCAGAGTTTTCAATGGAGACTGATCAGAACAAGCTTTTTGCAAAGAAAGCTGCTTCCTGGTGACAAGCGCACAGCCAGATTTTGGTGCACGCTGCCGGGGCACCCCTGCATATGCAGACTTAGGGAAGGCAGGGAGGGCAAGAGAGCAGAATGGGGACTAAGCAGCTTCCCTGCAGGGACGGGGAGCAGCGGAGCTCCCGGCTCAGCATGGTGATAGAAGGGATGACCTCAGCTGCTCCTGCTCCCTGCACGGCAGCCGCTTTGTCCCACTCTGTTCTCTGTCCCTTGTTCCCGGGGGCCCCTGCTCTCCCTGGTGCTGCGTGTTCAGAAATGCCTAGCCAATGTGCACTGTCAGGGTGGTGAGTGGGAGCCAGCCCAAAACTTCCCTACAGCCTCCCAGGGATCACTTATCCCTGCCCTGCCCTCCCACCCCCCTGGGGTACGGCCGGGGCAGGGATAAGGTATTCCTGGGGGTGCTGGAGCACACTGCACCCCAAGTACTGGGGATGCTTTTCATCACTCCGCAGCTGGCAGCAGCCAGGCTGGGGTGTATGTGTCTTTTTCCTCTGAAACCTGCATTTTATGTCAAACGTCAAAACTAACAGACAAAAATAAATAAAAACCCAACTAACCAAAAACACATTCACTGAACATTTAAAAATTTCATTTAAAAATTAAAAGTTGAAAAGTTTCATTTTAATAGTTCGGCAGCCCTGGAGACTGATGTCCTAATTATCCTCAAAACAGGTGCACATGGGCATTTTCCTGCCAATGTGACTCAGCGTAGAGGGGGAGAGCCTGATTCTCAGATCAGATCAGCGGGTCTCAAACTTCATTGCATCATGACCCCCTTCTGACAACAAAAATTACTGCACGACCCTCGGAGTGGGGACCAAAGACTGCGCCTGCCCAAGCCCCACCACCCCAGGCAGGGGGGCCAAAACTGAAGCCCAAGGGCTTCTGCCCTGGGTGGGGGACATGTAATCTTAGCCCTGGGTGGTGGGGTTTGGGCTTCAGCCCTGGGAGGTGGGGCTTGGGCTTGGGCTTCAGACTTGCTGGGGCCCAGGGCCAACACCAGCCTTGTGACCCCATTAAAATGGGGTCCCGACCCACTTTGGGGTCCCAACACACAGTTTGAGAAGCCTTGGATTAGATGGTAGTTCAGTATAAAGCTTTCTACTGACACAGCCACCAAAAGAACTAATTACAGGAACTTCTCACTTAACGTTGTAGTTATGTTCCTGAAAAATGTGACTTTAAGCAAAACGATGTTAAGCGAATCCAATTTCCCCATAAGACTTAATGTAAATGAGGAGGATAGGTTCCAGGGAAATTTTTTTCACCAGACAAAAACTATATTATATATATATACACACACACACACACAGAGTATAAGTTTTAAACAAACAATACTGATAGACAGTGATGATGATTGTGAAGCTTGGTTGAGGTGGAGGAGTCAGAGGGTGGGATATTTCCCAGGGAATGCCTTACTGTTAAATGATGAACTAGCAATTGGCTGAGCCCTCAAGGGTTAACTCTCACACTCTACATGGCAACAGGAAAGGAGAGAGGGCAGACAGAGACAGAGACCCACACCCTGTGTGTGTTTGAGAGATAGAGATGCACATTTTCCCTTTAAATATGAAGAATGGGGTCAGAAGTACACTGCCTTGTTAATTAGATCAGCAAGCTGAGACCCAACCGCAGTTGCTGCCTAAGGCAGCAGCTCCCTCTCTCCATGTGTCCCCGCTGCTCTATGGAAGATGGGATACGCGGGGTGCAGGAGCAGGGGGGACACCCTGATATTAGCCCCTCTCTTCTTCCCCTCCCCCCCCCACAGCAAGCAGGAGTCTGGAGGAGCAGCTCCAAGGCAGAGGGCAGGAGCAGCACATGGCAGTGGGGGGAGGGACAGCTGAACTGCTGGCAATTGATAGCCTGCTGAGTAGCTGCTGCACAGGGAACTTAGGGGAGCGGGAAGCTGATAGGGGGCTGCTGGTCCACGCTGGTTCCAACCACCCACCAGCTAGCTGCAACGGGCTACTCTTCCTGCAAGCAGTGGACAAAGGAGGCGACTGCCAAACAACGTTAGAAGGGAGCATTGCACAACTTTAAAGGAGCATGTTCCCTAATTGATCAGCAAGGAGACAACGTTAACCGGGACGACTTTAAGCGAGGAGCTCCTTTATGCAGTTTATGTACTCATGTGCTCCTTCTGTACTCGAGTTCCATCAGTTAGGAAACAGGGTGGGCACAAGTGTTTTCCCACAGTGCAACACATGCATAGGGCTAGACTGACGATGGGGGGGCAGCACCAGGCACTCTGGGAGAGGGTTACTTTGACTCAGGTCTGTGCACTGCACTGTGGATGCCAGAGCCCTAGATTTGAGCACAGATCAGAAAATCCTTAACCTAGGGTTAAAATGCAGTGTAGACGCTCAAGCCCAGGTTTCTCTGACATGGTCAAATGATTTGAGTCCCACTAACTCTAAACTTACATTGCTGTGTAGACATATGCTCATTAGTGGCTCTACCTCAGGTCAGGTCAATCATAGAAATATAGGGCTGGAAGGGACTTTGAAATGTTATGTAGTTCACCCCCGTGGCACTGGGCAGAATAAAGTAAACCTAGACCATCACTGACAAGTGTTTATCTAACCTGTTCTTAAAAATCTCCAATGATGGGGATTCCCTTGGAAGCCTGTTCCAGAGCTTATCTATCCTTATAGCTAGAAGCTATTTCCTAATCTCTGACCTAAATCTCTCTTGCTAAGCCCATTTACTTCTTGTCCTACCTTCAGTGAACGTGGAGAAAAACTGATCATCGGCTTCTTTATAACAGCCCTTAACATGTTTGATGACTTGTCAGGTCTCCACTCAGTCTTCTTTTCTCAAGACTAACCGTGCCCAGGTATTTTAACCTTCCTCATAGGTCAGGTTTTCTAATCTTCTTATCGTTTTTGTTGCTCTCCTCTGGACTCTCTCCAATTTCTCCACATCTTTCCTAAAGTGTGGCACCCAAACTTGGACACAGTACTCCAACTGAGGCCTCAGTGCTGAGTAGAGAGGGACAGTTTTCTCCCATGTTTTAAATATGACGTTCCCATTAATACACCCCAGAACGACGATAGTCTTTTTTGCAACTGCATCACATTGTTGAGTCATATTAAATTTGTGATCCACTGGAACCCCCAGATCCTTCTCAGCAGTACCACCACCTCGCCAGTTATTCCCCATTTTGTAGTTGTGCATTTCATTTTCCTGCCAAGTGAAATACTCTGCATTTCTCTTTATTTAATTTCTTCTTGTTGATTTCAGACCAATTCTCCAAATTGTCAAGGTCATTTTGAATTCTAATTCTGCCCTCCAAAGTGCTTGCAACCCCTCCCAGTTTGGTGTCATCTGCAAATTTTATAAGCATACTCTCCACTCCATTTTCCAAGTTATTAATTAAAATGTTTAATAGTACCAGACCCAGGGAGAGACCCCTGAGGGACCCGACTATTTTCCCAGCTTGACAGAGAACCATTGAGTCTGATTTTTCAACCAATTATGCACCCATTTTATAGTAATTTTATCTCTAGACAACATTTGCCCACTTTGCTTAAGATAATATCGTGCTGGACTGTGTCAAAAATCCTTACTAAAATCAAGATATATCGTCCCTACAGCTTTTCTCCATCCCCTATCCCCTGTCAACGGAATTAGGTTGGTTTGGTATGATTTCTTGACAAAACCATATTGGCTATTACTTATTACCTTATCATCCTCTAGGTGCTTACAAACTGATTGTTTCATAATTTGTTCCAATATTTTTTCAGGTGTTGAAGTTAGGCTGATTGGTTTGTAAATGCCTGGGTCCTCTTTGTTCCCCTTTTTAAAGATAGGTGCTGTGTTTGCCTTTCTACATTCCTCTGGGACCTCACCTGCCCTCCAGGAGTTCTCAAAGATAATTGCTTATAGTTCTGAGATTGCTTCAACTATTTCCCTAAGTATCCCAAGATACATTTCATCAGGCCATGCTGACTTGAGTACATCTAAATATTCTTTAACCTGTTCCTTCCCCCTTGTTAAAATTAATTGTGTTAGTGAAGACTGAATTTTAAAAAATGGGCATTTTTTAGTGAAGACTGAATCAAAATAGGCATTAAACACTTCAGCCATCTTGATGTCATCCCTTGTTAGCTGTCCTTCCCTGCTAAGTAGCGGAGCTATACTTCCTTTGCTTTCTCTTGCTCCTAATGTATTTATAGAACCTCTTATTGTCTTTTATGTCTTTTTCCAGCTGAAACTCATTTTGTGCCTTAGCCTTTCTGATTTTGTCCCTATATGCTTGTGGGACAAGAGCTTCTGTTGGCCTTTTATCTTTCCTCTTTCTGTTTTTCCTTTTCATCAGAATAGTTTGCTGTTGTGACTTTAATATTGTCTCTTTGAGAAACTGCCAGCTCTTCTGAACTCCTTTATCCCTTAGATTTTCTTCCCGTGGGACTTTACCTACCAGTTCTCTGAGTTTGTTAAAATCTGCTTTTTTGAAGTCCATTGTGCTTATTCTGGTGCTCTCACTTCTTCCTTTCCTTAGATTAATGAAATCTATCATTTCACGATCACTTTCACCCAAATTGCCTTCAACTTTCAGATTTGCAACCAATTCCTCCCCATTGGTCAGAATCAAGACTAAAATATCTGTCCATTTCCTCTGCTTTCTGAAACAAAAAGTTGTCCCATAAAAAGTTCCAAGAATTTATTGGACATGTCGTGCTTTGATGTATTACTTTTCCAACAAATGTGTGGGTGGCTAAAGTCCCCAATTGCTACCAGGTCTTGTGTACTGAACATTTTTGTTATTCTAAAAATGCCTCATCCATCTCTTCCTCCTGATTTGGTGGTCCACGATAGACTCCTACTATGACATCACCCCTATTTTTTTTCTCCTTTTTACCTTCACCCAGAGACTTTCAATTGGTCTGTCTCTCACCTCCTCTGGACCTCAGAACAAATACATATATTCTCGATGTGTAATGCAACACCCCCTTTTTTCCCTGCCTGTCCTTCCTGAACCAGCTAAACCTCAGTGTTGGATAACTCAAGTTAACTTGCAATCAGTTAACTCACATTAAAGTTTAATGTAGACATAACTAAAGTTCGGATATCGGACTATGGAATAACAGATCCATCTATCTTAGCTACTGCATGTGAATCAGTGGAAGATACGGATACCAAGCCTGATTTTTTGTGATGACATTGCACTGTGGAGTCCTCTACCTTTTTTCTATTCACAGACTCCTTTTCCCCACCAGGACTGCCTTAGATCCCCTGCCTCTCTAACTCAGACTCCCTCCTATCTAGCAATGAGGTCACAACCCCAATGCCTCTTTGTGTCCCCTAGCTGAGAACCTAAGCCCTGGTCTACACTAGGGGGGTGGATCGATCTAAGTTATGCAACTTCAGCTACGTGAATAGTCGTAGTGAAGTCGACGTACTTAGACCTACTCACCGCGGTGTCTTCACTACGGTGAGTCGACTGCTGCCACTCCCCCGTCAACTCTGCCTGCGCCTCTCGCGGCAGTGGAGTACAGGAGTCGATGGGAGAGCGCTCAGGGGTCCATTTATCGCGTCTAGACTAGACGTGATAAATCGATCCCCGCTGGATCAATCACTGCTGGCCGATCCGGTGGGTAGTGTAGACATACCCTATGTCATATTTTATATTTGGAGAGAAGCAACAAGGGCAGAACCTCATTTAGCCAGGAAAATCCTAGCATCTTCAGCTCAAACAAATGATTTGAAAAATTTGCCACATGGACGCCAACAAATTTTGGGGTGATAAAAGAGCTGCCAGTGCTGAGTGCCCATTCCTTCACGTAATTCATAGATTCCAAAGCCAGAAGGGGACACTGTGATCCTCTAGTCTGAACTCCCATATAACATAGGCCAGAGAACCTCCCTAAAATAATTCCTAGAGCAGATCTTTTAGAAAAACATCCATGCTTGATTTAAAAATTGCCAGTGATGGAGAATCCACCAGGACCCTTGGTAAATTGTTCCCATGGTTAGTTGCTGTCATTGTTAAAAATGTATGCCTTATTTCCAGTCTGAATTTGTCTGCATTCAACTTCCAGCCTGTGGATCATGTTTTGCCTTTCTCTGCTAGATTGAAGAGCCCATCATTAAATATTTATTCCCCATGTAACTACTTAGAGATTGTGATCAGATCAGCACTTAACCTTCTCTTTGTTAATTAAATAGATTGAGCTCCGTGAATCTATCACTAAAGGACAGGTTTTCTAAACCTTTAATCATTCTCGTGGCTCTTCTTTGAACTCTCTCCAATTTATCAACATCCTTCTGTGGCATCAGAACTGGACACAGCATTCCAGCAGCAGTTACACCTGTGCCAAATCCAGAGGTACAATGAACACTGTACTACTGCTTCAGATTCCCCTGTTCGTGCATCCAAGGATTGCATTAGCCTTTTTGGCCACAGCACTGCAAGGGGAGCTCATGTTCAGCTGATTTCCCATCACAACCACCAAATCTTTTTCAGAGTCATTGCTTCCAAGGACAGAGTCCCCAATCCTGTAATATGGTCTACATTCTTTTTTCCTAGATGCATTCATTTACATTTAGCCATATTAAAACACATATTGTTTGCTTATGCACAGTGATACAGATCACTCTGTGTAAGTAGCCTGTCCTCTTCATTTTTTACCACTCCCACAACTTTTGTGACATCTACAAACCTTGTGAGTGATGATTTTATGTTTCTTCTAGGCCACTGATAAAAATGTTAAATAGTGTAGGGCCAGGAACCAAATCCTTTAGCACCCCACTAGAAACACACCCACTCTGTAGTGATTCTCCATTTACAATTACATTTAGAGATTGATCACATAGCCAGCTTTTAATCAATGTAATGCATATCATGTTGATTTTATATCATTCTAGTTTTTTAATCAAAATGTCATGCGGTACCAAATCAAGCACCTTAGCAAAGTCTAAATCTATTACATCATTATTACCTTTATCAATCAAACTTGTAATCTCATAATAAACAGATATAGTTTGTTTCACAGGATAAGTGCTGTATATTGTAATAATAAGTGTTGTATTGTATTGAATAAGTATTGTAATGAATGCTCTGTATGTGTAGTAATATAACACTGCAAATGCATCTGTTGTTATTATCTGTGAATGTCAGCCCCAGCCAGCATATATTGTGAACTAATAAAAATGAATTAAGTTTCCATAAATAGACTTTTATTCCAAGCCCATGCAAACAGACATATTTATAACTGAATGAAACTTTATAAATACAGGGACAAGAACCTCTGAAGGTTCTCTGAAGGGGAAAGAACAGTCATTTCCATTTCACAAACACATACACCAACCATGTCTCTCACAGGTCAGTGTATGTGGACAGCCTAAGCCACATTGAAAAAGTCGTTCCCCAATAATATTTGGGTTGGGTTATGGGAAACAGCAGCAACTGTTAATTCAGCTTGCAAATTCTCAGTTTCCATGAGCAGTTTAGCCAAAGACACAAGGATTCTGTGACCTCCTACTAACAATAGCTCTGCCATCTGTCCTGGCAGTGTGTCTTTCTCCTGAACAAGGTCTCTCCTGACCACAGACATTTCTGCACCAGTATCTCTCCATCCCGGGAGCTCTTTGCCATTAATACTGATAGCCTTCATGTGCATCTTGCCAGGCTGTGCAGTGCTATTTTTACAAACCCTGTGTGATAAGTGGCAATTGCCCGAGGTGCCTCTGTGCTCTGGGTAGCACTTCTCCTTGGGATTCATAGAACACAGTAGCAGTCCCAGCCCTGGAGAGTATGGCTGTGATTGTCTGTACTCTCCCCTGGCGTGGAGTGGTAGGGGGATTGCAGCATCTCCAGACGCCACGTGGAACGGGGGAGGGGGGGCGAGGGGGAGAATATAGGGAGATTCCCAGAATGAAGTTCTCTATGGGCTGAAGAGGGAGGCGAGCATGGGTCTGTTGAACCTGAAGGTCAACAAGTGTCTCCAGTATGTTTGTTTGCCGCTTGAGAAGTGCTAACTTCTCCTGCTGCACCTCTATTTCCTTTTCCTGTGCTTTTCTCATCTCCACTCTATCCCTGTTAATGCTGTCCACGAGGGTGATCCTTCAAGTCCTGTGTGACAAAGTAAGTTTCTCCTCCTTATTATGTTATACTTGAGCCTATGTGGGTCTTACTGTTTTGCATGAATACTGTGTGTACCTCAGTTTCCCTGTGTATTGCACCGATGCCTAGGTGGTGGGAATAAGGATGTGTGACTTTTGCTGAGGCCTTTGAGGGCAGATGAGGCAGCTCCAGCTGCCTGCACATAAGTGATGGCCAATGCCCTTCATAACCTGGGGCAGAGCTGGGGGGGAAATGCAACCAGGTCACACTTTGCCTGGGAAGCGAGACAAAGGAGGAGGGGCAACATGTGTGTTGGAGGTCGGGTCGCTGGAAGCTGGGCAGTCTGTGGTTGGGGATTTAGAGAGGGATAATCCAGGGCATCCGACCCAGGCGTCCCTCCCAACCCCAAGATTAACTTTGCTGAAAGTCACTGATTTCTGTGCTAACATGATCTGTTCTATGCTGTGTTCCTGTTGCCTAATAAACCTTCTGTGTTACATGCTGGCAGAGAGTTATGGCTGACTGCGGAGTTGAGGTGCAGGGCCCTCTGGCTTCCCGGTAGACCAGAGTTACGGCTGACTGCGGAGTTGAGATCAGAGCCGGAAGGCCACAGCCGAAGAGGCTACTTGCCCTGGATAGCATGCCCTAAGGGGAGTCACATTACCCTGAGTTCTGTCTGGCTTCATATAGAGTAGTTCCAGAGCATCAGACCTGTGTCTCTATCATACCCTGTGCTCAGTATTCAAAGCACTAGAGGCTTGCAGGATCTCTTGAAACATGTCATCCCACATCCTCTTCCTTCTCCTCATTATCTGGCTGAGCCGCTTCACTGTTGTGGATGGAGAGACCCTCAAGGCCACATTTCCAGCTGCAAAAGATACAATGCACTACAGAGGTACTATTGTGAGTGTAGTCACAAGATAAATGGAACTTGATATATCGAACTCACAATCTTTGATCCACATAGGTTACAATCACTACATTCGCAAAAAGAAAAGGAGTACTTGTGGCACCTTAGAGACTAACCAATTTATTTGAGCATGAGCTTTCGTGAGCTACAGCTAACTTCACCGATGAAGTGAGCTGTAGCTCACGAAAGCTCATGCTCAAATAAATTGGTTAGTCTCTAAGGTGCCACAAGTACTCCTTTTCTTTTTGCGAATACAGACTAACACGGCTGTTACTCTGAAACCAATCACTACATTCTCACTTCTCCTTGGAATTCGTAGAACACAGCAGCAGTCCCAGCCCTGGTGAGTACGGACCGGTTGCGGGGGGGTGGGTGCGTTGAGACAATAAAGGGGAGGGTAGCTCACAGGTATGAGTATATGTGGCTAGAGCAACTGAACTGAATACTGGCACCATTTTCCACAAGTGGTGGTGATTTTAGCTGATATCTAACTCTTGAGGGTAACAGAGGTTGAAACGGAACAGCTTCTACAAGCATCCAACTACAGACCAAATCTGTACACTGCTAGGCTGTGTGCTGCAATGGTGCCTGCTGAAATAATTGCTGAGTGGCATGGAAAAGTGTCATACCATGCCAGAAGAACTAAAGCAGCCCGCCCCAGTAACCTTGGGGAGAGGATTGCAGACTACTTTCAGGAAAGTATCCTTGACATCTCTATGGAGGATTCATAGGACATCCCGGTGCACTTAAACTGTTCTGTAAGGCCCGCTCTGCCTAACTGGACACGGGAATGGGAAGCAGATAGCAACTATACCTCTCTTGGCTATTTCACTACCTCTTCTAGCATGATTTAAAAAAAAGAAAAAAAAATAGTAAATGAACAGCTGTGTCCCTGCAATATCAAAGCAAACTGAGTACTTACCAGAGGTTCCTTTTCCTGCATCAGGCTCACCTGTGCTGCACTGTAGGGACTGGCTCAACTACTCTGGAGTCACAAACAGGTTCTGGCTCACTGTGCCACTGGTTCCCCTGGCCGCCTGTCCCCCATACTCCTCCTGCTCACTGTTCACTCCAGAGGCCTGTGACTCTGATTCCTCTGAAGTATCCATGGGGTGATGGGGTCTCTGCCAAGGATGGCTTGCAGCTCTTTATAAAAGCAGCATGTCTTAGCTTCCCTTGCCTTCTGGTATGCCTGGCACAGCTCCTTGGCTTTCCTGCAGTACTGCTGTGGATTCTTCTTGTGGCCCTTCTCCCCCATGTCCTCAGCGATCTGCTCCTAGATATTGATGTTTCTATGGCTGGATCAGAACTGTGCCCACACAGCCTTTCTCCCCACACAACCAGGAGATCCACCACCTCCCATGTACTCAGGCAGGAGCACGTCTGCAGCGTGAAGCCGGAATAGTCAGCTGGGCAGTGGCTAGGTGAGCTCTCCACGCTGAGCAAACAGAAAACGAAATGTTAAAAATTTGCGGGGATTTAGCCCATGGAACCCTTACCCACTGCAGCGGTCTCTATATGATTCCACCACCCACCTTGGGGCTTCCCTCTAGGACACATCTTCCTCTGCATTCTAGAGCAAGGTCTATCCCTTGCTTAACTGCAACCTGGACAGTGTTCTCACAGACAACCAAACTATTTCCTTCCCCCCTAGAGAAAAACCTGTCTTTAGCTGTAAGAACTAGTCTCATCCACCCCCACCCCTGGCAGCAGACTGTTTTCCACTGCTACAGAGGATTAAAGAGACACTCTCCCATTTCCCCAGCAGTTTCTGTGACTTTACTCTTTCTCTCTGGGGCTTCAGCACAAGATTCCTCCTTGTTGCTGACAGACCCTTGGACAGCTTGAGCCACATTGAAAAAGTTGTTCCCCAATAATATTTGGGTTGGGTTATGGGAAACAGCAGCAACTGTTAATTCAGCTTGCAAATTCTCAGTTTCCATGTGCACTTTAGCCAGACACAAGGATTTTGTGACCTCCTACTAACAATAGCTCTGCCATCTGTCCTGGCAGTGTGTCTCTCTCCTGAACAAGGTCTCTCCTGACCACAGACATTTCTGCACCAGTATCTCTCCATCCCGGGAGCTCTTTGCCATTAATTCTGATAGCCTTTATGTGCATCTTGCCAGGCTGTGCAGTGGCTATTTTTACAAGCCCTGTGTGATAAGTGGCAATTGCCTGAGGTGCCTCTGTGCTCTGGGTAGCAGTATTTCCATGAGTTGCTTGCTGCTTGTTCTCACTCAGCACAGGGCATTTATTCCTCAGGTGTTCAGTGGAATTGCAATGATAGCATCTTCTGGGCTCTTCTGTTTTTACAGGAGATTTGGGATGACGACTGGAGGAATGAACTTTGGGAGGTGAGCGTCCAGCCTCCCATCCACCCTCCTTATTCCCAGGGGTAAAACGGGAACCCTGCTTCCCACCAAACTTAAACCCCTCTGTCTGTGATTTATTCCTAGTAAATGCTTGGGATTGTTCAAATTCATCCACAAAAGTAAAAATTCTTTGACAGTTTTTATCCTCTTATCCCATAAACACAGTTTTACATCATCACAACACATATTCAGGAACTGTTCCTGAGCAACCAAATCACACATTTCTTCAAAGCTTGAAATACCTTTTCCCCTTGCCCACTTATCCTGTAAATCTCTCATTTGGTTTACATATGCCACGTTACTCATTCCAGCCCCTCTCTTAAGGGTTCTAAATTTTACTCTATACATTTCAGGTGTAATCTGAAATGGTCTTAAAACTAATTCCTTAAATTTACCATAGTTTGAAGTATCACCCATTGGCATCTTATTGAAGATATACAGTGCTCGCCCAGACAACTTTGCAACCAAAATGGTCATCTTCTGATCCTCAGGACTCTCATGGAGCATTCACAGCCTCTCAAAGGTGATGAAGTATTCAGCAATATCCCTTGTCTCGCTGTATGCAGGATGCAACTGCTCCCATTTGAGGATTTTTGGAGAGGTGGGGCCCCCTGGTGTGGGGTTCTGGTTCCACTTCACTATTAAGGCCAGTTCATGTGGTCTCACGTTTTTCTTCTCCTCCATGGCTAGCTTCTGGGCCTCCATTTCTTTGTCAGCCTCTAGCTGTCTCAGTTCCAGGGCAGCTTTTTGCCTGGCTGCTTCTATCTCCATTTTTTGGCTTGCAGTTCCATGGCTTGCTTCTGGGCTTCCATGGCCCTCTTATGGGCTGCTTTTTGTCTGGCTTCTTCTGCTTCGTTCTTTTATCTGCAATTGTCTTAATTCCACCTGTCTCAGGTGCATCTTTTTGTTTCATTCTACCTGAAATCTGTAGAGCTCCAGCTTTTTGGTAGCTTCACTTTCACTCATTTTCCTGCTTTTCTGCCCCTACTTCCCTTGCCCATAATAAGCAAACAGAAAATAACTACCTGGTAACCTCTTTGTTCTCTAGCCAACACACTTAAAACTCACTTAAAATCACCACCAGTGTCTCAGAGCAATAAGCAGTGCACATTACGGTTTTCACTGCGCCACTGTGACAGGTTACCCCGTACTCCGGGGTGCCACCTCATGTACTGGGATACCACTGGGCCTGCCCATTCCACCAGCCTAGGCTCCCTCACCCTGTCCTGCTGAGCCAGGCCCTCAAGCCTCCTCCAGAACACACACACAGGTAGGGACAGACCCAGGTGCAGAAAGACACAGACACTGAAATCAGCTCTGTGTGGGAAGACTCAGCTCGGTAATTGCCCAGTACTTAGGTGCACACCCCTCTGGAGTGTAAACCCAAAATTGTATTGCCTTGCGCTGCACAGAAATCTGTACAGCATAAGTTCATGAAAATCGCTTCATCCTTCAATCTGGAGGAAGATATGCACAGCTTTCCCCTCCCCCAGTTATGAATTGCACAAACTGGGTTTTAGAAAACAAAACAAGTTAATTAACTACAAAGGATAGATTTCAAGTGATTATAAGGGATAGCAAACAGATAAAAGTAGATTACCTAGCAAATAAAGCAAACACGCAAACTAAGCTTAATACACTAAAGAAACTGGCTACAAGTAGTAATTTCTCACCCTAAAGGTTGTTTTAAGCAGGTTGTAGAGATTCCTGAAGACAAACTTCTTTTGCTTGCAGCTTAAAATTCCAGATATTCCTTTCACAGGCCAGATGTGTTCTAGCCTGAGTCCAATTCTTCCCCAGTTCAATCTCAGGTGTTTATAGTAGTCATCTTGGGCGGGAATTCAGTGAAGAACTGACCGACTCTGATTAACTCACTCCCCCGCCTTAAATAAGATTTACATGTGGTGGAAATCCTTTGTTTTCCAGTTTGACACACACACCCCCGGTGCCAACTTTTCCCGGCCCCGGTGGATGCTCTAGCCTCTCCTGCCCCAGCCCCAACTCCACCCCGTCCCGCCCCCTCTCACCCCTGCCCCACCCCCATTCCACCCCATTCCCCAAAGTCCCTGCCCCAACTCTGCCCCCTCCCTGCCCCTACTGAACCCCTTCCCCAAATCCCCGTCCTGGCCCCACCACTTCCCCGCTTCCTCCCCTCTTCCCCTGAGTGCACTGCATTCCTGCTTCTCCCCCCTCCCTCCACAGCTGTTTCACTGCGTCAAGCGCTGGGAGGGAAGGAGCGGGGAGAAGCGGGACATGGCGCGCTCAGGGGAAGAGGCGGAGCAGAGGTGAGCTGGGGCGGGGAGCTGTTGGTGGGTACAGAGACTCACCAATTTTTCCCCATGGGTGCTCCAGCCCCAGAGCACCCACGGAATTGGTGCCTATGCCCTCTCCCCCCACTCCCTACTAGTGGAATAATACCAGCCTTCCAAGATGGTGTCCAGTACCAGGTGACAGGATCACATGACCCTGCAGTGTCAAAGTAGCATCCCAGGAAGCTTCTGAGGAACATGGGAGATTAGCATCTTCAAAGCCCTATTGTTTTCCCTAGTGGTTTATTAACTAACCAGCCAGACTGATTGCATTTTGTCTAGTGGGTGTTCCCCAAGTGCAAACACTTTTCTAATTGATACATAGTCAATATTCCTAACTTCAGATACAGAAATGATACATGCATACAAATATGATAATCACATTCAGTAAATCATAACCTTTCCACTGATATCTCACATGACCCATCTTGCATAAAACAGATCTTATGCCATGTTCATATCATAACAATATCTCTATGAAGAATATGGGGTGTAGTGCCATTCATGGGTCTGCCCCGTGGAACTGTGTGGGTCCTTGGAGCTGGCACACTAAAGGGGTCACTCCCAGGAGACTGGTCACAGGCTGGGGCATAGACTGGACCCTGTGTCTGTGACAGACAGACAGAGGATCGTTCCTGAATACACCAGCAGTATTTTGCAATATGTGACTTGCAGCAGCAAAAACAAGGTTACTCCAAGGAACCAGCTAAGAGAAATGGTGTATGATCACTTCTTTAAGGGGCAGCTCATGGAGCTGTGCAGAGTGAAGGTTAAATTTTGGAAAGTTGGCTAGGGTGCAGCTGGTGGAACTGCTTGAAAAAGACAAACAGGACAAGAACCAGAGTCTAATCCTAGATGGGGCTTCAGGCATGTGGCCCAGCTCACCAGTATCAACCGGGGAGATGCAGAGCCACCTGAAGAAGGGGGAAGAGTCTGAAGGTGCCGGGGAAGCACCTCCAAACCCCAGTAGCAGCCCCAGCAGCAACAGGGCAGACCCTCGACCAGGGCCATCCGTAGCGTTTATGGAGCCCTATGCAGTATTATTAAACTGGTGCCCCTATGCCCAACGGCAGCCTGGGCTCGCATGTGTATTTTAGATACGGCTGGTCTTTTGAAGGATTTATTTAAAAAACGGTATGTCTGAAGATCGAAGCATTTAAGGCTAAAGATGTGCATCTAAAAATCTATGCAAGGATTTTTTAGAGATGTGCTTTTATAATGAAATATTTTTTAAAGCCAATTTTAAATTAAGGTTCTGTAGACTAACATGTTCTGAGTAAATATTACAGTAATGCACAACTGTTTTTGTCAGTAAATTCAGAAACTGACAGTATATACCCGGGGTTTGGCAAATGCCTGTTAAATGGCTTCATTACCTCTTGAATGGCTCTTTAACAGTTTCAGTGTTGTGCTAATAGGTCTGGCAGGCTGGAATGCTTTTTCACTTTTAAGTAATAGATCCCCTCCGGAGGAAGACTCACCAGGCTGCAGCAGCCAGCTGTGGTGGGAGCCTGCAGGAAGGGTCAGAACAGGGATAGGAAGAGGCAGGAGGGTGGACACTAAGACCCAGGGTGCCCCAAATTTTCGGGTACCATACACAGCTGCATATGCTGCGTATGCCTAAGGACGGCCTTGCCCTTGACCTTGCATCTTGAGAGTTGGAGAAGCAGAGGCTAGAGATGGAGGCAAGGAGCCTCTGTGTGCAGAAGCAGGGGACTGAGACACAGGAGGGAACAATCAGCAGAGAAAGACCACAGGGTGCCCACTCTGCAGGGGGCATAGATGATAAATTGTTGGCCCCATTCCAGGAGTGTGAGTGTGAGAGAGCTTTCCCTTCACCCCCTCCCCTGGTTCTTGTCAAGCAGACAGAAAGCAGAAGACCAGAAGTCCGAAGTGCAGGCAATCCAATGTTTATTGGGGTTAGTTCCAAGCAAGTATATCCATAACTCTACACGCCAGCAGAATCTGTTTCCCAGTGTTCAGTTCCCAGCCCTGATGCTGCAGAGCGTTTACCTTGTGTCCCCCTTTCCAGCTCTGATGCTGCAGAGCCTTGCCTGTGTCCCCATTCCCATTCCCACCCCCTCCTTCTTAGCAGGCCCAAATATACCTACAATGCACACCCTCGGTCCCACCCCTTATAACTTATGGTCATGTTCCATTTTGGAGGGTTGTGAGTCTAGGGTCTTCATCCCATCTCTTTTGTATCCCATGGGAGGGATAAGGAGCGAGGTTGTATACTGGCCAAGGCCAGGCTTTGCTTTGGCTTTTAGTGTTTCTTATGCCTGCCCCCACCCTCCCCTATTCCCCCTCCCAACTGGTTGCTTGACCTTGCCTTGAGATAGGAGTTTAGGCAGTTTTAACATGTGCGCTTGTGTAATATACTCCCACGATGCCCAGTAACACTTTAACTGTTCTTATCTGTAACAAACCCATCTGGCTAGGTAGAAGCAACATACACAGTGTCTTTGTCTATACATATTAGTAAGGATCCCTTTGTTCACATATATTAGTATAAGATATTAGAGTATCAAAAAGGCAAACCCAAAATTCTATCTCAGGCTGACAAACAAGCCTATATACTAACAGGGAGATATAGATACCTGCCTCACCATCTTGGAGAAGGCTAGTGGGCTGAACTAAATTCCCCCTGCAGACTGGCTGTGTAGTCTCACTCCCTTGTTGAGTTCCAGAACCATTGAGGTGTATAGCCAATCGGATGGGACTGAGACTGGGACCTATGAACATTCAAAGGAGCCTTTTTGTGTAAATTTTGGTTCACACCTGAGGCTTATAAGAAAAGGTTTTGGGGTGTGCAAAAAACAAGGGGCAACGTATATGGAGGTTGGCAGTGGGATAGATGAGTATCCCCACAAGTGGGGTAAAGGGGCTGGTGTCGCTACCCTGGAATCGTTGTATGATCTGATAAAGATAGGGAAGGTCTATGAAATATGTCCCCTTGAGCTTAAAATGTGGCTACTGGATCAAGCACCTAAGGACTCACATAGTGCAGGCTGATTGGTGGGTCAGTGTGTGGACAGAAGGTCTGGCCACTAAAAGAGACCCAAAGGGGAGTGACCTCAGTTGGGGCCGCAACAAGGGGGCACTATGAAGCAGATCCAAATGGGGGTTTAGGTAAAATGAACCTTGGAGGGATGGCCAATGTGGATAGACCATCCCCAAGGGATTGCAAGGGCTGGAGGTGCCACATTTATAGGAAAACCAGGCATAAGCGGGCAGGATACCCAAAGCTTGATGAAATAAGGTTTGCCCAGGATAGAGCGGCAAACTCTTCCTCTGTCCAGACAAGAAGAAGGCAGCCAGTATCTCAGGCACAGAGAACAAACTATGTGACTGAACATTTGGAGGAAATCAGTTACACAGCCATGGCGGAAGAGGGGTGGTGACAGATTGGATCCCACTCCAGGCACTGGTATATATGTTCTGTTATACTCTCCTGGGCTCAGACCTGTCTGATCCCCCGTGAAAGTGAAAGGTAGTAGCTAATGGGAAGGTATTCATGGGGTGGAAAGATTCTGGGACAGAGAGAACCCTTGTCAAATCATGCGTGGTATAGCCCCATCGAATGCTGAAGTGCTGTGTAACCTGGGATAAGGTTACAAATATAAAGCCTACCCATGGCTCAGATCTCTGTGCAGACACAGGAAGGATCAGATTGACTAGTAGTTGGGGTTCTCCAGGATATCAACTTTGTCATCCTTCTGGGGAATGTCACCCCTGCAGGACTCTGTTGAGGGGAGGGAGGACAACAGGTTAATCCCAACAGGGGAGATGGACTCCTTGCATACAAAAACAACAAGGAATCCGGTGGCACCTTCTGTTAGTCTTTAAGGTGCCACCAGACCCCTTGTTGTTTTTGTGGATACAGACTAACACGGCTAACCCCTGATCTTTGCATACACACAGCCCTAAGGGTGAGACACAGCTCCGGAGGGGCCTGCCAGGATGGGGGAGCACCTGGAATTGCTGCCTCACCAGACCCTGGGACACCAGAATCTCGGAGATAATGAATAATGCAGGAGATACCCAGCCCTGAGAGCCCTGCACTCTGAAGGGGGCAATACAAGCTTCCTGCAGGAGTCTGGCGTTGCAAGGAGCCATGGAGAGAGACAGGGAACACTAATGCTGAAGGCTCAGTCTTGGAGTCCAGGGGCCTGCCTCTGTGGAACTGTGGGGTTCCTTGGGGCCTGGTCCACAAAAGGGTTCACTCCCAGGAGACTGGTTACAGGCTGGGGCATACATCAGACCCTATGACCCATGACACAAAGCAGACTGGCATATTGCCCTCCTTTAATTCTTTATTAACTGAGTCCTCTATCAGCCACTTCATTATCTTGCCTTTGATCTGTGTCAGACTGACAGGCCTACAATTAGCTGGGTCATCCCATTTACCCTTTTTAAATATTGTCAATTAACTTTCTTCCAGTCTTCAGGAACTTCCCCAGTGTTCCAAGACTTATTGAAAATCAACATTAATGATTGATTTATCATCATTATCAACATGGGCTGTGCTGGGTGGTTGCTGTGTCCCGCTGGAGTGTCACTTTGTACTCCATGAGAACTACTGCTGCTGCTCTAAGGGTATGTCTACACTACGGAATAAGGTCGAATTTATAGAAGTCGGTTTTTTAGAAATCGGTTTTATATATTCGAGTGTCTGTGTCCCCACAGAAAATGCTCTAAGTGCGTTAAGTGCATTAACTCGGCGGAGCGCTTCCACAGTACCGAGGCTAGAGTCGACTTCCGGAGCGTTGCACTGTGGGTAGCTATCCCACAGTTCCCGCAGTCTCCGCTGCCCATTGGAATTCTGGGTTGAGATCCCAATGCCTGATGGGGCTAAAACATTGTCGCGGGTGGTTCTGGGTACATATCGTCAGGCCCCCCGTTCCCTCCCTCCCTCCCTCCGTGAAAGCAAGGGCAGACAATCGTTTCGTGCCTTTTTTCCTGAGTTACCTGTGCAGACGCCATACCACGGCAAGCATGGAGCCCGCTCAGGTAACCGTCACCCTCTGTCTCCTGGGTGCTGGCAGATGCGGTACGGCTTTGCTGCACAGTAGCAGCAACCCATTGCCTTCTGGCAGCAGACGGTGCAATACGATTGGTAGTCGTCCTCGTCGTGTCCGAGGTGCTCCTGGCCACGTCGGCTGGGAGCGCCTGGGTAGACATGGGCGCAGGGACTAAATTTGGAGTGACTTGACCAGGTCATTCTCTTTAGTCCTGCAGTCAGTCCTATTGAACCGTCTTATGGTGAGCGGGCAGGCGATACGGACTGCTAGCAGTCGTATTGTACCATCTTCTGCCAGGCAGGCAAGAGATGAGGATGGCTAGCAGTCATACTGTACCATCTTCTGCCGAGCAGCCATGAGATGTGGATGGCATGCAGTCCTTCTGCACCGTCTGCTGCCAGCCAAAGATGTAAAAGATAGATGGAGTGGGTCAAAACAAGAAATAGACCAGATTTGTTTTGTACTCATTTGCCTCCTCCCCTGTCTAGGGGACTCATTCCTCTAGGTCACACTGCAGTCACTCACAGAGAAGGTGCAGCGAGGTAAATCTAGCCATGTATCAATCAGAGGCCAGGCTAACCTCCTTGTTCCAATAACAACGATAACTTAGGTGCACCATTTCTTATTGGAACCCTCCGTGAAGTCCTGCCTGAAATACTCCTTGATGTACAGGCACCCCCTTTGTTGATTTTAGCTCCCTGAAGCCAACCCTGTAAGCCGTGTCGTCAGTCGCCCCTCCCTCCGTCAGAGCAACGGCAGACAATCGTTCCGCGCCTTTTTTCTGTGCGGACGCCATACCAAGGCAAGCATGGAGGCCGCTCAGCTCACTTTGGCAATTAGGAGCACATTAAACACCACACGCATTATCCAGCAGTATATGCAGCACCAGAACCTGGCAAAGCGATACCGGGTGAGGAGGCGACGTCAGCGCGGTCACGTGAGTGATCAGGACATGGACACAGATTTCTCTGAAAGCATGGGCCCTGCCAATGCATGCATCATGGTGCTAATGGGGCAGGTTCATGCTGTGGAACGCCGATTCTGGGCTCGGGAAACAAGCACAGACTGGTGGGACCGCATAGTGTTGCAGGTCTGGGACGATTCCCAGTGGCTGCGAAACTTTCGCATGCGTAAGGGCACTTTCATGGAACTTTGTGACTTGCTTTCCCCTGCCCTGAGGCGCATGAATACCAAGATGAGAGCAGCCCTCACAGTTGAGAAGCGAGTGGCGATAGCCCTGTGGAAGCTTGCAACGCCAGACAGCTACCGGTCAGCTGGGAATCAATTTGGAGTGGGCAAATCTACTGTGGGGGCTGCTGTGATGCAAGTAGCCCACGCAATCAAAGATCTGCTGATATCAAGGGTAGTGACCCTGGGAAATGTGCAGGTCATAGTGGATGGCTTTGCTGCAATGGGATTCCCTAACTGTGGTGGGGCTATAGACGGAACCCATATCCCTATCTTGGCACCGGAGCACCAAGCCGCCGAGTACATAAACCGCAAGGGGTACTTTTCGATAGTGCTGCAAGCTCTGGTGGATCACAAGGGACGTTTCACCAACATCAACGTGGGATGGCCGGGAAAGGTGCATGATGCTCGCATCTTCAGGAACTCTGGTCTGTTTCAAAAGCTGCAGGAAGGGACTTTATTCCCAGACCAGAAAATAACTGTTGGGGATGTTGAAATGCCTATATGTATCCTTGGGGACCCAGCCTACCCCTTAATGCCATGGCTCATGAAGCCGTACACAGGCAGCCTGGACAGTAGTCAGGAGCTGTTCAACTACAGGCTGAGCAAGTGCAGAATGGTGGTAGAATGTGCATTTGGACGTTTAAAGGCGCGCTGGCGCAGTTTACTGACTCGCTTAGACCTCAGCGAAACCAATATTCCCACTGTTATTAATGCTTGCTGTGTGCTCCACAATATCTGTGAGAGTAAGGGGGAGACGTTTATGGCGGGGTGGGAGGTTGAGGCAAATCGCCTGTCTGCTGGTTACGCGCAGCCAGACACCAGGGCGGTTAGAAGAGCACAGGAGGGCGCGGTACGCATCAGAGAAGCTTTGAAAACCAGTTTCATGACTGGCCAGGCTACGGTGTGAAAGTTCTGTTTGTTTCTCCTTGATGAAACCCCCCGCCCCTTGGTTCACTCTACTTCCCTGTAAGCTAACCACCCGCCCCTCCTCCCTTCAATCACCGCTTGCAGAGGCAATAAAGTCATTGTTGCTTCACATTCATGCATTCTTTATTCATTCATCACACAAATAGGGGGATGACTACCAAGGTAGCCCAGGAGGGGTGGTGGAGGAGGGAAGGAAAATGCCACACAGCACTTTAAGCACAGCACTTTAAAAGTTTACAACTTTAAAATTTATTGAATGACAGCCTTCTTTTTTTTGGGCAATCCTCTGTGGTGGAGTGGCTGGTTGGCCGGAGGCCCCCCCACCGCTTTCTTGGGCATCTGGGTGTGGAGGCTATGGAACTTGGGGAGGAGGGCGGTTGGTTACAGAGGGGCTGCAGTGGCAGTCTGTGCTCGAGCTGCCTTTGCTGCAGCTCAACCATACACTGGAGCATATTGGTTTGGTCCTGCAGCAGCCTCAGCATTGAATCCTGCCTCCTCTCATCACGCTGCCGCCACATTTGAGCTTCAGCCCTGTCTTCAGCCCGCCACTTACTCTCTTCAGCCCGCCACTTACTCTCTTCAGCCCGCCACCTCTCCTCCCGGTCATTTTGTGCTTTCCTGCACTCTGACATTATTTGCCTCCACGCATTCGTCTGTGCTCTGTCAGTGTGGGAGGACAGCATGAGCTCGGAGAACATTTCATCGCGAGTGCGTTTTTTTTTCTTTCTAAGCTTCACTAGCCTCTGGGAAGGAGAAGATCCTGTGATCATTGAAACACATGCAGCTGGTGGAGAAAAAAAAAGGGACAGCGGTATTTAAAAAGACACATTTTATAAAACAGTGGCTACACTCTTTCAGGGTAAACCTTGCTGTTAACATTACATACATAGCACATGTGCTTTCGTTACAAGGTCGCATTTTGCCTCCTCCCACCGCGTGACTATCCCCTCAACCTTCCCCCCTCCCTGTGGCTAACAGCGGGGAACATTTCTGTTTAGCCACAGGCAAACAGCCCAGCAGGAATGGGCTCCTCTGAGTGTCCCCTGAAGAAAAGCACTCTATTTCAACCAGGTGACCATGAATTATATCTCACTCTCCTGAGGATAACACAGAGAGATAAAGAACGGATGTTGTTTGAATGCCAGCAAACATACACTGCAATGCTTTGTTCTACAATGATTCCCGAGTACGTGTTACTGGCCTGGAGTGGTAAAGTGTCCAACCATGAAGGACGCAATAAGGCTGCCCTCCCCAGAAACCTTTTGCAAAGGCTTTAGGACTACATCTAGGAGAACCGCAAATGCCAGGGCAAAGTAATCCTTTCACATGCTTGCTTTTAAACCATGTATAGTATTTTAAAAGGTACACTCACCAGAGGTCCCTTCTCCGCCTGCTGGGTCCAGGAGGCAGCCTTGGGTGGGTTCGGGGGGTACTGGCTCCAGGTCTAGGGTGAGAAACAGTTCCTGGCTGTCGGGAAAACCGGTTTCTCCGCTTGCTTGCTGTGAGCTATCTACAACCTCCTCCTCATCATCATCTTCTTCGTCCCCAAAACCTGCTTCCGTATTGCCTTCATCTCCATTGAAGGAGTCAAACAACACGGCGGGGGTAGTGGTGGCTGAACCCCCTAAAATGGCATGCAGCTCATCATAGAAGCGGCATGTTTGGGGCTCTGACCCAGAGCGGCTGTTCGCCTCTCTGGTTTTCTGGTAGGCTTGCCTCAGCTCCTTCAGTTTCACGCGGCACTGCTTCGGGTCCCTGTTATGGCCTCTGTCCTTCATGCCCTGGGAGATTTTCACAAAGGTTTTGGCATTTCGAAAACTGGAACGGAGTTCTTATAGCACGGATTCCTCTCCCCAAACAGCGATCAGATCCCGTACCTCCCGTTCGGTCCATGCTGGAGCTCTTTTGCGATTCTGGGACTCCATCATGGTCACCTGTGCTGATGAGCTCTGCATGGTCACCTGCAGCTTGCCACGCTGGCCAAACAGGAAATGAGATTCAAAAGTTCGCGGTTCTTTTCCTGTCTACCTGGCCAGTGCATCTGAGTTGAGAGTGCTGTCCAGAGCGGTCACAATGGAGCACTCTGGGATAGCTCCCGGAGGCCAATACCATCGAATTGTGTCCACAGTACCCCAAATTCGAGGCGGCAACGTCGATTTAAGCGCTAATCCACTTGTCAGGGGTGGAGTAAGGAAATCGATTTTAAGAGCCCTTTAAGTCGAAATAAAGGGCTTCATTGTGTGGACGGGTGCAGGTTTACATCGATTTAACGCTGCTAAATTCGACCGAAAGTCCTAGTGTAGACCAGGGCACAGAGTGCTGTCATTTGCACAAAGATAAAATGGAGAAATGTTGTGTGTGTTTAACCTCTTTCAAACAGCGGGCTCTTAAATGTTGCAAATAATTTTTAGCACAACCAGAAGTTGTTGTGACTGGGGCTTGAGGTAGGAGTCTCCCAGGCATTGTCTTCACTGCAAAAGTGTGTTTACACGGAGATAGCTAACTTGATGTAAAATCCGCGTGGAGACATAGAATAGAAACATAGAATATCAGGATTGGAAGGGACCTCAGGTGGTCATCTAGTCCAACCCCCTGCTCAAAGCAGGACCAATCCCCAATTAAATCATCCCAGCCAGGGCTTTGTCAAGCCTGACCTTAAAAACTTCTAAGGAAGGAGATTCTACCACCTCCCTAGGTAACGCATTCCAGTGTTTCACCACCCTCCTAGTGAAAAAGTTTTTCCTAATATCCAACCTAAACCTCCCCCACTGCAACTTGAGACCATTACTCCTTGTCCTGTCCTCTTCTACCACTGAGAATAGTCTAGAACCATCCTCTCTGGAACCACCTCTCAGGTAGTTGAAAGCAGGTAGTATCAAATCCCCCCTCATTCTTCTCTTCTGCAGACTAAACAATCCCAGTTCCCTCAGCCTGTCCTCATAACTCATGTGTTCCAGACCCCTAATCATTTTTGTTGCCCTTCGCTGGACTCTCTCCAATATATCCACATCCTTCTTGAAGTGTGGGGCCCAAAACTGGACACAGTACTCCAGATGAGGCCTCACCAATGTCGGATAGAGGGGAACGATCACGTCCCTCGATCTGCTCGCTATGCCCCTACTTATACATCCCAAAATGCCATTGGCCTTCTTGGCAACAAGGGCACACTGTTGACTCATATCCAGCTTCTCGTCCACTGTCACCCCTAGGTCCTTTTCCGCAGAACTGCTGCCTAGCCATTCGGTCCCTAGTCTGTAGCTGTGCATTGAGTTCTTCCGTCCTAAGTGCAGGACCCTGCACTTATCCTTATTGAACCTCATCAGATTTCTTTTGGCCCAATCCTCCAATTTGTCTAGGTCCCTCTGTATCCTATCCCTGCCCTCCAGGGTATCTACCACTCCTCCCAGTTTAGTATCATCCGCAAATTTGCTGAGAGTGCAATCACACCATCCTCCAGATCATTTATGAAGATATTGAACAAAACCGGCCCCAGGACCGACCCCTGGGGTACTCCACTTGACACCGGCTGCCAACTAGACATGGAGCCATTGATCACTACCCGTTGAGCCCGACAATCTAGCCAACTTTCTACCCACCTTAGAGTGCATTCATCCAGCCCATACTTCTTTAACTTGCTGACAAGAATACTGTGGGAAACCGTGTCAAAAGCTTTGCTAAAGTCAAGAAACAATACATCCACTGCTTTCCCTTCATCCACAGAACCAGTAATCTCATCATAGAAGGCGATTAGATTAGTCAGGCATGACCTTCCCTTGGTGAATCCATGCTGACTGTTCCTGATCACTTTCCTCTCATGTAAGTGCTTCAGGATAAGTGCCTCAGACAAGGCACAGGTGGCTTTAACCTATGTGTCACTTGTCCAGGTAAATACCAGGCTGAGCGTATAGCATTCCTGAACTAGCTACATCAAGGTAAAAGACACCTCTACCTCACCTCTACTAGTACTTTACATTGAGTTCGCCAGCTGAGTGTAAACACATACTTTTTGAGCTGGGAGGTTGATTTTTTTTTGTTTTGTTTTGCTGCTTTTTGGTGGTGGGTGGAGAGGGCACTGAAGCCATAATAGTGACATTCTCTAGCCTGTTTTATTTGTATTACTGTAGGACATAGGAGCCCCAGTCATGGATCAGGACCCGATTGTGCTAGGTGCTGTACAAAATAGTACAAAAGACAGTCCCTGCCCCAAAGAGTTGACAATCTTAGTATAAGACAAGAGACAGATGGAGACAGACAGACAGGGGAGTGCAAGGAAATAATGAGACTGTATCGGTCGGTATGATAGGCAGTGGTCTCAGCCCCCCAGGAGACAGGCTGTTGAATTTTTGGTAGACACCAGGGCAAAGAAGAGCATTGATTTGGGAATTGGAGGTGGATAATGAGGTAGGTTTGCGAATGTTTAAGGGGCTCTCCTCCCGAGCATGTAGGGCATGCGGCAGAAAGCATGAAGGTGGTTGTCTGAAAATTTAACAAGTGGGTGTTGCTGGCAGCATGGACCGATTGGAGGTGGGAGTCAACACCTTGGTACGGTGAATGAAAGATGTCCAGTTGGAAGAGGACAGTACGTGAAGGGCCTTGAAAGAGAAGACAAGCAGCTTCTGTTTGATGCAATAGAGAAGGGGGAGCCAGTGGAGGGATGCAAAGAGGGGTGACATGGTGAAAGCAGTGGGCTAGGAGAATGATCTTTGCAGCTTGCAGCAATATTCTGAATGGATATGAGCTGGGGAAGAGGGAAAAGAGAAGCATGTGGCGGTAACTGAGATGTGATGTGATCAGAGCCTCGATGGGAATTTTAGCTGTGTGGATGGAGAGGAAAGGCTGTATCTTAGAGATGTTATGCAGGAAAACACCACAAGACTTAAGCACAGCCCTGGATGTGAGGACCTAGAGCAAAGGTGAGCAAAGTATGGCCCGCGGGCCACATCCAGCCTGCGGGACTGTCCTGCCCGGCCCCTGAGCTCCCAGCAGGGGAGGCTAGCCCCAGGTCCCTCCCCGCTGTCCCCTCGCCCCTGCGGCCTCACCTCACTGTGCCGCTGGTGCTCTGGCCTGCTGCTCCTACCGGGCAGCGTGGCTGCGAGCTCCTGCTGCTCTGAGCAGCGTGGTAAGCAGGTGGGGGGTGGGTTGGATAAGGGGCAGTCAGGGGACAGGGAGCAGTTGGATGGGGTGGAGGTTCTGGGGGGGGGGGGCGGTCAGGGGATGGGGAACAGGGGGGGTTGGATAGGTGTGGGAATCCCGGGGGGGGAGGGGGCTGTCAGGGAGCAGGGGTGTGGACAGGGGTTGGGGCACTCAGGGACAGAGGTTGGTTAGGGGATGGGGACCCAGAGGGGACGGTTAGGGATGGGGGTCAGTCAGGGGGCAGGAAATGGGAGGAGGTGGATAGGGGGTGGGGGCCAGGCTACTTGGGGAGTCACAGCCTTCCCTACCCGGCCCTCCATGCCGTTTTGCAACCCCGATGTGGCCCTTGGGCCAAAAAGTTTGCCCACCCCTGACCTAGAGAGAGGTGTGAGTGGAAGATGACAGGTTATGGGCCTGAGTGACAGGCAGGATCCTGGCGTTGTCCACAGCGATGGAGAAAGGAGGTAATAGAGAGGGCTTGGACAGGAGGGGAGAGACAGAGAGCTCTGCTTTAGCCATGTTGGGCTTGAGCTGACAGCTAGGTAGGCACAAGGAGATGTCCCAGAGACAGGCTGAGGTGTTCATTTGGCCAGCAGGAGATGGGGCTGGTGCAGAGAGGCAAATGGGTGAGTTGTCAGCATGGAGAGGGGAGTTGAATTTGTGTTTACAGAGGAGACAACCCAGAGAGGAGGGGCAGAGGGAGAAGAGAACAGAAGAGGGAGGCTGGCCATAAACCATGTCACATTTACTGGTTTGTTTGTTTTCTTTTCTCAAGACCTCCCCCCTCCTTGTCACACACTGTTACACCGAAACAAACCAGTAAGGACCCTCCCCGCCCCATGTGTTTATATACTATTTGGTCAGCCCCAGGGGACCAAGGACAGAGCCTATGGAAGGGCCCCGGGGAGCTGGCAGGAGGGGGAAGCAGCGATCAGAGGGGTCGGGGTGGGGGAAGCAGGGGAGGGCAGAGGGAGGACAAGGTTTCAGGAGGAGGGCGGGCAAGGCGGGCAGGTCAGGGAGGGCGAGGACTGAGCCCCGATCGGAGCTTTGCCCTGGGCTGAGCGGGACGCCGCTCGGGCACCCGGCCAGCCCGGGAGAGAGGGGGAAGGTTTGTGGGGAGCAGAGCGGCCGGGAGTCCAGGGCTTAAATGGAGGCGGGGCTGAGGGCGGCGATTGGCCGCTGTTGCGGTCACCCCCGGGCAGGGACGTTTCCGCTGTTCAGACCCACGTGGGAACGAAGCTGGCGCGGGGGTCACAGGGAAGCCGTTCGCTCTTCGGTGGCTCTGCGGCTGCGAACTCACCGGGCGGGATCCGCTGCGAGCCCGCCTGGCTGCTGGGACCTCAGCTCCTCTCCGGGCTGCGGCGCCGGGCGCTCTTCCCGCGGGTGAGACTCCGGGTCCCAGGGGTCCCTGCCTGGGCCGCAGGTGGGTGGGTGGGTGCTGCTGGCTGCTCGGCGGCGGCTCGCTTGCTGTGCGGCGGGGTTTGCGGGCCGGTTCCAGCCACCACCGGACTGGGGCGAGGGGGGACCGCGGGCCCGAATGGGGAGGGGGAGCGGCCGGGGCTCGGGCCCGAATGGGGGGCGGGGCTCGGGGCTGGGGACCGCATGCGGGGTGGGGCTCCGAAGGGGGGGCGGGGCTTGGGCAGGGCCTGTGGACCGCATGGGGAGGGCAGCGCAGTGGCGGGGGCCTGTCCTTGGCCGAAGGGCTGGGACTCTGGGCCAAAGGGGGGTGATTCGGGGGGCAGGCCCCGAGCCGAAGAGCGGGGGGGGGGTTTGGGAGAGTCCCCCCGGAAGGGAAAGGAGGGGCTGGGCAGAGGAGTGCTGGACACTGGTTCAAGTCCCGCCCTCCAAGGAGGGGGCTGGGCCAGGGACAAGGCTGTTTCGAGCCCCAGCCCCTCCCCTTCTGATATCCGACCCACACTTACTTCTAGGAGGATTGTGTGTGTGAGGAGGGTCTTCTTCCCCACCCGGGTTCCTGTCACGGGTGGGAGGGGCCTGTAGTAGATCAGGTCTCTGAGGCCCTGGGGGCGGAGGGGCCGATAGGAGTTAAGGGGTTTTAATCATCATGGCACCGCCTCTGGCACGGGGTTGGGCTGCTGGGCAGGGAACAAGAAACCACAAATGGCCTCCCCCACCGCTGACCTGTCCTGCTTGGTCCGTCTCGGGTTCAGATCGGCTGGAGAGTCTGGAGCAGGGACGGGGAGCCAGGGCCAGGACCTCTGCCTCAGCTTTGCTGCTGCCAAATCGGACCCACTCAGACTGAGAGGAACCGACCCCAGCCCAGCACCTGCAGCAGCGTCTGTGGCCTGAGTGTCGCTGAGAGGGACAATGGGGCCAGCAGCTGGGTTGCTGAGAGCGAAGAGCCGCTGTAGGAGTTGTGTGTTAATGGCAATGGACACCTGGAGACTGGAGGGAACCCAGGTAATGGGGCATCTCTGCCTGGGGGCAGGCTGGAGAGAGACACTGAGACTGCCTGGGGTGCTGGAAGGGGGCGTGGCCCTCCCACTTTTTGTCACTGGCCCCGCCCCTCCCCCTCCTCTTCCCCCTGAGGTCCCCCCACCCCACCTCTGGCTGGCAGCTGGAGTCCAGGCAGTTGCAGGGAGCCGTGGATGACCCTCCACTTGCCTGGGGTGGGGGGCTGAGAGCAGCCCCAGGTCCATATCCCTCCCCCCAGGCTCCCTGCCCAGAGCAGGGGGAGGGTCTGTAGTTCCCCACAGCTGCGTCTTACCATGGCCCGGCTGCTGCTCTGAGGCCCTGCTACCCAGCAAGAGCTGGATCTTGGTAACAGCCCCAGGGTAGCTCTAGGGAGCCATGGACCCTCCATCTGCCCTTGGTGGGGGGGTCTGCCTGACCCTCTGGGCTCCCCTCCCAGAGTGTCTGACGGAAGGAGCAATGGACAGAACGATGCATGTTCCAGGGCAGCTCCAGCCCCGGTGCTGTCAGTGAGACGTGTCCTCCCAGCCCTGCCTGACGGGTCTTTCTGTTTCAGACCCTCCTTGTAACTGCAAGAAAAGTCCAACCCGTAGAGTTGTGGTTGCCCTGATAGTTGTATCGTCTCCTTTGATCGCTGCCATCATTGCTCTGGCAGGTGAGTTCCCAGCTTCCGCCCCGTTCCCTTCCCCTCCATCTACGATCTCCGTGCATCCCATTCCCCCGTGACCTACCACGCTCACTCTCTCCTCCCGGCCTGTCTGGCTTCTGCCCCTGGGACAGAGGATTCCTGGGGGATCTTCCTCACCGACCCTCCTCCTGCTCCCTCCCAGACCCCTGCACCTGGGCACTCTCTGTGTCGGGACTATCTGACTGACATTAGCCCCTCAGCCCATCTCTGAGCACTTTGGACCCAAGTCGCCTTTGCCATGCGCCATGAAACAGTCCCTGTCCAGGGTGTCCAATGGGACAGGGTGCAGCGCATCCCTGAGCCCTTTGCCTTCCCTGTGTTGCTCTGAGGTTACCAGCCTGGCCTTCCTGGATCTTCAGGTCACGCCTGTGGCCGGGCGGCAGGTGCTGCAGTGTTATTGAAATGAGCCGTAGAACTCAGTCGAGACCCCTCCACCAGCGCAGTGTGGAAACCCACCAATCGCTGAGCTTGGCCATGAAGGGTCCCTTAGCACCATTCACACCCCCGGGCTGCCCAGACAGCGTGTGCTCGTGCAGAGGGCATCTGTTTGCCGTGAACATGAACCCTGCTGTATCCCCCCGTCGTCTGGGGCAGGGCGTGCTGGAGGCTGTCGGGGATGGGATTTCTCTACTGCCCTGGGATCTGATCACTGGGCCCCAGGAGGGTTTAGCAGCTGGCAGAGGGGATTGAATCCAGGTCTGTCTGCATTAGGAATCCTCTGTGCTGATGTCATGACATCCGTGCAGTTGAATTGGTGCAAACCGCTAAAGGAGACGCACTGCACTGGTGCACAAAGGAGCTTGCCTTGGTGCAGTTCGCTGCAGGAAGTTACCAGAGCGAGCCGCACTGCTCCAGCGCATCTCCAGGAGGTGTTTGCCCTGATGTCACTGTGTCACTGTGATTATACTGGTGCAGCTTGCTCTGATACAGATGGGCCCTGAATCCCAGCTCCCTGCTGTAATGGCAGGCTGTTGCAATGGGCAGCATTGGCTCTCACTGTGTAAGGTGGGAATCTGTGAGCTTAGGGTTGGTTACACACCTGCAGGTGCAGGGAACTCTGCAGAACATGTGGCATCTGACCTGGAGATGGATGGTGGAGACAGCCTGTGCCATCAACTGTTAGTCACTGACTTCTCTGCTCAGTTCAGTAGGGCAGGGGTGTGGGCTACCGTGCACTGGACAGTTAAATCTACAGGGTCAGACATGGCTTGTGTGTGAGGTGAACACATGCTCGTTTTCTGATCACCGCTGCCACGTTTCCTAACTCTTCCAGACTTAGAGTGTCTGTTGCTCGCTGAGCACCAGCCACATGACAAGGCTTGAAAACCAGTTACCGAGTTACTGTGCTGCAATCAAAAGTGACGTGCTCGAAAACATCTGGAGGGGTTTGAGTCCGACTCCTCTCAACTAGACAGGTCTTTCAAATCCTCTTTGGTGTCACTTATGGGTGACCCCACTGCTGCTCTTTCATGGCTCTGAAAGGGTTACACTGCCGTGAGGGCTTCCAGAAAGTGCTTTTCTTGCTGCTGTGTTTGGGGAGAGAAAAGTCTGCAGGTAGGAGGTGAATTAAGTTCCATCATTCCTGGCCCACAGTGCAACAGGTCACTTCCCGTTGCTGTGGTTTCTGGCGCCCCCTTGTGGCGTTCATGTCCCTGCGTGAAAGTTCCCAAGTTCTCAGTTGTTCACCTGCTGTTTGTTGCAAGGTTGAACGTCCAGCTGTTGATCTTGTGCCTGGGGTGAAATGCTCTGAGCTGTGTCAGTCCCTCGCAGGCTGGGAGTGTCCCTGGAATCCTTCTTGCCAGGCAAATTTACAGTGACAAACGTCTCCGTCCCCCTGCGTCTGATTGCCATGGTCCAGCCCCAGCTGGGGGTCCCAATGGGCTTGGCAAGCCGGTCAACTGACTGCCTGTTTGGCCACAGTCAAATACTCCAGCGAGAGCCCTGGGGGTAGGAGGCAGCCTGCCTTTCGGATTGCGTCTTGGAGCCTCACTTGTGTTTTCCGGAACCTGGTTTCATTGTTTTGCCTTTTTTTTCTGAGCTAAAATAACTCAGTGAAGTACATTTTTTAAAAAAAATTAGGTAGATCCGTATCTATCGAAAGCTAAACCTACTGGAGAGAATGACGTCTTGCTCTTTTTTGTTCCTGGCGGGAGGTAACCAATTCTGATAAATTGGTATTTTAAAATATCTGACCACTCTTTGACAGATTTGACTGGTCAGTTGACCAATTTTTGTACCAGTCAAATGCCCAATTCTAGATGCAACTCTTACCCTCCATGTGACTGTCTCATTCTCAGTGCTGACAGCTCAGCTTTCATCAGCTGATCTGTGCCCCCCTGCTGGCCCCTCGTGCCCGGACGGCTGGATCGGATACCGAGGGAAATGCTACTATTTCTCAGAGACGGAAGGGAGCTGGACCGACAGCCAGAGCCGCTGCTGTGCACTGGGTGCCTCCCTGGCTGGAATCGACAGTGAGCAGGAAATGGTGAGAGACTCTCGAATTGCCATACACTGATCTTGGCACAGTGGTGGCTGCTGCAGTAGGATCTGGGCTCTGCCCCGTGGGGTGAGGAGCAGCTCTGAGCCCTCCCGTGCTGGGAGGCCAGAGTGAATGAACTTCCAGCTGCTGAACGCCAGCCCTGGCTGGGCCCAGGGCCCTACTGTCTGTGTGTGATCACAGGGATTGCCCATTCTCAGCTGCCCCCCTCCCCAAATAGGGAGACAGCTTCTGTCTAGGGCAGGGCTGGCTCAGGCAGCTCCTGGCCTTCTGGCTGCGGGAGTGGGACTGAGAACCCAGCCAGTGCTCCTGTTGTGGGGATGGGAAAGGAGCAGCCAGCTGAGGAGGGGGGGAGGAGGGGATCCTCTCACATTGACCGCTCCCACTTCAGCTTGACTTGCTCCCTCCTCCTGCCTTGCTGTGGTGAGCGGGGGCTGATCTGTGAGAAGAGAGGTCTCTGCAGAGAGCTCAGACCCAGCAGCTGCCCCCAGCCCAGGGGGACTTGGGGTGTGGGTGACTGGGAGCACAGAGGTGGGGCTGCTCTGTGCAGGGGGAGGGTTAATACTGCCTGGGTGATCTTGTACTTTCCAAAAGGCAGGGGAACACCCCCCCCCCCAAAAAAATAAACTGAGCACTCTTCAATATGGGGGGAGGGATAGCTCAGTGGTTTGAGCAATGGCCTGCTAAACCCAGGGTTGTGAGTTCAATTCTTGAGGGGGCCATTTAGGGATATGGGGCAAAAATCTGTTGGATGATTTAATTGGGGATGGGGGTGGGACTAGAAGATCTCCTGAGGTCCCTTCCAACCCTGATACTCTATGAATATGAGACTGGGATTCTCTGCGGCACAGAGCCCTGGAGGGGTGGGGGTGGGGAAGCACCGGAGCTGGGGCTGATACCTGCTGTCCCTCGGCTTTCTTGAAGGCATTCCTGCTACGCCATAAGGGTGTCCAGGACCACTGGATCGGCCTCCGGAGGGAACAGGGTCAGCCCTGGAAATGGACCAACAGCACCAAATTCAACCACCTGTGAGTCTCTCTCGCCCCTCTGGACTAATCCCCTGGGCTTGGGGTTCTGGTGTCTGAGCTGTTTGAGCTCAGGTAGATCCACCACTCAGTGCTCGTGAAACAACCAGACACGACCCTGGTCCGTTCGCGTCCTGCGTGTATCGGAGACCGATGGGAGCCGGCGTGTCCCTGAACTCTCGGCTCCTCCCCGCAGCACGGAGCTGGGCCGGAGACAGAGCCCGCCACAGCCAGAGATGCCCTCGCAGCGCGCTGGGATTTCAGCTGGGACACTCGCTGTTCTCCCCCAGCCCTCTTCAGCAAGGTCCCTGGGGTGTCTGACCCCCCCCCGGGGAAAGGAGGCAGGAGGGAGCTCAGGTTATCAGTGGCTGCTAGAGAGGGCAGCATGCCGAGCACTGCATGGCAGGTGCAGGTCCCGCTGGGGATTGCAGCCGGCAGGTTTGAGTGACTTGGCTGGTGACGCCTCTGAATCCGCAACAAGGCACCGATGTTAAAGGAGCCTGCGGTTCACAGGTGCTGGATGCCTGGGGCTCCCACGGGAACGGGGTACAGTAGTGATGGCTGCCCAACACCCCGCGATGGGTTTCAGTGGGCTCCAAGTGTGATCACAAAACCAGCGCTGCTTGAACCCTGGGACTTCAGCAGTAGAAGCATGAGCCTCTGCCATAGGAGCGAAAGAATCCACTTCTTTAACCCCCCGCCATTGATAAAGCTCTTTTGCAGGCCAGCCATTAGAGGGGGATGGAGACCCCCCCACTTCTCTGGTCTGGATTACTTCAGTACTTTGAAAAATCAGGCTCTTTTGGCGCTGGGTCAGGGCTCCCCAATGGACAGTCCCCATTCTGCTGTATTGGACCCAACCTTTGGATCCCACCTGCTTCCAGCCTCACTGGGTCTGAAGAGCTACCAGACACTGTCCTGAGTTCGGGCCTCTGTGGCACTCTCCTGGGGTACAGACTCCCTGTCTGGTATGCTCCTTAGGATGTGGGACCCTGCAGATCAGCTGCTGTAGGACCCAAAACCAGTGCTGAACCCTCCCAAATCTCCCGAGAGGCATGTTGTCCCTAGAGCTCTACCCTCCACACCAGATGAACTCTGGGAGAGTCACGTGAGGGTTACAAACAAGGAACACATGCTTTCACAAAGGAACTTCTTCAACACTCTCTTTTTCCCCCATCCCCAATGGAAAGCTCAAGAGTTATAGATCAATGGAAAAGGAAACCCCTGAATCCAATTTCTTCTTTCAGTGTCATCTTGGTTCTGCTCCATGTGTTTCAAGGAGGCGAGATCCCTCCTGTCCCCCCGCTTTTCCGGCTCAGTCATCTGGTTCTGGTGATGGTCTGCCCCTCTTGTTAGGGGGCCGGTCCCTTTGACAATCAGTCTAACAAATTCTCTCTGTCCTGCTGGGGACTGTCCATTCTCCAGCACCCCTGTGGGCTGCTCAGCATAGAGGGTCAGGAACAGTCAGCGGTTCTGCAAAGCCCCCGCTGTCCTGAGCTCTGCTCCTGAGGGGCTGGGAGAGTAGCTGCTCCGCACTCAGGCCTGCACTGTGGAGAACGGCTCCCCTGGCTGGGACTGGTGTGAAATGCCTGGCCTCTGCCTGACTGCAGCTCCCTGGCTTCTGTGTTGCAGGTTTCACTTAAGAGGAGGAGGTGACTGCGCGTATCTGAACAACGAGAAAGGGGTCAGCCGCTCACGGTGCTACATGGGAAGACGGTGGATCTGTAGCAAACCTGAGGTGTATGTGATGGTGTCATAAATATAAAGGGAAGGGTACACACCTTTAAAATCCCTCCTGGCCAGAGGAAAAATCCTTTCACCTGTAAAGGGTTAAGAAGCTAGGATAACCTCGCTGGCACCTGACCAAAATGACCAATGAGGAGACAAGATACTTTCAAAAGCTGGAAAGAGGGAGAACATCAAAGGGGTCTGTGTCTGTCTGGGTGAGGCTTTTGCCAGGGTCAGAACAGGAATGGAGTCTTAGAACTTAGTAAGTAATCTAGGTAGATATGCGTTAGATTATGATTTCTGTAAATGGCTGATAAAATAAGTTGTGCTGAATAGAATGAATATTCCTGTCCGTGTGTCTTTTTGTAACCTAAGGTTTTGCCTAGAGGGATTCTCTATGTTTTGAATCTAATTACCCTGTAAGGTATTTACCGTCCTGATCTTACAGAGGTGATCCTTTTCTTTTTACTGTTTCTTCTATGAAAATGTTTCTTTTCAAGAACTGAATGCTTTTGTCATTGTTCTAAGATCCAAGGGCTTGGGTCTGTGGTCACCTATGCAAATTGGTGAGGATTTTTACCAAAGCTTCCTCAGGAAGTGGGGTGCAAGGTTTTGGGGAGGATTTTGGGGGGAAAGACGTTTCCAAACAACACTTTCCCAGAAACTCGGTTAAACGTTTGGTGGTGGCAGTGGAAGTCCAAGGGTCAAATAGTTTGTACCTTGGGGAAGTTTTAACCTAAGCTGGTAAAGTAAGCTTAGGAGGTTTTCATGCAGGTCCCCACATTTGTACCCTAGAGTTCAAAGTGGGGAAGGAACCTTGACAGATGGGAAAAGAGACTGCACTCGAAAGGGGCTCGAAATGAGACTCCTAGAAGTGACACTTATACAACTCACACCTACTTGAACGAGCCAAGATCTCAAAATCAGGCAGTGGGGCCCTCAAGCAATAAGTGTGTCTCGTTTAAACTCCGTATGTGCCTTCTGCTTTTGAACCTTTTAAACTCAGGGTCACGTTGTCAAGCTTTTCTCTGCAGCTGAGAGGGAGTGATCTCATGAGAAGGAGTCTTACCTCATTTCCCCAGCATGTGGCTAAGGGAAGGCCTTGTTCGTTTAGACTCCAGAACAGCATTTCTCAAATGCAGCCAGCAGCTGATTGTTTTGCAGCCAGAAGAGCCTCCAAAGTGCCCCAACAATCGCTCAGATGTTAAGTATTAAAGGTGTCTTCTAATTGCCATAAATCCTCATGCGCGCTCCCTTTTAAATAGTACCATACCGGCAGAGCTGAGCTACATAGGTGTGGTTTTCTTTCAAGTCACAAAGTGTATTCTTTGGCTAAGAACATAAGAACGGCCATACTGGGTCAGAGCAAAGGTCCATCCAGCCCAGTATCCTGTCTGCTGACAGCGGCCAACGCCAGGTGCCCCAGAGGGAGTGAACCTAACAGGCAATGATCAAGTGATCTGTCTCCCGCCATGCATCTCCACCCTCTGACAAACAGAGGCTAGGGACACCATTCCTTACCCATCCTAGCTAATAGCCATTCATGGACTTAACTTCCATGAATTTATCCAGTTCTCTTTTAAACCCTGTTATAGTCGTAGCCTTCACAACCTCCTCAGGCAAGGAGTTCCACAGGTTGACTGTGCGCTGTGTGAGGAAGAACTTCCTTTTATTTGTTTTAAACCTGGTGCCCATTAATTTCATTTGGTGGCCCCTAATTCTTGTGTTATGGGAACAAGTAAATAGCTTTTCCTTCGTCACTTTCTCTGCACCACTCATGATTTTATAGACCTCTAACCACTGTGTTTACATCTCATGTTATTGTAGCTCTGTAAGTGGCTATGGGCCTTCTCACTGCGTGGTGTTTGGGCAGGTTGCGATTGTTCATGGGGGTGGGGAGGGAGGTGAAAAAGTTAAAATGTGACTGGGTATCAGAAAGTATTTCAGATAATCTAGTGCCAGAAAATGACCTTGAATGTGACAGCAGGTGGCTCCTCTGGGACCTTCTGCTAAGAAAAGCAAAACAGAGAAAGAAAAAGAAACACTTCAGCACCAGGGGGAAAGGCAGTTTCCTGTGTTTCCGAAGCCATCTGATTAAATTTCTGAGCAAGTTGCAGTGTGAGAGAGAAATTCATCAAATTGAAATGTATGTCGTGCAACGTCCCTACAGCACTTGTGCAAGGGAAGTTGAACCAAATTACTACGGTGAGCTTCAGAGGCGCAAGCTGTTAAATGATGCAAAAACCAAGCTGAAAAGACAACAGCAACGGCTCAGATTTTGTTGTTACTGTTATCATTATTATTACTGGCCTACGTTGACTGGGTTTTTTTGTCTGTGAAAGAATCTTTGGACATATTGGCAGATACATTCTTTCATTATTAGTCATTATCCTTTCTATTATGTAAAGCATTTTTAAATTTAGTTCAGAATTGTTGTACAGCCGTCCACCTTTGACCAAAAAAGCAAAAGAACAACAAAAAAGACAAGACTGTGCAAAGCACTGGTTTGTTCTGTGTTTAGGTCCAGTAAAGAAAAGACACAACTGTACCTTATATTTATTATTGAGTCTGCAAAAAATCCCTATGTAAATATGCACATGTAATTTATTTATTTGTTTTTCCTACAGTTAGTTAAGTATTGTCAGAGCCTCATTCTGAGGCTGCCAAAAATTTGTGAGAACCCCAGCTCTAGAAAGTGTTAGGATTTTGTTTTCTATGTAACCATTACTTTCCAGTATTTGCAAAAAGAAAAGGAGGACTTGTGGCACCTTAGAGACTAACCAATTTATTTGAGCATAAGCTTTCGTGAGCGACAGCTCCCTTCATCGGATGCATTCAGTGGAAAATACAATGGGGAGATTTATATACACACAGAACATGAAACAATGGGTGTAACCAGTATTTATTCACTCTCGCTTGCATCTCTGCTCTTTGATAATAAACTCATTCCTGTTTTCTGTATATCTAATTGCTGGGTTCTCAATAGAGTGGTTGGCCTGAACTGAATCTTACAAGCTGCTGTGGACCGCGCCTGTGGGATTAGAGTCACAGTTCTGCGTGTGCTCCGGGGAACGGGCTGAGCACTCCCGAGGGACGCTCAGAGGCTTTGGGAGTGTCTATCGCTAACCGGTACACAGAGAGCGAGGCCTGCAGGGGGCTGGAAGGTCAGGCTTGCGCTGCCAGGGGTGGTGGTTTGAGAGAGCTGACCCATGGCAGGCCTGGACAAGGCTCCCCCAAAAGTGCCTCGTATGCCTGCTATGAATCACTCAAACGGGCAGCCGTCCCCGGCTCATTCCACCCCTGCACCCCCCAGGTACAACCCGCACAAGGCATTCGACCAGGGTGAGGAGAACACCTGCAATGCCCTGTCTGTCACCTGACGTGCTGAATTTGCCTCTGAGCCCATTTTCCCTTCCAGCTTGGGACTCCAGAACCCTGCCTTGTTGAGCCAGACATGCTTGCCAGCTGCAAACAGACCCAGATCTGGGCCACACCCCCAACGCTGCAGACTTTAACCCAAAACTGCTCAGCAGGTCACCTGTCTCCAGCACCCAGCTCCCAATGGGATCCAAACCCCAAATAAATCTGTTTTACTCTGTATAAAGTTTATACAGGGTAAACTCAAATTGTCCACCCTCTATAACACTGATAGGGAGAGATGCCCAGCTGTTTGCTCCCCCAGGTATTAATCACTTACTCTGGGTTAATTAATAAACAAAAGTGATTTCATTAACTATAAAAAGTAGGATTTAAATGGTTTCAATTAATAACAGACAGAAGAAATAAGTTACCAGGAAAAATAAAACAAAACACGCAAGTCTAAGCCTAATACATTAAGAAACGGAATACAGATAAATCTCACCCTGAGAGATGTTCCAAAAAGCTTCTTTCCCAGACTGGACTCCCTCCAGTCTGGGCCCAATCCTTTCCCCTGGTACAGCCTTGTTCCAGCTCAGGTGGTAACTCGGGGATTTCTTATGACTGGCAGCCCCCTTTGTTCTGTTCCACCCCCTTTGATATCTTTGGCACAAGGCGGGAATCCTCTCACGGTCTCTCTTGGTTTCCACCCCTCCTTCTAAATGGAAAAGCACCAGGTTAAAGATGGATTCAAGTATCATGTGACATGTTCACATGTCCTGTGAGCCCCCCTCCATTCTTTCAGGACTGGCCCGCATGTATGCAGTGAAGGCTTGCAGGTGAACAGAGCCATCTACAGTCAGTTGTCCTAGCTAATGGGAGCCATCAAGATTCTAAGCCACCATTAATGGCCCACACTTTGCATAACTACAGTAGGACCTCAGAGTGATATCTCATATTCCTAATTTGAGATACAAGAATGACACATTCATCCAAATAGGATGAACACACTCAGTAGATTTGTAAGGTCTCATTACAAAACTTATAGAGACCTTTTGCATAAAGCATATTCCAGTTACATCATATTCACACTTAAACATTTTTATAAAGCTTATGAAGTGCAATGTCACAGGGTCAATACCCTCAGAGGATACCTGCAGATAGAGGCTTCCCTGGCTGGTGGAAAGGCCTCAACTGCCCTGCTTCCCATGGCCAGAAGGCATTGTAGTACAGCTATTCTCAGCTTACCCGGGCCTATGTGGAGCGGAATGTACATTAGAGCAGCCCCAAGGCTGCTCTGACTTAGACCTGGTCAGCACAAAGCCTGACGATCATTTGTCTACTCTCCGATCAGCACGGGCTGCCAGTGAGTTGGCCACCCAGGAAGCCTAGCCCCTGGCCCTTCCCCTTGTGCCTGAGGTCCCGCCATTCCCCTTCTGCCCCCCTCCCTCCCCTTCTACCTACCTCTCCCCCACAGGAGCCCAAAGCACCATCACCACAGCCCACAGCCCCAGCACTGGACGGCAGAGGTCGGGGGGCGAGACCTCAGCCCCGGGGCACTGCAACCTCAGTGCCCACAGCCCCATGATACCTGCTGCCCATGCTGATCACGCTGTCTGGATTGAAGAGATTTGATGCACGTTACCCTACTGTTCCCGTATCGTGTCCGAATCCCAGAGCTGTTGGCATGAAGACACCACTGGAAACGGAACATTCATTCATTCCTAAATCTGCTCAAAGTTTGTAAGTGCAAAGAAGAAAGGAATAATAAAATATATATAAGAGAACCCCTGAGATGCCTATCTCTCTAAACAGTGAGAGGTGAGGAAGCCCCTCTCGTGTGGGTGCATCGTATGGTGCCATGTGCACACCCAGCACTTCTCAAATCCGAGATGTTCTAATCCACATCCATCTCCTCGCCCTCCCATTCTCCCATCTCCTCCACCTCCATCTCCTCCATGTCGCTGCTGTCAGGGTCGTCCTGGGGCTCCGTCGGAGCCCTGGCTTTTGGGCTATCTGCTGCTCCATAGAAATCCCTGGCAGCATCTCCCATTGGCAGCTGCAATGTGATATTCACAGCAAAGTACGAAGCATGGTTGAAATCTACAAGCACAGAGCCCTGCGGCTGGGTTAGAGGCCAAGTGCACAGAGGTTTGTGCTGCTCATGCAGGTGGAGGGATGAAGGCAAAAACATCAAACTAGGAACCAAATTGGACAACCATTTCACTGTAGACAAAGATCTCATGCCCCTCAATCCCGACCAGCAGCTCCCTGCTAGCCCAGTTTTGTCAATACTCCTCAGTCCCACCCCAGAGCCCCCTGCGGTTCTGGCCTTAGGTCATCCCAGACAGCTCTCTTGATTCTCTTCACTCCTTCTGTGGCAGATACAGGATACACAGCGGGGCGGTGTGCGGGTTTCCTTGGCACTCACTTCGAGTGAGCTCCATAACTCAAGGCTTCACCATTCATTAGTAACACGCCAATTGCAACCCCACACCAGCCAAACCCATTCGCAGCTCCAGCAGGGCTTCCTTTCTGTTCCTTACCCGCCTTACACACACTCCGCCCAACCCAGAATACACTGGCGAGGAAAATCTCTTCCTGACCCCTGCATGTGACCAGCTGAAGCAAGAGACTTGGGACCATAAGACATATACCAGACAAGACCCTCAGGGTTGCCCAGTCCACCCCCATCCCACAAGCAACCCTCTCATACAGTCACACTCAAACGTGTCCAATGCTCTCTTAAAACTAATAAAGTTTGCCCCTATTGGGAGGCTGTTCCAGAGCCTCCCTCCTCAAATGGTTAGAAACTTTCTAATCTCCAGCCTGAACTTGTTCTTGGCCAGTTGATTCACCTTTGTTCTTGGGCCTACATTGTCCTTTAGCGAGAACAGCTCTCCACCCTCCCTGCTGTTTACCCCGATGTATTTATGGAGAGCCATCAGATCCCCTCTCAGCCTTTGTTTTGCTAGACTAAACCAGCCCAGCTCTCCCAGCCTTCTCTCGTGAGACAGGCCCTCCATTCCCTGATCATCCTGAGAACTCTTCTCTGTACCTGTTTCACTCTGAATTCATCTTTCTCGAATGATCAGAATCATACACAGGATTCTAGAGGAGGGCTCTCCAGGGCCATGTACTTTCGTACTTCTCTGTCTCGACTGGAAGTGCCTCAGCTGATGCATCCTAGCATCACGTTTGCCTTTTTCATGGCCACATCACATGGGTGGCTCAGTCACTGTATAATCGACCAACACATCAAGGTCTCGCCCCTCCTCTGTCGCCTCCAACTGATGAGCCCCAGCATCAAGAAGAAATTCTTCTTATTAGACCCTAAGTGCAGGATTTTGCACCTGGTACCTTTAAATGTCATCCTTCTTCTGGAACTCCAGTCTTCAAGGTCATCCAGATCTTCCTGTATAATATTCTACCCCCTCTGGACAGACCATGTTTCCCAGCTTTTTAATCATCAGTAAGTTTTGTTATCACTCTCCTACTTTTTGGGTTAACACCATGAATAAAGAGATTAATGAAGATGGATCCCAAAACAGATCCTTGAAGAACTCCATTAGGAACCTCCCTCTGATCCCATAGTTCAGTTTCCAGACTTCTCCCCTTTAATTGGTTCCTTACCCGCCTTACAATTCTTGTACTGATCCCCGTCTTCTCTAATTTAGCTAAGAATTTCCCACGTGATACCGTATCAAATGCTTTACTGAAGTCCAAGTATATTAGATCTGCTGCATTTCCCTTCTCTAAACAACCAGTTCTCAGCTCAAAGAAAGAGCTCAGGTTAGTCTGGCCCCATCTACCTTTGGTTACATCCCCTTTTCCATTTACCTCTGTTGGAGACCTCAGGGCATGGCCACTAGTTAAGTTGAGGAGATGGAAGGCCATAAGCGTCGAGGAGGTCTCCCTGCTAAAGGCCTAAGGGCTTCTTCTCAACCCCCTTTATAGAATTCAGGCCTGGCTGGTTTGAGTAAGCTCTTTTGCTCTTAAAACAATGTTGCAGCCGCAGACAATGCCCCATAGTGTAAGGTTTGCTGACGCCAAGTTAAAGATAATAGGAAAGAGAGCTACAAGGCCAGACAGGATGTGCTGGTTCTTTAAGTTGCTAGGAATGCTTGTTAGAGGTTGCAGGAAATAAATATTGTTCTAACCCATATAAGAAAGGCAGAGTATTTGTGCAAAGTTTTGATTGGCTGATGTGTAGTGCAGTAGCGTTAAGGAATATAAAAGTGTGTGTAATGACCTGCTCTGATGTGCAGGATTTGAGATTCTCCCTGTACCTTGTTTGCAGCTGCAAATAAACTTTTCTGCTTCCCCACCCCGTTGTGATTATTGAGTGACACACACCGGGTAACGAACCCCCCCTGCTGTTGTTCGCCTCTGGCACTGGGTGCCGGCAACAGCTTTTGGAGTCCCAACGTGGGGTGATGAGGATGCAATTTAGCCTTGCCCAGATCGCTTCTTGAGGTCGAGGATTGCAGCGACAACCGACGCCCAGCACACACCGGTGAGTTCATTGGGGGCCTCAGAGGAGACGCAGTTTAATCGACCCCGGAGGGCACGACGGTGCAACGCACTCACATGGTGGAGAAGCAGCTGTGGGAGACGGTGAGGAACTGGTTCCTTGGATATAGGGGAGGAGCAGCTGCGGGCGATGTTGGGGAACCAGTCCCTTGGATAAGGTAGGAACCTTTTGAAATCCGGATTATATGCTCTGTTGGAACCTGGGGACGCCCACAGTTACCCTGTAGGTATGGGACAGGAACAGAGCATGGGAGGTACGGTACGATGCACGCCCCTAGAGTGTATTTTAGTAAATTGGAAGATATTTGGATCAGATCCAATGACTAAGGGTAAATTGAAGCGATTTTGTACGGTTGACTGGCCTCAGTACCAATTAGAGGACCAAGAACAGTGGGCTCCCAGAGGATCACTAAATCATAATACAATCCTCCAGTTACTCCTGTTCTGTCAGCGAATGGCGAAGTACAATAAGCATTCGTATGCTTACTTGTTTATAACCTTATAGTCTCGTACTGATATTTTACAATGCTGTAATTTAACCCCGATTGGCCCTGTAGCAATTAATGTCAGTCCCCGGATCTCCACCCCAAATGTAATGGCAGATCCAGTGCCTCCTTCGGCCCCTACACCCACATAGAGCGAGGCTCCTTCGGCCCCTACACCCACACAGAGCGAGGCTCAAAGTAAGATTCCTAGTGAAGCTCATAGTGAGGTTCAGGCTCCATCTGCTGGATTATACCCGTTACTTACCAAGACTAAAATCGCCCCTAATGCAATAGAAAGGACAAGCTCTTACCATGCAGGTCTATACTCATGCACCTTTTAATCCTATGGACCTGGCCGCTTTCAAAGCACAGGCTGGAGAATTTTCTATCAACCCAAGCAAGTTGGTATCGGTTTTTAAGGGATGTCTTAGCAGCTACAAGCCAGGCTGGGATGATTGTAATGTCCTTCTGCAAACATTATTGACTGAGGTTAAACAAGAACAGGTTATAGCTAAAGCAAGGAAAAAAGCGAAAAGGCGATATGACCAAGACCGTAACAATGTCCCGATCCCAGATAATCAAGTTCCTATAAAAAATCCTAGGTGGGACCCAAATGACAATCAGGCTATGACCCACCTCACCTCCTATAAGGAGCTGCTACTGTATAGACTCCGTCACGCAGCTGTCAGACAGAATAATTAAACTAAACCATAGAAGGTAGTGCAGGATCCAAAGGAAAGTCCTGCAGCTTTTTTGCAGCGCATTCGAAACACGATCCAACAATATACCAATGCAGATCCTAATAATCCACAAACTGAGGCAATTATTAAAGGAGTATTTACAAGCAGGGCAGCCCCCGACATAAAGAGAAAGCTACAGAAAAAGGAGGATTTGATAAGTATGACCATGGCACAGATTTTGGAAGCAGCAAATCAAGTGCATAGTTGAAAAAAAGTAAAAAAAAAAAAGCAAGTAAAATTAATGGTAGCGGCAGTGCAGGCAGGCACGAAGAAAAGTAAACAAAAAAAAGGGGGCCGTGGACACGGAGGTCCAGGCCTGCGAAAAAGACGACTGGGGCGCAATCAGTGTGCCTTGTGTCGGCAAGAGGGACACTAAAAAAATAAGTGCCCAAACAAAAAGAAAAGGGGAAGTACCTCTATGATGGCGATAATAAAACAAAAATAAGGGTGTCAGGGAAAACAGATCTTCCAACCCCCGGAACCCCGAGTAAAAATGCGGATGGGAAATGAAGAAATAGATTTTTTAGTGGACTCTGGAGCGGCGCGAACTGCTGTAAATCAACCGCTTCAGTTGCCAGTAGCAGACTCCCTCACTGTCACAGGAGCCACGGGCAAAGATACCAAGTGCCTAGTGTATGCCCCAGCAGAACGTGCTTTGGGAAACAAAACCATATCCCATAAGCTGGTATAGCTCCCTGAATGCCCAACACCGTTGCTGGGATGGGACCTGCTGTGTCGCCTAGGTGCCACCCTGCATTTTACTCCAGATGAAATAACCCTTACCTTACCCCCTGAAAATGCATAGATTATGACCCTTGCAGTTGAACCCTCGGCTATGGCACCTTTGGTCAGGAGACCAAAGCCCTGAGGTAAGTGGGAAAGCGGGATACCGGGAGGAAGCACAGGCAGGAATGTCTGTGAGGGGAGGGCTCCTGCCTCATACTGGGAATGAGGGGTGATCAACAGGTTATCTCAAGTGCTTATATACAAATGCACAAAGCCTTGGAAACAAGCAGGGAGAACTGGAGGTCCTGGTGATGTCAAAGAACTATGACGTGATCGGAATAACAGAGACTTGGTGGGATAACTCACATGACTGGAGTACTGTCATGGATGGTTATAAACTGTTCAGGAAGGACAGGCAGGGCAGAAAAGGTGGGGGAGTAGCACTGTATGTAAGGGAGCAGTATGACTGCTCAGAGCTCCGGTACGAAACTGCAGAAAAACCTGAGTGTCTCTGGATTAAGTTTAGAAGTGTGTGCAACAAGAGTGATGTAGTGGTGGGAGTCTGCTATAGACCACCGGACCAGGGGGATGAGGTAGATGAGGCTTTCTTCCGGCAGCTCACGGAAGCTACTGGATCGCATGCCCTGATTCTCATGGGTGACTTTAATTTTCCTGATATCTGCTGGGAGAGCAATACAGCGGTGCATAGACAATCCAGGAAGTTTTTGGAAAGCGTAGGGGACAATTTCCTGGCGCAAGTGCTAGAGGAGCCAACTAGGGGGGGCGCTTTTCTTGACCTGCTGCTCACAAACCGGGTAGAATTAATGGGGGAAGCAAAAGTGAATGGGAATCTGGGAGGCAGTGACCATGAGTTGGTTGAGTTCAGGATCCTCACACAGGGAAGAAAGGTAAGCAGCACGATACGGACCCTGGACTTCAGGAAAGCAGACTTCGACTCCCTCAGGGAACGGATGGCCAGGATCCCCTGGGGGACTAACTTGAAGGGGAAAGGAGTCCAGGAGAGCTGGCTGTATTTCAAGGAATCCCTGTTGAGGTTACAGGGACAAACCATCCCAATGAGTCGAAAGAATAGTAAATATGGCAGGCGACCAGCTTGGCTTAATGGTGAAATCTTAGCGGATCTTAAACATAAAAAAGAAGCTTACAAGAAGTGGAAGGTTGGACATATGACCAGGGAAGAGTATAAAAATATTGCTAGGGCATGTAGGAATGTTATCAGGAGGGCCAAATCGCACCTGGAGCTGCAGCTAGCCAGAGATGTCAAGAGTAACAAGAAGGGTTTCTTCAGGTATGTTGGCAACAAGAAGAAAGCCAAGGAATGTGTGGGCCCCTTACTGAATGAGGGAGGCAAACTAGTGACAGAGGATGTGGAAAAAGCTAATGTACTCAATGCTTTTTTTGCCTCTGTTTTCACTAACAAGGTCAGCTCCCAGACTGCTACGCTGGGCATCACAAAATGGGGAAGAGATGGCCAGCCCTCTGTGGAGATAGAGGTGGTTAGGGACTATTTAGAAAAGCTGGACGTGCACAAGTCCATGGGGCCGGACGAGTTGCATCCGAGAGTGCTGAAGGAACTGGCGGCTGTGATTGCAGAGCCATTGGCCATTATCTTTGAAAACTCGTGGCGAACCGGGGAAGTCCCGGATGACTGGAAAAAGGCTAATGTAGTGCCAATCTTTAAAAAAGGGAAGAAGGAGGATCCTGGGAACTACAGGCCAGTCAGCCTCACTTCAGTCCCTGGAAAAATCATGGAGCAGGTCCTCAAAGAATCAATCCTGAAGCACTTGCATGAGAGGAAAGTGATCAGGAACAGCCAGCATGGATTCACCAAGGGAAGGTCATGCCTGACTAATCTAATCGCCTTTTTTGATGAGATTACTGGTTCTGTGGATGAAGGGAAAGCAGTGGATGTATTGTTTCTTGACTTTAGCAAAGCTTTTGACACGGTCTCCCACAGTATTCTTGTCAGCAAGTTAAGGAAGTATGGGCTGGATGAATGCACTACAAGGTGGGTAGAAAGCTGGCTAGATTGTCGGGCTCAACGGGTAGTGATCAATGGCTCCATATCTAGTTGGCAGCTGGTATCAAGTGGAGTGCCCCAAGGGTCGGTCCTGGGGCCGGTTTTGTTCAATATCTTCATAAATGATCTGGAGGATGGTGTGGATTGCACTCTCAGCAAATTTGCGGATGATACTAAACTGGGAGGAGTGGTAGATACGCTGGAGGGGAGGGATAGGATACAGAAAGACCTAGACAAATTGGAGGATTGGGCCAAAAGAAATCTGATGAGGTTCAATAAGGATAAGTGCAGGGTCCTGCACTTAGGACGGAAGAACCCAATGCACAGCTACAGACTAGGGACCGAATGGCTAGGCAGCAGTTCTGCGGAAAAGGACCTAGGGGTGACAGTGGACGAGAAACTGGACATGAGTCAGCAGTGTGCCCTTGTTGCCAAGAAGGCCAATGGCATTTTGGGATGTATAAGTAGGGGCATAGCGAGCAGATCGAGGGACGTGATCGTTCCCCTCTATTCGACATTGGTGAGGCCTCATCTGGAGTACTGTGTCCAGTTTTGGGCCCCACACTTCAAGAAGGATGTGGATAAATTGGAGAGAGTCCAGCGAAGGGGCAACAAAAATGATTAGGGGACTGGAACACATGAGTTATGAGGAGAGGCTGAGGGAGCTGGGATTGTTTAGCCTGCAGAAGAGAAGAATGAGGGGGGATTTGATAGCTGCTTTCAACTACCTGAAAGGGGGTTCCAAAGAGGATGGCTCTAGACTGTTCTCAATGGTAGTAGATGACAGAACGAGGAGTAATGGTCTCAAGTTGCAGTGGGGGAGGTTTAGATTGGATATTAGGAAAAATTTTTTCACTAAGAGGGTGGTGAAACACTGGAATGCGTTACCTAGGGAGGTGGTAGAATCTCCTTCCTTAGAGGTTTTTAAGGTCAGGCTTGACAAAGCCCTGGCTGGGATGATTTAACTGGGAATTGGTCCTGCTTTGAGCAGGGGGTTGGACTAGATGACCTTCAGGGGTCCCTTCCAACCCTGATATTCTATGATTCTATGATTCTATGATTATCATTCATGTACAGACAGACATTTATTCACAATTAGAACTGGTCAAAAATAGGGAGGGTGGAGAGGGTCATGAAAATTGAAGAAGAAACCACTCCCCCCCCCCCATATGCTTCCAACTTATTTGGAAATGTTTTTAATGATCAAATTTTTGTTTCGTTTTGGTGGGAAAAACTCCATGTTCTCTCTCAAGTGGGCAGAGAAATCCAAAATGTTTTTTTTAAAGAGGTAACTTTTTTCAAATGATCAATGTAATCCAAAGTGGCATTTTTAGTTCAAAGGTTGCATTGTCAGTGTAAAACCCTTTTGAACCAGCTCTGTTACTGTATAACAAGTGAGTTTATTTTTCATGATGCATTGTTTGGGCCAGGTTCCAAGTGGCATTTCAGTTTTTGCACAGCTCTTCTCTTCTTGCATCTGCACCTCTCATAAGCTGTGGCCTTAATCTTGGGCCTGGAAACACTTACGTGCATGTTTAACTTTAATTGCTGCTGTGAATAATTCCATTTCAATGGGACAACTCTGAGATCGGCTTTACGCTACGGCCCTATATCGGTGTACCTATGTCATTTATTGAATTTTCTTTCTTTTATATGTGAAAGTACTTGAGAGGTTAAAGCAGGTAAAATACATGAACAGGTTCGGACAGTCCGAGTTTGTCCGTGCAAAGTGACAGCAGAGATGTGGGATCTGCTAGTTTTCCATAAGTCTCTCACGGTTACCCAGGATAACTTTGGGGATCTCTGTCTTGCATCGGGAATGTTCCCTGAAAGTGTCCAAACAGCTCAGAGCTACAGAACCGTTCCCTGGATCCATTCTTCTAGCTGTCTTCCCCAGAAAGCAGTCTGGCAAGTGTTCCTGTCAGCTCATTGCTAAGTTATCTGTCAAAACACTAGAGTTTTCAGGTGCCTAAGTAGCCCCTGGAATCATGGTGAAATTATCCTCCCCGCCACCACCAAAATTGGAAATGGTGCCCCGGAGTGCACGGTACCCTACCGTGCTTCCCCCATAGGAACTGCATGAACAGGCAACTCTGCAAGTTCTCTGCATGCCTCTGCAAGTGACCCCCATGCCTCTCCGTTTCCTTGGCCACATGTATCCTGTCCCCATGCCGGCGGCGAATCCAGAAAAAGAGGGAAAAGCTCACCACTGCGACCACCTGAGGGCGGTGTTGGGTTGAGATCAGCTGGTCAAAGCAGGCAATAGGGACAGAATCTGAGACTTGAAGCTCCTCGAGCGACCTCTGACCTTTCTAGACCTGCCCTTCAATCAGACACAGCGATTGTAAAGTTGAATGTGATAGTAACTAGACCCATTTTAAACCCTTCACCACACAAGACAAAGCCCGTAGGATTCATCATGAACTATTTATTTCTCCTCCCCTGGCTCCATGCAGCCACCAGCCACCTTGAAGCTTTCTCTCGTCTCTCCCAGGCTGTGCTCACTTGATTGCAGGAGCTCAGTGGAGGGTCCAGCTTTGCTCTTTCGCTTCCATTCTTTACCTCTTTGGGTGGCTGCATTTGCAAGTGAGCAGCCTGATGGAAGCACTGAGTCCTCTGTCTCGGCAGGCAGGCCCAGCCGCGAAAGCCAAAGGCTCCCTGAGAACAGGGGGAGGTTCGCCTGAACTCTCAGGAGTGGAGGCTTGGCCCATAGGTTAGGGTTACCATATTTGAACTTTCAAAAAAGAGGACACTCCGAGGGTGGGGGAGGAGTGGTAGCCCTGCCACCTATCTACTCCCTCCCACTTCCTGCCCCCTGACTGCCCCCCACAGAACCGCCATCCCATCCAACCCCCCCTGCTCCTTGTCCCCTGATCACCCCCTCCCAGGACCCTGCCCTCTATCTAAGTCTTCCTTCTCCCTGTCTCCAACTGCCCCCTCCTTAGACCCCTCCACCCTAACTGCCCCCCTTGAACTCCACCCCTACCTGTCCCCTGACTGCCCCGCCCCCTATCCGCACCCCCGCCCCCTGACAGACCCCTGGCTCTCCCACCCCCATCCAACCACTCCCTGTCCCCTGACTGCCCCCGCAGAACCCCCAACCCATCTAATCCCCCCTGCTCCCTGCCCCTGACTCCCCCCCGAACCTCCGCCCCGTCCAACCCCTCCCGCTCCCTGTCCCTTGACTCCCCCGACCCCTCTTCATATGCCCACCCCCTGACAGGCTCCCCCCAGAACCCCTCATCCATCCAACCTCTCCTGCTCCCTGTCTCCTGACTGTCCCTTGGGACCCCATGCCCCTTCTCCAGCCCCCCCGGCCCCCGTACCCTGCTGCTCAGAGCAGTGTGTCTGGGGTGCGAAGCCAGACACAGTGCCGTGCTCCCCCGCAGAGCGCGCAGCTCCCCCCCAGCCCCCAGAGTGCTGCATTGGGAGGGAAATCCCGGCCCTTTGGAGAGTTTTACCAATTCCTCCCTGAGGGCAATTTAAAACCCAAAACGCCGGACATGTCCGGGAAACTCCGGACGCATGGTAACCCGACCACAGGGACTCCAGGATCTGCAGCTGCTACCACCTGTATGGTGAATCCTCCGACTCATCACCAACCAGCTCTTCCCCATTCTGCAACCTGGCCCCATGGTCTGACCGTGCAGGGGAACAGAAACCCTTTGGGACAGCAGGAGAGTCTTCTCAATGCCGCACTCTTTGCATGGCTTCCCGCGGTCATCGTGAAACACGACTACCCTGCCCCCAGGAGTGTCTCAAGGAGCTGCCGGCGCAGTCACTGGGCACCCACTCGTAATGCTCTCGGGCAGTGGCATTGCAGAGAGAGCTGAGCAGACCATCCCTCTGTGACTTCCTGAATTGCTGCCAGGACGGATTCTCCTCTGCGCTCGGGAGAGTCCCCAAGGACAAGCAGCTGTGGTGGGGGAGGGGGCAAGACAAACACTCCCCATGAGCCCTTGACTAGCAGGCAAGCAGGACTCTGGGAGCCAAGGCATCGGTGTGTCTTGCTGGGAGAACAGAGCTGGAGAGCAGAAAAGGGCACTGGAGGAATTGTAGAAAAGTCAGTGTCATGGCCGGGTCATGGGCAGCCAGACCTAGTGGTCAGAGGCAGAGTCCACACTCACAAGACAGGAGTCGAGAGTCAGCTGGGTCAGGACACTGGAAGAGCAGAAGCAAAAGACCAAATTGTGTTCAGCACCTCAAGTCAGATGAGTCACCCCGAGTCAGGATGCCAGGAAATCAAGCCTGGGGAGTGGGAGCAGGAACAGCCAACACACGGTCCAGAGCTGGGGAGGAGCTCGGCTGTTCAGACAGCTTCTTGTTCCTGCTGCTGGTTTAAGGAGGTCCTGGGGGCCAATTAGCTGCTCTGGGACTCTGCCAATAGGAGCCTCAAACTGGGTCTGGACTTTGTCAGTCCTAGGTAAGCAGTTTTTCGTAGGCTTCCAGGTGGCGTGCTGGAGGGTGGCTGCTCCCAGGAACCCTGCAGACCCGGGTTAATGACCCAGGGGTCAGGACAGTGAGTGATCTCTCCCCGCTCAAACCTCCTGCACAAAACAGTCTCCAGGGTCCCGGGCACATCCTCTGAGAAGAAAGAAACACAGTCATGAGGACAAATAGGCTATGGAACAGGAGCCCCCTCTTTGTTGCAACAGCCCCAAGTGCCCAGAAGAGTGGACGGTTCTTACCTCCAGGAGATGCCTGGGATCTTCCATCTAAGCCTCAATGGGACCCCTGTTGCTTGATCTGACAGGAGGAGATCATCTGTCCCCACTGCTCCCTGCACTGGGCTGGCTGCAGCACACATCTGTGTAAGAGGCTGGGCCAGAGAGATGTTACAATCAGGGTCCAGGCAGCCCAGAAGGAGAACAGAGGGTCTGAAACCAGAAGACGAAGCAATCAAATCAGCGGATTCGACAGAGAAGTTTTCTACCCTACAGGGACACCAAAGAAGGTCTGTTAGGAAAGCTGAGATGTTAGTCTGGAAACTGCTTAGGCAAAGATTGTGACTTGTTAAGATTCAGTTTTAGTCACTACAAAGTGTGTTGTGTTTTGTTTCTCTCTTTGAAATGTGTCTCTTTCTCTTGCTTAGTATCACTTAAATCTCTTCTTTGTTACTATGCTTCCCAAACCACCTCAGTGTTGTGTGTTCGAGTGAAGTGTGATTCTCCAGCCTACCCAACAGGCTGAGCTGTGCCCTGTCTCTCTGAAGGTAGCGAATAATTTCTGAGCGGTGCTGGGCCCAGGGTCCAAGGGCAGTTCACTAGACATATCCTGTGAAGCCCAAAGAGACCAAAGGAGCAGGAGAGATTCTGGCCCCACTGACCCATGGGAACTTCCCACAGAAGAGCCTACACAGGGCTCTAGACACGGCCACTTTGGGTGTGTACCAGAGTTCACTCACCGCTAGATGCTGGCCAGGCCTCGTGTCACTGCTTTCTCCCTGGGCAAGCAACCGCGCTGATACTCACTCTTGCAGTTTGTTGGCTGGGAACTCAGCCCTCCAACCAGGTGACTGTCCTTTACTCCACTCCTTCCTGGGTTGTGCTCCTTGCAAACAAAGTCCCAAAATGTCTTGAACAGAAACAAGGCCTTCCACCCTCATGAGGAGTTCTGCCTCAGCCTGATTTCGGATAGGGTTGCCCTTCTTGGGTTTCTCTAGTCTTCTATGTCCCCTTCCTTAGGGACGGTGAGAGAAGCCAGTCCTACCCTGGACTCCAGGGTTTGGCCCAAGGCCGTCTACTGAACAGCTCACTCTGCTTCTGGACTTTTGATGCTGTTTTCCCTTGTTTCCTCTCAGGTGGGGCTCACTTGATCATCAATTTGGCCTAGCCCCAGGCTAGGCAGCCATAGGCCAGGCCACCCTGTTAGATATCTCCTCCTTCAAATCCGGTCCAGCCTGGCTGACAGGTATGCTGAGGGGAGGGGGAAACCCCATTGCTGATCAGAAGGAGGTCAGAGTCTGTTCTCTAGGAGCTGAAGGTCCGTTTGTCCTGCTGCGGGAAGTGGAGCTGGAGGGCGGAGATGTTAGGTGAAAGAGACTGCATGATGGAGTTGGAGACTGGGGGACGGGAGCCTCCTCCCAGAAACCCTGCCAGGAGAAGAGGTTTGAGGAGGAGTTCTCTGGGGAGCCTCTTGCTTGGAAAAAAACAAGGGTGGCACATTGATGGAGATGTCTCTGTGCCAGGGATGGGGGAAGCTCCCAGCCAGGCTATGCAGCAGGGATCCCATTTCTCCCCCAAGAAACCCAGATGCCCAAAGAAGTCAATGGCTCTTACCTCCAAGAGGGAGCAGGGTCTTCCCTCTCAGCCTCTTTGAGAACTACCACTGCTTGGCTTCCTCGGACAAGGGACCTGTCCCCACTGCTCCCTAAGGTGGTTCAGCTTCTGACTGCACCCATCTGGGAGGCTGTCACACACCCCAGGGCCTAGAAGACACGGGGGGAGGAGGCTCCTCTTTATCTCAGACTCGGAGAGCCCAGAGAAGGGCCAAAGGAAGAATAAAGGGCAGGAGATGAAGCTAGCCCTGAGCCTCTGTCCCATCCTCACCTCTTCAAATGTGGAGCTTCCTGAGCTTCAGTTGGGCACGCAGTCTGTAGCCCTGACCCAAAGGTCCTTCTGCGCCATATGGGGCAGGAAGATCTCTGCCTGGGAGCACGGGGAATGGGATGGGGGTGAGATCAAGGAAAGAGGGGAGGGATATGGGTGTGAGGGAAAGAGCTCCTGCCCCAGATGAAGGAAACTGGGGGGGGCCGAGGGAAGGACACAGCTCCACAGAGAGGGGAGAGAGTTTCTGTGAATGCCAGGGCCTCCATTTCCGCTTCCACTAGCCTGGCATTTACAGTGAAACAGAGCAGTACCTGCAGCAGGGAGCAGGACTTGCTGAACAGGGAGGGGAACCTTGAAGAGCGTTAGATGAGCCACAGCCCTTGCAGCGCCTCGGGCATCTGGTGCAAGTGCCGGATGATGTGAAGCTGGCACATGACCTTGGCTGTGACATCCTCGTGCTGCAGGGGAACGAGAACATGGCAGAGACTGAGACACTCCCCAGGAATCAGGGAGGATGAAGGGCACCTGGAACCAGCACCATCATTTCCACCCAGCAGCTGCTCATGTCTGAGTGGTAGATTCACCCTCCTGACCCCCAGGATGGAGGCTTGCTGTCCTCTCTAGTGACCTCCAGTGCCAACCCCCCTCCTTGTCGGGTGAGCTCCTGCCACCTCCCCATCAGTGCCCGTGACAGCTGTTCCACCTCCAACCCACCTGGGGACACCGCTCAAGTTCGGAGAACCCTCTCTTCCACCCCTACCTCCATCCCCAACCAGGTAGGGCAGGGAGGGGGCTCTAGAAGGGTGGCGGGGGGCGGGAGGGATTCTGGCAGCAGTGAAGTGGGATGGGGAGAGCTTGAGACTTTCCCCAACACACCCCAGTGACAAAAGCTGAAACCATAGGATGGCAGCCCTGTTGAACGGGGCAGGTCAGCAGCCCCTGCCAACTGAATCCTCCCAATCTCTCGAGAGCGGGTCCAGCCCTACCAGCAGCAAGACCAGCTTCCCACGCCCATGTGCCTCAGTCAGTCACCATCACCAGTCAGTCCTTGGCCTCCCAGGCTGCCAGGGATGGGAGCAACTCTCGATGGTGGCTGGGGTGACATGGACACTAGACCATGGGGAAATGGGTGCAGCTCTGTGGGGCAGGAAAGGTTCCCAGAGGGCACTTAGGGGACTCTCCTGTCCTTCGCAGGAGTGATAGCAGAGCACCACATCCTAAGAACAGAAGTCCATGAAGTCCAGAAGTCCCCACTAGGCTCCTTGCTACCAGGCCAGTGCATGGCGAGAGGATGGGAAGGAGGCCCTGGGCCCCACCCCAAGCTTCTGAGTCGATTGCAGCTGCTTACCGTGTCCCCCATCAGTTGCTGGGCTTCCCCCAGGAGGGAGTAGACGAGCACCAGCCCAGCCTGGCTGACACGCAGCAGGGGGTCGTGAATGGCCAGCAAAGCTGTCTGCACGAAGGATCTTCTCTGCCCGACGGAGAAGAATTTTCCAAAGACCTAAAACCAAGAGGACATGAGGCTCGAGCAGATTGCCCAGAGCCAGCCTCCAAGTCCTGGCGGTACAATGGCATCTCATGCCCCAAAGGGCGGGGAAGAGAGCTGCTGTGGCCAAGGCAGTTCATTCCCCAGGAGGCTTTCAGGGTCCCAGGGCTCAGGGAAGCCCCTTTATTAAAAGGTCGCAGATGCTGAGGGACCAAAGCCTCCAGTGGCTCTTTCGGGAAGGCAATTTATGGCAGGGGCCAGGATGGGCTGGAAATGGATCTCTAATGTGTGTGAGCAGGCCCAATCTGCTGTGCAGGGCACAGAGATGACAGGGGACCCTGTCTTGCTTCCAGCAGAGAGATCTTCTGCACTTCAGCGGCAAGAGGAGTGTGCATGTGTTGTTACGTGGGGAGGGGGTTGGAGCTGACAGACCAAAGGTCTCTTCCCCGAGCTTAGTGATTTCTCTAGTTGCTGGCTATGGCCTCTGCAACTCCTTGGTTTCTTCAAGGGGAATCCAACCTGCAGCCTGACAAGAACAAGGAGACTCATGGACCAGTCCCAGTGTGGGACCTTTAGCACCAGCGTGTCCCACTGGTTGCTGGATGAGGAACTCTGAACTGGAAATAAGGAGCGGGCTCTTTTCCTGTCTCCAGGAGGCATCCACTGCAGGGAACCCAGCCAGCTACACTCCCTGAGCTGTGTCATGCCCTGGCACAGTGCCCTTACCTCCCCCACTCTGGCTGTATTTTTGTAGCCCAACAGCCTGCTGTCCTGGTGCCAGTCGTAGCACCAGAGATCTTCCGCCTCATGTATGGTCAGGCCTGGAAGAAAGAGAGAGAGAGAGACTTTTCTCCTCATTCTGGTTGCAGTTTCTGTGTCCTTCCAATCCCATTGGTGGCTGCACAGTGGAGTGGAGAAGAATAGAGGCAGAGAGAGACTTTTCCTCCAGCTGGGATCAGTCTGAGAGAAATGGTCTGGGGTCCCATTATCAACCTGTGGTCACTCTCAGTCCCCTATTGGGTTCCGCGTCCCAGCTGGGTTCCTTACCCCTCTGTTGGAGCAGCAGTTGGTAGAGCCGGTAAGTCCCCTCCCTGGCCTGCCGGCTGACGTCCTTCTCTGGATCGCTGACAAATAGAGCCAGCTGGGCCACATGATGCCCCATCCGAGGGAACTCGGCTGAGATCTAATGGAAGGAAGAGCAGAGGGGACTCCATCAGCATTTTCCTCTCAGCTCCCTGTCTGCCCTGGGCCAGAGGGCTCCTTCCCCTTAGCCCCTCTACAGGAGATGCTGGGGGAGAGGAGCTTGAGATCGAGCCTTCATTTGCTCTGCTGCCAAGGGAGCCCGGGATGCCAAGCAGGGGCTGGAGCATGGTCCCCTTAAAGGCCCAGGGACAACACTGAACCAGGACAAGAAGAACTTGACTCAAGCCTAGCTCAGTCCTGCTCTGACTCTGCCTCCCCATGAAGAACCCTCCTAAGCCACAGCCCCGGCAGCAGCAGCAGATCCTGCAGCCCGCTGGAGCCAGCCCGCCTCCGCCTGGAGCCAGCAAGCTGGGCTCGGAGCTCACTTACGTCAAACTCAGGGAGAGTGACTGTGTATCTCAGCAGGGCTGTGCTGCTCCTGATGGCCCTGGCTCGCTCCTGCGACACCCTGGACACGACCCAGAGGTTGACATGCTGTGGGGAAAGGAGGCAGGTCAGACTCAGTGGCCAGCTGCTCCTGCTTTGCAAATGAGCCCCCCAAACCGCCAGCCCCAGGGGCCTGGGACATTCTGCGCAGGGGGGAATATCTGAGTCCTTGATGGCAGAGCTTTAGAAGGGGATTCTTTCCCCCAGGATGCAGCTTGTACCCTTCAGGTCACAACTTCTCTGCGTCTCTCTAGATTGGGACAATGTTCGGGGTCGGGGCTGGTCCCATCCTCCCAGAATTCCTGATTCCTGAACAGTTCACCAGAAAGAAGACTGAACCCTCGGCCCTTCCCTGCTATGCAAATCCTTGGGGGGATGTAGGGAGTGCCTGAGAGCACAATCCCCCCAGGAATTTCAGAGCAGATCAGAGGGAAGGGCTGATTCCCTGGGGCCCTCCTGTTTCTCTAGGAAGGAGCATGTGCCTCTTCTCTGAGAACTATCTCCCTAATCTCATGGGCTCTGTGTGTTGGAGGGGAGGGGGAAGGGTGGATTTTCAGACTCTCACTCCCCAAGACAGCCAGGAGCCCTGTGCTTAGTGCTCAGCAGAACCAGGCAGAGCTCTGGCTTGGAGTCCCAGCTCCTTACTCTGTTCCTCAAGAAGGAAGGACCTGACACTACATTGCACTGACCCACCAACCAAGGACGGCCCACTGGGGACCCAGCTAGGAGGACAGAGTAGAAAATGGATCTTCCAGTCTCTCCTTTCCAGTCCCCCAAAGAGTTACGGTGAAATGGGGCTCACCTCCAAGATGAAGTGGAGCCTGTCTGTGTCTGGGGACTCTGCCAGCAGGTTCCCCAGCATGGCATCCAGGACCTCTGGGATGACTTTGTGCAGAGTCTGCAAAGCATGGGTCAGACTTAGGGAACCTGGGCCTACACCTGCCACAGGATGGGAAGAGGGGTCTCTGGGAAGCACTGGGGAGACTCCCAAACACATCTCCCGGCTTCTCTCCTTCACATCGCACTGCAGGCAATTCGCAAGAATTGATGACCCCTGGACCTTTAATCCATGAGCTTAGCAGGTCTCTGCAGAGGGCCTTGTAGGCAGAAGAGTAGGAAACAGCCAAGTTGCTATGGATGGAAGCTGGGCTTCTGGGCAAAACACGGCTTATGAAAGAAAGAAAGAAAGAAAGAAAGAAAGAAAGAAAGAAAGAAAGAAAGAAAGAAAGAAAGCAAGCAATCCCCCAGGGAGGCGTAATCTCTTCCCTGCTGGAGGGAAGGATCCAAGCCTGCAGCTTGTTCCATCTCCACTACCCCACCCCTAAAGCTGGAGCTCCAGTGAATCAAGAGAGCAGGGACCAAGGACTACTCTGGAAGAGGAGGAGGATGGAGGAGGAGGAGGTACCTGGATGCCGGTGGTGTCCTTCTCCGTGCCCAGGGTGAAGACGGAGTGAAGGGCAGCTCGCAAGAGGTGGGTCTCTAGGGATGACTCCAGGGCAGGTTTCATGGTGCTGGCAAGAGAGAGGAGCTGCTATTAGACTGTGCAGTACAGGGGTGGGACTGTCGCCAACACAGACACCAAGCCACAGGGATAGAGGCACAGGCTGGCGAGAATGGAAACTGAGGCACTTAGCTAGGGAATGATAAGGCCAAGGCGTCCCAGACAGACAGTGGCAGGACAGGAATAGCTGCTGTTCCCTGGAGCCTGCTGCCCCTCCTGTATCTGATCCCCAGAGTGAGCTCCTCCCCAAGGCCCCTGTCATGTTATGGGAGTGAAAAGAAGAGCCCCACAAGGAGAGAGTGACCCTTCCCACGCCACCATCTCTGCCAGAGGCGCCACTCTTGGGAGGTGACCTGGGAGGGACAGTGACGGTGACTCCCAGCCTTGGGCCTGAGCAGCACTGGGGTGAGGGGAGCCGGCGGGGTGGGGGGATGGGGCTGTCTCGGTACCAGAGGTTCCCCACTGCAGCCAGAGAGTGGGCGAGGACGGCGCTGGGTGACGAGTCATCGGGAAGCTCCTCGATGAGCTCCTGTGAGATGCGAAGGAGACAAAGGAGCGTATGAGATTCAGGCCCGACTGACACCTCCCAATGACGAGATGACACAGCCAGTGCCCCACATGGCCAGCAGGATCCCCCACCACCTCCCGCTCCTCCCATTCCTTCCTGCCCATCAAACTTGTCCCCCTTCCCGGATTCCTGCAAAGCTCACTCCCAATCTCCTTCTCTCCTCCTCCCTGTCAAAACTGCCCCCATTCAGCCCCATCCCGATGACCGAGCTGGGACCATGTGATTCCTTGGCCCCCACTCTCAGCTGTCCTCCAGCCCCACAATTCCCCCCCTGCCCACTACTGACCAATCTCACAATTTCTCCCTTCTCTTCTCCCAAGTCTTCAGCCCGAGGAATCCTTGTCCTCTGCTGCCCCCTCCAACACCACCCAGTCCCTACCCATGAGCCCGGCCATACCCCTGCCAAACCCATGTCTCTCTCCTCCCTCCAGCTGCCGTATGGCGTGTCTCACTCACCACAATCCTCTTCACCACAGCCGCCTTGCAGCAGCGCGGCTCCAGCGTGTCCTCCCCTCTCTCCCGTGCAGCCAGACATGCGGGGTAGATGGCCTGAAGAAACAGGAGCTGCTGCCCCTCATCCTGTACCCACCGGGAGTGGGGTATAGCAAGAGAGAACCTGTTAGCTAGGGACCTTCCTACCCCACCCAAACCGGCTCCAGGGCTCAGGCCTCAATGGGGGATTGTGGGGACCCGCCTATTGTCCAAATCCCCCACCACTCCTACACAAGCAGGATCAGGAAGTGGGACAGTGCCTGTGGGGGGAAATGACCTCGGCTGTTGTGGGACAAACACCCCCATCTTGGGGGTCCCACATCATGGATGTAAAAGGGCCCCATTAGGGGTGGTGGATCATGAGGGACAAGACCCTCGGCAGGGGGTGGGGATGCTGGGAAGGGACAGGGCATTTTGGTTCAAGCCCAGGTGGGGAACATTTGTACCTTATCTCTGCACTGGAGCTGCTCTCGGATGACCTTGAGAGCAGCTTCATCTTTGGCCATGTGCACCCCTTCCTCCTGCTCCGAATCCCGGGGGGTCCCTGCACCAGGGAGGGAAGGACAGGGGCGTGGTGGGCAGAGCAGGATCCAAGACCCCCCTTCCCACCTCAGGCACCCAGGGCAGATCGGGCCCCAAACCTCCCTCTCAGGGATGCCTTCAGGCCCCAACAGCTTTAGAAGCCCAGAGCAGAGCCCCCCTCCCCTGCCCAGGACTCCAGGGCAGGTGCCTGTTCCCCCAGCCCTGGAGCAGCAAGGACCTATGTGGCAGCAGCTCTTCACACCCCCACCCCCAGGTCCCCGTGTGGAAGGGGCAGCTGTGTGACCGCTGCTGCTGTCCGTGGGGTTCCCGTGGCTCAGGCCAGACACCTGGGATGGGGTCCCCCCCCATATCCCTGGGAGAGCGTCTGGGCCCAGGGTGTTCACATCCCCGTCCTCACCCCTCCCTCAGCCCAGCCTGGCTCCTCACCTGGAACAAAGCAGTGGCCTCCATCGGCCTGGCTGCTACCAGAGGCCCAGGTGCTGCCACTGTCCCATGCTGAGCTGCCCGTGCTGGGACAGGGACCTTCCCCCTCCTGGCCGGCGGGGGCTGGAAGGGCCTCAGAGACCGGGCAGGGCGATGCCTCCTGATGGGAAGGAGGGCTGGGCTCCTGGGGCCGCTGCTGCCCACACAACAAGCCCCAGAGCCACCCTGCCCGGCGCCCCTCCTGGGCTGGGTCCTGTCTGCCAAACCGCAGCCTGGGCCAGCTCCATTGGGGCCTGGTCGGGGCCTCTCCCAGCTCGGCGCCTGCGCCGGGAGCTGGGTTCCTTTTCCAGAAGGCCGGGCACTTCCGCCGTCTGGCCTGGACGGGAGCTGCTTCCCCGCCAGCGGGGACGCAGGGCTTGCTCTGCCCCTTGGGAAGACGGCAGCTGCTTCCCTCAGGCTCTGGGGCCACCTGCAGAGCCTTCCTCCGCAACATCCGCAGGAGCCTGGCCATCCTGGAACCGAGCGGGGAGCAGGGGTGAGTCTGGGCTCCAGGCAGCCTTTCACTCCTGGGCCTTTTCCGTCCCTCCTCCTCCCTCCTCCAACCACAGCAGCCCCTTCTGCCCCCACAGGAGTGCAGGGAGTGCCATCTACACACACGGGCAGGAGTTCATTGCATGATCTGCTCCCAACGTTCCCCCTCGTAATCCCTGCTGCTGCAATATCCAGGAAGTCTCATCCTTTTCCAGCAATGGGGTCAGTCCCTAAGACCATCGGTTCCTCTGGACAAGCAGTCCCCTCCTGTCGTCCCAGGCCACTCTCCCACCCAGGCTAGAGAAGGAACAGAAGCCAGGAGTCCGGACTTCTCCTGGGAAACCATTCCCCACGTCAAAGTCACAAAGAGCCTAGGCACAGGAAGACCAGGGCCCTCCTCATCCCCCCTTGATTTCCAGACTCATCAGCTCACAGGATCTGGCCCAGCTCCGAGACTCTCAGCCTGGGGAACGGTGTCCCACAAGGGAAGGGCTGGGAGCCCCATTGCTGGAACCTTTCCAAACACACTGGAGACGGCTCTGGAGAAGCCCCTGCCTGGCTTAAGAATGAGGGGCTCTTGGGGGCTGTTTGCAAAGGAAATCCCCCTTTGGAGATAGTCTCTCCCCATTTCTGCCTCTCCCTAGACAGACAGGGGAAGCCTCCGGGGAACCCGAATGCCACTCACTTGCTCTCAGTGATGGGATGATGGATGGCGGATGTTCAGGGTCAGCAGACGTCCCACGCCCTCCTCCTCACTCTCCAAGCCCAAGGCAGGCTGGAGAGGGTGGTGACCTCAGGAGTTACCCTGCCCAGCCAGCAGGCAGGGTGATGACACTAGGGCGATCGACTAGCTGTGAAAACAAGAGTCTGTCTTATTGCCAAGGGACGGAGAAACTCAGCCAGCAGCAGGGGGGTGCAGAACACTGCCCTAGGGCGGAGGTGACAGCGCCTCCAGGATCCTGACATCCCAGCACTTTACACACCTTCCTGGAGCCTCCCAAACCCACTGAGCTGTAGCCATGGGACCCCAACCCGACTGACGGCAAACGGGCCTCAGCTAGGAGCACAGGGTCACACTGAGTGTCAGAGCCATGGATGGACCCCTTCACTAACCACTGCCGCACACTCCCTCCACAGCTGGCAATTGCAACCAGGCCCTAATGGCTGGTCCCCCTGCCTTTGAGAGGGAGGGTCACTCCTGCTTCCATTGCTGCCTCTTGATCTGTGGGACTTTGGGCAAGTTGCTCCCCCTCTCCATGGCTCTCTGGGACTCACATCCCTGAATGGGCTTTAAAAAAAACAATGGTTAAAGTTTGGCCCCAACTAGTTCTTGTTTCTCGAGACTAGTCATTTCAGCAAAGTTTAGAATTCTTGACATTCAACACCTGGAAACATCCCTTTCTCCTTCGCAGACGGCCTTAATATCCCTTATCTCACCCAGGCTCCCTGCTGCCTGGAGTTAGAGAATTGACCCTATTCCCACTGGACCTACCCAAGGTGTCACACAGCAAAGCGTGACGGAGCCAGAAAGAGAAGACAACAATCCTGACTCCTGTTCTAACTAACAGACAACAACCCCCCCGGAGGCAGGGATAAAGCCCAGGAAATAAGGTGTGAACATTTTCATGGAAACCGTTTTCTGTCTCAAAATCCATTCAGATGAAACCACTTTGTTTCTTGAAATCATAAGAAGTAGGATGAAAATTCTTTGCAAAAATATTTGTTTGCAAAACAAGAGCATCTCCTGTTTGTCACAGTGCATTCAACTGTCTCGTCGAACACAAAGGGGAGACACTATGATCTAGCAAAAAGAAAAAGGAGTACTTGTGGCACCTTAGAGACTAACGAATTTATTTGAGCATAAGCTTTCGTGAGCTCCAGCTCACTTCATCGGATGCATCTGTAGCTCACGACAGCTGTAGCTCACGAAAGCATATGCTCAAATAAATTGGTTAGTCTCTAAAGGTGCCACAAGTCCTCCTGTTCTTTTTTGCAAATACAGACTAACACGGCTGCTACTCTGAAACCAACTATGATCTAGAAAATTAGATGAGATGCTTCAGTCTGAGCTAAGTAGTTGCTGCTCTTCACAATTTCAAAAGAATAAAATACAAATAAAAGAGAATATTAGGTCATAATCTGATATGGCTCAGTGTGATCGGACACCTCCTAGTCTGTACTGCTCCAAGTGACACTCTTCAGTGGATCCCCAGCATCCACCCATGGCGAGGTAGGTGGGAGAGCATTGTTATTCGTACTTGACAGAAGGAGAAACAAAGGCTGAGAAAGGAGCAGGGACTTGTCTTAGCTGATGCAGCCAGTCAGTAGCAGAATTGCTCTCAAATGAGCTACAGACCAGCAATTGTTCATAATAATTATGCAGCAAGTATTTGAGAAGAATTGGATTGTTCCAGAGGATATTGAACTGCTCCGAGACAATGAATGGAGAGCAGCATCCACATTCGTCAGACATATAACTGGTTGTGACTTATTTGCTTGGTCATAAAAGAGAACAACAAAGACCAGAGTTTCCTCCCTGTCAATAGCTCCCTCCTCAGCCAATCAAGGTTGAGACTTTGAGGGGTGGGAGGCTAAGGGTTCTCATCAAATAGCCCAAAGAATGGCCCTGCTCACCACCGACGAGGAGGCGATCATTCTCGGAGCCCTATTCCAGTCTCACCTCTCTTTGAGGGCCTCCCACAACCTCCCCGGCCCCCGCTCCACACACAGAGCTCCTGGTGGTGGGAGGAGAGCAGAGGAAAATGACAAAGGAAGCAGGAAGAGAAAGGTAGGAGGGACAGAGGAAAAGGGAAAACAAAAAGGAGAAAAACCAACGTCCCCAGTGATTCTAAGGGACAAAGTCCTAAGTCGGAAATAAAATACTTCCCCCACAATCTAATGTTTTCCTTTCCTAAAAATCAACCGGCACCTGATGGATCAGACTGAAGAGGTTCCAAACCTCTCCGAGGCTCTTACCTTACCTTCTATACAGGGACGTCTGTTTTCGATCAAAACCACCACAAGAAAAGGAGAAAACTCCGAAGAGGGTCCTCCTTGCTCTCACGAATGTGAAAGTGAATGCTCTCTCAGTCCTCCAGGAGAGACCTCGAGAAGGAGACGTGCTGAAGCAAAGCCACAGGGATCTCCGAGCTTGCCCCTGTCCTGCCCCCCTGTCCTGCCTGGCTGATGTCAAGATCTCTCTGTGAGATCATCGCCTCCCTGCCACCTTTGTCCAATAGGCTGAGGTCCTGCCAAAGGCCCTTGTGATGTCACTGCCACACCCACCCCTCCCCTGCAGTGCTGATGTCCTGCCCCTGTCCAGCCACATTGGATGTTTCAGCCGCTTCCCCTGGATCACACCACTCAATGACTCTTCCTTGTGGGGATGACACCGACTACACAGTATAACACAGAGCTTCTTCCCCAGGCCGCAATTAGGTTTTCACAAGTTAGTTGACTTTATGGCCAGAAGCAACCGTTAGAGCATTTAATCTCATCCCCTGCGTATCCTAAGGCCTCCTGTATATCAGAAGAGCTGGGCTTTTCTTTTACTCAAATGTTTTCCAGAAAGGCATCTAGTCTTTATTCGAAGAGATCAAGAGATGGAGAATCCATCATTTCTCTTGGCAGTTTGTGCCAATGACGAATCACCCTCTTACAAATCCGGGTCTTATTGTCATTATACTTTTTCTGATTTCTGCTTCCATCCATGGGGTCTTGTCATGCCTTTCTCTGCTACATAAAAGAGCCCTTTTATACTCAACATTTTCTCTCCATGAAGTCAAGCAACTCACCTCTCATTTGTCTTTTGTGTATACTAAACAGATTGAGCTTTTTCAATGTCTCATTAGAAGGCATCATCCCCATCACTCAATTACGAATCTTTTCTGTACCCTCTCCAATTGTTTTAACATAATCTTCAAAATGTGGACACAAGAACTGGATTCAACATTCCAGCATCAGTCTCACCAATGCTCTTTCACTTCCCTTTCCATTCTCACTACTCTATCCAGCCAAGAATGGCTTTAACCGTTTTTAACACAGTTTCACATTGACAGACCGTGCTGAGCAGCTCGTCCTCTATGGCCCCGAAATCCTTTTCAGGGTCGCTGCTTTCCAGCGGATTGTCCCCCATTCTGTAGGGTGCCACCTGACTCCTTTGTTACTGAAGCTATGGGGTTGCATTTGGCTTGATTAAAACCGAATTATTTCGGAAGTATTTTAGAAGAACTAGCCCATTAGAGAGAGAATCGTGAATTACTCCAAGACAATGAATGGAGAAAAGCGGCAAGAGCAATCAAATACATGTTTGGTTATGGCCTATTTCCTTGGTCTTAAAAGAGAGTAACGACGACCTGAGTCTCCTCCCTCACAATAGCCCCAAGCTCCCCCAATCAGCATTGAGACTCTGAGAAGCAGAAAGCTGAGAGTCCTCACCAGATGTCCCGGGTCACCACCGGAGGGAGTCACTCTTAGAGCACCATTCCAGCCACATGTCTTTGGGAGCAACCCCCCATCCCCAACTCCACATGCACAGACAGGTCCTGGTGGTGAAAGGAAAGCATGGGAAAAGGACAAAGATGCAAGAGAGGACGAGAAAGGAGGGAGAGACAGGAAAAGGGAAAACAAAAAGGAGAAACCCCAGTGTCCCCAGTAATTCTAAGGGACAAAGTCCTAGGTCTGAATTAAAATGCTGCCCCCACAATCTAGTGTTTTCCTTTCCTAAAAATCAGCTGGCACCTGATTGATCAGACTGGTCAGGTTCCAAACCTCTCCGAGGCTCTTACCTTCTATACAGGAACGTCTGTTTTTGAGCAAAACCACTACAAGAAAAGGAGAAAACTCCGAAGAGGGTCCTCCTTGCGCTCACAAATGTGAAAGTGAATGCTCTCTCAGTCCTCCAGGAGAGACCTCGAGAAGGAGACGTGCTGAAGCAAAGCCACAGGGATCTCCGAGCTTGCCCCTGTCCTGCACCCCTGTCCTGCCTGGCTGATGTCAAGATCTTTCTGTGAGATCATCGCCTCCCCGCCACCTTTGTCCAATAGGCTGAGGTCCTGCCAAAGGCCCTTGTGATGTCACTGCCACACCCACCCCTCCCCTGCAGTGCTGATGTCCTGCCCCTGTCCAGCCACATTGGATGTTTCAGCCGCTTCCCCTGGATCACCCCACGCAATGAGCGTTCATTGTGGGCTCAAGTCGAACAAAGTAAAACATCAGAGGCTTCTCCCCGTGCTACGCTCAGTTTTTCATAAATTAGCAGACTTTATGGACAGAAGAGACAATTAGAGCATGTCATCTGACCCCCTGCATATCACATGCTTTCTGTAGAGCATAGGAGCTAGTTTTTGACTACACACGTTCCAGAAAGGCATCTAGTCTTCATTAGAAGATATCAAGAGGTGGGGAATTCCCACCACTTCCCTTTCTAGTTTGTTCCTTTGGTGATTCATCCTCACGGTTGAATATGTGTGCCCTCTTTCTCATATGAATTGGTCTCTTTTGAGTTTCCAGCCACTGGGTCTTGTTATTCATTTCTCTGCTAGATTAATGAGCCCTTTCATACCCAATATTTTCTCTCCATGAAGTCACTTCAACACTTCAATGATGTCACCTCCCGATCTTTTTTATCATCTAAACAGGCTGAGCTCTTTCAATAGCTTATTCGCAGGCATTTTTCTCCAGCCCTCAAAACGTTTCATTGCTTTTTGCTGCCCCATCTCCAATATTTCCAAATCTTTTTTCAAAGGTGGATGCCAAAACTGCATGCAGGATTCCATGATCAGTCTTCCTCATGGTTTCAGAGTAACAGCCGTGTTAGTCTGTATTCGCAAAAAGAAAAGGAGTACTTGTGGCACCTTAGAGACTAACCAATTTATTTGAGCATAAGCTTTCGTGAGCTACAGCTCACTTCATCGGATGCATACTGTGGAAAGTGTAGAAGATCTTTTTATATACATACAAAGCATGAAAAAATACCTCCTCCCTCCCCACTCTCCTGCTACTAATAGCTAATCTAAAGTGATCACTCTCCTTACAATGTGTATGATAATCAAGTTGGGCCATTTCCAGCACAAATCCAGGTTTTCTCACACACACCCCCACCGCACACACACAAACCCACTCTCCTGCTGGGAATAGCTTATCTAAAGTGACCACTCTCCTTACAATGTGTATGATAATCAAGGTGGGCCATTTCCAGCACAAATCCAAATTTTTTCATACTTTGTGTGTATATAAAAAGATCTTCTTCACTTTCCACAGTATGCATCCGATGAAGTGAGCTGTAGCTCACAAAAGCTTATGCTCAAGTAAATTGGTTGTCTCTAAGGTGCCACAAGTACTCCTTTTCTTCCTCATGGTGTGTCACCTCCCTATGCTCCTCACTGCTCTTTTCATACATCTAATGATGGCTTTAGCCCTGTTCACCACAGCATCACCCTGGGTGCTCATGTTGAATGGCTTGCCTAGCATGGCCCCGAAATCCTCTTCACAGTCAGTGCTTTCCTGGATACACTTCCCCACTCTGTAGGTGTGGCCTGTGTGCTTTGTCGCTAGCTGTAGGACCCTTCCTTTGGTTCTTTTCCAACTTGTTTTCTTTGAATGGCTCCTCTTTATCAAGGGATCCGATTGCTCTGTGTCACTGCCCTCTCCTCATCATTAATTACCACTCTGCTACTATTTTATCACCCACCAACGTTAGCAGCAGTGATATTTTATTTGGGTTGCAGTTCATTGATATTTATTTTCAAGAATTAGTCCTTGAGAGCCTCTTCATATCCCTCGTGCCCATAACCTGCTCCACACAGCACAGTGAGAAAAGGCCGCCCAGCCCAGCTGTGCCCTAGGGGCTAAGCACAGAACAAATGTAGGAGCTTGTGTCATCCATAGCTTCTGAACAACATGTGGGGGTCATCAGCTTACAAAGACACTCTAGACCGGTAGCATAGACAGGCCCCAAATGTATCTAAGTGTCCCGCCTTGAAAAACAGAAGACAAAAAACATAACCTTGAGTAGCTTTATTTTATCGTCGTGGAAACTGAGGCACACAGAAGCAAAGAGATTCGCTCATGGTGAAAAAGTCAGGAATAGAAAATGGCCAATCTGCTGATAGTCAGTCCTGGGCCCTAGCCATGTTTGTCCTGGCCTCTCTGCTTCAGCTCCAGTAACAACCCGAGTGGAGGTTTTCTTCCTCTCCGTGTCCTTTAACTTCACGTCACTGGAGAAGAAAGATTGTTTCTGACCAGCTGGCTCTAATGCTTAAAAACCTTCATTTTTTTCTTTCGCTAGGAGGATAACGCTGGACGTTTTCTCTCATCCACTTTCCTTTGGAATAATTTCAATCCAGTCCAAAGGATTTCCTTTTCCAGTGTGTCTTCAGCACCTTTCCTAGCAAACAGTTCCTGTTCGAGCACAGGTTTCCAGTTTCAGGCTGTCCCAGGGGGAGATGGCCATGAAAGGGGTAGTAGCTCAACTGAACCTATCCCCAGGTGAAGGGAATAAGTGCAGGGGTCACATGGGAAGGAGCAGCGTGTAACTAGGATCCAGGCCTGTTGGGCGACATAAGAACAGCCTGTGCTCAGCCAGGAGAGAGACCCGCAACGGGAGCAGGCCTGGGAGGGGCTTGGATAGTCCTTTCAAGTCAGTTTTGGTACACAGCAGGGGATGGAACAGCCAAGCTGCTAGGGTTGGGAGCTGGGCCTCCTGGCAGTGCCCAGGAACGAAAGCACAGCACCTGCCAGGAAGGGAGTCCCCACAGAGGGACACCGTAATCTCCCAGGGAGGGAAAAGGCTCTCACTGCCATTTCTTAACCTCATGGGGTGTTCTCCTGCTCTGCCAACCCCACCCCTATTTCAGCATCTCCAGGTGCCTGAGGAAGCAGGCACCAGAGGCCATCCTGCAGCTGGGACAGAGACGGAGGTTGATGACCTACCTGCCCGTGGTGACCATGGTGCAGGACAGCCCTCAGGACATGCGAGTGCAGCTCCAGATCTGCAGAATGCACCTTCCCTTTGCTGGCACGAGACCTTGCAGGTTGCGGGAGGTGAGACAGGCACTAACTTTTGGTAACCCTCAGTGGGATCAGAGGGTAATGGTTTGTAGAAAGTGGTGTTGGAGAGCTTTACGAAAACTAGGCAAGCCATTTACAACACACACTTTGTTTCTCTACAAAAGAAAAAGGACACTAAACTATCTAAACTACTACATGCCACAAGGGGCCACAACAGTGGTTCCCTTAACCCACCCAGCAATATTGTTAATGTCTCCAACTATACTCTTAGCCCAGCAGAAGAATCTGTCCTATCTCGGGGCCTCTCCTTCTGCCCCTCCACCCCCACGAATATGATACCGTTCTGTGGTGACCTAGAATCCTATTTTCGATGTCTCCGACTCAAGGAATATTTCTCACACCTCTGAAAAACATACTAACCCACAGAGAGCTTCCTACCAAGATGACAAAGAGAAGGATTCTGGGTGGACTCCTCCTGAAGGTCGAAACAACAGACTGGACTTCTACAGAGAGTGCTTCCGCCGACGTGCACGGGCCGAAATTGTGGAAAAGCAACATCACTTGCCCCATAACCTCAGCCATGCAGAACATTCGCCATCCACAGCCTCAGAAACAGCTCAGACATCATAATCAAAAAGGCTGACAAAGGAGGTGCTGTCGTCATCATGAATAGGTCAGAATATAAACAAGAGGCTGCTAGGCAGGTCTCCAACACCACTTTCTACAAGCCATTACCCTCTGATCCCACTGCGGGTTACCAAAAGAAACTACACCATCTGCTCAAGAAACTCCCTGAAAAAGCACAAGAACAAATCCGCACAGACACACCCCTAGAACCCCGACCTGGGATATTCTATCTGCTACCCAAGATCCATAAACCTGGAAATCCTGGACGCCCCATCATCTCAGGCATTGGCACCCTGACAGCGGGATTGTCTGGCTATGTAGACTCTCTCCTCAGGCCCTATGCTACCAGCACTCCCAGCTATCTTCCAGACACCACTGACTTCCTGAGGAAACTACAATCCATCGGTGATCTTCCTGAAAACACCATCCTGGCCACTATGGATGTAGAAGCCCTCTACACCAACATTCCACACAAAGATGGACGACAAGCCGTCAAGAACAGTATCCCCGATAATGTCACGGCAAACCTGGTGGCTGAACTTTGTGACTTTGTCCTCACCCATAACTCTTTCACATTTGGAGACAATGTATACCTTCAAGTCGGCCGGATTGCTATGGGTACCCACATGGCCCCACAGTATGCCCGCATTTTTATGGCTGACTTAGAATAACGCTTCCTCAGCTCTCGTCCCCTAATGCCCCTACTCTACTTGGGCTACATTGATGACACCTTCATCATCTGGACCCATGGAAAAGAAGCCCTTGAGGAACTCCACCATGATTTCAACAATTTGCGTCCCACCATCATCCTCAGCCTGGACCAGTCCACACAAGAGATCCACTTCCTGGACACTACGGTGCTAATAAGCGATGGTCACATAAACACCACCCTATACTGGAAACCTATTGACCGCTATACTTACCTACATGCCTCCAGCTTCCAACCAGGACACACCACACGATCCATTGTCTACAGCCAAACTCTACCATACAACCGCATTTCCTCCAACCCTTCAGGCAGAGACAAATATCTACAAGATCTCTGTCAAGCATTCTTACAACTACAATACACACCTGCTGAAGTGAAGAAACAGATTGACAGAGCCAGAAGAGTACCCAGAAGTTACCTACTACAGGACAGGCCCAACAAAGAAAATAACAGAACGCCACTTGCCGTCACCTTCAGCCCCCAACTAAAACCTCTCCAATGCATCATCAAGGATCTACAACCTATCCTGAAGGACGCCCCATCACTCTCACAGATCTTTGGAGACAGGCCAGTCCTTGCGTACAGACAGCCCCCCAACCTGAAGCAAATACTCACCAGCAACCACACACCACACAACAGAACCACTAACCCAGGATCCTATCCTTGCAACAAAGCCCGTTGCCAACTGTGTCCACATATCTATTCAGGGGACACCATCATAGGGCCTAATCACATCAGCCACACTATCAGAGGCTCGTTCACCTGCACATCTACCAATGTGATATATGCCATCATGTGCCAGCAATGCCCCTCTGCCATGTACATTGGCCAAACTGGACAGTCTCTACATAAAAGAATAAATGGACACAAATCAGACGTCAAGTATTATAACATTCAAAAACCAGTCGGAGAACACTTCAATCTCTCTGGTCACTCGAACTCAGACCTAAAAGGGGCAATTCTTCAACAACAAAAAACTTCAAAAACAGACTCCAAGGAGAGACTGCTGAATTGTAATTAATTTGCAAACTGGATACAATTAATTTAGGCTTGAATAAAGACTGGGAGTGGATGTGTCATTACACAAAGTAAAACTATTTCCCCTTGTTTATTTCCCCCCCCTACTGTTCTTGTCAACTGCTGGAAATGGCCCACCTTGATTATCACTACAAAAGGTTTTCTTCACCCTCCGCCCCCTCCCCACCCACCCCTGCTCTCCTGCTGGTAATAGCTCACCTTTCCTGATCACTCTTGTTACAGTCTGTATGGTAACACCAATTCTTTCATGTTCTTTATGTATATAAAATCTCCACACTGTATTTTCCATTGCATGCACCCGATGAAGTGAGCTGTAGCTCATGAAAGCTTACGCTCAAATGTCTTTGTTAGTCTCTAAGGTGCCACAAGTCCTCCTTTTCTTTTTGTGGATACAGACTAACATGGCTGCTACTCTGAAACAGTGTTAGTCTTGCAGATGCAGACTAACACGGCTGGTACTCTGCCATGCCTCCACCCACTTTAACCCAAAACAAACTCAGGTAGATGAGGCTTTCTTCCGGCAGCTCACGGAAGCTACTGGATCGGATGCCCTGATTCTCATGGGTGACTTTAATTTTCCTGATATCTGCTGGGAGAGCAATACAGCGGTGCATAGACAATCCAGGAAGTTTTTGGAAAGCGTAGGGGACAATTTCCTGGCGCAAGTGCTAGAGGAGCCAACTAGGGGGGGAGCTTTTCTTGACCTGCTGCTCACAAACCTCAGATCGGCTGGAGAGTCTGGAGCAGGGACGGGGAGCCAGGGCCAGGACCTCTGCCTCGGCTTTGCTGCTGCCAAATCGGACCCACTCAGACCGAGAGGAGCCGACCCCAGCCCAGCACCTGCAGCAGCGTCTGTGGCCTGAGTGTCGCTGAGAGGGACAATGGGGCCAGCAGCTGGGTTGCTGAGAGCGAAGAGCCGCTGTAGGAGTTGTGTGTTAATGGCAATGGACACCTGGAGCCTGGAGGGAACCCAGGTAATGGGGCATCTCTGCCTGGGGGCAGGCTGGAGAGAGACACCGAGACTGCCTGGGGTGCTGGAAGGGGGCGTGGCCCTCCCACTTTTTGTCACTGGCCCCGCCCCTCCCCCTCCTCTTCCCCCTGAGGTCCCCCCACCCCACCTCTGGCTGGCAGCTGGAGTCCAGGCAGTTGCAGGGAGCCGTGGATGACCCTCCACTTGCCTGGGGTGGGGGGCTGAGAGCAGCCCCAGGTCCGTATCCCTCCCCCCAGACTCCCTGCCCAGAGTAGGGGGAGGGTCTGTAGTTCCCCACAGCTGCGTCTTACCATGGCCCGGCTGCTGCTCTGAGGCCCTGCTACCCAGCAAGAGCTGGATCTTGGTAACAGCCCCAGGGTAGCTCTAGGGAGCCATGGACCCTCCATCTGCCCTTGGTGGGGGGGTCTGCCTGACCCTCCGGGCTCCCCTCCCAGAGTGTCTGACGGAAGGAGCAATGGACAGAACGGTGCATGTTCCAGGGCAGCTCCGGCCCCGGTGCTGTCAGTGAGATGTGTCCTCCCAGCCCTGCCTGACGGGTCTTTCTGTTTCAGACCCTCCTGGTAACTGCAAGAAAAGTCCAACCCGTAGAGTTGTGGTTGCCCTGATAGTTGTATCGTCTCCTTTGATCGCTGCCATCATTGCTCTGGCAGGTGAGTTCCCAGCTTCCGCCCCGCTCCCTTCCCCTCCATCTACGATCTCCGTGCATCCCATTCCCCCGTGACCTACCACGCTCACTCTCTCCTCCCGGCCTGTCTGGCTTCTGCCCCTGGGACAGAGGATTCCTGGGGGATCTTCCTCACCGACCCTCCTCCTGCTCCCTCCCAGACCCCTGCACCTGGGCACTCTCTGTGTCGGGACGATCTGACTGACATTAGCCCCTCAGCCCATCTCTGAGCACTTTGGACCCAAGTCGCCTTTGCCATGCACCATGAAACAGTCCCTGTCCAGGGTGTCCAATGGGACAGAGTGCAGCTCATCCCTGAGCCCTTTGCCTTCCCTGTGTTGCTCTGAGGTTACCAGCCTGGCCTTCCTGGATCTTCAGGTCACGCCTGTGGCCGGGCGGCAGGTGCTGCAGTGTTACTGAAATGAGCCGTAGAAGTCAGTCGAGACCCCTCCACCAGCGCAGTGTGGAAACTCACCAATCGCTGAGCTTGGCCATGAAGGGTCCCTTAGCACCATTCACACCCCCGGGCTGCCAGACAGCGTGTGCTCGTGCAGAGGGCATCTGTTTGCCGTGAACATGAACCCTGCTGTATCCCCCCGTCGTCTGGGGCAGGGCGTGCTGGAGGCTGTCGGGGATGGGATTTCTCTACTGCCCTGGGATCTGATCACTGGGCCCCAGGAGGGTTTAGCAGCTGGCAGAGGGGATTGAATCCAGGTCTGTCTGCATTAGGAATCCTCTGTGCCGATGTCATGACATCCGTGCAGTTGAATTGGTGCAAACCACTAAAGCAGACGCACTGCACTGGTGCACAAAGGAGCTTGCCTTGGTGCAGTTTGCTGCAGGAAGTTACCAGAGCGAGCCGCACTGCTCCAGCGCATCTCCAGGAGGTGTTTGTCCTGCTGAACGCCAGCCCTGGCTGGGCCCAGGGCCCTACTGTCTGTGTGTGATCACAGGGATTGCCCATTCTCAGCTGCCCCCCTCCCCAAATAGGGAGACAGCTTCTGTCTAGGGCAGGGCTGGCTCAGGCATCTCCTGGCCTGCTGGCTGCTGGAGTGGGACTGAGAACCCAGCCAGTGCTCCTGTTGTGGGGATGGGAAAGGAGCAGCCAGCTGAGGAGGGGGGGGAGGAGGGGATCCTCTCACATTGACTTCAGCTTGACTCGCTCCCACTTCACCTTGACTCGCTCCCTCCTCCTGCCTTGCTGTGGTGAGCGGGGGCTGATCTGTGAGAAGAGAGGTCTCTGCAGAGAGCTCAGACCCAGCAGCTGCCCCCAGCCCAGGGGGACTTGGGGTGTGGGTGACTGGGAGCACAGGGGTGGGGCTGCTCTGTGCAGGGGGAGGGTTAATACTGCCTGGGTGATCTTGTACTTTGCAAAAGGCCGGGGAACACCCCCCCCCCCAAAACAGCTGGGACACTCGCTGTTCTCCCCCAGCCCTCTTCAGCAAGGTCCTTGGGGTGTCTGACCTCCCCCGGGGAAAGGAGGCAGCAGGGAGCTCAGGTTAACAGTGGCTGCTAGAGAGGGCAGCATGCCGAGCACTGCATGGCAGGTGCAGGTCCCGCTGGGGATTGCAGCCGGCAGGTTTGAGTGACTTGGCTGGTGACGCCTCTGAATCCGCAACAAGGCACCGATGTTAAAGGAGCCTGCGGTTCACAGGTGCTGGATGCCTGGGGCTCCCACGGGAACGGGGTACAGTAGTGATGGCTGCCCAGCAACACCCCGCGATGGGTTTCAGTGGGCTCCAAGTGTGATCACAAAACCAGCACTGCTTCAACCCTGGGACTTCAGCAGTAGAAGCATGAGCCTCTGCCATAGGAGCGAAAGAATCCACTTCTTTAACTGAACCCCCCCACCATTGATAAAGCTCTTTTGCAGGCCAGCCATTAGAGGGGGATGGAGACCCCCCCACTTCTCTGGTCTGGGTTACTTCAGTACTTTGAAAAATCAGGCTCTTTTAGCGCTGGGTCAGGGCTCCCCAATGGACAGTCCCCATTCTGCTGTATTGGACCCAACCTTTGGATCCCACCTGCTTCCAGCCTCACTGGGTCTGAAGAGCTACCAGACACTGTCCTGAGTTCGGGCCTCTGTGGCACTCTCCTGGGGTACAGACTCCCTGTCTGGTATGCTCCTTAGGATGTGGGACCCTGCAGATCAGCTGCTGTAGGACCCAAAACCAGTGTTGAACCCTCCCAAATCTCCCGAGAGGCATGTTGTCCCTAGAGCTCCACCCTCCACACCAGATGAACTCTGGGAGAGTCACGTGAGGGTTACAAACAAGGAACACATGCTTTCACAAAGGAACTTCTTCAACACTCTCTTTTTCCCCCATCCCCAATGGAAAGCTCAAGAGTTATAGATCAATGGAAAAGGAAACCCCTGAATGCAATTTCTTCTTTCAGTGTCATCTTGGTTCTGCTCCATGTGTTTCAAGGAGGCGAGATCCCTCCTGTCCCCCCGCTTTTCCGGCTCAGTCGTCTGGTTCTGGTGATGGTCTGCCCCTCTTGTTAGAGGGCCGGTCCCTTTTGACAATCAGTCTAACAAATTCTCTCTGTCCTGCTGGGGACTGTCCATTCTCCAGCACCCCTGTGGGCTGCTCAGCATAGAGGGTCAGGAACAGTCAGCGGTTCTGCAAAGCCCCAGCTGTCCTGAGCTCTGCTCCTGAGGGGCTGGGAGAGTAGCTGCTCCGCACTCAGGCCTGCACTGTGGAGAACGGCTCCCCTGGCTGGGACTGGTGTGAAATGCCTGGCCTCTGCCTGACTGCAGCTCCCTGGCTTCTGTGTTGCAGGTTTCACTTAAGAGGAGGAGGTGACTGCACGTATCTGAACAACGAGAAAGGGGTCAGCCGCTCACGGTGCTACATGGGAAGACGGTGGATCTGTAGCAAACCTGAGGTGTATGTGATGGTGTCATAAATATAAAGGGAAGGGTACACACCTTTAAAATCCCTCCTGGCCAGAGGAAAAATCCTTTCACCTGTAAAGGGTTAAGAAGCTAGGATAACCTCGCTGGCACCTGACCAAAATGACCAATGAGGAGACAAGATACTTTCAAAAGCTGGAAAGAGGGAGAACATCAAAGGGGTCTGTGTCTGTCTGGGTGAGGCTTTTGCCAGGGTCAGAACAGGAATGGAGTCTTAGAACTTAGTAAGTAATCTAGCTAGATATGCGTTAGATTATGATTTCTTTAAATGGCTGATAAAATAAGTTGTGCTGAATAGAATGAATATTCCTGTCTGTGTGTCTTTTTGTAACCTAAGGTTTTGCCTAGAGGGATTCTCTATGTTTTGAATCTAATTACCCTGTAAGGTATTTACCGTCCTGATCTTACAGAGGTGATCCTTTTCTTTTTACTGTTTCTTCTATGAAAATGTTTCTTTTCAAGAACTGAATGCTTTTGTCATTGTTCTAAGATCCAAGAGCTTGGGTCTGTGGTCCCCTATGCAAATTGGTGAGGATTTTTACCAAACCTTCCCCAGGAAGTGGGGTGCAAGGTTTTGGGGAGGATTTTGGGGGGAAAGACGTTTCCAAACAACACTTTCCCAGAAACCTGGTTAAACGTTTGATGGTGGCAGTGGAAGTCCAAGGGTCAAATAGTTTGTACCTTGGGGAAGTTTTAACCTAAGCTGGTAAAGTAAGCTTAGGAGGTTTTCATGCAGGTCCCCACATTTGTACCCTGGAGTTCAAAGTGGGGAAGGAACCTTGACAGATGGGAAAAGAGACTGCACTCGAAAGGGGCTCAAAATGAGACTCCTAGAAGTGACACTTATACAACTCACACCTACTTGAACGAGCCAAGATCTCAAAATCAGGCAGTGGGGCCCTCAAGCAATAAGTGTGTCTCGTTTAAACTCCGTATGTGCCTTCTGCTTTTGAACCTTTTAAACTCAGGGTCACGTTGTCAAGCGTTTCTCTGCAGCTGAGAGGGAGTGATCTCATGAGAAGGAGTCTTACCTCATTTCCCCAGCATGTGGCTAAGGGAAGGCCTTGTTCGTTTAGACTCCAGAACAGCATTTCTCAAATGCAGCCAGCAGCTGATTGTTTTGCAGCCAGAAGAGCCTCCAAAGTGCCCCAACAATTGCTCAGATGTTAAGTATTAAAGGTGTCTTCTAAATGCCATAAATCCTCATGCGCGCTCCCTTTTAAATAGTACCATGCCGGCAGAGCTGAGCTACATAGGTGTGGTTTTCTTTCAAGTCACAAAGTGTATTCTTTGGCTAAGAACATAAGAACGGCCATACTGGGTCAGAGCAAAGGTCCATCCAGCCCAGTATCCTGTCTGCCGACAGCGTCCAACGCCAGGTGCCCCAGAGGGAGTGAACCTAACAGGCAATGATCAAGTGATCTGTCTCCTGCCATGCATCTCCACCCTCTGACAAACAGAGGCTAGGGACACCATTCCTTACCCATCCTAGCTAATAGCCATTCATGGACTTAACTTCCATGAATTTATCCAGTTCTCTTTTAAACCCTGTTATAGTCGTAGCCTTCACAACCTCCTCAGGCAAGGAGTTCCACAGGTTGACTGTGCGCTGTGTGAGGAAGAACTTCCTTTTATTTGTTTTAAACCTGGTGCCCATTAATTTCATTTGGTGGCCCCTAATTCTTGTGTTATGGGAACAAGTAAATAGCTTTTCCTTCGTCACTTTCTCTGCACCACTCATGATTTTATAGACCTCTAACCACTGTGTTTACATCTCATGTTATTGTAGCTCTGTAAGTGGCTATGGGCCATCTCACTGCGTGGTGTTTGGGCAGGTTGCGATTGTTCATGGGGGTGGGGAGGGAGGTGAAAAAGTTAAAATGTGACTGGGTATCAGAAAGTATTTCAGATAATCTAGTGCCAGAAAATGACCTTGAATGTGACAGCAGGTGGCTCCTCTGGGACCTTCTGCTAAGAAAAGCAAAACATAGAAAGAAAAAGAAACACTTCAGCACCAGGGGGAAAGGCAGTTTCCTGTGTTTCCGAAGCCATCTGATTCCATTTCTGAGCAAGTTGCAGTGTGAGAGAGAAATTCATCAAATTGAAATGTATGTCGTGCAACGTCCCTACAGCAGTTGTGCAAGGGAAGTTGAACCAAATTACTACGGTGAGCTTCAGAGGCGCAAGCTGTTAAATGATGCAAAAACCAAGCTGAAAAGACAACAGCAACGGCTCAGACTTTGTTGTTACTGTTATCATTATTATTACTGGGCTACGTTGACTGGGTTTTTTTGTCTGTGAAAGAAACTTTGGACATATTGGCAGATACATTCTTTCATTATTAGTCATTATCCTTTCTATTATGTAAAGCATTTTTAAATTTAGTTCAGAATTGTTGTACAGCCGTCCACCTTTGACCAAAAAAGCAAAAGAACAAGAAAAAAGACAAGACTGTGCAAAGCACTGGTTTGTTCTGTGTTTAGGTCCAGTAAAGAAAAGACACAACTGTACCTTATATTTATTATTGAGTCTGCAAAAAATCCCTATGTAAATATGCACATGTAATTTATTTATTTGTTTTTCCTACAGTTAGTTCAGTATTGTCAGAGCCTCATTCTGAGGCTGCCAAAAATTTGTGAGAACCCCGGCTCTAGAAAGTGTGAGGATTTTGTTTTCTATGTAACCATTACTTTCCAGTATTTGCAAAAAGAAAAGGAGGACTTGTGGCACCTTAGAGACTAACCAATTTATTTGAGCATAAGCTTTCGTGAGCTACAGCTCACTTCATCGGATGCATTCAGTGGAAAATACAATGGGGAAATTTATATACACACAGAACATGAAACAATGGGTGTTACCAGTATTTATTCACTCTCGCTTGCATCTCTGTTCTTTGATAATAAACTCATTCCTGTTTTCTGTATATCTAAGTGCTGGGTTCTCAATAGAGTGGTTGGCCTGAACTGAATCTTACAAGCTGCTGTGGACCGCGCCTGTGGGATTAGAGTCACCGTTCTGCGTGTGCTCCGGGGAACGGGCTGAGCACTCCCGAGGGACGCTCAGAGGCTTTGGGAGTGTCTATCGCTAACCGGTACACAGAGAGCGAGGCCTGCAGGGGGCTGGAAGGTCAGGCTTGCGCTGCCAGGGGTGGTGGTTTGAGAGAGCTGACCCATGGCAGGCCTGGACAAGGCTCCCCCAAAGGTGCCTCGTTTGCCTGCTATGAATCACTCAAACGGGCAGCCGTCCCCGGCTCATTCCACCCCTGCACCCCCCAGGTACAACCCGCACAAGGCATTCGACCAGGGTGAGGAGAACACCTGCAATGCCCTGTCACCTGACGTGCTGAATTTGCCTCTGAGCCCATTTTCCCTTCCAGCTTGGGACTCCAGAACCCTGCCTTGTTGAGCCAGACATGCTTGCCAGCTGCAAACACAGACCCAGGTCTGGGCCACACCCCCAACGCTGCAGACTTTAACCCAAAACTGCTCAGCAGGTCACCTGTCTCCAGCACCCAGCTCCCAATGGGATCCAAACCCCAAATAAATCCGTTTTACTCTGTATAAAGTTTATACAGGGTAAACTCAAATTGTCCACCCTCTATAACACTGATAGGGAGAGATGCCCAGCTGTTTGCTCCCCCAGGTATTAATCACTTACTCTGGGTTAATTAATAAACAAAAGTGATTTCATTAAATATAAAAAGTAGGATTTAAATGGTTTCAAGTAATAACAGACAGAACAAATAAGTTACCAAGAAAAATAAAACAAAACACACAAGTCTAAGCCTAATACATTAAGAAACGGAATACAGATAAATCTCACCCTGAGAGATGTTCCAAGAAGCTTCTTTCCCAGACTGGACTCCCTCCAGTCTGGGCCCAATCCTTTCCCCTGGTACAGCCTTGTTCCAGCTCAGGTGGTAACTCGGGGATTTCTTATGACTGGCAGCCCCCTTTGTTCTGTTCCACCCCCTTTGATATCTTTGGCACAAGGCGGGAATCCTCTCACGGTCTCTCTGGGTTTCCACCCCTCCTTCTAAATGGAAAAGCACCAGGTTAAAGATGGATTCAAGTATCAAGTGACATGTTCACATGTCCTGTGAGCCCCCCTCCATTCTTTCAGGACTGGCCCGCACGTATGCAGTGAAGGCTTGCAGGTGAACAGAGCCATCTACAGTCAGTTGTCCTAGCTAATGGGAGCCATCAAGATTCTAAGCCACCATTAATGGCCCACACTTTGCATAACTACAGTAGGACCTCAGAGTGATATCTCATATTCCTAATTTGAGATACAAGAATGACACATTCATCCAAATAGGATGAACACACTCAGTAGATTTGTAAGGTCTCATTACAAAACTTATAGAGACCTTTTGCATAAAGCATATTCCAGTTACATCATATTCACACTTAAACATTTTTATAAAGCTTATGAAGTGCAATGTCACAGGGTCAATACCCTCAGAGGATACCTGCAGATAGAGGCTTCCCTGGCTGGTGGAAAGGCCTCAACTGCCCTGCTTCCCATGGCCAGAAGGCATTGTAGTACAGCTATTCTCAGCTTACCCGGGCCTATGTGGAGCGGAATGTAGATTAGAGCAGCCCCAAGGCTGCTCTGACTTAGACCTGGTCAGCACAAAGCCTGACGATCATTTGTCTACTCTCCGATCAGCACGGGCTGCCAGTGAGTTGGCCACCCAGGAAGCCTAGCCCCTGGCCCTTCCCCTTGTGCCTGAGGTCCCGCCACTCCCTTTCTGCCCCTCTCCCTCCCCTTCTACCTACCTCTCCCCCGCAGGAGCCCAAAGCACCATCACCACAGCCCACAGCTCCAGCACTGGATGGCAGAGGTCAGGGGGCGAGACCTCAGCCCCGGGGCACTGCAACCTCAGTGCCCACAGCCCCATGATACCTGCTGCCCATGCTGATCACGCTGTCTGGATTGAAGAGATTTGATGCACGTTACCCTACTGTTCCCGTATCGTGTCCGAATCCCAGAGCTGTTGACATGAAGACACCACTGGAAACGGAACATTCATTCATTCCTAAATCTGCTCAAAGTGTGTAAGTGCAAAGAAGAAAGGAATAATAAAATATATATAAGAGAACCCCTGAGATGCCTATCTCTCTAAACAGTGAGAGGTGAGGAAGCCCCTCTCGTGTGGGTGCATCGTATGGTGCCATATGCACACCCAGCACTTCTCAAATCCGAGATGTTCTAATCCACATCCATCTCCTTGCCCTCCCATTCTCCCATCTCCTCCACCTCCATCTCCTCCATGTCGCTGCTGTCAGGGTCGTCCTGGGGCTCCGTTGGAGCCCTGGCTTTTGGGCTATCTGCTGCTCCATAGAAATCCCTGGCAGCATCTCCCATTGGCAGCTGCAATGTGATATTCACAGCAAAGTACGAAGCATGGTTGAAATCTACAAGCACAGAGCCCCGCGGCTGGGTTAGAGGCCAAGTGCACAGAGGTTTGTGCTGCTCATGCAGGTGGAGGGATGAAGGCAAAAACATCAAACTAGGAACCAAATTGGACAACCATTTCACTGTAGACAAAGATCTCATGCCCCTCAATCCCGACCAGCAGCTCCCTGCTAGCCCAACAGCTTTTGGAGTCCAAGCTTTTGGAGTCCCAAAGTGGGGTGACGAGGATGCAATTTAGCCTTGCCCAGATCCCTTCTGGAGGTCGAGGATTGCAGCGACAACTGACGCCCAGCACACACCGGTGAGTTCATTGGGGGCCTCAGAGGAGACGCAGTTTGAGTGACCCCGGAGGGCACGACGGTGCAACGCACTCACATGGTGGAGAAGCAGCTGTGGGAGACGGTGAGGAACCGGTTCCTTGGATATAGGGGAGGAGCAGCTGCGGGCGATGTTGGGGAACCGGTCCCTTGGATAAAGTGGGAACCTTTTGAAATCCGGATTATATGCTCTGTTGGAACCTGGGGACGCCCACAGTTACCCTGTAGGTATGGGACAGGTACCCTGGAGGTACGGTACGATGCACGCCCCTAGAGTGTATTTTAGTAAATTGGAAGATATTTGGATCAGATCCAGTGGCTAAGGGTAAATTGAAGCGATTTTGTACGGTTGACTGGCCTCAGTACCAATTAGAGGACCAAGAACAGTGGCCTCCCGGAGGATCACTAAATCATAATACAATCCTCCAGTTACTCCTGTTCTGTCAGCGAACGGCGAAGTAGAATAAGCATTCGTATGCTTACTTGTTCATAACCTTATAGTCTCGTACTGATATTTTACAATGCTGTAATTTAACCCCGATTGGCCCTGTAGCAATTAATGTCAGTCCCCGGATCTCCACCCCAAATGTAATGGCAGATCCGGTGTCTCCTTCGGCCCCTACATCCACATAGAGCGAGGCTCCTTCGACCCCTACACCCACACAGAGCAAGGCTCAAAGTAAGATTCCTAGTGAAGCTCATAGTGAGGTTCAGGCTCCATCTGCTGGATTATACCCGTTACTTACCAAGACTAAAATCGCCCCTAATGCAATAGAAAGGACAAGCTCTTACCATGCAGGTCTATACTCATGCACCTTTTAATCCTATGGACCTGGCCGCTTTCAAAGCACAGGCTGGAGAATTTTCTATCAACCCAAGCAAGTTGGTATCGGTTTTTGAGGGATGTCTTAGCAGCTACAAGCCAGGCTGGGATGATTGTAATGTCCTTCTGCAAACATTATTGACTGAGGTTAAACAAGAACAGGTCATAGCTAAAGCAAGGAAAAAAGCGAAAAGGCGATATGACCAAGACCGTAACAATGTCCCGATCCCAGATAATCAAGTTCCTATAAAAAATCCTAGGTGGGACCCAAATGACAATCAGGCTATGACCCACCTCACCTCCTATAAGGAGCTGCTACTGTATAGACTCCATCACGCAGCTGTCAGACAGAATAATTAAACTAAACCATAGAAGGTAGTGCAGGATCCAAAGGAAAGCTCTGCAGCTTTTTTGCAGCGCATTCGAAACACGATCCAACAATATACCCATGCAGATCCTAATAATCCACAAACTGAGGCAATTATTAAAGGAGTATTTACATGCAGGGCAGCCCCCGACATTAAGAGAAAGCTACAGAAAAAGGAGGATTTGATAAGTATGACCATGGCACAGATTTTGGAAGCAGCAAATCAAGTGCATAGTTTAAAAAAAGTAAAAAAAAAAAGCAAGTAAAATTAATGGTAGCGGCAGTGCAGGCAGGCACGAAGGAAAGTAAACAAAAAAAAGGGAGCCGTGGACACGGACGTCCCGGCCCGCGAAAAAGACGACTGGGGCGCAATCAGTGTGCCCTGTGTCGGCAAGAGGGACACTAAAAAAATAAGTGCCCAAACAAAAAGAAAAGGGGAAGTACCTCTATGATGGCAATAAAAAAACAAAAATAAGGGTGTCAGGGAAAACAGATCATCCAACCCCCAGAACCCCGAGTAAAAATGCGGGTGGGAAATGAAGAAATAGATTTTTTAGTGGACTCTGGAGCGGCACGAACTGCTGTAAATCAACCGCTTCACTTGCCAGTAGCAGACTCCCTCACTGTGACAGGAGCCACAGGCAAAGATACCAAGTGCCTAGTGTATGCCCCAGCAGAATGTGCTTTGGGAAACAGAACCATATCCCATAAGCTGGTATAGCTCCCTGAATGCCCAACACCGTTGCTGGGATGGGACCTGCTGTGTCGCCTAGGTGCCACCCTGCATTTTACTCCAGATGAAATAACCCTTACCTTACCCCCTGAAAATGCATAGATTATGACCCTTGCAGTTGAACCCTCGGCTATGGAAGCCCCAAAATGGGACAAGCGGGAAGTCCAAGTGTATCCCCTTGTGTGGGCATCAGGGATCCCAGGAAAAGCTACTCACCAAACCCCCATTCATGTCCAGCTCATACCCGGGAAAGGCCCGGTGCGGGTAAAGCAATAGCCAATCAAGAAGGAAGCCAAAAAGGGGTTACAGGAAACCATAGATCGATTTCTAACGTACGGTATTCTCCGGGAATGTCAGTCAGCCTGGAACACTCCCATTTTACCCGTACAGAAACCTGATGGCACGTACCGGCTGCTACAAGACCTAAGGGCAGTTAATGAACGGGTTAAGACTCTGCACCCTCTTGTCCCTAACCCCTATACCCTATTGGCTTCTATAGGGGAACAGTATACCCATTTTCCAGTTCTTGATTTAAAAGATGCTTTTTTTGCCATCCCAGTTGACACCTCAGCACAGGAGATTTTCTCCTTCGAATGGGAGGACTGGAACAGAGTTAAAAAGCAACTTTGCTGGACAGTGTTAGCCCAGGGGTTTAAAAATTCCCCCACCCTCTTTGGCCAGGCTCTGGCCAGGGACCTAGAGGAGTGGGATAATAAAGAAGCCCTCCTTTTGCAATACATAGATGATCTGTTAATTGCCACTGGAGGCTTAACTCCCGGCCTTAAAGCCACCGTGAGTCTCCTGAATTTTGTGGGACTCCAAGGATATCGGGTAGCACGAAGTCAGGCTCAGATTGCTCTCCCGCAGGTACAGTACCTTGGGTTCTACTTACAGCAGGGGGAACGCCAGCTTTCAAATAAAAAAATAAAAGCCATATGCCAAGTTCCTATCCCGAGTAATCGCAAGCGGCTCAGAGCATTTCTGGGGATGGCAGGCTTCTGTAGAATATAAATCCCAGAGTTTGAACTATAGTCTAGACCCCTGTACGACTGTATAAAAGGAGCAGACCATGACCCCTTTCATTGGACCCCAGAGGCTGACAGGGCATTTAAAATCCTAAAAAACAAGCTAATGGAAGCCCCGGCTCTAGGTCTGCCAGATCTCTCCAAGCCATTTCAGTTGTATGTACATGAACGAAAGGAGGTGGCCCTGGAAGTACTCACACAGCTGCTAGGAGCATGAAAACGTCCGGTGGCATATTTTTCGAAATAACTGGACCAAGTAGCCAAGGGCTGGCCAGCGTGCCTGCGGGCAGTGGCAGCCACCGCCCTGACCCTGGCAGAAGCCAGAAACCAGAGAAAATTAGCTAAGCTCTCTATTTTCTAGTTGAAGCCTTTCCCCGTAGCTAAATAAGTTCTTTAGCCTATTATTTAAGTTTTTTTTCCTGTATGAATCATGTTATATTTACTATGTTATATATAGTCCTGGTAAAAATGCCTATTTTGCATAGTTTTAAAAATCTTAATTTTATGCATAGCCCGCTAGTAAGTAAATAAAAATAAAAAAACTCAAGCAATAAAAATAAATATTCTCAAAAAAAAATGTTAAAAACCCCAGGGCATGGCCACTAGTTAAATTAAAAAGCCATAAAGGTCAAAAAAGTCTCCCTGCTAAAGCCCTAAGAGCTTCTTCTCAACCCCCCTTAATAAAATTCAGGCCTGGCTGGTTTGAGTAAGCTCTTTTCCTCTTAAAACAATGTTGCAGCCGCATATAATGCCTCATAGTATAAAGTTTGCTAGCGCCAAGTTAAAAATAATAGAAAAAACAGCTACAAGGCCAAACAAGATGTGCTTGTTGTTTAAGTTGCTAAAAATGCTTGTTAAAAGTTGCAAAAAATAAACATTGTTGTAACCCATATAAAAAAAGCAAAATATTTGTGCAAAGTTTAATTACCTAATGTGGAGTGCAGTCGCATTAAGGAATATAAAAGTGTGTGTAATGACCTGCTCTAATGTGCAAAATTTAAAATTCTATTCCCCCTGTACCTTGTTTGCAGCTGCAAATAAACTTTTCTGCTTCTCCACCCCCTTGTGATTATTAAGTGACGCATACCGGGTAACAAACCCCCCCTGCTGTTGTTCGCCTCTGGCACTGGGTGCCGGCAACACCTCCATGAATTTAATTCTCCTCCCCTCACAGTGTCTTCTACAGCGCCTTGCCTACTGCTGAGCTCACTGACAGAAAAGCAAGAGGGAGCGAAAAGCTGGGATGTGGCCACTAGATGGGGACAAAGAGCTGCATCCGCTGGCCAAGAGCAGCTGGGGGAAGCCTGGGAGCAACAGGTATCAGAATAAGCAAGTCAATCTCAGACCGTGGCCTAGTTTCCAGACATCTCTGGGCCGATTCTTGGAGGACGCATGTCCTGGCAAAGCCGCCCCCCAGAGTCAGGCCCTCAATGGTTCTCCCAGCGCAGTGGGCCCTGGGTGCAGCAATGGTGCAGAGATCGGTGTGAAATAGGAACCCCTGCGAGATGCTGGCTCTCCCTGCGGTCCCTGACCCCTCCAGGGGCTCCAGTGCAGCTCCCCCATATGCAGGCAGAGCTCAGAGCAGAGTCCGCAGCAGCCCCACCCCAGCGAGAGCTCCCAGAGAAGGCAGAGGCCTGGCAGAGAGAGGAGAGGGGCACAGGCAGGTCAGCGGAGAGCTGGAAGGTGGCTTCCAACCCAGGAGGATTAACAGAGAAAGAAGAGCGGAGCTGGGAGAGCGCAAAACAGAGACACCCCCCAGCAAATCCCCCCCGCCCTCAGACACCGAGATCCCGGCCTGGGGGAGCCCTAGCAGAGGGGTTCACTCCCTGATACTTACTCATGACAGTTGCAGCAAGGGGTCCTTGTGGGGTGGGAGGAGGTGCCACCCCGCTCTGGCTGGCTGGCTTTGGAGAGATACAAGGGTGAAGAGCACGGTGAGGAGTTGGTGCCCTGGGAAAGAGGTGGAACAAGAGTAGGGGCTAAGGGCCGAACAGGGGTGGAGCATCTACGGGGAAAAATAAGTCAGTGCCCGTGGAGGGGAAGGCCGGGGGCTCTGTTCCACGAGGGCTGAGCATGTCAGAGCAAAACTCCTGAGCAGCGTCATTTTTGTGGCCTCCCCCTGAGTGTCCCTGATTCCCCAGGGTATACTGCATTTCCCCGGCTCCTTCCCTTGCTAGGTGTAATTTCAGAAAATCACTCTCCTGTCCCTAACTCCCACAGCCGCTGTGTATGAGCCACTGCCAGGCCTCTCTAGATGGGCTAACATCTGGATCCTGCCCAAGCTGGTTCTATCCCACGTGGCCAATTGCAAGTGACCAAAAAAAAAAAATCACAAGTCAGAGCCCCCCTGAAAAACAATTGTTTTTAAAGTCTTGTTGGTTTTAAGCCAACAAGTTTGGGTTCTGTTCTCCAGCTCCTGGTGTTGGAGCCTTTTGCGGGGGGGGGGGGGGGGGGGGTGTCACCTTTTCAAGCTTTTCTCCCCATCCAGGAGAGCAAGATCATGAAAAACTTCTGCCAAGAATGGCCAAGCCCGCCAAAACCTTCTACCAGCACCGGAAAACAGTTAGTCCCAAATTGGGGAAAAAACAAAACAAAACCCCCCACATCATCCAAACCATTTTTGGTTTTTGAATTTTCCAACAAAAAATTGATTTTTTCCTGTTAAAATGACACTTTCCACAAAAAATTGTCTTGAATCGAACACCCAATTTTCCCTAGCACAAAATGTTGATGGAAACATTTCAGTGTATTAGTTAAAGTTGCTGTGAAATCCCCACCTCCCCATACCTCCCTACCAGCACCAGCCCCAGCACCTATGGGGCATGCAGCTGTGCAGCCTGCCTGGCTGTAGGGCCCCTTCCCTGCCTCCCAAACAGCAGCTGGAGCCAGGGAGCCATCGGGGATCCCCACAGGGACTGGCTGCACCTGCTGCTGCTCAGCTCAGCCCCACAGGGTCAGCATCAGCCTCTCCCCATCCCTTTCCTGGGCAGAGAAGCGGCAGTACCTGGAGCTCCGCTGCCCTGAAGATGCCCCACGGGCTGCGGTGCCTTGGCGCAGGGAGAAGCTGCTGGATGCGGCTGGGCTGGGGGTGAGCGCTGGGCTCGGGAACCTCTGGGACAGCCGGGCGGTCGGTTTGCGGGGCTGGTCCTGCTCCTGTGAACACAGCGCGCTTCTCTCCAAGGGGAGCTTGAACAGGGCCTCCAGCCCCAGCAGGAGGAAGCGTCTGCAACAGCCCCGGGGACCCAGCACAGAGACACCCCCGACCCCAGTGAGCTCCCCTGGGGCAGCAGCAGCCTGGCCTGAGGGGAGAGAGGGAGAGAGACACAGCAGGGGAGAGTAATGGGATAGTTCTGGTTTTGCACCGTGCAGCGAGGGAGAGCTCAGCTGAGCACCCAGGGCAGGCAGGGTGTTAGGGCAAGGGGCTGACAAAGGAGGAACGAGAGAGTGCCTGAATCCTGTACAATCCTCTAGTAAAGCTCAAATCTTGACCGCCTCAGGAAGCAAAGCATGGCTCGGAAAACTCTCCTCCCATTGCAAAGCCATTCCAGAGTTGTTAAATGAATCTCTAACCGGCTCTGTTGATTGTCTGCTGGAACTGCCCATGCACCGTTTACACCACCAGCTTACTGCGCTTTCGTAGAGTCAGGTGATGGTGGGCTGGCCTTAGCTTTTGGTGAAGTTGCCGCCGATCTCGCCCCCTTTTGCGCCTCTGACATGCCGTGGGTCGGGGTGTTTCTGGGGCTCTTCCTTCCAGCCCGCCCCTCTGGGTTTTTGGATGGCACTTCAGGTAAGAGATTCCATCTCCCTTCTGGACTGTTCAGTGGGGCTGGAGTCCTAAGCAGAAAAGGGGAGGGGGAGGTGTGTTGTCTGGGGGTTAGAGAAGGTAGAGCTGGGGCGGGGGGGGGGGTGCATGGCGGGGGGGCAGCTGCAGGGCCCATGTGTTCCCAACACCTCCGCATGCCCCTTTCTTCAGGCCCTGTCCCGCCCAGGGGCGCTGGAACAATTTGTACAGTGAGGGGGCAGAGAGCCACTGAGCCAAACTGTAAACCCTGGATAGGATGGAAACCGCTTCAAGCCGGGGGGGGGGGGGGGCAGCCCCGCTAGGTCCAGCACTGGTGGTCCTGCCCATGTCGATTTTACAGAAAATATTTGGGGGTTTTTTTTGTCCAGTTTTTTTATTTTTATTTATTTATTTGCAAATCCCCAGCTGCTGGCTGAGCAGGTGAAACTTAGAGACGCAGAGAATCGGGGTGGAGGGAAGAGCGCATGGAAAGAACATACAGAGGAGGGGGAGAGGGATTATTTTGTAAACTTTCTTTGAATGCAGTTTAGCCGCTGGAGACAGAGAGGATTGGCCAGCGCCTTGCATCCAGCCAGCCCCACTTGATCACAAGCAGAGAATCCCCTGGCAAGCCCCAGGTTAGGGAACTGGGGGTGCGGGGTGGGGCAGGTTTGAAGCGTGTGTCTTCTCGAGCAGGGGGAGTCGACCTTGGGTTTTAAGGTCTTGGGGCTGGGGGGGAGCATGTCCTCACTGCAGAGTTAACTGGAGTTATGGACACTGGGGGTTATAATCTGCTTGCAGAGATGTGCTGTGTAAATGCATGAGATGAAATCAGATCTGGTGCCGGCGTGAGAGGTGTGCATGGCGTGATGGGGGGTGTGTGTGTGATATGAGAAGCAGCCCTTGTTAATTGCACGCTGCCCACTCATGGCAGGGAAACCCCAGCACTCACCTCTAGATCTTTCTGTGATCTACCTACAGGAAGGAGCAGGTGGATGTGACACCCCTTCATTCCCTGTCTCAGGATCTTCCCAGGCCTTCCTCACCTCTGACTCCGCTCTCCCGGTTGATTGTTAGGGCTGAGCTCTGGCTCTTTGTCCGGACAAGCCCGAGCAGAAAATGCACAAGCCCCATGCCTGTAGAACGAATTGTAAGAAGCTTGGGGTCACATTCTTTTAGATCAAAACCCCCTTTGTTCTGCCACAGCAAATATCTCAAACTTTTTGGTAGCAAGTTGTTCGTTTAAAATCATTTTGTTTAAGAAGAGTCCTACCTCTCTTCGAGCCAGCATTGTTGATGTTCCTGGAGATGTTTTGCTCAGTCATGGAATGTCGGGGGTTTAAAAAACGCCACGGTTTGCTTCGAAAAAGCTCTAAAAGTCTTGAGCAGGTTTTGCAAAATAATGCCCAGAGTTCGGCTCCTAAATCCAGGTATAAATGGGCAGCGCCCTGCAAATCTGCAGAGATCCGCCTCGTAGCCGTGGATCGTGTGCAGAAACAAATGTTGTACCCGCACAGGGCTCTATAAACGTGGCCTGATGCACAAGAGTGTGAGACCTTCTCGCTCTAACTGCAGCTGCTGAAGGCCTGGCACTTCAGTGTCCTTACAGGACCAAGAATGGACGGAAGGACATGAGAATGATTGCATTGCATGCTTCCCATTGTGCTGCCCTGCAGCAGAAAGGCATGAAGTGCAATGGGTGGGGAGTGGAGGGTTGTCAAGGGGAGAGGTACCTTCAGGCACAAGACCACTGATGTTCCCGGGGTACCCATGGCCTCTACCTCCACAGGGGGAAGAGCTAAAGAGCCTAACGATGCATTAATTAGAGGATTCCCTACAATTAGGGAACTATACATTTTTAAAGGGTGATTTATTCTGAAAACTTTTCAGATGAGTTTTACAGCTATCTCAGAAAATGAATGATTGTTTGGTTATTTCATTTACCCAAGGTTATTGAAGCAGATAGTTCCCCTCCCAATGACTTCATAAATATCTCCAATTCAACAGGTTAATCGTTAATATTTGGAGGATTTTCTTGCCAGGCTGTATATCACCTCTCCATATGTATTTATTTATTTATTTGAAAACATTTTTGCTGTTAACAAGCATGTTACCTCTGGAGACACAAATCCACAGTTTGAGAACTGCAAAACCAAACATCTCTGATGGTATCTTCTAGACTGAGCACTGAATCCCATTGGGTAGATAGAAAGATTAACCTACACAATCTATACAGAAGCCTGTGGAACCCCATAAGATTGGGTCCTTAATCCATGAAGTATTGGAACTCATTTACAAAACTTTTCTTAAACATTACATGAATATATTGTCTCATACTATAGAATTAGAATTTATCATCCCTATTCCATGATGAGAGATCTTTGAGCTAGAATGTATCTTAATTAAAACTATCTTTAGATAGCTTTTTGAGGGGCAAAAACCATTTTATCAAAAAAATCCAATTTTTTTGATTTTTTTTTTAATCATTGATTTTTATCCACCCTGTTTGCAAGTGAATAGCAAAGCTGGTCCCAGCAGGGAGCCAGAGTGTCCAAATTCTTAGCTGGTGGGAGAGCCTGTCTGTGAGCATCTGTAAAGCATCTCACTTCAACAGTGACTGGTTGAACGATTTATTGTAAGGGACGCCCTTTCTCAGACCCTTTCCCTTTATTGTCTCCCAACCCCTCACGTCAGTCCCTGACCCAGGATTGCCAAGCCAAACTCAAATACTACTTGTTTGAAATCTCACAGCTTGCCAAGATTACCTAATTGTCCAGGTGTCTGAGCCCGTTTTCCACAGGGTCAGTCTGAGTTCAAGTCAATGCCGCAGGGCATTTCAGGCTGCTGTCCTGTCTGGTCCAGCCCAGGGGACAATATCTGATGCTTCCAGGAAAAGCAAGAACCCGCTGTAACATACATGGCTAGTTTTACCATGCTGTAAATGCAGGTGGGGAATTAATTACTGACCTCGGTGGCGTTCAGACTATGTCCTGAAGCATGGGATTGGGCCAGAGGGACAGCTAGTGCTGGACACAGTGTGTAGGGTCTCGGAGTGGGAAGTTCCTTGGAGAATTCCACTGGGTGGGAGACTCAGCTGTGAAGGGAGGGGACGGGCAGGAGCATCTCATTAACCCAAGATTGGAATAACTGAAGAATAGTTCCTTTTACATGGAGCCTCAGCTCTCTGGAACCTCTGCAAATGCTTTAACCACATGTTTAACTCCATCTGTAGGAGTAGCCTTGGATCGCAGTGGGAGGGCTCAGGTGCGTAAGTGTTTGCAGGGTGGGCGCTCAGGGCAGTCCCTGACACCAGGGCAAAGCGGATGTGACGTGCCACTGTCTGGATTTGGGAGCCTGCCTGCACACCAAATTCACTAGGTGCTGGGTGCATGACTGCAAGGCGCTGGGCTGGGGAAAATCAGCCCCGGGTGGTTATTTTGAGTAGAAAACCAGAGCCACTTCTGGGGTCTTTCAGCTTCTAATGCCCTTTCTCTTCTGCAGCTGGATGTAAGCCGATGATAAAATCCTTCTCAATGCCAAGTCAGTGCCATAAATCACTGGACTGGGTGCAGGAATCAGTAGGTGACGTTCTCTGGCCTGGGTTATGCCAGGGCTCAGACTAAATTATTCTTCCCAAAACTTTTAAAAGCTGAGACCCTCCTCAAGGCAAAGAAACCAATCGTGCCCCTCACCCATCAGCAATGTGTTAGTGACCCCACCCCCCATTTTCCTCTATACATCTTCAAACCCCACCCTTCCCACCATGACTAGCCCTTCCCCACGCTTCAGGAGACGCTGGAGGAGATGATCCTAACCGTCCCCTCTAACCTTAAGAACCTGAGGGACCCCATCTTGGAGCATCTTAAAAATCCCAGTTCTCAGACTCTGGAACAGGGGCTGCTTTGCCGGGCTCACCTTTCTCCCTCCGTCAGGTTGGCCGATGGGGATAATGAGCCTGGAGATCTCATTCCCGCTGCTCTGAGTGCTGCCCAAGTGCACTCAACCCAACTCAGCTCTTACTGTACCCCAGGAACGTCTTCATCTTCTGGGATCCTCATGGCAGCAGTGGGATGATTTAACGGAGTCCCTTAGTCATGGGGCCTTTCTCTCTCTTTTGTTTCAGAGCCAGCGTCCTGGAATCGTCTCATGGTGCGTGGAGTGGTGGGGGTGGTGGGGGTGCTGGTCTCACTATACCTATGTGGGTTTTGGAAAGGTAGAGGGAAAGTGTTTGCCTACTCGCAGCTTGTCCTCAGGAAGCTGCTGACTCATCCCTCCCAGTAGCCTGGAAGTCCGCAGGATTCACAGGAATCTGAGCTCCCCGCAGTGTGTGACAGGGACGGGGACCAGGCCCAGGGAACCAGAAACAGGAATCGAGACCGAGCCCTGGAGAATGGGGAAGGAGACCTGTTTGCGATTTCGTATCCAGTCTGCTGAATTGTTCACGTCCAGACCCTCCCCCCAGTTCTGAAAAAGTCGAAGCATTTCATTTAGACACTTTCCAAACAAACCATTTTGATTTTTCAGTTTGAAACAATTTTTTCTTTAAAAATGTCCTTCACTTTTATTTTAAAAATTCAAAAAGTTATAACCCTTGAAATGTTCCTGGGTCTTTTTTTTTTTTTTAAAGCTTTTTGGTTCATCAAAAATTTGGAAAAATGTTAGTTTTGTTCAACCTGAAACCGTTTTTTTTCCACCTCTTTTTTGGAATTGCCAGCTACCAAAAAATTCTGTTTGCCCAGCTCGAGGGGCAGGTGAGGATTTTGGCGGTTATATTGTGGGTCTCTAAGTCTCCTTGTTGCTCAAAGTTTTCTTACTGCAACAAATTAATTTGGGATGAGGGCAGGATGGGCAAAAGCTTCCTAAAAGTGTGTGTGGGGGGTGCTGGCACCCAAACTGTGGCCCAGCCCCTGTGCCACCCCTTCTCCTCGAGGTCCTGCCCCCTCAAACCGCTCCTTTCCCTGAGGCCCCCCCTCACACCGCCTTTTTCCAAGAGCTCCCACTTCATGCCGCCCCTTGCCCCCAAAACACTGCCCCCGCTCACTCCCTTCTCTCCCCCATCATCCAGTCGCTCACACTTATGGCCAGTAAAAAGTGGTGGGCCCTGGTCTCCCCTGTTCTGGCACCCCTGGATGAGAGTGGGAGAGGATGAAGAACTCCTTTCAAATATAACTCCCCCCCACCCTCAGAAAAGCACAATTTGCCAGCAACAGCAAAACATGCACCTAACCAACCCGGGCCAGTCACGCTGTGTTGTGTGTGACATTCCCGTCCTGGGGCGGTTTATGTCTTGGAGAATGTGAACCCTGCCGGCCTGGGTGTTTCTCTGCGTAATGTGACCTCAGTGCTCCTGATGAGAGCCATTGTTTGTAAATGTTTCAGTAGCAGACATATTTATCATTCATGTACAGACAGACATTTATTCACAATAAGAACTGGTCAAAAATAGGGAGGGTGGAGAGGGTCATGAAAATTGAAGAAGAAACCACTCCCCCCCCATATTCTTCCAACTTATTTGGAAATGTTTTTAATGATCAATTTTTTGTTTCGTTTTGGTGGGAAAAACTCCATGTTCTCTCTCAAGTGGGCAGAGAAATTCAAAATGTTTTTTTTAAAGAGGTTTCAGAGGTAACTTTTTTCAAATGATCAATGTAATCCAAAGTGGCATTTTTAGTTCAAAGGTTGCATTGTCAGTGTAAAACCCTTTTGAACCAGCTCTGTTACTGTATAACAAGAGGAGTTTATTTGTCATGATGCATTGTTTGGGCCAGGTTCCAAGTGGCATTTCAGTTTTTGCACAGCTCTTCTCTTCTTGCATCTGCACCTCTCATAAGCTGTGGCCTTAATCTTGGGACTGGAAACACTTACGTGCATGTTTAACTTTAATTACTGCTGTGAATAATTCCATTTCAATGGGACAACTCTGAGATCGGCTTTACGCTACGGCCCTATATCGGTGTACCTATGTCATTTATTTAATTTTCTTTCTTTTATATGTGAAAGTTCTTGAGAGGTTAAAGCAGGTAAAATACATGAACAGGTTCGGACAGTCCAAGTTTGTCCGTGCAAAGTGACAGCAGAGATGTGGGATCTGCTAGTTTTCCATAAGTCTCTCAGGGTTACCCAGGATAACTTTGGGGATCTCTGTCTTGCATCGGGAATGTTCCCTGAAAGTGTCCAAACAGCTCAGAGCTACAGAACCATTCCCTGGATCCATTCTTCTAGCTGTCTTCCCCAGAAAGCAGTCTGGCAAGTGTTCCAGTCAGCTCATTGCTAAGTTATCTGTCAAAACACTAGAGTTTTCAGGTGCCTAAGTAGCCCCTGGAATCATGGTGAAATTATCCTCCCCGCCACCACCAAAATTGGAAATGGTGCCCCGGAGTGCACGGTACCCTACCGTGCTTCCCCCATAGGAACTGCATGAACAGGCAACTCTGCAAGTTCTCTGCATGCCTCTGCAAGTGACCCCCATGCCTCTCCGTTTCCTTGGCCACATGTATCCTGTCCCCATGCCGGCGGCGAATCCAGAAAAAGAGGGAAAAGCTCACCACTGCGACCACCTGAGGGCGGTGTTGGGTTGAGATCAGCTGGTCAAAGCAGGCAATAGGGACAGAATCTGAGACTTGAAGCTCCTCGAGCGACCTCTGACCTTTCTAGACCTGCCCTTCAATCAGACACAGCGATTGTAAAGTTGAATGTGATAGTAACTAGACCCATTTTAAACCCTTCACCACACAAGACAAAGCCCGTAGGATTCATCATGAACTATTTATTTCTCCTCCCCTGGCTCCATGCAGCCACCAGCCACCTTGAAGCTTTCTCTCATCTCTCCCAGGCTGTGCTCACTTGATTGCAGGAGCTCAGTGGAGGGTCCAGCTTTGCTCTTTCGCTTCCATTCTTTACCTCTTTGGGTGGCTGCATTTGCAAGTGAGCAGCCTGATGGAAGCACTGAGTCCTCTGTCTCGGCAGGCAGGCCCAGCCGCCAAAGCCAAAGGCTCCCTGAGAACAGGGGGAGGTTCGCCTGAACTCTCAGGAGTGGAGGCTTGGCCCATAGGTTAGGGTTACCATATTTGAACTTTCAAAAAAGAGGACACTCCGAGGGTGGGGGGGGGTAGCCCTGCCACCTATCTACTCCCTCCCACTTCCTGCCCCCTGACTGCCCCCCACAGAACCGCCATCCCATCCAACCCCCCCTGCTCCTTGTCCCCTGATCACCCCCTCCCAGGACCCTGCCCTCTATCTAAGTCTTCCTTCTCCCTGTCTCCAACTGCCCCCTTCTTAGACCCCTCCACCCTAACTGCCCCCCTTAAACTCCACCCCCTACCTGTCCCCTGACTGCCCCGCCCCCTATCCGCACCCCCGCCCCCTGACAGACCCCTGGCTCTCCCACCCCCATCCAACCACTCCCTGTCCCCTGACTGCCCCCGCAGAACCCCCAACCCATCTAATCCCCCCTGCTCCCTGCCCCTGACTCCCCCCCGAACCTCCGCCCCGTCCAACCCCTCCCGCTCCCTGTCCCTTGACTCCCCCGACCCCTCTTCATATGCCCACCCCCTAACAGGCTCCCCCCAGAACCCCTCATCCATCCAACCCCTCCTGCTCCCTGTCTCCTGACTGTCCCTTGGGACCCCATGCCCCTTCTCCAGCCCCCCCGGACCCCGTACCCTGCTGCTCAGAGCAGTGTGTCTGGGGTGCGGAGCCAGACACAGTGCCGTGCTCCCCCGCAGAGCGCGCAGCTCCCCCCCAGCCCCCAGAGTGCTGCATTGGGAGGGAAATCCCGGCCCTTTGGAGAGTTTTACCAATTCCTCCCTGAGGGCAATTTAAAACCCAAAACGCCGGACATGTCCGGGAAATTCCGGACGCATGGTAACCCGACCACAGGGACTCCAGGATCTGCAGCTGCTACCACCTGTATGGTGAATCCTCCGACTCATCACCAACCAGCTCTTCCCCATTCTGCAGCCTGGCCCCATGGTCTGACTGCAGGAGAACAGAAACCCTTTGGGACAGCAGGAGAGTCTTCTCAATGCCGCACTCTTCGCATGGCTTCCCGCGGTCATCGTGAAACACGACTACCCTGCCCCCAGGAGTGTCTCAAGGAGCTGCCGGCGCAGTCACTGGGCACCCACTCGTAATGCTCTCGGGCAGTGGCATTGCAGAGGGAGCTGAGCAGACCATCCCTCTGTGACTTTCTGAATTGCTGCCAGGACGGATTCTCCTCTGCGCTAGGGAGAATCCCCGAGGACAAGCAGCTGTGGTGGGGGAGGGGGCAAGACAAACACTCCCCATGAGCCCTTGACTAGCAGGCAATCAGGACTCTGGGAGCCAAGGCATCGGTGTGTCTTGCTGGGAGAACAGAGCTGGAGAGCAGAAAAGGGCATTGGAGGAATTGTAGAAAAGTCAGTGTCATGGCCGGGTCATGGGCAGCCAGACCTAGTGGTCAGAGGCAGAGTCCACACTCACGAGACAGGAGTTGAGAGTCAGCTGGGTCAGGACACTGGAAGAGCAGAAGCAAAAGACCAAATTGTGTTCAGCACCTCAAGTCAGATGAGTCACCCCGAGTCAGGATGCCAGGAAATCAAGCCTGGGGAGTGGGAGCAGGAACAGCCAACACACAGTCCAGAGCCGGGGAGGAGCTCGGCTGTTCAGACAGCTTCTTGTTCCTGCTGCTGGTTTAAGGAGGTCCTGGGGGCCAGTTAGCTGCTCTGGGACTCTGCCAATAGGAGCCTCAAACTGGGTCTGGACTTCGTCAGTCCTAGGTAAGCAGTTTTTCGTAGGCTTCCAGGTGGCGTGCTGGAGGGTGGCTGCTCCCAGGAACCCTGCAGACCCGGGTTAATGACCCAGGGGTCAGGACAGTGAGTGATCTCTCCCTGCTCAAACCTCCTGCACAAAACAGTCTCCAGGGTCCCGGGCACATCCTCTGAGAAGAAAGAAACACAGTCATGAGGACAAATAGGCTATGGAACAGGAGCCCCCTCTTTGTTGCAACAGCCCCAAGTGCCCAGAAGAGTGGACGGTTCTTACCTCCAGGAGATGCCTGGGATCTTCCATCTAAGCCTCAATGGGACCCCTGTTGCTTGATCTGACAGGAGGAGATCATCTGTCCCCACTGCTCCTTGCACTGGGCTGGCTGCAGCACACATCTGTGTAAGAGGCTGGGCCAGAGAGATGTTACAATCAGGGTCCAGGCAGCCCAGAAGGAGAACAGAGGGTCTGAAACCAGAAGACGAAGCAATCAAATCAGCGGATTCGACAGAGAAGTTTTCTACCCTACAGGGACATCAAAGAAGGTCTGTTAGGAAAGCTGAGATGTTAGTCTGGAAACTGCTTAGGCAAAGATTGTGACTTGTTAAGATTCAGTTTTAGTCACTACAAAGTGTGTTGTGTTTTGTTTCTCTCTTTGAAATGTGTCTCTTTCTCTTGCTTAGTATCACTTAAATCTCTTCTTTGTTACTATGCTTCCCAAACCACCTCAGTGTTGTGTGTTCGAGTGAAGTGTGATTCTCCAGCCTACCCAACAGGCTGAGCTGTGCCCTGTCTCTCTGAAGGTAGCGAATAGTTTCTGAGCGGTGCTGGGCCCAGAGTCCAAGGGCAGTTCACCAGATATCTCGTGGGAAGCCCAGAGACCAAAGGAGCAGGAGAGAATCCGGCCCCACTGACCCATGGGAACTTCCCACAGAAGAGCCTACACAGGGCTCTAGACACGGCCACTTTGGGTGTGTACCAGAGTTCACTCACCGCTAGATGCTGGCCAGGCCTCTTGTCACCGCTTTCTCTCTGGGCTAGCAACCCCGCTGATACTCACTCTTGCAGTTTGTTGGCTGGGAACTCAGCCCTCCAACCAGGTGACTGTCCTTTACTCCACTCCTTCCTGGGTTGTGCTCCTTGCAAACAAAGTCCCAAAATGTCTTGAACAGAAACAAGGCCTTCCACCCTCATGGGGAGTTCTGCCTCAGCCTGATTTCGGTTCGGGTTGCCCTTCTTGGGTTTCTCTGGTCTTCTGTGTCCCCTTCCTTAGGGACGGTGAGAGAAGCCAGTCCTACCCTGGACTCCAGGGTTTGGCCCAAGGCCGTCTACTGAACAGCTCACTCTGCTTCTGGACTTTTGATGCTGTTTTCCCTTGTTTCCTCTCAGGTGGGGCTCACTTGATCATCAATTTGGCCTAGCCCCAGGCTAGGCAGCCATAGGCCAGGCCACCCTGTTAGATACCTCCTCCTTCAAATCTGGTCCAGCCCGGCTGACAGGTTTGCTGAGGTGATGGGGAAACCCCATTGCTGATCAGAAGGAGGTCAGAGTCTGTTCTCTAGGAGCTGAAGGTCCGTTTGTCCTGCTGCGGGAAGTGGAGCTGGAGGGCAGAGATGTTAGGTGAAAGAGACTGCATGATGGAGTTGGAGACTGAGGGACGGGAGCCTCCTCCCAGAAACCCTGCCAGGAGAAGAGGTTTGAGGAGGAGTTCTCTGGGGAGCCTCTTGCTTGGAAAAAAACAAGGGTGGCACATTGATGGAGATGTCTCTGTCCCAGGGATGGGGGAAGCTCCCAGCCAGGCAATGCAGCAGGGATCCCATTTCTCCCCCAAGAAACCCAGATGCCCAAAGAAGTCAATGGCTCTTACCTCCAAGAGGGAGCGGGGCCTTCCTTCTCAGCCTCTTTGAGAACTACCACTGCTTGGCTTCCTAGGACAAGGGACCTGTCCCCACTGCTCCCTAAGGTGGTTCAGCTTCTGACTGCACCCATCTGGGAGGCTGTCACACACCCCAGGGCCTAGAAGACACGGGGGGAGGAGGCTCCTCTTTATCTCAGACTCGGAGAGCCCAGAGAAGGGCCAAAGGAAGAATAAAGGGCAGGAGATGAAGCTAGCCCTGAGCCTCTGTCCCATCCTCACCTCTTCAAATGTGGAGCTTCCTGAGCTTCAGTTGGGCACGCAGTCTGTAGCCCTGACCCAAAGGTCCTTCTGCGCCATATGGGGCAGGAAGATCTCTGCCTGGGAGCACGGGGAATGGGATGGGGGTGAGATCAAGGAAAGAGGGGAGGGATATGGGTGTGAGGGAAAGAGCTCCTGCCCCAGATGAAGGAAACTGGGGGGGCCGAGGGAAGGACACAGCTCCACAGAGAGGGGAGAGAGTTTCTGTGAATGCCAGGGCCTCCATTTCCACTTCCACTAGCCTGGCATTTACAGTGAGACAGAGCAGTACCTGCAGCAGGGAGCGGGACTTGCTGAACAGGGAGGGGAACCTTGAAGAGCGTTAGATGAGCCACAGCCCTTGCAGCGCCTTGGGCATCTGGTGCAAGTGCCGGATGATGTGAAGCTGGCACATGACCTTGGCTGTGACATCCTCGTGCTGCAGGGGAACGAGAACATGGCAGAGACTGAGACACTCCCCAGGAATCAGGGAGGATGAAGGGCACCTGGAACCAGCACCATCATTTCCACCCAGCAGCTGCTCATGTCTGAGTGGTAGATTCACCCTCCTGACCCCCAGGATGGAGGCTTGCTGTCCTCTCTAGTGACCTCCAGTGCCAACCCCCCTCCTTGTCGGGTGAGCTCCTGCCACCTCCCCATCAGTGCCCGTGACAGCTGTTCCACCTCCAACCCACCTGGGGACACCGCTCAAGTTCGGAGAACCCTCTCTTCCACCCCTACCTCCATCCCCACCCAGGTAGGGCAGGGAGGGGGCTCTAGAAGGGTGGCGGGAGGGATTCTGGCAGCAGTGAAGTGGGATGGGGAGAGCTTGAGACCTTTCCCCAGCACACCCCAGTGACAAAAGCTGAAACCACAGGATGGCAGCCCTGTTGAACGGGGCAGGTCAGCAGCCCCTGCCAACTGAATCCTCCCAATCTCTTGAGAGTGGGTCCAGCCTTACCAGCAGCAAGACCAGCTTCCCACGCCCATGTGCCTCAGTCAGTCACCATCACCAGTCAGTCCTTGGCCTCCCAGGCTGCCAGGGATGGGAGCAACTCTCGATGGTGGCTGGGGTGACATGGACACTAGACCATGGGGAAATGGGTGCAGCTCTGTGGGGCAGGAAAGGTTCCCAGAGGGCACTTAGGGGACTCTCCTGTCCTTCCCAGGAGTGATAGCAGAGCACCACATCCTAAGAACAGAAGTCCATGAAGTCCAGAAGTCCCCACTAGGCTCCTTGCTCCCAGGCCAGCGCATGGCGAGAGGATGAGAAGGAGGCCCTGGGCCCCACGGCAAGCTTCTGAGTCGATTGCAGCTGCTTACCGTGTCCCCCATCAGTTGCTGGGCTTCCCCCAGGAGGGAGTAGACGAGCACCAGCCCAGCCTGGCTGACACGCAGCAGGGGGTCATAGATGGCCAGCAAAGCTGTCTGCACGAAGGATCTTCTCTGCCCGACGGAGAAGAATTTTCCAAAGACCTAAAACCAAGAGGACATGAGGCTCGAGCAGATTGCCCAGAGCCAGCCTCCAAGTCCTGGCGGTACAATGGCGTCTCATGCCCCAAAGGGCGGGGAAGAGAGCTGCTGTGGCCAAGGCAGTTCATTCCCCAGGAGGCTTTCAGGGTCCCAGGGCTCAGGGAAGCCCCTTTATTAAAAGGTCTCAGATGCTGAGGGACCAAAGCCTCCAGTGGCTCTTTCGGGAAGGCAATTTATGGCAGGGGCCAGGATGGGCTGGAAATGGATCTCTAATGTGTGTGAGCAGGCCCACTCTGCTGTGCAGGGCACAGAGATGACAGGGGACCCTGTCTTGCTTCCAGCAGAGAGATCTCCAGCACCTCAGCGGCTAGAGGAGTGTGCGTGTGGAGGGGGTTGGAGCTGACAGACCAAAGGTCTCTTCCCCGAGCTTAGTGATTTCTCTAGTTGCTGGCTATGGCCTCTGCAACTCCTTGGTTTCTTCAAGGGGAATCAAACCTGCAGCCTGACAAGAACAAGGAGACTCATGGCCCAGTCCCAGTGTGGGACCTTTAGCACCAGCGTGTCCCACTGGTTGCTGGATGAGGAACTCTGAACTGGAAATAAGGAGCGGGCTCTTTTCCTGTCTCCAGGAGGCATCCACTGCAGGGAGCCCAGCCAGCTACACTCCCTGAGCTGTGTCATGCCCTGGCACAGTGCCCTTACCTCCCCCACTCTGGCTGTATTTTTGTAGCCCAACAGCCTGCTGTCCTGGTGCCAGTCGTAGCACCAGAGATCTTCCGCCTCATGTATGGTCAGGCCTGGAAGAAAGAGAGAGAGAGAGACTTTTCTCCTCATTCTGGTTGCAGTTTCTGTGTCCTTCCAATCCCATTGGTGGCTGCACAGTGGAGTGGAGAAGAACAGAGGCAGAGAGAGACTTGTCCTCCAGCTGGGGTCAGTCTGAGAGAAATGGTCTGGGGTCCCATTATCAACCTGTGGTCACTCTCAGTCCGCTATTGAGTTCCGTGTCCCAGCTGGGTTCCTTACCCCTCTGTTGGAGCAGCAGTTGGTAGAGCCGGTAAGTCCCCTCCCTGGCCTGCCGGCTGATGTCCTTGTCTGGATCGCTGACAAATAGAGCCAGCTGGGCCGCATGGTGCCCCATCCGAGGGAACTCGGCTGAGATCTAATGGAAGGGAGAGCAGAGGGGACTCCATCAGCATTTTCCTCTCAGCTCCCTGTCCGCCCTGGGCCAGAGGGCTCCTTCCCCTTAGCCCCTCTGCAGGAGATGCTGGGGGAGAGGAGCTTGAGATCGATCCTTCATTTGCTCTGCTGCCAAGGGAGCCCGGGATGCCAAGCAGGGGCTGGAGCATGGTCCCCTTAAAGGCCCAGGGACAACACTGAACCAGGACAAGAAGAACTGGACTCAAGCCTAGCTCAGTCCTGCTCTGACTCTGCCTCCCCATGAAGAACCCTCCTAAGCCACAGCCCCGGCAGCAGCAGCAGATCCTGCAGCCCGCTGGAGCCAGCCCGCCTCCGCCTGGAGCCAGCAAGCTGGGCTCGGAGCTCACTTACGTCAAACTCAGGGAGAGTGACTGTGTATCTCAGCAGGGCTGTGCTGCTCCTGATGGCCCTGGCTCGCTCCTGCGACACCCTGGACACGACCCAGAGGTTGACATGCTGTGGGGAAAGGAGGCAGGTCAGACTCAGTGGCCAGCTGCTCCTGCTTTACAAATGAGCCCCCCAAACCCAGGGGATTCTTTCCCCCAGGATGCAGCTTGTACCCTTCAGGTCACAACTTCTCTGCGTCTCTCTAGATTGGGACAATGTTCGGGGTCGGGGCTGGTCCCATCCTCCCAGAATTCCTGATTCCTGAACAGTTCACCAGAAAGAAGACTGAACCCTCGGCCCTTCCCTGCTACGCAAATCCTTGGGGGGATGTAGGGAGTGCCTGAGAGCACAATCCCCCCAGGAATTTCAGAGCAGATCAGAGGGAAGGGCTGATTCCCTGGGGCCCTCCTGTTTCTCTAGGAAGGAGCATGTGCCTCTTCTCTGAGAACTATCTCCCTAATCTCATGGGCTCTGTGTGTTGGAGGGGAGGGGGAAGGGTGGATTTTCAGACTCTCACTCCCCAAGACAGCCAGGAGCCCTGTGCTTAGTGCTCAGCAGAACCAGGCAGAGCTCTGGCTTGGAGTCCCAGCTCCTTACTCTGTTCCTCAAGAAGGAAGGACCTGATACTACATTGCACTGACCTCCCCAACCAAGGACGGCCCACTGGGGACCCAGCTAGGAGGACAGAGTAGAAAATGGATCTTCCAGTCTCTCCTTACCAGTTCCCCAAAGAGTTACGGTGAAATGGGGCTCACCTCCAAGATGAAGTGGAGCCTGTCTGTGTCTGGGGACTCTGCCAGCAGGTTCCCCAGCATGGCATCCAGGACCTCTGGGATGACTTTGTGCAGAGTCTGCAAAGCATGGGTCAGACTTAGGGAACCTGGGCCTACACCTGCCACAGGATGGGAAGAGGGGTCTCTGGGAAGCACTGGGGAGACTCCCAAACACATCTCCCAGCCTCTCTCCTTCACATCGCACTGCAGGCAATTTGCAAGAATTGATGACCCCTGGACCTTTAATCCATGAGCTTAGCAGGTCTCTGCAGAGGGCCTTGTAGGCAGAAGAGTAGGAAACAGCCAAGTTGCTATGGATGGAAGCTGGGCTTCTGGGCAAAACACGGCTTATGGAAGAAAGAAAGAAAGAAAGAAAGAAAGAAAGAAAGAAAGAAAGAAAGAAAGAAAGCAAGCAATCCCCCAGGGAGGCGTAATCTCTTCCCTGCTGGAGGGAAGGATCCAAGCCTGCAGCTTGTTCCATCTCCACTACCCCACCCCTAAAGCTGGAGCTCCAGTGAATCAAGAGAGCAGGGACCAAGGACTACTCTGGAAGAGGAGGAGGATGGAGGAGGAGGAGGTACCTGGATGCCGGTGGTGTCCTTCTCCGTGCCCAGGGTGAAGACGGAGTGAAGGGCAGCTCGCAAGAGGTGGGTCTCTAGGGATGACTCCAGGGCAGGTTTCATGGTGCTGGCAAGAGAGAGGAGCTGCTATTAGACTGTGCAGTACGGGGGTGGGACTGTCGCCAACACAGACACCAAGCCACAGGGATAGAGGCACAGTCTGGCGAGAATGGAAACTGAGGCACTTAGCTAGGGAATGACAAGGCCAAGGAGTCCCAGACAGACAGTGGCAGGACAGGAATAGCTGCTGTTCCCTGGAGCCTGCTGCCCCTCCTGTATCTGATCCCCGGAGTGAGCCCCTCCCCAAGGCCCCTGTCATGTTACGGGAGTGAAAAGAAGAGCCCCGCCAGGAGAGAGTGACCCTTCCCACCCCACCATCTCTGCCAGAGGCGCCACTCTTGGGAGGTGACCTGGGAGGGACAGTGACGGTGACTCCCAGCCTTGGGCCTGAGCAGCACTGGGGTGAGGGGAGCCGGCGGGGTGGGGGGATGGGGCTGTCTCGGTACCAGAGGTTCCCCACTGCAGCCAGAGAGTGGGCGAGGACGGCGCTGGGTGACGAGTCATTGGGAAGCTCCTCGATGAGCTCCTGTGAGATGCAAAGGTGACAAAGGAGCGTGTGAGATTCAGGCCCGACTGACACCTCCCAATGACGAGATGACACAGCCAGTGCCCCACATGGCCAGCAGGATCCCCCACCACCTCCCGCTCCTCCCATTCCTTCCTGCCCATCAAACTTGTCCTCCTTCCCAGATTCCTGCAAAGCTCACTCCCAATCCTCTTCTCTCCTCCTCCCTGTCAAAACTGCCCCCATTCAGCCCCATCCTGATGACCGAGCTGGGACCACGTGATTCCTTGGCCTCCACTCTCAGCTGTCCTCCAGCCCCACAATTCGCCCCCTGCCCACTACTGACCAATCTCACAATTTTTCCCTTCTCTTCTCCCAAGTCTTCAGCCCGAGGAATCCTTGTCCTCTGCTGCCCCCTCCAACACCACCCAGTCCCCACCCATGAGCCCGGCCATACCCCTGCCAAACCCATGTCTCTCTCCTCCCTCCAGCTGCTGTATGGCGTGTCTCACTCACCACGATCCTCTTCACCAGAGCCGCCTTGCAGCAGCGCGGCTCCAGCGTGTCCTCCCGTCTCTCCCGTGCAGCCAGACATGCGGGGTAGATGGCCTGAAGGAACAGGAGCTGCTGCCCCTCATCCTGTACCCACCGGGAGTGGGGTATAGCAAGAGAGAACCTGTTAGCTAGGGACCTTCCTACCCCACCCAAACCAGCTCCAGGGCTCAGGCCTCAATGGGGGATTGTGGGGACCCGCCTATTGTCCAAATCCCCCACCACTCCTACACAAGCAGGATCAGGAAGTGGGACAGTGCCTGTGGGGGGAAACGACCTCAGCTGTTGTGGGACAAACACCCCCATCTTGGGGGTCCCACATCATGGGTGTAAAAGGGCCCCATTAGGGGTGGTGGATCATGAGGGACAAGACCCTTGGCAGGGGGTGGGGATGCTGGGAAGGGACAGGGCAATCTAGGTTCAAGCCCAGGTGGGGAACATTTGTACCTTATCTCTGCACTGGAGCTGCTCTCGGATGACCTTGAGAGCAGCTTCATCTTTGGCCATGTGCACCCCTTCCTCCTGCTCCGAATCCCGGGGGGTCCCTGCACCAGGGAGGGAAGGACAGGGGCGTGGTGGGCAGAGCAGGATTCAAGACCCCCCCTCCCACCTCAGGCACCCAGGGCAGATCGGGCCCCAAACCTCCCTCTCAGGGATGCCTTCAGACCCCAACAGCTTCAGAAGCCCAGAGCAGAGCCCCCCTCCACTGCCCAGGACTCCAGGGCAGGTGCCTGTTCCCCCAGCCCCGGAGCAGCAAGGACCAACGTGGCAGCAGCTCTTCCCGCCCCCACCCCCAGGTCCCCGTGTGGAAGGGGCAGCTGTGTGACCGCTGCTGCTGTCCGTGGGGTTCCCGTGGCTCAGGCCAGACACCTGGGATGGGGACCTCCCCCCCCATATCCCTGGGAGAGCGTCTGGGCCCAGGGTGTTCACATCCCCGTCCTCACCCCTCCCTCAGCCCAGCCTGGCTCCTCACCTGGAACAAAGCAGTGGCCTCCATCGGCCTGGCTGCTGCCAGAGGCCCAGGTGCTGCCACTGTCCCATGCTGAGCTGCCCGTGCTGGGACAGGGACCTTCCCCCTCCTGGCCGGCGGGGGCTGGAAGGGCCTCAGAGAGCGGGCAGGGCGATGCCTCCTGATGGGAAGGAGGGCTGGGCTCCTGGGGCCGCTGCTGCCCACACAACAAGCCCCAGAGCCACCCTGCCCGGCGCCCCTCCTGGGCTGGGTCCTGTCTGCCAAACCGCAGCCTGGGCCAGCTCCATTGGGGCCTGGTCGGGGCCTCTCCCAGCTCGGCGCCTGCGCCGGGAGCCGGGGTCCTTTTCCAGAAGGCCGGGCACTTCCGCCGTCTGGCCTGGACGGGAGCTGCTTCCCCGCCAGCGGGGATGCAGGGCTTGCTCTGCCCCTTGGGAAGGTGGCAGCTGCTTCCCTCAGGCTCTGGGGCCACCTGCAGAGCCTTCCTCCGCAACATCCGCAGGAGCCTGGCCATCCTGGAACCGAGCGGGGAGCAGGGGTGAGTCTGGGCTCCAGGCAGCCTTTCACTCCTGGGCCTTTTCCGTCCCTCCTCCTCCCTCCTCCAACCACAGCAGCTCCTTCTGCCCCCACAGGAGTGCAGGGAGTGCCATCTACACACACGGGCAGGAGTTCATTGCATGATCTGCTCCCAACGTTCCCCCTCGTAATCCCTGCTGCTGCAATATCCAGGAAGTCTCATCCTTTTCCAGCAATGGGGTCAGTCCCTAAGACCATCGGTTCCTCTGGACAAGCAGTCCCCTCCTGTCGTCCCAAGCCACTCTCCCACCCAGGCTAGAGAAGGAACAGAAGCCAGGAGTCCGGACTTCTCCTGGGAAACCATTCCCCACGTCAAAGTCACAAAGAGCCTGGGCACAGGAAGACCAGGGCCCTCCTCGTTCCCCCTTGATTTCCAGACTCAGCAGCTCACAGGGTCTGGCCCAGCTCCGAGACTCTCAGCCTGGGGAACAGTGTCCCACAAGGGAAGGGCTGGGAGCCCCATTGCTGGAACCTTTCCAAACACACTGGAGACGGCTCTGGAGAAGCCCCTGCCTGGCTTAAGAATGAGGGGCTCTTGGGGGCTGTTTGCAAAGGAAATCCCCCTTTGGAGATAGTCTCTCCCCATTTCTGCCTCTCCCTAGACAGACAGGGGAAGCCTCCGGGGAACCCGAATGCCACTCACTTGCTCTCAGTGATGGGATGATGGATGGCGGATGTTCAGGGTCAGCAGACGTCCCTCGCCCTCCTCCTCACTCTCCAAGCCCAAGGCAGGCTGGAGAGGGTGGTGACCTCAGGAGTTACCCTGCCCAGCCAGCAGGCAGGGTGATGACACTAGGGCGATCGACTAGCTGTGAAAACAAGAGTCTGTCTTATTGCCAAGGGACGGAGAAACTCAGCCAGCAGCAGGGGGGTGCAGAACACTGCCCTAGGGCGGAGGTGACAGCGCCTCCAGGATCCTGACATCCCAGCACTTTACACACCTTCCTGGAGCCTCCCAAACCCACTGAGCTGTAGCCACGGGACCCTAACCCGACTGATGGCAAACGGGCCTCAGCTAGGAGCACAGGGTCACACTGAGTGTCAGAGCCATGGATGGACCCCTTCACTAACCACTGCCGCACACTCCCTCCACAGCTGGCAATTGCAACCAGGCTCTAATGGCTGGTCCCCCTGCCTTTGAGAGGGAGGGTCACTCCTGCTTTCATTGCTGCCTCTTGATCTGTGGGACTTTGGGCAAGTTGCTCCCCCTCTCCATGGCTCTCTGGGACTCACATCCCTGAATGGGCTTTAAAAAAAACAATGGTTAAAGTTTGGCCCCAACTAGTTCTTGTTTCTCGAGACTAGTCATTTCAGCAAAGTTTAGAATTCTTGACATTCAACACCTGGAAACATCCCTTTCTCCTTCGCAGACCTCCTTAACATCCCTTATCTCACCCAGGCTCCCTGCTGCCTGGAGTTAGAGAATTGACCCTATTCCCACTGGACCTACCCAAGGTGTCACACAGCAAAGCGTGACGGAGCCAGAAAGAGAAGACAACAATCCTGACTCCTGTTCTAACTAACAGACAACAACCCCCCGCCCCCCGGAGGCAGGGATAAAGCCCAGGAAATAAGGTGTGAACATTTTCATGGAAACCGTTTTCTGTCTGAAAATCCATTCAGATGAATCCACTTTGTTTCTTGAAATCATAAGAAGTAGGATGAAAATTCTTTGCAAAAATATTTGTTTGCAAAACAAGAGCATCTCCTGTTTGTCACAGTGCATTCAACTGTCTCGTCGTACACAAAGGGGAAACGCTATGATGTAGCAAAAAGAAAAAGGAGTACTTGTGGCACCTTAGAGACTAACGAATTTATTTGAGCAAAAGCTTTCGTGAGCTCCAGCTCACTTCATCGGATGCATCTGTAGCTCACGACAGCTGTAGCTCACGAAAGCATATGCTCAAATAAATTGGTTAGTCTCTAAGGTGCCACAAGTCCTCCTGTTCTTTTTTGCAAATACAGACTAACACGGCTGCTACTCTGAAACCAACTATGATCTAGAAAATTAGATGAGATGCTTCAGTCTGAGCTAAGTAGTTGCTGCTCTTCACAATTTCAAAAGAATAAAATACAAATAAAAGAGAATATTAGGTCATAATCTGATATGGCTCAGTGTGATCGGACACCTCCTAGTCTGTACTGCTCCAAGTGACACTCTTCAGTGGATCCCCAGCATCCACCCATGGTGAGGTAGGTGGGAGAGCATTGTTATTCGTACTTGACAGAAGGAGAAACAAAGGCTGAGAAAGGAGCAGGGACTTGTCTTAGGTGATGCAGCCAGTCCGAAGCAGAATTGCTCTCAAATGAGCTACAGACCAGCAATTGTTCATAGTAATTATGCAGCAAGTATTTGAGAAGAATTGGATTGTTCGAGAGGATATTGAACTGCTCCGAGACAATGAATGGAGAGCAGCATCCACATTCGTCAGACATATAACTGGTTGTGACTTATTTGCTTGGTCATAAAAGAGAACAACAAAGACTAGAGTTTCCTCCCTGTCAATAGCTCCCTCCTCAGCCAATCAAGGTTGAGACTTTGAGGGGTGGGAGGCTAAGGGTTCTCATCAAATAGCCCAAAGAATGGCCCTGGTCACCACCGACGAGGAGGCGATCATTCTCAGAGCCCTATTCCAGTCTCACCTCTCTTTGAGGGCCTCCCACAACCCCCCCGGCCTCCGCTCCACACACAGAGCTCCTGGTGGTGGGAGGAGAGCAGAGGAAAATGACAAAGGAAGCAAGAAGAGAAAGGTAGGAGGGACAGAGGAAAAGGGAAAACAAAAAGGAGAAAAACCAACGTCCCCAGTGATTCTAAGGGACAAAGTCCAAGGTCGGAAATAAAATACTTCCCCCACAATCTAATGTTTTCCTTTCCTAAAAATCAACCGGCACCTGATGGATCAGACTGAAGAGGTTCCAAACCTCTCCGAGGCTCTTACCTTCTATACAGGGATGTCTGTTTTCGATCAAAACCTCTACAAGAAAAGGAGAAAACTCCGAAGAGGGTCCTCCTTGCTCTCACGAATGTGAAAGTGAATGCTCTCTCAGTCCTCCAGGAGAGACCTCGAGAAGGAGACGTGCTGAAGCAAAGCCACAGGGATCTCCGAGCTTGCCCCTGTCCTGCACCCCTGTCCTGCCTGGCTGATGTCAAGATCTCTCTGTGAGATCATCGCCTCCCCGCCACCTTTGTCCAATAGGCTGAGGTCCTGCCAAAGGCCCTTGTGATGTCACTGCCACACCCACCCCTCCCTTGCAGTGCTGATGTCCTGCCCCTGTCCAGCCACATTGGATGTTTCAGCTGCTTCCCCTGGATCACCCCACTCAATGACTCTTCCTTGTGGGGATGACACCCACTACACAGTATAACACAGAGCTTCTTCCCCAGGCCGCAATTAGGTTTTCACAAGTTAGTTGACTTTATGGCCAGAAGCAACCGTTAGAGCATTTAATCTCATCCCCTGCGTATCCTAAGGCCTCCTGTATATCAGAAGAGCTGGGCTTTTCTTTTACTCAAATGTTTTCCAGAAAGGCATCTAGTCTTTATTCGAAGAGATCAAGAGATGGAGAATCCATCATTTCTCTTGGTAGTTTGTGCCAATGACGAATCACCCTCTTACAAATCCGGGTCTTATTGTCATTATACTTTTTCTGATTTCTGCTTCCATCCATGGGGTCTTGTCATGCCTTTCTCTGCTACATAAAAGAGCCCTTTTATACTCAACATTTTCTCTCCATGAAGTCAAGCAACTCACCTCTCATTTGTCTTTTGTGTATACTAAACAGATTGAGCTTTTTCAATGTCTCATTAGAAGGCATCATCCCCATCACTCAATTACGAATCTTTTCTGTACCCTCTCCAATTGTTTTAACATAATCTTCAAAATGTGGACACAAGAACTGGATTCAACATTCCAGCATCCGTCTCACCAATGCTCTTTCACTTCCCTTTCCATTCTCACTACTCTATCCAGCCAAGAATGGTTTTAACCTTTTTTAACACAGTTTCACATTGACAGACCGTGCTGAGCAGCTCGTCCTCTATGGCCCCGAAATCCTTTTCAGGGTCCCTGCTTTCCAGCGGATTGTCCCCCATTCTGTAGGGTGCCACCTGACTCCTTTGTTACTGAAGCTATGGGGTTGCATTTGGCTTTATTTAAACCTAATTATTTCGTAAGTATTTTAGAAGAACTAGCCCATTAGAGAGAGAATCGTGAATTACTCCAAGACAATGAATGGAGAAAAGCGGCAAGAGCAATCAAATACATGTTTGGTTATGGCCTATTTCCTTGGTCTTAAAAGAGAGTAACGAGGACCTGAGTCTCCTCCCTCACAATAGCCCCAAGCTCCCCCAATCAGCATTGAGACTCTGAGAAGCAGAAAGCTGAGAGTCCTCACCAGATGTCCCGGGTCACCACCGGAGGGAGTCACTCTTAGAGCACCATTCCAGCCACACGTCTTTGGGAGCAACCCCCCATCCCCAACTCCACATGCACAGACAGGTCCTGGTGGTGAAAGGAAAGCAGGGGAAAAGGACAAAGATGCAAGAGAAGATGAGAAAGGAGGGAGAGACAGGAAAAGGGAAAACAAAAAGGAGAAACCCCAGTGTCCCCAGTAATTCTAAGGGACAAAGTCCTAGGTCTGAATTAAAATGCTGCCCCCACAATCTAGAGTTTTCCTTTCCTAAAAATCAGCTGGCACCTGATTGATCAGACTGGTCAGGTTCCAAACCTCTCCGAGGCTCTTACCTTCTATACAGGAACGTCTGTTTTTGAGCAAAACCACCACAAGAAAAGGAGAAAACTCCGAAGAGGGTCCTCCTTGCTCTCACGAATGTGAAAGTGAATGCTCTCTCAGTCCTCCAGGAGAGACCTCGAGAAGGAGACGTGCTGAAGCAAAGCCACAGGGATCTCCGAGCTTGCCCCTGTCCTGCACCCCTGTCCTGCCTGGCTGATGTCAAGATCTCTCTGTGAGATCATCGCCTCCCCGCCACCTTTGTCCAATAGGCTGAGGTCCTGCCAAAGGCCCTTGTGATGTCTCTGCCACACCCACCCCTCCCTTGCAGTGCTGATGTCCTGCCCCTGTCCAGCTACATTGGATGTTTCAGCTGCTTCCCCTGGATCACCCCTCTCAATGAGCGTTCATTGTGGGCTCAAGCTGAACACAGTAAAACATCAGAGACTTCTCCCCATGCTATGCTCAGTTTTTCATAAATTAGCAGACTTTATGGACAGAAGAGACAATTAGAGCATGTCATCTGACCCCCTGCATATCACATGCTTTCTGTAGAGCATAGGAGCTAGTTTTTGACTACACACGTTCCAGAAAGGCATCTAGTCTTCATTAGAAGATATCAAGAGGTGGGGAATTCCCACCACTTCCCTTTCTAGTTTGTTCCTTTGGTGATTCATCCTCACGGTTGAATATGTGTGCCCTCTTTCTCATATGAATTGGTCTCTTTTGAGTTTCCAGCCACTGGGTCTTGTTATTCTTTTCTCTGCTAGATTAATGAGCCCTTTCATACCCAATATTTTCTCTCCATGAAGTCACTTCAACACTTCAATGATGTCACCTCCCGATCTTTTTTATCATCTAAACAGGCTGAGCTCTTTCAATCGCTTATTCGCAGGCATTTTTCTCCAGCCCTCAATATGTTTCATTGCTTTTTGCTGCCCCATCTCCAATATTTCCAAATCTTTTTTCAAAGGTGGATGCCAAAACTGCATGCAGGATTCCATGATCAGTCTTCCTCATGGTTTCAGAGTAACAGCCATGTTGGTCTGTATTCGCAAAAAGAAAAGGAGTACTTGTGGCACCTTAGAGACTAACCAATTTATTTGAGCATAAGCTTTTGTGAGCTAGAGCTCACTTCATCGGATGCATACTGTGGAAAGTGTAGAAGATCTTTTTATATACATACAAAGCATGAAAAAATACCTCCTCCCACCCCACTCTCCTGCTACTAATAGCTAATCTAAAGTGATCACTCTCCTTACAATGTGTATGATAATCAAGTTGGGCCATTTCCAGCACAAATCCAGGTTTTCTCACACACACCCCCACCGCACAAACACAAACCCACTCTCCTGCTGTGAATAGCTTATCTAAAGTGACCACTCTCCTTACAATGTGTATGATAATGAAGTTGGGCCATTTCCAGCACAAAATCCAGGTTTTCTCACACACACCCCCACCGCACAAACACAAACCCACTCTCCTGCTGGGAATAGCTTATCTAAAGTGACCACTCTCCTTACAATGTGTATGATAATCAAGGTGGGCCATTTCCAGCACAAATCCAAATTTTTTCATGCTTTCAGATGACAGAACGAGGAGTAATGGTCTCAAGTTGCAGTGGGGGAGGTTTAGATTGGATATTAGGAAAAACTTTTTCACTATGAGGGTTGTGAAACACTGGAATGCGTTACCTAGGGAGGTGGTAGAATCTCCTTCCTTAGAGGTTTTTAAGGTCAGGCTTGACAAAGCCCTGCCTGGGATGATTTAACTGGGAATTGGTCCTGCTTCGAGCAGGGGGTTGGACTAGATGACCTTCTGGGGTCCCTTCCAACCCTGATATTCTATGATTCTATGATTCTTTTCTTCCTCATGCTGTGTCACCTCCCTATGCTCCTCACTGCTCTTTTCATACATCTAATGATGGCTTTAGCCCTGTTCACCACAGCATCACCCTGGGTGCTCATGTTGAATGGCTTGCCTAGCATGGCCACGAAATCCTCTTCACAGTCAGTGCTTTCCTGGATACACTTCCCCACTCTGTAGGTGTGGCCTGCATGCTTTGTCGCAGCTATAGGACCCTTCCTATGGTTCTTTTCCAACTTGTTTTCTTTGAATGACTCCACTTTATCAAGGGATCCGATTGCTCTGTGTCACTGCCCTCTCCTCATCATTAATTACCACTCTGCTACTATTTTATCACCCACCAACGTTAGCAGCAGTGATATTTTATTTGGGTTGCAGTTCATTGATATTTATTTTCAAGATTTAGTCCTTGAGAGCCTCTTCATATCCCTCGTGCCCATAACCTGCTCCACACAGCACAGTGAGAAAAGGCCGCCCAGCCCAGCTGTGCCCTAGGGGCTAAGCACAGAACAAATGTAGGAGCTTGTGTCATCCATAGCTTCTGAACAACATGTGGGGGTCATCAGCTTACAAAGACACTCTAGACCGGTAGCATAGACAGGCCCCAAATGTATCTAAGTGTCCCGCCTTGAAAAACAGAAGACAAAAAAACATAACCTTGAGTAGCTTTATTTTATAGTCGTGGAAACTGAGGCAAACAGAAGCAAAGAGATTCGCTCACGGTCAAAAAGTCAGGAATAGAAAATGGCCAATCTGCTGATAGTCAGTCCTGGGCCCTAGCCGTGTTTGTCCTGGCCTCTCTGCTTCAGCTCCAGTAACAACCTGAGTGGAGGTTTTCTTCCTCTCCGTGTCCTTTAACTTCACGTCACTGGAGAAGAAAGATTGTTTCTGACCAGCTGGCTCTAATGCTTAAAAACCTTCATTTTTTTCTTTCGCTAGGAGGATAACGCTGGACGTTTTCTCTCATTCATTTTCCTTTGGAATAATTTCAATCCAGTCCAAAGGATTTCCTTTTCCAGTGTGTCTTCAGCACCTTTCCTAGCAAACAGTTCCTGTTCGAGCACAGGTTTCCAGTTTCAGGCTGTCCCAGGGGGAGATGGCCATGAAAGGGGTAGTAGCTCAACTGAACCTATCGCCAGGTGAAGGGAATAAGTGCAGGGGTCACATGGGAAGGAGCAGCATGTAACTAGGATCCAGGCCTGTTGGGCGATATAAGAACAGCCTGTGCTCAGCCAGGAGAGAGACCCACAATGGGAGCAGGCCTGGGAGGGGCTTGGATAGTCCTTTCAAGTCAGTTTTGGTACACAGCAGGGGATGGAACAGCCAAGCTGCTAGGGTTGGGAGCTGGGCCTCCTGGCAGTGTCCAGGAACGAAAGCACAGCACCTGCCAGGAAGGGAGTCCCCACAGAGGGACACCGTAATCTTCCAGGGAGGGAAAAGGCTCTCACTGCCATTTCTTAACCTCATGGGGTGTTCTCCTGCTCTGCCAACCCCACCCCTATTTCAGCATCTCCAGGTGCCTGAGGAAGCAGGCACCAGAGGCCATCCTGCAGCTGGGACAGAGATGGAGGTTGATGACCTACCTGCCCGTGGTGACCATGGTGCAGAACAGCCCTCAGGACATGCGAATGCAGCTCCAGATCTGCAGAATGAACCTTCCCTTTGCTGGCACGAGACCTTGCAGGTTGCGGGAGGTGAGACAGGCACTAACTTTTGGTAACCCTCAGTGGGATCAGAGGGTAATGGTTTGTAGAAAGTGGTGTTGGAGAGCTTTACAAAAAACTAGGCAAGCCATTTACAACACACACTTTGTTTCTCTACAAAAGAAAAAGGACACTAAACTATCTAAACTACTACATGCCATAAGGGGCCACAACAGTGGTTCCCTTAACCCACCCAGCAATATTGTTAATGTATCCAACTATACTCTTAGCCCAGCAGAAGAATCTGTCCTATCTCGGGGCCTCTCCTTCTGCCCCTCCACCCCCACGAATATGATACCGTTCTGTGGTGACCTAGAATCCTATTTTCGACGTCTCCGACTCAAGGAATATTTCTCACACCTCTGAACAACATACTAACCCACAGAGAGCTTCCTACCAAGACGACAAAAAGAAGTATTCTGGGTGAAGTCCTCCTGAAGGTCGAAACAACAGACTGGACTTCTACAGAGAGTGCTTCCGCCGACGTGCACGGGCTGAAATTGTGGAAAAGGAAGATCACTTGCCCCATAACCTCAGCCGTGCAGAACACAACGCCATCCACAGCCTCAGAAACAGCTCAGACATCATAATCAAAAAGGCTGACAAAGGAGGTGCTGTCGTCATCATGAATAGGTCAGAATATAAACAAGAGGCTGCTAGGCAGGTCTCCAACACCACTTTCTACAAGCCATTACCCTCTGATCCCACTGCGGGTTACCAAAAGAAACTACACCATCTGCTCAAGAAACTCCCTGAAAAAGCACAAGAACAAATCCGCACAGACACACCCCTAGAACCCCGACCTGGGATATTCTATCTGCTACCCAAGATCCATAAACCTGGAAATCCTGGACGCCGCATCATCTCAGGCATTGGCACCCTGACAGCAGGATTGTCTGGCTATGTAGACTCCCTCCTCAGGCCCTATGCTACCAGCACTCCCAGCTATCTTCCAGACACCACTGACTTCCTGAGGAAACTACAATCCATCGGTGATCTTCCTGAAAACACCATCCTGGCCACTATGGATGTAGAAGCCCTCTACACCAACATTCCACACAAAGATGGACTACAAGCCGTCAAGAACAGTATCTCCGATAATGTCACGGCAAACCTGGTGGCTGAACTTTGTGACTTTGTCCTCACCCATAACTATTTCACATTTGGGGACAATGTATACCTTCAAGTCAGCGGGATTGCTATGGGTACCCGCATGGCCCCACAGTCTGCCCGCATTTTTATGGCTGACTTAGAATAACGCTTCCTCAGCTCTCGTCCCCTAATGCCCCTACTCTACTTGGGCTACATTGAAGACACCTTCATCATCTGGACCCATGGAAAAGAAGCCCTTAAGGAATTCCACCATGATTTCAACAATTTGCGTCCCACCATCATCCTCAGCCTGGACCAGTCCACACAAGAGATCCACTTCCTGGACACTACGGTGCTAATAAGCGATGGTCACAGAAACACCACCCTATACTGGAAACCTATTGACCGCTATACTTACCTACATGCCTCCAGCTTCCAACCAGGACACACCACACGATCCATTGTCTACAGGAAAACTCTACAATACAACCGCATTTGCTCCAACCCCTCAGGCAGAGACAAATATCTACAAGATCTCTGTCAAGCATTCTTACAACTACAATACACACCTGCTGAAGTGAAGAAACAGATTGACAGAGCCAGAAGAGTACCCAGAAGTTACCTACTACAGGACAGGCCCAACAAAGAAAATAACAGAACGCCACTAGCCATCACCTTCAGCCCTCAACTAAAACCTCTCCAATGCATCATCAAGGATCTACAACCTATCCTGAAGGACACCCCATCACTCTCACAGATCTTTGGAGACAGGCCAGTCCTTGCATACAGACAGCCCCACAACCTGAAGCAAATACTCACCAGCAACCACACACCACCCAACAGAACCACTAACCCAGGATCCTATCCTTGCAACAAAGCCCGTTGCCAACTGTGTCCACATATCTATTCAGGGGACACCATCATAGGGCCTAATCACATCAGCCACACTATCAGAAGCTCATTCACCTGCACATCTACCAATGTGATATATGCCATTATGTGCGAGCAATTCCCCTCTGCCATGTACATTGGCCAAACTGGACAGTCTCTACATAAAAGAATAAATGGACACAAATCAGACGTCAAGTATTATAACATTCAAAAACCAGTCGGAGAACACTTCAATCTCTCTGCTCACTCGAACTCAGACCTAAAAGGGGCAATTCTTCAACAACAAAAAACTTCAAAAACAGACTCCAAGGAGAGACTGCTGAATTGGAATTAATTTGCAAACTGGATACAATTAATTTAGGCTTGAATAAAGACTGGGAGTGGATGTGTCATTTCACAAAGTAAAACTATTTCCCCTTGTTTATTTCCCCCCCTACTGTTCTTGTCAACTGCTGGAAATGGCCCACCTTGATTATCACTACAAAAGGCTTTCTTCACCCTCCGCCCCCTCCCCACCCACCTCTGCTCTCCTGCTGGTAATAGCTCACCTTTCCTGATCACTCTTGTTACAGTCTGTATGGTAACACCAATTCTTTCATGTTCTTTATGTATATAAAATCTCCACACTGTATTTTCCATTGCATGCATCCGATGAAGTGAGCTGTAGCTCATGAAAGCTTACGCTCAAATGTCTTTGTTAGTCTCTAAGGTGCCACAAGTCCTCCTTTTCTTTTTGTGGATACAGACTAACATGGCTGCTACTCTGAAACAGTGTTAGTCTTGCAGATGCAGACTAACACGGCTGGTACTCTGCCATGCCTCCACCCACTTTAACCCAAAACAAACTCAGGTTTTGGGTCAAAGGGGGTAGAGGCATGGAAGAGAGTATATAGTGAACAAAAGATTGATTTTAAAAGTGTCAGAAAAATATTGTGAAAACAGGAAATTCCTAGTCTTGACAATCTTTCACGAAAAACCCTTGCATTCCAAAAATAGTCACTTTTCTACAGACAATCCTCCTTTGGAAAAGATTTTCAACCGTGTCTAGAAATCGCTCCCAGGTCAGTGTCTCTCTGAGCGTGGGGTGCACTCATTTGCCCTCCCCTTCCCTGGGGATGTGTATGAAGCACTAGTTAGAGGGGTACAGAGAAGGCATAAATAAAGATGATTAGGTCTTGACGAATACACATGTGGAGGGTGTGGGGGGAGAGAGACATGACTGATTGTATTGTCCTGAAGCAGTGCACAGCTTCCAAAGATTTGGTGAATGCTTCTCTGGGGGTCTGGTTCTGCAAACCAACTGTGGAGCATCAGATGTGCATCTGACAAGGCCCTGCTCCCTCCTCATGTCCAGGCCACTTGGCCAGTGGCTTGGCATGAGTAACTCTAATGCTGGACTGCCATTTTCCTATCCCTGCCTCTATGTGCATTGTGAGCAGCTGCACTGCTGCACATCCAAGTGGCTAAAGAACAATCAACAGGCTTCACACTTCTTCACTCTCTGGTCACGCAATTACAGACATGAAAGTTGCGATATTACAACAGAAAAACTTCAGAAACAGACTCCAACCAGAGACTGCTGAATTGGAATTCATTCGCAAATTGGATACAATTAACTTAGGCCTGGGAGTGGTTGAGTCATTATGCAAGGTAACCTATTTCTCCTTGTTTATTCCTTCCCCCTCCCCCCCACTGTTCCTCAGACATTCTTGTTAAACCCTAGATTTGTGCTGGAAATGGCCCACCTTGATTATCATACACATTGTAAGAAGAGTGATCACTTTAGGTAAGCTATTACCAGCAGGAGAGTGGGGTGGGGGGAGAGAAAATCTTTTGAAGTGATAAACACCCATCTTTTCATGGTCTCTGTGTATAAAAACATCCTCACTGTATTTTCCACTTTATGCATCTGATGAAGTGAGCTGTAGCTCACGAAAGCTTATGCTCAAATACATTGGTTAGTCTCTAAGGTGCCACAAGTCCTCCTTTTCTTTTTCCGAATACAGACAAACACGGCTGCTACTCTGAAACCTGACTACACAGAGTGCTGTCATTTGCACAAAGATAAAATGGAGAAATGTTGTGCTCAAAGCAGGACCAATCCCCAATTAAATCATCCCAGCCAGGGCTTTGTCAAGCCTGACCTTAAAAACTTCTAAGGAAGGAGATTCTACCACCTCCCTAGGTAACGCATTCCAGTGTTTCACCACCCTCCTAGTGAAAAAGTTTTTCCTAATATCCAACCTAAACCTCCCCCACTGCAACTTGAGACCATTACTCCTTGTCCTGTCCTCTTCTACCACTGAGAATAGTCGAGAACCATCCTCTCTGGAACCACCTCTCAGGTAGTTGAAAGCAGGTAATATCAAATCCCCCCTCATTCTTCTCTTCTGCAGACTAAACAATCCCAGTTCCCTCAGCCTCTCCTCATAAGTCATGTGTTCCAGACCCCTAATCATTTTTGTTCCCCTTCACTGGACTCTCTCCAATTTCTCAACATCCTTCTTGTAGTGTGGGGCCCAAAACTGGACACAGTACTCCAGATGAGGCCTCACCAATGTCGAATAGAGGGGAATGATCACGTCCCTCGATCTGCTCGCTATACCCCTACTTATACATCCCAAAATGCCATTGGCCTTCTTGGCAACAAGGGCACACTGCTGACTCATATCCAGCTTCTCGTCCACTGTCACCCCTAGGTCCTTTTCTGCAGAACTGCTGCCTAGCCATTCGGTCCCTAGTCTGTAGCTGTGCATTGGGTTCTTCCGCCCTAAGTGCAGGACCCTGCACTTATCCTTATTGAACCTCATCAGATTTCTTTTGGCCCAATCCTCCAATTTGTCTAGGTCCCTCTGTATCCTATCCCTGCCCTCCAGCGTATCTACCACTCCTCCCAGTTTAATATCATCCGCAAATTTGCTGAGAGTGCAATCCACACCATCCTCCAGATCATTTATGAAGATATTGAACAAAACCGGCCCAAGAACCGACCCCTGGGGCACTCCACTTGACACCGGCTGCCAACTAGACATGGAGCCATTGATCACTACCCGTTGAGCCCGACAATCTAGCCAACTTTCTACCCACCTTAGAGTGCATTCATCCAGCCCATACTTCTTTAACTTGCTGACAAGAATACTGTGGGAGACCGTGTCAAAAGCTTTGCTAAAATCAAGAAACAATACATCCACTGCTTTCCCTTCATCCACAGAACCAGTAGTCTCATCATAGAAGGCAATTAGATTAGTCAGGCATGACCTTCCCTTGGTGAATCCATGCTGACTGTTCCTGATCACTTTCCTCTCATGTAAGTGCTTCAGGATAAGTGCTTCAGACAAGGCACAGGTGGCTTTAACCTCTGTGTCACTTGTCCAGGTAAATACCAGGCTGAGCGTATAGCATTCCTGGACTAGCTACATCAAGGTAAAAGACACCTCTCCCTCACCTCTACTAGTACTTTACATTGAGTTCGCCAGCTGAGTGTAAACACATACGTTTTGAGCTGGGAGGTTGATTTTTTTTGTTTGTGTTGCTGCTTTTTGGTGGTGGTGGTGCGGGGGGGGGGGGGGGGGAGTCAACACCTTGGTACGGTGAATGAAAGATGTCCAGTTGGGAGAGGACAGTACGTGAAGGGCCTTGAAAGAGAAGACAAGCAGCTTCTGTTTGATGCAATAGAGAAGGGGGAGCCAGTGGAGGGATGGAAAGAGGGGTGACATGGTGAAAGCAATGGGCTCGGAGAATGATCTTTGCAGCTTGCTGCAATATTCTGAATGGATCTGAGCTGGCAAGAGGGAGAAGAAAAGCATGTGGCGGTAACTGAGATGTGATGTGATCAGAGCCTCGATGGGAATTTAACTGTGTGGATGGAGAGGAAAGGCTGTGTCCTCTCCATCCACACAGGAAAACTCCACAAGACTTAGGCACAGCCCTGGATGTGAGGACCTAGAGCAGAGATGGGCAAACTATGGCCCGCAGGCCACATCTGGCCTGTGGGACTGTCCTGCCCGGCCCCTGAGCTCCCGGCAGGGGAGGCTAGCCCGCGGTCCCTCCCCTGCTGTCCCCTCGCCCCTGCAGCCTCACTTCACTGCTCCATCGGCGCTCTGGCCCGCTGCTCCTACCGGGCAGCGAGGTGGCGGGGCTGCGAGCTCCTGCTGCTCTGAGCAGCATGGTAAGGGGTTGGGGGGTGTTAGATAAGGGGCAGTCAGGGGACGGGGGCAGTTGGATGGGGTGGAGGTTCTGGGGGGCGGTCAGGAGATGAGGAACAGGGGGGTTGGATAGGTGTGGGATTCCCGGGGGGGCTGTCAGGGAGCAGGGGTGTGGATCGGGGTCAGGGCACACAGGGGACAGGGGTTGGATACGGGATGGGGTCCCAGAGGGGGCGGTTAGGGATGGGGGTCAGTCAGGGGGCAGGAAGTGGGAGGGGGCGGATAGAGGGTGGGGGCCAGGCTATCTGGGGAGTCACAGCCTTCCCTACCCGGCCCTCCTCCGGTGGGCAGGGGAGGGAAATGAAAAATTCATGAAATGGAGTCAGACTGATCTTTGAAAACAGTGTGAGAAAACTCAAACCCTGTAACCGCCATTTCTGGGTGGGATCTGGGGTCCCGCCCACCTCAGGGCCAGGGGGCACAGGAGGAGGAGGAGGGGAGGGTGGCGTGGCGTTGATAGCCATGTAAACAGAGTATTAGGGAAGGTTTCTGGCTGTAAAAACCGTAACACAAAATGTCCACTGGAAACCAAAGGACAGCACATTGTTCATCACAGAGAGCAGGGCTCCCCTTGAAAGCCTCCTATCCCCACCCCCAGAGAACGGGCTGCATGCAGAGCAGACTCAGGAGAGGGGGTGGGGAGAACACGCGGGGCGGGAGGGGAGAGATTGAAATTGAGGTGAGGAAAGGAAGGAGGGAGGATTGAGAAAAGGGGGAACAGGAGAAACGCAGGAAGGGGACGGGGGAGAGAAAGAACTAGGGTAGAAGCAGGAACTGGAGAAGGAAAGAGAGAGAAGAGAGGAGGGAGAAGAAGGAAAACCTGAAAGAATCAGGGAGGGAAGGTGGGAGCAGCTCCCAGCGACTGCAACAAAGAAAACCCAGAGGTGGGAATGAAACCCACAGTCACGGCCCCTGGAATCAAAGTGCACCTCTGAGAGGTGAACCACTGAGGGGGGTTGGGGGTCAGATTGCACCCTTCAGCATGGCCCCCCTCCATGCACCATGTAACCTAAACCAGCTCCCCACATCTGCCTGGAATCAGGGAGGTGTTTGCTGCTAGCCAGAGACGCCCAGGTGGGATATGTGAGCCGTGGCTCCAGGGCTCCCTGGCTGGCCACCAACCAGTTGTTCCAGCAGCCCCGGGGCTGGATCGGCTAGCAGGAGGCGCTCGGGGGAGGGGCGGAGAGGAGCAAGTGGCAGGCGGGGGAGGGGCCTTGGGGGAGGGGATGGAGAGGAGTGAGTGGCGGCCATGTGGGGCGGGACCTTGGGCGAAGGGGGCAGGAAGAGGCGGAGCGAGGGCTGGGCCTCAGGGTGGAGCACCCACCAGGAGAAACAAAAGTCTGCACATGTGACGGGCCGGGCGTCCTCTTCGACCACACAGCCTCGTGCCTGTGTCACACTCTGTGCTCCCCCCTTCTGGGGGGCCTGCAGGCCGCTGGTCGGCCACTTCCCTTAGTGGCTACTGCAGCGTATTGTCTGGCCATTTTCTCGTGGCCCCAGCATCCTCTTTGCCCTCGCCTCAGGGCCTCAGCCTGAAAGCCCCAGCAGACTCTCTCGCTCCCCCATTCCCCGCACACTGCCCCCTAGGTCAAGTGGCTGCAACGCGGCTGTTAGCCCATCCTGGGTCTTTGTCCCAGCCCTGCTGCCAGCCAGCCATGGGCCCTGCATAATCCAGCAGGTTTTGGTCATTGCCTGACTGCTGCGTATGATCTGCAAGCTCTGGTCCTCTTTGGCTCCTGGCAACCAGTAAGCAAGAAGTGGCCATGAGCCGCGAAGCTCCTATCATGGCTCTAAATCACGTGCTAGACCCCCTGGGTCCTTTACTGCCGTGGCAGGTTGTTAGACACTGCAATGGCCCATGCTGTCTGTTGCCTGCTGCACACGTAGGAGGGGTGAACCAAAGGGCTCTGTCCCCTTGAAGGGATTTGGCGCGCTTTGTGCTAATCTGATCAGTGTCATTACAAATGTCCCGCCACGCCGGTCAAGTTTCATTCATTTCAACAGCGGATGTAGTTAAGGCTCTTGGTGCCTTGTCCAATCCAGGATCAGGATGCTAATAGAGTTTATGGCCACGCCCCTGTGTGTATTGCAGTCCCCTTGCAGCTGGCTTTTTTCGCGGGTTTTTCCTTGCCCTAGCAATGGGGGAAGACATGATGTGTGTGAAGGGGGGAGTTCGGGCTCCCCCCTCAGCGAATGCACAGAGAGGGGGAGATGGAGCAGGGACCTGAGCTGCAAGGAGTGCTGCAGCCATGAAGTCCCTGGACGAGGGAAGCTGTGATCTTCCTACGTAGCAGTGGCTTGTGACACTGACTCCCAACCCCCTGCTCTGCAAAGAGGGACATGGGCTTGGGTGGAGATCAGAAGTTCTTTGGGAGATCCTGATATTGCAGCAGCCCTATTGTTGTTTTTACAGCCCCCAAAGGTCGGCTAAAGGGCCTCCCAGGACACATGAATGATGTACTATTATTTGCAGATTTAATAATTTTATTAAGATGATGTTGAAGAAAAAAGAAAATGATACAGAGTTTAAGCATAGAGGTTTCTGGTTATCAGGGAATAAGGTACAGATTACCAAGGGGTGCGAAATTTGGTTTAGGAACAGATGGCGTAAGGAATACGTAATCTGCAATCTCCCCGATTGGGGGTAAAAGTTTAACGGGTCAAAGTACAGACATTGAGATATGGGGTCATGTTGTTCATATAATGAGTATGTTCAGGTGTGGAGTATCATGAGTGGATACCATGATGAGGCTGGATTTACCCTCATTTGGTGGGATTTAATGTTCAGTGATTTATGGCTCCCAGCAGAACAGAATCCCATTGTGCTCGGTGCTGTATCTGTATGTAGTAAGAGACTGTCTCTGCCCTGAAGAGTTGTGCTAGGTGCTGTAGAGACACTTAGTTAGAACTGCATGGTCTCTACCCTGAAGCTGGTATGATCCAGTTTCACATGTGTCACCAGGAAAGGGATGAACAAAATACCTGAAAGGAGGATAGGTGTGTTACTGCCTCAGTTTCCATAGATACAGGTTTTTTAGGTCTACTTCTGAGTCTTCAGCTTGCCTAATCCCTATGGTATATCACAGCCCCAGTGCATGAAATGCAGCCACCTCTGGGTTGGGGCAGCTGTCAATAGCCATGCAGCAAGGTTGCCCAGGGATTGTGTAGGCATATTCTTAATATTTGTGATTCTGTTCATAATAAATTGTAAACCTGCAATATTGATTTATAGTATTTGTAAATCTGCATTTATAACATTTATAATTCTTCCATTTGACATAATTGTAAATCTGCAATATTGATTTACAATTCTGTATTAAAGCTTGCAAACCGTACCTTGCAAACTGCTCAACTGGCTCTGCTTTCTCTGAAGTGATACTTTCTCTCGCTTGTTAGTAAGACTGACGCTTGTAAAACTAAACCACTCAATTGATTCTGCTTTCTCTGTATTGAGGCTTTCCATTGATTGTAATTGAGATTGACGCTTATAAATGTAAACCAATCAATTAACGTGACTTTCTTAAATGGTTATGTTCAATTGGCTCTACTTTGCAAAGGGATACTTTGTGATGGAGATTGACATGATTTTTTGAAACATGGCGAAGAGCCGCGATTTGGAGCGGCGCTCATAGAAATGCCACATAGAGACTCCCACCCTCTATAGTTTGGATCAGGAATGTTAAAAAATGGGGAGTCTCAAAAAAATAACACCTTTGTATGATAAAAGAAAGTCAATACCGAAGGAATGTTAAGAGACAGGGAGTCTCAAATAAAATAACAATAGTCGGTGAAATGAGAAATGTGTTTTTATTAAAGTAAGGAATGTATGTGAATGAATGGTGGGTTTTGAATAATCAGGGAAGTGCCAGCCTAGGAATTTAACATCAATTGGCCGAAGAAGACGCCAGGTGGAGACAACCAGAGAACCCCACCGGAGGGCAAACTAGGATCCACCCGATCAATTCAAAGGATAAAGAAAGCTGATGAGCACCTGACAGCCGTCCTGGAGCAGTCATGACTAACAATATGACAAAGCAAATTCCACGGACTGGCATAGGAAGAAATTCCTACAAAAATGGACACTAAGGACTGAGAACTTTGAGTCTCCAGTTCTGCCACTACCCTTCAGGATCATCGGATGCGCATCTGACATGGACTCGGCTCCACTCTCGTGTACAGGTTACCTGGCCAGTACTCTGTCACGAGCAGCTTCTAGGCTGGTAACTATAACCCCTATGCAGAACTGGTATGAATGAATGAATGAATATATATACATATATATATATATATATATGTATATTTATATATATATTTACGTAAGGAATAAGTAACAATACAACAGTGTGAGTTTTATATTTCTTTTTATTATATTTACAATAAAAATGGCATTTTGCCTTGTCCCTTTTATAAGATCATGCTGGTTTTTATTTTATTGGTACAACAATTGCTTGCCAAGTACTGAAATATAACTGCCTCTGGGGTTGGGTGCAGCAGCTGGTTGACAGCCATATGGTAACAATGCACAGCGATCATTCATCCAGTGCTGAAATGCAGCCATCTCTGGGGTGGGACCCATCAAATGTTTAAATGTATATCAACATTTTTTGCAAAAAAATTTAGTTGCATTTTTTCCACTTAGAACAAACTCAGGTTTTGGGTCAAAGGGGGTAGAGGCATGAAAGAGAGTATATAGTGAACAAAAGATTGATTTTAAAAGTTTCAGAACAATATTGTGAAAACAGGAAAGTCCTATAGTCTTGACAATCTTTCCTGAAAACCCTTGCATTCCAAAAATAGTCACTTTTCTACAGACAATCCTTCCTTTGGAAAAGATTTTCAACCGTGTCCAGAAATCGCTCCCAAGTCAGTGTCTCTCTGAGCGTGGGGTGCACTCATTTGCCCTCTGCTTCCCCTGGGGATGTGTATGAAGCACTAGTTAGAGGGGTACAGAAGAAGTATAAATAAAGGTGATTAGGTCTTGATGAATACACATGTGGAGGGTGTGGGGGGAGAGAGACATGACTGATTGTAGTGTCCTGAAGCAGTGCACAGCTTCCAAAGATTTGATGAATGCTTCTCTGGGGGAAGCAGTGAAACTGACTACACAGAGTGCTGTCAGTTGCACAAAGATAAAATGGAGAAATGTTGTGTGTGTTTAACCTCTTTCAATCAGTGGGCTCTTAAATGTTGCAAACAATTTCTAGCTCAACCAGAAGTTCGGGGCTTGAGGTAGGAGTCTCCCAGGCATTGTCTTCACTGCAAAAGTGTATTTACAAGGAGATAGCTAACTTGATGTAAAATCCGAGTGGAGAGAAGGCACAGGTGGCTTTAACCTCTGTGTCACTTGCCCAGGTAAATACCAGGCTGAGCGTATAGCATTCCTGGACTAGCTACATCAAGGTAAAAGACACCTCTCCCTCACCTCTACTAGTACTTTACATTGAGTTCGCCAGCTGAGTGTAAACACATACGTTTTGAGCTGGGAGGTTGATTTTTTTTTTGTTTTGTTTTGCTGCTTTTTTGTGGGGGGGGGGGAGGAGGGCACTGAAGCCATAATAGTGACATTCTCTAGCCAGTGTTATTTGTATTACTGTAGCACATAGGAGCCCCAGTCATGGATCAGGACCCGATTGTGCTAGGTGCTGTACAAAAAAGTACAAAAGACAGTCCCTGCCCCAAAGAGTTGACAATCTAAGTATAAGACAAGAGACAGATGGAGACAGACAGACAGGGGAGTGCAAGGAAATAATGAGACTGTATCGGTCGGTATGATAGGCAGTGGTCTCAGCCCCCCAGGAGACAGGCTGTTGAATTTTTGGTAGACCTCAGGGCAAAGAAGAGCTTTGATTTGGGAATTGGAGATGGATAATGAGGTAGGTTTGCAAATGTTTAAGGGGCTCTCCTTCCGAGCATGAAGGGCATGTGGCAGAAAGCATGAAGGTGGTTGTCTGAAAATTTAACAAGTGGGTGTTGCTGGCAGCATGGACCAATTGGAGGTGGGAGTCAGCGCCTTGGAACAGTGAATGAGAGATGTCCGGTTAGGAGAAGACAAGCTGCTTCTGTTTGATGCAATAGAGAAGGGGGAGCCAGTGGAGGGATGCAAAGAGGGGTGACATGGTGAAAGCAGTGGGCTCAGAGAATGATCTTTGCAGCTTGCAGCAATATTCTGAATGGATATGAGCTGGGGAAGAGGGAAAAGAGAAGCATGTGGCGGTAACTGAGATGTGATGCGATCAGAGCCTCGATGGGAATTTTAGCTGTGTGGATGGAGAGGAAAGGCTGTATCTTAGAGATGTTATGCAGGAAAACACCACAAGACTTAAGCACAGCCCTGGATGTGAGGACCTAGAGCAGAGGTGGGCAAAGTACGGCCCACGGGCCACATCCAGCCTGCGGGACTGTCCTGCCCAGCCCCTGAGCTCCCAGCAGGGGAGGCTAGCCCTAGGTCCCTCCCCCCTGTCCCCTCGCCCCTGCGGCCTCACCTCACTGTGCCGCTGGTGCTCTGGCCTGCTGCTCCTACCGGGCAGCGTGGCTGCAAGCTCCTGCTGCTCTGAGCAGCGTGGTAAGCGGGTGGGGGGGTTGGATAAGGGGCAGTCAGGGGACAGGGGGCAGTTGGATGGGGTGGAGGTTCTGGGGGTGGTGGTCAGGGGATGGGGAACGGGGGGGTTGGATAGGTGTGGGAATCCCGGGGGGGGAGGGGGCTGTCAGGGAGCAGGGGTGTGGACAGGGGTTGGGGCACTCAGGGACAGGGGTTGGTTAGGGGATGGTGTCCCAGAGGGGGCGGTTAGGGATGGGGGTCAGTCAGGGGGCGGGAAGTTGGAGGAGGTGGATAGGGGGTGGGGGCCAGGCTACTTGGGGAGTCACAGCCTTCCCTACCCAGCCCTCCATGCCGTTTTGCAACCCCGATGTGGCCCTTGGGCCAAAAAGTTTGCCCACCCCTGACCTAGAGAGAGGTGTGAGTGGAAGATGACAGGTTATGGGCCTGAGTGACAGGCAGGATGCTGGCGTTGTCCACAGCGATGGAGAAAGGAGGTAATAGAGAGGGCTTGGACAGGAGGGGAGAGACAGAGAGCTCTGCTTTAGCCATGTTGGGCTTGAGCTGACAGCTAGGTAGGCACAAGGAGATGTCCCAGAGACAGGCTGAGGTGTTCATTTGGCCAGCAGGAGATGGGGCTGGTGCAGAGAGGCAAATGGGTGAGTTGTCAGCATGGAGAGGGGAGTTGAATTTGTGTTTACAGAGGAGACAACCCAGACAGGAGGGGCAGAGGGAGAAGAGAACAGAAGAGGGAGGCTGGACATAAACCATGTCACATTTACTGGTTTGTTTGTTTTTTTTTTTCTCAAGACCTCCCCCCTCCTTGTCACACACTGTTACACCGAAACAAACCAGTAAGGACCCTCCCCGCCCCATGTGTTTATATACTATTTGGTCAGCCCCAGGGGACCAAGGACAGAGCCTATGGAAGGGCCCCGGGGAGCTGGCAGGAGGGGGAAGCAGCGATCAGAGGGGTCGGGGGTGGGGGGAGCAGGGGAGGGCAGAGGGAGGACAAGGTTTCAGGAGGAGGGCGGGCAGGGAGGCCAGGTCAGGGAGGGCGAGGACTGAGCCCTGATCTGAGCTCGGGTACCCGGCCAGCCTGGGAGAGAGGGGGAAGGTTTGTGGGGAGCGGAGCGGCCGGGAGTCGAGGGGTTAAATGGAGGCGGGGCTGAGGGCGGGGATCGGCCGCTGTTTCTGTGACCCCCGGGCACGGACGTTTCCGCTGTTCAGACCCACGTGGGAATGAAGCTGGCGCGGGGGTCACAGGGAAGCCGGTCGCTCTTCGGTCGCTCTGCGGCCGCGAACTCACCGGGCGGGATCCGCTGCGAGCCCGCCTGGCTGCTGGGACCTCAGCTCCTCCCCGGGCTGCGGTGCCGGGCGCTCTTCCCGCGGGTGAGACTCCGGGTCCCAGGGGTCCCTGCCCAGGCCGCGGGTGGGTGGGTGGGTGCTGCTGGCTGCTCGGCGGGGTTTGCGGGCCGGTTCCAGCCACCACCGGACTGGGCGAGGGGGGACCCCGGGCCCGAATGGGGATGGGGAGGGGCCGGGGCCCGGGCCCGGGCCCTGGCCTGAATGGGTGGCGGGGCTCGGGCTCAGGGACCAAATGGGGAGGGGGAGGAACCGGGGACGGGGTTGGCTAGGGGCTGGGGACCAAATGGGGAGGGGGAGGGACCGGAGCCCGAATGGGTGGCGGGGCTCGGGCTCGGGGCTGGGGACCGCATGGGGGGCGGGGCTCCAAAGGGGGGCGGGGCTTGGGCGGTGCCTGGGGACCGCATGGGGAGGGCAGCACAGTGGCGGGGGCCTGTCCTTGGCCGAAGGGCTGGGACTCTGGGCCAAAGGGGGGTGATTCGGGGGGCAGGCCCCGAGCCGAAGAGCGGTGGGGGTTCGGGAGAGCCCCCCCCGAAGGGAAAGGAGGGGCTGGGCAGAGGAGCGCTGGACACTGGTTCAAGTCCCGCCCTCCAAGGAGGGGGCTGGGCCAGGGACAAGGCTGTTTCGAGCCCCAGCCCCTCCCCTTCTGATATCCGACTCACACTTACTTCTAGGAGGATTGTGTGTGTGAGGAGGGTCTTCTCCCCCACCCCCCAGCTGGGTTCCTGTCACGGGTGGGAGGGGCCTGTAGTAGATCAGGTCTCTGAGGTCCTGGGGGCGGAGGGGCTGATAGGAGTTAAGGGGTTTTAATCGTCATGGCACCGCCTCTGGCAGGGGGTTGGGGTGCTGGGCAGGGAACAAGAAACCACAAATGGCCTCCCCCACCCCTGACCTGTCCTGCTTGGTCCGTCTCGGGTTCAGATCGGCTGGAGAGTCTGGAGCAGGGACAGGGAGCCAGGGCCAGGACCTCTGCCTCGGCTTTGCTGCTGCCAAATCGGACCCACTCAGACCGAGAGGAGCCGACCCCAGCCCAGCACCTGCAGCAGCGTCTGTGGCCTGAGTGTCGCTGAGAGGGACAATGGGGCCAGCAGCTGGGTTGCTGAGAGTGAAGAGCCGCTGTAGGAGTTGTGTGTTAATGGCAATGGACACCTGGAGACTGGAGGGAACCCAGGTAATGGGGCATCTCTGCCTGGGGGCAGGCTGGAGAGAGACACCGAGACTGCCCGAGGTGCTGGAAGGGGGCGTGGCCCTCCCACTTTTTGTCACTGGCCCCGCCCCTCCCCCTCTTCTTCCCCTTGAGGTCCCTCCACCCCACCTCTGGCTGGCAGCTGGAGTCCAGGCAGTTGCAGGGAGCCGTGGATGACCCTCCACTTCCCTGGGGTGGGGGGCTGAGAGCAGCCCCAGGTCCGTATCCCTCCCCCCAGGCTCCCTGCCCAGAGCAGGGGGAGGGTCTGTAGTTCCCCACAGCTGCGGCTTACCATGGCCCGGCTGCTGCTCTGAGGCCCTGCTATGCAGCCAGAGCCGGATCTTGGTAACAGCCCCAGGGTAGCTCTAGGGAGCCATGGACCCTCCATCTGCCCTTGGTGGGGGGGGTCTGCCTCACCCTCTGGGCTCCCCTCCCAGAGTGTCTGACGGAAGGAGCAATGGACAGAACGATGCATGTTCCAGGGCAGCTCCAGCCCCGGTGCTGTCAGTGAGAGGTGTCCTCCCAGCCCTGCCTGACGGGTCTTTCTGTTTCAGACCCTCCTGGTAACTGCAAGAAAAGTCCAACCCGTAGAGTTGTGGTTGCACTGATAGTTGTATCATCTCCTTTGATCGCTGCCATCATTGCTCTGGCAGGTGAGTTCCCAGCTTCCGCCCCGTTCCCTTCCCCTCCATCTACGATCTCCGTGCATCCCATTCCCCCGTGACCTACCACGCTCACTCTCTCCTCCCGGCCTGTCTGGCTTCTGCCCCTGGGACAGAGGATTCCTGGGGGATCTTCCTCACCGACCCTCCTCCTGCTCCCTCCCAGACCCCTGCACCTGGGCACTCTCTGTGTCGGGACGATCTGACTGACATTAGCCCCTCAGCCCATCTCTGAGCACTTTGGACCCAAGTCGCCTTTGCCATGCGCCATGAAACAGTCCCTGTCCAGGGTGTCCAATGGGACAGGGTGCAGCGCATCCCTGAGCCCTTTGCCTTCCCTGTGTTGCTCTGAGGTTACTAGCCTGGCCTTCCTGGATCTTCAGGTCACGCCTGTGGCCAGGCGGCAGGTGCTGCAGTGTTACTGAAATGAGCCGTAGAACTCAGTCGAGACCCCTCCACCAGCGCAATGTGGAAACCCCCCGATCGCTGAGCTTGGCCATGAAGGGTCCCTTAGCACCATTCACACCCCCGGGCTGCCCAGACAGCGTGTGCTCGTGCAGAGGGCATCTGTTTGCCGTGAACATGAACCCTGCTGTATCCCTCCATCGACTGGGGCAGGGCGTGCTGGAGGCTGTTGGGGATGGGATTTCTCTGCTGCCCTGGGATCTGATCACTGGGCCCCAGAAGGGTTTAGCAGCTGGCAGAGGGGATTGAATCCAGGTCTGTCTGCATTAGGAATCCTCTGTGCCGATGTCATGACATCCGTGCAGTTGAATTGGTGCAAACCGCTAAAGGAGACGCACTGCACTGGTGCACAAAGGAGCTTGCCTTGGTGCAGTTTGCTGCAGGAAGTTACCAGAGCGAGCTGCACTGCTCCAGCGCATCTCCAGGAGGTGTTTGCCCTGATGTCACTGCGTCACTGTGATTATACTGGTGTATCCTGCTCTGATACAGATGGGCCCTGAATCCCAGCTCCCTGCTGTAATGGCAGGCTGTTGCAATGGGCAGCATTGGCTCTCACTGTGTAAGGTGGGAATCTGTGAGCTTAGGGTTGGTTACACACCTGCAGGTGCGGGGAGCTCTGCAGAACATGTGGCATCTGACCTGGAGATGGATGGTGGAGACAGCCTGTGCCATCAACTGTTAGTCACTGACTTCTCTGCTCAGTTCAGTAGGGCAGGGGTGTGGGCTACCGTGCACTGGACAGTTAAATCTACAGGGTCAGACGTGCCTTGTGCATGAGGTGAACACATGCTCGTTTTCTGATCACCGCTGCCACGTTTCCTAACTCTTCCAGACTTAGAGTGTCTGTTCCTCGCTGAGCGCCAGCCACATGAGAAGGCTTGAAAACCAGCTACCGAGTTACTGTGGTGCAAACAAAAGTGACGTGCACAAAAACATCTGGAGGGGTTTGAGTCCAACTCCTCTCAACTAGACAGGTCTTTCAAATCCTCTTTGGTGTCACTTATGGGTGACCCCACTGCTGCTTTTTCATGGCTCTGAAAGGGTTACACTGCCGTGAGGGCTTCCAGAAAGTGCCTTTCTTGCTGCTGTGTTTGGGGAGAGAAAAGTCTGCAGGTAGGAGGTGAATTAAGTTCCATCATTCCTGGCCCACAGTGCAACAGGTCACTTCCGGTTGCTGTGGTTTCTGGCGCCCCCTTGTGGCGTTCATGTCCCTGCGTGAAAGTTCCCAAGTTCTTCTCAGTTGTTCACCTGCTGTTTGTTGCGAGGTTGAACGTCCAGCTGTTGATCTTGTGCCTGGGGTGAAATGCTCTGAGCTGTGTCAGTCCCTCGCAGGCTGGGAGTGTCCCTGGAATCCTTCTTGCCAGGCAAATTTACAGTGACAAACGTCTCCGTCCCCCTGCGTCTGATTGCCATGGTCCAGCCCCAGCTGGGGGTCCCAATGGGCTTGGCAAGCCGGTCAACTGACTGCCTGTTTGGCCACAGTCAAATACTCCAGCGAGAGCCCTGGGGGTAGGAGGCAGCCTGCCTTTCGGATTGCGTCTTGGAGCCTCACTTGTGCTTTCTGGAACCTGGTTTCATTGTTTTGCCTTTTTTTTCTGAGCTAAAATAACTCAGTGAAGTACATTTTTTAAAAAAAATTAGGTAGATCCGTATCTATCGAAAGCTAAACCTACTGGAGAGAATGACGTCTTGCTCTTTTTTGTTCCTGGCGGGAGGTAACCAATTCTGATAAATTGGTATTTTAAAATATCTGACCACTCTTTGACAGATTTGACTGGTCAGTTGACCAATTTTTGTACCAGTCAAATGCCCAATTCTAGGTGTAACTCTTACCCTCCATGTGACTGTCTCATTCTCAGTGCTGATATCTCAGCTTTCATCAGCTGATCTGTGCCCCCCTGCTGGCCCCTCGTGCCCGGACGGCTGGATGGGATACCGAGGGAAATGCTACTATTTCTCAGAGACGGAAGGGAGCTGGACCGACAACCGGAGCCGCTGCTGTGCACCGGGTGCCTCCCTGGCTGGGATCGACAGTGAGCAGGAAATGGTGAGAGACTCTCGAATTGCCATACACTGATCTTGGCACAGTGGTGGCTGCTGCAGTAGGACCTGGGCTCTGCCCCGTGGGGTGAGGAGCAGCTCTGAGCCCTCCCGTGCTGGGAGGCCAGAGTGAATGAACTTCCAGCTGCTGAACGCCAGCCCTGGCTGGGCCCAGGGCCCTACTGTCTGTGTGTGATCACAGGGATTGCCCATTCTCAGCTGCCCCCGTCCCCAAATAGGGAGACAGCTTCTGTCTAGGGCAGGGCTGGCTCAGGCATCTCCTGGCCTGCTGGCTGCTGGAGTGGGACTGAGAACCCAGCCAGTGCTCCTGTTGTGGGGATGGGAAAGGAGCAGCCAGCCGAGGAGGCGGGGGAGGAGGGGATCCTCTCACATTGACTTCAGCTTGACTCGCTCCCACTTCATCTTGACTCGCTCCCTCCTCCTGCCTTGCTGTGGTGAGCGGGGGCTGATCTGTGAGAAGAGAGGTCTCTGCAGAGAGCTCAGACCCAGCAGCTGCCCCCAGCCCAGGGGGACTTGGGGTGTGGGTGACTGGGAGCACAGGGGTGGGGCTGCTCTGTGCAGGGGGAGGGTTAATACTGCCTGGGTGATCTTGTACTTTGCAAAAGGCAGGGGAACACCCCCCCCCCCCTCAAAAAATAAACTGAGCACTCTTCAGTATGGGGGGAGGGATAGCTCAGTGGTTTGAGCAATGGCCTGCTAAACCCAGGGTTGTGAGTTCAATTCTTGAGGGGGCCATTTAGGGGTATGGGGCAAAAATCTGTTGGATGATTTAATTGGGGATGGGGGTGGGACTAGAAGATCTCCTGAGGTCCCTTCCAACCCTGACACTCTATGAATATGAGACTGGGATTCTCTGCGGCACAGAGCCCTGGAGGGGTGGGGGTGGGGAAGCACCGGAGCTGGGGCTGATACCTGCTGTCCCTCGGCTTTCTTGAAGGCGTTCCTGCTGCGCCATAAGGGTGTCCAGGACCACTGGATCGCCCTCCGGAGGGAGCAGGGTCAGCCCTGGAAATGGACCAACAGCACCAAATTCAACCACCTGTGAGTCTCTCTCGCCCCTCTGGACTAATCCCCTGGGCTTGGGATTCTGGTGTCTGAGCTGTTTGAGCTCAGGTAGATCCACCACTCAGTGCTAGTGAAACAACCAGACACGACCCTGGTCCGTTCGCGTCCTGCGTGTATCGGAGACCGATGGGAGCCGGCGTGTCCCTGAACTCTCGGCTCCTCCCCGCAGCACGGAGCTGGGCCGGAGACAGAGCCCGCCACAGCCAGAGATGCCCTCGCAGCGCGCTGGGATTTCAGCTGGGACACTCGCTGTTCTCCCCCAGCCCTCTTCAGAAAGGTCCCTGGGGTGTCTGACCCCCCCCGGGGAAAGGAGGCAGCAGGGAGCTCAGGTTATCAGTGGCTGCTAGAGAGGGCAGCATGCCGAGCACTGCATGGCAGGTGCAGGTCCCGCTGGGGATTGCAGCCGGCAGGTTTGAGTGACTTGGCTGGTGAGGCCTCTGAATCCGCAACAAGGCACCGATGTTAAAGGAGCCTGCGGTTCACAGGTGCTGGACACCTGGGGCTCCCACGGGAACGGGGTACAGTAGTGATGGCTGCCCAACACCCCGCGATGGGTTTCAGTGGGCTCCAAGTGTGATCACAAAACCAGCGCTGCTTCAACCCTGGGACTTCAGCAGTAGAAGCATGAGCCTCTGCCATAGGAGCGAAAGAATCCACTTTTCTAACTGAACCCCCCCGCCATTGATAAAGCTCTTTTGCAGGCCAGCCATTAGAGGGGGATGGAGACCCCCCCACTTCTCTGGTCTGGGTTACTTCAGTACTTTGAAAAATCAGGCTCTTTTGGCGCTGGGTCAGGGCTCCCCAATGGACAGTCCCCATTCTGCTGTTTTGGACCCAACCTTTGGATCCCACCTGCTTCCAGCCTCACTGGGTCTGAAGAGCTACCAGACACTGTCCTGAGTTCGGGCCTCTGTGGCACTCTCCTGGGGTACACACTCCCTGTCTGGTATGTTCCTTAGGATGTGGGACCCTGCAGATCAGCTGCTGTAGGACCCAAAACCAGTGCTGAACCCTCCCAAATCTCCCGAGAGGCATGTTGTCCCTAGAGCTCCACCCTCCACACCAGATGAACTCTGGGAGAGTCACGTGAGGGTTACAAACAAGGAACACATGCTTTCACAAAGGAACTTCTTCAACACTCTCTTTTTCCCCCATCCCCAATGGAAAGCTCAAGAGTTATAGATCAACGGAAAAGGAAACCCCTGAATGCAATTTCTTCTTTCAGTGTCATCTTGGTTCTGCTCCATGTGTTTCAAGGAGGCGAGATCCCTCCTGTCCCCCCGCTTTTCCGGCTCAGTCGTCTGGTTCTGGTGATGGTCTGCCCCTCTTGTTAGAGGGCCGGTCTCTTTTGACAATCAGTCTAACAAATTCTCTCTGTCCTGCTGGGGACTGTCCATTCTCCAGCACCCCTGTGGGCTGCTCAGCATAGAGGGTCAGGAACAGTCAGCGGTTCTGCAAAGCCCCCGCTGTCCTGAGCTCTGCTCCTGAGGGGCTGGGAGAGTAGCTGCTCCGCACTCAGGCCTGCACTGTGGAGAACGGCTCCCCTGGCTGGGACTGGTGTGAAATGCCTGGCCTCTGCCTGACTGCAGCTCCCTGGCTTCTGTGTTGCAGGTTTCACTTAAGAGGAGGAGGTGACTGCGCGTATCTGAACAACGAGAAAGGGGTCAGCCGCTCACGGTGCTACATGGGAAGACGGTGGATCTGTAGCAAACCTGAGGTGTATGTGATGGTGTCATAAATATAAAGGGAAGGGTACACACCTTTAAAATCCCTCCTGGCCAGAGGAAAAATCCTTTCACCTGTAAAGGGTTAAGAAGCTAGGATAACCTCGCTGGCACCTGACCAAAATGACCAATGAGGAGACAAGATACTTTCAAAAGCTGGAAAGAGGGAGAACATCAAAGGGGTCTGTGTCTGTCTGGGTGAGGCTTTTGCCAGGGTCAGAACAGGAATGGAGTCTTAGAACTTAGTAAGTAATCTAGCTAGATATGTGTTAGATTATGATTTCTGTAAATGGCTGATAAAATAAGTTGTGCTGAAAAGAATGAATATTCCTGTCTGTGTGTCTTTTTGTAACCTAAGGTTTTGCCTAGAGGGATTCTCTATGTTTTGAATCTAATTACCCTGTAAGGTATTTACCGTCCTGATCTTACAGAGGTGATCCTTTTCTTTTTACTGTTTCTTCTATGAAAATGTTTCTTTTCAAGAACTGAATGCTTTTGTCATTGTTCTAAGATCCAAGGGCTTGGGTCTGTGGTCCCCTATGCAAATTGGTGAGGATTTTTACCAAACCTTCCCCAGGAAGTGGGGTGCAAGGTTTTGGGGAGGATTTTGGGGGGAAAGACGTTTCCAAACAACACTTTCCCAGAAACCCGGTTAAACGTTTGATGGTGGCAGTGGAAGTCCAAGGGTCAAATAGTTTGTACCTTGGGGAAGTTTTAACCTAAGCTGGTAAAGTAAACTTAGGAGGTTTTCATGCAGGTCCCCACATTTGTACCCTAGAGTTCAAAGTGGGGAAGGAACCTTGACAGATGGGAAAAGAGACTGCACTCGAAAGGGGCTCAAAATGAGACTCCTAGAAGTGACACTTATACAACTCACACCTACTTGAACGAGCCAAGATCTCAAAATCAGGCAGTGGGGCCCTCAAGCAATAAGTGTGTCTCGTTTAAACTCCGTATGTGCCTTCTGCTTTTGAACCTTTTAAACTCAGGGTCACGTTGTCAAGCTTTTCTTTGCAGCTGAGAGGGAGTGATCTCATGAGAAGGAGTCTTACCTCATTTCCCCAGCATGTGGCTAAGGGAAGGCCTTGTTCGTTTAGACTCCAGAACAGCATTTCTCAAATGCAGCCAGCAGCTGATTGTTTTGCAGCCAGAAGAGCCTCCAAAGTGCCCCAACAATCGCTCAGATGTTAAGTATTAAAGGTGTCTTCTAAATGCCATAAATCCTCATGCGCGCTCCCTTTTAAATAGTACCATGCCGGCAGAGCTGAGCTACATAGGTGTGGTTTTCTTTCAAGTCACAAAGTGTATTCTTTGGCTAAGAACATAAGAACGGCCATACTGGGTCAGAGCAAAGGTCCATCCAGCCCAGTATCCTGTCTGCCGACAGCGGCCAACGCCAGGTGCCCCAGAGGGAGTGAACCTAACAGGCAATGATCAAGTGATCTGTCTCCTGCCATCCATCTCCACCCTCTGACAAACAGAGGCTAGGGACACCATTCCTTACCCATCCTAGCTAATAGCCATTCATGGACTTAACTTCCATGAATTTATCCAGTTCTCTTTTAAACCCTGTTATAGTCGTAGCCTTCACAACCTCCTCAGGCAAGGAGTTCCACAGGTTGACTGTGCGCTGTGTGAGGAAGAACTTCCTTTTATTTGTTTTAAACCTGGTGCCCATTAATTTCATTTGGTGGCCCCTAATTCTTGTGTTATGGGAACAAGTAAATAGCTTTTCCTTCGTCACTTTCTCTGCACCACTCATGATTTTATAGACCTCTAACCACTGTGTTTACATCTCATGTTATTGTAGCTCTGTAAGTGGCTATGGGCCATCTCACTGCGTGGTGTTTGGGCAGGTTGCGATTGTTCATGGGGGTGGGGAGGGAGGTGAAAAAGTTAAAATGTGACTGGGTATCAGAAAGTATTTCAGATAATCTAGTGCCAGAAAATGACCTTGAATGTGACAGCAGGTGGCTCCTCTGGGACCTTCTGCTAAGAAAAGCAAAACAGAGAAAGAAAAAGAAACACTTCAGCACCAGGGGGAAAGGCAGTTTCCTGTGTTTCCGAAGCCATCTGATTCCATTTCTGAACAAGTTGCAGTGTGAGAGAGAAATTCATCAAATTGAAATGTATGTCGTGCAACGTCCCTACAGCACTTGTGCAAGGGAAGTTGAACCAAATTACTACGGTGAGCTTCAGAGGCGCAAGCTGTTAAATGATGCAAAAACCAAGCTGAAAAGACAACAGCAACGGCTCAGACTTTGTTGTTACTGTTATCATTATTATTACTGGGCTACGTTGACTGGGTTTTTTTGTCTGTGAAAGAAACTTTGGACATATTGGCAGATACATTCTTTCATTATTAGTCATTATCCTTTCTATTATGTAAAGCATTTTTAAATTTAGTTCAGAATTGTTGTACAGCCGTCCACCTTTGACCAAAAAAGCAAAAGAACAACAAAAAAGACAAGACTGTGCAAAGCACTGGTTTGTTCTGTGTTTAGGTCCAGTAAAGAAAAGACACAACTGTACCTTATATTTATTATTGAGTCTGCAAAAAATCCCTATGTAAATATGCACATGTAATTTATTTATTTGTTTTTCCTACAGTTAGTTCAGTATTGTCAGAGCCTCATTCTGAGGCTGCCAAAAATTTGTGAGAACCCCGGCTCTAGAAAGTGTGAGGATTTTGTTTTCTATGTAACCATTACTTTCCAGTATTTGCAAAAAGAAAAGGAGGACTTGTGGCACCTTAGAGACTAACCAATTTATTTGAGCATAAGCTTTCGTGAGCTACAGCTCACTTCATCGGATGCATTCAGTGGAAAATACAATGGGGAGATTTATATACACACAGAACATGAAACAATGGGTGTTACCAGTATTTATTCACTCTCGCTTGCATCTCTGCTCTTTGATAATAAACTCATTCCTGTTTTCTGTATATCTAATTGCTGGGTTCTCAATAGAGTGGTTGGCCTGAACTGAATCTTACAAGCTGCTGTGGACCGCGCCTGTGGGATTAGAGTCACCATTGTGCGTGTGCTCCGGGGAACGGGCTGAGCACTCCCGAGGGACGCTCAGAGGCTTTGGGAGTGTCTATCGCTAACCTGTACACAGAGAGCGAGGCCTGCAGGGGGCTGGAAGGTCAGGCTTGCGCTGCCAGGGGTGGTGGTTTGAGAGAGCTGACCCATGGCAGGCCTGGACAAGGCTCCCCCAAAAGTGCCTCGTATGCCTGCTATGAATCACTCAAACGGGCAGCCGTCCCCGGCTCATTCCACCCCTGCACCCCCCAGGTACAACCCGCACAAGGCATTCGACCAGGGTGAGGAGAACACCTGCAATGCCCTGTCTGTCACCTGACGTGCTGAATTTGCCTCTGAGCCCATTTTCCCTTCCAGCTTGGGACTCCAGAACCCTGCCTTGTTGAGCCAGACATGCTTGCCAGCTGCAAACAGACCCAGGTCTGGGCCACACCCCCAACGCTGCAGACTTTAACCCAAAACTGCTCAGCAGGTCACCTGTCTCCAGCACCCAGCTCCCAATGGGATCCAAACCCCAAATAAATCTGTTTTACTCTGTATAAAGTTTATACAGGGTAAACTCAAATTGTCCATCCTCTATAACACTGATAGGGAGAGATGCCCAGCTGTTTGCTCCCCCAGGTATTAATCACTTACTCTGGGTTAATTAATAAACAAAAGTGATTTCATTAACTATAAAAAGTAGGATTTAAATGGTTTCAATTAATAACAGACAGAAGAAATAAGTTACCAGGAAAAATAAAACAAAACACGCAAGTCTAAGCCTAATACATTAAGAAACGGAATACAGATAAATCTCACCCTGAGAGATGTTCCAAAAAGCTTCTTTCCGGGACTGGACTCCCTCCAGTCTGGGCCCAATCCTTTCCCCTGGTACAGCCTTGTTCCAGCTCAGGTGGTAACTCGGGGATTTCTTATGACTGGCAGCCCCCTTTGTTCTGTTCCACCCCCTTTGATATCTTTGGCACAAGGCGGGAATCCTCTGACGGTCTCTCTGGGTTTCCACTCCTCCTTCTAAATGGAAAAGCACCAGGTTAAAGATGGATTCAAGTATCATGTGACATGTTCACATGTCCTGTGAGCCCCCCTCCATTCTTTCAGGACTGGCCCGCACGTATGCAGTGAAGGCTTGCAGGTGAACAGAGCCATCTACAGTCAGTTGTCCTAGCTAATGGGAGCCATCAAGATTCTAAGCCACCATAAATGGCCCACACTTTGCATAACTACAGTAGGACCTCAGAGTGATATCTCATATTCCTAATTTGAGATACAAGAATGACACATTCATCCAAATAGGATGAACACACTCAGTAGATTTGTAAGGTCTCATTACAAAACTTATAGAGACCTTTTGCATAAAGCATATTCCAGTTACATCATATTCACACTTAAACATTTTTATAAAGCTTATGAAGTGCAATGTCACAGGGTCAATACCCTCAGAGGATACCTGCAGATAGAGGCTTCCCTGGCTGGTGGAAAGGCCTCAACTGCCCTGCTTCCCATGGCCAGAAGGCATTGTAGTACAGCTATTCTCAGCTTACCCGGGCCTATGTGGAGCGGAATGTACATTAGAGCAGCCCCAAGGCTGCTCTGACTTAGACCTGGTCAGCAGAAAGCCTGACGATCATTTGTCTACTCTCCGATCAGCACGGGCTGCCAGTGAGTTGGCCACCCAGGAAGCCTAGCCCCTGGCCCTTCCCCTTGTGCCTGAGGTCCCGCCACTCCCCTTCTGCCCCCCTCCCTCCCCTTCTACCTACCTCTCCCCCGCAGGAGCCCAAAGCACCATCACCACAGCCCACAGCCCCAGCACTGGACGACAGAGGTCGGGGGGCGAGACCTCAGCCCCGGGGCACTGCAACCTCAGTGCCCACAGCCCCATGATACCTGCTGCCCATGCTGATCACGCTGTCTGGATTGAAGAGATTTGATGCACGTTACCCTACTGTTCCCGTATCGTGTCCGAATCCCAGAGCTGTTGGCATGAAGACACCACTGGAAACGGAACATTCATTCATTCCTAAATCTGCTCAAAGTTTGTAAGTGCAAAGAAGAAAGGAATAATAAAATATATATAAGAGAACCCCTGAGATGCCTAGCTCTCTAAACAGTGAGAGGTGAGGAAGCCCCTCTCGTGTGGGTGCATCGTATGGTGCCATGTGCACACCCAGCACTTCTCAAATCCGAGATGTTCTAATCCACATCCATCTCCTCGCCCTCCCATTCTCCCATCTCCTCCACCTCCATCTCCTCCATGTCGCTGCTGTCAGGGTCGTCCTGGGGCTCCGTCGGAGCCCTGGCTTTTGGGCTATCTGCTGCTCCATAGAAATCCCTGGCAGCATCTCCCATTGGCAGCTGCAATGTGATATTCACAGCAAAGTATGAAGCATGGTTGAAATCTACAAGCACAGAGCCCCGCGGCTGGGTTAGAGGCCAAGTGCACAGAGGTTTGTGCTGCTCATGCAGGTGGAGGGATGAAGGCAAAAACATCAAACTAGGAACCGAATTGGACAACCATTTCACTGTAGACAAAGATCTCATGCCCCTCAATCCCGACCAGCAGCTCCCTGCTAGCCCAGTTTTGTCAATACTCCTCAGTCCCACCCCAGAGCCCCCTGCGGTTCTGGCCTTAGGTCACCCCAGACAGCTCTCTTGATTCTCTTCACTCCTTCTGTGGCAGATACAGGATACACAACGGGGCAGTGTGCGGGTTTCCTTGGCACTCACTTCGAGTGAGCTCCATAACTCAAGGCTTCACCGTTCATTCGTAACACGCCAATTGCAACCCCACACCAGCCAAACCCATTCGCAGCTCCAGCAGGGCTTCCTTTCTGTTCCTTACCCGCCTTACACACACTCCGCCCAACCCAGAATACACTGGCGAGGAAAATCTCTTCCTGACCCCTGCATGTGACCAGCTGAAGCAAGAGACTTGGGACCATAAGACATATACCAGACAAGACCCTCAGGGTTGCCCAGTCCACCCCCATCCCACAAGCAACCCTCTCATACAGTCACACTCAAACGTGTCCAATGCTCTCTTAAAACTAATAAAGTTTGCCCCTATTGGGAGGCTGTTCCAGAACCTCCCTCCTCAAATGGTTAGAAACTTTCTAATCTCCAGCCTGAACTTGTTCTTGGCCAGTTGATTCGCCTTTGTTCTTGGGCCTACATTGTCCTTAGGTAGAACAGCTCTCCACCCTCCCTGCTGTTTACCCCGATGTATTTATGGAGAGCCATCAGATCCCCTCTCAGCCTTTGTTTTGCTAGACTAAACCAGCCCAGCTCTCCCAGCCTTCTCTCGTGAGACAGGCCCTCCATTCCCTGATCATCCTGAGAACTCTTCTCTGTACCTGTTTCACTCTGAATTCATCTTTCTCGAATGATCAGAATCATACACAGGATTCTAGAGGAGGGCTCTCCAGGGCCATGTACTTTCGTACTTCTCTGTCTCGACTGGAAGTGCCTCAGCTGATGCATCCTAGCATCACATTTGCCTTTTTCATGGCCACATCACATGGGTGGCTCAGTCACCCTATAATCGACCAACACATCAAGGTCTCGCCCCTCCTCTGTCGCCTCCAACTGATGAGCCCCAGCATCAAGAAGAAATTCTTCTTATTAGACCCTAAGGGCAGGATTTTGCACCTGGTACCATTAAATGTCATCCTTCTTCTGGTACTCCAGTCTTCAAGGTCATCCAGATTTTCCTGTATAATATTCTACCCCCTCTGGACAGACCATGTTTCCCAGCTTTTTAATCATCAGTAAGTTTTGTTATCACTCTCCTACTTTTTGGGTTAACACCATTAATAAAGAGATTAATGAAGATGGATCCCAAAACAGATCCTTGAAGAACTCCATTAGGAACCTCCCTCTGATCCCATAGTTCAGTTTCCAGACTTCTCCCCTTTAATTGGTTCCTTACCCGCCTTACAATTATTGTACTGATCCCCGTCTTCTCTAATTTAGCTAAGAATTTCCCACGTGATACCGTATCAAATGCTTTACTGAAGTCCAAGTATATTAGATCTGCTGCATTTCCCTTCTCTAAACAACCAGTTCTCAGCTCAAAGAAAGAGCTCAGGTTAGTCTGGCCCCATCTACCTTTGGTTACATCCCCTTTTCCATTTACCTCTGTTGGAGACCTCAGGGCATGGCCACTAGTTAAGTTGAGGAGATGGAAGGCCATAAGCGTCGAGGAGGTCTCCCTGCTAAAGGCCTAAGGGCTTCTTCTCAACCCCCCTTTATAGAATTCAGGCCTGGCTGGTTTGAGTAAGCTCTTTTGCTCTTAAAACAATGTTGCAGCCGCAGACAATGCCCCATAGTGTAAGGTTTGCTGACGCCAAGTTAAAGATAATAGGAAAGAGAGCTACAAGGCCAGACAGGATGTGCTGGTTCTTTAAGTTGCTAGGAATGCTTGTTAGAGGTTGCAGGAAATAAATATTGTTCTAACCCATATAAGAAAGGCAGAGTATTTGTGCAAAGTTTTGATTGGCTGATGTGTAGTGCAGTAGCGTTAAGGAATATAAAAGTGTGTGTAATGACCTGCTCTGATGTGCAGGATTTGAGATTCTCCCTGTACCTTGTTTGCAGCTGCAAATAAACTTTTCTGCTTCCCCACCCCGTTGTGATTATTGAGTGACGCACACCGGGTAACGAACCCCCCCTGCTGTTGTTCGCCTCTGGCACTGGGTGCCGGCAACAGCTTTTGGAGTCCCAACGTGGGGTGACGAGGATGCAATTTAGCCTTGCCCAGATCGCTTCTGGAGGTCGAGGATTGCAGCGACAACCGACGCCCAGCACACACCGGTGAGTTCATTGGGGGCCTCAGAGGAGACGCAGTTTGATCGACCCCGGAGGGCACGACGGTGCAACGCACTCACATGGTGGAGAAGCAGCTGTGGGAGACGGTGAGGAACTGGTTCCTTGGATATAGGGGAGGAGCAGCTGCGGGCGATGTTGGGGAACCAGTCCCTTGGATAAGGTAGGAACCTTTTGAAATCCGGATTATATGCTCTGTTGGAACCTGGGGACGCCCACAGTTACCCTGTAGGTATGGGACAGGAACAGAGCACGGGAGGTACGGTACGATGCACGCCCCTAGAGTGTATTTTAGTAAATTGGAAGATATTTGGATCAGATCCAATGACTAAGGGTAAATTGAAGCGATTTTGTACGGTTGACTGGCCTCAGTACCAATTAGAGGACCAAGAACAGTGGCCTCCCGGAGGATCACTAAATCATAATACAATCCTCCAGTTACTCCTGTTCTGTCAGCGAATGGCGAAGTACAATAAGCATTCGTATGCTTACTTGTTTATAACCTTATAGTCTCGTACTGATATTTTACAATGCTGTAATTTAACCCCGATTGGCCCTGTAGCAATTAATGTCAGTCCCCGGATCTCCACCCCAAATGTAATGGCAGATCCAGTGTCTCCTTCGGCCCCTACACCCACATAGAGCGAGGCTCCTTCGGCCCCTACACCCACACAGAGCGAGGCTCAAAGTAAGATTCCTAGTGAAGCTCATAGTGAGGTTCAGGCTCCATCTGCTGGATTATACCCGTTACTTACCAAGACTAAAATCGCCCCTAATGCAATAGAAAGGACAAGCTCTTACCATGCAGGTCTATACTCATGCACCTTTTAATCCTATGGACCTGGCCGCTTTCAAAGCACAGGCTGGAGAATTTTCTATCAACCCAAGCAAGTTGGTATCGGTTTTTGAGGGATGTCTTAGCAGCTACAAGCCAGGCTGGGATGATTGTAATGTCCTTCTGCAAACATTATTGACTGAGGTTAAACAAGAACAGGTCATAGCTAAAGCAAGGAAAAAAGCGAAAAGGCGATATGACCAAGACCGTAACCATGTCCCAATCCCAGATAATCAAGTTCCTATAAAAAATCCTAGGTGGGACCCAAATGACAATCAGGCTATGACCCACCTCACCTCCTATAAGGAGCTGCTACTGTATAGACTCCGTCACGCAGCTGTCAGACAGAATAATTAAACTAAACCATAGAAGGTAGTGCAGGATCCAAAGGAAAGCCCTGCAGCTTTTTTGCAGCGCATTCGAAACACGATCCAACAATATACCAATGCAGAGCCTAATAATCCACAAACTGAGGCAATTATTAAAGGAGTATTTACAAGCAGGGCAGCCCCCGACATAAAGAGAAAGCTACAGAAAAAGGAGGATTTGATAAGTATGACCATGGCACAGATTTTGGAAGCAGCAAATCAAGTGCATAGTTGAAAAAAAGTAAAAAAAAAAAAGCAAGTAAAATTAATGGTAGCGGCAGTGCAGGCAGGCACGAAGGAAAGTAAACAAAAAAAAGGGAGCCGTGGACACGGAGGTCCAGGCCTGCGAAAAAGATGACTGGGGCGCAATCAGTGTGCCTTGTGTCGGCAAGAGGGACACTAAAAAAATAAGTGCCCAAACAAAAAGAAAAGGGGAAGTACCTCTATGATGGCGATAAAAAAACAAAAATAAGGGTGTCAGGGAAAACAGATCTTCCAACCCCCGGAACCCCGAGTAAAAATGCGGATGGGAAATGAAGAAATAGATTTTTTAGTGGACTCTGGAGCGGCGCGAACTGCTGTAAATCAACCGCTTCAGTTGCCAGTAGCAGACTCCCTCACTGTCACAGGAGCCACGGGCAAAGATACCAAGTGCCTAGTGTATGCCCCAGCAGAACGTGCTTTGGGAAACAAAACCATATCCCATAAGCTGGCATAGCTCCCTGAATGCCCAACACCGTTGCTGGGATGGGACCTGCTGTGTCGCCTAGGTGCCACCCTGCATTTTACTCCAGATGAAATAACCCTTACCTTACCCCCTGAAAATGCATAGATTATGACCCTTGCAGTTGAACCCTCGGCTATGGCACCTTTGGTCAGGAGACCAAAGCCCTGAGGTAAGTGGGAAAGCGGGATACCGGGAGGAAGCACAGACAGGAATGTCTGTGAGGGGAGGGCTCCTGCCTCATACTGGGAATGAGGGGCGATCAACAGGTTATCTCAAGTGCTTATATACAAATGCACAAAGCCTTGGAAACAAGCAGGGAGAACTGGAGGTCCTGGTGATGTCAAAGAACTATGACGTGATCGGAATAACAGAGACTTGGTGGGATAACTCACATGACTGGAGTACTGTCATGGATGGTTATAAACTGTTCAGGAAGGACAGGCAGGGCAGAAAAGGTGGGGGAGTAGCACTGTATGTAAGGGAGCAGTATGACTGCTCAGAGCTCCAGTACGAAACTGCAGAAAAACCTGAGTGTCTCTGGATTAAGTTTAGAAGTGTGTGCAACAAGAGTGATGTAGTGGTGGGAGTCTGCTATAGACCACCGGACCAGGGGGATGAGGTAGATGAGGCTTTCTTCCGGCAGCTCACGGAAGCTACTGGATCGCATGCCCTGATTCTCATGGGTGACTTTAATTTTCCTGATATCTGCTGGGAGAGCAATACAGCGGTGCATAGACAATCCAGGAAGTTTTTGGAAAGCGTAGGGGACAATTTCCTGGCGCAAGTGCTAGAGGAGCCAACTAGGGGGGGCGCTTTTCTTGACCTGCTGCTCACAAACCGGGTAGAATTAGTGGGGGAAGCAAAAGTGGATGGGAATCTGGGAGGCAGTGACCATGAGTTGGTTGAGTTCAGGATCCTCACACAGGGAAGAAAGGTAAGCAGCACGATACGGACCCTGGACTTCAGGAAAGCAGACTTCGACTCCCTCAGGGAACGGATGGCCAGGATCCCCTGGGGGACTAACTTGAAGGGGAAAGGAGTCCAGGAGAGCTGGCTGTATTTCAAGGAATCCCTGTTGAGGTTACAGGGACAAACCATCCCAATGAGTCGAAAGAATAGTAAATATGGCAGGCGACCAGCTTGGCTTAATGGTGAAATCTTAGCGGATCTTAAACATAAAAAAGAAGCTTACAAGAAGTGGAAGGTTGGACATATGGGGAAGAGTATAAAAATATTGCTCGGGCATGTAGGAATGTTATCAGGAGGGCCAAATCGCACCTGGAGCTGCAGCTAGCCAGAGATGTCAAGAGTAACAAGAAGGGTTTCTTCAGATATGTTGGCAACAAGAAGAAAGCCAAGGAATGTGTGGGCCCCTTACTGAATGAGGGAGGCAAACTAGTGACAGAGGATGTGGAAAAAGCTAATGTACTCAATGCTTTTTTTGCCTCTGTTTTCACTAACAAGGTCATCTCCCAGACTGCTACGCTGGGCATCACAAAATGGGGAAGAGATGGACAGCCCTCTGTGGAGATAGAGGTGGTTAGGGACTATTTAGAAAAGCTGGACGTGCACAAGTCCATGGGGCCGGACGAGTTGCATCCGAGAGTGCTGAAGGAACTGGCGGCTGTGATTGCAGAGCCATTGGCCATTATCTTTGAAAACTCGTGGCGAACCGGGGAAGTCCCGGATGACTGGAAAAAGGCTAATGTAGTGCCAATCTTTAAAAAAGGGAAGAAAGAGGATCCTGGGAACTACAGGCCAGTCAGCCTCACTTCAGTCCCTGGAAAAATCATGGAGCAGGTCCTCAAAGAATCAATTCTGAAGCACTTGCATGAGAGGAAAGTGATCAGGAACAGCCAGCATGGATTCACCAAGGGAAGGTCATGCCTGACTAATCTAATCGCCTTTTATGATGAGATTACTGGTTCTGTGGATGAAGGGAAAGCAGTGGATGTATTGTTTCTTGACTTTAGCAAAGCTTTTGACACGGTCTCCCACAGTATTTTTGTCAGCAAGTTAAGGAAGTATGGGCTGGATGAATGCACTACAAGGTGGGTAGAAAGCTGGCTAGATTGTCGGGCTCAACGGGTAGTGATCAATGGCTCCATATCTAGTTGGCAGCCGGTATCAAGTGGAGTGCCCCAAGGGTCGGTCCTGGGGCCGGTTTTGTTCAATATCTTCATAAATGATCTGGAGGATGGTGTGGATTGCACTCTCAGCAAATTTGCGGATGATACTAAACTGGGAGGAGTGGTAGATACGCTGGAGGGGAGGGATAGGATACAGAAAGACCTAGACAAATTGGAGGATTGGGCCAAAAGAAATCTGATGAGGTTCAATAAGGATAAGTGCAGGGTCCTGCACTTAGGACGGAAGAACCCAATGCACAGCTACAGACTAGGGACCGAATGGCTAGGCAGCAGTTCTGCGGAAAAGGACCTAGGGGTGACAGTGGACGAGAAGCTGGATATGAGTCAGCAGTGTGCCCTTGTTGCCAAGAAGGCCAATGGCATTTTGGGATGTATAAGTAGGGGCATAGCGAGCAGATCGAGGGACGTGATCGTTCCCCTCTATTCGACATTGGTGAGGCCTCATCTGGAGTACTGTGTCCAGTTTTGGGCCCCACACTTCAAGAAGGATGTGGATAAATTGGAGAGAGTCCAGCGAAGGGCAACAAAAATGATTAGGGGACTGGAACACATGACTTATGAGGAGAGGCTGAGGGAGCTGGGATTGTTTAGCCTGCAGAAGAGAAGAATGAGGGGGGATTTGATAGCTGCTTTCAACTACCTGAAAGGGGGTTCCAAAGAGGATGGCTCTAGACTGTTCTCAATGGTAGCAGATGACAGAACGAGGAGTAATGGTCTCAAGTTGCAGTGGGGGAGGTTTAGATTGGATATTAGGAAAAACTTTTTCACTAAGAGGGTGGTGAAACACTGGAATGCGTTGCCTAGGGAGGTGGTAGAATCTCCTTCCTTAGAGGTTTTTAAGGTCAGGCTTGACAAAGCCCTGGCTGGGATGATTTAACTGGGAATTGGTCCTGCTTTGAGCACGGGGTTGGACTAGATGACCTTCAGGGGTCCCTTCCAACCCTGATATTCTATGATTCTATGATTCTATGATTATCATTCATGTACAGACAGACATTTATTCACAATTAGAACTGGTCAAAAATAGGGAGGGTGGAGAGGGTCATGAAAATTGAAGAAGAAACCACTCCCCCCCCCCCATATTCTTCCAACTTATTTGGAAATGTTTTTAATGATCAAATTTTTGTTTCGTTTTGGTGGGAAAAACTCCATGTTCTCTCTCAAGTGGGCAGAGAAATCCAAAATGTTTTTTTTAAAGAGGTAACTTTTTTCAAATGATCAATGTAATCCAAAGTGGCATTTTTAGTTCAAAGGTTGCATTGTCAGTGTAAAACCCTTTTGAACCAGCTCTGTTACTGTATAACAAGTGAGTTTATTTTTCATGATGCATTGTTTGGGCCAGGTTCCAAGTGGCATTTCAGTTTTTGCACAGCTCTTCTCTTCTTGCATCTGCACCTCTCATAAGCTGTGGCCTTAATCTTGGGCCTGGAAACACTTACGTGCATGTTTAACTTTAATTGCTGCTGTGAATAATTCCATTTCAATGGGACAACTCTGAGATCGGCTTTACGCTACGGCCCTATATCGGTGTACCTATGTCATTTATTTAATTTTCTTTCTTTTATATGTGAAAGTTCTTGAGAGGTTAAAGCAGGTAAAATACATGAACAGGTTCGGACAGTCCGAGTTTGTCCGTGCAAAGTGACAGCAGAGATGTGGGATCTGCTAGTTTTCCATAAGTCTCTCAGGGTTACCCAGGATAACTTTGGGGATCTCTGTCTTGCATCGGGAATGTTCCCTGAAAGTGTCCAAACAGCTCAGAGCTACAGAACCGTTCCCTGGATCCATGCTTCTAGCTGTCTTCCCCAGAAAGCAGTCTGGCAAGTGTTCCAGTCAGCTCATTGCTAAGTTATCTGTCAAAACACTAGAGTTTTCAGGTGCCTAAGTAGCCCCTGGAATCATGGTGAAATTATCCTCCCCGCCACCACCAAAATTGGAAATGGTGCCCTGGAGTGCACGGTACCCTACCGTGCTTCCCCCATAGGAACTGCATGAACAGGCAACTCTGCAAGTTCTCTGCATGCCTCTGCAAGTGACCCCCATGCCTCTCCGTTTCCTTGGCCACATGTATCCTGTCCCCATGCCGGCGGCGAATCCAGAAAAAGAGGGAAAAGCTCACCACTGCGACCACCTGAGGGCGGTGTTGGGTTGAGATCAGCTGGTCAAAGCAGGCAATAGGGACAGAATCTGAGACTTGAAGCTCCTCGAGCGACCTCTGACCTTTCTAGACCTGCCCTTCAATCAGACACAGCGATTGTAAAGTTGAATGTGATAGTAACTAGACCCATTTTAAACCCTTCACCACACAAGACAAAGCCCGTAGGATTCATCATGAACTATTTATTTCTCCTCCCCTGGCTCCATGCAGCCACCAGCCACCTTGAAGCTTTCTCTCGTCTCTCCCAGGCTGTGCTCACTTGATTGCAGGAGCTCAGTGGAGGGTCCAGCTTTGCTCTTTCGCTTCCATTCTTTACCTCTTTGGGTGGCTGCATTTGCAAGTGAGCAGCCTGATGGAAGCACTGAGTCCTCTGTCTCGGCAGGCAGGCCCAGCCGCCAAAGCCAAAGGCTCCCTGAGAACAGGGGGAGGTTCGCCTGAACTCTCAGGAGTGGAGGCTTGGCCCATAGGTTAGGGTTACCATATTTGAACTTTCAAAAAAGAGGACACTCCGAGGGTGGGGGAGGAGTGGTAGCCCTGCCACCTATCTACTCCCTCCCACTTCCTGTCCCCTGACTGCCCCCCACAGAACCGCCATCCCATCCAACCCCCCCTGCTCCTTGTCCCCTGATCACCCCCTCCCAGGACCCTGCCCTCTATCTAAGTCTTCCTTCTCCCTGTCTCCAACTGCCCCCTCCTTAGACCCCTCCACCCTAACTGCCCCCCTTGAACTCCACCCCTACCTGTCCCCTGACTGCCCCGCCCCCTATCCGCACCCCCGCCCCCTGACAGACCCCTGGCTCTCCCACCCCCATCCAACCACTCCCTGTCCCCTGACTGCCCCCGCAGAACCCCCAACCCATCTAATCCCCCCTGCTCCCTGCCCCTGACTCCCCCCCGAACCTCCGCCCCGTCCAACCCCTCCCGCTCCCTGTCCCTTGACTCCCCCGACCCCTCTTCATATGCCCACCGCCTGACAGGCTCCCCCCAGAACCCCTCATCCATCCAACCTCTCCTGCTCCCTGTCTCCTGACTGTCCCTTGGGACCCCATGCCCCTTCTCCAGCCCCCCCGGCCCCCGTACCCTGCTGCTCAGAGCAGTGTGTCTGGGGTGCGGAGCCAGACACAGTGCCGTGCTCCCCCGCAGAGCGCGCAGCTCCCCCCCAGCCCCCAGAGTGCTGCATTGGGAGGGAAATCCCGGCCCTTTGGAGAGTTTTACCAATTCCTCCCTGAGGGCAATTTAAAACCCAAAACGCTGGACATGTCCGGGAAACTCCGGACGCATGGTAACCCGACCACAGGGACTCCAGGATCTGCAGCTGCTACCACCTGTATGGTGAATCCTCCGACTCATCACCAACCAGCTCTTCCCCATTCTGCAACCTGGCCCCATGGTCTGACCGTGCAGGAGAACAGAAACCCTTTGGGACAGCAGGAGAGTCTTCTCAATGCCGCACTCTTCGCATGGCTTCCCGCGGTCATCGTGAAACACGACTACCCTGCCCCCAGGAGTGTCTCAAGGAGCTGCCGGCGCAGTCACTGGGCACCCACTCGTAATACTCTCGGGCAGTGGCATTGCAGAGGGAGCTGAGCAGACCATCCCTCTGTGACTTCCTGAATTGCTGCCAGGACGGATTCTCCTCTGCGCTCGGGAGAGTCCCCAAGGACAAGCAGCTGTGGTGGGGGAGGGGGCAAGACAAACACTCCCCATGAGCCCTTGACTAGCAGGCAAGTAGGACTCTGGGAGCCAAGGCATCGGTGTGTCTTGCTGGGAGAACAGAGCTGGAGAGCAGAAAAGGGCACTGGAGGAATTGTAGAAAAGTCAGTGTCATGGCCGGGTCATGGGCAGCCAGACCTAGTGGTCAGAGGCAGAGTCCACACTCACAAGACAGGAGTCGAGAGTCAGCTGGGTCAGGACACTGGAAGAGCAGAAGCAAAAGACCAAATTCAGCACCTCAAGTCAGATGAGTCACCCCGAGTCAGGATGCCAGGAAATCAAGCCTGGGGAGTGGGAGCAGGAACAGCCAACACACGGTCCAGAGCCGGGGAGGAGCTCGGCTGTTCAGACAGCTTCTTGTTCCTGCTGCTGGTTTAAGGAGGTCCTGGGGGCCAATTAGCTGCTCTGGGACTCTGCCAATAGGAGCCTCAAACTCGGTCTGGACTTTGTCAGTCCTAGGTAAGCAGTTTTTCGTAGGCTTCCAGGTGGCGTACTGGAGGGTGGCTGCTCCCAGGAACCCTGCAGACCCGGGTTAATGACCCAGGGGTCAGGACAGTGAGTGATCTCTCCCCGCTCAAACCTCCTGCACAAAACAGTCTCCAGGGTCCCGGGCACATCCTCTGAGAAGAAAGAAACACAGTCATGAGGACAAATAGGCTATGGAACAGGAGCCCCCTCTTTGTTGCAACAGCCCCAAGTGCCCAGAAGAGTGGACGGTTCTTACCTCCAGGAGATGCCTGGGATCTTCCATCTAAGCCTCAATGGGACCCCTGTTGCTTGATCTGACAGGAGGAGATCATCTGTCCCCACTGCTCCCTGCACTGGGCTGGCTGCAGCACACATCTGTGTAAGAGGCTGGGCCAGAGAGATGTTACAATCAGGGTCCAGGCAGCCCAGAAGGAGAACAGAGGGTCTGAAACCAGAAGACGAAGCAATCAAATCAGCGGATTCGACAGAGAAGTTTTCTACCCTACAGGGACACCAAAGAAGGTCTGTTAGGAAAGCTGAGATGTTAGTCTGGAAACTGCTTAGGCAAAGATTGTGACTTGTTAAGATTCAGTTTTAGTCACTACAAAGTGTGTTGTGTTTTGTTTCTCTCTTTGAAATGTGTCTCTTTCTCTTGCTTAGTATCACTTAAATCTCTTCTTTGTTACTATGCTTCCCAAACCACCTCAGTGTTGTGTGTTCGAGTGAAGTGTGATTCTCCAGCCTACCCAACAGGCTGAGCTGTGCCCTGTCTCTCTGAAGGTAGCGAATAATTTCTGAGCGGTGCTGGGCCCAGGGTCCAAGGGCAGTTCACCAGACATATCCTGTGAAGCCCAAAGAGACCAAAGGAGCAGGAGAGATTCTGGCCCCACTGACCCATGGGAACTTCCCACAGAAGAGCCTACACAGGGCTCTAGACACGGCCACTTTGGGTGTGTACCAGAGTTCACTCACCGCTAGATGCTGGCCAGGCCTCTTGTCACCGCTTTCTCTCTGGGCTAGCAACCCCGCTGATACTCACTCTTGCAGTTTGTTGGCTGGGAACTCAGCCCTCCAACCAGGTGACTGTCCTTTACTCCACTCCTTCCTGGGTTGTGCTCCTTGCAAACAAAGTCCCAAAATGTCTTGAACAGAAACAAGGCCTTCCACCCTCATGGGGAGTTCTGCCTCAGCCTGATGTCGGATAGGGTTGCCCTTCTTGGGTTTCTCTAGTCTTCTATGTCCCCTTCCTTAGGGACGGTGAGAGAAGCCAGTCCTACCCTGGACTCCAGGGTTTGGCCCAAGGCCGTCTACTGAACAGCTCACTCTGCTTCTGGACTTTTGATGCTGTTTTCCCTTGTTTCCTCTCAGGTGGGGCTCACTTGATCATCAATTTGGCCTAGCCCCAGGCTAGGCAGCCATAGGCCAGGCCACCCTGTTAGATATCTCCTCCTTCAAATCCGGTCCAGCCCGGCTGACAGGTATGCTGAGGGGAGGGGGAAACCCCATTGCTGATCAGAAGGAGGTCAGAGTCTGTTCTCTAGGAGCTGAAGGTCCGTTTGTCCTGCTGCGGGAAGTGGAGCTGGAGGGCGGAGATGTTAGGTGAAAGAGACTGCATGATGGAGTTGGAGACTGGGGGACGGGAGCCTCCTCCCAGAAACCCTGCCAGGAGAAGAGGTTTGAGGAGGAGTTCTCTGGGGAGCCTCTTGCTTGGAAAAAAACAAGGGTGGCACATTGATGGAGATGTCTCTGTCCCAGGGATGGGGGAAGCTCCCAGCCAGGCTATGCAGCAGGGATCCCATTTCTCCCCCAAGAAACCCAGATGCCCAAAGAAGTCAATGGCTCTTACCTCCAAGAGGGAGCAGGGTCTTCCCTCTCAGCCTCTTTGAGAACTACCACTGCTTGGCTTCCTCGGACAAGGGACCTGTCCCCACTGCTCCCTAAGGTGGTTCAGCTTCTGACTGCACCCATCTGGGAGGCTGTCACACACCCCAGGGCCTAGAAGACACGGGGGGAGGAGGCTCCTCTTTATCTCAGACTCGGAGAGCCCAGAGAAGGGCCAAAGGAAGAATAAAGGGCAGGAGATGAAGCTAGCCCTGAGCCTCTGTCCCATCCTCACCTCTTCAAATGTGGAGCTTCCTGAGCTTCAGTTGGGCAGACAGTCTGTAGCCCTGACCCAAAGGTCCTTCTGCGCCATATGGGGCAGGAAGATCTCTGCCTGGGAGCACAGGGAATGGGATGGGGGTGAGATCAAGGAAAGAGGGGAGGGATATGGGTGTGAGGGAAAGAGCTCCTGCCCCAGATGAAGGAAACTGGGGGGGCCGAGGGAAGGACACCGCTCCACAGAGAGGGGAGAGAGTTTCTGTGAATGCCAGGGCCTCCATTTCCACTTCCACTAGCCTGGCATTTACAGTGAGACAGAGCAGTACCTGCAGCAGGGAGCGGGACTTGCTGAACAGGGAGGGGAACCTTGAAGAGCGTCAGATGAGCCACAGCCCTTGCAGCGCCTCGGGCATCTGGTGCAAGTGCCGGATGATGTGAAGCTGACACATGACCTTGGCTGTGACATCCTCGTGCTGCAGGGGAACGAGAACATGGCAGAGACTGAGACACTCCCCAGGAATCAGGGAGGATGAAGGGCACCTGGAACCAGCACCATCATTTCCACCCAGCAGCTGCTCATGTCTGAGTGGTAGATTCACCCTCCTGACCCCCAGGATGGAGGCTTGCTGTCCTCTCTAGTGACCTCCAGTGCCAACCCCCCTCCTTGTCGGGTGAGCTCCTGCCACCTCCCCATCAGTGCCCGTGACAGCTGTTCCACCTCCAACCCACCTGGGGACACCGCTCAAGTTCGGAGAACCCTCTCTTCCACCCCTACCTCCATCCCCACCCAGGTAGGGCAGGGAGGGGCTCTAGAAGGGTGGCGGGGGGTGGGAGGGATTCTGGCAGCAGTGAAGTGGGATGGGGAGAGCTTGAGACTTTCCCCAACACACCCCAGTGACAAAAGCTGAAACCATAGGATGGCAGCCCTGTTGAACGGGGCAGGTCAGCAGCCCCTGCCAACTGAATCCTCCCAATCTCTCGAGAGTGGGTCCAGCCTTACCAGCAGCAAGACCAGCTTCCCACGCCCATGTGCCTCAGTCAGTCACCATCACCAGTCAGTCCTTGGCCTCCCAGGCTGCCAGGGATGGGAGCAACTCTCGATGGTGGCTGGGGTGACATGGACACTAGACCATGGGGAAATGGGTGCAGCTCTGTGGGGCAGGAAAGGTTCCCAGAGGGCACTTAGGGGACTCTCCTGTCCTTCGCAGGAGTGATAGCAGAGCACCACATCCTAAGAACAGAAGTCCATGAAGTCCAGAAGTCCCCACTAGGCTCCTTGCTACCAGGCCAGTGCATGGCGAGAGGATGGGAAGGAGGCCCTGGGCCCCACCCCAAGCTTCTGAGTCGATTGCAGCTGCTTACCGTGTCCCCCATCAGTTGCTGGGCTTCCCCCAGGAGGGAGTAGACGAGCACCAGCCCAGCCTGGCTGACACGCAGCAGGGGGTCGTGAATGGCCAGCAAAGCTGTCTGCACGAAGGATCTTCTCTGCCCGACGGAGAAGAATTTTCCAAAGACCTAAAACCAAGAGGACATGAGGCTCGAGCAGATTGCCCAGAGCCAGCCTCCAAGTCCTGGCGGTACAATGGCATCTCATGCCCCAAAGGGCGGGGAAGAGAGCTGCTGTGGCCAAGGCAGTTCATTCCCCAGGAGGCTTTCAGGCTCCCAGGGCTCAGGGAAGCCCCTTTATTAAAAGGTCGCAGATGCTGAGGGACCAAAGCCTCCAGTGGCTCTTTCGGGAAGGCAATTTATGGCAGGGGCCAGGATGGGCTGGAAATGGATCTCTAATGTGTGTGAGCAGGCCCACTCTGCTGTGCAGGGCACAGAGATGACAGGGGACCCTGTCTTGCTTCCAGCAGAGAGATCTCCAGCACCTCAGCGGCAAGAGGAGTGTGCATGTGTTGTTACGTGGGGAGGGGGTTGGAGCTGACAGACCAAAGGTCTCTTCCCCGAGCTTAGTGATTTCTCTAGTTGCTGGCTATGGCCTCTGCAACTCCTTGGTTTCTTCAAGGGGAATCCAACCTGCAGCCTGACAAGAACAAGGAGACTCATGGCCCAGTCCCAGTGTGGGACTTTTAGCACCAGCATGTCCCACTGGTTGCTGGATGAGGAACTCTGAACTGGAAATAAGGAGCGGGCTCTTTTCCTGTCTCCAGGAGGCATCCACTGCAGGGAACCCAGCCAGCTACACTCCCTGAGCTGTGTCATGCCCTGGCACAGTGCCCTTACCTCCCCCACTCTGGCTGTATTTTTGTAGCCCAACAGCCTGCTGTCCTGGTGCCAGTCGTAGCACCAGAGATCTTCCACCTCATGTATGGTCAGGCCTGGAAGAAAGAGAGAGAGAGAGACTTTTCTCCTCATTCTGGTTGCAGTTTCTGTGTCCTTCCAATCCCATTGGTGGCTGCACAGTGGAGTGGAGAAGAACAGAGGCAGAGAGAGACTTTTCCTCCAGCTGGGATCAGTCTGAGAGAAATGGTCTGGGGTCCCATTATCAACCTGTGGTCACTCTCAGTCCCCTATTGGGTTCCGCGTCCCAGCTGGGTTCCTTACCCCTCTGTTGGAGCAGCAGTTGGTAGAGCCGGTAAGTCCCCTCCCTGGCCTGCCGGCTGACGTCCTTGTCTGGATCGCTGACAAATAGAGCCAGCTGGGCCACATGATGCCCCATCCGAGGGAACTCGGCTGAGATCTAATGGAAGGGAGAGCAGAGGGGACTCCATCAGCATTTTCCTCTCAGCTCCCTGTCTGCCCTGGGCCAGAGGGCTCCTTCCCCTTAGCCCCTCTACAGGAGATGCTGGGGGAGAGGAGCTTGAGATCGAGCCTTCATTTGCTCTGCTGCCAAGGGAGCCCGGGATGCCAAGCAGGGGCTGGAGCATGGTCCCCTTAAAGGCCCAGGGACAACACTGAACCAGGACAAGAAGAACTTGACTCAAGCCTAGCTCAGTCCTGCTCTGACTCTGCCTCCCCATGAAGAACCCTCCTAAGCCACAGCCCCGGCAGCAGCAGCAGATCCTGCAGCCCGCTGGAGCCAGCCCGCCTCCGCCTGGAGCCAGCAAGCTGGGCTCGGAGCTCACTTACGTCAAACTCAGGGAGAGTGACTGTGTATCTCAGCAGGGCTGTGCTGCTCCTGATGGCCCTGGCTCGCTCCTGCGACACCCTGGACACGACCCAGAGGTTGACATGCTGTGGGGAAAGGAGGCAGGTCAGACTCAGTGGCCAGCTGCTCCTGCTTTGCAAATGAGCCCCCCAAACCGCCAGCCCCAGGGGCCTGGGACATTCTGCGCAGGGGGGAATATCTGAGTCCTTGATGGCAGAGCTTTAGAAGGGGATTCTTTCCCCCAGGATGCAGCTTGTACCCTTCAGGTCACAACTTCTCTGCGTCTCTCTAGATTGGGACAATGTTCGGGGTCGGGGCTGGTCCCATCCTCCCAGAATTCCTGATTCCTGAACAGTTCACCAGAAAGAAGACTGAACCCTCGGCCCTTCCCTGCTACGCAAATCCTTGGGGGGATGTAGGGAGTGACTGAGAGCACAATCCCCCCAGGAATTTCAGAGCAGATCAGAGGGAAGGGCTGATTCCCTGGGGCCCTCCTGTTTCTCTAGGAAGGAGCATGTGCCTCTTCTCTGAGAACTAGCTCCCTAATCTCATGGGCTCTGTGTGTTGGAGGGGAGGGGGAAGGGTGGATTTTCAGACCCTCACTCCCCAAGACAGCCAGGAGCCCTGTGCTTAGTGCTCAGCAGAACCAGGCAGAGCTCTGGCTTGGAGTCCCAGCTCCTTCCTCTGTTCCTCAAGAAGGAAGGACCTGACACTACATTGCACTGACCCACCAACCAAGGACGGCCCACTGGGGACCCAGCTAGGAGGACAGAGTAGAAAATGGATCTTCCAGTCTCTCCTTTCCAGTCCCCCAAAGAGTTACGGTGAAATGGGGCTCACCTCCAAGATGAAGTGGAGCCTGTCTGTGTCTGGGGACTCTGCCAGCAGGTTCCCCAGCATGGCATCCAGGACCTCTGGGATGACTTTGTGCAGAGTCTGCAAAGCATGGGTCAGACTTAGGGAACCTGGGCCTACACCTGCCACAGGATGGGAAGAGGGGTCTCTGGGAAGCACTGGGGAGACTCCCAAACACATCTCCCGGCTTCTCTCCTTCACATCGCACTGCAGGCAATTTGCAAGAATTGATGACCCCTGGACCTTTAATCCATGAGCTTAGCAGGTCTCTGCAGAGGGCCTTGTAGGCAGAAGAGTAGGAAACAGCCAAGTTGCTATGGATGGAAGCTGGGCTTCTGGGCAAAACACGGCTTATGAAAGAAAGAAAGAAAGAAAGAAAGAAAGAAAGAAAGAAAGAAAGCAATCCCCAGGGAGGCGTAATCTCTTCCCTGCTGGAGGGAAGGATCCAAGCCTGCAGCTTGTTCCATCTCCACTACCCCACCCCTAAAGCTGGAGCTCCAGTGAATCAAGAGAGCAGGGACCAAGGACTACTCTGGAAGAGGAGGAGGATGGAGGAGGAGGAGGTACCTGGATGCCGGTGGTGTCCTTCTCCGTGCCCAGGGTGAAGACGGAGTGAAGGGCAGCTCGCAAGAGGTGGGTCTCTAGGGCTGACTCCAGGGCAGGTTTCATGGTGCTGGCAAGAGAGAGGAGCTGCTATTAGACTGTGCAGTACAGGGGTGGGACTGTCGCCAACACAGACACCAAGCCACAGGGATAGAGGCACAGGCTGGCGAGAATGGAAACTGAGGCACTTAGCTAGGGAATGACAAGGCCAAGGCGTCCCAGACAGACAGTGGCAGGACAGGAATAGCTGCTGTTCCCTGGAGCCTGCTGCCCCTCCTGTATCTGATCCCCAGAGTGAGCTCCTCCCCAAGGCCCCTGTCATGTTATGGGAGTGAAAAGAAGAGCCCCGCCAGGAGAGAGTGACCCTTCCCACGCCACCATCTCTGCCAGAGGCGCCACTCTTGGGAGGTGACCTGGGAGGGACAGTGACGGTGACTCCCAGCCTTGGGCCTGAGCAGCACTGGGGTGAGGGGAGCCGGCGGGGTCGGGGGGTGGGGCTGTCTCGGTACCAGAGGTTGCCCACTGCAGCCAGGGAGTGGGCGAGGACGGCGCTGGGTGACGAGTCATCTGGAAGCTCCTCGATGAGCTCCTGTGAGATGCGAAGGAGACAAAGGAGCGTATGAGATTCAGGCCCGACTGACACCTCCCAATGACGAGATGACACAGCCAGTGCCCCACATGGCCAGCAGGATCCCCCACCACCTCCCGCTCCTCCCATTCCTTCCTGCCCATCAAACTTGTCCCCCTTCCCGGATTCCTGCAAAGCTCACTCCCAATCTCCTTCTCTCCTCCTCCCTGTCAAAACTGCCCCCATTCAGCCCCATCCCGATGACCGAGCTGGGACCATGTGATTCCTTGGCCCCCACTCTCAGCTGTCCTCCAGCCCCACAATTCCCCCCCTGCCCACTACTGACCAATCTCACAATTTCTCCCTTCTCTTCTCCCAAGTCTTCAGCCCGAGGAATCCTTGTCCTCTGCTGCCCCCTCCAACACCACCCAGTCCCTACCCATGAGCCCGGCCATACCCCTGCCAAACCCATGTCTCTCTCCTCCCTCCAGCTGCCGTATGGCGTGTCTCACTCACCACAATCCTCTTCACCACAGCCGCCTTGCAGCAGCGCGGCTCCAGCGTGTCCTCCCCTCTCTCCCGTGCAGCCAGACATGCGGGGTAGATGGCCTGAAGGAACAGGAGCTGCTGCCCCTCATCCTGTACCCACCGGGAGTGGGGTATAGGAAGAGAGAACCTGTTAGCTAGGGACCTTCCTACCCCACCCAAACCGGCTCCAGGGCTCAGGCCTCAATGGGGGATTGTGGGGACCCGCCTATTGTCCAAATCCCCCACCACTCCTACACAAGCAGGATCAGGAAGTGGGACAGTGCCTGTGGGGGGAAACGACCTCGGCTGTTGTGGGACAAACACCCCCATCTTGGGGGTCCCACATCATGGATGTAAAAGGGCCCCATTAGGGGTGGTGGATCATGAGGGACAAGACCCTCGGCACGGGGTGGGGATGCTGGGAACGGACAGGGCAATCTTGGTTCAAGCCCAGGTGGGGAACATTTGTACCTTATCTCTGCACTGGAGCTGCTCTCGGATGACCTTGAGAGCAGCTTCATCTTTGGCCATGTGCACCCCTTCCTCCTGCTCCGAATCCCGGGGGGTCCCTGCACCAGGGAGGGAAGGACAGGGGCGTGGTGGGCAGAGCAGGATCCAAGACCCCCCTTCCCACCTCAGGCACCCAGGGCAGATCGGGCCCCAAACCTCCCTCTCAGGGATGCCTTCAGGCCCCAACAGCTTTAGAAGCCCAGAGCAGAGCCCCCCTCCCCTGCCCAGGACTCCAGGGCAGGTGCCTGTTCCCCCAGCCCTGGAGCAGCAAGGACCTATGTGGCAGCAGCTCTTCACACCCCCACCCCCAGGTCCCCGTGTGGAAGGGGCAGCTGTGTGACCGCTGCTGCTGTCCGTGGGGTTCCCGTGGCTCAGGCCAGACACCTGGGATGGGGTCCCCCCCCATATCCCTGGGAGAGCGTCTGGGCCCAGGGTGTTCACATCCCCGTCCTCACCCCTCCCTCAGCCCAGCCTGGCTCCTCACCTGGAACAAAGCAGTGGCCTCCATCGGCCTGGCTGCTGTCAGAGGCCCAGGTGCTGCCACTGTCCCATGCTGAGCTGCCCGTGCTGGGACAGGGACCTTCCCCCTCCTGGCCGGCGGGGGCTGGAAGGGCCTCAGAGACCGGGCAGGGCGATGCCTCCTGATGGGAAGGAGGGCTGGGCTCCTGGGGCCGCTGCTGCCCACACAACAAGCCCCAGAGCCACCCTGCCCGGCGCCCCTCCTGGGCTGGGTCCTGTCTGCCAAACCGCAGCCTGGGCCAGCTCCATTGGGGCCTGGTCGGGGCCTCTCCCAGCTCGGCGCCTGCGCCGGGAGCCGGGGTCCTTTTCCAGAAGGCCGGGCACTTCCGCCGTCTGGCCTGGACGGGAGCTGCTTCCCCGCCAGCGGGGACGCAGGGCTTGCTCTGCCCCTTGGGAAGACGGCAGCTGCTTCCCTCACGCTCTGGGGCCACCTGCAGAGCCTTCCTCCGCAACATCCGCAGGAGCCTGGCCATCCTGGAACCGAGCGGGGAGCAGGGGTGAGTCTGGGCTCCAGGCAGCCTTTCACTCCTGGGCCTTTTCCGTCCCTCCTCCTCCCTCCTCCAACCACAGCAGCCCCTTCTGCCCCCACAGGAGTGCAGGGAGTGCCATCTACACACACGGGCAGGAGTTCATTGCATGATCTGCTCCCAACGTTCCCCCTCGTAATCCCTGCTGCTGCAATATCCAGGAAGTCTCATCCTTTTCCAGCAATGGGGTCAGTCCCTAAGACCATCGGTTCCTCTGGACAAGCAGTCCCCTCCTGTCGTCCCAGGCCACTCTCCCACCCAGGCTAGAGAAGGAACAGAAGCCAGGAGTCCGGACTTCTCCTGGGAAACCATTCCCCACGTCAAAGTCACAAAGAGCCTAGGCACAGGAAGACCAGGGCCCTCCTCATCCCCCCTTGATTTCCAGACTCATCAGCTCACAGGATCTGGCCCAGCTCCGAGACTCTCAGCCTGGGGAACGGTGTCCCACAAGGGAAGGGCTGGGAGCCCCATTGCTGGAACCTTTCCAAACACACTGGAGACGGCTCTGGAGAAGCCCCTGCCTGGCTTAAGAATGAGGGGCTCTTGGGGGCTGTTTGCAAAGGAAATCCCCCTTTGGAGATAGTCTCTCCCCATTTCTGCCTCTCCCTAGACAGACAGGGGAAGCCTCCGGGGAACCCGAATGCCACTCACTTGCTCTCAGTGATGGGATGATGGATGGCGGATGTTCAGGGTCAGCAGACGTCCCACGCCCTCCTCCTCACTCTCCAAGCCCAAGGCAGGCTGGAGAGGGTGGTGACCTCAGGAGTTACCCTGCCCAGCCAGCAGGCAGGGTGATGACACTAGGGCGATCGACTAGCTGTGAAAACAAGAGTCTGTCTTATTGCCAAGGGACGGAGAAACTCAGCCAGCAGCAGGGGGGTGCAGAACACTGCCCTAGGGTGGAGGTGACAGCGCCTCCAGGATCCTGACATCCCAGCACTTTACACACCTTCCTGGAGCCTCCCAAACCCACTGAGCTGTAGCCATGGGACCCCAACCCGACTGACGGCAAACGGGCCTCAGCTAGGAGCACAGGGTCACACTGAGTGTCAGAGCCATGGATGGACCCCTTCACTAACCACTGCCGCACACTCCCTCCACAGCTGGCAATTGCAACCAGGCCCTAATGGCTGGTCCCCCTGCCTTTGAGAGGGAGGGTCACTCCTGCTTCCATTGCTGCCTCTTGATCTGTGGGACTTTGGGCAAGTTGCTCCCCCTCTCCATGGCTCTCTGGGACTCACATCCCTGAATGGGCTTTAAAAAAAACAATGGTTAAAGTTTGGCCCCAACTAGTTCTTGTTTCTCGAGACTAGTCATTTCAGCAAAGTTTAGAATTCTTGACATTCAACACCTGGAAACATCCCTTTCTCCTTCGCAGACGGCCTTAATATCCCTTATCTCACCCAGGCTCCCTGCTGCCTGGAGTTAGAGAATTGACCCTATTCCCACTGGACCTACCCAAGGTGTCACACAGCAAAGCGTGACGGAGCCAGAAAGAGAAGACAACAATCCTGACTCCTGTTCTAACTAACAGACAACAACCCCCCCGGAGGCAGGGATAAAGCCCAGGAAATAAGGTGTGAACATTTTCATGGAAACCGTTTTCTGTCTCAAAATCCATTCAGATGAAACCACTTTGTTTCTTGAAATCATAAGAAGTAGGATGAAAATTCTTTGCAAAAATATTTGTTTGCAAAACAAGAGCATCTCCTGTTTGTCACAGTGCATTCAACTGTCTCGTCGAACACAAAGGGGAGACACTATGATCTAGCAAAAAGAAAAAGGAGTACTTGTGGCACCTTAGAGACTAACGAATTTATTTGAGCATAAGCTTTCGTGAGCTCCAGCTCACTTCATCGGATGCATCTGTAGCTCACAACAGCTGTAGCTCACGAAAGCATATGCTCAAATAAATTGGTTAGTCTCTAAAGGTGCCACAAGTCCTCCTGTTCTTTTTTGCAAATACAGACTAACACGGCTGCTACTCTGAAACCAACTATGATCTAGAAAATTAGATGAGATGCTTCAGTCTGAGCTAAGTAGTTGCTGCTCTTCACAATTTCAAAAGAATAAAATACAAATAAAAGAGAATATTAGGTCATAATCTGATATGGCTCAGTGTGATCGGACACCTCCTAGTCTGTACTGCTCCAAGTGACACTCTTCAGTGGATCCCCAGCATCCACCCATGGCGAGGTAGGTGGGAGAGCATTGTTATTCGTACTTGACAGAAGGAGAAACAAAGGCTGAGAAAGGAGCAGGGACTTGTCTTAGCTGATGCAGCCAGTCAGTAGCAGAATTGCTCTCAAATGAGCTACAGACCAGCAATTGTTCATAATAATTATGCAGCAAGTATTTGAGAAGAATTGGATTGTTCCAGAGGATATTGAACTGCTCCGAGACAATGAATGGAGAGCAGCATCCACATTCGTCAGACATATAACTGGTTGTGACTTATTTGCTTGGTCATAAAAGAGAACAACAAAGACCAGAGTTTCCTCCCTGTCAATAGCTCCCTCCTCAGCCAATCAAGGTTGAGACTTTGAGGGGTGGGAGGCTAAGGGTTCTCATCAAATAGCCCAAAGAATGGCCCTGCTCACCACCGACGAGGAGGCGATCATTCTCGGAGCCCTATTCCAGTCTCACCTCTCTGTGAGGGCCTCCCACAACCTCCCCGGCCCCCGCTCCACACACAGAGCTCCTGGTGGTGGGAGGAGAGCAGAGGAAAATGACAAAGGAAGCAGGAAGAGAAAGGTAGGAGGGACAGAGGAAAAGGGAAAACAAAAAGGAGAAAAACCAACGTCCCCAGTGATTCTAAGGGACAAAGTCCTAAGTCGGAAATAAAATACTTCCCCCACAATCTAATGTTTTCCTTTCCTAAAAATCAACCGGCACCTGATGGATCAGACTGAAGAGGTTCCAAACCTCTCCGAGGCTCTTACCTTACCTTCTATACAGGGACGTCTGTTTTCGATCAAAACCACCACAAGAAAAGGAGAAAACTCCGAAGAGGGTCCTCCTTGCTCTCACGAATGTGAAAGTGAATGCTCTCTCAGTCCTCCAGGAGAGACCTCGAGAAGGAGACGTGCTGAAGCAAAGCCACAGGGATCTCCGAGCTTGCCCCTGTCCTGCCCCCCTGTCCTGCCTGGCTGATGTCAAGATCTCTCTGTGAGATCATCGCCTCCCTGCCACCTTTGTCCAATAGGCTGAGGTCCTGCCAAAGGCCCTTGTGATGTCACTGCCACACCCACCCCTCCCCTGCAGTGCTGATGTCCTGCCCCTGTCCAGCCACATTGGATGTTTCAGCCGCTTCCCCTGGATCACACCACTCAATGACTCTTCCTTGTGGGGATGACACCGACTACACAGTATAACACAGAGCTTCTTCCCCAGGCCGCAATTAGGTTTTCACAAGTTAGTTGACTTTATGGCCAGAAGCAACCGTTAGAGCATTTAATCTCATCCCCTGCGTATCCTGAGGCCTCCTGTATATCAGAAGAGCTGGGCTTTTCTTTTACTCAAATGTTTTCCAGAAAGGCATCTAGTCTTTATTCGAAGAGATCAAGAGATGGAGAATCCATCATTTCTCTTGGCAGTTTGTGCCAATGACGAATCACCCTCTTACAAATCCGGGTCTTATTGTCATTATACTTTTTCTGATTTCTGCTTCCATCCATGGGGTCTTGTCATGCCTTTCTCTGCTACATAAAAGAGCCCTTTTATACTCAACATTTTCTCTCCATGAAGTCAAGCAACTCACCTCTCATTTGTCTTTTGTGTATACTAAACAGATTGAGCTTTTTCAATGTCTCATTAGAAGGCATCATCCCCATCACTCAATTACGAATCTTTTCTGTACCCTCTCCAATTGTTTTAACATAATCTTCAAAATGTGGACACAAGAACTGGATTCAACATTCCAGCATCAGTCTCACCAATGCTCTTTCACTTCCCTTTCCATTCTCACTACTCTATCCAGCCAAGAATGGCTTTAACCGTTTTTAACACAGTTTCACATTGACAGACCGTGCTGAGCAGCTCGTCCTCTATGGCCCCGAAATCCTTTTCAGGGTCGCTGCTTTCCAGCGGATTGTCCCCCATTCTGTAGGGTGCCACCTGACTCCTTTGTTACTGAAGCTATGGGGTTGCATTTGGCTTGATTAAAACCGAATTATTTCGGAAGTATTTTAGAAGAACTAGCCCATTAGAGAGAGAATCGTGAATTACTCCAAGACAATGAATGGAGAAAAGCGGCAAGAGCAATCAAATACATGTTTGGTTATGGCCTATTTCCTTGGTCTTAAAAGAGAGTAACGACGACCTGAGTCTCCTCCCTCACAATAGCCCCAAGCTCCCCCAATCAGCATTGAGACTCTGAGAAGCAGAAAGCTGAGAGTCCTCACCAGATGTCCCGGGTCACCACCGGAGGGAGTCACTCTTAGAGCACCATTCCAGCCACATGTCTTTGGGAGCAACCCCCCATCCCCAACTCCACATGCACAGACAGGTCCTGGTGGTGAAAGGAAAGCATGGGAAAAGGACAAAGATGCAAGAGAGGACGAGAAAGGAGGGAGAGACAGGAAAAGGGAAAACAAAAAGGAGAAACCCCAGTGTCCCCAGTAATTCTAAGGGACAAAGTCCTAGGTCTGAATTAAAATGCTGCCCCCACAATCTAGTGTTTTCCTTTCCTAAAAATCAGCTGGCACCTGATTGATCAGACTGGTCAGGTTCCAAACCTCTCCGAGGCTCTTACCTTCTATACAGGAACGTCTGTTTTTGAGCAAAACCACTACAAGAAAAGGAGAAAACTCCGAAGAGGGTCCTCCTTGCGCTCACAAATGTGAAAGTGAATGCTCTCTCAGTCCTCCAGGAGAGACCTCGAGAAGGAGACGTGCTGAAGCAAAGCCACAGGGATCTCCGAGCTTGCCCCTGTCCTGCACCCCTGTCCTGCCTGGCTGATGTCAAGATCTTTCTGTGAGATCATCGCCTCCCCGCCACCTTTGTCCAATAGGCTGAGGTCCTGCCAAAGGCCCTTGTGATGTCACTGCCACACCCACCCCTCCCCTGCAGTGCTGATGTCCTGCCCCTGTCCAGCCACATTGGATGTTTCAGCCGCTTCCCCTGGATCACCCCACGCAATGAGCGTTCATTGTGGGCTCAAGTCGAACAAAGTAAAACATCAGAGGCTTCTCCCCGTGCTACGCTCAGTTTTTCATAAATTAGCAGACTTTATGGACAGAAGAGACAATTAGAGCATGTCATCTGACCCCCTGCATATCACATGCTTTCTGTAGAGCATAGGAGCTAGTTTTTGACTACACACGTTCCAGAAAGGCATCTAGTCTTCATTAGAAGATATCAAGAGGTGGGGAATTCCCACCACTTCCCTTTCTAGTTTGTTCCTTTGGTGATTCATCCTCACGGTTGAATATGTGTGCCCTCTTTCTCATATGAATTGGTCTCTTTTGAGTTTCCAGCCACTGGGTCTTGTTATTCATTTCTCTGCTAGATTAATGAGCCCTTTCATACCCAATATTTTCTCTCCATGAAGTCACTTCAACACTTCAATGATGTCACCTCCCGATCTTTTTTATCATCTAAACAGGCTGAGCTCTTTCAATAGCTTATTCACAGGCATTTTTCTCCAGCCCTCAAAACGTTTCATTGCTTTTTGCTGCCCCATCTCCAATATTTCCAAATCTTTTTTCAAAGGTGGATGCCAAAACTGCATGCAGGATTCCATGATCAGTCTTCCTCATGGTTTCAGAGTAACAGCCGTGTTAGTCTGTATTCGCAAAAAGAAAAGGAGTACTTGTGGCACCTTAGAGACTAACCAATTTATTTGAGCATAAGCTTTCGTGAGCTACAGCTCACTTCATCGGATGCATACTGTGGAAAGTGTAGAAGATCTTTTTATATACATACAAAGCATGAAAAAATACCTCCTCCCTCCCCACTCTCCTGCTACTAATAGCTAATCTAAAGTGATCACTCTCCTTACAATGTGTATGATAATCAAGTTGGGCCATTTCCAGCACAAATCCAGGTTTTCTCACACACACCCCCACCGCACACACACAAACCCACTCTCCTGCTGGGAATAGCTTATCTAAAGTGACCACTCTCCTTACAATGTGTATGATAATCAAGGTGGGCCATTTCCAGCACAAATCCAAATTTTTTCATACTTTGTGTGTATATAAAAAGATCTTCTTCACTTTCCACAGTATGCATCCGATGAAGTGAGCTGTAGCTCACAAAAGCTTATGCTCAAGTAAATTGGTTGTCTCTAAGGTGCCACAAGTACTCCTTTTCTTCCTCATGGTGTGTCACCTCCCTATGCTCCTCACTGCTCTTTTCATACATCTAATGATGGCTTTAGCCCTGTTCACCACAGCATCACCCTGGGTGCTCATGTTGAATGGCTTGCCTAGCATGGCCCCGAAATCCTCTTCACAGTCAGTGCTTTCCTGGATACACTTCCCCACTCTGTAGGTGTGGCCTGTGTGCTTTGTCGCTAGCTGTAGGACCCTTCCTTTGGTTCTTTTCCAACTTGTTTTCTTTGAATGGCTCCTCTTTATCAAGGGATCCGATTGCTCTGTGTCACTGCCCTCTCCTCATCATTAATTACCACTCTGCTACTATTTTATCACCCACCAACGTTAGCAGCAGTGATATTTTATTTGGGTTGCAGTTCATTGATATTTATTTTCAAGAATTAGTCCTTGAGAGCCTCTTCATATCCCTCGTGCCCATAACCTGCTCCACACAGCACAGTGAGAAAAGGCCGCCCAGCCCAGCTGTGCCCTAGGGGCTAAGCACAGAACAAATGTAGGAGCTTGTGTCATCCATAGCTTCTGAACAACATGTGGGGGTCATCAGCTTACAAAGACACTCTAGACCGGTAGCATAGACAGGCCCCAAATGTATCTAAGTGTCCCGCCTTGAAAAACAGAAGACAAAAAACATAACCTTGAGTAGCTTTATTTTATCGTCGTGGAAACTGAGGCACACAGAAGCAAAGAGATTCGCTCATGGTGAAAAAGTCAGGAATAGAAAATGGCCAATCTGCTGATAGTCAGTCCTGGGCCCTAGCCATGTTTGTCCTGGCCTCTCTGCTTCAGCTCCAGTAACAACCCGAGTGGAGGTTTTCTTCCTCTCCGTGTCCTTTAACTTCACGTCACTGGAGAAGAAAGATTGTTTCTGACCAGCTGGCTCTAATGCTTAAAAACCTTCATTTTTTTCTTTCGCTAGGAGGATAACGCTGGACGTTTTCTCTCATCCACTTTCCTTTGGAATAATTTCAATCCAGTCCAAAGGATTTCCTTTTCCAGTGTGTCTTCAGCACCTTTCCTAGCAAACAGTTCCTGTTCGAGCACAGGTTTCCAGTTTCAGGCTGTCCCAGGGGGAGATGGCCATGAAAGGGGTAGTAGCTCAACTGAACCTATCCCCAGGTGAAGGGAATAAGTGCAGGGGTCACATGGGAAGGAGCAGCGTGTAACTAGGATCCAGGCCTGTTGGGCGACATAAGAACAGCCTGTGCTCAGCCAGGAGAGAGACCCGCAACGGGAGCAGGCCTGGGAGGGGCTTGGATAGTCCTTTCAAGTCAGTTTTGGTACACAGCAGGGGATGGAACAGCCAAGCTGCTAGGGTTGGGAGCTGGGCCTCCTGGCAGTGCCCAGGAACGAAAGCACAGCACCTGCCAGGAAGGGAGTCCCCACAGAGGGACACCGTAATCTCCCAGGGAGGGAAAAGGCTCTCACTGCCATTTCTTAACCTCATGGGGTGTTCTCCTGCTCTGCCAACCCCACCCCTATTTCAGCATCTCCAGGTGCCTGAGGAAGCAGGCACCAGAGGCCATCCTGCAGCTGGGACAGAGACGGAGGTTGATGACCTACCTGCCCGTGGTGACCATGGTGCAGGACAGCCCTCAGGACATGCGAGTGCAGCTCCAGATCTGCAGAATGCACCTTCCCTTTGCTGGCACGAGACCTTGCAGGTTGCGGGAGGTGAGACAGGCACTAACTTTTGGTAACCCTCAGTGGGATCAGAGGGTAATGGTTTGTAGAAAGTGGTGTTGGAGAGCTTTACAAAAACTCTCCAACAAGCCATTTACAACACACACTTTGTTTCTCTACAAAAGAAAAAGGACACTAAACTATCTAAACTACTACATGCCACAAGGGGCCACAACAGTGGTTCCCTTAACCCACCCAGCAATATTGTTAATGTCTCCAACTATACTCTTAGCCCAGCAGAAGAATCTGTCCTATCTCGGGGCCTCTCCTTCTGCCCCTCCACCCCCACGAATATGATACCGTTCTGTGGTGACCTAGAATCCTATTTTCGATGTCTCCGACTCAAGGAATATTTCTCACACCTCTGAAAAACATACTAACCCACAGAGAGCTTCCTACCAAGACGACAAAAAGAAGGATTCTGGGTGGACTCCTCCTGAAGGTCGAAACAACAGACTGGACTTCTACAGAGAGTGCTTCCGCCGACGTGCACGGGCCGAAATTGTGGAAAAGCAACATCACTTGCCCCATAACCTCAGCCATGCAGAACATTCGCCATCCACAGCCTCAGAAACAGCTCAGACATCATAATCAAAAAGGCTGACAAAGGAGGTGCTGTCGTCATCATGAATAGGTCAGAATATAAACAAGAGGCTGCTAGGCAGGTCTCCAACACCACTTTCTACAAGCCATTACCCTCTGATCCCACTGCGGGTTACCAAAAGAAACTACACCATCTGCTCAAGAAACTCCCTGAAAAAGCACAAGAACAAATCCGCACAGACACACCCCTAGAACCCCGACCTGGGATATTCTATCTGCTACCCAAGATCCATAAACCTGGAAATCCTGGACGCCCCATCATCTCAGGCATTGGCACCCTGACAGCGGGATTGTCTGGCTATGTAGACTCTCTCCTCAGGCCCTATGCTACCAGCACTCCCAGCTATCTTCCAGACACCACTGACTTCCTGAGGAAACTACAATCCATCGGTGATCTTCCTGAAAACACCATCCTGGCCACTATGGATGTAGAAGCCCTCTACACCAACATTCCACACAAAGATGGACGACAAGCCGTCAAGAACAGTATCCCCGATAATGTCACGGCAAACCTGGTGGCTGAACTTTGTGACTTTGTCCTCACCCATAACTCTTTCACATTTGGAGACAATGTATACCTTCAAGTCGGCCGGATTGCTATGGGTACCCACATGGCCCCACAGTATGCCCGCATTTTTATGGCTGACTTAGAATAACGCTTCCTCAGCTCTCGTCCCCTAATGCCCCTACTCTACTTGGGCTACATTGATGACACCTTCATCATCTGGACCCATGGAAAAGAAGCCCTTGAGGAACTCCACCATGATTTCAACAATTTGCGTCCCACCATCATCCTCAGCCTGGACCAGTCCACACAAGAGATCCACTTCCTGGACACTACGGTGCTAATAAGCGATGGTCACATAAACACCACCCTATACTGGAAACCTATTGACCGCTATACTTACCTACATGCCTCCAGCTTCCAACCAGGACACACCACACGATCCATTGTCTACAGCCAAACTCTACCATACAACCGCATTTCCTCCAACCCTTCAGGCAGAGACAAATATCTACAAGATCTCTGTCAAGCATTCTTACAACTACAATACACACCTGCTGAAGTGAAGAAACAGATTGACAGAGCCAGAAGAGTACCCAGAAGTTACCTACTACAGGACAGGCCCAACAAAGAAAATAACAGAACGCCACTTGCCGTCACCTTCAGCCCCCAACTAAAACCTCTCCAATGCATCATCAAGGATCTACAACCTATCCTGAAGGACGCCCCATCACTCTCACAGATCTTTGGAGACAGGCCAGTCCTTGCGTACAGACAGCCCCCCAACCTGAAGCAAATACTCACCAGCAACCACACACCACACAACAGAACCACTAACCCAGGATCCTATCCTTGCAACAAAGCCCGTTGCCAACTGTGTCCACATATCTATTCAGGGGACACCATCATAGGGCCTAATCACATCAGCCACACTATCAGAGGCTCGTTCACCTGCACATCTACCAATGTGATATATGCCATCATGTGCCAGCAATGCCCCTCTGCCATGTACATTGGCCAAACTGGACAGTCTCTACATAAAAGAATAAATGGACACAAATCAGACGTCAAGTATTATAACATTCAAAAACCAGTCGGAGAACACTTCAATCTCTCTGGTCACTCGAACTCAGACCTAAAAGGGGCAATTCTTCAACAACAAAAAACTTCAAAAACAGACTCCAAGGAGAGACTGCTGAATTGTAATTAATTTGCAAACTGGATACAATTAATTTAGGCTTGAATAAAGACTGGGAGTGGATGTGTCATTACACAAAGTAAAACTATTTCCCCTTGTTTATTTCCCCCCCCTACTGTTCTTGTCAACTGCTGGAAATGGCCCACCTTGATTATCACTACAAAAGGTTTTCTTCACCCTCCGCCCCCTCCCCATCCACCCCTGCTCTCCTGCTGGTAATAGCTCACCTTTCCTGATCACTCTTGTTACAGTCTGTATGGTAACACCAATTCTTTCATGTTCTTTATGTATATAAAATCTCCACACTGTATTTTCCATTGCATGCACCCGATGAAGTGAGCTGTAGCTCATGAAAGCTTACGCTCAAATGTCTTTGTTAGTCTCTAAGGTGCCACAAGTCCTCCTTTTCTTTTTGTGGATACAGACTAACATGGCTGCTACTCTGAAACAGTGTTAGTCTTGCAGATGCAGAGTAACACGGCTGCTACTCTGCCATGCCTCCACCCACTTTAACCCAAAACAAACTCAGGTAGATGAGGCTTTCTTCCGGCAGCTCACGGAAGCTACTGGATCGGATGCCCTGATTCTCATGGGTGACTTTAATTTTCCTGATATCTGCTGGGAGAGCAATACAGCGGTGCATAGACAATCCAGGAAGTTTTTGGAAAGCGTAGGGGACAATTTCCTGGCGCAAGTGCTAGAGGAGCCAACTAGGGGGGGAGCTTTTCTTGACCTGCTGCTCACAAACCTCAGATCGGCTGGAGAGTCTGGAGCAGGGACGGGGAGCCAGGGCCAGGACCTCTGCCTCGGCTTTGCTGCTGCCAAATCGGACCCACTCAGACCGAGAGGAGCTGACCCCAGCCCAGCACCTGCAGCAGCGTCTGTGGCCTGAGTGTCGCTGAGAGGGACAATGGGGCCAGCAGCTGGGTTGCTGAGAGTGAAGAGCCGCTGCAGGAGTTGTGTGTTAATGGCAATGGACACCTGGAGCCTGGAGGGAACCCAGGTAATGGGGCATCTCTGCCTGGGGGCAGGCTGGAGAGAGACACCGAGACTGCCTGGGGTGCTGGAAGGGGGCGTGGCCCTCCCACTTTTTGTCACTGGCCCCGCCCCTCCCCCTCCTCTTCCCCCTGAGGTCCCCCCACCCCACCTCTGGCTGGCAGCTGGAGTCCAGGCAGTTGCAGGGAGCCGTGGATGACCCTCCACTTGCCTGGGGTGGGGGGCTGAGAGCAGCCCCAGGTCCGTATCCCTCCCCCCAGACTCCCTGCCCAGAGTAGGGGGAGGGTCTGTAGTTCCCCACAGCTGCGTCTTACCATGGCCCGGCTGCTGCTCTGAGGCCCTGCTACCCAGCAAGAGCTGGATCTTGGTAACAGCCCCAGGGTAGCTCTAGGGAGCCATGGACCCTCCATCTGCCCTTGGTGGGGGGGTCTGCCTGACCCTCCGGGCTCCCCTCCCAGAGTGTCTGACGGAAGGAGCAATGGACAGAACGGTGCATGTTCCAGGGCAGCTCCGGCCCCGGTGCTGTCAGTGAGATGTGTCCTCCCAGCCCTGCCTGACGGGTCTTTCTGTTTCAGACCCTCCTGGTAACTGCAAGAAAAGTCCAACCCGTAGAGTTGTGGTTGCCCTGATAGTTGTATCGTCTCCTTTGATCGCTGCCATCATTGCTCTGGCAGGTGAGTTCCCAGCTTCCGCCCCGCTCCCTTCCCCTCCATCTACGATCTCCGTGCATCCCATTCCCCCGTGACCTACCACGCTCACTCTCTCCTCCCGGCCTGTCTGGCTTCTGCCCCTGGGACAGAGGATTCCTGGGGGATCTTCCTCACCGACCCTCCTCCTGCTCCCTCCCAGACCCCTGCACCTGGGCACTCTCTGTGTCGGGACGATCTGACTGACATTAGCCCCTCAGCCCATCTCTGAGCACTTTGGACCCAAGTCGCCTTTGCCATGCACCATGAAACAGTCCCTGTCCAGGGTGTCCAATGGGACAGGGTGCAGCTCATCCCTGAGCCCTTTGCCTTCCCTGTGTTGCTCTGAGGTTACCAGCCTGGCCTTCCTGGATCTTCAGGTCACGCCTGTGGCCGGGCGGCAGGTGCTGCAGTGTTACTGAAATGAGCCGTAGAAGTCAGTCGAGACCCCTCCACCAGCGCAGTGTGGAAACTCACCAATCGCTGAGCTTGGCCATGAAGGGTCCCTTAGCACCATTCACACCCCCGGGCTGCCAGACAGCGTGTGCTCGTGCAGAGGGCATCTGTTTGCCGTGAACATGAACCCTGCTGTATCCCCCCGTCGTCTGGGGCAGGGCGTGCTGGAGGCTGTCGGGGATGGGATTTCTCTACTGCCCTGGGATCTGATCACTGGGCCCCAGGAGGGTTTAGCAGCTGGCAGAGGGGATTGAATCCAGGTCTGTCTGCATTAGGAATCCTCTGTGCCGATGTCATGACATCCGTGCAGTTGAATTGGTGCAAACCACTAAAGCAGACGCACTGCACTGGTGCACAAAGGAGCTTGCCTTGGTGCAGTTTGCTGCAGGAAGTTACCAGAGCGAGCCGCACTGCTCCAGCGCATCTCCAGGAGGTGTTTGTCCTGCTGAACGCCAGCCCTGGCTGGGCCCAGGGCCCTACTGTCTGTGTGTGATCACAGGGATTGCCCATTCTCAGCTGCCCCCCTCCCCAAATAGGGAGACAGCTTCTGTCTAGGGCAGGGCTGGCTCAGGCATCTCCTGGCCTGCTGGCTGCTGGAGTGGGACTGAGAACCCAGCCAGTGCTCCTGTTGTGGGGATGGGAAAGGAGCAGCCAGCTGAGGAGGGGGGGGAGGAGGGGATCCTCTCACATTGACTTCAGCTTGACTCGCTCCCACTTCACCTTGACTCGCTCCCTCCTCCTGCCTTGCTGTGGTGAGCGGGGGCTGATCTGTGAGAAGAGAGGTCTCTGCAGAGAGCTCAGACCCAGCAGCTGCCCCCAGCCCAGGGGGACTTGGGGTGTGGGTGACTGGGAGCACAGGGGTGGGGCTGCTCTGTGCAGGGGGAGGGTTAATACTGCCTGGGTGATCTTGTACTTTGCAAAAGGCAGGGGAACACCCCCCCCCCCCAAACAGCTGGGACACTCGCTGTTCTCCCCCAGCCCTCTTCAGCAAGGTCCTTGGGGTGTCTGACCTCCCCCGGGGAAAGGAGGCAGCAGGGAGCTCAGGTTAACAGTGGCTGCTAGAGAGGGCAGCATGCCGAGCACTGCATGGCAGGTGCAGGTCCCGCTGGGGATTGCAGCCGGCAGGTTTGAGTGACTTGGCTGGTGACGCCTCTGAATCCGCAACAAGGCACCGATGTTAAAGGAGCCTGCGGTTCACAGGTGCTGGATGCCTGGGGCTCCCACGGGAACGGGGTACAGTAGTGATGGCTGCCCAGCAACACCCCGCGATGGGTTTCAGTGGGCTCCAAGTGTGATCACAAAACCAGCACTGCTTCAACCCTGGGACTTCAGCAGTAGAAGCATGAGCCTCTGCCATAGGAGCGAAAGAATCCACTTCTTTAACTGAACCCCCCCACCATTGATAAAGCTCTTTTGCAGGCCAGCCATTAGAGGGGGATGGAGACCCCCCCACTTCTCTGGTCTGGGTTACTTCAGTACTTTGAAAAATCAGGCTCTTTTAGCGCTGGGTCAGGGCTCCCCAATGGACAGTCCCCATTCTGCTGTATTGGACCCAACCTTTGGATCCCACCTGCTTCCAGCCTCACTGGGTCTGAAGAGCTACCAGACACTGTCCTGAGTTCGGGCCTCTGTGGCACTCTCCTGGGGTACAGACTCCCTGTCTGGTATGCTCCTTAGGATGTGGGACCCTGCAGATCAGCTGCTGTAGGACCCAAAACCAGTGTTGAACCCTCCCAAATCTCCCGAGAGGCATGTTGTCCCTAGAGCTCCACCCTCCACACCAGATGAACTCTGGGAGAGTCACGTGAGGGTTACAAACAAGGAACACATGCTTTCACAAAGGAACTTCTTCAACACTCTCTTTTTCCCCCATCCCCAATGGAAAGCTCAAGAGTTATAGATCAATGGAAAAGGAAACCCCTGAATGCAATTTCTTCTTTCAGTGTCATCTTGGTTCTGCTCCATGTGTTTCAAGGAGGCGAGATCCCTCCTGTCCCCCCGCTTTTCCGGCTCAGTCGTCTGGTTCTGGTGATGGTCTGCCCCTCTTGTTAGAGGGCCGGTCCCTTTTGACAATCAGTCTAACAAATTCTCTCTGTCCTGCTGGGGACTGTCCATTCTCCAGCACCCCTGTGGGCTGCTCAGCATAGAGGGTCAGGAACAGTCAGCGGTTCTGCAAAGCCCCAGCTGTCCTGAGCTCTGCTCCTGAGGGGCTGGGAGAGTAGCTGCTCCGCACTCAGGCCTGCACTGTGGAGAACGGCTCCCCTGGCTGGGACTGGTGTGAAATGCCTGGCCTCTGCCTGACTGCAGCTCCCTGGCTTCTGTGTTGCAGGTTTCACTTAAGAGGAGGAGGTGACTGCACGTATCTGAACAACGAGAAAGGGGTCAGCCGCTCACGGTGCTACATGGGAAGACGGTGGATCTGTAGCAAACCTGAGGTGTATGTGATGGTGTCATAAATATAAAGGGAAGGGTACACACCTTTAAAATCCCTCCTGGCCAGAGGAAAAATCCTTTCACCTGTAAAGGGTTAAGAAGCTAGGATAACCTCGCTGGCACCTGACCAAAATGACCAATGAGGAGACAAGATACTTTCAAAAGCTGGAAAGAGGGAGAACATCAAAGGGGTCTGTGTCTGTCTGGGTGAGGCTTTTGCCAGGGTCAGAACAGGAATGGAGTCTTAGAACTTAGTAAGTAATCTAGCTAGATATGCGTTAGATTATGATTTCTTTAAATGGCTGATAAAATAAGTTGTGCTGAATAGAATGAATATTCCTGTCTGTGTGTCTTTTTGTAACCTAAGGTTTTGCCTAGAGGGATTCTCTATGTTTTGAATCTAATTACCCTGTAAGGTATTTACCGTCCTGATCTTACAGAGGTGATCCTTTTCTTTTTACTGTTTCTTCTATGAAAATGTTTCTTTTCAAGAACTGAATGCTTTTGTCATTGTTCTAAGATCCAAGAGCTTGGGTCTGTGGTCCCCTATGCAAATTGGTGAGGATTTTTACCAAACCTTCCCCAGGAAGTGGGGTGCAAGGTTTTGGGGAGGATTTTGGGGGGAAAGACGTTTCCAAACAACACTTTCCCAGAAACCTGGTTAAACGTTTGATGGTGGCAGTGGAAGTCCAAGGGTCAAATAGTTTGTACCTTGGGGAAGTTTTAACCTAAGCTGGTAAAGTAAGCTTAGGAGGTTTTCATGCAGGTCCCCACATTTGTACCCTGGAGTTCAAAGTGGGGAAGGAACCTTGACAGATGGGAAAAGAGACTGCACTCGAAAGGGGCTCAAAATGAGACTCCTAGAAGTGACACTTATACAACTCACACCTACTTGAACGAGCCAAGATCTCAAAATCAGGCAGTGGGGCCCTCAAGCAATAAGTGTGTCTCGTTTAAACTCCGTATGTGCCTTCTGCTTTTGAACCTTTTAAACTCAGGGTCACGTTGTCAAGCGTTTCTCTGCAGCTGAGAGGGAGTGATCTCATGAGAAGGAGTCTTACCTCATTTCCCCATGCCGGCAGAGCTGAGCTACATAGGTGTGGTTTTCTTTCAAGTCACAAAGTGTATTCTTTGGCTAAGAACATAAGAACGGCCATACTGGGTCAGAGCAAAGGTCCATCCAGCCCAGTATCCTGTCTGCCGACAGCGTCCAACGCCAGGTGCCCCAGAGGGAGTGAACCTAACAGGCAATGATCAAGTGATCTGTCTCCTGCCATGCATCTCCACCCTCTGACAAACAGAGGCTAGGGACACCATTCCTTACCCATCCTAGCTAATAGCCATTCATGGACTTAACTTCCATGAATTTATCCAGTTCTCTTTTAAACCCTGTTATAGTCGTAGCCTTCACAACCTCCTCAGGCAAGGAGTTCCACAGGTTGACTGTGCGCTGTGTGAGGAAGAACTTCCTTTTATTTGTTTTAAACCTGGTGCCCATTAATTTCATTTGGTGGCCCCTAATTCTTGTGTTATGGGAACAAGTAAATAGCTTTTCCTTCGTCACTTTCTCTGCACCACTCATGATTTTATAGACCTCTAACCACTGTGTTTACATCTCATGTTATTGTAGCTCTGTAAGTGGCTATGGGCCATCTCACTGCGTGGTGTTTGGGCAGGTTGCGATTGTTCATGGGGGTGGGGAGGGAGGTGAAAAAGTTAAAATGTGACTGGGTATCAGAAAGTATTTCAGATAATCTAGTGCCAGAAAATGACCTTGAATGTGACAGCAGGTGGCTCCTCTGGGACCTTCTGCTAAGAAAAGCAAAACATAGAAAGAAAAAGAAACACTTCAGCACCAGGGGGAAAGGCAGTTTCCTGTGTTTCCGAAGCCATCTGATTCCATTTCTGAGCAAGTTGCAGTGTGAGAGAGAAATTCATCAAATTGAAATGTATGTCGTGCAACGTCCCTACAGCAGTTGTGCAAGGGAAGTTGAACCAAATTACTACGGTGAGCTTCAGAGGCGCAAGCTGTTAAATGATGCAAAAACCAAGCTGAAAAGACAACAGCAACGGCTCAGACTTTGTTGTTACTGTTATCATTATTATTACTGGGCTACGTTGACTGGGTTTTTTTGTCTGTGAAAGAAACTTTGGACATATTGGCAGATACATTCTTTCATTATTAGTCATTATCCTTTCTATTATGTAAAGCATTTTTAAATTTAGTTCAGAATTGTTGTACAGCCGTCCACCTTTGACCAAAAAAGCAAAAGAACAACAAAAAAGACAAGACTGTGCAAAGCACTGGTTTGTTCTGTGTTTAGGTCCAGTAAAGAAAAGACACAACTGTACCTTATATTTATTATTGAGTCTGCAAAAAATCCCTATGTAAATATGCACATGTAATTTATTTATTTGTTTTTCCTACAGTTAGTTCAGTATTGTCAGAGCCTCATTCTGAGGCTGCCAAAAATTTGTGAGAACCCCGGCTCTAGAAAGTGTGAGGATTTTGTTTTCTGTGTAACCATTACTTTCCAGTATTTGCAAAAAGAAAAGGAGGACTTGTGGCACCTTAGAGACTAACCAATTTATTTGAGCATAAGCTTTCGTGAGCTACAGCTCACTTCATCGGATGCATTCAGTGGAAAATACAATGGGGAGATTTATATACACACAGAACATGAAACAATGGGTGTTACCAGTATTTATTCACTCTCGCTTGCATCTCTGTTCTTTGATAATAAACTCATTCCTGTTTTCTGTATATCTAAGTGCTGGGTTCTCAATAGAGTGGTTGGCCTGAACTGAATCTTACAAGCTGCTGTGGACCGCGCCTGTGGGATTAGAGTCACCGTTCTGCGTGTGCTCCGGGGAACGGGCTGAGCACTCCCGAGGGACGCTCAGAGGCTTTGGGAGTGTCTATCGCTAACCGGTACACAGAGAGCGAGGCCTGCAGGGGGCTGGAAGGTCAGGCTTGCGCTGCCAGGGGTGGTGGTTTGAGAGAGCTGACCCATGGCAGGCCTGGACAAGGCTCCCCCAAAGGTGCCTCGTTTGCCTGCTATGAATCACTCAAACGGGCAGCCGTCCCCGGCTCATTCCACCCCTGCACCCCCCAGGTACAACCCGCACAAGGCATTCGACCAGGGTGAGGAGAACACCTGCAATGCCCTGTCACCTGACGTGCTGAATTTGCCTCTGAGCCCATTTTCCCTTCCAGCTTGGGACTCCAGAACCCTGCCTTGTTGAGCCAGACATGCTTGCCAGCTGCAAACACAGACCCAGGTCTGGGCCACACCCCCAACGCTGCAGACTTTAACCCAAAACTGCTCAGCAGGTCACCTGTCTCCAGCACCCAGCTCCCAATGGGATCCAAACCCCAAATAAATCCGTTTTACTCTGTATAAAGTTTATACAGGGTAAACTCAAATTGTCCACCCTCTATAACACTGATAGGGAGAGATGCCCAGCTGTTTGCTCCCCCAGGTATTAATCACTTACTCTGGGTTAATTAATAAACAAAAGTGATTTCATTAAATATAAAAAGTAGGATTTAAATGGTTTCAAGTAATAACAGACAGAACAAATAAGTTACCAAGAAAAATAAAACAAAACACACAAGTCTAAGCCTAATACATTAAGAAACGGAATACAGATAAATCTCACCCTGAGAGATGTTCCAAGAAGCTTCTTTCCCAGACTGGACTCCCTCCAGTCTGGGCCCAATCCTTTCCCCTGGTACAGCCTTGTTCCAGCTCAGGTGGTAACTCGGGGATTTCTTATGACTGGCAGCCCCCTTTGTTCTGTTCCACCCCCTTTGATATCTTTGGCACAAGGCGGGAATCCTCTCACGGTCTCTCTGGGTTTCCACCCCTCCTTCTAAATGGAAAAGCACCAGGTTAAAGATGGATTCAAGTATCAAGTGACATGTTCACATGTCCTGTGAGCCCCCCTCCATTCTTTCAGGACTGGCCCGCACGTATGCAGTGAAGGCTTGCAGGTGAACAGAGCCATCTACAGTCAGTTGTCCTAGCTAATGGGAGCCATCAAGATTCTAAGCCACCATTAATGGCCCACACTTTGCATAACTACAGTAGGACCTCAGAGTGATATCTCATATTCCTAATTTGAGATACAAGAATGACACATTCATCCAAATAGGATGAACACACTCAGTAGATTTGTAAGGTCTCATTACAAAACTTATAGAGACCTTTTGCATAAAGCATATTCCAGTTACATCATATTCACACTTAAACATTTTTATAAAGCTTATGAAGTGCAATGTCACAGGGTCAATACCCTCAGAGGATACCTGCAGATAGAGGCTTCCCTGGCTGGTGGAAAGGCCTCAACTGCCCTGCTTCCCATGGCCAGAAGGCATTGTAGTACAGCTATTCTCAGCTTACCCGGGCCTATGTGGAGCGGAATGTAGATTAGAGCAGCCCCAAGGCTGCTCTGACTTAGACCTGGTCAGCACAAAGCCTGACGATCATTTGTCTACTCTCCGATCAGCACGGGCTGCCAGTGAGTTGGCCACCCAGGAAGCCTAGCCCCTGGCCCTTCCCCTTGTGCCTGAGATCCCGCCACTCCCCTTCTGCCCCTCTCCCTCCCCTTCTACCTACCTCTCCCCCGCAGGAGCCCAAAGCACCATCACCACAGCCCACAGCTCCAGCACTGGATGGCAGAGGTCAGGGGGCGAGACCTCAGCCCCGGGGCACTGCAACCTCAGTGCCCACAGCCCCATGATACCTGCTGCCCATGCTGATCACGCTGTCTGGATTGAAGAGATTTGATGCACGTTACCCTACTGTTCCCGTATCGTGTCCGAATCCCAGAGCTGTTGACATGAAGACACCACTGGAAACGGAACATTCATTCATTCCTAAATCTGCTCAAAGTGTGTAAGTGCAAAGAAGAAAGGAATAATAAAATATATATAAGAGAACCCCTGAGATGCCTAGCTCTCTAAACAGTGAGAGGTGAGGAAGCCCCTCTCGTGTGGGTGCATCGTATGGTGCCATATGCACACCCAGCACTTCTCAAATCCGAGATGTTCTAATCCACATCCATCTCCTTGCCCTCCCATTCTCCCATCTCCTCCACCTCCATCTCCTCCATGTCGCTGCTGTCAGGGTCGTCCTGGGGCTCCGTCGGAGCCCTGGCTTTTGGGCTATCTGCTGCTCCATAGAAATCCCTGGCAGCATCTCCCATTGGCAGCTGCAATGTGATATTCACAGCAAAGTACGAAGCATGGTTGAAATCTACAAGCACAGAGCCCCGCGGCTGGGTTAGAGGCCAAGTGCACAGAGGTTTGTGCTGCTCATGCAGGTGGAGGGATGAAGGCAAAAACATCAAACTAGGAACCAAATTGGACAACCATTTCACTGTAGACAAAGATCTCATGCCCCTCAATCCCGACCAGCAGCTCCCTGCTAGCCCAACAGCTTTTGGAGTCCAAGCTTTTGGAGTCCCAAAGTGGGGTGACGAGGATGCAATTTAGCCTTGCCCAGATCCCTTCTGGAGGTCGAGGATTGCAGCGACAACTGACGCCCAGCACACACCGGTGAGTTCATTGGGGGCCTCAGAGGAGACGCAGTTTGAGTGACCCCGGAGGGCACGACGGTGCAACGCACTCACATGGTGGAGAAGCAGCTGTGGGAGACGGTGAGGAACCGGTTCCTTGGATATAGGGGAGGAGCAGCTGCGGGCGATGTTGGGGAACCGGTCCCTTGGATAAAGTGGGAACCTTTTGAAATCCGGATTATATGCTCTGTTGGAACCTGGGGACGCCCACAGTTACCCTGTAGGTATGGGACAGGTACCCTGGAGGTACGGTACGATGCACGCCCCTAGAGTGTATTTTAGTAAATTGGAAGATATTTGGATCAGATCCAGTGGCTAAGGGTAAATTGAAGCGATTTTGTACGGTTGACTGGCCTCAGTACCAATTAGAGGACCAAGAACAGTGGCCTCCCGGAGGATCACTAAATCATAATACAATCCTCCAGTTACTCCTGTTCTGTCAGCGAACGGCGAAGTAGAATAAGCATTCGTATGCTTACTTGTTCATAACCTTATACTCTCGTACTGATATTTTACAATGCTGTAATTTAACCCCGATTGGCCCTGTAGCAATTAATGTCAGTCCCCGGATCTCCACCCCAAATGTAATGGCAGATCCGGTGTCTCCTTCGGCCCCTACACCCACATAGAGCGAGGCTCCTTCGACCCCTACACCCACACAGAGCAAGGCTCAAAGTAAGATTCCTAGTGAAGCTCATAGTGAGGTTCAGGCTCCATCTGCTGGATTATACCCGTTACTTACCAAGACTAAAATCGCCCCTAATGCAATAGAAAGGACAAGCTCTTACCATGCAGGTCTATACTCATGCACCTTTTAATCCTATGGACCTGGCCGCTTTCAAAGCACAGGCTGGAGAATTTTCTATCAACCCAAGCAAGTTGGTATCGGTTTTTGAGGGATGTCTTAGCAGCTACAAGCCAGGCTGGGATGATTGTAATGTCCTTCTGCAAACATTATTGACTGAGGTTAAACAAGAACAGGTCATAGCTAAAGCAAGGAAAAAAGCGAAAAGGCGATATGACCAAGACCGTAACAATGTCCCGATCCCAGATAATCAAGTTCCTATAAAAAATCCTAGGTGGGACCCAAATGACAATCAGGCTATGACCCACCTCACCTCCTATAAGGAGCTGCTACTGTATAGACTCCATCACGCAGCTGTCAGACAGAATAATTAAACTAAACCATAGAAGGTAGTGCAGGATCCAAAGGAAAGCTCTGCAGCTTTTTTGCAGCGCATTCGAAACACGATCCAACAATATACCCATGCAGATCCTAATAATCCACAAACTGAGGCAATTATTAAAGGAGTATTTACATGCAGGGCAGCCCCCGACATTAAGAGAAAGCTACAGAAAAAGGAGGATTTGATAAGTATGACCATGGCACAGATTTTGGAAGCAGCAAATCAAGTGCATAGTTTAAAAAAAGTAAAAAAAAAAAGCAAGTAAAATTAATGGTAGCGGCAGTGCAGGCAGGCACGAAGGAAAGTAAACAAAAAAAAGGGAGCCGTGGACACGGACGTCCCGGCCCGCGAAAAAGACGACTGGGGCGCAATCAGTGTGCCCTGTGTCGGCAAGAGGGACACTAAAAAAATAAGTGCCCAAACAAAAAGAAAAGGGGAAGTACCTCTATGATGGCAATAAAAAAACAAAAATAAGGGTGTCAGGGAAAACAGATCATCCAACCCCCAGAACCCCGAGTAAAAATGCGGGTGGGAAATGAAGAAATAGATTTTTTAGTGGACTCTGGAGCGGCGCGAACTGCTGTAAATCAACCGCTTCACTTGCCAGTAGCAGACTCCCTCACTGTGACAGGAGCCACAGGCAAAGATACCAAGTGCCTAGTGTATGCCCCAGCAGAATGTGCTTTGGGAAACAGAACCATATCCCATAAGCTGGTATAGCTCCCTGAATGCCCAACACCGTTGCTGGGATGGGACCTGCTGTGTCGCCTAGGTGCCACCCTGCATTTTACTCCAGATGAAATAACCCTTACCTTACCCCCTGAAAATGCATAGATTATGACCCTTGCAGTTGAACCCTCGGCTATGGAAGCCCCAAAATGGGACAAGCGGGAAGTCCAAGTGTATCCCCTTGTGTGGGCATCAGGGATCCCAGGAAAAGCTACTCACCAAACCCCCATTCATGTCCAGCTCATACCCGGGAAAGGCCCGGTGCGGGTAAAGCAATAGCCAATCAAGAAGGAAGCCAAAAAGGGGTTACAGGAAACCATAGATCGATTTCTAACGTACGGTATTCTCCGGGAATGTCAGTCAGCCTGGAACACTCCCATTTTACCCGTACAGAAACCTGATGGCACGTACCGGCTGCTACAAGACCTAAGGGCAGTTAATGAACGGGTTAAGACTCTGCACCCTCTTGTCCCTAACCCCTATACCCTATTGGCTTCTATAGGGGAACAGTATACCCATTTTCCAGTTCTTGATTTAAAAGATGCTTTTTTTGCCATCCCAGTTGACACCTCAGCACAGGAGATTTTCTCCTTCGAATGGGAGGACTGGAACAGAGTTAAAAAGCAACTTTGCTGGACAGTGTTAGCCCAGGGGTTTAAAAATTCCCCCACCCTCTTTGGCCAGGCTCTGGCCAGGGACCTAGAGGAGTGGGATAATAAAGAAGCCCTCCTTTTGCAATACATAGATGATCTGTTAATTGCCACTGGAGGCTTAACTCCCGGCCTTAAAGCCACCGTGAGTCTCCTGAATTTTGTGGGACTCCAAGGATATCGGGTAGCACGAAGTCAGGCTCAGATTGCTCTCCCGCAGGTACAGTACGTCGGGTTCTACTTACAGCAGGGGGAACGCCAGCTTTCAAATAAAAAAATAAAAGCCATATGCCAAGTTCCTATCCCGAGTAATCGCAAGCGGCTCAGAGCATTTCTGGGGATGGCAGGCTTCTGTAGAATATAAATCCCAGAGTTTGAACTATAGTCTAGACCCCTGTACGACTGTATAAAAGGAGCAGACCATGACCCCTTTCATTGGACCCCAGAGGCTGACAGGGCATTTAAAATCCTAAAAAACAAGCTAATGGAAGCCCCGGCTCTAGGTCTGCCAGATCTCTCCAAGCCATTTCAGTTGTATGTACATGAACGAAAGGAGGTGGCCCTGGAAGTACTCACACAGCTGCTAGGAGCATGAAAACGTCCGGTGGCATATTTTTCGAAATAACTGGACCAAGTAGCCAAGGGCTGGCCAGCGTGCCTGCGGGCAGTGGCAGCCACCGCCCTGACCCTGGCAGAAGCCAGAAACCAGAGAAAATTAGCTAAGCTCTCTATTTTCTAGTTGAAGCCTTTCCCCGTAGCTAAATAAGTTCTTTAGCCTATTATTTAAGTTTTTTTTCCTGTATGAATCATGTTATATTTACTATGTTATATATAGTCCTGGTAAAAATGCCTATTTTGCATAGTTTTAAAAATCTTAATTTTATGCATAGCCCGCTAGTAAGTAAATAAAAATAAAAAAACTCAAGCAATAAAAATAAATATTCTCAAAAAAAAATGTTAAAAACCCCAGGGCATGGCCACTAGTTAAATTAAAAAGCCATAAAGGTCAAAAAAGTCTCCCTGCTAAAGCCCTAAGAGCTTCTTCTCAACCCCCCTTAATAAAATTCAGGCCTGGCTGGTTTGAGTAAGCTCTTTTCCTCTTAAAACAATGTTGCAGCCGCATATAATGCCTCATAGTATAAAGTTTGCTAGCGCCAAGTTAAAAATAATAGAAAAAACAGCTACAAGGCCAAACAAGATGTGCTTGTTGTTTAAGTTGCTAAAAATGCTTGTTAAAAGTTGCAAAAAATAAACATTGTTGTAACCCATATAAAAAAAGCAAAATATTTGTGCAAAGTTTAATTACCTAATGTGGAGTGCAGTCGCATTAAGGAATATAAAAGTGTGTGTAATGACCTGCTCTAATGTGCAAAATTTAAAATTCTATTCCCCCTGTACCTTGTTTGCAGCTGCAAATAAACTTTTCTGCTTCTCCACCCCCTTGTGATTATTAAGTGACGCATACCGGGTAACAAACCCCCCCTGCTGTTGTTCGCCTCTGGCACTGGGTGCCGGCAACACCTCCATGAATTTAATTCTCCTCCCCTCACAGTGTCTTCTACAGCGCCTTGCCTACTGCTGAGCTCACTGACAGAAAAGCAAGAGGGAGCGAAAAGCTGGGATGTGGCCACTAGATGGGGACAAAGAGCTGCATCCGCTGGCCAAGAGCAGCTGGGGGAAGCCTGGGAGCAACAGGTATCAGAATAAGCAAGTCAATCTCAGACCGTGGCCTAGTTTCCAGACATCTCTGGGCCGATTCTTGGAGGACGCATGTCCTGGCAAAGCCGCCCCCCAGAGTCAGGCCCTCAATGGTTCTCCCAGCGCAGTGGGCCCTGGGTGCAGCAATGGTGCAGAGATCGGTGTGAAATAGGAACCCCTGCGAGATGCTGGCTCTCCCTGCGGTCCCTGACCCCTCCAGGGGCTCCAGTGCAGCTCCCCCATATGCAGGCAGAGCTCAGAGCAGAGTCCGCAGCAGCCCCACCCCAGCGAGAGCTCCCAGAGAAGGCAGAGGCCTGGCAGAGAGAGGAGAGGGGCACAGGCAGGTCAGCGGAGAGCTGGAAGGTGGCTTCCAACCCAGGAGGATTAACAGAGAAAGAAGAGCGGAGCTGGGAGAGCGCAAAACAGAGACACCCCCCAGCAAATCCCCCCCGCCCTCAGACACCGAGATCCCGGCCTGGGGGAGCCCTAGCAGAGGGGTTCACTCCCTGATACTTACTCATGACAGTTGCAGCAAGGGGTCCTTGTGGGGTGGGAGGAGGTGCCACCCCGCTCTGGCTGGCTGGCTTTGGAGAGATACAAGGGTGAAGAGCACGGTGAGGAGTTGGTGCCCTGGGAAAGAGGTGGAACAAGAGTAGGGGCTAAGGGCCGAACAGGGGTGGAGCATCTACGGGGAAAAATAAGTCAGTGCCCGTGGAGGGGAAGGCCGGGGGCTCTGTTCCACGAGGGCTGAGCATGTCAGAGCAAAACTCCTGAGCAGCGTCATTTTTGTGGCCTCCCCCTGAGTGTCCCTGATTCCCCAGGGTATACTGCATTTCCCCGGCTCCTTCCCTTGCTAGGTGTAATTTCAGAAAATCACTCTCCTGTCCCTAACTCCCACAGCCGCTGTGTATGAGCCACTGCCAGGCCTCTCTAGATGGGCTAACATCTGGATCCTGCCCAAGCTGGTTCTATCCCACGTGGCCAATTGCAAGTGACCAAAAAAAAAAAATCACAAGTCAGAGCCCCCCTGAAAAACAATTGTTTTTAAAGTCTTGTTGGTTTTAAGCCAACAAGTTTGGGTTCTGTTCTCCAGCTCCTGGTGTTGGAGCCTTTTGCGGGGGGGGGGGGGGGGGTGTGTCACCTTTTCAAGCTTTTCTCCCCATCCAGGAGAGCAAGATCATGAAAAACTTCTGCCAAGAATGGCCAAGCCCGCCAAAACCTTCTACCAGCACCGGAAAACAGTTAGTCCCAAATTGGGGAAAAAACAAAACAAAAACCCCCACATCATCCAAACCATTTTTGGTTTTTGAATTTTCCAACAAAAAATTGATTTTTTCCTGTTAAAATGACACTTTCCACAAAAAATTGTCTTGAATCGAACACCCAATTTTCCCTAGCACAAAATGTTGATGGAAACATTTCAGTGTATTAGTTAAAGTTGCTGTGAAATCCCCACCTCCCCATACCTCCCTACCAGCACCAGCCCCAGCACCTATGGGGCATGCAGCTGTGCAGCCTGCCTGGCTGTAGGGCCCCTTCCCTGCCTCCCAAACAGCAGCTGGAGCCAGGGAGCCATCGGGGATCCCCACAGGGACTGGCTGCACCTGCTGCTGCTCAGCTCAGCCCCACAGGGTCAGCATCAGCCTCTCCCCATCCCTTTCCTGGGCAGAGAAGCGGCAGTACCTGGAGCTCCGCTGCCCTGAAGATGCCCCACGGGCTGCGGTGCCTTGGCGCAGGGAGAAGCTGCTGGATGCGGCTGGGCTGGGGGTGAGCGCTGGGCTCGGGAACCTCTGGGACAGCCGGGCGGTCGGTTTGCGGGGCTGGTCCTGCTCCTGTGAACACAGCGCGCTTCTCTCCAAGGGGAGCTTGAACAGGGCCTCCAGCCCCAGCAGGAGGAAGCGTCTGCAACAGCCCCGGGGACCCAGCACAGAGACACCCCCGACCCCAGTGAGCTCCCCTGGGGCAGCAGCAGCCTGGCCTGAGGGGAGAGAGGGAGAGAGACACAGCAGGGGAGAGTAATGGGATAGTTCTGGTTTTGCACCGTGCAGCGAGGGAGAGCTCAGCTGAGCACCCAGGGCAGGCAGGGTGTTAGGGCAAGGGGCTGACAAAGGAGGAACGAGAGAGTGCCTGAATCCTGTACAATCCTCTAGTAAAGCTCAAATCTTGACCGCCTCAGGAAGCAAAGCATGGCTCGGAAAACTCTCCTCCCATTGCAAAGCCATTCCAGAGTTGTTAAATGAATCTCTAACCGGCTCTGTTGATTGTCTGCTGGAACTGCCCATGCACCGTTTACACCACCAGCTTACTGCGCTTTCGTAGAGTCAGGTGATGGTGGGCTGGCCTTAGCTTTTGGTGAAGTTGCCGCCGATCTCGCCCCCTTTTGCGCCTCTGACATGCCGTGGGTCGGGGTGTTTCTGGGGCTCTTCCTTCCAGCCCGCCCCTCTGGGTTTTTGGATGGCACTTCAGGTAAGAGATTCCATCTCCCTTCTGGACTGTTCAGTGGGGCTGGAGTCCTAAGCAGAAAAGGGGAGGGGGAGGTGTGTTGTCTGGGGGTTAGAGAAGGTAGAGCTGGGGCGGGGGGGGGGGTGCATGGCGGGGGGGCAGCTGCAGGGCCCATGTGTTCCCAACACCTCCGCATGCCCCTTTCTTCAGGCCCTGTCCCGCCCAGGGGCGCTGGAACAATTTGTACAGTGAGGGGGCAGAGAGCCACTGAGCCAAACTGTAAACCCTGGATAGGATGGAAACCGCTTCAAGCCGGGGGGGGGGGGGGGGGGGGGCAGCCCCGCTAGGTCCAGCACTGGTGGTCCTGCCCATGTCGATTTTACAGAAAATATTTGGGGGTTTTTTTTGTCCAGTTTTTTTATTTTTATTTATTTATTTGCAAATCCCCAGCTGCTGGCTGAGCAGGTGAAACTTAGAGACGCAGAGAATCGGGGTGGAGGGAAGAGCGCATGGAAAGAACATACAGAGGAGGGGGAGAGGGATTATTTTGTAAACTTTCTTTGAATGCAGTTTAGCCGCTGGAGACAGAGAGGATTGGCCAGCGCCTTGCATCCAGCCAGCCCCACTTGATCACAAGCAGAGAATCCCCTGGCAAGCCCCAGGTTAGGGAACTGGGGGTGCGGGGTGGGGCAGGTTTGAAGCGTGTGTCTTCTCGAGCAGGGGGAGTCGACCTTGGGTTTTAAGGTCTTGGGGCTGGGGGGGAGCATGTCCTCACTGCAGAGTTAACTGGAGTTATGGACACTGGGGGTTATAATCTGCTTGCAGAGATGTGCTGTGTAAATGCATGAGATGAAATCAGATCTGGTGCCGGCGTGAGAGGTGTGCATGGCGTGATGGGGGGTGTGTGTGTGATATGAGAAGCAGCCCTTGTTAATTGCACGCTGCCCACTCATGGCAGGGAAACCCCAGCACTCACCTCTAGATCTTTCTGTGATCTACCTACAGGAAGGAGCAGGTGGATGTGACACCCCTTCATTCCCTGTCTCAGGATCTTCCCAGGCCTTCCTCACCTCTGACTCCGCTCTCCCGGTTGATTGTTAGGGCTGAGCTCTGGCTCTTTGTCCGGACAAGCCCGAGCAGAAAATGCACAAGCCCCATGCCTGTAGAACGAATTGTAAGAAGCTTGGGGTCACATTCTTTTAGATCAAAACCCCCTTTGTTCTGCCACAGCAAATATCTCAAACTTTTTGGTAGCAAGTTGTTCGTTTAAAATCATTTTGTTTAAGAAGAGTCCTACCTCTCTTCGAGCCAGCATTGTTGATGTTCCTGGAGATGTTTTGCTCAGTCATGGAATGTCGGGGGTTTAAAAAACGCCACGGTTTGCTTCGAAAAAGCTCTAAAAGTCTTGAGCAGGTTTTGCAAAATAATGCCCAGAGTTCGGCTCCTAAATCCAGGTATAAATGGGCAGCGCCCTGCAAATCTGCAGAGATCCGCCTCGTAGCCGTGGATCGTGTGCAGAAACAAATGTTGTACCCGCACAGGGCTCTATAAACGTGGCCTGATGCACAAGAGTGTGAGACCTTCTCGCTCTAACTGCAGCTGCTGAAGGCCTGGCACTTCAGTGTCCTTACAGGACCAAGAATGGACGGAAGGACATGAGAATGATTGCATTGCATGCTTCCCATTGTGCTGCCCTGCAGCAGAAAGGCATGAAGTGCAATGGGTGGGGAGTGGAGGGTTGTCAAGGGGAGAGGTACCTTCAGGCACAAGACCACTGATGTTCCCGGGGTACCCATGGCCTCTACCTCCACAGGGGGAAGAGCTAAAGAGCCTAACGATGCATTAATTAGAGGATTCCCTACAATTAGGGAACTATACATTTTTAAAGGGTGATTTATTCTGAAAACTTTTCAGATGAGTTTTACAGCTATCTCAGAAAATGAATGATTGTTTGGTTATTTCATTTACCCAAGGTTATTGAAGCAGATAGTTCCCCTCCCAATGACTTCATAAATATCTCCAATTCAACAGGTTAATCGTTAATATTTGGAGGATTTTCTTGCCAGGCTGTATATCACCTCTCCATATGTATTTATTTATTTATTTGAAAACATTTTTGCTGTTAACAAGCATGTTACCTCTGGAGACACAAATCCACAGTTTGAGAACTGCAAAACCAAACATCTCTGATGGTATCTTCTAGACTGAGCACTGAATCCCATTGGGTAGATAGAAAGATTAACCTACACAATCTATACAGAAGCCTGTGGAACCCCATAAGATTGGGTCCTTAATCCATGAAGTATTGGAACTCATTTACAAAACTTTTCTTAAACATTACATGAATATATTGTCTCATACTATAGAATTAGAATTTATCATCCCTATTCCATGATGAGAGATCTTTGAGCTAGAATGTATCTTAATTAAAACTATCTTTAGATAGCTTTTTGAGGGGCAAAAACCATTTTATCAAAAAAATCCAATTTTTTTGATTTTTTTTTTAATCATTGATTTTTATCCACCCTGTTTGCAAGTGAATAGCAAAGCTGGTCCCAGCAGGGAGCCAGAGTGTCCAAATTCTTAGCTGGTGGGAGAGCCTGTCTGTGAGCATCTGTAAAGCATCTCACTTCAACAGTGACTGGTTGAACGATTTATTGTAAGGGACGCCCTTTCTCAGACCCTTTCCCTTTATTGTCTCCCAACCCCTCACGTCAGTCCCTGACCCAGGATTGCCAAGCCAAACTCAAATACTACTTGTTTGAAATCTCACAGCTCGCCAAGATTACCTAATTGTCCAGGTGGCTGAGCCCGTTTTCCACAGGGTCAGTCTGAGTTCAAGTCAATGCCGCAGGGCATTTCAGGCTGCTGTCCTGTCTGGTCCAGCCCAGGGGACAATATCTGATGCTTCCAGGAAAAGCAAGAACCCGCTGTAACATACATGGCTAGTTTTACCATGCTGTAAATGCAGGTGGGGAATTAATTACTGACCTCGGTGGCGTTCAGACTATGTCCTGAAGCATGGGATTGGGCCAGAGGGACAGCTAGTGCTGGACACAGTGTGTAGGGTCTCGGAGTGGGAAGTTCCTTGGAGAATTCCACTGGGTGGGAGACTCAGCTGTGAAGGGAGGGGACGGGCAGGAGCATCTCATTAACCCAAGATTGGAATAACTGAAGAATAGTTCCTTTTACATGGAGCCTCAGCTCTCTGGAACCTCTGCAAATGCTTTAACCACATGTTTAACTCCATCTGTAGGAGTAGCCTTGGATCGCAGTGGGAGGGCTCAGGTGCGTAAGTGTTTGCAGGGTGGGCGCTCAGGGCAGTCCCTGACACCAGGGCAAAGCGGATGTGACGTGCCACTGTCTGGATTTGGGAGCCTGCCTGCACACCAAATTCACTAGGTGCTGGGTGCATGACTGCAAGGCGCTGGGCTGGGGAAAATCAGCCCCGGGTGGTTATTTTGAGTAGAAAACCAGAGCCACTTCTGGGGTCTTTCAGCTTCTAATGCCCTTTCTCTTCTGCAGCTGGATGTAAGCCGATGATAAAATCCTTCTCAATGCCAAGTCAGTGCCATAAATCACTGGACTGGGTGCAGGAATCAGTAGGTGACGTTCTCTGGCCTGGGTTATGCCAGGGCTCAGACTAAATTATTCTTCCCAAAACTTTTAAAAGCTGAGACCCTCCTCAAGGCAAAGAAACCAATCGTGCCCCTCACCCATCAGCAATGTGTTAGTGACCCCACCCCCCATTTTCCTCTATACATCTTCAAACCCCACCCTTCCCACCATGACTAGCCCTTCCCCACGCTTCAGGAGACGCTGGAGGAGATGATCCTAACCGTCCCCTCTAACCTTAAGAACCTGAGGGACCCCATCTTGGAGCATCTTAAAAATCCCAGTTCTCAGACTCTGGAACAGGGGCTGCTTTGCCGGGCTCACCTTTCTCCCTCCGTCAGGTTGGCCGATGGGGATAATGAGCCTGGAGATCTCATTCCCGCTGCTCTGAGTGCTGCCCAAGTGCACTCAACCCAACTCAGCTCTTACTGTACCCCAGGAACGTCTTCATCTTCTGGGATCCTCATGGCAGCAGTGGGATGATTTAACGGAGTCCCTTAGTCATGGGGCCTTTCTCTCTCTTTTGTTTCAGAGCCAGCGTCCTGGAATCGTCTCATGGTGCGTGGAGTGGTGGGGGTGGTGGGGGTGCTGGTCTCACTATACCTATGTGGGTTTTGGAAAGGTAGAGGGAAAGTGTTTGCCTACTCGCAGCTTGTCCTCAGGAAGCTGCTGACTCATCCCTCCCAGTAGCCTGGAAGTCCGCAGGATTCACAGGAATCTGAGCTCCCCGCAGTGTGTGACAGGGACGGGGACCAGGCCCAGGGAACCAGAAACAGGAATCGAGACCGAGCCCTGGAGAATGGGGAAGGAGACCTGTTTGCGATTTCGTATCCAGTCTGCTGAATTGTTCACGTCCAGACCCTCCCCCCAGTTCTGAAAAAGTCGAAGCATTTCATTTAGACACTTTCCAAACAAACCATTTTGATTTTTCAGTTTGAAACAATTTTTTCTTTAAAAATGTCCTTCACTTTTATTTTAAAAATTCAAAAAGTTATAACCCTTGAAATGTTCCTGGGTCTTTTTTTTTTTTTTTAAAGCTTTTTGGTTCATCAAAAATTTGGAAAAATGTTAGTTTTGTTCAACCTGAAACCGTTTTTTTTCCACCTCTTTTTTGGAATTGCCAGCTACCAAAAAATTCTGTTTGCCCAGCTCGAGGGGCAGGTGAGGATTTTGGCGGTTATATTGTGGGTCTCTAAGTCTCCTTGTTGCTCAAAGTTTTCTTACTGCAACAAATTAATTTGGGATGAGGGCAGGATGGGCAAAAGCTTCCTAAAAGTGTGTGTGGGGGGTGCTGGCACCCAAACTGTGGCCCAGCCCCTGTGCCACCCCTTCTCCTCGAGGTCCTGCCCCCTCAAACCGCTCCTTTCCCTGAGGCCCCCCCTCACACCGCCTTTTTCCAAGAGCTCCCACTTCATGCCGCCCCTTGCCCCCAAAACACTGCCCCCGCTCACTCCCTTCTCTCCCCCATCATCCAGTCGCTCACACTTATGGCCAGTAAAAAGTGGTGGGCCCTGGTCTCCCCTGTTCTGGCACCCCTGGATGAGAGTGGGAGAGGATGAAGAACTCCTTTCAAATATAACTCCCCCCCACCCTCAGAAAAGCACAATTTGCCAGCAACAGCAAAACATGCACCTAACCAACCCGGGCCAGTCACGCTGTGTTGTGTGTGACATTCCCGTCCTGGGGCGGTTTATGTCTTGGAGAATGTGAACCCTGCCGGCCTGGGTGTTTCTCTGCGTAATGTGACCTCAGTGCTCCTGATGAGAGCCATTGTTTGTAAATGTTTCAGTAGCAGACATATTTATCATTCATGTACAGACAGACATTTATTCACAATAAGAACTGGTCAAAAATAGGGAGGGTGGAGAGGGTCATGAAAATTGAAGAAGAAACCACTCCCCCCCCATATTCTTCCAACTTATTTGGAAATGTTTTTAATGATCAATTTTTTGTTTCGTTTTGGTGGGAAAAACTCCATGTTCTCTCTCAAGTGGGCAGAGAAATTCAAAATGTTTTTTTTAAAGAGGTTTCAGAGGTAACTTTTTTCAAATGATCAATGTAATCCAAAGTGGCATTTTTAGTTCAAAGGTTGCATTGTCAGTGTAAAACCCTTTTGAACCAGCTCTGTTACTGTATAACAAGAGGAGTTTATTTGTCATGATGCATTGTTTGGGCCAGGTTCCAAGTGGCATTTCAGTTTTTGCACAGCTCTTCTCTTCTTGCATCTGCACCTCTCATAAGCTGTGGCCTTAATCTTGGGACTGGAAACACTTACGTGCATGTTTAACTTTAATTACTGCTGTGAATAATTCCATTTCAATGGGACAACTCTGAGATCGGCTTTACGCTACGGCCCTATATCGGTGTACCTATGTCATTTATTTAATTTTCTTTCTTTTATATGTGAAAGTTCTTGAGAGGTTAAAGCAGGTAAAATACATGAACAGGTTCGGACAGTCCAAGTTTGTCCGTGCAAAGTGACAGCAGAGATGTGGGATCTGCTAGTTTTCCATAAGTCTCTCAGGGTTACCCAGGATAACTTTGGGGATCTCTGTCTTGCATCGGGAATGTTCCCTGAAAGTGTCCAAACAGCTCAGAGCTACAGAACCATTCCCTGGATCCATTCTTCTAGCTGTCTTCCCCAGAAAGCAGTCTGGCAAGTGTTCCAGTCAGCTCATTGCTAAGTTATCTGTCAAAACACTAGAGTTTTCAGGTGCCTAAGTAGCCCCTGGAATCATGGTGAAATTATCCTCCCCGCCACCACCAAAATTGGAAATGGTGCCCCGGAGTGCACGGTACCCTACCGTGCTTCCCCCATAGGAACTGCATGAACAGGCAACTCTGCAAGTTCTCTGCATGCCTCTGCAAGTGACCCCCATGCCTCTCCGTTTCCTTGGCCACATGTATCCTGTCCCCATGCCGGCGGCGAATCCAGAAAAAGAGGGAAAAGCTCACCACTGCGACCACCTGAGGGCGGTGTTGGGTTGAGATCAGCTGGTCAAAGCAGGCAATAGGGACAGAATCTGAGACTTGAAGCTCCTCGAGCGACCTCTGACCTTTCTAGACCTGCCCTTCAATCAGACACAGCGATTGTAAAGTTGAATGTGATAGTAACTAGACCCATTTTAAACCCTTCACCACACAAGACAAAGCCCGTAGGATTCATCATGAACTATTTATTTCTCCTCCCCTGGCTCCATGCAGCCACCAGCCACCTTGAAGCTTTCTCTCATCTCTCCCAGGCTGTGCTCACTTGATTGCAGGAGCTCAGTGGAGGGTCCAGCTTTGCTCTTTCGCTTCCATTCTTTACCTCTTTGGGTGGCTGCATTTGCAAGTGAGCAGCCTGATGGAAGCACTGAGTCCTCTGTCTCGGCAGGCAGGCCCAGCCGCCAAAGCCAAAGGCTCCCTGAGAACAGGGGGAGGTTCGCCTGAACTCTCAGGAGTGGAGGCTTGGCCCATAGGTTAGGGTTACCATATTTGAACTTTCAAAAAAGAGGACACTCCGAGGGTGGGGGGGGGTAGCCCTGCCACCTATCTACTCCCTCCCACTTCCTGCCCCCTGACTGCCCCCCACAGAACCGCCATCCCATCCAACCCCCCCTGGTCCTTGTCCCCTGATCACCCCCTCCCAGGACCCTGCCCTCTATTTAAGTCTTCCTTCTCCCTGTCTCCAACTGCCCCCTCCTTAGACCCCTCCACCCTAACTGCCCCCCTTAAACTCCACCCCCTACCTGTCCCCTGACTGCCCCGCCCCCTATCCGCACCCCCGCCCCCTGACAGACCCCTGGCTCTCCCACCCCCATCCAACCACTCCCTGTCCCCTGACTGCCCCCGCAGAACCCCCAACCCATCTAATCCCCCCTGCTCCCTGCCCCTGACTCCCCCCCGAACCTCCGCCCCGTCCAACCCCTCCCGCTCCCTGTCCCTTGACTCCCCCGACCCCTCTTCATATGCCCACCCCCTAACAGGCTCCCCCCAGAACCCCTCATCCATCCAACCCCTCCTGCTCCCTGTCTCCTGACTGTCCCTTGGGACCCCATGCCCCTTCTCCAGCCCCCCCGGACCCCGTACCCTGCTGCTCAGAGCAGTGTGTCTGGGGTGCGGAGCCAGACACAGTGCCGTGCTCCCCCGCAGAGCGCGCAGCTCCCCCCCAGCCCCCAGAGTGCTGCATTGGGAGGGAAATCCCGGCCCTTTGGAGAGTTTTACCAATTCCTCCCTGAGGGCAATTTAAAACCCAAAACGCCGGACATGTCCGGGAAATTCCGGACGCATGGTAACCCGACCACAGGGACTCCAGGATCTGCAGCTGCTACCACCTGTATGGTGAATCCTCCGACTCATCACCAACCAGCTCTTCCCCATTCTGCAGCCTGGCCCCATGGTCTGACTGCAGGAGAACAGAAACCCTTTGGGACAGCAGGAGAGTCTTCTCAATGCCGCACTCTTCGCATGGCTTCCCGCGGTCATCGTGAAACACGACTACCCTGCCCCCAGGAGTGTCTCAAGGAGCTGCCGGCGCAGTCACTGGGCACCCACTCGTAATGCTCTCGGGCAGTGGCATTGCAGAGGGAGCTGAGCAGACCATCCCTCTGTGACTTTCTGAATTGCTGCCAGGACGGATTCTCCTCTGCGCTAGGGAGAGTCCCCGAGGACAAGCAGCTGTGGTGGGGGAGGGGGCAAGACAAACACTCCCCATGAGCCCTTGACTAGCAGGCAAGCAGGACTCTGGGAGCCAAGGCATCGGTGTGTCTTGCTGGGAGAACAGAGCTGGAGAGCAGAAAAGGGCATTGGAGGAATTGTAGAAAAGTCAGTGTCATGGCCGGGTCATGGGCAGCCAGACCTAGTGGTCAGAGGCAGAGTCCACACTCACGAAACAGGAGTTGAGAGTCAGCTGGGTCAGGACACTGGAAGAGCAGAAGCAAAAGACCAAATTGTGTTCAGCACCTCAAGTCAGATGAGTCACCCCGAGTCAGGATGCCAGGAAATCAAGCCTGGGGAGTGGGAGCAGGAACAGCCAACACACAGTCCAGAGCCGGGGAGGAGCTCGGCTGTTCAGACAGCTTCTTGTTCCTGCTGCTGGTTTAAGGAGGTCCTGGGGGCCAGTTAGCTGCTCTGGGACTCTGCCAATAGGAGCCTCAAACTGGGTCTGGACTTCGTCAGTCCTAGGTAAGCAGTTTTTCGTAGGCTTCCAGGTGGCGTGCTGGAGGGTGGCTGCTCCCAGGAACCCTGCAGACCCGGGTTAATGACCCAGGGGTCAGGACAGTGAGTGATCTCTCCCCGCTCAAACCTCCTGCACAAAACAGTCTCCAGGGTCCCGGGCACATCCTCTGAGAAGAAAGAAACACAGTCATGAGGACAAATAGGCTATGGAACAGGAGCCCCCTCTTTGTTGCAACAGCCCCAAGTGCCCAGAAGAGTGGACGGTTCTTACCTCCAGGAGATGCCTGGGATCTTCCATCTAAGCCTCAATGGGACCCCTGTTGCTTGATCTGACAGGAGGAGATCATCTGTCCCCACTGCTCCCTGCACTGGGCTGGCTGCAGCACACATCTGTGTAAGAGGCTGGGCCAGAGAGATGTTACAATCAGGGTCCAGGCAGCCCAGAAGGAGAACAGAGGGTCTGTAACCAGAAGACGAAGCAATCAAATCAGCGGATTCGACAGAGAAGCTGAGATGTTAGTCTGGAAACTGCTTAGGCAAAGATTGTGACTTGTTAAGATTCAGTTTTAGTCACTACAAAGTGTGTTGTGTTTTGTTTCTCTCTTTGAAATGTGTCTCTTTCTCTTGCTTAGTATCACTTAAATCTCTTCTTTGTTACTATGCTTCCCAAACCACCTCAGTGTTGTGTGTTCGAGTGAAGTGTGATTCTCCAGCCTACCCAACAGGCTGAGCTGTGCCCTGTCTCTCTGAAGGTAGCGAATAGTTTCTGAGCGGTGCTGGGCCCAGAGTCCAAGGGCAGTTCACCAGATATCTCGTGGGAAGCCCAGAGACCAAAGGAGCAGGAGAGAATCCGGCCCCACTGACCCATGGGAACTTCCCACAGAAGAGCCTACACAGGGCTCTAGACACGGCCACTTTGGGTGTGTACCAGAGTTCACTCACCGCTAGATGCTGGCCAGGCCTCTTGTCACCGCTTTCTCTCTGGGCTAGCAACCCCGCTGATACTCACTCTTGCAGTTTGTTGGCTGGGAACTCAGCCCTCCAACCAGGTGACTGTCCTTTACTCCACTCCTTCCTGGGTTGTGCTCCTTGCAAACAAAGTCCCAAAATGTCTTGAACAGAAACAAGGCCTTCCACCCTCATGGGGAGTTCTGCCTCAGCCTGATTTCGGTTCGGGTTGCCCTTCTTGGGTTTCTCTGGTCTTCTGTGTCCCCTTCCTTAGGGACGGTGAGAGAAGCCAGTCCTACCCTGGACTCCAGGGTTTGGCCCAAGGCCGTCTACTGAACAGCTCACTCTGCTTCTGGACTTTTGATGCTGTTTTCCCTTGTTTCCTCTCAGGTGGGGCTCACTTGATCATCAATTTGGCCTAGCCCCAGGCTAGGCAGCCATAGGCCAGGCCACCCTGTTAGATACCTCCTCCTTCAAATCTGGTCCAGCCCGGCTGACAGGTTTGCTGAGGTGATGGGGAAACCCCATTGCTGATCAGAAGGAGGTCAGAGTCTGTTCTCTAGGAGCTGAAGGTCCGTTTGTCCTGCTGCGGGAAGTGGAGCTGGAGGGCAGAGATGTTAGGTGAAAGAGACTGCATGATGGAGTTGGAGACTGAGGGACGGGAGCCTCCTCCCAGAAACCCTGCCAGGAGAAGAGGTTTGAGGAGGAGTTCTCTGGGGAGCCTCTTGCTTGGAAAAAAACAAGGGTGGCACATTGATGGAGATGTCTCTGTCCCAGGGATGGGGGAAGCTCCCAGCCAGGCAATGCAGCAGGGATCCCATTTCTCCCCCAAGAAACCCAGATGCCCAAAGAAGTCAATGGCTCTTACCTCCAAGAGGGAGCGGGGCCTTCCTTCTCAGCCTCTTTGAGAACTACCACTGCTTGGCTTCCTAGGACAAGGGACCTGTCCCCACTGCTCCCTAAGGTGGTTCAGCTTCTGACTGCACCCATCTGGGAGGCTGTCACACACCCCAGGGCCTAGAAGACACGGGGGGAGGAGGCTCCTCTTTATCTCAGACTCGGAGAGCCCAGAGAAGGGCCAAAGGAAGAATAAAGGGCAGGAGATGAAGCTAGCCCTGAGCCTCTGTCCCATCCTCACCTCTTCAAATGTGGAGCTTCCTGAGCTTCAGTTGGGCACGCAGTCTGTAGCCCTGACCCAAAGGTCCTTCTGCGCCATATGGGGCAGGAAGATCTCTGCCTGGGAGCACGGGGAATGGGATGGGGGTGAGATCAAGGAAAGAGGGGAGGGATATGGGTGTGAGGGAAAGAGCTCCTGCCCCAGATGAAGGAAACTGGGGGGGCCGAGGGAAGGACACAGCTCCACAGAGAGGGGAGAGAGTTTCTGTGAATGCCAGGGCCTCCATTTCCACTTCCACTAGCCTGGCATTTACAGTGAGACAGAGCAGTACCTGCAGCAGGGAGCGGGACTTGCTGAACAGGGAGGGGAACCTTGAAGAGCGTTAGATGAGCCACAGCCCTTGCAGCGCCTTGGGCATCTGGTGCAAGTGCCGGATGATGTGAAGCTGGCACATGACCTTGGCTGTGACATCCTCGTGCTGCAGGGGAACGAGAACATGGCAGAGACTGAGACACTCCTTAGGAATCAGGGAGGATGAAGGGCACCTGGAACCAGCACCATCATTTCCACCCAGCAGCTGCTCATGTCTGAGTGGTAGATTCACCCTCCTGACCCCCAGGATGGAGGCTTGCTGTCCTCTCTAGTGACCTCCAGTGCCAACCCCCCTCCTTGTCGGGTGAGCTCCTGCCACCTCCCCATCAGTGCCCGTGACAGCTGTTCCACCTCCAACCCACCTGGGGACACCGCTCAAGTTCGGAGAACCCTCTCTTCCACCCCTACCTCCATCCCCACCCAGGTAGGGCAGGGAGGGGGCTCTAGAAGGGTGGCGGGAGGGATTCTGGCAGCAGTGAAGTGGGATGGGGAGAGCTTGAGACCTTTCCCCAGCACACCCCAGTGACAAAAGCTGAAACCACAGGATGGCAGCCCTGTTGAACGGGGCAGGTCAGCAGCCCCTGCCAACTGAATCCTCCCAATCTCTTGAGAGTGGGTCCAGCCTTACCAGCAGCAAGACCAGCTTCCCACGCCCATGTGCCTCAGTCAGTCACCATCACCAGTCAGTCCTTGGCCTCCCAGGCTGCCAGGGATGGGAGCAACTCTCGATGGTGGCTGGGGTGACATGGACACTAGACCATGGGGAAATGGGTGCAGCTCTGTGGGGCAGGAAAGGTTCCCAGAGGGCACTTAGGGGACTCTCCTGTCCTTCCCAGGAGTGATAGCAGAGCACCACATCCTAAGAACAGAAGTCCATGAAGTCCAGAAGTCCCCACTAGGCTCCTTGCTCCCAGGCCAGCGCATGGCGAGAGGATGAGAAGGAGGCCCTGGGCCCCACGGCAAGCTTCTGAGTCGATTGCAGCTGCTTACCGTGTCCCCCATCAGTTGCTGGGCTTCCCCCAGGAGGGAGTAGACGAGCACCAGCCCAGCCTGGCTGACACGCAGCAGGGGGTCATAGATGGCCAGCAAAGCTGTCTGCACGAAGGATCTTCTCTGCCCGACGGAGAAGAATTTTCCAAAGACCTAAAACCAAGAGGACATGAGGCTCGAGCAGATTGCCCAGAGCCAGCCTCCAAGTCCTGGTGGTACAATGGCGTCTCATGCCCCAAAGGGCGGGGAAGAGAGCTGCTGTGGCCAAGGCAGTTCATTCCCCAGGAGGCTTTCAGGGTCCCAGGGCTCAGGGAAGCCCCTTTATTAAAAGGTCTCAGATGCTGAGGGACCAAAGCCTCCAGTGGCTCTTTCGGGAAGGCAATTTATGGCAGGGGCCAGGATGGGCTGGAAATGGATCTCTAATGTGTGTGAGCAGGCCCAATCTGCTGTGCAGGGCACAGAGATGACAGGGGACCCTGTCTTGCTTCCAGCAGAGAGATCTCCAGCACCTCAGCGGCTAGAGGAGTGTGCGTGTGGAGGGGGTTGGAGCTGACAGACCAAAGGTCTCTTCCCCGAGCTTAGTGATTTCTCTAGTTGCTGGCTATGGCCTCTGCAACTCCTTGGTTTCTTCAAGGGGAATCAAACCTGCAGCCTGACAAGAACAAGGAGACTCATGGCCCAGTCCCAGTGTGGGACCTTTAGCACCAGCGTGTCCCACTGGTTGCTGGATGAGGAACTCTGAACTGGAAATAAGGAGCGGGCTCTTTTCCTGTCTCCAGGAGGCATCCACTGCAGGGAGCCCAGCCAGCTACACTCCCTGAGCTGTGTCATGCCCTGGCACAGTGCCCTTACCTCCCCCACTCTGGCTGTATTTTTGTAGCCCAACAGCCTGCTGTCCTGGTGCCAGTCGTAGCACCAGAGATCTTCCGCCTCATGTATGGTCAGGCCTGGAAGAAAGAGAGAGAGAGAGACTTTTCTCCTCATTCTGGTTGCAGTTTCTGTGTCCTTCCAATCCCATTGGTGGCTGCACAGTGGAGTGGAGAAGAACAGAGGCAGAGAGAGACTTGTCCTCCAGCTGGGGTCAGTCTGAGAGAAATGGTCTGGGGTCCCATTATCAACCTGTGGTCACTCTCAGTCCGCTATTGAGTTCCGTGTCCCAGCTGAGTTCCTTACCCCTCTGTTGGAGCAGCAGTTGGTAGAGCCGGTAAGTCCCCTCCCTGGCCTGCCGGCTGATGTCCTTGTCTGGATCGCTGACAAATAGAGCCAGCTGGGCCGCATGGTGCCCCATCCGAGGGAACTCGGCTGAGATCTAATGGAAGGGAGAGCAGAGGGGACTCCATCAGCATTTTCCTCTCAGCTCCCTGTCCGCCCTGGGCCAGAGGGCTCCTTCCCCTTAGCCCCTCTGCAGGAGATGCTGGGGGAGAGGAGCTTGAGATCGAGCCTTCATTTGCTCTGCTGCCAAGGGAGCCCGGGATGCCAAGCAGGGGCTGGAGCATGGTCCCCTTAAAGGCCCAGGGACAACACTGAACCAGGACAAGAAGAACTTGACTCAAGCCTAGCTCAGTCCTGCTCTGACTCTGCCTCCCCATGAAGAACCCTCCTAAGCCACAGCCCCGGCAGCAGCAGCAGATCCTGCAGCCCGCTGGAGCCAGCCCGCCTCCGCCTGGAGCCAGCAAGCTGGGCTCGGAGCTCACTTACGTCAAACTCAGGGAGAGTGACTGTGTATCTCAGCAGGGCTGTGCTGCTCCTGATGGCCCTGGCTCGCTCCTGCGACACCCTGGACACGACCCAGAGGTTGACATGCTGTGGGGAAAGGAGGCAGGTCAGACTCAGTGGCCAGCTGCTCCTGCTTTACAAATGAGCCCCCCAAACCCAGGGGATTCTTTCCCCCAGGATGCAGCTTGTACCCTTCAGGTCACAACTTCTCTGCGTCTCTCTAGATTGGGACAATGTTCGGGGTCGGGGCTGGTCCCATCCTCCCAGAATTCCTGATTCCTGAACAGTTCACCAGAAAGAAGACTGAACCCTCGGCCCTTCCCTGCTACGCAAATCCTTGGGGGGATGTAGGGAGTGCCTGAGAGCACAATCCCCCCAGGAATTTCAGAGCAGATCAGAGGGAAGGGCTGATTCCCTGGGGCCCTCCTGTTTCTCTAGGAAGGAGCATGTGCCTCTTCTCTGAGAACTATCTCCCTAATCTCATGGGCTCTGTGTGTTGGAGGGGAGGGGGAAGGGTGGATTTTCAGACTCTCACTCCCCAAGACAGCCAGGAGCCCTGTGCTTAGTGCTCAGCAGAACCAGGCAGAGCTCTGGCTTGGAGTCCCAGCTCCTTACTCTGTTCCTCAAGAAGGAAGGACCTGATACTACATTGCACTGACCTCCCCAACCAAGGACGGCCCACTGGGGACCCAGCTAGGAGGACAGAGTAGAAAATGGATCTTCCAGTCTCTCCTTACCAGTTCCCCAAAGAGTTACGGTGAAATGGGGCTCACCTCCAAGATGAAGTGGAGCCTGTCTGTGTCTGGGGACTCTGCCAGCAGGTTCCCCAGCATGGCATCCAGGACCTCTGGGATGACTTTGTGCAGAGTCTGCAAAGCATGGGTCAGACTTAGGGAACCTGGGCCTACACCTGCCACAGGATGGGAAGAGGGGTCTCTGGGAAGCACTGGGGAGACTCCCAAACACATCTCCCAGCCTCTCTCCTTCACATCGCACTGCAGGCAATTTGCAAGAATTGATGACCCCTGGACCTTTAATCCATGAGCTTAGCAGGTCTCTGCAGAGGGCCTTGTAGGCAGAAGAGTAGGAAACAGCCAAGTTGCTATGGATGGAAGCTGGGCTTCTGGGCAAAACACGGCTTATGGAAGAAAGAAAGAAAGAAAGAAAGAAAGAAAGAAAGCAATCCCCCAGGGAGGCGTAATCTCTTCCCTGCTGGAGGGAAGGATCCAAGCCTGCAGCTTGTTCCATCTCCACTACCCCACCCCTAAAGCTGGAGCTCCAGTGAATCAAGAGAGCAGGGACCAAGGACTACTCTGGAAGAGGAGGAGGATGGAGGAGGAGGAGGTACCTGGATGCCGGTGGTGTCCTTCTCCGTGCCCAGGGTGAAGACGGAGTGAAGGGCAGCTCGCAAGAGGTGGGTCTCTAGGGATGACTCCAGGGCAGGTTTCATGGTGCTGGCAAGAGAGAGGAGCTGCTATTAGACTGTGCAGTACAGGGGTGGGACTGTCGCCAACACAGACACCAAGCCACAGGGATAGAGGCACAGTCTGGCGAGAATGGAAACTGAGGCACTTAGCTAGGGAATGACAAGGCCAAGGAGTCCCAGACAGACAGTGGCAGGACAGGAATAGCTGCTGTTCCCTGGAGCCTGCTGCCCCTCCTGTATCTGATCCCCGGAGTGAGCCCCTCCCCAAGGCCCCTGTCATGTTATGGGAGTGAAAAGAAGAGCCCCGCCAGGAGAGAGTGACCCTTCCCACCCCACCATCTCTGCCAGAGGCGCCACTCTTGGGAGGTGACCTGGGAGGGACAGTGACGGTGACTCCCAGCCTTGGGCCTGAGCAGCACTGGGGTGAGGGGAGCCGGCGGGGTGGGGGGATGGGGCTGTCTCGGTACCAGAGGTTCCCCACTGCAGCCAGAGAGTGGGCGAGGACGGCGCTGGGTGACGAGTCATTGGGAAGCTCCTCGATGAGCTCCTGTGAGATGCAAAGGTGACAAAGGAGCGTGTGAGATTCAGGCCCGACTGACACCTCCCAATGACGAGATGACACAGCCAGTGCCCCACATGGCCAGCAGGATCCCCCACCACCTCCCGCTCCTCCCATTCCTTCCTGCCCATCAAACTTGTCCTCCTTCCCAGATTCCTGCAAAGCTCACTCCCAATCCTCTTCTCTCCTCCTCCCTGTCAAAACTGCCCCCATTCAGCCCCATCCTGATGACCGAGCTGGGACCACGTGATTCCTTGGCCTCCACTCTCAGCTGTCCTCCAGCCCCACAATTCGCCCCCTGCCCACTACTGACCAATCTCACAATTTTTCCCTTCTCTTCTCCCAAGTCTTCAGCCCGAGAAATCCTTGTCCTCTGCTGCCCCCTCCAACACCACCCAGTCCCCACCCATGAGCCCGGCCATACCCCTGCCAAACCCATGTCTCTCTCCTCCCTCCAGCTGCTGTATGGCGTGTCTCACTCACCACGATCCTCTTCACCAGAGCCGCCTTGCAGCAGCGCGGCTCCAGCGTGTCCTCCCGTCTCTCCCGTGCAGCCAGACATGCGGGGTAGATGGCCTGAAGGAACAGGAGCTGCTGCCCCTCATCCTGTACCCACCGGGAGTGGGGTATAGCAAGAGAGAACCTGTTAGCTAGGGACCTTCCTACCCCACCCAAACCAGCTCCAGGGCTCAGGCCTCAATGGGGGATTGTGGGGACCCGCCTATTGTCCAAATCCCCCACCACTCCTACACAAGCAGGATCAGGAAGTGGGACAGTGCCTGTGGGGGGAAACGACCTCAGCTGTTGTGGGACAAACACCCCCATCTTGGGGGTCCCACATCATGGGTGTAAAAGGGCCCCATTAGGGGTGGTGGATCATGAGGGACAAGACCCTTGGCAGGGGGTGGGGATGCTGGGAAGGGACAGGGCAATCTAGGTTCAAGCCCAGGTGGGGAACATTTGTACCTTATCTCTGCACTGGAGCTGCTCTCGGATGACCTTGAGAGCAGCTTCATCTTTGGCCATGTGCACCCCTTCCTCCTGCTCCGAATCCCGGGGGGTCCCTGCACCAGGGAGGGAAGGACAGGGGCGTGGTGGGCAGAGCAGGATCCAAGACCCCCCTTCCCACCTCAGGCACCCAGGGCAGATCGGGCCCCAAACCTTCCTCTCAGGGATGCCTTCAGGCCCCAACAGCTTCAGAAGCCCAGAGCAGAGCCCCCCTCCCCTGCCCAGGACTCCAGGGCAGGTTCCTGTTCCCCCAGCCCCGGAGCAGCAAGGACCAACGTGGCAGCAGCTCTTCCCGCCCCCACCCCCAGGTCCCCGTGTGGAAGGGGCAGCTGTGTGACCGCTGCTGCTGTCCGTGGGGTTCCCGTGGCTCAGGCCAGACACCTGGGATGGGGACCTCCCCCCCCATATCCCTGGGAGAGCGTCTGGGCCCAGGGTGTTCACATCCCCGTCCTCACCCCTCCCTCAGCCCAGCCTGGCTCCTCACCTGGAACAAAGCAGTGGCCTCCATCGGCCTGGCTGCTGCCAGAGGCCCAGGTGCTGCCACTGTCCCATGCTGAGCTGCCCGTGCTGGGACAGGGACCTTCCCCCTCCTGGCCGGCGGGGGCTGGAAGGGCCTCAGAGACCGGGCAGGGCGATGCCTCCTGATGGGAAGGAGGGCTGGGCTCCTGGGGCCGCTGCTGCCCACACAACAAGCCCCAGAGCCACCCTGCCCGGCGCCCCTCCTGGGCTGGGTCCTGTCTGCCAAACCGCAGCCTGGGCCAGCTCCATTGGGGCCTGGTCGGGGCCTCTCCCAGCTCGGCGCCTGCGCCGGGAGCTGGGTTCCTTTTCCAGAAGGCCGGGCACTTCCGCCGTCTGGCCTGGACGGGAGCTGCTTCCCCGCCAGCGGGGACGCAGGGCTTGCTCTGCCCCTTGGGAAGGTGGCAGCTGCTTCCCTCAGGCTCTGGGGCCACCTGCAGAGCCTTCCTCCGCAACATCCGCAGGAGCCTGGCCATCCTGGAACCGAGCGGGGAGCAGGGGTGAGTCTGGGCTCCAGGCAGCCTTTCACTCCTGGGCCTTTTCCGTCCCTCCTCCTCCCTCCTCCAACCACAGCAGCCCCTTCTGCCCCCACAGGAGTGCAGGGAGTGCCATCTACACACACGGGCAGGAGTTCATTGCATGATCTGCTCCCAACATTCCCCCTCGTAATCCCTGCTGCTGCAATAGCCAGGAAGTCTCATCCTTTTCCAGCAATGGGGTCAGTCCCAAAGACCATCGGTTCCTCTGGACAAGCAGTCCCCTCCTGTCGTCCCAAGCCACTCTCCCACCCAGGCTAGAGAAGGAACAGAAGCCAGGAGTCCGGACTTCTCCTGGGAAACCATTCCCCACGTCAAAGTCACAAAGAGCCTGGGCACAGGAAGACCAGGGCCCTCCTCGTTCCCCCTTGATTTCCAGACTCAGCAGCTCACAGGGTCTGGCCCAGCTCCGAGACTCTCAGCCTGGGGAACAGTGTCCCACAAGGGAAGGGCTGGGAGCCCCATTGCTGGAACCTTTCCAAACACACTGGAGACGGCTCTGGAGAAGCCCCTGCCTGGCTTAAGAATGAGGGGCTCTTGGGGGCTGTTTGCAAAGGAAATCCCCCTTTGGAGATAGTCTCTCCCCATTTCTGCCTCTCCCTAGACAGACAGGGGAAGCCTCCGGGGAACCCGAATGCCACTCACTTGCTCTCAGTGATGGGATGATGGATGGCGGATGTTCAGGGTCAGCAGACGTCCCTCGCCCTCCTCCTCACTCTCCAAGCCCAAGGCAGGCTGGAGAGGGTGGTGACCTCAGGAGTTACCCTGCCCAGCCAGCAGGCAGGGTGATGACACTAGGGCGATCGACTAGCTGTGAAAACAAGAGTCTGTCTTATTGCCAAGGGACGGAGAAACTCAGCCAGCAGCAGGGGGGTGCAGAACACTGCCCTAGGGCGGAGGTGACAGCGCCTCCAGGATCCTGACATCCCAGCACTTTACACACCTTCCTGGAGCCTCCCAAACCCACTGAGCTGTAGCCACGGGACCCTAACCCGACTGATGGCAAACGGGCCTCAGCTAGGAGCACAGGGTCACACTGAGTGTCAGAGCCATGGATGGACCCCTTCACTAACCACTGCCGCACACTCCCTCCACAGCTGGCAATTGCAACCAGGCTCTAATGGCTGGTCCCCCTGCCTTTGAGAGGGAGGGTCACTCCTGCTTTCATTGCTGCCTCTTGATCTGTGGGACTTTGGGCAAGTTGCTCCCCCTCTCCATGGCTCTCTGGGACTCACATCCCTGAATGGGCTTTAAAAAAAACAATGGTTAAAGTTTGGCCCCAACTAGTTCTTGTTTCTCGAGACTAGTCATTTCAGCAAAGTTTAGAATTCTTGACATTCAACACCTGGAAACATCCCTTTCTCCTTCGCAGACCTCCTTAACATCCCTTATCTCACCCAGGCTCCCTGCTGCCTGGAGTTAGAGAATTGACCCTATTCCCACTGGACCTACCCAAGGTGTCACACAGCAAAGCGTGACGGAGCCAGAAAGAGAAGACAACAATCCTGACTCCTGTTCTAACTAACAGACAACAACCCCCCGCCCCCCGGAGGCAGGGATAAAGCCCAGGAAATAAGGTGTGAACATTTTCATGGAAACCGTTTTCTGTCTGAAAATCCATTCAGATGAATCCACTTTGTTTCTTGAAATCATAAGAAGTAGGATGAAAATTCTTTGCAAAAATATTTGTTTGCAAAACAAGAGCATCTCCTGTTTGTCACAGTGCATTCAACTGTCTCGTCGTACACAAAGGGGAAACGCTATGATGTAGCAAAAAGAAAAAGGAGTACTTGTGGCACCTTAGAGACTAACGAATTTATTTGAGCAAAAGCTTTCGTGAGCTCCAGCTCACTTCATCGGATGCATCTGTAGCTCACGACAGCTGTAGCTCACGAAAGCATATGCTCAAATAAATTGGTTAGTCTCTAAGGTGCCACAAGTCCTCCTGTTCTTTTTTGCAAATACAGACTAACACGGCTGCTACTCTGAAACCAACTATGATCTAGAAAATTAGATGAGATGCTTCAGTCTGAGCTAAGTAGTTGCTGCTCTTCACAATTTCAAAAGAATAAAATACAAATAAAAGAGAATATTAGGTCATAATCTGATATGGCTCAGTGTGATCGGACACCTCCTAGTCTGTACTGCTCCAAGTGACACTCTTCAGTGGATCCCCAGCATCCACCCATGGTGAGGTAGGTGGGAGAGCATTGTTATTCGTACTTGACAGAAGGAGAAACAAAGGCTGAGAAAGGAGCAGGGACTTGTCTTAGGTGATGCAGCCAGTCCGAAGCAGAATTGCTCTCAAATGAGCTACAGACCAGCAATTGTTCATAGTAATTATGCAGCAAGTATTTGAGAAGAATTGGATTGTTCGAGAGGATATTGAACTGCTCCGAGACAATGAATGGAGAGCAGCATCCACATTCGTCAGACATATAACTGGTTGTGACTTATTTGCTTGGTCATAAAAGAGAACAACAAAGACTAGAGTTTCCTCCCTGTCAATAGCTCCCTCCTCAGCCAATCAAGGTTGAGACTTTGAGGGGTGGGAGGCTAAGGGTTCTCATCAAATAGCCCAAAGAATGGCCCTGGTCACCACCGACGAGGAGGCGATCATTCTCAGAGCCCTATTCCAGTCTCACCTCTCTTTGAGGGCCTCCCACAACCCCCCCGGCCCCCGCTCCACACACAGAGCTCCTGGTGGTGGGAGGAGAGCAGAGGAAAATGACAAAGGAAGCAAGAAGAGAAAGGTAGGAGGGACAGAGGAAAAGGGAAAACAAAAAGGAGAAAAACCAACGTCCCCAGTGATTCTAAGGGACAAAGTCCAAGGTCGGAAATAAAATACTTCCCCCACAATCTAATGTTTTCCTTTCCTAAAAATCAACCGGCACCTGATGGATCAGACTGAAGAGGTTCCAAACCTCTCCGAGGCTCTTACCTTCTATACAGGGATGTCTGTTTTCGATCAAAACCTCTACAAGAAAAGGAGAAAACTCCGAAGAGGGTCCTCCTTGCTCTCACGAATGTGAAAGTGAATGCTCTCTCAGTCCTCCAGGAGAGACCTCGAGAAGGAGACGTGCTGAAGCAAAGCCACAGGGATCTCCGAGCTTGCCCCTGTCCTGCACCCCTGTCCTGCCTGGCTGATGTCAAGATCTCTCTGTGAGATCATCGCCTCCCCGCCACCTTTGTCCAATAGGCTGAGGTCCTGCCAAAGGCCCTTGTGATGTCACTGCCACACCCACCCCTCCCTTGCAGTGCTGATGTCCTGCCCCTGTCCAGCCACATTGGATGTTTCAGCTGCTTCCCCTGGATCACCCCACTCAATGACTCTTCCTTGTGGGGATGACACCCACTACACAGTATAACACAGAGCTTCTTCCCCAGGCCGCAATTAGGTTTTCACAAGTTAGTTGACTTTATGGCCAGAAGCAACCGTTAGAGCATTTAATCTCATCCCCTGCGTATCCTAAGGCCTCCTGTATATCAGAAGAGCTGGGCTTTTCTTTTACTCAAATGTTTTCCAGAAAGGCATCTAGTCTTTATTCGAAGAGATCAAGAGATGGAGAATCCATCATTTCTCTTGGTAGTTTGTGCCAATGACGAATCACCCTCTTACAAATCCGGGTCTTATTGTCATTATACTTTTTCTGATTTCTGCTTCCATCCATGGGGTCTTGTCATGCCTTTCTCTGCTACATAAAAGAGCCCTTTTATACTCAACATTTTCTCTCCATGAAGTCAAGCAACTCACCTCTCATTTGTCTTTTGTGTATACTAAACAGATTGAGCTTTTTCAATGTCTCATTAGAAGGCATCATCCCCATCACTCAATTACGAATCTTTTCTGTACCCTCTCCAATTGTTTTAACATAATCTTCAAAATGTGGACACAAGAACTGGATTCAACATTCCAGCATCCGTCTCACCAATGCTCTTTCACTTCCCTTTCCATTCTCACTACTCTATCCAGCCAAGAATGGTTTTAACCTTTTTTAACACAGTTTCACATTGACAGACCGTGCTGAGCAGCTCGTCCTCTATGGCCCCGAAATCCTTTTCAGGGTCCCTGCTTTCCAGCGGATTGTCCCCCATTCTGTAGGGTGCCACCTGACTCCTTTGTTACTGAAGCTATGGGGTTGCATTTGGCTTTATTTAAACCTAATTATTTCGTAAGTATTTTAGAAGAACTAGCCCATTAGAGAGAGAATCGTGAATTACTCCAAGACAATGAATGGAGAAAAGCGGCAAGAGCAATCAAATACATGTTTGGTTATGGCCTATTTCCTTGGTCTTAAAAGAGAGTAACGACGACCTGAGTCTCCTCCCTCACAATAGCCCCAAGCTCCCCCAATCAGCATTGAGACTCTGAGAAGCAGAAAGCTGAGAGTCCTCACCAGATGTCCCGGGTCACCACCGGAGGGAGTCACTCTTAGAGCACCATTCCAGCCACACGTCTTTGGGAGCAACCCCCCATCCCCAACTCCACATGCACAGACAGGTCCTGGTGGTGAAAGGAAAGCAGGGGAAAAGGACAAAGATGCAAGAGAAGATGAGAAAGGAGGGAGAGACAGGAAAAGGGAAAACAAAAAGGAGAAACCCCAGTGTCCCCAGTAATTCTAAGGGACAAAGTCCTAGGTCTGAATTAAAATGCTGCCCCCACAATCTAGAGTTTTCCTTTCCTAAAAATCAGCTGGCACCTGATTGATCAGACTGGTCAGGTTCCAAACCTCTCCGAGGCTCTTACCTTCTATACAGGAACGTCTGTTTTTGAGCAAAACCACCACAAGAAAAGGAGAAAACTCCGAAGAGGGTCCTCCTTGCTCTCACGAATGTGAAAGTGAATGCTCTCTCAGTCCTCCAGGAGAGACCTCGAGAAGGAGACGTGCTGAAGCAAAGCCACAGGGATCTCCGAGCTTGCCCCTGTCCTGCACCCCTGTCCTGCCTGGCTGATGTCAAGATCTCTCTGTGAGATCATCGCCTCCCCGCCACCTTTGTCCAATAGGCTGAGGTCCTGCCAAAGGCCCTTGTGATGTCTCTGCCACACCCACCCCTCCCTTGCAGTGCTGATGTCCTGCCCCTGTCCAGCTACATTGGATGTTTCAGCTGCTTCCCCTGGATCACCCCTCTCAATGAGCGTTCATTGTGGGCTCAAGCTGAACACAGTAAAACATCAGAGACTTCTCCCCATGCTATGCTCAGTTTTTCATAAATTAGCAGACTTTATGGACAGAAGAGACAATTAGAGCATGTCATCTGACCCCCTGCATATCACATGCTTTCTGTAGAGCATAGGAGCTAGTTTTTGACTACACACGTTCCAGAAAACATCTAGTCTTCATTGAAGACATCAGGAGGTGGGGAATCCCCACCACTTCCCCTTCTGGTTTGTTCCTTTGGTGATTCATCCTCACGGTTGAATATGTGTGCCCTCTTTCTCATATGAATTGGTCTCTTTTGAGTTTCCAGCCACTGGGTCTTGTTATTCTTTTCTCTGCTAGATTAATGAGCCCTTTCATACCCAATATTTTCTCTCCATGAAGTCACTTCAACACTTCAATGATGTCACCTCCCGATCTTTTTTATCATATAAACAGGCTGAGCTCTTTCAATCGCTTATTCGCAGGCATTTTTCTCCAGCCCTCAATATGTTTCATTGCTTTTTGCTGCCCCATCTCCAATATTTCCAAATCTTTTTTCAAAGGTGGATGCCAAAACTGCATGCAGGATTCCATGATCAGTCTTCCTCATGGTTTCAGAGTAACAGCCATGTTGGTCTGTATTCGCAAAAAGAAAAGGAGTACTTGTGGCACCTTAGAGACTAACCAATTTATTTGAGCATAAGCTTTTGTGAGCTAGAGCTCACTTCATCGGATGCATACTGTGGAAAGTGTAGAAGATCTTTTTATATACATACAAAGCATGAAAAAATACCTCCTCCCACCCCACTCTCCTGCTACTAATAGCTAATCTAAAGTGATCACTCTCCTTACAATGTGTATGATAATCAAGTTGGGCCATTTCCAGCACAAATCCAGGTTTTCTCACACACACCCCCACCGCACAAACACAAACCCACTCTCCTGCTGTGAATAGCTTATCTAAAGTGACCACTCTCCTTACAATGTGTATGATAATGAAGTTGGGCCATTTCCAGCACAAAATCCAGGTTTTCTCATACACACCCCCACCGCACAAACACAAACCCACTCTCCTGCTGGGAATAGCTTATCTAAAGTGACCACTCTCCTTACAATGTGTATGATAATCAAGGTGGGCCATTTCCAGCACAAATCCAAATTTTTTCATGCTTTCAGATGACAGAACGAGGAGTAATGGTCTCAAGTTGCAGTGGGGGAGGTTTAGATTGGATATTAGGAAAAACTTTTTCACTATGAGGGTTGTGAAACACTGGAATGCGTTACCTAGGGAGGTGGTAGAATCTCCTTCCTTAGAGGTTTTTAAGGTCAGGCTTGACAAAGCCCTGCCTGGGATGATTTAACTGGGAATTGGTCCTGCTTCGAGCAGGGGGTTGGACTAGATGACCTTCTGGGGTCCCTTCCAACCCTGATATTCTATGATTCTATGATTCTTTTCTTCCTCATGCTGTGTCACCTCCCTATGCTCCTCACTGCTCTTTTCATACATCTAATGATGGCTTTAGCCCTGTTCACCACAGCATCACCCTGGGTGCTCATGTTGAATGGCTTGCCTAGCATGGCCGCGAAATCCTCTTCACAGTCAGTGCTTTCCTGGATACACTTCCCCACTCTGTAGGTGTGGCCTGCATGCTTTGTCGCTAGCTATAGGACCCTTCCTTTGGTTCTTTTCCAACTTGTTTTCTTTGAATGACTCCACTTTATCAAGGGATCCGATTGCTCTGTGTCACTGCCCTCTCCTCATCATTAATTACCACTCTGCTACTATTTTATCACCCACCAACGTTAGCAGCAGTGATATTTTATTTGGGTTGCAGTTCATTGATATTTATTTTCAAGATTTAGTCCTTGAGAGCCTCTTCATATCCCTCGTGCCCATAACCTGCTCCACACAGCACAGTGAGAAAAGGCCGCCCAGCCCAGCTGTGCCCTAGGGGCTAAGCACAGAACAAATGTAGGAGCTTGTGTCATCCATAGCTTCTGAACAACATGTGGGGGTCATCAGCTTACAAAGACACTCTAGACCGGTAGCATAGACAGGCCCCAAATGTATCTAAGTGTCCCGCCTTGAAAAACAGAAGACAAAAAAACATAACCTTGAGTAGCTTTATTTTATAGTCGTGGAAACTGAGGCACACAGAAGCAAAGAGATTCGCTCACGGTCAAAAAGTCAGGAATAGAAAATGGCCAATCTGCTGATAGTCAGTCCTGGGCCCTAGCCGTGTTTGTCCTGGCCTCTCTGCTTCAGCTCCAGTAACAACCTGAGTGGAGGTTTTCTTCCTCTCCATGTCCTTTAACTTCACGTCACTGGAGAAGAAAGATTGTTTCTGACCAGCTGGCTCTAATGCTTAAAAACCTTCATTTTTTTCTTTCGCTAGGAGGATAACGCTGGACGTTTTCTCTCATTCACTTTCCTTTGGAATAATTTCAATCCAGTCCAAAGGATTTCCTTTTCCAGTGTGTCTTCAGCACCTTTCCTAGCAAACAGTTCCTGTTCGAGCACAGGTTTCCAGTTTCAGGCTGTCCCAGGGGGAGATGGCCATGAAAGGGGTAGTAGCTCAACTGAACCTATCCCCAGGTGAAGGGAATAAGTGCAGGGGTCACATGGGAAGGAGCAGCATGTAACTAGGATCCAGGCCTGTTGGGCGACAACAGAACAGCCTGTGCTCAGCCAGGAGAGAGACCCGCAATGGGAGCAGGCCTGGGAGGGGCTTGGATAGTCCTTTCAAGTCAGTTTTGGTACACAGCAGGGGATGGAACAGCCAAGCTGCTAGGGTTGGGAGCTGGGCCTCCTGGCAGTGTCCAGGAACGAAAGCACAGCACCTGCCAGGAAGGGAGTCCCCACAGAGGGACACCGTAATCTTCCAGGGAGGGAAAAGGCTCTCACTGCCATTTCTTAACCTCATGGGGTGTTCTCCTGCTCTGCCAACCCCACCCCTATTTCAGCATCTCCAGGTGCCTGAGGAAGCAGGCACCAGAGGCCATCCTGCAGCTGGGACAGAGATGGAGGTTGATGACCTACCTGCCCGTGGTGACCATGGTGCAGAACAGCCCTCAGGACATGCGAATGCAGCTCCAGATCTGCAGAATGCACCTTCCCTTTGCTGGCACGAGACCTTGCAGGTTGCGGGAGGTGAGACAGGCACTAACTTTTGGTAACCCTCAGTGGGATCAGAGGGTAATGGTTTGTAGAAAGTGGTGTTGGAGAGCTTTACAAAAACTAGGCAAGCCATTTACAACACACACTTTGTTTCTCTACAAAAGAAAAAGGACACTAAACTATCTAAACTACTACATGCCATAAGGGGCCACAACAGTGGTTCCCTTAACCCACCCAGCAATATTGTTAATGTCTCCAACTATACTCTTAGCCCAGCAGAAGAATCTGTCCTATCTCGGGGCCTCTCCTTCTGCCCCTCCACCCCCACGAATATGATACCGTTCTGTGGTGACCTAGAATCCTATTTTCGACGTCTCCAACTCAAGGAATATTTCTCACACCTCTGAACAACATACTAACCCACAGAGAGCTTCCTACCAAGACGACAAAAAGAAGGATTCTGGGTGAAGTCCTCCTGAAGGTCGAAACAACAGACTGGACTTCTACAGAGAGTGCTTCCGCCGACGTGCACGGGCTGAAATTGTGGAAAAGCAAGATCACTTGCCCCATAACCTCAGCCGTGCAGAACACAACGCCATCCACAGCCTCAGAAACAGCTCAGATATCATAATCAAAAAGGCTGACAAAGGAGGTGCTGTCGTCATCATGAATAGGTCAGAATATAAACAAGAGGCTGCTAGGCAGGTCTCCAACACCACTTTCTAAAAGCCATTACCCTCTGATCCCACTGCGGGTTACCAAAAGAAACTACACCATCTGCTCAAGAAACTCCCTGAAAAAGCACAAGAACAAATCCGCACAGACACACCCCTAGAACCCCGACCTGGGATATTCTATCTGCTACCCAAGATCCATAAACCTGGAAATCCTGGACGCCGCATCATCTCAGGCATTGGCACCCTGACAGCAGGATTGTCTGGCTATGTAGACTCCCTCCTCAGGCCCTATGCTACCAGCACTCCCAGCTATCTTCCAGACACCACTGACTTCCTGAGGAAACTACAATCCATCGGTGATCTTCCTGAAAACACCATCCTGGCCACTATGGATGTAGAAGCCCTCTACACCAACATTCCACACAAAGATGGACTACAAGCCGTCAAGAACACTATCCCCGATAATGTCACGGCAAACCTGGTGGCTGAACTTTGTGACTTTGTCCTCACCCATAACTATTTCACATTTGGGGACAATGTATACCTTCAAGTCAGCGGGATTGCTATGGGTACCCGCATGGCCCCACAGTCTGCCCGCATTTTTATGGCTGACTTAGAATAACGCTTCCTCAGCTCTCGTCCCCTAATGCCCCTACTCTACTTGGGCTACATTGATGACACCTTCATCATCTGGACCCATGGAAAAGAAGCCCTTAAGGAATTCCACCATGATTTCAACAATTTGCCTCCCACCATCATCCTCAGCCTGGACCAGTCCACACAAGAGATCCACTTCCTGGACACTATGGTGCTAATAAGCGATGGTCACAGAAACACCACCCTATACTGGAAACCTATTGACCGCTATACTTACCTACATGCCTCCAGCTTCCAACCAGGACACACCACACGATCCATTGTCTACAGGAAAACTCTACAATACAACCGCATTTGCTCCAACCCCTCAGGCAGAGACAAATATCTACAAGATCTCTGTCAAGCATTCTTACAACTACAATACACACCTGCTGAAGTGAAGAAACAGATTGACAGAGCCAGAAGAGTACCCAGAAGTTACCTACTACAGGACAGGCCCAACAAAGAAAATAACAGAACGCCACTAGCCATCACCTTCAGCCCCCAACTAAAACCTCTCCAATGCATCATCAAGGATCTACAACCTATCCTGAAGGACGCCCCATCACTCTCACAGATCTTTGGAGACAGGCCAGTCCTTGCGTACAGACAGCCCCGCAACCTGAAGCAAATACTCACCAGCAACCACACACCACCCAACAGAACCACTAACCCAGGATCCTATCCTTGCAACAAAGCCCGTTGCCAACTGTGTCCACATATCTATTCAGGGGACACCATCATAGGGCCTAATCACATCAGCCACACTATCAGGGGCTCGTTCACCTGCACATCTACCAATGTGATATATGCCATTATGTGCCAGCAATGCCCCTCTGCCATGTACATTGGCCAAACTGGACAGTCTCTACATAAAAGAATAAATGGACACAAATCAGACGTCAAGTATTATAACATTCAAAAACCAGTCGGAGAACACTTCAATCTCTCTGGTCACTCGAACTCAGACCTAAAAGGGGCAATTCTTCAACATCAAAAAACTTCAAAAACAGACTCCAAGGAGAGACTGCTGAATTGGAATTAATTTGCAAACTGGATACAATTAATTTAGGCTTGAATAAAGACTGGGAGTGGATGTGTCATTACACAAAGTAAAACTATTTCCCCTTGTTTATTTCCCCCCCCCTACTGTTCTTGTCAACTGCTGGAAATGGCCCACCTTGATTATCACTACAAAAGGTTTTCTTCACCCTCCGCCCCCTCCCCACCCACCTCTGCTCTCCTGCTGGTAATAGCTCACCTTTCCTGATCACTCTTGTTACAGTCTGTATGGTAACACCAATTCTTTCATGTTCTTTATGTATATAAAATCTCCACACTGTATTTTCCATTGCATGCATCCGATGAAGTGAGCTGTAGCTCATGAAAGCTTACGCTCAAATGTCTTTGTTAGTCTCTAAGGTGCCACAAGTCCTCCTTTTCTTTTTGTGGATACAGACTAACATGGCTGCTACTCTGAAACAGTGTTAGTCTTGCAGATGCAGACTAACACGGCTGCTACTCTGCCATGCCTCCACCCACTTTAACCCAAAACAAACTCAGGTTTTGGGTCAAAGGGGGTAGAGGCATGGAAGAGAGTATATAGTGAACAAAAGATTGATTTTAAAAGTGTCAGAAAAATATTGTGAAAACAGGAAATTCCTAGTCTTGACAATCTTTCACGAAAAACCCTTGCATTCCAAAAATAGTCACTTTTCTACAGACAATCCTCCTTTGGAAAAGATTTTCAACCGTGTCTAGAAATCGCTCCCAGGTCAGTGTCTCTCTGAGCGTGGGGTGCACTCATTTGCCCTCCCCTTCCCTGGGGATGTGTATGAAGCACTAGTTAGAGGGGTACAGAGAAGGCATAAATAAAGATGATTAGGTCTTGACGAATACACATGTGGAGGGTGTGGGGGGAGAGAGACATGACTGATTGTATTGTCCTGAAGCAGTGCACAGCTTCCAAAGATTTGGTGAATGCTTCTCTGAGGGTCTGGTTCTGCAAACCAACTGTGGAGCATCAGATGTGCATCTGACAACGCCCTGCTCCCTCCTCATGTCCAGGCCACTTGGCCAGTGGCTTGGCATGAGTAACTCTAATGCTGGACTGCCATTTTCCTATCCCTGCCTCTATGTGCATTGTGAGCAGCTGCACTGCTGCACATCCAAGTGGCTAAAGAACAATCAACAGGCTTCACACTTCTTCACTCTCTGGTCACGCAATTACAGACATGAAAGTTGCGATATTACAACAGAAAAACTTCAGAAACAGACTCCAACCAGAGACTGCTGAATTGGAATTCATTCGCAAATTGGATACAATTAACTTAGGCCTGGGAGTGGTTGAGTCATTGTGCAAGGTAACCTATTTCTCCTTGTTTATTCCTTCCCCCTCCCCCCCACTGTTCCTCAGACATTCTTGTTAAACCCTAGATTTGTGCTGGAAATGGCCCACCTTGATTATCATACACATTGTAAGAAGAGTGATCACTTTAGGTAAGCTATTACCAGCAGGAGAGTGGGGTGGGGGGAGAGAAAATCTTTTGAAGTGATAAACACCCATCTTTTCATGGTCTCTGTGTATAAAAACATCCTCACTGTATTTTCCACTTTATGCATCTGATGAAGTGAGCTGTAGCTCACGAAAGCTTATGCTCAAATACATTGGTTAGTCTCTAAGGTGCCACAAGTCCTCCTTTTCTTTTTGCGAATACAGACAAACACGGCTGCTACTCTGAAACCTGACTACACAGAGTGCTGTCATTTGCACAAAGATAAAATGGAGAAATGTTGTGCTCAAAGCAGGACCAATCCCCAATTAAATCATCCCAGCCAGGGCTTTGTCAAGCCTGACCTTAAAAACTTCTAAGGAAGGAGATTCTACCACCTCCCTAGGTAACGCATTCCAGTGTTTCACCACCCTCCTAGTGAAAAAGTTTTTCCTAATATCCAACCTAAACCTCCCCCACTGCAACTTGAGACCATTACTCCTTGTCCTGTCCTCTTCTACCACTGAGAATAGTCGAGAACCATCCTCTCTGGAACCACCTCTCAGGTAGTTGAAAGCAGGTAATATCAAATCCCCCCTCATTCTTCTCTTCTGCAGACTAAACAATCCCAGTTCCCTCAGCCTCTCCTCATAAGTCATGTGTTCCAGACCCCTAATCATTTTTGTTCCCCTTCACTGGACTCTCTCCAATTTCTCAACATCCTTCTTGTAGTGTGGGGCCCAAAACTGGACACAGTACTCCAGATGAGGCCTCACCAATGTCGAATAGAGGGGAATGATCACGTCCCTCGATCTGCTCGCTATACCCCTACTTATACATCCCAAAATGCCATTGGCCTTCTTGGCAACAAGGGCACACTGCTGACTCATATCCAGCTTCTCGTCCACTGTCACCCCTAGGTCCTTTTCCGCAGAACTGCTGCCTAGCCATTCAGTCCCTAGTCTGTAGCTGTGCATTGGGTTCTTCCGCCCTAAGTGCAGGACCCTGCACTTATCCTTATTGAACCTCATCAGATTTCTTTTGGCCCAATCCTCCAATTTGTCTAGGTCCCTCTGTATCCTATCCCTGCCCTCCAGCGTATCTACCACTCCTCCCAGTTTAATATCATCCGCAAATTTCCTGAGAGTGCAATCCACACCATCCTCCAGATCATTTATGAAGATATTGAACAAAACCGGCCCAAGAACCGACCCCTGGGGCACTCCACTTGACACCAGCTGCCAACTAGACATGGAGCCATTGATCACTACCCGTTGAGCCCGACAATCTAGCCAACTTTCTACCCACCTTAGAGTGCATTCATCCAGCCCATACTTCTTTAACTTGCTGACAAGAATACTGTGGGAGACCGTGTCAAAAGCTTTGCTAAAATCAAGAAACAATACATCCACTGCTTTCCCTTCATCCACAGAACCAGTAGTCTCATCATAGAAGGCAATTAGATGAGTCAGGCATGACCTTCCCTTGGTGAATCCATGCTGACTGTTCCTGATCACTTTCCTCTCATGTAAGTGCTTCAGGATAAGTGCTTCAGACAAGGCACAGGTGGCTTTAACCTCTGTGTCACTTGTCCAGGTAAATACCAGGCTGAGCATATAGCATTCCTGGACTAGCTACATCAAGGTAAAAGACACCTCTTCCTCACCTCTACTAGTACTTTACATTGAGTTCGCCAGCTGAGTGTAAACACATACGTTTTGAGCTGGGAGGTTGATTTTTTTTGTTTGTTTTGCTGCTTTTTGGTGGTGGTGGTGCGGGGGGTGGGGTGGGAGTCAACACCTTGGTACGGTGAATAAAAGATGTCCAGTTGGGAGAGGACAGTACGTGAAGGGCCTTGAAAGAGAAGACAAGCAGCTTCTGTTTGATGCAATAGAGAAGGGGGAGCCAGTGGAGGGATGCAAAGAGGGGTGACATGGTGAAAGCAATGGGCTCGGAGAATGATCTTTGCAGCTTGCTGCAATATTCTGAATGGATCTGAGCTGGCAAGAGGGAGAAGAGAAGCATGTGGCGGTAACTGAGATGTGATGTGATCAGAGCCTCGATGGGAATTTTAGCTGTGTGGATGGAGAGGAAAGGCTGTGTCCTCTCCATCCACACAGGAAAACTCCACAAGACTTAGGCACAGCCCTGGATGTGAGGACCTAGAGCAGAGATGGGCAAACTATGGCCCGCGGGCCACATCTGGCCTGTGGGACTGTCCTGCCCGGCCCCTGAGCTCCCGGCAGGGGAGGCTAGCCCGCGGTCCCTCCCCTGCTGTCCCCTCGCCCCTGCAGCCTCACTTCACTGCGCCATCTGCGCTCTGGCCCGCTGCTCCTACTGGGCAGCGAGGTGGCGGGGCTGCGAGCTCCTGCTGCTCTGAGCAGCATGGTAAGGGGTTGGGGGGTGTTAGATAAGGGGCAGTCAGGGGACGGGGGCAGTTGGATGGGGTGGCGGTTCTGGGGGGCGGTCAGGAGATGAGGAACAGGGGGGTTGGATAGGTGTGGGATTCCCGGGGGGGCTGTCAGGGAGCAGGGGTGTGGATCGGGGTCAGGGCACACAGGGGACAGGGGTTGGATACGGGATGGGGTCCCAGAGGGGGCGGTTAGGGATGGGGGTCAGTCAGGGGGCAGGAAGTGGGAGGGGGCGGATAGAGGGTGGGGGCCAGGCTATCTGGGGAGTCACAGCCTTCCCTACCCGGCCCTCCTCCGGTGGGCAGGGGAGGGAAATGAAAAATTCATGAAATGGAGTCAGACTGATCTTTGAAAACAGTGTGAGAAAACTCAAACCCTGTAACCGCCATTTCTGGGTGGGATCTGGGGTCCCGCCCACCTCAGGGCCAGGGGGCACAGGAGGAGGAGGAGGGGAGGGTGGCGTGGCGTTGATAGCCATGTAAACAGAGTATTAGGGAAGGTTTCTGGCTGTAACAACCGTAACACAAATGTCCACTGGAAACCAAAGGACAGCACATTGTTCATCACAGAGAGCAGGGCTCCCCTTGAAAGCCTCCTACCCCCACACCCAGAGAACGGGCTGCATGCAGAGCAGACTCAGGAGAGGGGGTGGGGAGAACACGCGGGGCGGGAGGGGAGAGGTTGAAATTGAGGTGAGGAAAGGAAGGAGGGAGGATTGAGAAAAGGGGGAACAGGAGAAACGCAGGAAGGGGACGGGGGAGAGAAAGGACTACGGTAGAAGCAGGAACTGGAGAAGGAAAGAGAGAGAAGAGAGGAGGGAGAAGAAGGAAAACCTGAAAGAATCAGGGAGGGAAGGTGGGAGCAGCTCCCAGCGACTGCAACAAAGAAAACCCAGAGGTGGGAATGAAACCCACAGTCACGGCCCCTGGAATCAAAGTGCACCTCTGAGAGGTGAACCACTGAGGGGGGTTGGGGGGTCAGATTGCACCCTTCAGCATGGCCCCCCTCCATGCACCATGTAACCTAAACCAGCTCCCCACATCTGCCTGGAATCAGGGAGGTGTTTGCTGCTAGCCAGAGACGCCCAGGTGGGATATGTGAGCCGTGGCTCCAGGGCTCCCTGGCTGGCCACCAACCAGTTGTTCCAGCAGCCCCGGGGCTGGATCGGCTAGCAGGAGGCGCTCGGGGGAGGGGCGGAGAGGAGCAAGTGGCAGGCGGGGGAGGGGCCTTGGGGGAGGGGATGGAGAGGAGTGAGTGGCGGCCATGTGGGGCGGGACCTTGGGGGAAGGGGGCAGGAAGAGGCGGAGCGAGGGCTGGGCCTCAGGGTGGAGCACCCACCAGGAGAAACAAAAGTCTGCACATGTGACGGGCCGGGCGTCCTCTTCAACCACACAGCCTCGTGCCTGTGTCACACTCTGTGCTCCCCCCTTCTGGGGGGCCTGCAGGCTGCTGGTCGGCCACTTCCCTTAGTGGCTACTGCAGCGTATTGTCTGGCCATTTTCTCGTGGCCCCAGCATCCTCTTTGCGCTCGCCTCAGGGCCTCAGCCTGAAAGCCCCAGCAGCCTCTCTCGCTCCCCCATTCCCCACACACTGCCCCCTAGGTCAAGTGGCTGCAACGCGGCTGTTAGCCCATCCTGGGTCTTTGTCCCAGCCCTGCTGCCAGCCAGCCATGGGCCCTGCATAATCCAGCAGGTTTTGGTCATTGCCTGACTGCTGCGTATGATCTGCAAGCTCTGGTCCTCTTTGGCTCCTGGCAACCAGCAAGCAAGAAGTGGCCATGAGCCGCGAAGCTCCTATCATGGCTCTAAATCACGTGCTAGACCCCCTGGGTCCTTTACTGCCGTGGCAGGTTGTTAGACACTGCAATGGCCCATGCTGTCTGTTGCCTGCTGCACACGTAGGAGGGCTGAACCAAAGGGCTCTGTCCCCTTGAAGGGATTTGGCGCGCTTTGTGCTAATCTGATCAGTGTCATTACAAATGTCCCGCCACGCCGGTCAAGTTTCATTCATTTCAACAGCGGATGTAGTTAAGGCTCTTGGTGCCTTGTCCAATCCAGGATCAGGATGCTAATAGAGTTTATGGCCACGCCCCTGTGTGTATTGCAGTCCCCTTGCGGCTGGCTTTTTTCGCGGGTTTTTCCTTGCCCTAGCAATGGGGGAAGACATGATGTGTGTGAAGGGGGGAGTTCGGGCTCCCCCCTCAGCGAATGCACAGAGAGGGGGAGATGGAGCAGGGACCTGAGCTGCAAGGAGTGCTGCAGCCATGAAGTCCCTGGACGAGGGAAGCTGTGATCTTCCTACGTAGCAGTGGCTTGTGACACTGACTCCGAACCCCCTTATCTGCAAAGAGGGACATGGGCTTGGGTGGAGATCAGAGGTTCTTTGGGAGATCCTGATATTGCAGCAGCCCTATTGTTGTTTTTACAGCCCCCAAAGGTCGGCTAAAGGGCCTCCCAGGACACATGAATGATGTACTATTATTTGCAGATTTAATAATTTTATTAAGATGATGTTGAAGAAAAAAGAAAATGGTACAGAGTTTAAGCATAGAAGTTTCTGGTTATCAGGGAATAAGGTACAGATTACCAAGGGGTGCGAAATTTGGTTTAGGAACAGATGGCATAAGGAATACATAATCTGCAATCTCCCCGATTGGGGGTAAAAGTTTAACGGGTCAAAGTACAGACATTGAGATATGGGGTCATGTTGTTCATATAATGAGTATGTTCAGGTGTGGAGTATCATGAGTGGATACCATGATGAGGCTGGATTTACCCTCATTTGGTGGGATTTAATGTTCAGTGATTTATGGCTCCCAGCAGAACAGAATCCCATTGTGCTCGGTGCTGTATCTGTATGTAGTAAGAGACTGTCTCTGCCCTGAAGAGCTGTGCTAGGTGCTGTAGAGACACTTAGTTAGAACTGCATGGTCTCTACCCTGAAGCTGGTATGATCCAGTTTCACATGTGTCACCAGGAAAGGGATGAACAAAATACCTGAAAGGAGGATAGGTGTGTTACTGCCTCAGTTTCCATAGATACAGGTTTTTTAGGTCTACTTCTGAGTCTTCAGCTTGCCTAATCCCTATGGTATATCACAGACCCAGTGCATGAAATGCAGCCACCTCTGGGTTGGGGCAGCTGGCAATAGCCATGCAGCAAGGTTGCCCAGGGATTGTGTAGGCATATTCTTAATATTTGTGATTCTGTTCATAATAAATTGTAAACCTGCAATATTGATTTATAGTATTTGTAAATCTGCATTTATAACATTTATAATTCTTCCATTTGACATAATTGTAAATCTGCAATATTGATTTACAATTCTGTATTAAAGCTTGCAAACCGTACCTTGCAAACTGCTCAACTGGCTCTGCTTTCTCTGAAGTGATACTTTCTCTCGCTTGTTAGTAAGACTGACGCTTGTAAAACTAAACCACTCAATTGATTCTGCTTTCTCTGTATTGAGGCTTTCCATTGATTGTAATTGAGATTGACGCTTATAAATGTAAACCAATCAATTAACGTGACTTTCTTAAATGGTTATGTTCAATTGGCTCTACTTTACAAAGGGATACTTTGTGATGGAGATTGACATGATTTTTTGAAACATGGCGAAGAGCCGCAATTTGGAGCGGCGCTCATAGAAATGCCACATAGAGACTCCCACCCTCTATAGTTTGGATCAGGAATGTTAAAAAACAGGGAGTCTCAAAAAAATAACACCTTTGTATGATAAAAGAAAGTCAATACCGAAGGAATGTTAAGAGACAGGGAGTCTCAAATAAAATAACAATAGTCGGTGAAATGAGAAATGTGTTTTTATTAAAGTAAGGAATGTATGTGAATGAATGGTGGGTTTTGAATAATCAGGGAAGTGCCAGCCTAGGAATTTAACATCAATTGGCCGAGGAAGACGCCAGGTGGAGACAACCAGAGAACCCCACCGGAGGGCAAACTAGGATCCACCCGATCAATTCAAAGGATAAAGAAAGCTGATGAGCACCTGACAGCCATCCTGGAGCAGTCATGACTAACAATATGACAAAGCAAATTCCACAGACTGGCATAGGAAGAAATTCCTACAAAAATGGACACTAAGGACTGAGAACTTTGAGTCTCCAGTTCTGCCACTACCCTTCAGGATCATCGGATGCGCATCTGACATGGACTCGGCTCCACTCTCGTGTACAGGTTACCTGGCCAGTACTCTGTCACGAGCAGCTTCTAGGCTGGTAACTATAACCCCTATGCAGAACTGGTATGAATGAATGAATGAATATATATACATATATATATATGTATATTTATATATATATTTACGTAAGGAATAAGTAACAATACAACAGTGTGAGTTTTATATTTCTTTTTATTATATTTACAATAAAAATGGCATTTTGCCTTGTCCCTTTTATAAGATCATGCTGGTTTTTATTTTATTGGTACAACAATTGCTTGCCAAGTACTGAAATATAACTGCCTCTGGGGTTGGGTGCAGCAGCTGGTTGACAGCCATATGGTAACAATGCACAGCGATCATTCATCCAGTGCTGAAATGCAGCCATCTCTGGGGTGGGACCCATCAAATGTTTAAATGTATATCAACATTTTTTGCAAAAAATTTAGTTGCATTTTTTCCACTTAGAACAAACTCAGGTTTTGGGTCAAAGGGGGTAGAGGCATGAAAGAGAGTATATAGTGAACAAAAGATTGATTTTAAAAGTTTCAGAACAATATTGTGAAAACAGGAAAGTCCTATAGTCTTGACAATCTTTCCTGAAAACCCTTGCATTCCAAAAATAGTCACTTTTCTACAGACAATCCTTCCTTTGGAAAAGATTTTCAACCGTGTCCAGAAATCGCTCCCAAGTCAGTGTCTCTCTGAGCGTGGGGTGCACTCATTTGCCCTCTGCTTCCCCTGGGGATGTGTATGAAGCACTAGTTAGAGGGGTACAGAAGAGGTATAAATAAAGGTGATTAGGTCTTGATGAATACACATGTGGAGGGTGTGGGGGGAGAGAGACATGACTGATTGTAGTGTCCTGAAGCAGTGCACAGCTTCCAAAGATTTGATGAATGCTTCTCTGGGGGAAGCAGTGAAACTGACTACACAGAGTGCTGTCAGTTGCACAAAGATAAAATGGAGAAATGTTGTGTGTGTTTAACCTCTTTCAATCAGTGGGCTCTTAAATGTTGCAAATAATTTCTAGCTCAACCAGAAGTTCGGGGCTTGAGGTAGGAGTCTCCCAGGCATTGTCTTCACTGCAAAAGTGTATTTACAAGGAGATAGCTAACTTGATGTAAAATCCGAGTGGAGAGAAGGCACAGGTGGCTTTAACCTCTGTGTCACTTGTCCAGGTAAATACCAGGCTGAGCGTATAGCATTCCTGGACTAGCTACATCAAGGTAAAAGACACCTCTCCCTCACCTCTACTAGTACTTTACATTGAGTTCGCCAGCTGAGTGTAAACACATACGTTTTGAGCTGGGAGGTTGATTTTTTTTTTGTTTTGTTTTGCTGCTTTTTTGTGGGGGGGGGGGGGGGGGGAGGAGGGCACTGAAGCCATAATAGTGACATTCTCTAGCCAGTGTTATTTGTATTACTGTAGCACATAGGAGCCCCAGTCATGGATCAGGAACCGATTGTGCTAGGTGCTGTACAAAAAAGTACAAAAGACAGTCCCTGCTCCAAAGAGTTGACAATCTAAGTATAAGACAAGAGACAGATGGAGACAGACAGACAGGGGAGTGCAAGGAAATAATGAGACTGTATCGGTCGGTATGATAGGCAGTGGTCTCAGCCCCCCAGGAGACAGGCTGTTGAATTTTTGGTAGACCTCAGGGCAAAGAAGAGCTTTGATTTGGGAATTGGAGATGGATAATGAGGTAGGTTTGCAAATGTTTAAGGGGCTCTCCTTCCGAGCATGAAGGGCATGTGGCAGAAAGCATGAAGGTGGTTGTCTGAAAATTTAACAAGTGGGTGTTGCTGGCAGCATGGACCAATTGGAGGTGGGAGTCAGCGCCTTGGAACAGTGAATGAGAGATGTCCGGTTAGGAGAAGACAAGCTGCTTCTGTTTGATGCAATAGAGAAGGGGGAGCCAGTGGAGGGATGCAAAGAGGGGTGACATGGTGAAAGCAGTGGGCTCAGAGAATGATCTTTGCAGCTTGCAGCAATATTCTGAATGGATATGAGCTGGGGAAGAGGGAAAAGAGAAGCATGTGGTGGTAACTGAGATGTGATGCGATCAGAGCCTCGATAGGAATTTTAGCTGTGTAGATGGAGAGGAAAGGCTGTATCTTAGAGATGTTATGCAGGAAAACACCACAAGACTTAAGCACAGCCCTGGATGTGAGGACCTAGAGCAGAGGTGGGCAAAGTACGGCCCACGGGCCACATCCAGCCTGCGGGACTGTCCTGCCCGGCCCCTGAGCTCCCAGCAGGGGAGGCTAGCCCTAGGTCCCTCCCCACTGTCCCCTCGCCCCTGCGGCCTCACCTCACTGTGCCGCTGGTGCTCTGGCCTGCTGCTCCTACCGGGCAGCGTGGCTGCAAGCTCCTGCTGCTCTGAGCAGCGTGGTAAGCAGGTGGGGGGGTTGGATAAGGGGCAGTCAGGGGATAGGGGGCAGTTGGATGGGGTGGAGGTTCTGGGGGGGGTGGTCAGGGGATGGGGAACGGGGGGGTTGGATAGGTGTGGGAATCCCGGGGGGGGGCTGTCAGGGAGCAGGGGTGTGGACAGGGGTTGGGGCACTCAGGGACAGGGGTTGGTTAGGGGATGGTGTCCCAGAGGGGGCGGTTAGGGATGGGGGTCAGTCAGGGGGCGGGAAGTTGGAGGATGTGGATAGGGGGTGGGGGCCAGGCTACTTGGGGAGTCACAGCCTTCCCTACCCAGCCCTCCATGCCGTTTTGCAACCCCGATGTGGCCCTTGGGCCAAAAAGTTTGCCCACCCCTGACCTAGGGAGAGGTGTGAGTGGAAGATGACAGGTTATGGGCCTGAGGATGCTGGCGTTGTCCACAGCGATGGAGAAAGGAGGTAATAGAGAGGGCTTGGACAGGAGGGGAGAGACAGAGAGCTCTGCTTTAGCCATGTTGGGCTTGAGCTGACAGCTAGGTAGGCACAAGGAGATGTCCCAGAGACAGGCTGAGGTGTTCATTTGGCCAGCAGGAGATGGGGCTGGTGCAGAGAGGCAAATGGGTGAGTTGTCAGCATGGAGAGGGGAGTTGAATTTGTGTTTACAGAGGAGACAACCCAGAGAGGAGGGGCAGAGGGAGAAGAGAACAGAAGAGGGAGGCTGGCCATAAACCATGTCACATTTACTGGTTTGTTTGTTTGTTTGTTTTTCTCAAGACCTCCCCCCTCCTTGTCACACACTGTTACACCGAAACAAACCAGTAAGGACCCTCCCCGCCCCATGTGTTTATATACTATTTGGTCAGCCCCAGGGGACCAAGGACAGAGCCTATGGAAGGGCCCCGGGGAGCTGGCAGGAGGGGGAAGCAGCGATCAGAGGGGTCGGGGGTGGGGGGAGCAGGGGAGGGCAGAGGGAGGACAAGGTTTCAGGAGGAGGGCGGGCAGGGAGGGCAGGCCAGGGAGGGCGAGGACTGAGCCCCGATCGGAGCTTTGCCCGGGGCCGGGCGGGACGCCGCTCGGGCACCCGGCCAGCCTGGGAGAGAGGGGGAAGGTTTGTGGGGAGCGGAGCGGCCGGGAGTCGAGGGGTTAAATGGAGGCGGGGCTGAGGGCGGGGATCGGCCGCTGTTGCGGTGACCCCCGGGCACGGACGTTTCCGCTGTTCAGACCCACGTGGGAACGAAGCTGGCGCGGGGGTCACAGGGAAGCCGGTCGCTCTTCGGTCGCTCTGTGGCTGCGAACTCACCGGGCGGGATCCGCTGCGAGCCCGCCTGGCTGCTGGGACCTCAGCTCCTCCCCGGGCTGCGGCGCCGGGCGCTCTTCCCGCGGGTGAGACTCCGGGTCCCAGGGGTCCCTGCCCGGGCCGCGGGTGGGTGGGTGGGTGCTGCTGGCTGCTCGGCGGGGTTTGCGGGCCGGTTCCAGCCACCACCGGACTGGGCGAGGGGGGACCCCGGTCCCGAATGGGGATGGGGAGGGGCCGGGGCCGGGGCCGGGGCCCGGGCCGGGGCCCTGGCCTGAATGGGTGGCGGGGCTCGGGCTCAGGGACCAAATGGGGAGGGGGAGGAACCAGGGAGGGGGGTGGCTAGGGGCTGGGGACCAAATGGGGAGGGGGAGGGACCGGAGCCCGAATGGGTGGCGGGGCTCGGGCTCGGGGCTGGGGACCGCATGGGGGCGGGGCTCCAAAAGGGGGCGGGGCTTGGGCGGTGCCTGGGGACCGCATGGGGAGGGCAGCACAGTGGCGGGGGCCTGTCCTTGGCCGAAGGGCTGGGACTCTGGGCCAAAGGGGGGTGATTCGGGGGGCAGGCCCCGAGCCGAAGAGCGGTGGGGGTTCGGGAGAGCCCCCCCCGGAAGGGAAAGGAGGGGCTGGGCAGAGGAGCGCTGGACACTGGTTCAAGTCCCGCCCTCCAAGGAGGGGGCTGGACCAGGGACAAGGCTGTTTCGAGCCCCAGCCCCTCCCCTTCTGATATCCGACTCACACTTACTTCTAGGAGGATTGTGTGTGTGAGGAGGGTCTTCTCCCCCACCCCCCAGCTGGGTTCCTGTCACGGGTGGGAGGGGCCTGTAGTAGATCAGGTCTCTGAGGTCCTGGGGGCGGAGGGGCTGATAGGAGTTAAGGGGTTTTAATCATCATGGCACTGCCTCTGGCAGGGGGTTGGGCTGCTGGGCAGGGAACAAGAAACCACAAATGGCCTCCCCCACCCCTGACCTGTCCTACTTGGTCCGTCTCGGGTTCAGATCGGCTGGAGAGTCTGGAGCAGGGACAGGGAGCCAGGGCCAGGACCTCTGCCTCGGCTTTGCTGCTGCCAAATCGGACCCACTCAGACCGAGAGGAGCCGACCCCAGCCCAGCACCTGCAGCAGCGTCTGTGGCCTGAGTGTCGCTGAGAGGGACAATGGGGCCAGCAGCTGGGTTGCTGAGAGTGAAGAGCCGCTGCAGGAGTTGTGTGTTAATGGCAATGGACACCTGGAGACTGGAGGGAACCCAGGTAATGGGGCATCTCTGCCTGGGGGCAGGCTGGAGAGAGACACCGAGACTGCCCGGGGTGCTGGAAGGGGGCGTGGCCCTCCCACTTTTTGTCACTGGCCCTGCCCCTCCCCCTCTTCTTCCCCTTGAGGTCCCCCCACCCCACCTCTGGCTGGCAGCTGGAGTCCAGGCAGTTGCAGGGAGCCGTGGATGACCCTCCACTTCCCTGGGGTGGGGGGCTGAGAGCAGCCCCAGGTCCATATCCCTCCCCCCAGGCTCCCTGCCCAGAGCAGGGGGAGGGTCTGTAGTTCCCCACAGCTGCGGCTTACCATGGCCCGGCTGCTGCTCTGAGGCCCTGCTACGCAGCGAGAGCCGGATCTTGGTAACAGCCCCAGGGTAGCTCTAGGGAGCCATGGACCCTCCATCTGCCCTTGGTGGGGGGGGTCTGCCTCACCCTCTGGGCTCCCCTCCCAGAGTGTGTGACGGAAGGAGCAATGGACAGAACGATGCATGTTCCAGGGCAGCTCCAGCCCCGGTGCTGTCAGTGAGAGGTGTCCTCCCAGCCCTGCCTGACGGGTCTTTCTGTTTCAGACCCTCCTTGTAACTGCAAGAAAAGTCCAACCCGTAGAGTTGTGGTTGCCCTGATAGTTGTATCGTCTCCTTTGATCGCTGCCATCATTGCTCTGGCAGGTGAGTTCCCAGCTTCCGCCCCGTTCCCTTCCCCTCCATCTACGATCTCCGTGCATCCCATTCCCCCGTGACCTACCACGCTCACTCTCTCCTCCTGGCCTGTCTGGCTTCTGCCCCTGGGACAGAGGATTCCTGGGGGATCTTCCTCCCCGACCTTCCTCCTGCTCCCTCCCAGACCCCTGCACCTGGGCACTCTCTGTGTCGGGACAATCTGACTGACATTATCCCCTCAGCCCACCTCTGAGCACTTTGGACCCAAGTCGCCTTTGCCATGCACCATGAAACAGTCCCTGTCCAGGGTGTCCAATGGGACAGGGTGCAGCACATCCCTGAGCCCTTTGCCTTCCCTGTGTTGCTCTGAGGTTACTAGCCTGGCCTTCCTGGATCTTCAGGTCACGCCTGTGGCCGGGCGGCAGGTGCTGCAGTGTTACTGAAATGAGCCGTAGAAGTCAGTCGAGACCCCTCCACCAGCGCAGTGTGGAAACCCCCCAATCGCTGAGCTTGGCCATGAAGGGTCCCTTAGCACCATTCACACCCCCGGGCTGCCCAGACAGCGTGTGCTCGTGCAGAGGGCATCTGTTTGCCGTGAACATGAACCCTGCTGTATCCCCCTGTCGTCTGGGGCAGGGCATGCTGGTGACTGTTGGGGATGGGATTTCTCTACTGCCCTGGGATCTGATCACTGGGCCCCAGGAGGGTTTAGCAGCTGGCAGAGGGGATTGAATCCAGGTCTGTCTGCATTAGGAATCCTCTGTGCCGATGTCATGACATCCGTGCAGTTGAATTGGTGCAAACCGCTAAAGGAGACGCACTGCACTGGTGCACAAAGGAGCTTGCCTTGGTGCAGTTTGCTGCAGGAAGTTACCAGAGCGAGCTGCACTGCTCCAGCGCATCTCCAGGAGGTGTTTGCCCTGATGTCACTGCGTCACTGTGATTATACCGGTGCAGATTGCTCTGATACAGATGGGCCCTGAATCCCAGCTCCCTGCTGTAATGGCAGGCTGTTGCAATGGGCAGCATTGGCTCTCACTGTGTAAGGTGGGAATCTGTGAGCTTAGGGTTGGTTACACACCTGCAGGTGCAGGGAGCTCTGCAGAACATGTGGCATCTGACCTGGAGATGGATGGTGGAGACAGCCTGTGCCATCAACTGTTAGTCACTGACTTCTCTGCTCAGTTCAGTAGGGCAGGGGTGTGGGCTACCGTGCACTGGACAGTTAAATCTACAGGGTCAGACATGCCTTGTGCGTGAGGTGAACACATGCTCGTTTTCTGATCACCGCTGCCACGTTTCCTAACTCTCCCAGACTTCCTCGCTGAGCGCCAGCCACATGAGAAGGCTTGAAAACCAGCTACCGAGTTACTGTGGTGCAAACAAAAGTGACGTGCACAAAAACATCTGGAGGGGTTTGAGTCCAACTCCTCTCAACTGGACAGGTCTTTCAAATTCTCTTTGGTGTCACTTATGGGTGACCCCACTGCTGCTTTTTCATGGCTCTGAAAGGGTTACACTGCCGTGAGGGCTTCCAGAAAGTGCCTTTCTTGCTGCTGTGTTTGGGGAGAGAAAAGTCTGCAGGTAGGAGGTGAATTAAGTTCCATCATTCCTGGCCCACAGTGCAACAGGTCACTTCCCGTTGCTGTGGTTTCTGGCGCCCCCTTGTGGCGTTCATGTCCCTGTGTGAAAGTTCCCAAGTTCTTCTCAGTTGTTCACCTGCTGTTTGTTGCGAGGTTGAACGTCCAGCTGTTGATCTTGTGCCTGGGGTGAAATGCTCTGAGCTGTGTCAGTCCCTCGCAGGCTGGGAGTGTCCCTGGAATCCTTCTTGCCAGGCAAATTTACAGTGACAAACGTCTCCGTCCCCCTGTGTCTGATTGCCATGGTCCAGCCCCAGCTGGGGGTCCCAATGGGCTTGGCAAGCCGGTCAACTGACTGCCTGTTTGGCCACAGTCAAATACTCCAGCGAGAGCCCTAGGGGTAGGAGGCAGCCTGCCTTTCGGATTGCGTCTTGGAGCCTCACTTGTGCTTTCTGGAACCTGGTTTCATTGTTTTGCCTTTTTTTTCTGAGCTAAAATAACTCAGTGAAGTACATTTTTTAAAAAAAATTAGGTAGATCCGTATCTATCGAAAGCTAAACCTACTGGAGAGAATGACGTCTTGCTCTTTTTTGTTCCTGGCGGGAGGTAACCAATTCTGATAAATTGGTATTTTAAAATATCTGACCACTCTTTGACAGATTTGACTGGTCAGTTGACCAATTTTTGTACCAGTCAAATGCCCAATTCTAGGTGTAACTCTTACCCTCCATGTGACTGTCTCATTCTCAGTGCTGACATCTCAGCTTTCATCAGCTGATCTGTGCCCCCCTGCTGGCCCCTCGTGCCCGGACGGCTGGATGGGATACCGAGGGAAATGCTACTATTTCTCAGAGACGGAAGGGAGCTGGACTGACAGCCGGAGCCGCTGCTGTGCACCGGGTGCCTCCCTGGCTGGCATCGACAGTGAGCAGGAAATGGTGAGAGACTCTTGAATTGCCATACACTGATCTTGGCACAGTGGTGGCTGCTGCAGTAGGCCCTGGGCTCTGCCCCGTGGGGTGAGGAGCAGCTCTGAGCCCTCCCGTGCTGGGAGGCCAGAGTGAATGAACTTCCAGCTGCTGAACGCCAGCCCTGGCTGGGCCCAGGGCCCTACTGTCTGTGTGTGATCACAGGGATTGCCCATTCTCAGCTGCCCCCCTCCCCAAATAGGGAGACAGCTTCTGTCTAGGGCAGGGCTGGCTCAGGCATCTCCTGGCCTGCTGGCTGCTGGAGTGGGACTGAGAACCCAGCCAGTGCTCCTGTTGTGGGGATGGGAAAGGAGCAGCCAGCTGAGGAGGGGGGGAGGAGGGGATCCTCTCACATTGACCGCTCCCACTTCAGCTTGACTCGCTCCCTCCTCCTGCCTTGCTGTGGTGAGCGGGGGCTGATCTGTGAGAAGAGAGGTCTCTGCAGAGAGCTCAGACCCAGCAGCTGCCCCCAGCCCAGGGGGACTTGGGGTGTGGGTGACTGGGAGCACAGGGGTGGGGCTGCTCTGTGCAGGGGGAGGGTTAATACTGCCTGGGTGATCTTGTACTTTGCAAAAGGCAGGGGAACACCCCCCCCCCAAAAAAAATAAACTGAGCACTCTTCAGTATGGGGGGAGGGATAGCTCAGTGGTTTGAGCATTGGCCTGCTAAACCCAGGGTTGTGAGTTCAATTCTTGAGGGGGCCATTTAGGGGTATGGGGCAAAAATCTGTTGGATGATTTAATTGGGGATGGGGGTGGGACTAGAAGATCTCCTGAGGTCCCTTCCAACCCTGACACTCTATGAATATGAGACTGGGATTCTCTGCGGCACAGAGCCCTGGAGGGGTGGGGGTGGGGAAGCACCGGAGCTGGGGCTGATACCTGCTGTCCCTCGGCTTTCTTGAAGGCGTTCCTGCTGCGCCATAAGGGTGTCCAGGACCACTGGATCGGCCTCCGGAGGGAACAGGGTCAGCCCTGGAAATGGACCAACAGCACCAAATTCAACCACCTGTGAGTCTCTCTCGCCCCTCTGGACTAATCCCCTGGGCTTGGGATTCTGGTGTCTGAGCTGTTTGAGCTCAGGTAGATCCACCACTCAGTGCTAGTGAAACAACCAGACACGACCCTGGTCCGTTCGCGTCCTGCGTGTATCGGAGACCGATGGGAGCCGGCGTGTCCCTGAACTCTCGGCTCCTCCCCGCAGCACGGAGCTGGGCCGGAGACAGAGCCCGCCACAGCCAGAGATGCCCTCGCAGCGCGCTGGGATTTCAGCTGGGACACTCGCTGTTCTCCCCCAGCCCTCTTCAGCAAGGTCCCTGGGGTGTCTGACCCCCCCCGGGGAAAGGAGGCAGCAGGGAGCTCAGGTTAACAGTGGCTGCTAGAGAGGGCAGCATGCCGAGCACTGCATGGCAGGTGCAGGTCCCGCTGGGGATTGCAGCCGGCAGGTTTGAGTGACTTGGCTGGTGAGGCCTCTGAATCCGCAACAAGGCACCGATGTTAAAGGAGCCTGCGGTTCACAGGTGCTGGATGCCTGGGGCTCCCACGGGAACGGGGTACAGTAGTGATGGCTGCCCAGCCAACACCCCGCGATGGGTTTCAGTGGGCTCCAAGTGTGATCACAAAACCAGCGCTGCTTGAACCCTGGGACTTCAGGACTAGAAGCATGAGCCTCTGCCATAGGAGCGAAAGAATCCACTTCTTTAACTGAAACTCCCCCCCGATGGATAAAGCTCTTTTGCAGGCCAGCCATTAGAGGGGGATGGAGACCCCCCCCCCCACTTCTCTGGTCTGGGTTACTTCAGTACTTTGAAAAATCAGGCTCTTTTGGCGCTGGGTCAGGGCTCCCCAATGGACAGTCCCCATTCTGCTGTATTGGACCCAACCTTTGGATCCCACCTGCTTCCAGCCTCACTGGGTCTGAAGAGCTACCAGACACTGTCCTGAGTTCGGGCCTCTGTGGCACTCTCCTGGGGTACAGACTCCCTGTCTGGTATGCTCCTTAGGATGTGGGACCCTGCAGATCAGCTGCTGTAGGATCCAAAACCAGTGCTGAACCCTCCCAAATCTCCCGAGAGGCATGTTGTCCCTAGAGCTCCACCCTCCACACCAGATGAACTCTGGGAGAGTCACGTGAGGGTTACAAACAAGGAACACATGGTTTCACAAAGGAACTTCTTCAACACTCTTTTTCCCCCATCCCCAATGGAAAGCTCAAGAGTTATAGATCAACGGAAAAGGAAACCCCTGAATGCAATTTCTTCTTTCAGTGTCATCTTGGTTCTGCTCCATGTGTTTCAAGGAGGCGAGATCCCTCCTGTCCCCCGCTTTTCCTGCTCAGTCGTCTGGTTCTGGTGATGGTCTGCCCCTCTTGTTAGAGGGCCGGTCCCTTTTGACAATCAGTCTAACAAATTCTCTCTGTCCTGCTGGGGACTGTCCATTCTCCAGCACCCCTGTGGGCTGCTCAGCATAGAGGGTCAGGAACAGTCAGCGGTTCTGCAAAGCCCCCGCTGTCCTGAGCTCTGCTCCTGAGGGGCTGGGAGAGTAGCTGCTCCGCACTCAGGCCTGCACTGTGGAGAACGGCTCCCCTGGCTGGGACTGGTGTGAAATGCCTGGCCTCTGCCTGACTGCAGCTCCCTGGCTTCTGTGTTGCAGGTTTCACTTAAGAGGAGGAGGTGACTGCGCGTATCTGAACGACGAGAAAGGGGTCAGCAGCTCACGGTGCTACATGGGAAGACAGTGGATCTGTAGCAAACCTGAGGTGTATGTGATGGTGTCATGAATATAAAGGGAAGGGTACACACCTTTAAAATCCCTCCTGGCCAGAGGAAAAATCCTTTCACCTGTAAAGGGTTAAGAAGCTAGGATAACCTCGCTGGCACTTGACCAAAATGACCAATGAGGAGACAAGATACTTTCAAAAGCTGGAAAGAGGGAGAACATCAAAGGGGTCTGTGTCTGTCTGGGTGAGGCTTTTGCCAGGGACAGAACAGGAATGGAGTCTTAGAACTTAGTAAGTAATCTAGCTAGATATGCGTTAGATTATGATTTCTTTAAATGGCTGATAAAATAAGTTGTGCTGAATAGAATGAATATTCCTGTCTGTGTGTCTTTTTGTAACCTAAGGTTTTGCCTAGAGGGGTTCTCTATGTTTTGAATCTAATTACCCTGTAAGGTATTTATCGTCCTGATCTTACAGAGGTGATCCTTTTCTTTTTTACTGTTTCTTCTATTAAAATGTTTCTTTTCAAGAACTGAATGCTTTTGTCATTGTTCTAAGATCCAAGGGCTTGGGTCTGTGGTCCCCTATGCAAATTGGTGAGGATTTTTACCAAACCTTCCCCAGGAAGTGGGGTGCAAGGTTTTGGGGAGGATTTCCCAGAAACCCAGTTAAACGTTTGATGGTGGCAGTGGAAGTCCAAGGGTCAAATAGTTTGTACCTTGGGGAAGTTTTAACCTAAGCTGGTAAAGTAAGCTTAGGAGGTTTTCATGCAGGTCCCCACATTTGTACCCTAGAGTTCAAAGTGGGGAAGGAACCTTGACAGATGGGAAAAGAGACTGCACTCGAAAGGGGCTCGAAATGAGACTCCTAGAAGTGACACTTATACAACTCACACCTACTTGAACGAGCCAAGATCTCAAAATCAGGCAGTGGGGCCCTCAAGCAATAAGTGTGTCTCGTTTAAACTCCGTATGTGCCTTCTGCTTTTGAACCTTTTAAACTCAGGGTCACGTTGTCAAGCTTTTCTCTGCAGCTGAGAGGGAGTGATCTCATGAGAAGGAGTCTTACCTCATTTCCCAGCATGTGGCTAAGGGAAGGCCTTGTTCGTTTAGACTCCAGAACAGCATTTCTCAAATGCAGCCACCAGCTGATTGTTTGCAGCCATAAGAGCCTCCAAAGTGCCCCAACAATCGCTCAGATGTTAAGTATTAAAGGTATCTTCTAAATGCCATAAATCCTCATGCGCGCTCCCTTTTAAATAGTACCATGCCGGCAGAGCTGAGCTACATAGGTGTGGTTTTCTTTCAAGTCAGAAAGTGTATTCTTTGGCTAAGAACATAAGAACGGCCATACTGGGTCAGAGCAAAGGTCCATCCAGCCCAGTATCCTGTCTGCTGTCAGCGGCCAACGCCAGGTGCCCCAGGGAGTGAACCTAACAGGCAATGATCAAGTGATCTGTCTCCTTTCAGATAATCTAGTGCCAGAAAATGACCTTGAATGTGACAGCAGGTGGCTCCTCTGGGACCTTCTGCTAAGAAAAGCAAAACAGAGAAAGAAAAAGAAACACTTCAGCACCAGGGGGAAAGGCAGTTTCCTGTGTTTCCGAAGCCATCTGATTCCATTTCTGAACAAGTTGCAGTGTGAGAGAGAAATTCATCAAATTGAAATGTATGTCGTGCAACGTCCCTACAGCACTTGTGCAAGGGAAGTTGAACCAAATTACTACGGTGAGCTTCAGAGGCGCAAGCTGTTAAATGATGCAAAAACCAAGCTGAAAAGACAACAGCAACGGCTCAGACTTTGTTGTTACTGTTATCATTATTATTACTGGGCTACGTTGACTGGGTTTTTTTGTCTGTGAAAGAAACTTTGGACATATTGGCAGATACATTCTTTCATTATTAGTCATTATCCTTTCTATTATGTAAAGCATTTTTAAATTTAGTTCAGAATTCTTCTACAGCCGTCCACCTTTGACCAAAAAAGCAAAAGAACAACAAAAAAGACAAGACTGTGCAAAGCACTGGTTTGTTCTGTGTTTAGGTCCAGTAAAGATAAGACACAACTGTACCTTATATTTATTATTGAGTCTGCAAAAAATCCCTATGTAAATATGCACATGTAATTTATTTATTTGTTTTTCCTACAGTTAGTTCAGTATTGTCAGAGCCTCATTCTGAGGCTGCCAAAAATTTGTGAGAACCCCGGCTCTCGAAAGTGTTAGAAAACAAAATCCTATGTAACCATTACTTTCCAGTATTTGCAAAAAGAAAAGGAGGACTTGTGGCACCTTAGAGGACTAACCAATTTATTTGAGCATAAGCTTTCGTGAGCTACAGCTCACTTCATCGGATGCATTCAGTGGAAAATACAATGGGGAGATTTATATACATACAGAACATGAAACAATGGGTGTTACCAGTATTTATTCACTCTCGCTTGCATCTCTGTTCTTTGATAATAAACTCATTCCTGTTTTCTGTGTATCTAAGTGCTGGGTTCTCAATAGAGTGGTTGGCCTGAACTGAATCTTACAAGCTGCTGTGGACCGCGCCTGTGGGATTAGAATCACAGTTCTGCATGTGCTCCGGGGAACGGGCTGAGCACTCCCGAGGGACGCTCAGAGGCTTTGGGAGTGTCTATCGCTAACCTGTACACAGAGAGCGAGGCCTGCAGGGGGCTGGAAGGTCAGGCTTGCGGTGCCAGGGGTGGTGGTTTGAGAGAGCTGACCCATGGCAGGCCTGGACAAGGCTCCCCCAAAAGTGCCTCGTATGCCTGCTATGGATCACTCAAACGGGCAGACGTCCTCGGCTCATTTCACCCCTGCACCCCCCAGGTACAACCCGCACAAGGCATTCGACCAGGGTGAGGAGAACACCTGCAATGCCCTGTCACCTGACGTGCTGAATTTGCCTCTAAGCCCATTTTCCCTTCCAACTTGGGACTCCAGAACCCTGCCTTGTTGAGCCAGACATGCTTGTCAGCTGCAAACACAGACCCAGGTCTGGGCCACACCCCCAACGCTGCAGACTTGAACCCAAAACTGCTCAGCAGGTCACCTGTCTCCAGCACCCAGCTCCCAATGGGATCCAAACCCCAAATAAATCCGTTTTACTCTGTATAGAGTTTATACAGGGTAAACTCAAATTGTCCACCCTCTATAACACTGATAGGGAGAGATGCCCAGCTGTTTGCTCCCCCAGGTATTAATCACTTACTCTGGGTTAATTAATAAACAAAAGTGATTTCATTAACTATAAAAAGTAGGATTTAAATGGTTTCAAGTAATAACAGACAGAACAAATAAGTTACCAGGAAAAATAAAACAAAACACACAAGTCTAAGCCTAATACATTAAGAAACGGAATACAGATAAATCTCACCCTGAGAGATGTTCCAAAAAGCTTCTTTCCCAGACTGGACTCCCTCCAGTCTGGGCCCAATCCTTTCCCCTGGTACAGCCTTGTTCCAGCTCAGGTGGTAACTCGGGGATTTCTTATGACTGGCAGCCCCTTTTGTTCTGTTCCACCCCCTTTGATATCTTTGGCACAAGGCGGGAATCCTCTGACGGTCTCTCTGGGTTTCCACTCCTCCTTCTAAATGGAAAAGCAACAGGTTAAAGATGGATTCAAGTATCATGTGACATGTTCACATGTCCTGTGAGCCCCCCTCCATTCTTTCAGGACTGGCCCGCACGTATGCAGTGAAGGCTTGCAGGTGAACAGAGCCATCTACAGTCAGTTGTCCTAGCTAATGGGAGCCATCAAGATTCTAAGCCACCATTAATGGCCCACACTTTGCATAACTACAGTAGGACCTCAGAGTGATATCTCATATTCCTAATTTGAGATACAAGAATGACACATTCATCCAAATAGGATGAACACACTCAGTAGATTTGTAAGGTCTCATTACAAAACTTATAGAGACCTTTTGCATAAAGCATATTCCAGTTACATCATATTCACACTTAAACATTTTTATAAAGCTTATGAAGTGCAATGTCACAGGGTCAATACCCTCAGAGGATACCTGCAGATAGAGGCTTCCCTGGCTGGTGGAAAGGCCTCAACTGCCCTGCTTCCCATGGCCAGAAGGCATTGTAGTACAGCTATTCTCAGCTTACCCGGGCCTATGTGGAGCGGAATGTAGATTAGAGCAGCCCCAAGGCTGCTCTGACTTAGACCTGGTCAGCACAAAGCCTGATGATCATTTGTCTACTCTCCGATCAGCACGGGCTGCCAGTGAGTTGGCCACCCAGGAAGCCTAGCCCCTGGCCCTTCCCCTTGTGCCTGAGGTCCCGCCATTCCCCTTCTGCCCCCCTCCCTCCCCTTCTACCTACCTCTCCCCCGCAGGAGCCCAAAGCACCATCACCACAGCCCACAGCCCCAGCACTGGACGGCAGAGGTCGGGGGGCGAGACCCCAGCCCCGGGGCACTGCAACTTCAGTGCCCACAGCCCCATGATACCTGCTGCCCATGCTGATCACGCTGTCTGGATTGAAGAGATTTGATGCACGTTACCCTACTGTTCCCGTATCGTGTCCGAATCCCAGAGCTGTTGGCATGAAGACACCACTGGAAACGGAACATTCATTCATTCCTAAATCTGCTCAAAGTTTGTAAGGTCAAAGAAGAAAGGAATAATAAAATATATATAAGAGAACCCCTGAGATGCCTAGCTCTCTAAACAGTGAGAGGTGAGGAAGCCCCTCTTGTGTGGGTGCATCGTATGGTGCCATATGCACACCCAGCACTTCTCAAATCCCAGATGTTCTAATCCACATCCATCTCCTCGCTCTCCCATTCTCCCATCTCCTCCACCTCCATCTCCTCCATGTCGCTGCTGTCAGGGTCCTCTTGGGGCTCCGTCGGAGCCCTGGCTTTTGGGCTATCTGCTGCTCCATAGAAATCCCTGGCAGCATCTCCCATTGGCAGCTGCAATGTGATATTCACAGCAAAGTACGAAGCATGGTTGAAATCTACAAGCACAGAGCCCCACGGCTGGGTTAGAGGCCAAGTGCACAGAGGTTTGTGCTGCTCATGCAGGTGGAGGGATGAAGGCAAAAACATCAAACTAGGAACCGAATTGGACAACCATTTCACTGTAGACAAAGATCTCATGACCCTCAATCCCGACCAGCAGCTCCCTGCTAGCCCAGTTTTGTCAATACTCCTCAGTCCCACCCCAGAGCCCCCTGCGGTTCTGGCCTTAGGTCACCCCAGACAGCTCTCTTGATTCTCTTCACTCCTTCTGTGGCAGATACAGGATACACAGCGGGGCGGTGTGCGGGTTTCCTTGGCACTCACTTCGAGTGAGCTCCATAACTCAAGGCTTCACCGTTCATTAATAACACGCCAATTGCAACCCCACACCAGCCAAACCCATTCGCAGCTCCAGCAGGGCTTCCTTTCTGTTCCTTACCCGCCTTACACACACTCCGCCCAACCCAGAATACACTGGCGAGGAAAATCTCTTCCTGACCCCTGCAAGTGACCAGCTGAAGCAAGAGACTTGGGACCATAAGACATATACCAGACAAGACCCTCAGGGTTGCCCAGTCCACCCCCATCCCACAAGCAACCCTCTCATACAGTCACACTCAAATGTGTCCAATGCTCTCTTAAAACTAATAAAGTTTGCCCCTATTGGGAGGCTGTTCCAGAACCTCCCTCCTCAAATGGTTAGAAACTTTCTAATCTCCAGCCTGAACTTGTTCTTGGCCAGTTGATTCGCCTTTGTTCTTGGGCCTACATTGTCCTTTAGCGAGAACAGCTCTCCACCCTCCCTGCTGTTTACCCCGATGTATTTATGGAGAGCCATCAGATCCCCTCTCAGCCTTTGTTTTGCTAGACTAAACCAGCCCAGCTCTCCCAGCCTTCTCTCGTGAGACAGGCCCTCCATTCCCTGATCATCCTGAGAACTCTTCTCTGTACCTGTTTCACTCTGAATTCATCTTTCTCGAATGATCAGAATCATACACAGGATTCTAGAGGAGGGCTCTCCAGGGCCATGTACTTTCGTACTTCTCTGTCTCGACTGGAAGTGCCTCAGCTGATGCATCCTAGCATCACGTTTGCCTTTTTCATGGCCACATCACATGGGTGGCTCAGTTACTGTATAATCGACCAACACATCAAGGTCTCGCCCCTCCTCTGTCGCCTCCAACTGATGAGCCCCAGCATCAAGAAGAAATTCTTCTTATTAGACCCTAAGTACAGGATTTTGCAACTGGTACCTTTAAATGTCATCCTTCTTCTGGAACTCCAGTCTTCAAGGTCATCCAGATCTTCCTGTATAATATTCTACCCCCTCTGGACAGACCATGTTTCCCAGCTTTTTAATCATCAGTAAGTTTTGTTATCACTCTCCTACTTTTTGGGTTAACACCATGAATAAAGAGATTAATGAAGATGAATCCCAAAACAGATCCTTGAAGAACTCCATTAGGAACCTCCCTCTGATCCCATAGTTCAGTTTCCAGACTTCTCCCCTTTAATTGGTTCCTTACCCGCCTTACAATTCTTGTACTGATCCCCGTCTTCTCTAATTTAGCTAAGAATTTCCCACGTGATACCGTATCAAATGCTTTACTGAAGTCCAAGTATATTAGATCTGCTGCATTTCCCTTCTCTAAACAACCAGTTCTCAGCTCAAAGAAAGAGCTCAGGTTAGTCTGGCCCCATCTACCTTTGGTTACATCCCCTTTTCCATTTACCTCTGTTGGAGACCTCAGGGCATGGCCACTAGTTAAGTTGAGGAGATGGAAGGCCATAAGCGTCGAGGAGGTCTCCCTGCTAAAGGCCTAAGGGCTTCTTCTCAACCCCCCTTTATAGAATTCAGGCCTGGCTGGTTTGAGTAAGCTCTTTTGCTCTTAAAACAATGTTGCAGATGCAGACAATGCCGCATAGTGTAAGGTTTGCTGACGCCAAGTTAAAGATAATAGGAAAGAGAGCTACAAGGCCAGACAGGATGTGCTGGTTCTTTAAGTTGCTAGGAATGCTTGTTAGAGGTTGCAGGAAATAAATATTGTTCTAACCCATATAAGAAAGGCAGAGTATTTGTGCAAAGTTTTGATTGGCTGATGTGTAGTGCAGTAGCGTTAAGGAATATAAAAGTGTGTGTAATGACCTGCTCTGATGTGCAGGATTTGAGATTCTCCCTGTACCTTGTTTGCAGCTGCAAATAAACTTTTCTGCTTCCCCACCCCGTTGTGATTATTGAGTGACGCACACCGGGTAACGAACCCCCCCTGCTGTTGTTCGCCTCTGGCACTGGGTGCCGGCAACAGCTTTTGGAGTCCCAACGTGGGGTGACGAGGATGCAATTTAGCCTTGCCCAGATCGCTTCTGGAGGTCGAGGATTGCAGCGACAACTGACGCCCAGCACACACCGGTGAGTTCATTGGGGGCCTCAGAGGAGACGCAGTTTAATCGACCCTGGAGGGCACGACGGTGCAACGCACTCACATGGTGGAGAAGCAGCTGTGGGAGACGGTGAGGAACTGGTTCCTTGGATATAGGGGAGGAGCAGCTGCGGGCGATGTTGGGGAACCAGTCCCTTGGATAAGGTAGGAACCTTTTGAAATCCGGATTATATGCTCTGTTGGAACCTGGGGACGCCCACAGTTACCCTGTAGGTATGGGACAGGAACAGAGCACGGGAGGTACGGTACGATGCACGCCCCTAGAGTGTATTTTAGTAAATTGGAAGATATTTGGATCAGATCCAATGACTAATGGTAAATTGAAGCGATTTTGTACGGTTGACTGGCCTCAATACCAATTAGAGGACCAAGAACAGTGGCCTCCCGGAGGATCACTAAATCATAATACAATCCTCCAGTTACTCCTGTTCTGTCAGCGAATGGCGAAGTACAATAAGCATTCGTATGCTTACTTGTTTATAACCTTATAGTCTCGGACTGATATTTTACAATGCTGTAATTTAACCCCGATTGGCCCTGTAGCAATTAATGTCAGTCCCCGGATCTCCACCCCAAATGTAATGGCAGATCCGGTGTCTCCTTCGGCCCCTACACCCACATAGAGCGAGGCTCCTTCGGCCCCTACACCCACACAGAGCGAGGCTCAAAGTAAGATTCCTAGTGAAGCTCATAGTGAGGTTCAGGCTCCATCTGCTGGATTATACCCGTTACTTACCAAGACTAAAATCGCCCCTAATGCAATAGAAAGGACAAGCTCTTACCATGCAGGTCTATACTCATGCACCTTTTAATCCTATGGACCTGGCCGCTTTCAAAGCACAGGCTGGAGAATTTTCTATCAACCCAAGCAAGTTGGTATCGGTTTTTGAGGGATGTCTTAGCAGCTACAAGCCAGGCTGGGATGATTGTAATGTCCTTCTGCAAACATTATTGACTGAGGTTAAACAAGAACAGGTCATAGCTAAAGCAAGGAAAAAAGCGAAAAGGCGATATGACCAAGACCGTAACAATGTCCCAATCCCAGATAATCAAGTTCCTATAAAAAATCCTAGGTGGGACCCAAATGACAATCAGGCTATGACCCACCTCACCTCCTATAAGGAGCTGCTACTGTATAGACTCCGTCACGCAGCTGTCAGACAGAATAATTAAACTAAACCATAGAAGGTAGTGCAGGATCCAAAGGAAAGCCCTGCAGCTTTTTTGCAGCGCATTCGAAACACGATCCAACAATATACCAATGCAGATCCTAATAATCCACAAACTGAGGCAATTATTAAAGGAGTATTTACAAGCAGGGCAGCCCCCGACATAAAGAGAAAGCTACAGAAAAAGGAGGATTTGATAAGTATGACCATGGCACAGATTTTGGAAGCAGCAAATCAAGTGCATAGTTGAAAAAAAGTAAAAAAAAAAAAGCAAGTAAAATTAATGGTAGCGGCAGTGCAGGCAGGCATGAAGAAAAGTAAACAAAAAAAAGGGGGCCGTGGACACGGAGGTCCAGGCCTGCGAAAAAGACGACTGGGGCGCAATCAGTGTGCCCTGTGTCGGCAAGAGGGACACTAAAAAAATAAGTGCCCAAACAAAAAGAAAAGGGGAAGTACCTCTATGATGGCGATAAAAAAACAAAAATAAGGGTGTCAGGGAAAACAGATCTTCCAACCCCCGGAACCCCGAGTAAAAATGCGGATGGGAAATGAAGAAATAGATTTTTTAGTGGACTCTGGAGCGGCGCGAACTGCTGTAAATCAACCGCTTCAGTTGCCAGTAGCAGACTCCCTCACTGTCACAGGAGCCACGGGCAAAGATACCAAGTGCCTAGTGTATGCCCCAGCAGAACGTGCTTTGGGAAACAAAACCATATCCCATAAGCTGGTATAGCTCCCTGAATGCCCAACACCGTTGCTGGGATGGGACCTGCTGTGTCGCCTAGGTGCCACCCTGCATTTTACTCCAGATGAAATAACCCTTACCTTACCCCCTGAAAATGCATAGATTATGACCCTTGCAGTTGAACCCTCGGCTATGGCACCTTTGGTCAGGAGACCAAAGCCCTGAGGTAAGTGGGAAAGCGGGATACCGGGAGGAAGCACAGGCAGGAATGTCTGTGAGGGGAGGGCTCCTGCCTCATACTGGGAATGAGGGGTGATCAACAGGTTATCTCAAGTGCTTATATACAAATGCACAAAGCCTTGGAAACAAGCAGGGAGAACTGGAGGTCCTGGTGATGTCAAAGAACTATGACGTGATCGGAATAACAGAGACTTGGTGGGATAACTCACATGACTGGAGTACTGTCATGGATGGTTATAAACTGTTCAGGAAGGACAGGCAGGGCAGAAAAGGTGGGGGAGTAGCACTGTATGTAAGGGAGCAGTATGACTGCTCAGAGCTCCGGTACGAAACTGCAGAAAAACCTGAGTGTCTCTGGATTAAGTTTAGAAGTGTGTGCAACAAGAGTGATGTAGTGGTGGGAGTCTGCTATAGACCACCGGACCAGGGGGATGAGGTAGATGAGGCTTTCTTCCGGCAGCTCACGGAAGCTACTGGATCGCATGCCCTGATTCTCATGGGTGACTTTAATTTTCCTGATATCTGCTGGGAGAGCAATACAGCGGTGCATAGACAATCCAGGAAGTTTTTGGAAAGCGTAGGGGACAATTTCCTGGCGCAAGTGCTAGAGGAGCCAACTAGGGGGGGCGCTTTTCTTGACCTGCTGCTCACAAACCGGGTAGAATTAATGGGGGAAGCAAAAGTGGATGGGAATCTGGGAGGCAGTGACCATGAGTTGGTTGAGTTCAGGATCCTGACACAGGGAAGAAAGGTAAGCAGCACGATACGGACCCTGGACTTCAGGAAAGCAGACTTCGACTCCCTCAGGGAACGGATGGCCAGGATCCCCTGGGGGACTAACTTGAAGGGGAAAGGAGTCCAGGAGAGCTGGCTGTATTTCAAGGAATCCCTGTTGAGGTTACAGGGACAAACCATCCCAATGAGTCGAAAGAATAGTAAATATGGCAGGCGACCAGCTTGGCTTAATGGTGAAATCTTAGCGGATCTTAAACATAAAAAAGAAGCTTACAAGAAGTGGAAGGTTGGACATATGACCAGGGAAGAGTATAAAAATATTGCTCGGGCATGTAGGAATGTTATCAGGAGGGCCAAATCGCACCTGGAGCTGCAGCTAGCCAGAGATGTCAAGAGTAACAAGAAGGGTTTCTTCAGGTATGTTGGCAACAAGAAGAAAGCCAAGGAATGTGTGGGCCCCTTACTGAATGAGGGAGGCAAACTAGTGACAGAGGATGTGGAAAAAGCTAATGTACTCAATGCTTTTTTTGCCTCTGTTTTCACTAACAAGGTCAGCTCCCAGACTGCTACGCTGGGCATCACAAAACGGGGAAGAGATGGCCAGCCCTCTGTGGAGATAGAGGTGGTTAGGGACTATTTAGAAAAGCTGGACGTGCACAAGTCCATGGGGCCGGACGAGTTGCATCCGAGAGTGCTGAAGGAACTGGCGGCTGTGATTGCAGAGCCATTGGCCATTATCTTTGAAAACTCGTGGCGAACCGGGGAAGTCCCGGATGACTGGAAAAAGGCTAATGTAGTGCCAATCTTTAAAAAAGGGAAGAAGGAGGATCCTGGGAACTACAGGCCAGTCAGCCTCACTTCAGTCCCTGGAAAAATCATGGAGCAGGTCCTCAAAGAATCAATCCTGAAGCACTTGCATGAGAGGAAAGTGATCAGGAACAGCCAGCATGGATTCACCAAGGGAAGGTCATGCCTGACTAATCTAATCGCCTTTTATGATGAGATTACTGGTTCTGTGGATGAAGGGAAAGCAGTGGATGTATTGTTTCTTGACTTTAGCAAAGCTTTTGACACAGTCTCCCACAGTATTCTTGTCAGCAAGTTAAGGAAGTATGGGCTGGATGAATGCACTACAAGGTGGGTAGAAAGCTGGCTAGATTGTCGGGCTCAACGGGTAGTGATCAATGGCTCCATATCTAGTTGGCAGCCGGTATCAAGTGGAGTGCCCCAAGGGTCGGTCCTCGGGCCGGTTTTGTTCAATATCTTCATAAATGATCTGGAGGATGGTGTGGATTGCACTCTCAGCAAATTTGTGGATGGTATTAAACTGGGAGGAGTGGTAGATACGCTGGAGGGGAGGGATAGGATACAGAAAGACCTAGACAAATTGGAGGATTGGGCCAAAAGAAATCTGATGAGGTTCAATAAGGATAAGTGCAGGGTCCTGCACTTAGGACGGAAGAACCCAATGCACAGCTACAGACTAGGGACCGAATGGCTAGGCAGCAGTTCTGCGGAAAAGGACCTAGGGGTGACAGTGGACGAGAAGCTGGATATGAGTCAGCAGTGTGCCCTTGTTGCCAAGAAGGCCAATGGCATTTTGGGATGTATAAGTAGGGGCATAGCGAGCAGATCGAGGGACGTGATCGTTCCCCTCTATTCGACATTGGTGAGGCCTCATCTGGAGTACTGTGTCCAGTTTTGGGCCCCACACTTCAAGAAGGATGTGGATAAATTGGAGAGAGTCCAGCGAAGGGCAACAAAAATGATTAAGGGACTGGAACACATGACTTATGAGGAGAGGCTGAGGGAGCTGGGATTGTTTAGCCTGCAGAAGAGAAGAATGAGGGGGGATTTGATAGCTGCTTTCAACTACCTGAAAGGGGGTTCCAAAGAGGATGGCTCTAGACTGTTCTCAATGGTAGCAGATGACAGAACGAGGAGTAATGGTCTCAAGTTGCAGTGGGGGAGGTTTAGATTGGATATTAGGAAAAACTTTTTCACTAAGAGGGTGGTGAAACACTGGAATGCGTTGCCTAGGGAGGTGGTAGAATCTCCTTCCTTAGAGGTTTTTAAGGTCAGGCTTGACAAAGCCCTGGCTGGGATGATTTAACTGGGAATTGGTCCTGCTTTGAGCAGGGGGTTGGACTAGATGACCTTCAGGGGTCCCTTCCAACCCTGATATTCTATGATTCTATGATTATCATTCATGTACAGACAGACATTTATTCACAATTAGAACTGGTCAAAAATAGGGAGGGTGGAGAGGGTCATGAAAATTGAAGAAGAAACCACTCCCCCCTCCCATATTCTTCCAACTTATTTGGAAATGTTTTTAATGATCAAATTTTTGTTTCGTTTTGGTGGGAAAAACTCCATGTTCTCTCTCAAGTGGGCAGAGAAATCCAAAATGTTTTTTTTAAAGAGGTAACTTTTTTCAAATGATCAATGTAATCCAAAGTGGCATTTTTAGTTCAAAGGTTGCATTGTCAGTGTAAAACCCTTTTGAACCAGCTCTGTTACTGTATAACAAGTGAGTTTATTTTTCATGATGCATTGTTTGGGACAGGTTCCAAGTGGCATTTCAGTTTTAGCACAGCTCTTCTCTTCTTGCATCTGCACCTCTCATAAGCTGTGGCCTTAATCTTGGGCCTGGAAACACTTACGTGCATGTTTAACTTTAATTGCTGCTGTGAATAATTCCATTTCAATGGGACAACTCTGAGATCGGCTTTACGCTACGGCCCTATATCGGTGTACCTATGTCATTTATTTAATTTTCTTTCTTTTATATGTGAAAGTTCTTGAGAGGTTAAAGCAGGTAAAATACACGAACAGGTTCGGACAGTCCGAGTTTGTCCGTGCAAAGTGACAGCAGAGATGTGGGATCTGCTAGTTTTCCATAAGTCTCTCAGGGTTACCCAGGATAACTTTGGGGATCTCTGTCTTGCATCGGGAATGTTCCCTGAAAGTGTCCAAACAGCTCAGAGCTACAGAACCGTTCCCTGGATCCATGCTTCTAGCTGTCTTCCCCAGAAAGCAGTCTGGCAAGTGTTCCTGTCAGCTCATTGCTAAGTTATCTGTCAAAACACTAGAGTTTTCAGGTGCCTAAGTAGCCCCTGGAATCATGGTGAAATTATCCTCCCCGCCACCACCAAAATTGGAAATGGTGCCCCGGAGTGCACGGTACCCTACCGTGCTTCCCCCATAGGAACTGCATGAACAGGCAACTCTGCAAGTTCTCTGCATGCCTCTGCAAGTGACCCCCATGCCTCTCCGTTTCCTTGGCCACATGTACCCTGTCCCCATGCCGGCGGCGAATCCAGAAAAAGAGGGAAAAGCTCACCACTGCGACCACCTGAGGGCGGTGTTGGGTTGAGATCAGCTGGTCAAAGCAGGCAATAGGGACAGAATCTGAGACTTGAAGCTCCTCGAGCGACCTCTGACCTTTCTAGACCTGCCCTTCAATCAGACACAGCGATTGTAAAGTTGAATGTGATAGTAACTAGACCCATTTTAAACCCTTCACCACACAAGACAAAGCCCGTAGGATTCATCATGAACTATTTATTTCTCCTCCCCTGGCTCCATGCAGCCACCAGCCACCTTGAAGCTTTCTCTCGTCTCTCCCAGGCTGTGCTCACTTGATTGCAGGAGCTCAGTGGAGGGTCCAGCTTTGCTCTTTCGCTTCCATTCTTTACCTCTTTGGGTGGCTGCATTTGCAAGCGAGCAGCCTGATGGAAGCACTGAGTCCTCTGTCTCCGCAGGCAGGCCCAGCCGCGAAAGCCAAAGGCTCCCTGAGAACAGGGGGAGGTTCGCCTGAACTCTCAGGAGTGGAGGCTTGGCCCATAGGTTAGGGTTACCATATTTGAACTTTCAAAAAAGAGGACACTCCGAGGGTGGGGGAGGAGTGGTAGCCCTGCCACCTATCTACTCCCTCCCACTTCCTGTCCCCTGACTGCCCCCCACAGAACCGTCATCCCATCCAACCCCCCCTGCTCCTTGTCCCCTGATCACCCCCTCCCAGGACCCTGCCCTCTATCTAAGTCTTCCTTCTCCCTGTCTCCAACTGCCCCCTCCTTAGACCCCTCCACCCTAACTGCCCCCCTTGAACTCCACCCCTACCTGTCCCCTGACTGCCCCGCCCCCTATCCGCACCCCCGCCCCCTGACAGACCCCTGGCTCTCCCACCCCCATCCAACCACTCCCTGTCCCCTGACTGCCCCCGCAGAACCCCCAACCCATCTAATCCCCCCTGCTCCCTACCCCTGACTCCCCCCCGAACCTCCGCCCCGTCCAACCCCTCCCGCTCCCTGTCCCTTGACTCCCCCGACCCCTCTTCATATGCCCACCCCCTGACAGGCTCCCCCCAGAACCCCTCATCCATCCAACCTCTCCTGCTCCCTGTCTCCTGACTGTCCCTTGGGACCCCATGCCCCTTCTCCAGCCCCCCCGGCCCCCGTACCCTGCTGCTCAGAGCAGTGTGTCTGGGGTGCGAAGCCAGACACAGTGCCGTGCTCCCCCGCAGAGCGCGCAGCTCCCCCCCAGTCCCCAGAGTGCTGCATTGGGAGGGAAATCCCGGCCGTTTGGAGAGTTTTACCAATTCCTCCCTGAGGGCAATTTAAAACCCAAAACGCCGGACATGTCCGGGAAACTCCGGACGCATGGTAACCCGAGCACAGGGACTCCAGGATCTGCAGCTGCTACCACCTGTATGGTGAATCCTCCGACTCATCACCAACCAGCTCTTCCCCATTCTGCAACCTGGCCCCATGGTCTGACCGTGCAGGGGAACAGAAACCCTTTGGGACAGCAGGAGAGTCTTCTCAATGCCGCACTCTTCGCATGGCTTCCCGCGGTCATCGTGAAACACGACTACCCTGCCCCCAGGAGTGTCTCAAGGAGCTGCCGGCGCAGTCACTGGGCACCCACTCGTAATGCTCTCGGGCAGTGGCATTGCAGAGAGAGCTGAGCAGACCATCCCTCTGTGACTTCCTGAATTGCTGCCAGGACGGATTCTCCTCTGCGCTCGGGAGAGTCCCCAAGGACAAGCAGCTGTGGTGGGGGAGGGGGCAAGACAAACACTCCCCATGAGCCCTTGACTAGCAGGCAAGCAGGACTCTGGGAGCCAAGGCATCGGTGTGTCTTGCTGGGAGAACAGAGCTGGAGAGCAGAAAAGGGCACTGGAGGAATTGTAGAAAAGTCAGTGTCATGGCCGGGTCATGGGCAGCCAGACCTAGTGGTCAGAGGCAGAGTCCACACTCACAAGACAGGAGTCGAGAGTCAGCTGGGTCAGGACACTGGAAGAGCAGAAGCAAAAGACCAAATTGTGTTCAGCACCTCAAGTCAGATGAGTCACCCCGAGTCAGGATGCCAGGAAATCAAGCCTGGGGAGTGGGAGCAGGAACAGCCAACACACGGTCCAGAGCCGGGGAGGAGCTCGGCTGTTCAGACAGCTTCTTGTTCCTGCTGCTGGTTTAAGGAGGTCCTGGGGGCCAATTAGCTGCTCTGGGACTCTGCCAATAGGAGCCTCAAACTGGGTCTGGACTTCGTCAGTCCTAGGTAAGCAGTTTTTCGTAGGCTTCCAGGTGGCGTGCTGGAGGGTGGCTGCTCCCAGGAACCCTGCAGACCCGGGTTAATGACCCAGGGGTCAGGACAGTGAGTGATCTCTCCCCGCTCAAACCTCCTGCACAAAACAGTCTCCAGGGTCCCGGGCACATCCTCTGAGAAGAAAGAAACACAGTCATGAGGACAAATAGGCTATGGAACAGGAGCCCCCTCTTTGTTGCAACAGCCCCAAGTGCCCAGAAGAGTGGACGGTTCTTACCTCCAGGAGATGCCTGGGATCTTCCATCTAAGCCTCAATGGGACCCCTGTTGCTTGATCTGACAGGAGGAGATCATCTGTCCCCACTGCTCCCTGCACTGGGCTGGCTGCAGCACACATCTGTGTAAGAGGCTGGGCCAGAGAGATGTTACAATCAGGGTCCAGGCAGCCCAGAAGGAGAACAGAGGGTCTGAAACCAGAAGACGAAGCAATCAAATCAGCGGATTCGACAGAGAAGTTTTCTACCCTACAGGGACACCAAAGAAGGTCTGTTAGGAAAGCTGAGATGTTAGTCTGGAAACTGCTTAGGCAAAGATTGTGACTTGTTAAGATTCAGTTTTAGTCACTACAAAGTGTGTTGTGTTTTGTTTCTCTCTTTGAAATGTGTCTCTTTCTCTTGCTTAGTATCACTTAAATCTCTTCTTTGTTACTATGCTTCCCAAACCACCTCAGTGTTGTGTGTTCGAGTGAAGTGTGATTCTCCAGCCTACCCAACAGGCTGAGCTGTGCCCTGTCTCTCTGAAGGTAGCGAATAATTTCTGAGCGGTGCTGGGCCCAGGGTCCAAGGGCAGTTCACTAGACATATCCTGTGAAGCCCAAAGAGACCAAAGGAGCAGGAGAGATTCTGGCCCCACTGACCCATGGGAACTTCCCACAGAAGAGCCTACACAGGGCTCTAGACACGGCCACTTTGGGTGTGTACCAGAGTTCACTCACCGCTAGATGCTGGCCAGGCCTCGTGTCACTGCTTTCTCCCTGGGCAAGCAACCGCACTGATACTCACTCTTGCAGTTTGTTGGCTGGGAACTCAGCCCTCCAACCAGGTGACTGTCCTTTACTCCACTCCTTCCTGGGTTGTGCTCCTTGCAAACAAAGTCCCAAAATGTCTTGAACAGAAACAAGGCCTTCCACCCTCATGGGTAGTTCTGCCTCAGCCTGATTTCGGATAGGGTTGCCCTTCTTGGGTTTCTCTAGTCTTCTATGTCCCCTTCCTTAGGGACGGTGAGAGAAGCCAGTCCTACCCTGGACTCCAGGGTTTGGCCCAAGGCCGTCTACTGAACAGCTCACTCTGCTTCTGGACTTTTGATGCTGTTTTCCCTTGTTTCCTCTCAGGTGGGGCTCACTTGATCATCAATTTGGCCTAGCCCCAGGCTAGGCAGCCATAGGCCAGGCCACCCTGTTAGATACCTCCTCCTTCAAATCCGGTCCAGCCCGGCTGACAGGTATGCTGAGGGGAGGGGGAAACCCCATTGCTGATCAGAAGGAGGTCAGAGTCTGTTCTCTAGGAGCTGAAGGTCCGTTTGTCCTGCTGCGGGAAGTGGAGCTGGAGGGCGGAGATGTTAGGTGAAAGAGACTGCATGATGTAGTTGGAGACTGGGGGACGGGAGCCTCCTCCCAGAAACCCTGCCAGGAGAAGAGGTTTGAGGAGGAGTTCTCTGGGGAGCCTCTTGCTTGGAAAAAAACAAGGGTGGCACATTGATGGAGATGTCTCTGTCCCAGGGATGGGGGAAGCTCCCAGCCAGGCTATGCAGCAGGGATCCCATTTCTCCCCCAAGAAACCCAGATGCCCAAAGAAGTCAATGGCTCTTACCTCCAAGAGGGAGCAGGGTCTTCCCTCTCAGCCTCTTTGAGAACTACCACTGCTTGGCTTCCTCGGACAAGGGACCTGTCCCCACTGCTCCCTAAGGTGGTTCAGCTTCTGACTGCACCCATCTGGGAGGCTGTCACACACCCCAGGGCCTAGAAGACACGGGGGGAGGAGGCTCCTCTTTATCTCAGACTCGGAGAGCCCAGAGAAGGGCCAAAGGAAGAATAAAGGGCAGGAGATGAAGCTAGCCCTGAGCCTCTGTCCCATCCTCACCTCTTCAAATGTGGAGCTTCCTGAGCTTCAGTTGGGCAGACAGTCTGTAGCCCTGACCCAAAGGTCCTTCTGCGCCATATGGGGCAGGAAGATCTCTGCCTGGGAGCACGGGGAATGGGATGGGGGTGAGATCAAGGAAAGAGGGGAGGGATATGGGTGTGAGGGAAAGAGCTCCTGCCCCAGATGAAGGAAACTGGGGGGGCCGAGGGAAGGACACAGCTCCACAGAGAGGGGAGAGAGTTTCTGTGAATGCCAGGGCCTCCATTTCCGCTTCCACTAGCCTGGCATTTACAGTGAGACAGAGCAGTACCTGCAGCAGGGAGCAGGACTTGCTGAACAGGGAGGGGAACCTTGAAGAGCGTTAGATGAGCCACAGCCCTTGCAGCGCCTCGGGCATCTGGTGCAAGTGCCGGATGATGTGAAGCTGGCACATGACCTTGGCTGTGACATCCTCGTGCTGCAGGGGAACGAGAACATGGCAGAGACTGAGACACTACCCAGGAATCAGGGAGGATGAAGGGCACCTGGAACCAGCACCATCATTTCCACCCAGCAGCTGCTCATGTCTGAGTGGTAGATTCACCCTCCTGACCCCCAGGATGGAGGCTTGCTGTCCTCTCTAGTGACCTCCAGTGCCAACCCCCCTCCTTGTCGGGTGAGCTCCTGCCACCTCCCCATCAGTGCCCGTGACAGCTGTTCCACCTCCAACCCACCTGGGGACACCGCTCAAGTTCGGAGAACCCTCTCTTCCACCCCTACCTCCATCCCCACCCAGGTAGGGCAGGGAGGGGGCTCTAGAAGGGTGGCGGGGGGCGGGAGGGATTCTGGCAGCAGTGAAGTGGGATGGGGAGAGCTTGAGACTTTCCCCAACACACCCCAGTGACAAAAGCTGAAACCATAGGATGGCAGCCCTGTTGAACGGGGCAGGTCAGCAGCCCCTGCCAACTGAATCCTCCCAATCTCTCGAGAGTGGGTCCAGCCTTACCAGCAGCAAGACCAGCTTCCCACGCCCATGTGCCTCAGTCAGTCACCATCACCAGTCAGTCCTTGGCCTCCCAGGCTGCCAGGGATGGGAGCAACTCTCGATGGTGGCTGGGGTGACATGGACACTAGACCATGGGGAAATGGGTGCAGCTCTGTGGGGCAGGAAAGGTTCCCAGAGGGCACTTAGGGGACTCTCCTGTCCTTCGCAGGAGTGATAGCAGAGCACCACATCCTAAGAACAGAAGTCCATGAAGTCCAGAAGTCCCCACTAGGCTCCTTGCTCCCAGGCCAGTGCATGGCGAGAGGATGGGAAGGAGGCCCTGGGCCCCACCCCAAGCTTCTGAGTCGATTGCAGCTGCTTACCGTGTCCCCCATCAGTTGCTGGGCTTCCCCCAGGAGGGAGTAGACGAGCACCAGCCCAGCCTGGCTGACACGCAGCAGGGGGTCGTGAATGGCCAGCAAAGCTGTCTGCACGAAGGATCTTCTCTGCCCGACGGAGAAGAATTTTCCAAAGACCTAAAACCAAGAGGACATGAGGCTCGAGCAGATTGCCCAGAGCCAGCCTCCAAGTCCTGGCGGTACAATGGCGTCTCATGCCCCAAAGGGCGGGGAAGAGAGCTGCTGTGGCCAAGGCAGTTCATTCCCCAGGAGGCTTTCAGGGTCCCAGGGCTCAGGGAAGCCCCTTTATTAAAAGGTCGCAGATGCTGAGGGACCAAAGCCTCCAGTGGCTCTTTCGGGAAGGCAATTTATGGCAGGGGCCAGGATGGGCTGGAAATGGATCTCTAATGTGTGTGAGCAGGCCCAATCTGCTGTGCAGGGCACAGAGATGACAGGGGACCCTGTCTTGCTTCCAGCAGAGAGATCTTCTGCACTTCAGCGGCAAAAGGAGTGTGCGTGTGTTGTTACGTGGGGAGGGGGTTGGAGCTGACAGACCAAAGGTCTCTTCCCCGAGCTTAGTGATTTCTCTAGTTGCTGGCTATGGCCTCTGCAACTCCTTGGTTTCTTCAAGGGGAATCCAACCTGCAGCCTGACAAGAACAAGGAGACTCATGGCCCAGTCCCAGTGTGGGACCTTTAGCACCAGCGTGTCCCACTGGTTGCTGGATGAGGAACTCTGAACTGGAAATAAGGAGCGGGCTCTTTTCCTGTCTCCAGGAGGCATCCACTGCAGGGAACCCAGCCAGCTACACTCCCTGAGCTGTGTCATGCCCTGGCACAGTGCCCTTACCTCCCCCACTCTGGCTGTATTTTTGTAACCCAACAGCCTGCTGTCCTGGTGCCAGTCGTAGCACCAGAGATCTTCCACCTCATGTATGGTCAGGCCTGGAAGAGAGAGAGAGAGAGACTTTTCTCCTCATTCTGGTTGCAGTTTCTGTGTCCTTCCAATCCCATTGGTGGCTGCACAGTGGAGTGGAGAAGAACAGAGGCAGAGAGAGACTTTTCCTCCAGCTGGGATCAGTCTGAGAGAAATGGTCTGGGGTCCCATTATCAACCTGTGGTCACTCTCAGTCCCCTATTGGGTTCCGCGTCCCAGCTGGGTTCCTTACCCCTCTGTTGGAGCAGCAGTTGGTAGAGCCGGTAAGTCCCCTCCCTGGCCTGCCGGCTGACGTCCTTGTCTGGATCGCTGACAAATAGAGCCAGCTGGGCCACATGATGCCCCATCCGAGGGAACTCGGCTGAGATCTAATGGAAGGGAGAGCAGAGGGGACTCCATCAGCATTTTCCTCTCAGCTCCCTGTCTGCCATGGGCCAGAGGGCTCCTTCCCCTTAGCCCCTCTACAGGAGATGCTGGGGGAGAGGAGCTTGAGATCGAGCCTTCATTTGCTCTGCTGCCAAGGGAGCCCGGGATGCCAAGCAGGGGCTGGAGCATGGTCCCCTTAAAGGCCCAGGGACAACACTGAACCAGGACAAGAAGAACTTGACTCAAGCCTAGCTCAGTCCTGCTCTGACTCTGCCTCCCCATGAAGAACCCTCCTAAGCCACAGCCCCGGCAGCAGCAGCAGATCCTGCAGCCCGCTGGAGCCAGCCCGCCTCCGCCTGGAGCCAGCAAGCTGGGCTCGGAGCTCACTTACGTCAAACTCAGGGAGAGTGACTGTGTATCTCAGCAGGGCTGTGCTGCTCCTGATGGCCCTGGCTCGCTCCTGCGACACCCTGGACACGACCCAGAGGTTGACATGCTGTGGGGAAAGGAGGCAGGTCAGACTCAGTGGCCAGCTGCTCCTGCTTTGCAAATGAGCCCCCCAAACCCCCAGCCCCAGGGGCCTGGGACATTCTGCGCAGGGGGGAATATCTGAGTCCTTGATGGCAGAGCTTTAGAAGGGGATTCTTTCCCCCAGGATGCAGCTTGTACCCTTCAGGTCACAACTTCTCTGCGTCTCTCTAGATTGGGACAATGTTCGGGGTCGGGGCTGGTCCCATCCTCCCAGAATTCCTGATTCCTGAACAGTTCACCAGAAAGAAGACTGAACCCTCGGCCAATCCCCCCAGGAATTTCAGAGCAGATCAGAGGGAAGGGCTGATTCCCTGGGGCCCTCCTGTTTCTCTAGGAAGGAGCATGTGCCTCTTCTCTGAGAACTATCTCCCTAATCTCATGGGCTCTGTGTGTTGGAGGGGAGGGGGAAGGGTGGATTTTCAGACCCTCACTCCCCAAGACAGCCAGGAGCCCTGTGCTTAGTGCTCAGCAGAACCAGGCAGAGCTCTGGCTTGGAGTCCCAGCTCCTTACTCTGTTCCTCAAGAAGGAAGGACCTGACACTACATTGCACTGACCCACCAACCAAGGACGGCCCACTGGGGACCCAGCTAGGAGGACAGAGTAGAAAATGGATCTTCCAGTCTCTCCTTTCCAGTCCCCCAAAGAGTTACGGTGAAATGGGGCTCACCTCCAAGATGAAGTGGAGCCTGTCTGTGTCTGGGGACTCTGCCAGCAGGTTCCCCAGCATGGCATCCAGGACCTCTGGGATGACTTTGTGCAGAGTCTGCAAAGCATGGGTCAGACTTAGGGAACCTGGGCCTACACCTGCCACAGGATGGGAAGAGGGGTCTCTGGGAAGCACCGGGGAGACTCCCAAACACATCTCCCGGCCTCTCTCCTTCACATCCCACTGCAGGCAATTCGCAAGAATTGATGACCCCTGGACCTTTAATCCATGAGCTTAGCAGGTCTCTGCAGAGGGCCTTGTAGGCAGAAGAGTAGGAAACAGCCAAGTTGCTATGGATGGAAGCTGGGCTTCTGGGCAAAACACGGCTTATGAAAGAAAGAAAGAAAGAAAGAAAGAAAGAAAGAAAGAAAGAAAGAAAGAAAGAAAGAAAGAAAGCAATCCCCCAGGGAGGCGTAACCTCTTCCCTGCTGGAGGGAAGGATCCAAGCCTGCAGCTTGTTCCATCTCCACTACCCCACCCCTAAAGCTGGAGCTCCAGTGAATCAAGAGAGCAGGGACCAAGGACTACTCTGGAAGAGGAGGAGGATGGAGGAGGAGGAGGTACCTGGATGCCGGTGGTGTCCTTCTCCGTGCCCAGGGTGAAGACGGAGTGAAGGGCAGCTCGCAAGAGGTGGGTCTCTAGGGCTGACTCCAGGGCAGGTTTCATGGTGCTGGCAAGAGAGAGGAGCTGCTATTAGACTGTGCAGTACGGGGGTGGGACTGTCGCCAACACAGACACCAAGCCACAGGGATAGAGGCACAGGCTGGCGAGAATGGAAACTGAGGCACTTAGCTAGGGAATGACAAGGCCAAGGCGTCCCAGAAAGACAGTGGCAGGACAGGAATAGCTGCTGTTCCCTGGAGCCTGCTGCCTCTCCTGTATCTGATCCCCAGAGTGAGCTCCTCCCCAAGGCCCCTGTCATGTTATGGGAGTGAAAAGAAGAGCCCCACAAGGAGAGAGTGACCCTTCCCACGCCACCATCTCTGCCAGAGGCGCCACTCTTGGGAGGTGACCTGGGAGGGACAGTGACGGTGACTCCCAGCCTTGGGCCTGAGCAGCACTGGGGTGAGGGGAGCCGGCGGGGTCGGGGGGTGGGGCTGTCTCGGTACCAGAGGTTGCCCACTGCAGCCAGGGAGTGGGCGAGGACGGCGCTGGGTGACGAGTCATCGGGAAGCTCCTCGATGAGCTCCTGTGAGATGCGAAGGAGACAAAGGAGCGTATGAGATTCAGGCCCGACTCACACCTCCCAATGACGAGATGACACAGCCAGTGCCCCACATGGCCAGCAGGATCCCCCACCACCTCCCGCTCCTCCCATTCCTTCCTGCCCATCAAACTTGTCCCCCTTCCCGGATTCCTGCAAAGCTCACTCCCAATCTCCTTCTCTCCTCCTCCCTGTCAAAACTGCCCCCATTCAGCCCCATCCCGATGACCGAGCTGGGACCATGTGATTCCTTGGCCCCCACTCTCAGCTGTCCTCCAGACCCACAATTCCCCCCCTGCCCACTACTGACCAATCTCACAATTTCTCCCTTCTCTTCTCCCAAGTCTTCAGCCCGAGGAATCCTTGTCCTCTGCTGCCCCCTCCAACACCACCCAGTCCCTACCCATGAGCCCGGCCATACCCCTGCCAAACCCATGTCTTTCTCCTCCCTCCAGCTGCCGTATGGCGTGTCTCACTCACCACAATCCTCTTCACCACAGCCGCCTTGCAGCAGCGCGGCTCCAGCGTGTCCTCCCCTCTCTCCCGTGCAGCCAGACATGCGGGGTAGACGGCCTGAAGGAACAGGAGCTGCTGCCCCTCATCCTGTACCCACCGGGAGTGGGGTATAGCAAGAGAGAACCTGTTAGCTAGGGACCTTCCTACCCCACCCAAACCGGCTCCAGGGCTCAGGCCTCAATGGGGGATTGTGGGGACCCGCCTATTGTCCAAATCCCCCACCACTCCTACACAAGCAGGATCAGGAAGTGGGACAGTGCCTGTGGGGGGAAATGACCTCGGCTGTTGTGGGACAAACACCCCCATCTTGGGGGTCCCACATCATGGATGTAAAAGGGCCCCATTAGGGGTGGTGGATCATGAGGGACAAGACCCTCGGCAGGGGGTGGGGATGCTGGGAAGGGACAGGGCAATCTTGGTTCAAGCCCAGGTGGGGAACATTTGTACCTTATCTCTGCACTGGAGCTGCTCTCGGATGACCTTGAGAGCAGCTTCATCTTTGGCCATGTGCACCCCTTCCTCCTGCTCCGAATCCCGGGGGGTCCCTGCACCAGGGAGGGAAGGACAGGGGCGTGGTGGGCAGAGCAGGATTCAAGACCCCCCTTCCCACCTCAGGCACCCAGGGCAGATCGGGCCCCAAACCTCCCTCCTGGGGATGCCTTCAGGCCCCAACAGCTTCAGAAGCCCAGAGCAGAGCCCCCCTCCCCTGCCCAGGACTCCAGGGCAGGTGCCTGTTCCCCCAGCCCCGGAGCAGCAAGGACCAACGTGGCAGCAGCTCTTCACGCCCCCACCCCCAGGTCCCCATGCGGAAGGGGCAGCTGTGTGACCGCTGCTGCTGTCCGTGGGGTTCCCGTGGCTCAGGCCAGACACCTGGGATGGGGACCTCCCCCCCTACCCATATCCCTGGGAGAGCGTCTGGGCCCAGGGTGTTCACATCCCGTCCTCACCCCTCCCTCAGCCCAGCCTGGCTCCTCACCTGGAACAAAGCAGTGGCCTCCATCGGCCTGGCTGCTGCCAGAGGCCCAGGTGCTGCCACTGTCCCATGCTGAGCTGCCGGTGCTGGGACAGGGACCTTCCCCCTCCTGGCCGGCGGGGGCTGGAAGGGCCTCAGAGACCGGGCAGGGCGATGCCTCCTGATGGGAAGGAGGGCTGGGCTCCTGGGGCCGCTGCTGCCCACACAACAAGCCCCAGAGCCACCCTGCCCGGCGCCCCTCCTGGGCTGGGTCCTGTCTGCGAAACCGCAGCCTGGGCCAGCTCCATTGGGGCCTGGTCGGGGCCTCTCCCAGCTCGGCGCCTGCGCCGGGAGCCGGGGTCCTTTTCCAGAAGGCCGGGCACTTCCGCCGTCTGGCCTGGACGGGAGCTGCTTCCCCGCCAGCGGGGACGCAGGGCTTGCTCTGCCCCTTGGGAAGACGGCAGCTGCTTCCCTCAGGCTCTGGGGCCACCTGCAGAGCCTTCCTCCGCAACATCCGCAGGAGCCTGGCCATCCTGGAACCGAGCGGGGAGCAGGGGTGAGACTGGGCTCCAGGCAGCCTTTCACTCCTGGGCCTTTTCCGTCCCTCCTCCTCCCTCCTCCAACCACAGCAGCCCCTTCTGCCCCCACAGGAGTGCAGGGAGTGCCATCTACACACACGGGCAGGAGTTCATTGCATGATCTGCTCCCAACGTTCCCCCTCTTAATCCCTGCTGCTGCAATATCCAGGAAGTCTCATCCTTTTCCAGCAATGGGGTCAGTCCCTAAGACCATCGGTTCCTCTGGACAAGCAGTCCCCTCCTGTCGTCCCAGGCCACTCTCCCACCCAGGCTAGAGAAGGAACAGAAGCCAGGAGTCCGGACTTCTCCTGGGAAACCATTCCCCACGTCAAAGTCACAAAGAGCCTAGGCACAGGAAGACCAGGGCCCTCCTCATCCCCCCTTGATTTCCAGACTCATCAGCTCACAGGGTCTGGCCCAGCTCCGAGACTCTCAGCCTGGGGAACGGTGTCCCACAAGGGAAGGGCTGGGAGCCCCATTGCTGGAACCTTTCCAAACACACTGGAGACGGCTCTGGAGAAGCCCCTGCCTGGCCTAAGAATGAGGGGCTCTTGGGGGCTGTTTGCAAAGGAAATCCCCCTTTGGAGATAGTCTCTCCCCATTTCTGCCTCTCCCTAGACAGACAGGGGAAGCCACCGAGGAACCCGAATGCCACTCACTTGCTCTCAGTGATGGGATGATGGATGGCGGATGTTCAGGGTCAGCAGACGTCCCACGCCCTCCTCCTCACTCTCCAAGCCCAAGGCAGGCTGGAGAGGGTGGTGACCTCAGGAGTTACCCTGCCCAGCCAGCAGGCAGGGTGATGACACTAGGGCGATCGACTAGCTGTGAAAACAAGAGTCTGTCTTATTGCCAAGGGACGGAGAAACTCAGCCAGCAGCAGGGGGGTGCAGAACACTGCCCTAGGGCGGAGGTGACAGCGCCTCCAGGATCCTGACATCCCAGCACTTTACACACCTTCCTGGAGCCTCCCAAACCCACTGAGCTGTAGCCATGGGACCCCAACCCGACTAACGGCAAACGGGCCTCAGCTAGGAGCACAGGGTCACACTGAGTGTCAGAGCCATGGATGGACCCCTTCACTAACCACTGCCGCACACTCCCTCCACAGCTGGCAATTGCAACCAGGCCCTAATGGCTGGTCCCCCTGCCTTTGAGAGGGAGGGTCACTCCTGCTTCCATTGCTGCCTCTTGATCTGTGGGACTTTGGGCAAGTTGCTCCCCCTCTCCATGGCTCTCTGGGACTCACATCCCTGAATGGGCTTTAAAAAAAACAATGGTTAAAGTTTGGCCCCAACTAGTTCTTGTTTCTCGAGACTAGTCATTTCAGCAAAGTTTAGAATTCTTGACATTCAACACCTGGAAACATCCCTTTCTCCTTCGCAGACGGCCTTAACATCCCTTATCTCACCCAGGCTCCCTGCTGCCTGGAGTTAGAGAATTGACCCTATTCCCACTGGACCTACCCAAGGTGTCACACAGCAAAGCGTGACGGAGCCAGAAAGAGAAGACAACAATCCTGACTCCTGTTCTAACTAACAGACAACAACCCCCCCGGAGGCAGGGATAAAGCCCAGGAAATAAGGTGTGAACATTTTCATGGAAACCTTTTTCTGTCTGAAAATCCATTCAGATGAAACCACTTTGTTTCTTGAAATCATAAGAAGTAGGATGAAAATTCTTTGCAAAAATATTTGTTTGCAAAACAAGAGCATCTCCTGTTTGTCACAGTGCATTCAACTGTCTCGTCGAACACAAAGGGGAGACACTATGATCTAGCAAAAAGAAAAAGGAGTACTTGTGGCACCTTAGAGACTAACGAATTTATTTGAGCATAAGCTTTCGTGAGCTCCAGCTCACTTCATCGGATGCATCTGTAGCTCACGACAGCTGTAGCTCACGAAAGCATATGCTCAAATAAATTGGTTAGTCTCTAAAGGTGCCACAAGTCCTCCTGTTCTTTTTTGCAAATACAGACTAACACAGCTGCTACTCTGAAACCAACTATGATCTAGAAAAGTAGATGAGATGCTTCAGTCTGAGCTAAGTAGTTGCTGCTCTTCACAATTTCAAACGAATAAAATACAAATAAAAGAGAATATTAGGTCATAATCTGATATGGCTCAGTGTGATCGGACACCTCCTAGTCTGTACTGCTCCAAGTGACACTCTTCAGTGGATCCCCAGCATCCACCCATGGCGAGGTAGGTGGGAGAGCATTGTTATTCCTACTTGACAGAAGGAGAAACAAAGGCTGAGAAAGGAGCAGGGACTTGTCTTAGCTGATGCAGCCAGTCAGTAGCAGAATTGCTCTCAAATGAGCTACAGACCAGCAATTGTTCATAATAATTATGCAGCAAGTATTTGAGAAGAATTGGATTGTTCGAGAGGATATTGAACTGCTCCGAGACAATGAATGGAGAGCAGCATCCACATTGGTCAGACATATAACTGGTTGTGACTTATTTGCTTGGTCATAAAAGAGAACAACAAAGACCAGAGTTTCCTCCCTGTCAATAGCTCCCTCCTCAGCCAATCAAGGTTGAGACTTTGAGGGGTGGGAGGCTAAGGGTTCTCATCAAATAGCCCAAAGAATGGCCCTGGTCACCACCGACGAGGAGGCGATCATTCTCGGAGCCCTATTCCAGTCTCACCTCTCTGTGAGGGCCTCCCACAACCTCCCCGGCCCCCGCTCCACACACAGAGCTCCTGGTGGTGGGAGGAGAGCAGAGGAAAATGACAAAGGAAGCAGGAAGAGAAAGGTAGGAGGGACAGAGGAAAAGGGAAAACAAAAAGGAGAAAAACCAACGTCCCCAGTGATTCTAAGGGACAAAGTCCTAGGTCGGAAATAAAATACTTCCCCCACAATCTAATGTTTTCCTTTCCTAAAAATCAACCGGCACCTGATGGATCAGACTGAAGAGGTTCCAAACCTCTCCGAGGCTCTTACCTTACCTTCTATACAGGGACGTCTGTTTTCGATCAAAACCACCACAAGAAAAGGAGAAAACTCCGAAGAGGGTCCTCCTTGCTCTCACGAATGTGAAAGTGAATGCTCTCTCAGTCCTCCAGGAGAGACCTCGAGAAGGAGACGTGCTGAAGCAAAGCCACAGGGATCTCCGAGCTTGCCCCTGTCCTGCACCCCTGTCCTGCCTGGCTGATGTCAAGATCTCTCTGTGAGATCATCGCCTCCCCGCCACCTTTGTCCAATAGGCTGAGGTCCTGCCAAAGGCCCTTGTGATGTCACTGCCACACCCACCCCTCCCTTGCAGTGCTGATGTCCTGCCCCTGTCCAGCCACATTGGATGTTTCAGCCGCGTCCCCTGGATCACCCCACTCAATGACTCTTCCTTGTGGGGATGACACCGACTACACAGTATAACACAGAGCTTCTTCCCCAGGCCGCAATTAGGTTTTCACAAGTTAGTTGACTTTATGGCCAGAAGCAACCGTTAGAGCATTTAATCTCATCCCCTGCGTATCCTAAGGCCTCCTGTATATCAGAAGAGCTGGGCTTTTCTTTTACTCAAATGTTTTCCAGAAAGGCATCTAGTCTTTATTCGAAGAGATCAAGAGATGGAGAATCCATCATTTCTCTTGGCAGTTTGTGCCAATGACGAATCACCCTCTTACAAATCCGGGTCTTATTGTCATTATACTTTTTCTGATTTCTGCTTCCATCCATGGGGTCTTGTCATGCCTTTCTCTGCTACATAAAAGAGCCCTTTTATACTCAACATTTTCTCTCCATGAAGTCAAGCAACTCACCTCTCATTTGTCTTTTCTGTATACTAAACAGATTGAGCTTTTTCAATGTCTCATTAGAAGGCATCATCCCCATCACTCAATTACGAATCTTTTCTGTACCCTCTCCAATTGTTTTAACATAATCTTCAAAATGTGGACACAAGAACTGGATTCAACATTCCAGCATCAGTCTCACCAATGCTCTTTCACTTCCCTTTCCATTCTCACTACTCTATCCAGCCAAGAATGGCTTTAACCTTTTTTAACACAGTTTCACATTGACAGACCGTGCTGAGCAGCTCGTCCTCTATGGCCCCGAAATCCTTTTCAGGGTCCCTGCTTTCCAGCGGATTGTCCCCCATTCTGTAGGGTGCCACCTGACTCCTTTGTTACTGAAGCTATGGGGTTGCATTTGGCTTGATTAAAACCTAATTACTTCGTAAGTATTTTAGAAGAACTAGCCCATTAGAGAGAGAATCGTGAATTACTCCAAGACAATGAATGGAGAAAAGCGGCAAGAGCAATCAAATACATGTTTGGTTATGGCCTATTTCCTTGGTCTTAAAAGAGAGTAACGAGGACCTGAGTCTCCTCCCTCACAATAGCCCCAAGCTCCCCCAATCAGCATTGAGACTCTGAGAAGCAGAAAGCTGAGAGTCCTCACCAGATGTCCCGGGTCACCACCGGAGGGAGTCACTCTTAGAGCACCATTCCAGCCACACGTCTTTGGGAGCAACCCCCCATCCCCAACTCCACATGCACAGACAGGTCCTGGTGGTGAAAGGAAAGCAGGGGAAAAGGACAAAGATGCAAGAGAAGACGAGAAAGGAGGAAGAGACAGGAAAAGGGAAAACAAAAAGGAGAAACCCCAGTGTCCCCAGTAATTCTAAGGGACAAAGTCCTAGGTCTGAATTAAAATGCTGCCCCCACAATCTAGTGTTTTCCTTTCCTAAAAATCAGCTGGCACCTGATTGATCAGACTGGTCAGGTTCCAAACCTCTCCGAGGCTCTTACCTTCTATACAGGAACGTCTGTTTTTGAGCAAAACCACTACAAGAAAAGGAGAAAACTCCGAAGAGGGTCCTCCTTGCGCTCACAAATGTGAAAGTGAATGCTCTCTCAGTCCTCCAGGAGAGACCTCGAGAAGGAGACGTGCTGAAGCAAAGCCACAGGGATCTCCGAGCTTGCCCCTGTCCTGCACCCCTGTCCTGCCTGGCTGATGTCAAGATCTCTCTGTGAGATCATCGCCTCCCCACCACCTTTGTCCAATAGGCTGAGGTCCTGCCAAAGGCCCTTGTGATGTCACTGCCACACCCACCCCTCCCTTGCAGTGCTGATGTCCTGCCTCTGTCCAGCTACATTGGATGTTTCAGCCGCTTCCCCTGGATCACCCCACGCAATGAGCGTTCATTGTGGGCTCAAGTCGAACAAAGTAAAACATCAGAGGCTTCTCCCCATGCTACGCTCAGTTTTTCATAAATTAGCAGACTTTATGGACAGAAGAGAGAATTAGAGCATGTCATCTGACCCCCTGCATATCACATGCTTTCTGTAGAGCATAGGAGCTAGTTTTTGACTACACACGTTCCAGAAAGGCATCTAGTCTTCATTAGAAGACATCAAGAGGTGGGGAATTCCCACCACTTCCCTTTCTAGTTTGTTCCTTTGGTGATTCATCCTCACGGTTGAATATGTGTGCCCTCTTTCTCATATGAATTGGTCTCTTTTGAGTTTCCAGCCACTGGGCCTTGTTATTCTTTTCTCTGCTAGATTAATGAGCCCTTTCATACCCAATATTTTCTCTCCATGAAGTCACTTCAACACTTCAATGATGTCACCTCCCGATCTTTTTTATCATCTAAACAGGCTGAGCTCTTTCAATAGCTTATTCGCAGGCATTTTTCTCCAGCCCTCAAAACGTTTCATTGCTTTTTGCTGCCCCATCTCCAATATTTCCAAATCTTTTTTCAAAGGTGGATGCCAAAACTGCATGCAGGATTCCATGATCAGTCTTCCTCATGGTTTCAGAGTAACAGCCGTGTTAGTCTGTATTCGCAAAAAGAAAAGGAGTACTTGTGGCACCTTAGAGACAAACCAATTTATTTGAGCATAAGCTTTCGTGAGCTACAGCTCACTTCATCGGATGCATACTGTGGAAAGTGTAGAAGATCTTTTTATATACATACAAAGCATGAAAAAATACCTCCTCGCACCCCACTCTCCTGCTACTAATAGCTAATCTAAAGTGATCACTCTCCTTACAATGTGTATGATAATCAAGTTGGGCCATTTCCAGCACAAATCCAGGTTTTCTCACACACACCCCCACCGCACACACACAAACCCACTCTCCTGCTGGGAATAGCTTATCTAAAGTGACCACTCTCCTTACAATGTGTATGATAATCAAGGTGGGCCATTTCCAGCACAAATCCAAATTTTTTCATGCTTTGTGTGTATATAAAAAGATCTTCTTCACTTTCCACAGTATGCATCCGATGAAGTGAGCTGTAGCTCACAAAAGCTTATGCTCAAATAAATTGGTTGTCTCTAAGGTGCCACAAGTACTCCTTTTCTTCCTCATGGTGTGTCACCTCCCTATGCTCCTCACTGCTCTTTTCATACATCTAATGATGGCTTTAGCCCTGTTCACCACAGCATCACCCTGGGTGCTCATGTTGAATGGCTTGCCTAGCATGGCCCCGAAATCCTCTTCACAGTCAGTGCTTTCCTGGATACACTTCCCCACTCTGTAGGTGTGGCCTGTGTGCTTTGTCGCTAGCTATAGGACCCTTCCTTTGGTTCTTTTCCAACTTGTTTTCTTTGAATGGCTCCTCTTTATCAAGGGATCCGATTGCTCTGTGTCACTGCCCTCTCCTCATCATTAATTACCACTCTGCTACTATTTTATCACCCACCAACGTTAGCAGCAGTGATATTTTATTTGGGTTGCATTGGGTTCATTGCATTGCATTGGGTTCATTTGCATTGCATTTATTTGGGTTCATTGATATTTATTTTCAAGAATTAGTCCTTGAGAGCCTCTTCATATCCCTCGTGCCCATAACCTGCTCCACACAGCACAGTGAGAAAAGGCCGCCCAGCCCAGCTGTGCCCTAGGGGCTAAGCACAGAACAAATGTTGGAGCTTGTGTCATCCATAGCTTCTGAACAACATGTGGGGGTCATCAGCTTACAAAGACACTCTAGACCGGTAGCATAGACAGGCCCCAAATGTATCTAAGTGTCCCGCCTTGAAAAACAGAAGACAAAAAACATAACCTTGAGTAGCTTTATTTTATCGTCGTGGAAACTGAGGCACACAGAAGCAAAGAGATTCGCTCATGGTGAAAAAGTCAGGAATAGAAAATGGCCAATCTGCTGATAGTCAGTCCTGGGCCCTAGCCGTGTTTGTCCTGGCCTCTCTGCTTCAGCTCCAGTAACAACCCGAGTGGAGGTTTTCTTCCTCTCCGTGTCCTTTAACTTCACGTCACTGGAGAAGAAAGATTGTTTCTGACCAGCTGGCTCTAATGCTTAAAAACCTTCATTTTTTTCTTTCGCTAGGAGGATAACGCTGGACGTTTTCTCTCATCCACTTTCCTTTGGAATAATTTCAATCCAGTCCAAAGGATTTCCTTTTCCAGTGTGTCTTCAGCACCTTTCCTAGCAAACAGTTCCTGTTCGAGCACAGGTTTCCAGTTTCAGGCTGTCCCAGGGGGAGATGGCCATGAAAGGGGTAGTAGCTCAACTGAACCTATCCCCAGGTGAAGGGAATAAGTGCAGGGGTCACATGGGAAGGAGCAGCGTGTAACTAGGATCCAGGCCTGTTGGGCGACAACAGAACAGCCTGTGCTCAGCCAGGAGAGAGACCCGCAATGGGAGCAGGCCTGGGAGGGGCTTGGATAGTCCTTTCAAGTCAGTTTTGGTACACAGCAGGGGATGGAACAGCCAAGCTGCTAGGGTTGGGAGCTGGGCCTCCTGGCAGTGCCCAGGAACGAAAGCACAGCACCTGCCAGGAAGGGAGTCCCCACAGAGGGACACCGTAATCTCCCAGGGAGGGAAAAGGCTCTCACTGCCATTTCTTAACCTCATGGGGTGTTCTCCTGCTCTGCCAACCCCACCCCTATTTCAGCATCTCCAGGTGCCTGAGGAAGCAGGCACCAGAGGCCATCCTGCAGCTGGGACAGAGACGGAGGTTGATGACCTACCTGCCCGTGGTGACCATGGTGCAGGACAGCCCTCAGGACATGCGAGTGCAGCTCCAGATCTGCAGAATGCACCTTCCCTTTGCTGGCACGAGACCTTGCAGGTTGCGGGAGGTGAGACAGGCACTAACTTTTGGTAACCCTCAGTGGGATCAGAGGGTAATGGTTTGTAGAAAGTGGTGTTGGAGAGCTTTATGAAAACTAGGCAAGCCATTTACAACACACACTTTGTTTCTCTACAAAAGAAAAAGGACACTAAACTATCTAAACTACTACATGCCACAAGGGGCCACAACAGTGGTTCCCTTAACCCACCCAGCAATATTGTTAATGTCTCCAACTATACTCTTAGCCCAGCAGAAGAATCTGTCCTATCTCGGGGCCTCTCCTTCTGCCCCTCCACCCCCACGAATATGATACCGTTCTGTGGTGACCTAGAATCCTATTTTCGATGTCTCCGACTCAAGGAATATTTCTCACACCTCTGAACAACATACTAACCCACAGAGAGCTTCCTACCAAGACGACAAAAAGAAGGATTCTGGGTGGACTCCTCCTGAAGGTCGAAACAACAGACTGGACTTCTACAGAGAGTGCTTCCGCCGACGTGCACGGGCCGAAATTGTGGAAAAGCAACATCACTTGCCCCATAACCTCAGCCGTGCAGAATACAGCGCCATCCACAGCCTCAGAAACAGCTCAGACATCATAATCAAAAAGGCTGACAAAGGAGGTGCTGTCGTCATCATGAATAGGTCAGAATATAAACAAGAGGCTGCTAGGCAGGTCTCCAACACCACTTTCTACAAGCCATTACCCTCTGATCCCACTGCGGGTTACCAAAAGAAACTACACCATCTGCTCAAGAAACTCCCTGAAAAAGCACAAGAACAAATCCGCACAGACACACCCCTAGAACCCCGACCTGGGATATTCTATCTGCTACCCAAGATCCATAAACCTGGAAATCCTGGACGCCCCATCATCTCAGGCATTGGCACCCTGACAGCGGGATTGTCTGGCTATGTAGACTCTCTCCTCAGGCCCTATGCTACCAGCACTCCCAGCTATCTTCCAGACACCACTGACTTCCTGAGGAAACTACAATCCATCGGTGATCTTCCTGAAAACACCATCCTGGCCACTATGGATGTAGAAGCCCTCTACACCAACATTCCACACAAAGATGGACTACAAGCCGTCAGGAACACTATCCCCGATAATGTCACGGCAAACCTGGTGGCTGAACTTTGTGACTTTGTCCTCACCCATAACTCTTTCACATTTGGAGACAATGTATACCTTCAAGTCGGCCGGATTGCTATGGGTACCCACATGGCCCCACAGTATGCCCGCATTTTTATGGCTGACTTAGAATAACGCTTCCTCAGCTATCGTCCCCTAATGCCCCTACTCTACTTGGGCTACATTGATGACACCTTCATCATCTGGACCCATGGAAAAGAAGCCCTTGAGGAATTCCACCATGATTTCAACAATTTGCGTCCCACCATCATCCTCAGCCTGGACCAGTCCACACAAGAGATCCACTTCCTGGACACTACGGTGCTAATAAGCGATGGTCACAGAAACACCACCCTATACTGGAAACCTATTGACCGCTATACTTACCTACATGCCTCCAGCTTCCAACCAGGACACACCACACGATCCATTGTCTACAGCCAAACTCTACCATACAACCGCATTTCCTCCAACCCTTCAGGCAGAGACAAATATCTACAAGATCTCTGTCAAGCATTCTTACAACTACAATACACACCTGCTGAAGTGAAGAAACAGATTGACAGAGCCAGAAGAGTACCCAGAAGTTACCTACTACAGGACAGGCCCAACAAAGAAAATAACAGAACGCCACTAGCCGTCACCTTCAGCCCCCAACTAAAACCTCTCCAATGCATCATCAAGGATCTACAACCTATCCTGAAGGACGCCCCATCACTCTCACAGATCTTTGGAGACAGGCCAGTCCTTGCGTACAGACAGCCCCCCAACCTGAAGCAAATACTCACCAGCAACCACACACCACACAACAGAACCACTAACCCAGGATCCTATCCTTGCAACAAAGCCCGTTGCCAACTGTGTCCACATATCTATTCAGGGGACACCATCATAGGGCCTAATCACATCAGCCACACTATCAGAGGCTCGTTCACCTGCACATCTACCAATGTGATATATGCCATCATGTGCCAGCAATGCCCCTCTGCCATGTACATTGGCCAAACTGGACAGTCTCTACATAAAAGAATAAATGGACACAAATCAGACGTCAAGTATTATAACATTCAAAAACCAGTCGGAGAACACTTCAATCTCTCTGGTCACTCGAACTCAGACCTAAAAGGGGCAATTCTTCAACAACAAAAAACTTCAAAAACAGACTCCAAGGAGAGACTGCTGAATTGGAATTAATTTGCAAACTGGATACAATTAATTTAGGCTTGAATAAAGACTGGGAGTGGATGTGTCATTACACAAAGTAAAACTATTTCCCCTTGTTTATTCCCCCCCCCCTACTGTTCTTGTCAACTGCTGGAAATGGCCCACCTTGATTATCACTACAAAAGGTTTTCTTCACCCTCCGCCCCCTCCCCACCCACCTCTGCTCTCCTGCTGGTAATAGCTCACCTTTCCTGATCACTCTTGTTACAGTCTGTATGGTAACACCAATTCTTTCATGTTCTTTATGTATATAAAATCTCCACACTGTATTTTCCATTGCATGCATCCGATGAAGTGAGCTGTAGCTCATGAAAGCTTACGCTCAAATGTCTTTGTTAGTCTCTAAGGTGCCACAAGTCCTCCTTTTCTTTTTGTGGATACAGACTAACATGGCTGCTACTCTGAAACAGTGTTAGTCTTGCAGATGCAGACTAACACGGCTGCTACTCTGCCATGCCTCCACCCACTTTAACCCAAAACAAACTCAGGTTTTGGGTCAAAGGGGGTAGAGGCATGGAAGAGAGTATATAGTGAACAAAAGATTGATTTTAAAAGTGTCAGAAAAATATTGTGAAAACAGGAAATTCCTAATCTTGACAATCTTTCACGAAAAACCCTTGCATTCCAAAAATAGTCACTTTTCTACAGACAACCCTTCCTTTGGAAAAGATTTTCAACCGTGTCTAGAAACCGCTCCCAGGTCAGTGTCTCTCTGAGCGTGGGCTGCACTCATTTGCCCTCCCCTTCCCCTGTGGATGTGTATGAAGCACTAGTTAGAGGGGTACAGAGGAGGTATAAATAAAGATGATTAGGTCTTGACGAATACACATGTGGAGGGTGTGGGGGGAGAGAGACATGACTGATTGTATTGTCCTGAAGTAGTGCACAGCTTCCAAAGATTTGGTGAATGCTTCTCTGGGGGTCTGATTCTGCAAACCAACTTCCAGGAGCATCAGATGTGCATCTGACAAGGCCCTGCTCCCTCCTCATGTCCAGGCCACTTGGCCAGTGGCTTGGCATGAGTAACTCTGATGCTGGACTGCCATTTTCCTACCCCTGCCTCTATGTGCATTGTGAGCAGCTACACTGCTGCACATCCAAGTGGCTAAAGAACCATCAACAGGCTTCACTCTTCTTCACTCTCTGGTCACGCAATTACAGACATGAAAGTTGCGATATTACAACAGAAAAACTTCAGAAACAGACTCCAACCAGAGACTGCTGAATTGGAATTCATTTGCAAATTGTATACAATTAACTTAGGCTTGAATAGAGACTGGGAGTGGTTGAGTCATTATGCAAGGTAACCTATTTCTCCTTGTTTATTCCTTCCCCCTCCCCCCCACTGTTCCTCAGACATTCTTGTTAAACCCTGGATTTGTGCTGGAAATGGCCCACCTTGATTATCATACACATTGTAAGGAGAGTGATCACTTTAGGTAAGCTATTACCAGCAGGAGAGTGGGGTGGGGGAGAGAAAATCTTTTGAAGTGATAAACAGCCATTTTTTCATGGTCTGTGAGTATAAAAACATCCTCACTGTATTTTCCACTTTATGCATCTGATGAAGTGAGCTGTAGCTCACGAAAGCTTATGCTCAAATAAATTGGTTAGTCTCTAAGGTGCCACAAGTCCTCCTTTTCTTTTTGCGAATACAGACGAACACGGCTGCTATTCTGAAACCTGACTACACAGAGTGCTGTCATTTTCACAAAGATAAAATGGAAAAATGTTGTGTGTGTTTAACCTCTTTCAAACAGTGGGCTCTTAAATGTTGCAAATAATTTCTAGCTCAACCAGAAGTTAGGGGCTTGAGGTAGGAGTCTCCCAGGCATTGTCTTCACTGCAAAAGTGTGTTTACACGGAGATAGCTAAGTTGATGTAAAATCCGAGTGGAGACATAGAATAGAAACATAGAATATCAGGATTGGAAGGGACCTCAGGTGGTCATCTAGTCCAACCCCCTGCTCAAAGCAGGACCAATCCCCAATTAAATCATCCCAGCCAGGGCTTTGTCAAGCCTGACCTTAAAAACTTCTAAGGAAGGAGATTCTACCACATCCCTAGGTAACGCATTCCAGTGTTTCACCACCCTCCTAGTGAAAACGTTTTTCCTAATATCCAACCTAAACCTCCCCCACTGCAACTTGAGACCATTACTCCTTGTCCTGTCCTCTTCTACCACTGAGAATAGTCGAGAACCATCCTCTCTGGAACCACCTCTCAGGTCGTTGAAAGCAGCTATCAAATCCCCCCTCATTCTTCTCTTCTGCAGACTAAACAATCCCAGTTCCCTCAGCCTCTCCTCATAAGTCATGTGTTCCAGACCCCTAATCATTTTTGTTGCCCTTTGCTGGACTCTTTCCAATATATCCACATCCTTCTTGTAGTGTGGGGCTCAAAACTGGACACAGTACTCCAGATGAGGCCTCATGTTACTAAACTCTCTGAGGAGATTTCCCATCTCAGTGAGCTGATCAGTGAGATGGAGGGGAAGTATCTGAAGCCAGTAAGCAAATTCCTGCAGGTGAGACAGAGTAAGAAATACCCCAGATCCCACCACAGGGACAGGACCATTCCCAAATTGTGGGCACTGGAGTCCAGCTGTCAGTAAATTCCTGAAATGTGCATTACAATTTTTCTATGACGAATTAGAGATATATAGATATGAGAGATGGAAAAGCCCCATTAGCTGAGATAATCCATGGTTCTGGGGCCAGACCAGAGCTTCTTTTTTCAAGATTTGCAAAATCCCTTCCCTGCAATCCTCAGTGTGTTTCAAGTGGGTCTCAGATTATTTTTCTCTCTTTTTCCCCTCTAGGATGTCAGAAGTACCTTGAGCAGGTACATGGCTCTTTCTCACTCCCACACACACTTCACATGCTGGGAAAGGACTTGGAAGCCATGTTAACCCCGCTTCTCTCCAGGGCTACATGGCAAAATGTGTGAGGCAGGTTCACATTTTGGATACAAATCTCTTTAATGAATTTAATCCTGATGTTCTCACTGTCTTTCTGTCTGGAATAGCTCACAACTGTGAATGCCAAATTCAGGTCAGATGCCAGAAAACAGGGCAGACACCCTAAACTGGTGGTATATTCTATAATTAGATTTCACCAAACCAGTAACGAACATGCACTCCTGGATCTCTGTATCAGTCTTACCATGGAGTCAAAGACAGTCCCCTTAGGATCTCCAGCCCTTCTTGGCACCCAGACAAACTGGGCTTTGTGATATTGGTCACTATACCAAATATCACATCACATTAGGTTACTCCCAACCACAAACGGTCAGTTACTTACCCTGGTCAAATTTGTACTCTGGATCTCACCAAAGACAAAGCTGAAGTAAATTCACTAGTAAACTAAAGATTTATTAGCTAAGAAAAAGAACTGAGACTTATTGAGAGGTTTAAGCAGGTAAAATACATTAACAGGTGAGTCAAAGTTTATAATTCCAAGATGATAGCAGAGATGTAGTAGTCTGCTAGTTTTCCAAAAGTCTCTCAGGGATACCCAAAATCACTTTGGGGACCTCCTTCCACTCACTCAGTATTCTACCCTCTTCGAATCTAAAACAGTTCAGAGATACAGGATCATTCCCTGGAATCAGTATTTACGGCTTCTTTCCACAAAAAGCAATCATCCAAGTGTTTTCATCACAGCATGCATTTTTCCTTTGTTGACTAAATGCAGACTGAGCCTGAAGATTTCCATTGTCGAATGCAATGACCCATGCTTTGAAGTCAGCATGCTTCTTCATTTCCTGTTCCAAGGCTCCAATCCTGTCTGATGGGCAATTAAATCACAGAGATATTACATTATGTATGTCCCTGTACTTAATTGACCCTAGATCAAAAGTGTGTGTTAGCATCAAGTTCATGAGAACTAATGGATTGTTACATGCTATTACCTAACAATATGCATTATGTATGAGATAGCAGAGAACAGGTTACAGATGAGAAGACAATATCATTCACATTTCCTTTGAACTAGATTAATACTCAAATGAATTAGTACACTTAACATTTCTTTGATATTCACACAGAAGTGAATTGGCCTATGGCTTTGACCTGAGCTGGCCTGGTGGTGTCACACTGACCTTTTTTAGAGAAGACTCTGGAATTATCCATTCAGGGGGAAAGATTAACCTAAAGTATTTCTTAGAGATGTCACACAAACAACAGCCCCCCAACAGTTAAAAACACAGAACATGGGGAATACTTATAGGATGGGGGACTCTAATGTGGGAAGCAGTTACTCTGAAAAAGATTTGCGGATCATGGTGGATAATCAGCTGAACATGAGCGCCCAGTGTAATGCTGTGGCTAATTGGGCTAATCTTATCCTTAGCTGTCTAAACAAAGGAACATCAAGCAAGAGTAAGTAGGTTATATTACCTTTGTATTTAGCATTGGTGCAACCACTACTGGAATACTGTGTCCAGTTCTGGTGTACTCAATTCATGAAGGGTGTTGATAAACTGGAAAGGGTTCAGAGAAGAGCCATGAGAATGATTAAAAGATTGGAAAACATACCTTATAGTGAGAGACTTGAGCAGCTCAATCTATTTAACTCAAAGAGAAAGTGAAGGGGTCACACCTTATCACGCAAGAGAATGTGATCTACCTACCTGATCACACAAAAGAATGTGCTTAAGGAGCTGATAAGCCTACCTATAGTATATAGGAAAAGCATCTGCAATATCTTGGGAGACTAATCTGAGAGACATACAGTCACATTCCAGGGTGCAGTCCAGACCAGAGAAGGGTTGTGTCACTGCCTGCCCTGCAGCCTTGGGTCCCTCACAATGCTTTGCTGTTGTAGCTCCCCCACTGGGCTGCTCTCAACTAGCCTACCAGCATGCAGGACACACCCTGTTCTTAAAAAACTTCCCATGATGGGGATTCTACAAACTCCTTTGGAAGCCTATTCCAGAGCTTAAATGTCCTTATATTTAGAAAGTTTTTCATGCTATCTAACCTAAATCGCCCTTGCTGCAGATTAAGCCCATTACTTCTTGTCCTACCTTCAGTGGACATGGAGAACAGTTGATCACTGTCCTCTTTGTTTCAGAGTAACAGCCGTGTTAGTCTGTATTCGCAAAAAGAAAAGGAGTAACTTGTGGCACCTTAGAGACTAACCAATTTATTTGAGCATGAGCTTTCGTGAGCTACAGCTCACTTCATTTCCACGGTATGCATCCGATGAAGTGAGCTGTAGCTCACGAAAGCTCATGCTCAAATAAATTGGTTAGTCTCTAAGGTGCCACAAGTACTCCTTTTCTTTTTGTCCTCTTTGTAATGTCCCACCTCAGTCTTCCTTTCTCAAGACGAAATAGGCCCAGTTTTTTTAACATTTCCTCATAGGTTTTCTAAACCTTTTATCATTTTTGTTGCTCTCCTCTGAACTCTCTTCAATTTGTTCACATCCTTCCTAAATTGCAGAGTCCAGAATTGCACACAGTACTCCAGCTGAGGCCTCATCAGTGCTGAGTAGAGCGGGACAATTACCGCCCATATCTTACCTACGACACTCTTGATAATACATTGCAGAATGATATTAGCCTTTTTTGCAACTGCATCCCATTGTTGACTCATTCAACCTGTTATCCACTATAGCTCCCAGTTCCTTTTCAGCAGTACTACCATACAGTTTGTTATTCCCCATTTTGTATTTGTGGATTTAGTTTTTCCCTCCTAAGTAAAATACTTTGCATTTGTCTTTCTTGAATTTCAGATCCATTCTTTAATCTGTTAAGGTCATTTTGAATTCTAGTCCTGTCCTGCACAGTGCTTGTAATCCCTCCCAGGTGACATCCTCCACAGATTTTATAAGTACACTCTCCACTTCATTATCCAAGTCATTAATGAAAATATTGACTAGCATGGGACGTAGGACTGACCCCTCTGGGACTCCACTTGATACATCTCCCATTGTGACAGCCAGAGAGATAACTACTCTTTGAACTACTTTTTCAACCAGATGTATCCCTACCTTATAGTAATTTCATCTAGACCACATTTCCCTAGTTTGCTTATGAAAATGTCATGTGGAATGATGTCAGAGACTTACTAAAATCAAGATAAATCAAAGAAGGAAATTAAGTTGGATTGGAATGATTTGTTCTTAACAAATCCATGCTGGCTACTCTTCATAAACACTGATTTGCTAGGGGCTTACAAATTGATTGTATAATAATTTGTTTCAGTATCTTTCCAGGTATCGAAGTTAGGCTGACTGGTCTATAATTCCCTGCGTCTTCTTTGTTGTCATTTTTTTTTTAAATAGATAATACACCTGCCCTTATCCAGTCCTCTGAGATCTCATCTGTCCTCTGAGAGTTCTTGAAGGTAATTGCTCATGGTTTCAAGATTGCTTCAGCTATTTCCCTAAGTACCCTAGGATGAATTTCATCAGGCCCTGCCAGCTTGAATACACTTATCTTAATATTCTTTAACCTGTTCTTTCCCTATTTGGGCTTGCATAACATGTACCCTGCAGAGGAAGATTGGGGCCTGCATAGTATAATCTATTTGCACTGCAATTTAGTGGCAGAGGCCCCAATCCTGCAAACACTCATGCACATAACTTTATGCTTACGAGTGGGCTCATTGACTTCAATGGCATTTTTCATGTGCATAAAATTAAGCAAATATGTGCCTGTTTTCAGGATCGGGACCAGAGTTTGTAGTAATTTATACACTGGCTCTAATGTGGCTTAGAATCCCCATTGTGAAGAAGGTTCCTGGAACAGTTGTAAAAGAGCTTCTTGTGGCACAGTTCCTGTGGGAGATCCAGTATTTAGTAGCGATATCTTTGGCAAGGGGGTTAAATCCCACTCTTCCTCCTGCATAAGGCTGGGAAAATTCAAAACTCCTCTTTGTAATTATTCTTGCAGCAGGGAGAATGCTTCCCATACTTGTGTCCAAACCTAGGCCTTGAATCTAGAAGGTACTTGCACATATGATTGACTTAAAGCGTGTGAGTAGTCCCCTTGCATTTAGTGGGACTACTCTCATGATTAAAGTTAGGCATGAGTTTAAGAACTCCTATGAATCACAGCCCTAATGAACACTTGAAAACAGGCACAGCTCTCTGCACCAAATGAAAACAAACTACATTGACAAAGGGTGTTTCATGACTAACTTAAAAAAACAAAGCATTTTATTTGGAATTTATTAATTTGTTTTGTCTTTCAATAATTAAAGGGGACTGATTACCATTCAAAAAAAAAATAACAGATTGGCTATTCACCTTTGAAAGATGGTATTTGTAGTGCTATAATAGGAGACAAGAACTTGGAAAATAATGAAGCATAAAAATGCAAATTACTGCAGCTAATTGGCTGTGTCTTCTTACGCCTTCTGAATTATTAAATTATGATAGAGTAAATCTGCCACATTTAAATATATAGTGACGAACATAGTTGTGTTCTGTGCTGTAGAGCAAGACTTATAATATGCTACTATTTGTTCCCTAATTTGATGGTAAACTGTTCTTTTTCTTTGCATTTGCAAGATACTTGCAATGTTCTAAAAATTTACACGGTATATGGAACTCTGATCATGCAAAATGGCACCATTACATTTCCTATTTCTAGTCCTGATTAAAAAGAAATGATGCAATTATTACAATAATGCTAACAACAGCTTGTGCTGTTGGCCCTAACATTTAATCTGAATGTATTGAGTCTAATCCTGTAGACTCTGATGTATGTGACTATTTTACTCAGGTGAGTAATTCTGTTGACTTCAGTGGGGTTATTCAGATGCATAAATGATTGCAAGCTTGAGGCTGAGAAGGATAAAATTAAATAAATAGGCTTGGCTTGAATTATTTTTTTCTTTTAACTTCAACAGAATTTGCACAATAACCTTCCTAATAGCAATTCTCTAATTGTGATTTATATCCCATCCAAAATCTTCATATGAGGTACTAATACAATGCTAAAAATATGACTTTGGGGCTGAAATTTCTCATGCTTAGTTTCAGCCCGGAAATGATTTTTTTTTTTTTAAGTTTGAAGTTTTTTAAGTTTTTTTTTAAGTTTAAGAATAGGTTTTCAGCTATTTTTGAGTTTTGTGATTGTGAAATAAGTTTTGTTATACTGATTGTGTGTTACATATATAACAGAAGTGCATGATGCTTTATGAAACAAATTAGGATGAAACCCCTATCCTGAGAAGCTTATTAGTCCCAAGCCTGCAAACATTTGTTTGCACATTGACCTGCGTGGAACTACTTAAAGTTATGTTCTTGTCTAAGTGTTTGCAGGATCGGGGCTTGTGTTATGGCGACAGTAGGAGATGGCAAACACAAATGATGACTGGCATGTGAGGTAGGGGGAACAAAGGTGAAAAAATAAGTTCATGTGGTAACTTGTTTTAATTTTTCTCGACATTTTGTACTCAGAATACTCACAAATCTAACACTGATTGACATGGCCCTCATCACTAGTATCTGAGCGCCTCAAAATTAATATATTTTATAGTCACAACAATGCGATGAGGTAGAGTGGTATTATCTCCATTTTACCAATGGAGAATTAAGGCCCAGGGTAGGTTAAGTGTCTTCCCCAAGATCACACAGGAAGTCAGTGGTTGAGCTGGGAACTGAACCAATGTCTCCTGAGGTCACTGGACTACCCTTGCTATCCAAGCAGCCTTGTTTGCACCATGGATGTGCATGGGATTCTCATGATATTTTCTAAGTTTAAAAAAAACCTGATTTTTTAAAAAAACATCAGCAACTCTAGCTGTCAGAGTCAAAGCCTAAGGGGCCACTAACTCATTCAGTCTGAATTGATCATAAACCTCCAACACCACTCAGAAACTGCACACTAAACCCAATAACTGGAATTAGAAAATATTAAAGTTCACAGGAGACAAAACTATTGTCTGCCACAGGCAGCGAACAGAGGGAGCATGGTGCACCAGTGCCCCAGGTCCCTGTAAATGTTAGGGAAATGATTAAATGAGATATTCCCAGATAATCCTGGCAAGCAACCCATGCCCCATATTGCAAAAAGAGAGGCAAAAATCAGCTAGTGTAACTGCCAATTTGATATGGGGGAAAATTCCTTCTCAGTCCACAAAAGGCAATCAGTTAGACCTTGTGCCTGTGAACAAGAACCAACCAGACAGCCAAGCATGTGAGAAATAATTATCCACCCCACCTCAGAGCCCTGGCCCACCCTGTGCAGTGTCCCATCTCCAGCTGTGGACATCCCTCATGCTTCAGAGAAAGGAAACAACCATCCCCTCCCTCCCTCCTTCAGTATACATTTGGGGGAAAATCCCTTCCTGACCCTCGCAGGTGACCTACTGAAGGCCTGAAGCATGAGATTTAAGGAACATAAAACATGATCCAGAAGAGACCTTCAGGGCTGTTGAGCCCCGGTCACCCCCACCACAAGTAACCCAGTCATAAAGTCCCACTCAGACAAAAAATGGGAACTTATGGTAAACTCAAGAGTTTAGTGTGGAAGATGAGGATTGGCAGAAATATATTGAAAGACTGGGCTATTATTTTCTTGCAAATGAGATTATAGGATAGGACAAAAAGAAAGCAAATTTCCTCAATTTTGTGGCAGTAAAACCTACTCTCTCATAAAGAGTTTGTTAAAGCCTCAGAAACCAGGAGATAAAAGTTTAGGAGACCTGAAAAAGATCTTAACAGAGCACTACACAAAGCCAAACATTACTGTGGAACGTTTCAAGTTTCATAGTAGGATGAGAAGACAAGATGAAAGCATACCTGTGTATGTTGCAGAGCTGAAATGATTAATGGAATATTGTTCCTTCAGAAATGTCCTAGAGGATATGCTCTGGGACAGATTTGTTTGTGGTATAAGTATTCAAAGACAATTGCTGGCGGAGATGAATTTAATCTGTCCCAAAGCAGTAGAACTGGTAACAGCAATGGAAGCAAACAGTGAAAAATTTGCAAGATTTGCACTTACAATGCAGGGGAACTCAAACTGACTCAGTTAAATGGGGAGTCTCTGTAAATTGAAGGCTTTAAATCAAGATTTGAGGACTTTGGTTATTCAGCCAGAGGTTGTATGTCACTGAGGTTCTGTGGCCTATGATATCCAGGAGGTAAGGCTAGATGGTCAGGATGGTCCCTTCTGGCCTTAAAGTCTATGAGTATAAAAAAGGCAAAGCAAGCTGAAAGGGACTCAGGCTCCAAAGGGTGTTTCTGCTGTGGAGAAGCTCATTTTTAATCTGTTTGTAAATTTAAAAAGGCCTAGTAACTCAAGATTGCACACTTAGTCAGAAAATGCAAAGGTGACTATCAAACAGTATCTCAAACTCAGGAGGGTAGACTCCAAATGTCCAGAGGAAAAGAACAAAAACAGAGGACTCTTTTCCTGAAGGGGGAGGAGGTACATACTATGTATTGTCTGAAAGGAAAGAAAGTCAGTCCTTATGAAGTAATGGTAGAGGTAAACAGTCAGTCAGTATCCCTTGGGGAGGGATAGCTCAGTGGTTTGAGCAGTAGCCTGCTAAACCCAGGGTTCTCAGTTCAATCCTTGAGAGGGCCATTTAGGGATCTGGGGCAAAAATTGGGGATTGGTCCTGCTTTGAGCAGGGGGTTGGATTAGATGACCTCCTGTGGTCCCTTCCAACCCTGATATTCTATGATTCTATGAGTACAAATGGAAATAAACAAAGGGACTTCAGCTAGTGTGATCAATGAATATACATATCAGCAGTGTAAAGCAGGACTGAGACCTCTAGTTAATGCAGGAGTGATCCTGCATACCTAAACCAGGAACCTGTCCTGGTGGTAGGTTCTGTGCTTGTCCCTGTAAAATATAAGAGCCAAAAGAAAAGGTTACCAGCCCTAATAAACTAGGGAGAAAGTCAGAATCAGTTAGGCAAAGATTGCTTGCAAGAACTGAATCTGAACTGGGAGGAAATTTTCAAATGAGACCCTAACAAAACACCAGCATTCTAGGAAGTCTTGAATGTTCACCCAGCTATTTTAAAAGAAGGGTCAGAGGCTCTGGATAGAGTAAGAGTCAGGATTTATGTCCAGGATGGGGTCAAACCAAAATTACTTAAAGCAAAACCAGTTTCTTATACCCTCAGAGAAAAGACAGACTGAGTTAGACAGTCTGGGGGAAAGGGAATCATGTCACCATCATTTCTGAATGTGCCACACCTATCACACCCAGGGTTAAACCAGATAAGACCATCCACAACTGTGTGGATTATAAAGCCATGGTGAATCAGGTCTCCAGGTTAGACAATTACTCCATTCCAAGGACAGAGGACTTACTGGCAGTGTTAGGTGGGGGTTGAAAAATTTAGTAAGTTAGAAATGTTGCAGGCTTACCAGAAGATGAGGCTGAAGGAGGACTGTAAAAAAAAAAAAGAAAGAAAAAGAAAAGAAAAAAAGTACCACTATAAAACACTCAAGGGATTATATCAGTACCATCAATTACCATATGGAATATTAGCAGCACCTGGAATTTTCCAGAGGGCTGTAAAAAATTGTTGAACCCACATGTTGTAGTGAGGATCGATGACATCCTCATCATAGTTGGAAGTGATGCTGAGCATCTGTCAACACCAGAGAAGGTGCTTCACAGATTGTAGGCAACAGGACTTCACTTAAAACAAAGTAAGTGCTTTTTTGTAAGACCGGAAGTGATGCACCTGGGTAATAGGATGGATTAGAAGGGATTCATGGAGCTCCAGTCGGTATGGAAGAGCACATTCATTGCTCTCCACAGCCTGCCATCCACTAATACGCATTTCCATCTGGCATCTAGGGCCCCCGACTGACCACCCCCAGTAAAGGAACAAGTACATGAAAATATCTGGAATGTAAGTAAATAAATATTTGACTGCTGTGAGCTTTGCAAGTGGCCAAAAGACAAGGAGAACGGGAGACCCGACTCTATCTCCCTCTCCCCTTCGAGCAAGATGGCTGATGTGGGCACGGCAGACACATCAGATATCAAAGCCATAGCACAGCTGACTTACTTCAATTGACTCCTCTCTGGAAGCGCTGACAGGATGCATGAATGAAACAGAAGGGTGAATATCAACGGTGGAAATTCAGGTACAAGGGCTCTCTGCCCAGGTGCAGAGAAGCCTCACAGACTAATCTTCTCTTAAATCAAAAGTGGCAGACATTGAGCAGAGGTCTTGCTGCAATGATTTGGGCATTATAGGAGTATCTGAAAGAGAGAGAAAGAATTTGTTTCCCATCTCCTTGCAGAAGTGCTCAGTCTGCCGGAGGATTTTAAATTTGATGTAGAGAGAGCACATAGGTCCCTCGCTCCTAAGCCCACCTCAAATGCCAAATCTCACACATAGATTGTCAATTTTCTCAGATTTACTGTAGAATAAAAATACTACAGCTAGTTTGTGGGGAAAAAAACTGTTTGGGGGAGACCATAAGAATGATTTTTCAGGATTGTGCAAAAGATGTGGTTGAACAGAGATCAGCCTTCAGAAGAGCAAGGGTACTTGCCAAGCACTGAGGGCTCAAATATTTTATGAAATTTACAGCTCAGTTCCCTGTCAAGGTGAGGAAGTGAATCTGTTCCAAGAGCCCCAAGAAGCAGAATGTTTTTAAATAGCCTGCAGTGAACTGAGTAGTTGTTCTGTTTTACAACAAGTTTACTTCTTATTTGTTATGTCTGCCCTACTCGGATACATAAGCTTGTCTAGTGACTGGGACGAACTTACTTGGGTTATCTTTTGCTGCAAGCTTTTACTCTCAACTTTTGGGACATGTAGATCAATTCTCAAATGGCTGAATGTGAAACACCCTAGCAGGGGAGTTGAGGGAATACCTCATCCCAAACTGATACCATCAGAATGATGTATGAGCAAGATTAAGTACCTTTGTTTCTGTATTTGTGTTGGGGGAACTGATGAAACATTTGACAACATCATTATCAAGGCAGAACACCTTCTATGTGTTTTCAATTATATAAATGTCTGTATATTAGCTAGGTACTGACATACACTAAAGGAATCACCAGAGTGTGGTGCAGCTCCTGTTGCTCTGTAGAAATTTGAAAGCTCTGGTTCCACTTTTAAAAATTGGTGCCAGTGGCAGATCCTGCTGTGTCACCCGTCTCACTGGGGATTCTCAAATCCTGGCAGCTTTACATTCCACGTACTGGAATTGCAAGAGACAGCTTTCCTCCCTGCAAGATGTACGATATCTGGCAGCTCATATGCCTAACAGATGGGGACTATTCATACTTTTCCCCTCTCTGTGAGTTCATTTCAATTTACTTTTGATCTCTAGGGATGTGGTAAATTCTGTAACTGACTCCTCCATTGATGCAATTGCTGTCTCTGATGATGATCCTCTACTTCTTTGAAGAGCAACAGTTTTGGGCCAGAAAGAACCATGTAGATGAAGTTTGAATTCCTCACTTTTAGTACATCCCCATTTCAAAATTTTTATTGAAAAATAAATTAGCCTGTTCATGAAGACAAATGACCCCCAAACATCTTCTAACAGGCTCAAGCAGGGTGGCAGTACTTAAAATTAAAACACTTACTAACAGATCACTTTAGATTGGATGCACCAAGACTGCCAGAGGCTCCAGAACTATGGAGAAATGCTTCATAAACTCCCCAGGTCCACGTCCGCCATGCTTTTCAGAACCCAAAACCATGACTATGATCCAGAGACAGACACTTGGGCCCAAAGGACCTGGTCTATACTAAAGGTTTCAATAGTGATCAGCCAACATGGATTCCAGGTACTGTCCTAGAGCAAACTGCCCCCTTGTCTTTTAAAGTCGGTTTAAGTGATGTTTGAGTCGTAAGATGGCATTGAATGATATCCGTTTACAGGGTGACATGTGGGTGCCAGAGCCTTTGCTCTTGGGTGATGAGTCTGGAGGAGCTGAAGCCAAGAGGATGCAGTTTTGCCAGGAATGCCGGAGAGCTCAAGAGGAGGGTATTTGCAAAACTGCTGGAGCAGGAGAGTGGAGGCAGTGGGCCTCTGCCCCTAGAGAAGGCCATGGCTGCCATGGAGAGGCACTACCCTGTGTAAAAGAGAACATTCCCAAGGTTTTTAGAAGACTAACTCAGGGCTGCAGATTGAAAGGTGAGCAATGTAGCTAAGTGGTCATCAAGGACTTAACTGGGTTACTCAGAGTATTATGGGTTGGAGCCACGCTCTATCCCCTCCCTTACCTCCTATTGAGTTAGTGGGTGTTTTACCCCACTCTTTTTGTGTATAGTTGAATAAAGCAGCATGTTCCCAGCCTGCAGTATTGGAAGTAAAGTGTGATTCTTGTGCTCAGAGTGGTTCTTTTTAGGGCTGTCAAGCAATTAAAAACATTGCAATTAATCACTCAGTTAAATTTTTTCTATCATGATTAACCGTGGCATTAAACAATAATAGAATACCACCTATTTAATTTTTGGAGGCTTTTTACATTTTCAAATATATTGATTTCAATTATAACACAGAATACAAAGTGTACAGTGCTCACTTTATATTATTTTTAAAAACAAATATTTGCACTGTAAAAAAAGACCCAACTGTAACACATGATACTGTAGACCCAATTGTTTAATAGACCCAATACTGTTTACAGTATTATGTAAAGTTTACCCAAGTTTACATTTAAATTGTAATATAAAGTGAGCACTGTACACTTTATTTTCTGTATTGTAATTGAAATCAACATATTTGAAAATGTAGAAAAACATCCAAAAATATTTAATAAATTTCAATTGGTATTATATTGTTTGACAGTATGATTAAATCTGCGATTAATCACAAATAATTTTTTAAATCACCATTAATTTGTGTGTTAATTGTGTGATTTATTTGAACGCATTAAACTAAGTTTTTCTCTCCTCTCAGATGTGAGCATTGCCATTTCTGTGCACATTTCCATCAGCTATCCTGCCTTCATGTTCATGTTCTATATTATCATCCTTATTGCAAACTGAGTCAAAGTAGTCATTTAGTTTTTGGACAATGCCTAGATTTTCTCTTTCCCATCCACCTGGGCAGCCCAACGTCATAATTCCATATTGAAACAATGGGAGCTGCGGGGGTGGTGCTTGCAGGCAGAAGCAGCGTGTGGAGCTACATACCCTTCCCCAGGGGACACAGGAGCATGCTGGCTGGTTCTGGGAGTGGTGTGGGGCCAGGGAAGGCAGGAAACCTGCCTTAGCCCCCCTGTGCCACCACCTGGGAGCTGTCTGAGGTAAGTGCCGCCTGGTGGGAGCCCACACCCTAATCCTGAGCCCCCTCCCAGAACCTTCACCCCGCACCCCCTCCTGCACCCAAACTCTCTCCCAGAACTTGCATCTCTACCCCAGGCTCAGCCAGGAGCCCCCTCCCAATGAAAGTGAGTGAGGATGGGGGCGGGGGAAAACAAAGGGGCAGGGGTGGGGTAAATCCTGGGTTGCACTTAAATTCAAAAAGTGATCTTGTGAGTAAAAAGGTTGGAGACCACTGATTTATATAATTAGAAATCCTCTTACTAGGAGTTTTGTCTTCAGTGGGAGTTACAGGTATTCAGTACTTCTCATGTAGCCACATCATGCCACTGAATGTTACACAGAACTTCCCATTGATTTTATTGAGGTATTCTACTTCAAATATCCATGGCATATTATGGTCCAGGATCAGGTTCCAAGTTTGGAAATGGCATACTGAGCACGTGGCATAAATCATTTCGGCTACTTTTAAAATATTAATTATGCATTTAATCATTGTTAGATTAACACCAACAAAAGAAATGGAAAATACACCCTGAATATGAATCATGTGAATGAGAAAAAACAAAAAGGGAAGCAGAGCATACACCTGGGATCATTCTGCCAATAGGAGTCCATAGCTGATAATTAAAGCAAACCACAGAAATTTTAATTAAAGAGTGCCTTGCTATACTGGTAGAAGTGAGTCAGACTCAATCGGTAAAGAGAAAAAGAGCAGAAAAATATCAGGTGTCCATTTTTGAGGTAAATAACAAGGTTTTTTTTCTTAATTAAAAGGCCCATGGGAAATGCATCCATTTGTAATATGAAATTCCAACAAAATCCAGTAGCCTTACATAAGCAGGGCCTGAATGAGCTCTCCCCTGACATCTAGTGATGACCTGGGGAAAGACTTCAGGAGCAGATACTCCTACTCTGCCTAGGTGTTCACCAGACAGACCTGCTTTGCCAGAGTGATGAGTTTTGGGTTAAAATTCACTTCAGTATTGAGTGCAGGGGTAATAAAATTGTGATGCTTTGGGGTTTCACCCAGACCAGTAAGAGTTTGTGTCACCACCTGCCCAGTAACCCTGACTATTTCTGTGCTGTGCAGCTTCGGCTCAGCGCCCAAGTAGCCTGCTCACAGCACAGTGACCTCACCCAGCAGCTTCCAGCAACCAGCAACACACCAACTGCCCCTCCAGTCCCGAGTCACCCCAAAACCATCTCCCTGGTAGTATCCAGTCCCTCTCACTGGACCCTCACAGAAGTTATCCAGCTAGCTGCCTCCAAAGGGAAAGAATACACACCAGCCTGCTAGATTAGCTGAGGATTTTACCCTTTAGTTTAACATACAACACTGAGATAGTTTTGTAAAAGGTAAAACAAGTTTATTACCAATAGAACCTGGATTTAAGAGATACCAAGTAGAAAGAATAGGGATAAAAGTGGTTACAAACAAGTAAAAATAAGGCTTCTAAGGCTAAAATCTAACTTACACTTTAGATTTTTATTCAAAGTAGTTTGCTCACCACAGTCATTCTTCCAGCATGACTGGCCAGTCTTTAGCCAGGATCCAACATGGAGCCTAAAACACTTCATTTCTTGGGCTTCTCAGGGGAACGATGACAAATGGCTTTCCCCCTCTACTTATATCTTCCAAAGTCCATTGACCCTGTTTCAAGAAGCAGGAAAGCATCCTTGGGGAGGTGGGTGCAGGGGTGCAGTCTCCATCCCCCACCAACATTGTTAAATGGTTGTCTTCCCCCACTTACTGCCTGATGGCTTTGTCTAACCTTGCTCATAAATGTGCTTTTCATGGTCTTTGGTCACACCTTACGGAATTTACATTGGAGCCACACTCAAGCCTGTGAAGCATTCCTTTGCCTAGGACAGGCTGTGCTTAGGTACTGCATGCCAAACACATTTGAGGAACATATTTCCAGCACACATCTATAATTCTTTATACACTTCCGGTACATACATCATGCGCTAATATTAATGGCCAGTATATTACCAGTTTGCATGCGACACCTTCCATGGCACGTTATAGATACAGATGACAACAGAGAGTTGGGGCAATGTGCTAGGCCTGATGAGCATTATAGGGTATCCTCTGCAAGTGAGCATTGAGGGGCTCCCTGGGACACAGAAATGTTATCCTGATTGTATAAGTAAAGGTACTTAACATGCCCTGGTTGAACCTAAATTTAACCTCACTCACTAAGCAGGGGGTAAGGGTGCTGTGTTCTGAGGTTCCACTATTTAGCCCAGTTCTTAATGATTGGAGTGCTTAATGATTGCACCAGGTAGCAAAGCAGTGGGGTTGGGGACAGGTGTTCCTACCTGGGGGTGTAGGCTCTTTAAATAGAGTCATAGACACCATTTTAACCTCCCCCTCTGTTTAAAGACAAAGCTGATCATACTCATTTAAGAGTCTTTGTTTCTGCTCAGTGATGACTAGAGCTGAAGTCACTGGTGACCGGGTCTGGAGGCTAAGTCTTTGACTTGGTATGAGGACAGTGTTGGAGTGAAAGACAGTGCAGAGGTTTCAGTTGCTGAGAGGTTCCCCCCTCCGTGGTGAAGTCACTAAGAACAGGGCTAGGTGATGGAACCCCAGAAAACGTTATCACAGAGGCAGCAAGCAGTGCCAGCAGTGGAAAAGGTGGCAGCAGGGACAGTGGGCAGTGGCAACTACAGAGGGATTGCTAGACCTTCCCTTTGAGATGTGGGAGGTGAACCCACATGAACACACCGCTGAATGCTGGGACTTCACTGACTACGGACAACCAACTCTGAGCAGAGCGCAGTGGAGGGGAAAGGAATAGTATGATAAAGGGTCATTTGTCCCTCAGACTTTTGTACTACAAGGGGGGGAAACTGAGGCAAAGGAAACTGAGGCAAGGGGGGGAAACTGAGGCAAAGGGGGAAACTGAGGCAACACACGGTGAGGTGTTGACTTGTGGTTTGCATACTTTTGCATCATTCTTGTGCTGTTTTTCCAAATTAATGCTGAGTTCCCCCTTCCTTTTAATACAAGTTTTCTTGTGTTGTACACAGATTCAGTGCTTATAAGTGGAGAACTTTCACTTCTTAGAGGTGCCTAGGGTGGTGGTAAGTTTTCCCAGATTGACTGAGGCTCGAGCCAGTTCTGTTTTGTAATGTTAACAGGAACTTCTGAATATTGAACCTGGCCTTTGTTGTTCCTGATACCACCTGGCAGAAGAGTTGCCTCTAGAAGACCCAATTTTATAAGCATGCAGAATGCAGCTAGCTAAACTCTAACCTGAGCCAAGGTTCCAGTCGCCATCTAGGCTGATTTCCTAGATGCTGGAGACTAGCTGTATACTTACTCGACTCCTTCGTTTTGCTTCAGCCAGCAAGCCCCCTTCACATTTTCCTGCTGCATTCCTAGCATTTGATGGTGCTATATTAGGGTATAAATAGAAGCAATCAGATGCTCCATCACATGACCTAAAATGACAGGTTTCAGAGTAACAGCCGTGTTAGTATATCTTCGCAAAAAGAAAAGGAGTACTTGTGGCACCTTAGAGGCTAACCAATTTATTTGAGCATGAGCTTTCGTGAGCTACAGCTCACTTCATCGGATGCATACCGTGGAAACTGCAGAAGACATTATATACACACAGAGACCATGAAACAATACCTCTTCCCACCCCACTGTCCTGCTGGTAATAGCTTATCTAAAGTGATCATCAAGGTGGGCCATTTCCAGCACAAATCCAGGTTCTCTCACCCCCTCACCCCCCTCCAAAAACCACACACACAAACTCACTCTCCTGCTGGTAATAGCTTATCCAAAGTGACCACTCTCCCTACAATGTATTGTTTCATGGTCTCTGTTTGTATATAATGTTTTCTGCAGTTTCCACGGTATGCATCCGATGAAGTGAGCTGTAGCTCATGAAAGCTCATGCTCAAATAAATTGGTTAGTCTCTAAGGTGCCACAAGTACTCGTTTTCTTTTTGTGATGACCTAAAATGAAGTTCAACAGCTATCAGAAAGTACAGTTGGTGCCACTTAGTTTTGAAACAAAAACAAGCCTCTCCCCTACTTTAAAAGTTCTCAGGTCTCTGCTGTTGGAAAGGGAAAATAGTGCTGTACCCTGTATGCTGCAGTTGGCTTCTTCTTTATCTTTGCTCTTGAGGCTTTATATACAGTTGCAGCAATTTTTAAAAATAGAGTCAGAATACCTCTTGATATTAACCTATTAATAGATCTACCCCTTGCGTTCTCATTCTCCAGATATTTTATTTGGGTTGCAGTTCATTGATATTTATTTTCAAGAATTAGTCCTTGAGAGCCTCTTCATATCCCTCGTGCCCATAACCTGCTCCACACAGCACAGTGAGAAAAGGCCGCCCAGCCCAGCTGTGCCCTAGGGGCTAAGCACAGAACAAATGTAGGAGCTTGTGTCATCCATAGCTTCTGAACAACATGTGGGGGTCATCAGCTTACAAAGACACTCTAGACCGGTAGCATAGACAGGCCCCAAATGTATCTAAGTGTCCCGCCTTGAAAAACAGAAGACAAAAAACCATAACCTTGAGTAGCTTTATTTTATTGTCGTGGAAACTGAGGCACACAGAAGCAAAGAGATTCGCTCATGGTGAAAAAGTCAGGAATAGAAAATGGCCAATCTGCTGAAAGTCAGTCCTGGGCCCTAGCCGTGTTTGTCCTGGCCTCTCTGCTTCAGCTCCAGTAACAACCCGAGTGGAGGTTTTCTTCCTCTCCGTGTCCTTTAACTTCACGTCACTGGAGAAGAAAGATTGTTTCTGACCAGCTGGCTCTAATGCTTAAAAACCTTCATTTTTTTCTTTCGCTAGGAGGATAACGCTGGACGTTTTCTCTCATCCACTTTCCTTTGGAATAATTTCAATCCAGTCCAAAGGATTTCCTTTTCCAGTGTGTCTTCAGCACCTTTCCTAGCAAACAGTTCCTGTTCGAGCACAGGTTTCCAGTTTCAGGCTGTCCCAGGGGGAGATGGCCATGAAAGGGGTAGTAGCTCAACTGAACCTATCCCCAGGTGAAGGGAATAAGTGCAGGGGTCACATGGGAAGGAGCAGCGTGTAACTAGGATCCAGGCCTGTTGGGCGATATAAGAACAGCCTGTGCTCAGCCAGGAGAGAGACCCGCAATGGGAGCAGGCCTGGGAGAGGCTTGGATAGTCCTTTCAAGTCAGTTTTGGTACACAGCAGGGGATGGAACAGCCAAGCTGCTAGGGTTGGGAGCTGGGCCTCCTGGCAGTGCCCAGGAACGAAAGCACAGCACCTGCCAGGAAGGGAGTCCCCACAGAGGGACACCGTAATCTCCCAGGGAGGGAAAAGGCTCTCACTGCCATTTCTTAACCTCATGGGGTGTTCTCCTGCTCTGCCAACCCCACCCCTATTTCAGCATCTCCAGGTGCCTGAGGAAGCAGGCACCAGAGGCCATCCTGCAGCTGGGACAGAGACGGAGGTTGATGACCTACCTGCCCGTGGTGACCATGGTGCAGGACAGCCCTCAGGACATGCGAGTGCAGCTCCAGATCTGCAGAATGCACCTTCCCTTTGCTGGCACGAGACCTTGCAGGTTGCGGGAGGTGAGACAGGCACTAACTTTTGGTAACCCTCAGTGGGATCAGAGGGTAATGGTTTGTAGAAAGTGGTGTTGGAGAGCTTTACAAAAACTCTCCAACAAGCCATTTACAACACACACTTTGTTTCTCTACAAAAGAAAAAGGACACTAAACTATCTAAACTACTACATGCCACAAGGGGCCACAACAGTGGTTCCCTTAACCCACCCAGCAATATTGTTAATGTCTCCAACTATACTCTTAGCCCAGCAGAAGAATCTGTCCTATCTCGGGGCCTCTCCTTCTGCCCCTCCACCCCCACGAATATGATACCGTTCTGTGGTGACCTAGAATCCTATTTTCGATGTCTCCGACTCAAGGAATATTTCTCACACCTCTGAACAACATACTAACCCACAGAGAGCTTCCTACCAAGACGACAAAAAGAAGGATTCTGGGTGGACTCCTCCTGAAGGTCGAAACAACAGACTGGACTTCTACAGAGAGTGCTTCCGCCGACGTGCACGGGCCGAAATTGTGGAAAAGCAACATCACTTGCCCCATAACCTCAGCCGTGCAGAACACAGCGCCATCCACAGCCTCAGAAACAGCTCAGACATCATAATCAAAAAGGCTGACAAAGGAGGTGCTGTCGTCATCATGAATAGGTCAGAATATAAACAAGAGGCTGCTAGGCAGGTCTCCAACACCACTTTCTACAAGCCATTACCCTCTGATCCCACTGCGGGTTACCAAAAGAAACTACACCATCTGCTCAAGAAACTCCCTGAAAAAGCACAAGAACAAATCCGCACAGACACACCCCTAGAACCCTGACCTGGGATATTCTATCTGCTACCCAAGATCCATAAACCTGGAAATCCTGGACGCCCCATCATCTCAGGCATTGGCACCCTGACAGCGGGATTGTCTGGCTATGTAGACTCTCTCCTCAGGCCCTATGCTACCAGCACTCCCAGCTATCTTCCAGACACCACTGACTTCCTGAGGAAACTACAATCCATCGGTGATCTTCCTGAAAACACCATCCTGGCCACTATGGATGTAGAAGCCCTCTACACCAACATTCCACACAAAGATGGACGACAAGCCGTCAAGAACAGTATCCCCGATAATGTCACGGCAAACCTGGTGGCTGAACTTTGTGACTTTGTCCTCACCCATAACTCTTTCACATTTGGAGACAATGTATACCTTCAAGTCGGCCGGATTGCTATGGGTACCCGCATGGCCCCACAGTATGCCCGCATTTTTATGGCTGACTTAGAATAACGCTTCCTCAGCTCTCGTCCCCTAATGCCCCTACTCTACTTGGGCTACATTGATGACACCTTCATCATCTGGACCCATGGAAAAGAAGCCCTTGAGGAATTCCACCATGATTTCAACAATTTGCGTCCCACCATCATCCTCAGCCTGGACCAGTCAGTCCACACAAGAGATCCACTTCCTGGACACTACGGTGCTAATAAGTGATGGTCACATAAACACCACCCTATACTGGAAACCTATTGACCGCTATACTTACCTACATGCCTCCAGCTTCCAACAAGGACACACCACACGATCCATTGTCTACAGGCAAACTCTACCATACAACCGCATTTGCTCCAACCCCTCAGGCAGAGACAAGTATCTACAAGATCTCTGTCAAGCATTCTTACAACTACAATACACACCTGCTGAAGTGAAGAAACAGATTGACAGAGCCAGAAGAGTACCCAGAAGTTACCTACTACAGGACAGGCCCAACAAAGAAAATAACAGAACGCCACTAGCCATCACCTTCAGCCCCCAACTAAAACCTCTCCAATGCATCATCAAGGATCTACAACCTATCCTGAAGGACACCCCATCACTCTCACAGATCTTTGGAGACAGGCCAGTCCTTGCGTACAGACAGCCCCCCAACCTGAAGCAAATACTCACCAGCAACCACACACCACACAACAGAACCACTAACCCAGGATCCTATCCTTGCAACAAAGCCCGTTGCCAACTGTGTCCACATATCTATTCAGGGGACACCATCATAGGGCCTAATCACATCAGCCACACTATCAGAGGCTCGTTCACCTGCACATCTACCAATGTGATATATGCCATCATGTGCCAGCAATGCCCCTCTGCCATGTACATTGGCCAAACTGGACAGTCTCTACATAAAAGAATAAATGGACACAAATCAGACGTCAAGTATTATAACATTCAAAAACCAGTCGGAGAACACTTCAATCTCTCTGGTCACTCGAACTCAGACCTAAAAGGGGCAATTCTTCAACAACAAAAAACTTCAAAAACAGACTCCAAGGAGAGACTGCTGAATTGGAATTAATTTGCAAACTGGATACAATTAATTTAGGCTTGAATAAAGACTGGGAGTGGATGTGTCATTACACAAAGTAAAACTATTTCCCCTTGTTTATTCCCCCCGCTACCGTTCTTGTCAACTGCTGGAAATGGCCCACCTTGATTATCACTACAAAAGGTTTTCTTCACCCTCCGCCCCCTCCCCCGCCCACCCCTGCTCTCCTGCTGGTAATAGCTCACCTTTCCTGATCACTCTTGTTACAGTCTGTATGGTAACACCAATTCTTTCATGTTCTTTATGTATATAAAATCTCCACACTGTATTTTCCATTGCATGCATCCGATGAAGTGAGCTGTAGCTCATGAAAGCTTATGCTCAAATGTCTTTGTTAGTCTCTAAGGTGCCACAAGTCCTCCTTTTCTTTTTGCGGATACAGACTAACATGGCTGCTACTCTGAAACAGTGTTAATCTTGCAGATGCAGACTAACACGGCTGCTACTCTGCCATGCCTCCACCCACTTTAACCCAAAACAAACTCAGGTTTTGGGTCAAAGGGGGTAGAGGCATGGAAGAGAGTATATAGTGAACAAAAGATTGATTTTAAAAGTGTTAGAACAATATTGTGAAAACAGGAAATTCCTAGTCTTGACAATCTTTCACGAAAAACCCTTGCATTCCAAAAATAGTCACTTTTCTACAGACAATCCTTCCTTTGGAAAATATTTTCAACTGTGTCTAGAAACCGCTCCCAGGTCAGTGTCTCTCTGAGCGTGGGCTGCACTCATTTGCCCTCCCCTTCCCCTGGGGATGTGTATGAAGCACTAGTTAGAGGGGTACAGAGGAGGTATAAATAAAGATGATTAGGTCTTGACGAATACACATGTGGAGGGTGTGGGGGGAGAGAGACATGACTGATTGTATTGTCCTGAAGCAGTGCACAGCTTCCAAAGATTTGGTGAATGCTTCTCAGGGGGTCTGATTCTGCAAACCAACTTCCAGGAGCATCAGATGTGCATCTGACAAGGCCCTGCTCCCTCCTCATGTCCAGGCCACTTGGCCAGTGGCTTGGCATGAGTAACTCTGATGCTGGACTGCCATTTTCCTACCCCCGCCTCTATGTGCATTGTGAGCAGCTGCACTGCTGCACATCCAAGTGGCTAAAGAACCATCAACAGGCTTCACTCTTCTTCACTCTCTGGTCACGCAATTACAGACATGAAAGTTGCGATATTACAACAGAAAAACTTCAGAAACAGACTCCAACCAGAGACTGCTGAATTGGAATTCATTTGCAAATTGGATACAATTAACTTAGGCCTGGGAGTGGTTGAGTCATTATGCAAGGTAACCTATTTCCCCTTGTTTATTCCTTCCCCCTCCCCCACACTGTTCCTCAGACATTCTTGTTAAACCCTGGATTTGTGCTGGAAATGGCCCACCTTGATTATCATACACATTGTAAGGTGAGTGATCACTTTAGATAAGCTATTACCAGCAGGAGAGTGGAGTGGGGGGAGAGAAAATCTTTTGAAGTGATAAACACCCATCTTTTCATGGTCTGTGTGTATAAAAACATCCTCACTGTATTTTCCACTTTATGCATCTGATGAAGTGAGCTGTAGCTCACAAAAGCTTATGCTCAAATAAATTGGTTAGTCTCTAAGGTGCCACAAGTCCTCCTTTTCTTTTTGCGAATACAGACGAACACGGCTGCTACTCTGAAACCTGACTACACAGAGTGCTGTAGTTTGCACAAAGATAAAATGGAGAAATGTTGTGTGTGTTTAACCTCTTTCAAACAATGGGCTCCTAAATGTTGCAAATAATTTCTAGCTCAACCAGAAGTTAGGGGCTTGAGGTAGGAGTCTCCCAGGCATTGTCTTCACTGCAAAAGTGTGTTTACACGGAGATAGCTAACTTGATGTAAAATCTGTGTGGAGAATAGAATAGAAACATAGAATATCAGGGTTGGAAGGGACCTCAGGTGGTCATCTAGTCCAACCCCCTGCTCAAAGCAGGACCAATCCCCAATTAAATCATCCCAGCCAGGGCTTTGTCAAGCCTGACCTTAAAAACTTCTAAGGAAGGAGATTCTACCACCTCCCTAGGTAACGCATTCCAGTGTTTCACCACCCTCCTAGTGAAAAAGTTTTTCCTAATATCCAACCTAAACCTCCCCCACTGCAACTTGAGACCATTACTCCTTGTCCTGTCCTCTTCTACCACTGAGAATAGTCGAGAACCATCCTCTCTGGAACCACCTCTCAGGTAGTTGAAAGCAGGTAGTATCAAATCCCCCCTCATTCTTCTCTTCTGCAGACTAAACAATCCCAGTTCCCTCAGCCTCTCCTCATAAGTCATGTGTTCCAGACCCCTAATCATTTTTGTTGCCCTTCACTGGACTCTCTGCAATTTATCCACATCCTTCTTGTAGTGTGGGCCCAAAACTGGACACAGTACTCCAGATGAGGCCTCACCAATGTCGAATAGAGGGGGACGATCACGTCCCTCGATCTGCTCGCTATGCCCCTACTTATACATCCCAAAATGCCATTGGCCTTCTTGGCAACAAGGGCACACTGCTGACTCATATCCAGCTTCTCGTCCACTGTCACCCCTAGGTCCTTTTCCACAGAACTGCTGCCTAGCCATTCGGTCCCTAGTCTGTAGCTGTGCATTGGGTTCTTCCGTCCTAAGTGCAGGACCCTGCACTTATCCTTATTGAACCTCATCAGATTTCTTTTGGCCCAATCCTCCAATTTGTCTAGGTCCCTCTGTATCCTATCCCTGCCCTCCAGGGTATCTACCACTCCTCCCAGTTTAGTATCATCCGCAAATTTGCTGAGAGTGCAATCCACACCATCCTCCAGATCATTTATGAAGATATTGAACAAAACCGGCCCCAGGACCGACCCCTGGGGTACTCCACTTGACACCGGCTGCCAACTAGACATGGAGCCATTGATCACTACCCGTTGAGCCCAACAATCTAGCCAACTTTCTACCCACCTTAGAGTGCATTCATCCAGCCCATACTTCTTTAACTTGCTGACAAGAACACTGTGGGAAACCGTGTCAAAAGCTTTGCTAAAGTCAAGAAACAATACATCCACTGCTTTCCCTTCATCCACAGAACCAGTAATCTCATCATAGAAGGCAATTAGATTAGTCAGGCATGACCTTCCCTTGGTGAATCCATGCTGACTGTTCCTGATCACTTTCCTCTCATGTAAGTGCTTCAGGATAAGTGCCTCAGACAAGGCACAGGTGGCTTTAACCTCTGTGTCACTTGTCCAGGTAAATACCAGGCTGAGCATATAGCATTCCTGAACTAGCTACATCGAGGTAAAAGACACCTCTCCCTCACCTCTACTAGTACTTTACATTGAGTTCGCCAGCTGAGTGTAAAGACATACGTTTTGAGCTGGGAGGTTGATTTTTTTTTGTTTTGTTTTGCTGCTTTTTGGTGGTGGGTGGGGAGGGCACTGAAGCCATAATAGTGACATTCTCTAGCCTGTGTTATTTGTATTACTGAAGCACATAGGAGCCCCAGTCATGGATCAGGACCCGATTGTGCTAGGTGCTGTACAAAATAGTACAAAAGACAGTCCCTGCCCCAAAGAGTTGACAATCTAAGTATAAGACAAGAGACAGATGGAGACAGACAGACAGGGGAGTGCAAGGAAATAATGAGAGTGTATCGGTCTGTATGATAGGCAGTGGTCTCAGCACCCCAGGAGACAGGCTGTTGAATTTTTGGTAGACACCAGGGCAAAGAAGAGCTTTGATTTGGGAATTGGAGGTGGATAATGAGGTAGGTTTGCGAATGTTTAAGGGGCTCTTCTCCCGAGCATGTAGGGCATGCGGCAGAAAGCATGAAGGTGGTTGTCTGAAAATTTAACAAGTGGGTGTTGCTGGCAGCATGGACCGATTGGAGGTGGGAGTCAACACCTTGGTACGGTGAATGAAACATGTCCAGTTGGGAGAGGACAGTACGTGAAGGGCCTTGAAAGAGAAGACAAGCAGCTTCTGTTTGATGCAAGAGAGAAGGGGGAGCCAGTGGAGGGATGCAAAGAGGGGTGACATGGTGAAAGCAGTGGGCTCAGAGAATGATCTTTGCAGCTTGCAGCAATATTCTGAATGGATATGAGCTGGGGAAGAGGGAAAAGAGAAGCATGTGGCGGTAACTGAGATGTGATGCGATCAGAGCCTGGATGGGAATTTTAGCTGTGTGGATGGAGAGGAAAGGCTGTATCTTAGAGATGTTATGCAGGAAAACACCACAAGACTTAAGCACAGCCCTGGATGTGAGGACCTAGAGCAGAGGTGGGCAAAGTACGGCCCGCGGGCCACATCCAGCCTGTGGGACTGTCCTACCCGGCCCCTGAGCTCCCAGCAGGGGAGGCTAGCCCTAGGTCCCTCCCCGCTGTCCCCTCGCCCCTGCGGCCTCACCTCACTGTGCCGCTGGTGCTCTGGCCTGCTGCTCCTACCGGGCAGCGTGGCTGCAAGCTCCTGCTGCTCTGAGCAGCGTGGTAAGCGGGTGGGGGGTGGGTTGGATAAGGGGCAGTCAGGGGACAGGGGGCAGTTGGATGGGGTGGAGGTTCTGGGGGGGGTGGTCAGGGGATGGGGAACGGGGGGGTTGGATAGGTGTGGGAATCCCGGGGGGGGGCTGTCAGGGAGCAGGGGTGTGGACAGGGGTTGGGGCACTCAGGGACAGGGGTTGGTTAGGGGATGGGGACCCAGAGGGGACGGTTAGGGATGGGGGTCAGTCAGGGGGCGGGAAGTTGGAGGAGGTGGATAGGGGGTGGGGGCCAGGCAACTTGGGGAGTCACAGCCTTCCCTACCCGGCCCTCCATGCCGTTTTGCAACCCCGATGTGGCCCTTGGGCCAAAAAGTTTGCCCACCCCTGACCTAGAGAGAGGTGTGAGTGGAAGATGACAGGTTATGGGCCTGAGTGACAGGCAGGATGCTGGCGTTGTCCACAGCGATGGAGAAAGGAGGTAATAGAGAGGGCTTGGACAGGAGGGGAGAGACAGAGAGCTCTGCTTTAGCCATGTTGGGCTTGAGCTGACAGCTAGGTAGGCACAAGGAGATGTCCCAGAGACAGGCTGAGGTGTTCATTTGGCCAGCAGGAGATGGGGCTGGTGCAGAGAGGCAAATGGGTGAGTTGTCAGCATGGAGAGGGGAGTTGAATTTGTGTTTACAGAGGAGACAACCCAGAGAGGAGGGGCAGAGGGAGAAGAGAACAGAAGAGGGAGGCTGGACATAAACCATGTCACATTTACTGGTTTTTTTTTTTTTTTCTCAAGACCTCCCCCCTCCTTGTCACACACTGTTACACCGAAACAAACCAGTAAGGACCCTCCCCGCCCCATGTGTTTATATACTATTTGGTCAGCCCCAGGGGACCAAGGACAGAGCCTATGGAAGGGCCCCGGGGAGCTGGCAAGAGGGGAAGCAGCGATCAGAGGGGTCGGGGGTGGGGGGAGCAGGGGAGGGCAGAGGGAGGACAAGGTTTCAGGAGGAGGGCGGGCAGGGCAGGCAGGTCAGGGAGGGCGAGGACTGAGCCCCGATCGGAGCTTTGCCCAGGGCTGAGCGGGACGCCGCTCGGGTACCCGGCCAGCCTGGGAGAGAGGGGGAAGGTTTGTGGGGAGTGGAGCGGCCGGGAGTCGAGGGGTTAAATGGAGGCGGGGCTGAGGGCGGGGATCGGCCGCTGTTGCGGTGACCCCCGGGCACGGACGTTTCCGCTGTTCAGACCCACGTGGGAACGAAGCTGGCGCGGGGGTCACAGAGAAGCCGGTCGCTCTTCGGTCGCTCTGCGGCTGCGAACTCACCGGGCGGGATCCGCTGCGAGCCCGCCTGGCTGCTGGGACCTCAGCTCCTCCCTGGGCTGCGGCGCCGGGCGCTCTTCCCGCGGGTGAGACTCCGGGTCCCAGGGGTCCCTGCCCGGGCCGCGGGTGGGTGGGTGGGTGCTGCTGGCTGCTCGGCGGCGGCTCGCTTGCTGTGCGGCGGGGTTTGCGGGCCGGTTCCAGCCACCACCGGACTGGGGCGAGGGGGGACCGTGGGGCCGAATGGGGAGGGGGACGGGCCGGGGCTCGGGCCCGAATGGGGGGCGGGGCTCGGGCTCAGGGACCAAATGGGGAGGGGGAGGGACCGGAGCCCGAATGGATGGCGGGGCTCGGGCTCGGGGCTGGGGACCGCATGGGGGGTGGGGCTCCGAAGGGGAGGCGGGGCTTGGGCGGTGCCTGGGGACCGCATGGGGAGGGCAGCGCAGTGGCAGGGGCCTGTCCTTGGCCGAAGGGCTGGGACTCTGGGCCAAAGGGGGGTGATTCGGGGGGCAGGCCCTGAGCCGAAGAGCGGGGGGGGGTTTGGGAGAGTCCCCCCGGAAGGGAAAGGAGGGGCTGGGCAGAGGAGCGCAGGACACTGGTTCAAGTCCCGCCCTCCAAGGAGGGGGCTGGGCCAGGGACAAGGCTGTTTCGAGCCCCAGCCCCTCCCCTTCTGATATCCGACCCACACTTACTTCTCGGAGGATTGTGTGTGTGAGGAGGGTCTTCTCCCCCACCCCCCAGCTGGGTACCTGTCACGGGTGGGAGGGGCCCGTAGGACATCAGGTCTCTGAGGCCCTGGGGGCGGATGGGCCGATAGGAGTTAAGGGGTTTTAATCATCATGGCACCGCCTCTGGCAGGGGGTTGGGCTGCTGGGCAGGGAACAAGAAACCACAAATGGCCTCCCCCACCCCTGACCTGTCCTGCTTGGTCCGTCTCGGGTTCAGATCGGCTGGAGAGTCTGGAGCAGGGACGGGGAGCCAGGGCCAGGACCTCTGCCTCGGCTTTGCTGCTGCCAAATCGGACCCACTCAGACCGAGAGGAGCCGACCCCAGCCCAGCACCTGCAGCAGCGTCTGTGGCCTGAGTGTCGCTGAGAGGGACAATGGGGCCAGCAGCTGGGTTGCTGAGAGTGAAGAGCCGCTGCAGGAGTTGTGTGTTAATGGCAATGGACACCTGGAGACTGGAGGGAACCCAGGTAATGGGGCATCTCTGCCTGGGGGCAGGCTGGAGAGAGACACTGAGACTGCCTGGGGTGCTGGAAGGGGGCGTGGCCCTCCCACTTTTTGTCCGCTGGCCCCGCCCCTCCCCCTCCTCTTCCCCCTGAGGTCCCCCCACCCCACCTCTGGCTGGCAGCTGGAGTCCAGGCAGTTGCAGGGAGCCATGGATGACCCTCCACTTGCCTGGGGTGGGGGGCTGAGAGCAGCCCCAGGTCCGTATCCCTCCCCCCAGGCTCCCTGCCCAGAGCAGGGGGAGGGTCTGTAGTTCCCCACAGCTGCATCTTACCATGGCCCGGCTGCTGCTCTGAGGCCCTGCTACCCAGCCAGAGCCGGATCTTGGTAACAGCCCCAGGGTAGCTCTAGGGAGCCATGGACCCTCCATCTGCCCTTGGTGGGGGGGTCTGCCTGACCTTCTGGGCTCCCCTCCCAGAGTGTCTGACAGAAGGAGCAATCGACAGAACGGTGCATGTTCCAGGGCAGCTCCAGCCCCGGTGCTGTCAGTGAGACGTGTCCTCCCAGCCCTGCCTGACGGGTCTTTCTGTTTCAGACCCTCCTTGTAACTGCAAGAAAAGTCCAACCCGTAGAGTTGTGGTTGCACTGAATGTTGTATCGTCTCCTTTGATCGCTGCCATCATTGCTCTGGCAGGTGAGTTCCCAGCTTCCGCCCCGCTCCCTTCCCCTCCATCTACGATCTCCGTGCATCCCATTCCCCCATGACCTACCACGCTCACTCTCTCCTCCCGGCCTGTCCGGCTTCTGCCCCTGGGACAGAGGATTCCTGGGAGATCTTCCTCACCGACCCTCCTCCTGCTCCCTCCCAGACCCCTGCACCTGGGCACTCTCTGTGTCGGGACGATCTGATTGACATTAGCCCCTCAGCCCATCTCTGAGCACTTTGGACCCAAGTCGCCTTTGCCATGCGCCATGAAACAGTCCCTGTCCAGTGTGTCCAATGGGACAGGGTGCAGCGCATCCCTGAGCCCTTTGCCTTCCCTGTGTTGCTCTGAGGTTACCAGCCTGGCCTTCCTGGATCTTCAGGTCACGCCTGTGGCCGGGCGGCAGGTGCTGCAGTGTTACTGAAATGAGCCGTAGAAGTCAGTCGAGACCCCTCCACCAGCGCAGTGTGGAAACCCCCCAATCGCTGAGCTTGGCCATGAAGGGTCCCTTAGCACCATTCACACCCCCGGGCTGCCCAGACAGCGTGTGCTCGTGCAGAGGGCGTCTGTTTGCCGTGAACATGAACCCTGCTGTATCCCCCCGTCGACTGGGGCAGGGCGTGCTGGAGGCTGTTGGGGATGGGATTTCTCTACTGCCCTGGGATCTGATCACTGGGCCCCAGGAGGGTTTAGCAGCTGGCAGAGGGGATTGAATCCAGGTCTGTCTGCATTAGGAATCCTCTGTGCCGATGTCATGACATCCGTGCAGTTGAATTGGTGCAAACCGCTAAAGGAGACACACTGCACTGGTGCACAAAGGAGCTTGCCTTGGTGCAGTTCGCTGCAGGAAGTTACCAGAGCGAGCCGCACTGCTCCAGCGCATCTCCAGGAGGTGTTTGCCCTGATGTCACTGTGTCACTGTGATTATACTGGTGCAGATTGCTCTGATACAGATGGGCCCTGAATCCCAGCTCCCTGCTGTAATGGCAGGCTATTGCAATGGGCAGCATTGGCTCTCACTGTGTAAGGTGGGAATCTGTGAGCTTAGGGTTGGTTACACACCTGCAGGTGCAGGGAGCTCTGCAGAACATGTGGCATCTGACCTGGAGATGGATGGTGGAGACAGCCTGTGCCATCAACTGTTAGTCACTGACTTCTCTGCTCAGTTCAGTAGGGCAGGGGTGTGGGCTACCGTGCACTGGACAGTTAAATCTACAAGGTCAGACATGGCTTGTGTGTGAGGTGAACACATGCTCGTTTTCTGATCACCGCTGCCACGTTTCCTAACTCTTCCAGACTTAGAGTGTCTGTTGCTCGCTGAGCACCAGCCACATGAGAAGGCTTGAAAACCAGTTACCGAGTTACTGTGGTGCAAACAAAAGTGACGTGCTCGAAAACATCTGGAGGGGTTTGAGTCCGACTCCTCTCAACTAGACAGGTCTTTCAAATCCTCTTTGGTGTCACTTATGGGTGACCCCACTGCTGCTCTTTCATGGCTCTGAAAGGGTTACACTGCCGTGAGGGCTTCCAGAAAGTGCTTTTCTTGCTGCTGTGTTTGGGGAGAGAAAAGTCTGCAGGTAGGAGGTGAATTAAGTTCCATCATTCCTGGCCCACAGTGCAACAGGTCACTTCCGGTTGCTGTGGTTTCTGGCGCCCCCTTGTGGCTTTCATGTCCCTGTGTGAAAGTTCCCAAGTTCTTCTCAGTTGTTCACCTGCTGTTTGTTGCGAGGTTGAACGTCCAGCTGTTGATCTTGTGCCTGGGGTGAAATGCTCTGAGCTGTGTCAGTCCCTCGCAGGCTGGGAGTGTCCCTGGAATCCTTCTTGCCAGGCAAATTTACAGTGACAAACGTCTCCGTCCCCCTGCGTCTGATTGCCATGGTCCAGCCCCAGCTGGGGGTCCCAATGGGCTTGGCAAGCCGGTCAACTGACTGCCTGTTTGGCCACAGTCAAATACTCCAGCGAGAGCCCTGGGGGTAGGAGGCAGCCTGCCTTTCGGTTTGCGTCTTGGAGCCTCACTTGTGTTTTCCGGAACCTGGTTTCATTGTTTTGCCTTTTTTTTCTGAGCTAAAATAACTCAGTGAAGTACATTTTTTAAAAAAAAATAGGTAGATCCGTATCTATCGAAAGCTAAACCTACTGGAGAGAATGACGTCTTGCTCTTTTTTGTTCCTGGTGGGAGGTAACCAATTCTGATAAATTGGTATTTTAAAATATCTGACCACTCTTTGACAGATTTGACTGGTCAGTTGACCAATTTTTGTACCAATCAAATGCCCAATTCTAGATGCAACTCTTACCCTCCATGTGACTGTCTCATTCTCAGTGCTGACAGCTCAGCTTTCATCAGCTGATCTGTGCCCCCCTGCTGGCCCCTCGTGCCCGGACGGCTGGATGGGATACCGAGGGAAATGCTACTATTTCTCAGAGACGGAAGGGAGCTGGACCGACAACCGGAGCCGCTGCTGTGCACCGGGTGCCTCCCTGGCTGGGATCGACAGTGAGCAGGAAATGGTGAGAGACTCTCGAATTGCCATACACTGATCTTGGCACAGTGGTGGCTGCTGCAGTAGGACCTGGGCTCTGCCCCGTGGGGTGAGGAGCAGCTCTGAGCCCTCCCGTGCTGGGAGGCCAGAGTGAATGAACTTCCAGCTGCTGAACGCCAGCCCTGGCTGGGCCCAGGGCCCTACTGTCTGTGTGTGATCACAGGGATTGCCCATTCTCAGCTGCCCCCCTCCCCAAATAGGGAGACAGCTTCTGTCTAGGGCAGGGCTGGCTCAGGCAGCTCCTGGCCTGCTGGCTGCGGAGTGGGACTGAGAACCCAGCCAGTGCTCCTGTTGTGGGGATGGGAAAGGAGCAGCCAGCTGAGGAGGGGGGGAGGAGGGGATCCTCTCACATTGACTGCTCCCACTTCAGCTTGACTTGCTCCCTCCTCCTGCCTTGCTGTGGTGAGCGGGGGCTGATCTGTGAGAAGAGAGGTCTCTGCAGAGAGCTCAGACCCAACAGCTGCCCCCAGCCCAGGGGCACTTGGGGTGCGGGTGACTGGGAGCACAGGGGTGGGGCTGCTCTGTGCAGGGGGAGGGTTAATACTGCCTGGGTGATCTTGTACTTTGCAAAAAGCAGGGGAACACCCCCCCCCCCAAAAAATAAACTGAGGGATAGCTCAGTGGTTTGAGCAATGGCCTGCGAAACCCAGGGTTGTGAGTTCAATTCTTGAGGGGAACATTTAGGGATATGGGGCAAAAATCTGTTGGATGATTTAATTGGGGATGGGGGTGGGACTAGAAGATCTCCTGAGGTCCCTTCCAACCCTGATACTCTATGAATATGAGACTGGGATTCTCTGCGGCACAGAGCCCTGGAGGGGTGGGGGTGGGGAAGCACCGGAGCTGGGGCTGATACCTGCTGTCCCTCGGCTTTCTTGAAGGCATTCCTGCTGCGCCATAAGGGTGTCCAGGACCACTGGATCGGCCTCCGGAGGGAACAGGGTCAGCCCTGGAAATGGACCAACAGCACCAAATTCAACCACCTGTGAGTCTCTCTCGCCCCTCTGGACTAATCCCCTGGGCTTGGGGTTCTGGTGTCTGAGCTGTTTGAGCTCAGGTAGATCCACCACTCAGTGCTAGTGAAACAACCAGACACGACCCTGGTCCGTTCGCGTCCTGCGTGTATCGGAGACCGATGGGAGCCGGCGTGTCCCTGAACTCTCGGCTCCTCCCCGCAGCACGGAGCTGGGCCGGAGACAGAGCCCGCCACAGCCAGAGATGCCCTCGCAGCGCGCTGGGATTTCAGCTGGGACACTCGCTGTTCTCCCCCAGCCCTCTTCAGCAAGGTCCCTGGGGTGTCTGACCCCCCCCGGGGAAAGGAGGCAGCAGGGAGCTCAGGTTATCAGTGGCTGCTAGAGAGGGCAGCATGCCGAGCAGTGCATGGCAGGTGCAGGTCCCGCTGGGGATTGCAGCCGGCAGGTTTGAGTGACTTGGCTGGTGAGGCCTCTGAATCCGCAACAAGGCACCGATGTTAAAGGAGCCTGCGGTTCACAGGTGCTGGACGCCTGGGGCTCCCACGGGAACGGGGTACAGTAGTGATGGCTGCCCAACACCCCGCAATGGGTTTCAGTGGGCTCCAAGTGTGATCACAAAACCAGCGCTGCTTGAACCCTGGGACTTCAGCAGTAGAAGCATGAGCCTCTGCCATAGGAGCGAAAGAATCCACTTCTTTAACTGAACCCCCCCGCCATTGATAAAGCTCTTTTGCAGGCCAGCCATTAGAGGGGGATGGAGACCCCCCCACTTCTCTGGTCTGGGTTACTTCAGTACTTTGAAAAATCAGGCTCTTTTGGCGCTGGGTCAGGGCTCCCCAATGGACAGTCCCCATTCTGCTGTATTGGACCCAACCTTTGGATCCCACCTGCTTCCAGCCTCACTGGGTCTGAAGAGCTACCAGACACTGTCCTGAGTTCGGGCCTCTGTGGCACTCTCCTGGGGTACAGACTCCCTGTCTGGTATGCTCCTTAGGATGTGGGACCCTGCAGATCAGCTGCTGTAGGACCCAAAACCAGTGCTGAACCCTCCCAAATCTCCCGAGAAGCATGTTGTCCCAAGAGCTCTACCCTCCACACCAGATGAACTCTGGGAGAGTCATGTGAGGGTTACAAACAAGGAACACATGCTTTCACAAAGGAACTTCTTCAACACTCTCTTTTTCCCCCATCCCCAATGGAAAGCTCAAGAGTTATAGATCAATGGAAAAGGAAACCCCTGAATGCAATTTCTTCTTTCAGTGTCATCTTGGTTCTGCTCCATGTGTTTCAAGGAGGCGAGATCCCTCCTGTCCCCCCGCTTTTCCGGCTCAGTCATCTGGTTCTGGTGATGGTCTGCCCTCTTGTTAGGGGGCCGGTCCCTTTGACAATCAGTCTAACAAATTCTCTCTGTCCTGCTGGGGACTGTCCGTTCTCCAGCACCCCTGTGGGCTGCTCAGCATAGAGGGTCAGGAACAGTCAGCGGTTCTGCAAAGCCCCCGCTGTCCTGAGCTCTGCTCCTGAGGGGCTGGGAGAGTAGCTGCTCCGCACTCAGGCCTGCACTGTGGAGAACGGCTCCCCTGGCTGGGACTGGTGTGAAATGCCTGGCCTCTGCCTGACTGCAGCTCCCTGGCTTCTGTGTTGCAGGTTTCACTTTAGAGGAGGAGGTGACTGCGCGTATCTGAACGACGAGAAAGGGGTCAGCCGCTCACGGTGCTACATGGGAAGACGGTGGATCTGTAGCAAACCTGAGGTGTATGTGATGGTGTCATAAATATAAAGGGAAGGGTACACACCTTTAAAATCCCTCCTGGCCAGAGGAAAAATCCTTTCACCTGTAAAGGGTTAAGAAGCTAGGATAACCTCGCTGGCACCTGACCAAAATGACCAATGAGGAGACAAGATACTTTCAAAAGCTGGAAAGAGGGAGAACATCAAAGGGGTCTGTGTCTGTCTGGGTGAGGCTTTTGCCAGGGTCAGAACAGGAATGGAGTCTTAGAACTTAGTAAGTAATCTAGCTAGATATGCGTTAGATTATGATTTCTGTAAATGGCTGATAAAATAAGTTGTGCTGAATAGAATGAATATTCCTGTCTGTGTGTCTTTTTGTAACCTAAGGTTTTGCCTAGAGGGATTCTCTATGTTTTGAATCTAATTACCCTGTAAGGTATTTACCGTCCTGATCTTACAGAGGTGATCCTTTTCTTTTTACTGTTTCTTCTATTAAAAGGTTTCTTTTCAAGAACTGAATGCTTTTGTCATTGTTCTAAGATCCAAGGGCTTGGGTCTGTGGTCACCTATGCAAATTGGTGAGGATTTTTACCAAACCTTCCCCAGGAAGTGGGGTGCAAGGTTTTGGGGAGGATTTTGGGGGGAAAGACGTTTCCAAACAACACTTTCCCAGAAACCCGGTTAAACGTTTGGTGGTGGCAGTGGAAGTCCAAGGGTCAAATAGTTTGTACCTTGGGGAAGTTTTAACCTAAGCTGGTAAAGTAAGCTTAGGAGGTTTTCATGCAGGTCCCCACATTTGTACCCTGGAGTTCAAAGTGGGGAAGGAACCTTGACAGATGGGAAAAGAGACTGCACTCGAAAGGGGCTCGAAATGAGACTCCTAGAAGTGACACTTACACAACTCACACCTACTTGAACGAGCCAAGATCTCAAAATCAGGCAGTGGGGCCCTCAAGCAATAAGTGTGTCTCGTTTAAACTCCGTATGTGCCTTCTGCTTTTGAACCTTTTAAACTCAGGGTCACGTTGTCAAGCGTTTCTCTGCAGCTGAGAGGGAGTGATCTCATGAGAAGGAGTCTTACCTCATTTCCCCAGCATGTGGCTAAGGGAAGGCCTTGTTCGTTTAGACTCCAGAACAGCATTTCTCAAATGCAGCCAGCAGCTGATTGTTTTGCAGTCATAAGAGCCTCCAAAGTGCCCCAACAATCGCTCAGATGTTAAGTATTAAAGGTGTCTTCTAAATGCCATAAATCCTCATGCACGCTCCCTTTTAAATAGTACCATGCCGGCAGAGCTGAGCTACATAGGTGTGGTTTTCTTTCAAGTCACAAAGTGTATTCTTTGGCTAAGAACATAAGAACGGCCATACTGGGTCAGAGCAAAGGTCCATCCAGCCCAGTATCCTGTCTGCCGACAGCGGCCAACGCCAGGTGCCCCAGAGGGAGTGAACCTAACAGGCAATGATCAAGTGATCTGTCTCCTGCCATCCATCTCCACCCTCTGACAAACAGAGGCTAGGGACACCATTCCTTACCCATCCTAGCTAATAGCCATTCATGGACTTAACTTCCATGAATTTATCCAGTTCTCTTTTAAACCCTGTTATAGTCGTAGCCTTCACAACCTCCTCAGGCAAGGAGTTCCACAGGTTGACTGTGCGCTGTGTGAGGAAGAACTTCCTTTTATTTGTTTTAAACCTGGTGCCCATTAATTTCATTTGGTGGCCCCTAATTCTTGTGTTATGGGAACAAGTAAATAGCTTTTCCTTCGTCACTTTCTCTGCACCACTCATGATTTTATAGACCTCTAACCACTGTGTTTACATCTCATGTTATTGTAGCTCTGTAAGTGGCTATGGGCCATCTCACTGCGTGGTGTTTGGGCAGGTTGCGATTGTTCATGGGGGTGGGGAGGGAGGTGAAAAAGTTAAAATGTGACTGGGTATCAGAAAGTATTTCAGATAATCTAGTGCCAGAAAATGACCTTGAATGTGACAGCAGGTGGCTCCTCAGGGACCTTCTGCTAAGAAAAGCAAAACATAGAAAGAAAAAGAAACACTTCAGCACCAGGGGGAAAGGCAGTTTCCTGTGTTTCCGAAGCCATCTGATTCCATTTCTGAGCAAGTTGCAGTGTGAGAGAGAAATTCATCAAATTGAAATGTATGTCGTGCAACGTCCCTACAGCACTTGTGCAAGGGAAGTTGAACCAAATTACTTTGGTGAGCTTCAGAGGCGCAAGCTGTTAAATGATGCAAAAACCAAGCTGAAAAGACAACAGCAACAGCTCAGACTTTGTTGTTACTGTTATCATTATTATTACTGGGCTACGTTGACTGGGTTTTTTTGCCTGTGAAAGAAACTTTGGACATATTGGCAGGTACATTCTTTCATTATTAGTCATTATCCTTTCTATTATGTAAAGCATTTTTAAATTTAGTTCAGAATTGTTGTACAGCCGTCCACCTTTGACCAAAAAAGCAAAAGAACAACAAAAAAGACAAGACTGTGCAAAGCACTGGTTTCTTCTGTGTTTAGGTCCAGTAAAGAAAAGACACAACTGTACCTTATATTTATTATTGAGTCTGCAAAAAATCCCTATGTAAATATGCACATGTAATTTATTTATTTGTTTTTCCTACAGTTAGTTCAGTATTGTCAGAGCCTCATTCTGAGGCTGCCAGAAATTTGTGAGAACCCCAGCTCTAGAAAGTGTTAGGATTTTGTTTTCTATGTAACCATTACTTTCCAGTATTTGCAAAAAGAACAGGAGGACTTGTGGCACCTTAGAAACTAACCAATTTATTTGAGCATAAGCTTTCGTGAGCTACAGCTCCCTTCATCGGATGCATTCAGTGGAAAATACAATGGGGAGATTTATATACACACAGAACATGAAACAATGGGTGTTACCAGTATTTATTCACTCTCGCTTGCATCTCTGCTCTTTGACAATAAACTCATTCCTGTTTTCTGTATATCTAAGTGCTGGGTTCTCAATAGAGTGGTTGGCCTGAACTGAATCTTACAAGCTGCTGTGGACCACGCCTGTGGGATTAGAGTCACCGTTCTGCGTGTGCTCCGGGGAACGGGCTGAGCACTCCCAAGGGACGCTCAGAGGCTTTGGGAGTGTCTATCGCTAACCTGTACACAGAGAGCGAGGCCTGCAGGGGGCTGGAAGGTCAGGCTTGCGCTGCCAGGGGTGGTGGTTTGAGAGAGCTGACCCATGGCAGGCCTGGACAAGGCTCCCCCAAAAGTGCCTCGTATGCCTGCTATGAATCACTCAAACGGGCAGCCGTCCCCGGCTCATTCCACCCCTGCACCCCCCAGGTACAACCCGCACAAGGCATTCGACCAGGGTGAGGAGAACACCTGCAATGCCCTGTCACCTGACATGCTGAATTTGCCTCTGAGCCCATTTTCCCTTCCAGCTTGGGACTCCAGAACCCTGCCTTGTTGAGCCAGACATGCTTGTCAGCTGCAAACACAGACCCAGGTCTGGGCCACACCCCCAACGCTGCAGACTTGAACCCAAAATTGCTCAGCAGGTCACCTGTCTCCAGCACCCAGCTCCCAATGGGATCCAAACCCCAAATAAATCCGTTTTACTCTGTATAAAGTTTATACAGGGTAAACTCAAATTGTCCACCCTCTATAACACTGATAGGGAGAGATGCCCAGCTGTTTGCTCCCCCAGGTATTAATCACTTACTCTGGGTTAATTAATAAACAAAAGTGATTTCATTAAATATAAAAAGTAGGATTTAAATGGTTTCAAGTAATAACAGACAGAACAAATAAGTTACCAGGAAAAATAAAACAAAACACGCAAGTCTAAGCCTAATACATTAAGAAACGGAATACAGATAAATCTCACCCTGAGAGATGTTCCAAAAGCTTCTTTCCCAGACTGGACTCCCTCCAGTCTGGGCCCAATCCTTTCCCCTGGTACAGCCTTGTTCCAGCTCAGGTGGTAACTCGGGGATTTCTTATGACTGGCAGCCCCCTTTGTTCTGTTCCACCCCCTTTGATATCTTTGGCACAAGGCGGGAATCCTCTCACGGTCTCTCTGGGTTTCCACCCCTCCTTCTAAATGGAAAAGCAACAGGTTAAAGATGGATTCAAGTATCATGTGACATGTTCACATGTCCTGTGAGCCCCCCTCCATTCTTTCAGGACTGGCCCGCACGTATGCAGTGAAGGCTTGCAGGTGAACAGAGCCATCTACAGTCAGTTGTCCTAGCTAATGGGAGCCATCAAGATTCTAAGCCACCATTAATGGCCCACACTTTGCATAACTACAGTAGGACCTCAGAGTGATATCTCATATTCCTAATTTCAGATACAAGAATGACACATTCATCCAAATAGGATGAACACACTCAGTAGATTTGTAAGGTCTCATTACAAAACTTATAGAGACCTTTTGCATAAAGCATATTCCAGTTACATCATATTCACACTTAAACATTTTTATAAACCTTATGAAGTGCAATGTCACAGGGTCAATACCCTCAGAGGATACCTGCAGATAGAGGCTTCCCTGGCTGGTGGAAAGGCCTCAACTGCCCTGCTTCCCATGGCCAGAAGGCATTGTAGTACAGCTATTCTCAGCTTACCCGGGCCTATGTGGAGCGGAATGTAGATTAGAGCAGCCCCAAGGCTGCTCTGACTTAGACCTGGTCAGCACAAAGCCTGACGATCATTTGTCTACTCTCCGATCAGCACAGGCTGCCAGTGAGTTGGCCACCCAGGAAGCCTAGCCCCTGGCCCTTCCCCTTGTGCCTGAGGTCCCGCCACTCCCCTTCTGCCCCCCTCCCTCCCCTTCTACCTACCTCTCCCCCGCAGGAGCCCAAAGCACCATCACCACAGCCCACAGCCCCAGCACTGGACGGCAGAGGTCGGGGGGCAAGACCTCAGCCCCGGGGCACTGCAACCTCAGTGCCCACAGCCCCATGATACCTGCTGCCCATGCTGATCACGCTGTCTGGATTGAAGAGATTTGATGCACGTTACCCTACTGTTCCCGTATCGTGTCCGAATCCCAGAGCTGTTGGCATGAAGACACCACTGGAAACGGAACATTCATTCATTCCTAAATCTGCTCAAAGTTTGTAAGTGCAAAGAAGAAAGGAATAATAAAATATATATAAGAGAACCCCTGAGATGCCTAGCTCTCTAAACAGTGAGAGGTGAGGAAGCCCCTCTCGTGTGGGTGCATCGTATGGTGCCATATGCACACCCAGCACTTCTCAAATCCGAGATGTTCTAATCCACATCCATCTCCTCGCTCTCCCATTCTCCCATCTCCTCCACCTCCATCTCCTCCATGTCGCTGCTGTCAGGGTCGTCCTGGGGCTCCGTCGGAGCCCTGGCTTTTGGGCTATCTGCTGCTCCATAGAAATCCCTGGCAGCATCTCCCATTGGCAGCTGCAATGTGATATTCACAGCAAAGTACGAAGCATGGTTGAAATCTACAAGCACAGAGCCCCGCGGCTGGGTTAGAGGCCAAGTGCACAGAGGTTTGTGCTGCTCATGCAGGTGGAGGGATGAAGGCAAAAACATCAAACTAGGAACCGAATTGGACAACCGTTTCACTGTAGACAAAGATCTCATGCCCCTCAATCCCGACCAGCAGCTCCCTGCTAGCCCAGTTTTGTCAATACTCCTCAGTCCCACCCCAGAGCCCCCTGCGGTTCTGGCCTTAGGTCACCCCAGACAGCTCTCTTGATTCTCTTCACTCCTTCTGTGGCAGATACAGGATACACAGCGGGGCGGTGTGCGGGTTTCCTTGGCACTCACTTCGAGTGAGCTCCATAACTCAAGGCTTCACCGTTCATTAGTAACACGCCAATTGCAACCCCACACCAGCCAAACCCATTTGCAGCTCCAGCAGGGCTTCCTTTCTGTTCCTTACCCGCCTTACAATTCTTGTACTGATCCCCATCTTCTCTAATTTAGCTAAGAATTTCCCACGTGATACCGTATCAAATGCTTTACTGAAGTCCAAGTATATTAGATCTGCTGCATTTCCCTTCTCTAAACAACCAGTTCTCAGCTCAAAGAAAGAGCTCAGGTTAGTCTGGCCCCATCTACCTTTGGTTACATCCCCTTTTCCATTTACCTCTGTTGGAGACCCCAGGGCATGGCCACTAGTTAAGTTGAGGAGACGGAAGGCCATAAGGGTCGAGGAGGTCTCCCTGCTAAAGGCCTAAGGGCTTCTTCTCAACCCCCCTTTATAGAATTCAGGCCTGGCTGGTTTGAGTAAGCTCTTTTGCTCTTAAAACAATGTTGCAGCCGCAGACAATGCCCCATAGTGTAAGGTTTGCTGACGCCAAGTTAAAGATAATAGGAAAGAGAGCTACAAGGCCAGACAGGATGTGCTGGTTCTTTAAGTTGCTAGGAATGCTTGTTAGAGGTTGCAGGAAATAAATATTGTTCTAACCCATATAAGAAAGGCAGAGTATTTGTGCAAAGTTTTGATTGGCTAATGTGTAGTGCAGTAGCGTTAAGGAATATAAAAGTGTGTGTAATGACCTGCTCTGATGTGCAGGATTTGAGATTCTCCCTGTACCTTGTTTGCAGCTGCAAATAAACTTTTCTGCTTCCCCACCCCGTTGTGATTATTGAGTGACGCACACCGGGTAACGAACCCCCCCTGCTGTTGTTCGCCTCTGGCACTGGGTGCCGGCAACAGCTTTTGGAGTCCCAACGTGGGGTGACGAGGATGCAATATAGCCTTGCCCAGATTGCTTCTGGAGGTCGAGGATTGCAGCGACAACCGACGCCCAGCACACACCGGTGAGTTCATTGGGGGCCTCAGAGGAGACGCAGTTTGATCGACCCCGGAGGGCACGACGGTGCAATGCACTCACATGGTGGAGAAGCAGCTGTGGGAGACGGTGAGGAACCGGTTCCTTGGATATAGGGGAGGAGCAGCTGCGGGCGATGTTGGGGAACCAGTCCCTTGGATAAGGAACCTTTTGAAATCCGGATTATATGCTCTGTTGGAACCTGGGGACGCCCACAGTTACCCTGTAGGGATGGGACAGGAACAGAGCACCGGAGGTACGGTACGATGCACGCCCCTAAAGTGTATTTTAGTAAATTGGAAGATATTTGGATCAGATCCAATGGCTAAGGGTAAATTGAAGCGATTTTGTACGGTTGACTGGCCTCAGTACCAATTAGAGGACCAAGAACAGTGGCCTCCCGGAGGATCACTAAATCATAATACAATCCTCCAGTTACTCCTGTTCTGTCAGCGAACGGCGAAGTAGAATAAGCATTCGTATGCTTACTTGTTATAACCTTATAGTCTCATACTGATATTTTACAATGCTGTAATTTAACCCCGATTGGCCCTGTAACAATTAATGTCAGTCCCCGGATCTCCACCCCAAATGTAATGACAGATCCGGTGTCTCCTTCGGCCCCTACACCCACATAGAGCGAGGCTCCTTCGGCCCCTACACCCACACAGAGCGAGGCTCAAAGTAAGATTCCTAGTGAAGCTCATAGTGAGGTTCAGGCTCCATCTGCTGGATTATACCCGTTACTTACCAAGACTAAAATCGCCCCTAATGCAATAGAAAGGACAAGCTCTTACCATGCAGGTCTATACTCATGCACCTTTTAATCCTATGGACCTGGCCGCTTTCAAAGCACAGGCTGGAGAATTTTCTATCAACCCAAGCAAGTTGGTATCGGTTTTTGAGGGATGTCTTAGCAGCTACAAGCCAGGCTGGGATGATTGTAATGTCCTTCTGCAAACATTATTGACTGAGGTTAAACAAGAACAGGTCATAGCTAAAGCAAGGAAAAAAGCGAAAAGGCGATATGACCAAGACCGTAACAATGTCCCAATCCCAGATAATCAAGTTCCTATAAAAATCCTAGGTGGGACCCAAATGACAATCAGGCTATGACCCACCTCACCTCCTATAAGGAGCTGCTACTGTATAGACTCCGTCACGCAGCTGTCAGACAGAATAATTAAACTAAACCATAGAAGGTAGTGCAGGATCCAAAGGAAAGCCCTGCAGCTTTTTTGCAGCGCATTCGAAACACGATCCAACAATATACCAATGCAGATCCTAATAATCCACAAACTGAGGCAATTATTAAAGGAGTATTTACAAGCAGGGCAGCCCCTGACATTAAGAGAAAGCTACAGAAAAAGGAGGATTTGATAAATATGACCGTGGCACAGATTTTGGAAGCAGCAAATCAAGTGCATAGTTTAAAAAAAGTAAAAAAAAAAAGCAAGTAAAATTAATGGAAGCGGCAGTGCAGGCAGGCACGAAGGAAAGTAAACAAAAAAAAGGGGGCCGTGGACACGGAGGTCCAGGCCTGCGAAAAAGACGACTGGGGCGCAATCAGTGTGCCCTGTGTCGGCAAGAGGGACACTAAAAAAATAAGTGCCCAAACAAAAAGAAAAGGGGAAGTACCTCTATGATGGCAATAAAAAAACAAAAATAAGGGTGTCAGGGAAAACAGATCTTCCAACCCCCGGAACCCCGAGTAAAAATGCGGATGGGAAATGAAGAAATAGATTTTTTAGTGGACTCTGGAGCGGCGCGAACTGCTGTAAATCAACCGCTTCAGTTGCCAGTAGCAGACTCCCTCACTGTGACAGGAGCCACAGGCAAAGATACCAAGTGCCTAGTGTATGCCCCAGCAGAATGTGATTTGGGAAACAAAACCATATCCCATAAGCTGGTATAGCTCCCTGAATGCCCAACACCGTTGCTGGGATGGGACCTGCTGTGTCGCCTAGGTGCCGCCCTGCATTTTACTCCAGATGAAATAACCCTTACCTTACCCCCTGAAAATGCATAGATTATGACCCTTGCAGTTGAACCCTCGGCTATGCAAGCCCCAAAATGGGACAAGCGGGAAGTCCAAGTGTATCCCCTTATGTGGGCATCAGGGATCCCAGGAAAAGCTACTCACCAAACCCCCATTCATATCCAGCTCATACCCGGGAAAGGCCCGGTGCGGGTAAAGCAATAGCCAATCAAGAAGGAAGCCAAAAAGGGGTTACAGGAAACCATAGATCGATTTCTAACGTACGGTATTCTCCGGGAATGTCAGTCAGCCTGGAACACTCCCATTTTACCCGTACAGAAACCTGATGGCACGTACCGGCTGCTACAAGACCTAAGGGCAGTTAATGAACGGGTTAAGACTCTGCACCCTCTTGTCCCTAACCCCTATACCCTATTGGCTTCTATAGGGGAACAGTATACCCATTTTCCAGTTCTTGATTTAAAAGATGCTTTTTTTGCCATCCCAGTTGACACCTCAGCACAGGAGATTTTCTCCTTCGAATGGGAGGACCGGAACAGAGTTAAAAAGCAACTTTGCTGGACAGTGTTAGCCCAGGGGTTTAAAAATTCCCCCACCCTCTTTGGCCAGGCTCTGGCCAGGGACCTAGAGGAGTGGGATAATAAAGAAGCCCTCCTTTTGCAATACATAGATGATCTGTTAATTGCCACTGTAGGCTTAACTCCCGGCCTTAAAGCCACCGTGAGTCTCCTGAATTTTGTGGGACTTCAAGTATATCGGGTAGCACGAAGTCAGGCTCAGATTGCTCTCCCGCAGGTACAGTACCTCGGGTTCTACATACAGCAGGGGGAACGCCAGCTTTCAAATAAAAAAATAAAAGCCATATGCCAAGTTCCTATCCCAAGTAATCGCAAGCGGCTCAGAGCATTTCTGGGGATGGCAGGCTTCTGTAGAATATAAATCCCAGAGTTTGAACTGTAGGCTAGACCCCTGTATGACTGTGTAAAAGGAGCAGACCATGACCCCTTTCATTGGACCCCAGAGGCTGACAGGGCATTTAAAATCCTAAAAAACAAGCTAATGGAAGCCCCGGCTCTAGGTCTGCCAGAGCTCTCCAAGCCATTTCAGTTGTATGTACATAAACGAAAGGAGGTGGCCCTGGAAGTACTCACACAGCTGCTAGGAGCATGAAAACGTCCGGTGGCATATTTTTCGAAATAACTGGACCAAGTAGCCAAGGGCTGGCCAGCGTGCCTGCGGGCAGTGGCAGCCACTGCCCTGACCCTGGCAGAAGCAGAGAAACTGACACTAGGGGGAACAATACAGATTTATACACCACACATGGTACGCGCTTTACTGGATGTTAAGGGCGGCCTCTGGCTCACTCAAGCGCGTATGGCAAGATATCAAGCAAACCTCTTAGAGAACCCTGAGGTCACGCTGCAGCCTTGTCCATCCCTTAACCCTGCCACCCTCTTACCAAAAACTGAGAAACAGAAACATGACTGTTTAAAAATCATAGATGCCCAATATTCTAGCCGCCCGGACTTGAAGGATGTGCCCCTCCCAAATGCAGATTATGAGTGGTACACTGATAGTAGCAGCATGGTAATAAATGAGCAAAAAACGGTGGGTTATGCTATTGTAACCCTCAGTGACACCGTGGAAGCTGAAAGTTTGCCCGCTGGGACCTCTGCCCAGTTGGCTGAGCTAGTGGCCCTGACCCGTGCACTCGAACTGTCCAAAAAAAAACAGGTCAATATTTTCACTGATTCCAAATATGCTTTTGGGGTGCTGCATGCTCCTGCTGGCCTGTGGAAGCAGAGGGGAATGCTGACAGCCCAAGGCTCCCCAGTCAAGTACGGGCCCCAAATCCTCCGGCTTCTAGAGGCAGTGCAACTCCCTTTGGAAGTGGCAGTGGGACACTATAAGGCCCATCAGAGGGAGGATCAAGATGTGACCAGGGGTAATGCCAGGGCAGATAAAGAGGCAAAGCATGCTGCCACCCTGATGTTCCCTCAGACTAAAAACACCTATATGCATGCCCTTATCCCATCAGTGGGGAAGCTCCCGACCCCTCAGTATTCTGGGGAGGAGAAACAGCTAGCTGACAAACTTGGTCTCCAGGAAAAGGAGGGATGGCTTCATTCCCCAGAAGGGAAAGTCCTCTTACCAAAGGGCCTAATAAAAATTACATCAAACCACTCATGCTGGCAGGGAGGCACTTATCCAAGTAATAAAAAAGTACTTCATAACCTCCAGACTCAGAGCCCTAGCTGCCCAAGTACAAACAAAATGCCTAGTCTGTCAAAAGAATAACCCCCAATCAGGACACCCAGTACCACCAGCGGCCCTGGAACCCACTCCAGGCCCCGGACGGGTGTGGCAAATAGACTTTGCTAAGTTTCCCCGCACCCAAAAGTTCAAGTATCTCCTTGTCATAGTAAATGGATTCAGGAGATGGTCAGAAGCCTTTCCATGTCGCAATTGCACTGCCAGGACAGTGGCTCTCAAGTTTGTTAAAAAGATTATTCCTCCCTTTGGACATCCCCAGTGAATAAAATCTGACAATAAAACACACTTCACGTCAAAAATCGTCCAAAGCATCTCAGACACCTTACAGATTCCCTGAAAACTCCATACACCCTGGAGACCGCAAGCCAGTGGGGTAGTGAAGTGGATCAATCAGACCCTTAAGCAACATCTCTCGAAAGTATGCCAGGAGGCCTCCCTACGGTGGCCTGGTGCCCTGCCCCTAGTTCTGCTCCGCAGCCGAGCTCTCCAGAAGGGTAAATTAAAACTCAGTCCCTTTAAAATTATGTTTAAAAAAACATGGCCTATAAATAGTACACCGCTTATGTCAAAAAAAAAAAGTAAAAATTAAAAAACAAGTTTCTCTCTCAGTATATGTGTTCCCTGTCTGCTGTTCTTTTGTCTCTTCACAGGTATACTAAGGATTCCCAGCCTCTACCCTTGGACTCACCCATCCACTCCCTGCAGCCTGGTGATTCAGTGCTCGTACGTACCTGGAAAGACGAGCCCCTCCAGAAAAAGGGGAAGGGACCCTATACCGTCCTGCTGGTCTCCCACACGGCAGCAAAGGCCGAGGGACATAAGAATTAGATTCATTATACCCAGCTGAAAGACGTGTCAAACCCCCCCCCCCGCCCCCCCGGCTAAAAGGTAGACCGTGCATTCAGCCCCCTCCAGTGAAGATCTTAGACTAAAATTACTATTTAAACAGCAGCCCACCAAAAAAGCAAAAAAATAAATAAAAAAGTATATTTTATTCCCCCTCTTAGCCATGTGCCTAACCGGTACTGCTGTTTCAAGCATTGTACCCGTAAATACCTGGCTGGCACTGGCCCAGAGTGCAGTGAACGCAACGTCGTTCTCAGAGAACCTTATTCTCAGAGACTAAGGCAGCAGCTCTGGCCTTTTCTTTAGTTAGTATCCCTGGGCTTGTGGTGCATAATTACCACGCAGTAGAGCACCTTGCCTGCACAGTGGCAAAGGCCATTAATTTAACCTCAACCGTCCTGGCCCAACTCTCACATGAGTTCGGGGAAGTACGTCAGGGTATGCTACAGAACAGGCTGGCTGTAGACTATTTACTTCTACGCCATGGTCACCTATGCCAGGAGTTTGCAAGCATGTGTTGCTTTAATATAGCAGATGCAGAGCCATCCGTAAAAGCTGATTTCCAACGCCTAAAGCAGCTAGCAAAGAGCATTCATCAGCAAACCAGAGAAAATTAGCTAAGCTCTCTATTTTCTAGTTGAAGCCTTTCCCCGTACCTAAATAAGTTCTTTAGCCTATTATTTAAGTTTTTTTTCCTGTATGAATCATGTTATATTTACTATGTTATATATAGTCCTGGTAAAAATGCTTCTTTTGCATAGTTTTAAAAATCTTAATTTTATGCATAGCCCGCAAGTAAGTAAATAAAAATAAAAAAACTCAAGCAATAAAAATAAATATTCTCAAAAAAAAATTGTTAAAAACCCCAGGGCATGGCCACTAGTTAAATTAAAAAAATAAAAGGCCATAAAGGTCAAAAAAGTCTCCCTGCTAAAGCCCTAAGAGCTTCTTCTCAACCCCCCTTAATAAAATTCAGGCCTGGCTGGTTTGAGTAAGCTCTTTTGCTCTTAAAACAATGTTGCAGCCGCATATAATGCCTCATAGTGTAAAGTTTGCTAGCGCCAAGTTAAAAATAATAAAAAAAACAGCTACAAGGCCAAACAAGATGTGCTGGTTGTTTAAGTTGCTAAAAATGCTTGTTAAAAGTTGCAAAAAATAAACATTGTTGTAACCCATATAAAAAAAGCAAAATATTTGTGCAAAGTTTTAATTAGCTAATGTGTAGTGCAGTCGCATTAAGGAATATAAAAGTGTGTGTAATGACCTGCTCTAATTTGCAAAATTTAAAATTCTATTCCCCCTGTACCTTGTTTGCAGCTGCAAATAAACTTTTCTGCTTCTCCACCCCGTTGTGATTATTAAGTGACGCACACCGGGTAACAAACCCCCCCTGTTGTTGTTCGCCTCTGGCACTGGGTGCCGGCAACACCTCCATGAATTTAATTCTCCTCCCCTCACAGTGTCTTCTACAGCGCCTTGCCTACTGCTGAGCTCACTGACAGAAAAGCAAGAGGGAGCGAAAAGCTGGGATGTGGCCACTAGATGGGGACAAAGAGCTGCATCCGCTGGCCAAGAGCAGCTGGGGGAAGCCTGGGAGCAACAGGTATCAGAATAAGCAAGTCAATCTCAGACCGTGGCCTAGTTTCCAGACATCTCTGGGCCGATTCTTGGAGGACGCAGCTCCTGGCAAAGCCACCCCCCAGAGTCAGGCCCTCAATGGTTCTCCCAGCGCAGTGGGCCCTGGGTGCAGCAATGGTGCAGAGATTGGTGTGAAATAGGAAACCCTGCGAGATGCTGGCTCTCCCTGCGGTCCCTGACCCCTCCAGGGGCTCCAGTGCAGCTCCCCCATACGCAGGCAGAGCTCAGAGCAGAGTCTGCAGCAGCCCCACCCCAGCGAGAGCTCCCAGTGAAGGCAGAGGCCTGGCAGAGAGAGGAGAGGGGCACAGGCAGGTCAGCGGAGAGCTGGAAGGTGGCTTCCACCCCAGGAGGATTAACAGAGAAAGAAGAGCGGAGCTGGGAGAGCGCAAAACAGAGACACCCCCCAGCAAATCCCCCCCGCCCTCAGACACGGAGATCCCGGCCTGGGGGAGCCCTAGCAGAGGGGTTCACTCCCTGATACTTACTCATGACAGTTGCAGCAAGGGGTCCTTGTGGGGTGGGAGGAGGTGCCACCCCGCTCTGGCTGGCTGGCTTTGGAGAGATACAAGGGTGAAGAGCGCGGTGAGGAGTTGGTGCCCTGGGAAAGAGGTGGAACAAGAGTAGGGGCTAAGGGCCGAACAGGGGTGGAGCATCTACGGGGAAAAATAAGTCAGTGCCCGTGGAGGGGAAGGCCGGGGGCTCTGTTTCACGAGGGCTGAGCGTGTCAGAGCAAAACTCCTGAGCAGCGTCATTGTGGCCTCCCCCTGAGTGTCCCTGATTCCCCAGGGTATACTGCATTTCCCCGGCTCCTTCCCTTGCTAGGTGTAATTTCAGAAAATCACTCTCCTGTCCCTAACTCCCACAGCCGCTGTGTATGAGCCACTGCCAGGCCTCTCTAGATGGGCTAACATCTGGATCCTGCCCAAGCTGGTTCTATCCCACGTGGCCAATTGCAAGTGACCAAAAAAAAAAAATCACAAGTCAGAGCCCCCCGAAAAACAATTGTTTTTAAAGTCTCGTTGGTTTTAAGCCAACAAGTTTGGGTTCTGTTCTCCAGCTCCTGGTGTTGGAGCCTTTTGCGGGGGGGGGGGGGGGGGGCGGTCACCTTTTCAAGCTTTTCTCCCCATCCAGGAGAGCAAGATCATGAAAAACTTCTGCCAAGAATGGCCAACCCCGCCAAAACCTTCTACCAGCACCGGAAAACAGTTAGTCCCAAATTGGGGAAAAAACAAAACAAAAACCCCCACATCATCCAAACAATTTTTGGTTTTTGAATTTTCCAACAAAAAATTGACTTTTTCCTGTTAAAATGACACTTTCCACAAAAAATTGTCTTGAATCGAACACCCAATTTTCCCTAGCACAAAATGTTGATGGAAACATTTCAGTGTATTAGTTAAATTTGCTGTGAAATCCCCACCTCCCCATACCTCCCTAGCAGCACCAGCCCCAGCACCTATGGGGCGTGCAGCTGTGCAGCCTGCCTGGCTGTAGGGCCCCTTCCCTGCCTCCCAAACAGCAGCTGGAGCCAGGGAGCCATCGGGGATCCCCACAGGGACTGGCTGCACCTGCTGCTGCTCAGCTCAGCCCCACAGGGTCAGCATCAGCCTCTCCCCATCCCTTTCCTGGGCAGAGAAGCGGCAGTACCTGGAGCTCCGCTGCCCTGAAGATGCCCCACGGGCTGCGGTGCCTTGGCGCAGAGAGAAGCTGCTGGATGCGGCTGGGCTGGGGGTGAGCGCTGGGCTCGGGAACCTCTGGGACAGCCGGGCGGTCGGTTTGCGGGGCTGGTCCTGCTCCTGTGAACACAGCGCGCTTCTCTCCAAGGGGAGCTTGAACAGGGCCTCCAGCCCCAGCAGGAGGAAGCGTCTCCAACAGCCCCGGGGACCCAGCACAGAGACACCCCCGACCCCAGTGAGCTCCCCTGGGGCAGCAGCAGCCTGGCCTGAGGGGAGAGAGGGAGAGAGACACAGCAGGGGAGAGTAATGGGATAGTTCTGGTTTTGCACCGTGCAGCTAGGGAGAGCTCAGCTGAGCACCCAGGGCAGGCAGGGTGTTAGGGCAAGGGGCTGACAAAGGAGGAACTAGAGAGTGCCTGAATCCTGTACAATCCTCTAATAAAGCTCAAATCTTGACCGCCTCAGGAAGCAAAGCATGGCTCGGAAAACTCTCCTCCCATTGCAAAGCCATTCCAGAGTTGTTAAATGAATCTCTAACCGGCTCTGTTGATTGTCTGCTGGAACTGCCCATGCACCGTTTACACCACCAGCTTACTGCGCTTTCGTAGAGTCAGGTGATGGTGGGCTGGCCTTAGCTTTTGGTGAAGTTGCCGCCGATCTCGCCCGTTCCTTTTGCGCCTCTGACATGCCGTGGGTCGGGGTGTTTCTGGGGCTCTTCCTTCCAGCCCGCCCCTCTGGGTTTTTGGATGGCACTTCAGGTAAGAGATTCCATCTCCCTTCTGGACTGTTCAGTGGGGCTGGAGTCCTAAGCAGAAAAGGGGAGGGGGAGGTGTGTTGTCTGGGGGTTAGAGAAGGTAGAGCTGGGGCGGGGGCGGGGGGGTGCATGGCGGGGGGGCAGCTGCAGGGCCCATGTGTTCCCAACACCTCCGCATGCCCCTTTCTTCAGGCCCTGTCCCGCCCAGGGGCGCTGGAACAATTTGTACAGTGAGGGGGCAGAGAGCCACTGAGCCAAACTGTAAACCCTGGATAGGATGGAAACCGCTTCAAGCTGGGGGGGGGGCGGCAGCCCCGCTAGGTCCAGCACTGGTGGTCCTGCCCATGTCGATTTTACAGAAAATATTTGGGGGGTTTTTTGTCCGTTTTTTTTATTTTTATTTATTTATTTGCAAATCCCCAGCTGCTGGCTGAGCAGGTGAAACTTAGAGACGCAGAGAATCGGGGTGGAGGGAAGAGCGCATGGAAAGAACATACAGAGGAGGGGGAGAGGGATTATTTTGTAAACTTTCTTTGAATGCAGTTTAGCAGCTGGAGACAGAGAGGATTGGCCAGCGCCTTGCATCCAGCCAGCCCCACTTGATCACAAGCAGAGAATCCCCTGGCAAGCCCCAGGTTAGGGAACTGGGGGTGCGGGGTGGGGCAGGTTTGAAGCGTGTGTCTTCTCGAGCAGGGGGAGTCGACCTTGGGTTTTAAGGTCTTGGGGCTGGGGGGAGCATGTCCTCACTGCAGAGTTAACTGGAGTTATGGACACTGGGGGTTATAATCTGCTTGCAGAGATGTGCTGTGTAAATGCATGAGATGAAATCAGATCTGGTGCCGGCGTGAGAGGTGTGCATGGCGTGATGGGGGGTGTGTGTGTGATATGAGAAGCAGCCCTTGTTAATTGCACGCTGCCCACTCATGGCAGGGAAACCCCAGCACTCACCTCTAGATCTTTCTGTGATCTACCTGCAGGAAGGAGCAGGTGGATGTGACACCCCTTCATTCCCTGTCTCAGGATCTTCCCAGGCCTTCCTCACCTCTGACTCCGCTCTCCCGGTTGATTGTTAGGGCTGAGCTCTGGCTCTTTGTCCGGACAAGCCCCAGCAGAAAATGCACAAGCCCCATGCCTGTAGAACGAATTGTAAGAAGCTTGGGGTCACATTCTTTTAGATCAAAACCCCCTTTGTTCTGCCACAGCAAATATCTCAAACTTTTTGGGAGCAAGTTGTTCGTTTAAAATCATTTTGTTTAAGAAGAGTCCTACCTCTCTTCGAGCCAGCATTGTTGATGTTCCTGGAGATGTTTTGCTCAGTCATGGAATGTCGGGGGTTTAAAAAACGCCATGGTTTGCTACGAAAAAGCTCTAAAAGTCTTGAGCAGGTTTTGCAAAATAATGCCCAGAGTTCGGCTCCTAAATCCAGGTATAAATGGGCAGCGCCCTGCAAATCTGCAGAGATCCGCTTCGTAGCCGTGGATCATGTGCAGAAACAAATGTTGTACCCGCACAGGGCTCTATAAACGTGGCCTGATGCACAAGAGTGTGAGACCCTCTCGCTCTAACTGCAGCTGCTGAAGGCCTGGCACTTCAGTGTCCTTACAGGACCAAGAATGGACGGAAAGACATGAGAATGATTGCATTGCACGCTTCCCGTTGTGCTGCCCTGCAGCAGAATGGCATGAAGTGCAATGGGTGGGGAGTGGAGGGTTGTCAAGGGGAGAGGTACCTTCAGGCACAAGACCACTGATGTTCCCGGGGTACCCATGGCCTCTACCTCCACAGGGGGAAGAGCTAAAGAGCCTAACGATGCATTAATTAGAGGATTCCCTACAATTAGTTCCCTGTGACTTAGGCAAATATTCCTCATTCCCACCGTTGGCAACTCCCCTGATCTTTGTCATGCATCTCACGGTATTTGGTGTTTGATTTTCTAAAAGCCCCAGAGCCTGGAGTCCTGTGATAAGCACATCCATTTGTTTAAACCAAAATATGGGGTTTATGTAGGACGACTTGAAAAAAGTGACTTCCCCTGCTCCCTTCTCTTTCCCGACCCCCACCCTCCCCGGCTCAAAACTCAAAAGATGAAAAAGCAGACCCCACCACAAATGTATTATTTTTAAATATTTCATGATTTCTAAGGCAATCTGCTGAGATTTGAAGGCTGTGGGTTGGCAAAACTCTGCAAGATACAATAAAGTGGCATTCCAAGAGGACAGAGTTAAGGTTATATGGGGGAACCGGCACCTATAACTGAGCTCCTCCTGGTTAGCAGAGCTCTGTGGTTCGTTTTCCGCTGTAGTGCTAAGATTCTTTCCTAGGGTTACATGGGGAAGATCTCAGCTGAGCATTTCCTGGTTTTCTAACAGCTGAGTTTGGGGCAGTGACACCCCGGAAGGGCCTGGGGAGCAGAACTGCCTGTTGGTCAGCAAAAACAGGGTGGATTTGATTTTAAATCAAATTGATTTAAATCACTAGTCAGGACGACTTGATTTAATCATGGATTTCTACATAAAAGTGTATTCTTGTTGGTTGTTATAACCTTAATACATGTTCTTCACAACTCAGAGATAGATGTAGGTTTCATTTTTAGAAGGTACACACTATACATTTTTAAAGGGTGATTTATTCTGAAAACTTTTCAGATGAGTTTTACAGCTATCTCAGAAAATGAATGATTGTTTGGTTATTTCATTTACCCAAGGTTATTGAAGCAGATAGTTCCCCTCCCAATGACTTCATAAATATCTCCAATTCAACAGGTTAATCGTTAATATTTGGAGGATTTTCTTGCCAGGCTGTATATCATCTCTCCATATGTATTTATTTATTTATTTGAAAACATTTTTGCTGTTAACAAGCATGTTACCTCTGGAGACACAAATCCACAGTTTGAGAACTGCAAAACCAAACATCTCTGATGGTATCTTCTAGACTGAGCACTGAATCCCATTGGGTAGATAGAAAGATTAACCTACACAATCTATACAGAAGCCTGTGGAACCCCATAAGATTGGGTCCTTAATCCATGAAGTATTGGAACTCATTTACAAAACTTTTCTTAAACATTACATGAATATATTGTCTCATACTATAGAATTAGAATTTATCATCCCTATTCCATGATGAGAGATCTTTGAGCTAGAATGTATCTTAATTAAAACTATCTTTAGATAGCTTTTTGAGGGGCAAAAACCATTTTATCAAAAAAATCCAATTTTTTTGATTTTTTTTTTAATCATTGATTTTTATCCACCCTGTTTGCAAGTGAATAGCAAAGCTGGTCCCAGCAGGGAGCCAGAGTGTCCAAATTCTTAGCTGGTGGGAGAGCCTGTCTGTGAGCATCTGTAAAGCATCTCACTTCAACAGTGACTGGTTGAACGATTTATTGTGAGGGACGCCCTTTCTCAGACCCTTTCCCTTTATTGTCTCCCAACCCCTCACGTCAGTCCCTGACCCAGGATTGCCAAGCCAAACTCAAATACTACTTGTTTGAAATCTCACAGCTTGCCAAGATTACCTAATTGTCCAGGTGTCTGAGCCCGTTTTCCACAGGGTCAGTCTGAGTTCAAGTCAATGCCGCAGGGCATTTCAGGCTGCTGTCCTGTCTGGTCCAGCCCAGGGGACAATATCTGATGCTTCCAGGAAAAGCAAGAACCCGCTGTAACATACATGGCTAGTTTTACCATGCTGTAAATGCAGGTGGGGAATTAATTACTGACCTCGGTGGCGTTCAGACTATGTCCTGAAGCATGGGATTGGGCCAGAGGGACAGCTAGCGCTGGACACAGTGTGTAGGGTCTCGGAGTGGGAAGTTCCTTGGAGAATTCCACTGGGTGGGAGACTCAGCTGTGAAGGGAGGGGGCGGGCAGGAGCATCTCATAAACCCAAGATTGGAATAACTGAAGTATAGTTCCTTTTACATGGAGCCTCAGCTCTCTGGAACCTCTGCAAATGCTTTAACCACATGTTTAACTCCATCTGTAGGAGTAGCCTTGGATCGCAGTGGGAGGGCTCAGGTGTGTAAGTGTTTGCAGGGTGGGCGCTCAGGGCAGTCCCTGACACCAGGGCAAAGCGGATGTGACGTGCCACTGTCTGGATTTGGGAGCCTGCCTGCACACCAAATTCACTAGGTGCTGGGTGCATGACTGCAAGGCGCTGAGCTGGGGAAAATCAGCCCCGGGTGGTTATTTTGAGTAGAAAACCAGAGCCACTTCTGGGGTCTTTCAGCTTCTAATGCCCTTTCTCTTCTGCAGCTGGATGTAAGCCTATGATAAAATCCTTCTCAATGCCAAGTCAGTGTCATAAATCACTGGACTGGGTGCAGGAATCAGTAGGCGACGTTCTCTGGCCTGGGTTATGCCAGGGCTCAGACTAAATTATTCTTCCCAAAACTTTTAAAAGCTGAGCCCCCTCTTCAAGGCAAAGAAACCAATCGTGCCCCTCACCCATCAGCAATGTGTTAGTGACCCCAGCCCCCATTTTCCTCTATACATCTTCAAACCCCACCCTTCCCACCATGGCTAGCCCTTCCCCACGCTTCAGGAGACGCTGGAGGAGATGATCCTAACCGTCCCCTCTAACCTTAAGAACCTGAGGGACCCCATCTTGGAGCATCTTAAAAATCCCAGTTCTCAGACTCTGGAACAGGGGCTGCTTTGCCGGGCTCACCTTTCTCCCTCCGTCAGGTTGGCCGATGGGGATAATGAGCCTGGAGATCTCATTCCCACTGCTCTGAGTGCTGCCCATGTGCACTCGACCCAACTCAGCTCTTACTGTACCCCAGGAACGTCTTCATCTTCTGGGATCCTCATGGCAGCAGTGGGATGATTTAACGGAGTCCCTTAGTCATGGGGCCTTTCTCTCTCTTTTGTTTCAGAGCCAGCGTCCTGGAATCGTCTCATGGTGCGTGGAGTGGTGGGGGTGGTGGGGGTGCTGGTCTCACTATACCTATGTGGGTTTTGGAAAGGTAGAGGGAAAGTGTTTGCCTACTCGCAACTTGTCCTCAGGAAGCTGCTGACTCATCCCTCCCAGTAGCCTGGAAGTCCGCAGGATTCACAGGAGTCTGAGCTCCCCGCAGTGTGTGACAGGGACGGGGACCAGGCCCAGGGAACCAGAAACAGGAATCGAGACCCAGCCCTGGAGAATGGGGAAGGAGACCTGTTTGCGATTTCGTATCCAGTCTGCTGAATTGTTCACGTCCAGACCCTCCCCCCAGTTCTTAAAAAGTCGAAGCATTTCATTTAGACACTTTCCAAACAAACCATTTTGATTTTTCAGTTTGAAACAATTTTTTATTTAAAAATGTCCTTCACTTTTATTTTAAAAATTCAAAAAGTTATAACCCTTGAAATGTTCCTGGGTCTTTTTTTTTTTTTAAAGCTTTTTGGTTCATCAAAAATTTGGAAAAATGTTAGTTTTGTTCAACCTGAAATCGTTTTTTTTCCATCTCTTTTTTGGAATTGCCAGTGACCAAAAAATTCTGTTTGCCCAGCTCGAGGGGCGGGTGAGGATTTTGGCGGTTATATGGTGGGTCTCTAAGTCCCCTTGTTGCTCAAAGTTTTCTTACTGCAACAAATTAATTTGGGATGAGGGCAGGATGGGCAAAAGCTTCCTAAAAGTGTGTGGGGGGGCTGCTGGCACAAAAACTGTGGCCCACCCCCTGTGCCACCCCTTCTCCTCGAGGTCCTGCCCCCTCAAACTGCCCTTTTCTCTGAGGCCCCCCCTCACACCGCCTTTCTCCCTGAGCTCCCACTTCATGCCGCCCCTTGCCCCCAAAACACTGCCCTCCCCACTCCCTTCTCTCCCCCATCATCCAGTCGCTCACACTTATGGCCAGTAAAAAGTGGTGGGCCCTGGTCTCCCCTGTTCCGGCACCCCTGGATGAGAGTGGGAGAGGATGAAGAACTCCTTTCAAATATAACTCCCCCCCACCCTCAGAAAAGCACAATTTGCCAGCAACAGCAAAACATGCACCTAACCAACCCGGGCCAGTCAAGCTGTGTTGTGTGTGACATTCCAGTCCTGGGGCGGTTTATGTCTTGGAGAATGTGAACCCTGCAGGCCTGGGTGTTTCTCTGCGTAATGTGACCTCAGTGCTCCTGATGAGAGCCATTGTTTGTAAATGTTTCAGTAGCAGACATATTTATCATTCATGTACAGACAGACATTTATTCACAATTAGAACTGGTCAAAAATAGGGAGGGTGGAGAGGGTCATGAAAATTGAAGAAGAAACCACTCCCCCCCCCATATTCTTCCAACTTATTTGGAAATGTTTTTAATGATCAAATTTTTGTTTCGTTTTGGTGGGAAAAACTCCATGTTCTCTCTCAAGTGGGCAGAGAAATCCAAAATGTTTTTTTTAAAGAGGTAACTTTTTTCAAATGATCAATGTAATCCAAAGTGGCATTTTTAGTTCAAAGGTTGCATTGTCAGTGTAAAACCCTTTTGAACCAGCTCTGTTACTGTATAACAAGATGAGTTTATTTTTCATGATGCATTGTTTGGGCCAGGTTCCAAGTGGCATTTCAGTTTTTGCACAGCTCTTCTCTTCTTGCATCTGCACCTCTCATAAGCTGTGGCCTTAATCTTGGGCCTGGAAACACTTACGTGCATGTTTAACTTTAATTGCTGCTGTGAATAATTCCATTTCAATGGGACGACTCTGAGATCGGCTTTACGCTACGGCCCTATATCGGTGTACCTATGTCATTTATTTAATTTTCTTTCTTTTATACGTGAAAGTTCTTGAGAGGTTAAAGCAGGTAAAATACACGAACAGGTTCGGACAGTCCGAGTTTGTCCGTGCAAAGTGACAGCAGAGATGTGGGATCTGCTAGTTTTCCATAAGTCTCTCAGGGTTACCCAGGATAACTTTGGGGATCTCTGTCTTGCATCGGGAATGTTCCCTGAAAGTGTCCAAACAGCTCAGAGCTACAGAACCGTTCCCTGGATCCATGCTTCTAGCTGTCTTCCCCAGAAAGCAGTCTAGCAAGTGTTCCTGTCAGCTCATTGCTAAGTTATCTGTCAAAACACTAGAGTTTTCAGGTGCCTAAGTAGCCCCTGGAATCATGGTGAAATTATCCTCCCCGCCACCACCAAAATTGGAAATGGTGCCCCGGAGTGCACGGTACCCTACCGTGCTTCCCCCATAGGAACTGCATGAACAGGCAACTCTGCAAGTTCTCTGCATGCCTCTGCAAGTGACCCCCATGCCTCTCCGTTTCCTTGGCCACATGTATCCTGTCCCCATGCCGGCGGCGAATCCAGAAAAAGAGGGAAAAGCTCACCACTGCGACCACCTGAGGGCGGTGTTGGGTTGAGATCAGCTGGTCAAAGCAGGCAATAGGGACAGAATCTGAGACTTGAAGCTCCTCGAGCGACCTCTGACCTTTCTAGACCTGCCCTTGAATCAGACACAGCGATTGTAAAGTTGAATGTGATAGTAACTAGACCCATTTTAAACCCTTCACCACACAAGACAAAGCCCGTAGGATTCATCATGAACTATTTATTTCTCCTCCCCTGGCTCCATGCAGCCACCAGCCACCTTGAAGCTTTCTCTCGTCTCTCCCAGGCTGTGCTCACTTGATTGCAGGAGCTCAGTGGAGGGTCCAGCTTTGCTCTTTCGCTTCCATTCTTTACCTCTTTGGGTGGCTGCATTTGCAAGTGAGCAGCCTGATGGAAGCACTGAGTCCTCTGTCTCGGCAGGCAGGCCCAGCCGCGAAAGCCAAAGACTCCCTGAGAACAGGGGGAGGTTTGCCTGAACTCTCAGGAGTGGAGGCTTGGCCCATAGGTTAGGGTTACCATATTTGAACTTTCAAAAAAGAGGACACTCCGAGGGTGGGGGAGGAGTGGTAGCCCTGCCACCTATCTACTCCCTCCGACTTCCTGCCCCCTGACTGCCCCCCACAGAACCGCCATCCCATCCAACCCCCCCTGCTCCTTGTCCCCTGATCACCCCCTCCCAGGACCCTGCCCTCTATCTAAGTCTTCCTTCTTCCTGTCTCCAACTGCCCCCTCCTTAGACCCCTCCACCCTAACTGCCCCCCTTAAACTCCACCCCCTACCTGTCCCCTGACTGCCCCGCCCCCTATCCGCCCCCCCGCCCCCTGACAGACCCCTGGCTCTCCCACCCCCATCCAACCACTCCCTGTCCCCTGACTGCCCCCGCAGAATCCCCAACCCATCTAATCCCCCCTGCTCCCTGCCCCTGACTCCCCCCCGAACCTCCGCCCCGTCCAACCCCTCCCGCTCCCTGTCCCTTGACTCCCCCGACCCCTCTTCATATGCCCACCCCCTGACAGGCTCCCCCCAGAACCCCTCATCCATCCAACCCCTCCTGCTCCCTGTCTCCTGACTGTCCCTTGGGACCCCATGCCCCTTCTCCAGCCCCCCCGGCCCCCGTACCCTGCTGCTCAGAGCAGTGTGTCTGGGGTGCGGAGCCAGACACAGTGCCGTGCTCCCCTGCAGAGCGCGCAGCTCCCCCCCAGCCCCCAGAGTGCTGCATTGGGAGGGAAATCCTGGCCCTTTGGAGAGTTTTACCAATTCCTCCCTGAGGGCAATTTAAAACCCAAAACGCCGGACATGTCTGGGAAATTCCGGACGCATGGTAACCCGACCACAGGGACTCCAGGATCTGCAGCTGCTACCACCTGTATGGTGAATCCTCCGACTCATCACCAACCAGCTCTTCCCCATTCTGCAACCTGGCCCCATGGTCTGACCGTGCAGGAGAACAGAAACCCTTTGGGACAGCAGGAGAGTCTTCTCAATGCCGCACTCTTCGCATGGCTTCCCGCGGTCATCGTGAAACACGACTACCCTGCCCCCAGGAGTGTCTCAAGGAGCTGCCGGCGTAGCCACTGGGCACCCACTCGTAATGCTCTCGGGCAGTGGCATTGCAGAGAGAGCTGAGCAGACCATCCCTCTGTGACTTCCTGAATTGCTGCCAGGACGGATTCTCCTCTGCGCTAGGGAGAGTCCCCGAGGACAAGCAGCTGTGGTGGGGGAGGGGGCAAGACAAACACTCCCCATGAGCCCTTGACTAGCAGGCAAGCAGGACTCTGGGAGCCAAGGCATCGGTGTGTCTTGCTGGGAGAACAGAGCTGGAGAGCAGAAAAGGGCATTGGAGAAATTGTAGAAAAGTCAGTGTCATGGCTGGGTCATGGGCAGCCAGACCTAGTGGTCAGAGGCAGAGTCCACACTCACGAGACAGGAGTCGAGAGTCAGCTGGGTCAGGACACTGGAAGGGCAGAAGCAAAAGACCAAATTGTGTTCAGCACCTCAAGTCAGATGAGTCACCCCGAGTCAGGATGCCAGGAAATCAAGCCTGGGGAGTGGGAGCAGGAACAGCCAACACACGGTCCAGAGCCGGGGAGGAGCTCGGCTGTTCAGACAGCTTCTTGTTCCTGCTGCTGGTTTAAGGAGGTCCTGGGGGCCAATTAGCTGCTCTGGGACTCTGCCAATAGGAGCCTCAAACTCGGTCTGGACTTCGTCAGTCCTAGGTAAGCAGTTTTTCGTAGGCTTCCAGGTGGCGTGCTGGAGGGTGGCTGCTCCCAGGAACCCTGCAGACCTGGGTTAATGACCCAGGGGTCAGGACAGTGAGTGATCTCTCCCCGCTCAAACCTCCTGCACAAAACAGTCTCCAGGGTCCCGGGCGCATCCTCTGAGAAGAAAGAAACACAGTCATGAGGACAAATAGGCTATGGAACAGGAGCCCCCTCTTTGTTGCAACAGCCCCAAGTGCCCAGAAGAGTGGACGGTTCTTACCTCCAGGAGATGCCTGGGATCTTCCATCTAAGCCTCAATGGGACCCCTGTTGCTTGGTCTGACAGGAGGAGATCATGTGTCCCCACTGCTCCCTGCACTGGGCTGGCTGCAGCACACATCTGTGTAAGAGGCTGGGCCAGAGAGATGTTACAATCAGGGTCCAGGCAGCCCAGAAGGAGAACAGAGGGTCTGAAACCAGAAGACGAAGCAATCAAATCAGCGGATTCGACAGAGAAGTTTTCTACCCTACAGGGACATCAAAGAAGGTCTGTTAGGAAAGCTGAGATGTTAGTCTGGAAACTGCTTAGGCAAAGATTGTGACTTGTTAAGATTCAGTTTTAGTCACTACAAAGTGTGTTGTGTTTTGTTTCTCTCTTTGAAATGTGTCTCTTTCTCTTGCTTAGTATCACTTAAATCTCTTCTTTGTTACTATGCTTCCCAAACCACCTCAGTGTTGTGTGTTCGAGTGAAGTGTGATTCTCCAGCCTACCCAACAGGCTGAGCTGTGCCCTGTCTCTCTGAAGGTAGCGAATAATTTCTGAGCGGTGCTGGGCCCAGAGTCCAAGGGCAGTTCACCAGACATCTCGTGGGAAGCCCAGAGACCAAAGGAGCAGGAGAGATTCTGGCCCCACTGACCCATGGGAACTTCCCACAGAAGAGCCTACACAGGGCTCTAGACACGGCCACTTTGGGTGTGTACCAGAGTTCACTCACCGCTAGATGCTGGCCAGGCCTCTTGTCACCGCTTTCTCTCTGGGCTAGCAACCCCGCTGATACTCACTCTTGCAGTTTGTTGGCTGGGAACTCAGCCCTCCAACCAGGTGACTGTCCTTTACTCCACTCCTTCCTAGGTTGTGCTCCTTGCAAACAAAGTCCCAAAATGTCTTGAACAGAAACAAGGTCTTCCACCCTCATGGGGAGTTCTGCCTCAGCCTGATTTCGGTTCGGGTTGCCCTTCTTGGGTTTCTCTGGTCTTCTGTGTCCCCTTCCTTAGGGACGGTGAGAGAAGCCAGTCCTACCCTGGACTCCAGGGTTTGGCCCAAGGCCGTCTACTGAACAGCTCACTCTGCTTCTGGACTTTTGATGCTGTTTTCCCTTGTTTCCTCTCAGGTGGGGCTCACTTGATCATCAATTTGGCCTAGCCCCAGGCTAGGCAGCCATAGGCCAGGCCACCCTGTTAGATACCTCCTCCTTCAAATCTGGTCCAGCCCGGCTGACAGGTTTGCTGAGGGGATGGGGAAACCCCATTGCTGATCAGAAGGAGGTCAGAGTCTGTTCTCTAGGAGCTGAAGGTCCGTTTGTCCTGCTGCGGGAAGTGGAGCTGGAGGGTGGAGATGTTAGGTGAAAGAGACTGCATGATGGAGTTGGAGACTGAGGGACGGGAGCCTCCTCCCAGAAACCCTGCCAGGAGAAGAGGTTTGAGGAGGAGTTCTCTGGGGAGCCTCTTGCTTGGAAAAAAACAAGGGTGGCACATTGATGGAGATGTCTCTGTCCCAGGGATGGGGGAAGCTCCCAGCCAGGCTATGCAGCAGGGATCCCATTTCTCCCCCAAGAAACCCAGATGCCCAAAGAAGTCAATGGCTCTTACCTCCAAGAGGGAGCAGGGTCTTCCTTCTCAGCCTCTTTGAGAACTACCACTGCTTCGCTTCCAAGGACAAGGGACCTGTCCCCACTGCTCCCTAAGGTGGTTCAGCTTCTGACTGCACCCATCTGGGAGGCTGTCACACAACCCAGGGCCTAGAAGACACGGGGGGAGGAGGCTCCTCTTTATCTCAGACTCGGAGAGCCCAGAGAAGGGCCAAAGGAAGAATAAAGGGCAGGAGATGAAGCTAGCCCTGAGCCTCTGTCCCATCCTCACCTCTTCAAATGTGGAGCTTCCTGAGCTTCAGTTGGGCACGCAGTCCGTAGCCCTGACCCAAAGGTCCTTCTGCGCCATATGGGGCAGGAAGATCTCTGCCTGGGAGCAAGGGGAATGGGATGGGGGTGAGATCAAGGAAAGAGGGGAGGGATATGGGTGTGAGGGAAAGAGCTCCTGCCCCAGATGAAGGAATTTGGGGGGCCGAGGGAAGGACACAGCTCCACAGAGAGGGGAGAGAGTTTCTGCGAATGCCAGGGCCTCCATTTCCGCTTCCACTAGCCTGGCATTCACAGTGAGACAGAGCAGTACCTGCAGCAGGGAGCGGGACTTGCTGAACAGGGAGGGGAACCTTGAAGAGCGTCAGATGAGCCACAGCCCTTGCAGCGCCTCGGGCATCTGGTGCAAGTGCCGGATGATGTGAAGCTGGCACATGACCTTGGCTGTGACATCCTCCTGCTGCAGGGGAACGAGAACATGTCAGAGACTGAGACACTCCCCAGGAATCAGGGAGGATGAAGGGCACCTGGAACGAGCACCATCATTTCCACCCAGCAGCTGCTCATGTCTGAGTGGTAGATTCACCCTCCTGACCCCCAGGATGGAGGCTTGCTGTCCTCTCTAGTGACCTCCAGTGCCAACCCCCCTCCTTGTCGGGTGAGCTCCTGCCACCTCCCCATCAGTGCCCGTGACAGCTGTTCCACCTCCAACCCACCTGGGGACACCGCTCAAGTTCAGAGAACCCTCTCCTCCACCCCCACCTCCATCCCCACCCAGGTAGGGCAGGGAGGGGGCTCTAGAAGGGTGGCGGGAGGGATTCTGGCAGCAGTGAAGTGGGATGGGGAGAGCTTGAGACCTTTCCCCAACACACACCAGTGACAAAAGCTGAAACCACAGGATGGCAGCCCTGTTGAACGAGGCAGGTCAGCAGCCCCTGCCAACTGAATCCTCCCAATCTCTCGAGAGCGGGTCCAGCCTTACCAGCAGCAAGATCAGCTTCCCACGCCCATGTGCCTCAGTCAGTCACCATCACCAGTCAGTCCTTGGCCTCCCAGGCTGCCAGGGATGGGAGCAACTCTCGATGGTGGCTGGGGTGACATGGACACTAGACCATGGGGAAATGGGTGCAGCTCTGTGGGGCAGGAAAGGTTCCCAGAGGGCACTTAGGGGACTCTCCTGTCCTTCCCAGGAGTGATAGCAGAGCACCACATCCTAAGAACAGAAGTCCATGAAGTCCAGAAGTCCCCACTAGGCTCCTTGCTACCAGGCCAGCGCATGGCGAGAGGATGAGAAGGAGGCCCTGGGCCCCACCCCAAGCTTCTGAGTCGATTGTAGCTGCTTACCGTGTCCCCCATCAGTTGCTGGGCTTCCCCCAGGAGGGAGTAGACGAGCACCAGCCCAGCCTGGCTGACACGCAGCAGGGGGTCATGGATGGCTAGCAAAGCTGTCTGCACGAAGGATCTTCTCTGCCCGACGGAGAAGAATTTTCCAAAGACCTAAAACCAAGAGGACATGAGGCTCGAGCAGATTGCCCAGAGCCAGCCTCCAAGTCCTGGCGGTACAATGGCGTCTCATGCCCCAAAGGGTGGGGAAGAGAGCTGCTGTGGCCAAGGCACTTCATTCCCCAGGAGGCTTTCAGGCTCCCAGGGCTCAGGGAAGCCCCTTTATTAAAAGGTCGCAGATGCTGAGGGACCAAAGCCTCCAGTGGCTCTTTCGGGAAGGCAATTTATGGCAGGGGCCAGGATGGGCTGGAAATGGATCTCTAATGTGTGTGAGCAGGCCCACTCTGCTGTGCAGGGCACAGAGATGACAGGGGACCCTGTCTTGCTTCCAGCAGAGAGATCTCCTGCACCTCAGCGGCTAGAGGAGTGTGCGTGTGTTGTTACGTGGGGAGGGGGTTGGAGCTGACAGACCAAAGGTCTCTTCCCCGAGCTTAGTGATTTCTCTAGTTGCTGGCTATGGCCTCTGCAACTCCTTGGTTTCTTCAAAGGGAATCCAACCTGCAGCCTGACAAGAACAAGGAGCCTCATGGCCCAGTCCCAGTGTGGGACTTTTAGCACCAGCGTGTCCCACTGGTTGCTGGATGAGGAACTCTGAACTGGAAATAAGGAGCGGGCTCTTTCCTGTCTCCAGGAGGCATCCACTGCAGGGAACCCAGCCAGCTACACTCCCTGAGCTGTGTCATGCCCTGGCACAGTGCCCTTACCTCCCCCACTCTGGCTGTATTCTTGTAGCCCAACAGCCTGCTGTCCTGGTGCCAGTCGTAGCACCAGAGATCTTCCACCTCATGTATGGTCAGGCCTGGAAGAAAGAGAGAGAGAGAGAGAGACTTTTCTCCTCATTCTGGTTGCAGTTTCTGTGTCCTTCCAATCCCATTGGTGGCTGCACAGTGGAGTGGAGAAGAACAGAGGCAGAGAGAGACTTGTCCTCCAGCTGGGGTCAGTCTGAGAGAAATGGTCTGGGGTCCCATTATCAACCTGTGGTCACTCTCAGTCCCCTATTGGGTTCCGCATCCCAGCTGGGTTCCTTACCCCTCTGTTGGAGCAGCAGTTGGTAGAGCCGGTAAGTCCCCTCCCTGGCCTGCCGGCTGATGTCCCTGTCTGGATCGCTGACAAATAGAGCCAGCTGGGCCACATGGTGACCCATCCGAGGGAACTCGGCTGAGATCTAATGGAAGGGAGAGCAGAGGGGACTCCATCAGCATTTTCCTCTCAGCTCCCTGTCCGCCCTGGGCCAGAGGGCTCCTTCCCCTTAGCCCCTCTGCAGGAGAGGCTGGGGGAGAGGAGCTTGAGATCGAGCCTTCATTTGCTCTGCTGCCAAGGGAGCCCGGGATGCCAAGCAGGGGCTGGAGCATGGTCCCCTTAAAGGCCCAGGGACAACACTGAACCAGGACAAGAAGAACTTGACTCAAGCCTAGCTCAGTCCCTGCTCTGACTCTGCCTCCCCATGAAGAACCCTCCTAACCCACAGCCCCGGCAGCAGCAGATCCTGCAGCCCGCTGGTGCCAGCCCGCCTCCACCTGGAGCCAGCAAGCTGGGCTCGGAGCTCACTTACGTCAAACTCAGGGAGAGTGACTGTGTATCTCAGCAGGGCTGTGCTGCTCCTGATGGCCCTGGCTCGCTCCTGTGACACCCTGGACACGACCCAGAGGTTGACATGCTGTGGGGAAAGGAGGCAGGTCAGACTCAGTGGCCAGCTGCTCCTGCTTTGCAAATGAGCCCCCCAACACCCCCAGCCCCAGGGGCCTGGGACATTCTGCGCAGGGGGGAATATCTGAGTCCTTGATGGCAGAGCTTTAGAAGGGGATTCTTTCCCCCAGGATGCAGCTTGTACCTTCAGGTCACAACTTCTCTGCGTCTCTCTAGATTGGGACAATGTTCGGGGTCGGGGCTGGTCCCATCCTCCCAGAATTCCTGATTCCTGAACAGTTCACCAGAAAGAAGACTGAACCCTCGGCCCTTCCCTGCTACGCAAATCCTTGGGGGGATGTAGGGAGTGCCTGAGAGCACAATCCCCCCAGGAATTTCAGAGCAGATCAGAGGGAAGGGCTGATTCCCTGGGGCCCTCCTGTTTCTCTAGGAAGGAGCATGTGCCTCTTCTCTGAGAACTATCTCCCTAATCTCATGGGCTCTGTGTGTTGGAGGGGAGGGGGAAGGGTGGATTTTCAGACTCTCTCTCCCCAAGACAGCCAGGAGCCCTGTGCTTAGTGCTCAGCAGAACCAGGCAGAGCTCTGGCTTGGAGTCCCAGCTCCTTACTCTGTTCCTCAAGAAGGAAGGACCTGACACTACATTGCACTGACCCACCAACCAAGGACGGCCCACTGGGGACCCAGCTAGGAGGACAGAGTAGAAAATGGATCTTCCAGTCTCTCCTTTCCAGTCCCCCAAAGAGTTACGGTGAAATGGGGCTCACCTCCAAGATGAAGTGGAGCCTGTCTGTGTCTGGGGACTCTGCCAGCAGGTTCCCCAGCATGGCATCCAGGACCTCTGGGATGACTTTGTGCAGAGTCTGCAAAGCATGGGTCAGACTTAGGGAACCTGGGCCTACACCTGCCACAGTATGGGAAGAGGGGTCTCTGGGAAGCACCGGGGAGACTCCCAAACACATCTCCCGGCCTCTCTCCTTCACATCCCACTGCAGGCAATTCGCAAGAATTGATGACCCCTGGACCTTTAATCCATGAGCTTAGCAAGTCTCTGCAGAGGGCCTTGTAGGCAGAAGAGTAGGAAACAGCCAAGTTGCTATGGATGGAAGCTGGGCTTCTGGGCAAAACACGGCTTATCAAAGAAAGAAAGAAAGAAAGAAAGCAATCCCCCAGGGAGGCGTAATCTCTTCCCTGCTGGAGGGAAGGATCCAAGCCTGCAGCTTGTTCCATCTCCACTACCCCACCCCTAAAGCTGGAGCTCCAGTGAATCAAGAGAGCAGGGACCAAGGACCCTCTGGAAGAGGAGGAGGATGGAAGAGGAGGAGGCACCTGGATGCCGGTGGTGTCCTTCTCCGTGCCCAGGGTGAAGACAGAGTGAAGGGCAGCTCGCAAGAGGTGGGTCTCTAGGGCTGGCTCCAGGGCAGGTTTCATGGTGCTGGCAAGAGAGAGGAGCTGCTATTAGACTGTGCAGTACGGGGGTGGGACTGTCGCCAACACAGACACCAAGCCACAGGGATAGAGGCACAGTCTGGCGAGAATGGAAACTGAGGCACTTAGCTAGGGAATGACAAGGCCAAGGCGTCCCAGACAGACAGTGGCAGGACAGGAATAGCTGCTGTTCCCTGGAGCCTGCTGCCCCTCCTGTATCTGATCCCCAGAGTGAGCTCCTCCCCAAGGCCCCTGTCATGTTATGGGAGTGAAAAGAAGAGCCCCACCAGGAGAGAGTGACCCTTCCCACCCCACCATCTCTGCCAGAGGCGCCACTCTTGGAAGGTGACCTGGGAGGGACAGTGACGGTGACTCCCAGCCTTGGGCCTGAGCAGCACTGGGGTGAGGGGAGCCGGCGGGGTGGGGGGTGGGGCTGTCTCGGTACCAGAGGTTGCCCACTGCAGCCAGGGAGTGGGCGAGGACGGCGCTGGGTGACGAGTCATCGGGAAGCTCCTCGATGAGCTCCTGTGAGACGCGAAGGAGACAAAGGAGCGTGTGAGATTCAGGCCCGACTGACACCTCCCAATGACGAGATGACACAGCCAGTGTCCCACATGGCCAGCAGGATTCCCCACCACCTCCCGCTCCTCCCATTCCTTCCTGCCCATCAAACTTGTCCCCCTTCCCAGATTCCTGCAAAGCTCACTCCCAATCTCCTTCTCTCCTCCTCCCTGTCAAAAATGCCCCCATTCAGCCCCATCCCGATGACCGAGCTGGGACCATGTGATTCCTTGGCCCCCACTCTCAGCTGTCCTCCAGCCCCACAATTCCCCCCCTGCCCACTACTGACCAGTCTCACAATTTCTCCCTTCTCTTCTCCCAAGTCTTCAGCCCGAGGAATCCTTGTCCTCTGCTGCCCCCTCCAACACCACCCAGTCCCCACCCATGAGCCCGGCCATACCCCTGCCAAACCCATGTCTCTCTCCTCCCTCCAGCTGCTGTATGGCGTGTCTCACTCACCACGATCCTCTTCACCACAGCCGCCTTGCAGCAGCGTGGCTCCAGCGTGTCCTCCCCTCTCTCCCGTGCAGCCAGACATGCGGGGTAGACGGCCTGAAGGAACAGGAGCTGCTGCCCCTCATCCTGTACCCACCGGGAGTGGGGTATAGCAAGAGAGAACCTGTTAGCTAGGGACCTTCCTACCCCACCCAAACCAGCTCCAGGGCTCAGGACTCAATGGGGGATTGTGGGGACCCGCCTATTGTCCAAATCCCCCACCACTCCTACACAAGCAGGATCAGGAAGTGGGACAGTGCCTGTGGGGGGAAACGACCTTGGCTGTTGTGGGACAAACACCCCCATCTTGGGGGTCCCACATCATGGATGTAAAAGGGCCCCATTAGGGGTGGTGGATCATGAGGGACAAGACCCTCGGCAGGGGGTGGGGATGCTGGGAAGGGACAGGGCAATCTTGGTTCAAGCCCAGGTGGGGAACATTTGTACCTTATCTCTGCACTGGAGCTGCTCTCGGATGACCTTGAGAGCAGCTTCATCTTTGGCCATGTGCACCCCTTCCTCCTGCTCCGAATCCCGGGGGGTCCCTGCACCAGGGAGGGAAGGACAGGGGCGTGGTGGGCAAAGCAGGATTCAAGACCCCCCTTCCCACCTCAGGCACCCAGGGCAGATTGGGCCTCAAACCTCCCTCTCAGGGATGCCTTCAGGCCCCAACAGCTTCAGAAGCCCAGAGCAGAGCCCCCCTCCCCTGCCCAGGACTCCAGGGCAGGTGCCTGTTCCCCCAGCCCCGGAGCAGCAAGGACCTACGTGGCAGCAGCTCTTCACGCCCCCACCCCCAGGTCCCCATGCGGAAGGGGCAGCTGTGTGACCGCTGCTGCTGTCCGTGGGGTTTCCTTGGCTCAGGCCAGACACCTGGGATGGGGACCCCCCCCCCGTATCCCTGGGAGAGCGTCTGGGCCCAGGGTGTTCACATCCCCGTCCTCACCCCTCCCTCAGCCCAGCCTGGCTCCTCACCTGGAACAAAGCAGTGGCCTCCATCGGCCTGGCTGCTGCCAGAGGCCCAGGTGCTGCCGCTGTCCCATGCTGAGCTGCCCGTGCTGGGACAGGGACCTTCCCCCTCCTGGCCGGCGGGGGCTGGAAGGGCCTCAGAGAGCGGGCAGGGCGATGCCTCCTGATGGGAAGGAGGGCTGGGCTCCTGGGGCCGCTGCTGCCCACACAACAAGCCCCAGAGCCACCCTGCCCGGCGCCCCTCCTGGGCTGGGTCCTGTCTGCCAAACCGCAGCCTGGGCCAGCTCCATTGGGGCCTGGTCGGGGCCTCTCCCAGCTCGGCGCCTGCGCCGGGAGCCGGGGTCCTTTTCCAGAAGGCCGGGCACTTCCGCCGTCTGGCCTGGACGGGAGCTGCTTCCCTGCCAGCGGGGACGCAGGGCTTGCTCTGCCCCTTGGGAAGGTGGCAGCTGCTTCCCTCAGGGTCTGGGGCCACCTGCAGAGCCTTCCTCCGCAACATCCGCAGGAGCCTGGCCATCCTGGAACCGAGCGGGGAGCAGGGGTGAGTCTGGGCTCCAGGCAGCCTTTCACTCCTGGGCTTTTCCGCCCCTCCTCCTCCCTGCTCCAACCACAGCAGCTCCTTCTGCCCCCACAGGAGTGCAGGGAGTGCCATCTACACACACGGGCAGGAGTTCATTGCATGATCTGCTCCCAACGTTCCCCCTCGTAATCCCTGCTGCTGCAATAGCCAAGAAGTCTCATCCTTTTCCAGCAATGGGGTCAGTCCCAAAGACCATCGGTTCCTCTGGACAAGCAGTCCCCTCCTGTCGTCCCAGGCCACTCTCCCACCCAGGCTAGAGAAGGAACAGAAGCCAGGAGTCCGGACTTCTCCTGGGAAACCATTCCCCACATCAAAGTCACAAAGAGCCTAGGCACAGGAAGACCAGGGCCCTCCTCGTTCCCCCTTGATTTCCAGACTCAGCAGCTCACAGGGTCTGGCCCAGCTCCGAGACTCTCAGCCTGGGGAACAGTGTCCCACAAGGGAAGGGCTGGGAGCCCCATTGCTGGAACTTTTCCAAACACACTGGAGACGGCTCTGGAGAAGCCCCTGCCTGGCCTAAGAGTGAGGGGCTCTTGGGGGCTGTTTGCAAAGGAAATCCCCCTTTGGAGATTGTCTAGGGAGAGGCAGAAATGGGGAGAGACTGACAGGGGAAGCCACCGAGGAACCCGAATGCCACTCACTTGCTCTCAGTGATGGGATGATGGATGGCGGATGTTCAGGGTCAGCAGACGTCCCTCGCCCTCCTCCTCACTCTCCAAGCCCAAGGCAGGCTGGAGAGGGTGGTGACCTCAGGAGTTACCCTGCCCAGCCAGCAGGCAGGGTGATGACACTAGGGCGATCGACTAGCTGTGAAAACAAGAGTCTGTCTTATTGCCAAGGGACGGAGAAACTCAGCCAGCAGCAGGGGGGTGCAGAACACTGCCCTAGGGCGGAGGTGACAGCGCCTCCAGGATCCTGACATCCCAGCACTTTACACACCTTCCTGGAGCCTCCCAAACCCACTGAGCTGTAGCCATGGGACCCCAACCCGACTGATGGCAAACGGGCCTCAGCTAGGAGCACAGGGTCACACTGAGTGTCAGAGCCATGGATGGACCCCTTCACTAACCACTGCCGCACACTCCCTCCACAGCTGGCAATTGCAACCAGGCCCTAATGGCTGGTCCCCCTGCCTTTGAGAGGGAGGGTCACTCCTGCTTCCATTGCTGCCTCTTGATCTGTGGGACTTTGGGCAAGTTGCTCCCCCTCTCCATGGCTCTCTGGGACTCACATCCCTGAATGGGCTTTAAAAAAAAACAATGGTTAAAGTTTGGCCCCAACTAGTTCTTGTTTCTCGAGACTAGCCATTTCAGCAAAGTTTAGAATTCTTGACATTCAACACCTGGAAACATCCCTTTCTCCTTCGCAGACGGCCTTAACATCCCTTATCTCACCCAGGCTCCCTGCTGCCTGGAGTTAGAGAATTGACCCTATTCCCACTGGACCTACCCAAGGTGTCACACAGCAAAGCGTGACGGAGCCAGAAAGAGAAGACAACAATCCTGACTCCTGTTCTAACTAACAGACAACAACCCCCCCGGAGGCAGGGATAAAGCCCAGGAAATAAGGTGTGAACATTTTCATAGAAACCGTTTTCTGTCTGAAAATCCATTCAGATGAAACCACTTTGTTTCTTGAAATCATAAGAAGTAGGATGAAAATTCTTTGCAAAAATATTTGTTTGCAAAACATGAGCATCTCCTGTTTGTCACAGTGCATTCAACTGTCTCGTCGTACACAAAGGGGAGACGCTATGATCTAGCAAAAAGAAAAAGGAGTACTTGTGGCACCTTAGAGACTAACGAATTTATTTGAGCATAAGCTTTCGTGAGCTCCAGCTCACTTCATCGGCTGCATCTGTAGCTCACGACAGCTGTAGCTCACGAAAGCATATGCTCAAATAAATTGGTTAGTCTCTAAGGTGCCAGAAGTCCCCCTTTTCTTTTTTGCAAATACAGACTAACAAGGCTGCTACTCTGAAACCAACTATGATCTAGAAAATTAGATGAGATGCTTCAGTCTGAGCTGGGCTTTTCTTTTACTCAAATGTTTTCCAGAAAGGCATCTAGTCTTTATTCGAAGAGATCAAGAGATGGAGAATCCATCATTTCTCTTGGCAGTTTGTGCCAATGACGAATCACCCTCTTACAAATCCGGGTCTTATTGTCATTATACTTTTTCTGATTTCTGCTTCCATCCATGGGGTCCTGTCATGCCTTTCTCTGCTCCATAAAAGAGCCCTTTTATACTCAACATTTTCTCTCCATGAAGTCAAGCAACTCACCTCTCATTTGTCTTTTGTGTATACTAAACAGATTGAGCTTTTTCAATGTCTCATTAGAAGGCATCATCCCCATCACTCAATTATGAATCTTTGCTGTACCCTCTCCAGTTGTTTTAACATAATATTCAAAATGTGGACACAAGAACTGGATTCAACATTCCAGCATCAGTCTCACCAATGCTCTTTCACTTCCCTTTCCATTCTCACTACTCTATCCAGCCAAGAATGGCTTTAACCTTTTTTAACACAGTTTCACATTGACAGACCGTGCTGAGCAGCTCGTCCTCTATGGCCCCGAAATCCTTTTCAGGGTCCCTGCTTTCCAGCGGATTGTCCCCCATTCTGTAGGGTGCCACCTGACTCCTTTGTTACTGAAGCTATGGGGTTGCATTTGGCTTGATTAAAACCTAATTACTTCGTAAGTATTTTAGAAGAACTAGCCCATTAGAGAGAGAATCGTGAATTACTCCAAGACAATGAATGGAGAAAAGCGGCAAGAGCAATCAAATACATGTTTGGTTATGGCCTATTTCCTTGGTCTTAAAAGAGAGTAACGAGGACCTGAGTCTCCTCCCTCACAATAGCCCCAAGCTCCCCCAATCAGCATTGAGACTCTGAGAAGCAGAAAGCTGAGAGTCCTCACCAGATGTCCCGGGTCACCACCGGAGGGAGTCACTCTTAGAGCACCATTCCAGCCACACGTCTTTGGGAGCAACCCCCCATCCCCAACTCCACATGCACAGACAGGTCCTGGTGGTGAAAGGAAAGCAGGGGAAAAGGACAAAGATGCAAGAGAAGACGAGAAAGGAGGAAGAGACAGGAAAAGGGAAAACAAAAAGGAGAAACCCCAGTGTCCCCAGTAATTCTAAGGGACAAAGTCCTAGGTCTGAATTAAAATGCTGCCCCCACAATCTAGTGTTTTCCTTTCCTAAAAATCAGCTGGCACCTGATTGATCAGACTGGTCAGGTTCCAAACCTCTCCGAGGCTCTTACCTTCTATACAGGAACGTCTGTTTTTGAGCAAAACCACTACAAGAAAAGGAGAAAACTCCGAAGAGGGTCCTCCTTGCGCTCACAAATGTGAAAGTGAATGCTCTCTCAGTCCTCCAGGAGAGACCTCGAGAAGGAGACGTGCTGAAGCAAAGCCACAGGGATCTCCGAGCTTGCCCCTGTCCTGCACCCCTGTCCTGCCTGGCTGATGTCAAGATCTCTCTGTGAGATCATCGCCTCCCCGCCACCTTTGTCCAATAGGCTGAGGTCCTGCCAAAGGCCCTTGTGATGTCACTGCCACACCCACCCGTCCCTTGCAGTGCTGATGTCCTGCCCCTGTCCAGCTACATTGGATGTTTCAGCTGCTTCCCCTGGATCACCCCCTCAATGAGCGTTCATTGTGGGCTCAAGCTGAACACAGTAAAACTTCAGAGACTTCTCCCCATGCTATGCTCAGTTTTTCATAAATTAGCAGACTTTATGGACAGAAGAGACAATTAGAGCATGTCATCTGACCCCCTGCATATCACATGCTTTCTGTAGAGCATAGGAGCTAGTTTTTGACTACACATGTTCCAGAAAGGCATCTAGTCTTCATTAGAAGACATCAGGAGGTGGGGAATCCCCACCACTTCCCCTTCTGGTTTGTTCCTTTGGTGATTCATCCTCATGGTTGAATATGTGTGCCCTCTTTCTTATATGAATTGGTCTCTTTTGAGTTTCCAGCCACTGGGTCTTGTTATTCTTTTCTCTGCTAGATTAATGAGCCCTTTCGTACCCAATATTTTCTCTCCATGAAGTCACTTCAACACTTCAATGATGTCACCTCCCGATCTTTTTTAATCATATAAACAGGCTGAGCTCTTTCAATCGCTTATTCGCAGGCATTTTTCTCCAGCCCTCAATATGTTTCATTGCTTTTTGCTGCCTCATCTCCAATATTTCCAAATCTTTTTTCAAAGGTGGATGCCAAAACTGCATGCAGGATTCCATGATCAGTCTTCCTCATGGTTTCAGAGTAACAGCCGTGTTAGTCTGTACTCGCAAAAAGAAAAGGAGTACTTGTGGCACCTTAGAGACTAACCAATTTATTTGAGCATAAGCTTTCATGAGCTACAGCTCACTTCATCGGATGCATACTGTGGAAAGTGTAGAAGATCTTTTTATATACATACAAAGCATGAAAAAATACCTCCTCCCACCCCACTCTCCTGCTACTAATAGCTAATCTAAAGTGATCACTCTCCTTACAATGTGTATGATAATCAAGTTGGGCCATTTCCAGCACAAATCCAAATTTTTTCATGCTCTCAGATGACAGAACGAGGAGTAATGGTCTCAAGTTGCAGTGGGGGAGGTTTAGATTGGATATTAGGAAAAACTTTTTCACTATGAGGGTTGTGAAACACTGGAATGCGTTACCTAGGGAGGTGGTAGAATCTCCTTCCTTAGAGGTTTTTAAGGTCAGGCTTGACAAAGCCCTGGCTGGGATGATTTAACTGGGAATTGGTCCTGCTTTGAGCAGGGGGTTGGACTAGATGACCTTCTGGGGTCCCTTCCAACCCTGATATTCTATGATTCTTTTCTTCCTCATGGTGTGTCACCTCCCTATGCTCCTCACTGTTCTTTTCATACATCTAATGATGGCTTTAGCCCTGTTCACCACAGCATCACCCTGGGTGCTCATGTTGAATGGCTTGCCTAGCATGGCCGCGAAATCCTCTTCACAGTCAGTGCTTTCCTGGATACACTTCCCCACTCTGTAGGTGTGGCCTGTGTGCTTTGTCGCTAGCTGTAGGACCCTTCCTTTGGTTCTTTTCCAACTTGTTTTCTTTGAATGGCTCCTCTTTATCAAGGGATCCGATTGCTCTGTGTCACTGCCCTCTCCTCATCATTAATTACCACTCTGCTACTATTTTATCACCCACCAACGTTAGCAGCAGTGATATTTTATTTGGGTTGCAGTTCATTGATATTTATTTTCAAGAATTAGTCCTTGAGAGCCTCTTCATATCCCTCGTGCCCATAACGGGCTCCACACAGCACAGTAAGAAAAGGCCGCCCAGCCCAGCTGTGCCCTAGGGGCTAAACACAGAATAAATGTAGGAGCTTGTGTCATCCATAGCTTCTGAACAACATGTGGGGGTCATCAGCTTACAAAGACACTCTAGACCGGTAGCATAGACAGGCCCCAAATGTATCTAAGTGTCCCGCCTTGAAAAACAGAAAACAAAAAACATAACCTTGAGTAGCTTTATTTTATAGTCGTGGAAACTGAGGCACACAGAAGCAAAGAGATTCGCTCACGGTCAAAAAGTCAGGAATAGAAAATAGCCAATCTGCTGATAGTCAGTCCTGGGCCCTAGCTGCATTTGTCCTGGCCTCTCTGCTTCAGCTCCAGTAACAACCCGAGTGGAGGTTTTCTTCCTCTCCGTGTCCTTTAACTTCACGTCACTGGAGAAGAAAGATTGTTTCTGACAAGCTGGCTCTAATGCTTAAAAACCTTCATTTTTTTCTTTCGCTAGGAGGATAACGCTGGACGTTTTCTCTCATTCACTTTCCTTTGGAATAATTTCAATCCAGTCCAAAGGATTTCCTTTTCCAGTGTGTCTTCAGCACCTTTCCTAGCAAACAGTTCCTGTTCGAGCACAGGTTTCCAGTTTCAGGCTGTCCCAGGGGGAGATGGCCATGAAAGGGGTAGTAGCTCAACTGAACCTATCCCCAGGTGAAGGGAATAAGTGCAGGGGTCACATGGGAAGGAGCAGCGTGTAACTAGGATCCAGACCTGTTGGGCGATATAAGAACAGCCTGTGCTCAGCCAGGAGAGAGACCCGCAATGGGAGCAGGCCTGGGAGGGGCTTGGAAAGTCCTTTCAAGTCAGTTTTGGTACACAGCAGGGGATGGAACAGCCAAGCTGCTAGGGTTGGGAGCTGGGCCTCCTGGCAGTGCCCAGGAACGAAAGCACAGCACCTGCCAGGAAGGGAGTCCCCACAGAGGGACACCGTAATCTTCCAGGGAGGGAAAAGGCTCTCACTTACATTTCTTAACCTCATGGGGTGTTCTCCTGCTCTGCCAACCCCACCCCTATTTCAGCATCTCCAGGTGCCTGAGGTAGCAGGCACCAGAGGCCATCCTGCAGCTGGGACAGAGATGGAGGTTGATGACCCACCTGCCCGTGGTGACCATGGTGCAGGACAGCCCTCAGGACATGCGAATGCAGCTCCAGATCTGCAGAATGCACCTTCCCTTTGCTGGCACGAGACCTTGCAGGTTGCGGGAGGTGAGACAGGCACTAACTTTTGGTAACCCTCAGTGGGATCAGAGGGTAATGGTTTGTAGAAAGTGGTGTTGGAGAGCTTTACGAAAACTAGGCAAGCCATTTACAACACACACTTTGTTTCTCTACAAAAGAAAAAGGACACTAATCTATCTAAACTACTACATGCCACAAGGGGCCACAACAGCGGTTCCCTTAACCCACCCAGCAATATTGTTAATGTCTCCAACTATACTCTTAGCCCAGCAGAAGAATCTGTCCTATCTCGGGGCCTCTCCTTCTGCCCCTCCACCCCCACGAATATGATACCGTTCTGTGATGACCTAGAATCCTATTTTCAACGTCTCCGACTCAAGGAATATTTCTCACACCTCTGAACAATATACTAACCCACAGAGAGCTTCCTACCAAGATGACAAAGAGAAGGATTCTGGGTGAAGTCCTCCTGAAGGTCGAAACAACAGACTGGACTTCTACAGAGAGTGTTTCCGCCGACGTGCACGGGCTGAAATTGTGGAAAAGCAACATCACTTGCCCCATAACCTCAGCCGTGCGGAACACTCGCCATCCACAGCCTCAAACAGCTCAGACATCATCATCAAAAAGGCTGACAAAGGAGGTGCTGTCGTCATCATGACTAGGTCAGAATATAAACAAGAGGCTGCTAGGCAGGTCTCCAACACCACTTTCTACAAGCCATTACCCTCTGATCCCACTGCGGGTTACCAAAAGAAACTACACCATCTGCTCAAGAAACTCCCTGAAAAAGCACAAGAACAAATCCGCACAGACACACCCCTAGAACCCCGACCTGGGATATTCTATCTGCTACCCAAGATCCATAAACCTGGAAATCCTGGACGCCCCATCATCTCAGGCATTGGCACCCTGACAGCAAGATTGTCTGGCTATGTAGACTCCCTCCTCAGGCCCTATGCTACCAGCACTCCCATGGAAAAGAAGCCCTTAAGGAATTCCACCATGATTTCAACAATTTGCGTCCCACCATCATCCTCAGCCTGGACCAGTCCACACAAGAGATCCACTTCCTGGACACTACGGTGCTAATAAGCGATGGTCACAAACACCACCCTATACTGGAAACCTATTGACCGCTATACTTACCTACATGCCTCCAGCTTCCAACCAGGACACACCACACGATCCATTGTCTACAGCCAAACTCTACAATACAACCGCATTTGCTCCAACCCCTCAGGCAGAGACAAATATCTACAAGATCTCGGTCAAGCATTCTTACAACTACAATACACACCTGCTGAAGTGAAGAAACAGATTGACAGAGCCAGAAGAGTACCCAGAAGTTACCTACTACAGGACAGGCCCAACAAAGAAAATAACAGAACGCCACTAGCCATCACCTTCAGCCCCCAACTAAAACCTCTCCAATGCATCATCAAGGTTCTACAACCTATCCTGAAGGACGCCCCATCACTCTCACAGATCTTTGGAGACAGGCCAGTCCTTGCATACAGACAGCCCCCCAACCTGAAGCAAATACTCACCAGCAACCACACACCACACAACAGAACCACTAACCCAGGATCCTATCCTTGCAACAAAGCCCGTTGCCAACTGTGTCCACATATCTATTCAGGGGACACCATCATAGGGCCTAATCACATCAGCCACACTATCAGAGGCTCGTTCACCTGCACATCTACCAATGTGATATATGCCATCATGTGCCAGCAATGCCCCTCTGCCATGTACATTGGCCAAACTGGACAGTCTCTACATAAAAAAATAAATGGACACAAATCAGACGTCAAGTATTATAACATTCAAAAACCAGTCGGAGGACACTTCAATCTCTCTGGTCACTCGAACTCAGACCTAAAAGGGGCAATTCTTCAACAACAATAAACTTCAAAAACAGACTCCAAGGAGAGACTGCTGAATTGGAATTAATTTGCAAACTGGATACAATTAATTTAGGCTTGAATAAAGACTGGGAGTGGATGTGTCATTACACAAAGTAAAACTATTTCCCCTTGTTTATTTCCTCCCCCTACTGTTCTTGTCAACTGCTGGAAATGGCCCACCTTGATTATCACTACAAAAGGTTTTCTTCACCCTCTGCCCCCTCCCCACCCACCCCTGCTATCCTGCTGGTAATAGCTCACCTTTCCTGATCACTCTTGTTACAGTCTGTATGGTAACACCAATTCTTTCATGTTCTTTATGTATATAAAATCTCCACACTGTATTTTCCATTGCATGCATCCGATGAAGTGAGCTGTAGCTCATGAAAGCTTACGCTCAAATGTCTTTGTTAGTCTCTAAGGTGCCACAAGTCCTCCTTTTCTTTTTGCGAATACAGACGAACACGGCTGCTACTCTGAAACCATGAGGAAGACTGATCATGGAATCCTGCATGCAGTTTTGGCTTCCACCTTTGAAAAAAGATTTGGAAATATTGGAGATATTGGAGATGGGGTCCATTGGAGTCCATTGTGAGGACTGACCATTTATTCCTACCTTTTGTTTCCTATATTTTAGCCAGCTCCTGATCCATGAGAGGACCTTCCCTCTTATCCCATGACTACTTACTTTGCTTAAGAGTCTTTTAAGGGACTTTAGCAAGGCAGGGCACACCCCAGCACAGCATCTCCTGCTGGTCTGTCCGGGAATTAGCTCATCCAGCTCAGGAGTGCCCTCTATGGGCCAGTGTCTCACCCTCCATTACTTGCTCTGTTGTCTCCACCACCTCTGGCCCCATGTCCCACTCAGACCCAGTGCCCCTTACTTTGGGGGGCTGCCCCACAGCAGTGTCCCCACACTCTGGGTCTCCCCTCCCAGGGGAACCTCAACCTCCTATACCCACCTTGTCTCCATGGCTACTGCCAGTCATCATTTAGCTCTGCAGTCTGAAATGGCCACTCATCACTGGCAAGGGTTGGACCTGCTGCCTTTCTAGCCCCAGCTGCCTCATTGCAGCCCTAATACTTCCCCTGGCCTTTAGGGAGACCTCAGCCTGGGGACTCACCAGGCCAGAGCTCCTCAGCTCTACCTCCCCTTCCCCAGCTCTACTCTGCTCTACTCTGCTCTATCTCAGGTACCCTGCTTACTCTCCCAGGTAGCCTGGTCCTCTCTGCTCCCCCCAGCAAGAGTCTCTCTTTCTTACTCTCTTAGCCTGCCCTTTTATCTGGGCCAGCTGTGCCCTAATTGGGTGCAGCCACACCAGTGGCTGACTACCCAAACAGCCTCCCTTGGCTGCTTTTAACTGCTCTCTGACTGAAGCGGGGTGACTACCCTGCTACAGGGATTATGTCAAAAGCTTTCTGAAAGTCTTAGTACACTGTATCCATTGGATTGCCCTTGTCCACATGTTTGTTGATACCATCAAAGAATTCTAATAAATTTCCCTTTACAAAAGCCATGTTGGCTCTTCCCCAGCATATTGAGCTCATCTCTGTGTCTGATAATTCTGTTCTTTACTATAGTTTTCAACCAATTTGCCTGGTTACTTACCATCCTGTAATTGCCAGGATCACCTCTTGAATACAATACAATTATCGTGAAATCAGAATACTGATTTCATTTAACTGATATATGACAGTCACATTGTACCACTCTTCTAAGACATAACTCTCCTTAGATAGGGCCTTGAGAGACAAAAGCTATTAAAAGCATTAAAGCAAGGAAAGCATTCATTAACATTAATCATTTTAGTTTTTCACCTCCTCCTTAAGTGGCAGATGTGAAATATGCCATTTTTGGACTTTTCATATAAGATCCAAAAGAAAAGCAGGTGCCATATGTCCTGTCTTCTATATTGGGACTTTCTATTTGAGTCAGAGATTTGCTTATGTATTTTAAAGAGGGGAATGTGCTAAACAATTTGAAACTCTTGACTCCAATGGGGCTTTGCGTGCAGACTGGGGTTCCTGATTAGTTCACAGTAATGGCAAATTAGTATTGCTTGATTAATCAGTTCTCACTAGGGCATTGCTCTTTCTGCACACATTTTACCTTCATTAATAAGCTTAATGCACTGAACTGGTTTCAGGGTATTGGGAAATGGTAAGTAAATTGTGCAAAATGTACTATGTTTATCTGACAAATTTCTTTGTATCTCTTCCACTAATAGTGTAATCCAATATCTTCAGGTGATGAATGATGTAATTAAGTTAATTCTTCTGTGCTGCCCAATAAATCTGTTATTAACTCAGATGTCTTCTAAATGTAGACTGATGTAGGTGTTGGTTTTTTTATTTTTGTCATCACTGAAGGAGCATTAAACCATTGCATGCCTTGCTCATCAACATCAAAATATCATCAAAACGCTATTTACTGGGCGGGACATCTTTCGGTGTTGTGTCAAGAGACTAAGGAAATCTTTCAGTTGTTGCTTTGAGGTAAAGAAGCTAGATTCTGACTTTTATTAATGATGTTATGCTGAGTTGCAGTAGCCAAACAGAGGTTCACTTAGCCATTCTGCACACACAGGGCAGGTTCTGGGGTAACAGATTTGGTGTTGCTCCTTACAGCTGGTCCAAAACAGAAGCAGTGTATTCTACCCACAGCACTTGCTTCTAGGTAACAGCAAGCATGTGGGGTGGGGAATAGCACATTTGCAGGGGGCATGTTAGTTAGTCCCCCCCATCTAGCAATTAGTGGAGCATTGGATCACCATTCTGGCTGCCTCCTGAGCAGGTGCACTGTAGAAGGGACTTGCTGTTCCCTTTTCTTGCCCACACTCAGCACACCTCCAAAAGATGAAGTAACATCAAGTCTTAGTACTTTTAAAGCTGTGTTCTGCATCATAACCAAAAGGGAGTTAAAAAGAAGGACTTGGATACTCGAGCAGAATATTAGGTAATGATCTAGGTTATAGTTCTTAAATATTCCATACTTCAATTACATAGTATCTTCATAGAGTAATTACATGTAATAGAACCAAAAGTAAGTGCTGTGTGATCCACACTGTAGTTTAGGAGGCAGAAGTAACCATGTTGGGGGAGGGATAGCTCAGTGGTTTGAGCATTGGCCTGCTAAACCCAGGGTTGTGAGTTCAATCCTTGAGGGGGCCATTTCAGGATCTGGGCCAAAATTGGGGATTGTTCCTGCTTTGAGCAGGGGGTTGGACTTGATGACCTCCTGAGGTCCCTTCCAACCGTGATATTCTATGTATTTACCTAGTAATTATATGGCATTTCCCATATAACTAAGTATCTTGCTATTACAGGATTCTTTTCATGTAATTAAATGGTCAGCAATAACTGATAGGATACTTCCTCATTCTGGTAACTTAATGGTCTAATTCTGAGGATATCTGGGTCTATTGCTTCAAAATGAGATATGTTATTTGCTCTCTTAGTCAATAGTAAAAAGTCTCTCCTCCCTTCTAGCCACATATCTGACCATTAGTTCTCTTTGACTTCTGCCTTCTGATCCAACTGAGGCCAGAGGGTGTCATGGAGCATCCAACTGCTTCATTCCTGAAAGCATCTTTTTGCTTTTCCTTATTCAGTGGTTGCTAACATGGATGACTGTGAAACCAGTGCCCTAAGCCAAGAGCTATACCCTACCATGAATCAGACAAGAAAGCATGTGTTGCCTTCTGACCACATCCCCTCCAGAGTCAAAATGTGTGAACTTTGCAATAGTCATGAGCTCTGTTAGTGCAGGTGCAAGAATAGTGCAATCTGGGCCAATTTGAAAGGAAATGGGAAATAGTAATCAATCATTTCAAAATAAATGACATGGACTTACTCCTCCCACTATTGCTAAGATTTATATATGTATAGAAAACAAAAAGAAATCATTAGGTATAGGTAATAAATATTACAAGAAGCTAACATCCCATGTCATTTTCCCAATTATCCTTTAGTCATTGTTTAGGCTAGCTATATATATATATATATACACACACACACATGTATAGCTAGCCTAAACAATGACTAAAGGAGAATTAATATATATATTAAACTATTCTAGTCTTTCTTTGTAATTCAAAACATGCAGCCTCCTAGCAACTTTTATTACTCTTCTCTAAACGCCTTCAAATTTTCAATAGCTTTCTGGCAATGAGGGTCCCAGAACTAAACACCATGTTCCTGGTACAGTTGTGCCAAAGCTGTATAGACCATGACTATTAACTCCCTATTCTGTGGTGGAATGCTTCTAGATATGCAGCCATGCCACACTGCAAACTCATGTGTACTTTGCTGCTTCAATATTCCCCCTAGCTCTCTTTTGGAATAACTGCATTGAAACTTGGTGGGAGGGGAAAACCAAGGGAACAGCAGCATTAAGGTAGGTTCTGTAACTGCATGCCCTACATAGAGGGCATGTGGTGGGTCGGCTAATAGGAAGGCTGCTGCAGTAGCCATGCTGCAGCTGGGCAGAAAAGCTTGGGAAGCTGTGTGGAAGCCCTAGGCCTTCATAGGTGTCCTGAGGTCTATGTAATATCTCAGGCCATCTGCTGGTGTAGGGAGCTGAAACACCTGCCAATACACAGGAGGCAAATCTACACACTGATAAGAAGGAACTGCCATGAAGTTCATTCCTGCAGTTTCCTTCTCCTTACATTTTTATCAGATAAAGTAGAGCCTGGCCCTTTCATATTGTCTCATAATGGGCATATTTTATTTCTCTGTTTTAAAATTAATTATAATACAAGGCTTTAAAAATAAATAAATAAAACAAATCTGCTTGGATCTCAACAGAATGTATAGACTTCAAAATGATAGATAAATACAATTTTAAGGGGACTGATTTTTTTTACTATCCAAGATATGAGCTTAGAAATCGGTCTAACCTTCCTGACCTCTAAATCTTATAGGGCTCTGCACTTCTTGCACTGCTTCACATGTTAGCAATGTCATCAACTCCCCCAGGAGAAACTCAAAACTCATAATTCAGGAATCAGCAGAAAAAAAGTGGGACAGATTTTCAAATACTATATTTAAAAAGATATTTATTGAAAATTTAAGCCTGCACACATTTTCTCCATGATTTGGAGTCTTAAATGTGTTTTTCAAAATCCATTTATAGTTCAAATAAGCATTTCAGTTCACCTTCAAGAAAGAAAGTCTATAGAAAACAAATAAATTTCAGTGTCAGAAGATCCATAACAGCGCTATTCCCTGTATTAATAAAACAAAGGAAATAATACAGATGTCCTTAAGAGCAACTGGTTCTTGCAGAGATAAGATGGTGATTAATTGAAAATTTGTTCTTGCCAGAAGGTGGCTATCAAGTGAAAATAAATAAATGGTATGGCTCCACTCTTGTAGTCTACCTGCAATAAATATTACTATTCTGGTAATAGGAAACAGTATAATGCAGGCCATTTGAAGGTTAAGAGGCCAAAAACATCCTTGCCCTTGAGGTTATTCTGTTGATGATGTCCTTTGCTATTGTGCCATGAAAAATAAAAGTCCTGGCAACTCACTTAATTTGATTCCAGAATCATTTGCAAAAGATAACATTCTTTGTTATAGAGTTACTGCACCATGTCAAAATTAGCAGGAAAGCCTAATCTCAGAAAATGGAATAGCTTTTCTGAAGCTGGATTTTAAAACTGATGGAGTGTTGTGTGTCTGAGAATGAAACCAGTAAAGGATGTTAGGTGTCCCTCTGAGAGCAATGTGACAATATCTATCTGCAGGAAATGGTATTTGCGTTTCAGCAGGTGGCACGTTTTCCTGCGAGTCCATACTGAACCAATGCCCCACCAGAATGCATGTGGCCCCGAGTCCTGCTGGAGAGTGCTGTTCTTTGGATGAAACATAAAACCAATGTCCAAATTACTTTGGTCTTTACAGGTTTTAGGGCAAAATTGTTAAATCTGATTTTCTAGTTAAATTCCAGCTTGGGGATTAACATTCTACCTACCTAAAATTATTCCTGTAATTTCAGCTGGAGACCATTTTTTTCTTTACATCCTATTCTAAACTGTTGAGTGATATTACTGTGTACGATAAAAAAAATTGCAGTATTTCATCCCAGAGCTGCGTACACCATTTAAGTGGTGGGTGAAATATTGCCAGTATTCTGGAGAGGTAACTGCCTATGCATAGGTAATGTTGCAAACACCTTTCATTGTAAAGACTGATATGAGCCCTCCAGTCGTACCCCACATAACTTGGACTTGAAAGTTGGCAGTTGTTCTCCGAAGGCAAAGGAAAATTAAAATCAACAAACTATTTTTGAGTTACAAATCAATAAAAATAGTATTCTGATTTAATTTTTTTACTTTTGCCTGTTTCCTTTTCTCCCAGTAGCTCAAGAATGGCTTGCTATTACTGCTATAAACTTTCCATATATAAAAATCTCCTTGAAAACTCATTTGCCAATACTTGAGGAAAATAGATGATAATTAAGCAAAGCTGTTAATTATGTATGTTGTTGATAGTCTGGGGTCAAACTCTGCACCCAGTGATTTCATCTGCACCCTTCTGTGTGCTGGGGAAATTATGGGAAACAGATCAGCTCCAACAAACTGGGCTGTCATTACTGTTTGATAGCTGTTTGGTGACTTTACAGTATGCAAAATGTATTGGTGCTTTCAGTTTAATGTCTAGTGTACATATGGCCATATCACTAAAACCTATCACTATTGGAACTAATTGACAGCCTGGTTAGCTATTTCAACAGAGCTGCTAAAGACTGAATGCATAATGGAAACTAAATATCCTTCTACATGTAGCTTCTTTTGGTCAGGGTTGAGGCACGTTGGAGAGGCAATGTAGAGGCAAATTACACCATTGCTTCCTGTACCTGAATCTGTCCTGTAGATAGGGAACTTTAGTCTCCAAAGCAGTTAATCTACACCCTTCATCAGCACTAAGTCCACATAAAAATGAGGTAAAGTGTAACCTTCTCTGTGTAGCTTTTTTGTTTAATATTTTCATGGACTTAGCTTCATGGAAGAGATGGTTTTCAAATTTGTCTGTACTGCAGATCTATATATATAAAAACACACGAAGTTATGCCCTTATCCTTAAAGTTTAATTATGGGTTCTATATTTCACAGTAAAAATATATTAGCTAAGTTAGTCCATCAAGAGATATAAATGATGATCATTTGTAAGCTACACCACTTGAAGAACTGTATCACAGTGTAATGAAAGTATTGAAGGGATATATTAACCTGGTGAAGTAACTCATTAAATCCTTCAAATGTATTAATAAAGAGGAAAGGGATGACCCTTTTAGAATGATTGAAGAGAGGAACTCATCTCAGAACCCATCTTTTTATTCTCTTTTACTATGCACTGAAGTCATAATCCTGTGTTTATAACTTGGTGAGTTGTGACACAAATGACTAAAAAAACCCGTGATTTTATTTCAGAACAACTGCAGCTAGACCAGGAGGATGGGAAGAATAATATCTTTTAAAACACAAATAATATGGCAAATTGCAACAATGGCAAGAACAATTATGAACAGTGAACTGTCTATCTATCTAGTTACTGGTCTCACCCTATTCCTGTAGAATTTGACCCTATGTTTAAATAAGATACATTCTTGGTCTGGAAACCATAATATAAAATTAAGATGAGGAACATGGAGAACGAGGGGGTCACAATTTTCTGGAAGACATTAGTTCAGATTCTTGGTTTAGGTAAAAAGTGTGTTTTGTGATGTCATCCTGATTTGTGCACTTCAGAAAATAACCATATAAGTCAGCACAATTCAGTTGATTGGCAGCCCCTGATCAACAAAAGACTTACGTCTGGAATAGCAAGGAGTGGAGTAGGAATCAAATGCATTGACTGAGGTATGGTGGGCTCCTGGACTGGACTAGCAAGCTATTGTGCAGGTCAGTATTCAAATGCATTGACAGGGCTGTGAAAGCTCCAGGACTAGAGTGTTACCAACCAGGATTCAGGTGCATTGCCAGAAGCCTGCATAGTTCTTTTTTGCAATGTGCTTGGTTTAAGCCCTTGCTAAGCACTAAATGAACTTACAAAAAAAAAAAAAAAAAAGGGGGGGGGTGGGGAGCAAGGTTTTCTTAATTTGCAGAATAGCAGTGTTAGAAGTCTTCCATATATTCAGATAATATTGTTAGAGTTTTAGAGGAACATAATCCCTACATCTGTAACTGACTTCAGTAGCATGCAGTCCACCATCTGGGTTAGACTTTGTACCACCTGGGCCGTAAAAAGAAGGAACAGACAATTATTTCCAACATTACTTGCAGAGTTGCTGATTTATGATGTGTCAGAATCAGAAGCGTGAAATGAGGGTTGATACAGAACTGTTTTTTTATGATCAGGTGACAGTTTGTGTACTTCTCCAGAATGATGACATTTACAGGACTTGGACGTTTGATAAATAGAAACCTCTGACTTTGACCCTGTCAAAGAGTTTTTATTAGTAGATATGAAAACATGCAATTTGTTTCTCCTTAGTAATTCCTGTGATCTGGGGAAAAATGAATCTAGTCGCTTTAAGACTTAAGGTAGTTAGGAGTAGGTTGTATGATACCTTTTTGGTTTAGGCATATATTTTTTTTAATATCATTCCAAGTAAAATGTATTGTGTCAGGGAGTCTAATCACCTTCATCCATTTATGTAAAATACATGCCTTAGAAAGACATAATGAATAAAGTATCCCTGAGGTTTGGCAATTGTTGGGATTTGAAACACTCCTGTAACAAAGTGAGACATAGGCATCATTCTTGGGTATTAAGCTTCCCTTATACTATTGACTCACTGTCAGATAATGTGTGTTTCCGGGATATAAGACAGACAAAAAATATGGAATGTGCAAAGTCAAAATCCACAGTACTATTATTTTACAATAAGGTTAGCTCTGATGTAAGGGTGACTACCAGCTTAATTATAAATCTATTTTCATGGATGTCTGCTCTGTTTAATTTGTGAGTCTCAGGAGACATTAAATATCTTGATTTAAACAGACCTTGTTAGAGAAGAAATGCGTCACATCAAAGCATAGCAGAGTTTACTTCCATGTTCTGTGACCTTTGGACCCCAAGTTCTGTCCCAAATATCTACTTAGGAACTTCCATTTGACAACTAGAGTAAGATCCAGGTATCAGAATTTTTGGGCAAGGTGTGAAATACTGTAAATTGAGCAGAATTTGCATATACTATGTTAGTTGGCTCCTTTGGAGTAATACTGTACTACAATTTAAATAGTCTACTGCTTCACTCAGATCCAACTGCATAAGCAGTACTTCTTTTTTTTATTCTTACCCAGAGGGCCATCTCCTTTGTTGAAAGTGCTGGAATACATACATCAAGAAGAACATACTACTGTGAGTTCAGTATGATTTTATCTATAGCCATTTGGATTGGAGCTTGGAATCTAAAGGAAATAAAGTCAGAGTTTGTCGTACCCAGCGTTCTTGAAAATCAACAAACAGAATGGAATTTTCAAAATTACCTAACTGGTTCAGGAATTCAAGTCCCATTGAAAGTCATTGAGACGTGTGCTCCTAAATAATTTAAACTCACTAGAAAATCCCACCTACAAACAATAAAGCCCACTTCAAACCTCATAATAGTAATTTTATACCAGTATATTTACCTCTAATTATATTTACATACACTAAGATGGAATTGTTTTAGAGTGAAAAAGCAAATATTACCCAATATCATATTGATAACCAAGGCTGTTGTGATCTAAAGTCAGATCTGTACACATGTTTTCTTTTACAGGGGTTTTTATCTAGTTTTCCCAAACAGAAGCTTTTCTTAGTAGTAGTTAGTTAACTTACAATTGATCACTACTCAAATGGTTAGAATTTTTATGGTTCTATAGTGTAATCAGTTTAGAAAACTGACATGGCACAATCTGACATTAAGTAAGTATCCCAAAAAATGCAATCCGGGTATTCCTGTAATAATTTTTTCCACAAAGTATATTGTGCAGTGTCAATAAAGAAAAGGGAAAATTGAATAAATTTGGCTCATAATAGTAAACAATGGAAGAAATTTATTGGATTATAACATTAAATCCCATTCAACATAATGATGATATAGTTTCCTGATAGGATATGTATCAGACAGTAAACTGAAACCACACTTGTTCTTAGCCAAAAGACCAAGAAGAAGAAATATAAATTTCATTTTCAGGCATTGACTCTCTCCCACATTCTGAGCTGGAAAAACCTGATGGATATAGAAGCTCTTAACTAGCTGGAGTTAAGTAAACTAAGATTGGGATAAATTTCAAAAGATGCATAAGAATTTAGAATCTTTATTTTCAAATTGTATAAATGGGAACTGAGTAGCTAACCAATATGCATTGGTGTGAAAATGTACTTTATTTATATGTAAGTAAAATATTACAAATAGAATGTGTATTTCTTAATTCCACATTCTAATTTTAATCAAAATGACAAAACAACAGATCTGAGAACACAAACACCCACACACAGTCTGTACATAGAGTATTATATACTACTTATAGATTCATAGATATTTAGGTCAGAAGGGACCATTATGATCATCTAGTCTGATCTCCTGCACAACGCAGGCCACAGAATTTCACCCACCACTCCTGCAAAAAACCTCACACCTATATCTGTGCTATTGAAGTCCTCAAATCGTAGTTTAAAGACTTCAAGGAGCAGAGAATCCTCCAGCAAGTGACCCATGCCCCATGCTACAGAGGAAGGCGAAAAACCTCCAGGGCCTCTTCTTAAAGGAAGCACGCACAAACAAAAATGTCCCATTATTATAATGGAACGTATTCATTATCAATTTACTGTTTGGAAGGCAATATACTGTATATTGTTTATAATAATATGTTCTAAAAGGTAAAATAGAAAATAATACAAAAAAAAAGTTGTAAAGGTTAAAACAAATTGGAGTGCCCCTAATTTACTAGAGTTCTGTAACTCTCTGAATCGTCCAAAGATTCAGTATGGTGATTCAGTTTGCAATTCCAAGACAAATTCGCTTTTGTATATCCCTTTATAGTCTGTGAAATAGGCTGTCTGCCTTGTAACCTTGTTGATGATAAAATGCACTCACTCAGAGTAGACCACACAATGCTAGATCATTTCACTCTTTTGAGCGTATGACATGCAACTCAATAACTATATGATTAGATCTATAGATAACCAGATTATACTTATAAATCTTCTGTATTGTTACCTACTCAGTTTGCTAAAATAGTGTAGTTTTGTCATTTGTTTTCATGTAGTGAAATGTAACCTCAGAGGTTACTGGGAATTCACTGGCTTTTGTAGCCTTTCCTAAAGTTTTAGCTAACAGAGCAGCTGCTCAGCCCAGTTAGTTTCATGTTACCTGTTTGAGAGGATTTGGTTTCCAATACAGTTATATTAATACTCTATCAACTTCCATTTGAACTGTGGACCAGCTTCTGCCATCCTTACTCATATTAAGTAATATTTTACTCCTCAAAAAGTTCCATTGAAATCTGTGGGACTATGCGCAGAGTAAGGGCCTGTCTATATGAGAAAGATGCATTAGTACAACTTTAATCGATTTTAAACAGATATAGTTAAATTGGTGCAAAGAGCTCCTATTTCATTATATGAGTGGCTTATTTTGATTTAGTTAAACCTGTTCCTGATCCACTTCAGCTAAACCAAAGTAAGATGAAATACTGGAATAAGATTGTCCGCACAACCTTTTGTACAAATTTAACTTATATCAGCTTCAATTCACACCTTGAAAATACTGGTGCAACTTTCTCATGTTGGCAAGCCCTATACAACTCAACATGAGTAAGGCAGAATCTGGCTCTCAGGGGGTCTGAAAAGGTTTCAGTAAATAATAAAAATTAGATATTAAGCAAACATTTAAGTAAAATCTTTGTTGGAAAGTTTAGTTTGACCAATGCAGGGATTCTAGAAAAGTAATGACAGTACTTTCTATTCGGTAGTTAATTTGCTGTCAGCATTTCCATTATAAAGTGTCGGTTTTGAGTGGTTTATAACACATGTTTTTAAAGGGTAAATAAATGTATTTGCGTACTGTATTATAAATGAAAATAAATGAATTAAACGAACCCTGAGGTGTAACTTAATACAACATCTCAGCCTGCTTTTTTCTTTTACCAAATTTGCTTTAAATTGGTTTGGTTATGTATAAGTAATAGAAATGTAAAAGAAAGAAGGAGAAAGAGAATGAGAAGAAACCAAAAGCAACTCACTAGCCTGTTTCAGAGAAGCAGCCATGTTAGTCTGTATTCGCAAAAAGAAAAGGAGTACTTGTGGCACCTTAGAGACTAACCAATTTATTTGAGCATAAGCTTTCATGAGCTACAGCTCACTTCATCGGATGCATTCACTAGTCTGCATGTGTTACATGTTCCCCTCTGTGCCCAGTCCAGAGCAAGTGAGTTTGTTACAGCTCCCAGCTCATGCTTTTAGCTCTAGAAGTCCCTGGTACCAGCAGATGTTTATTTAATTCCATGTGGCTTGGTTTTGCAGAATTAAATTTAACATTGGACCAAGACTTTCCTATTCAAATTTAAGACAGCCAAAATATTAAAGCATAAAGGAGGAGAATGAACATCTTCAATATTTTCTGTTATGTATTCGGTAAAATAGCGATGTGCACCTTTGTGTTTCTTGGATTGATCTTTACATTAAAACGATATGCTTCTAAATATGGGCAGATTGTCTGGCCAGGAGTATGGTTGTAGATGGTTCCTTCTCCACGGACATCCACTTCCTAGTTATGTGGAGACAGGCTGGGTTTGTCCCTTGTCTCACAATGACTGTCCCCCACTTGAACCTACCAAGTCCTAAAATGGGGCTGGGAAGAGGATGGGCCAAGGCCTTCCAAGTTCATAGATCCATAGGTGTTGTGGCCAGAAGGGACCAATATGACTGTCTAGTCTAACCTCCCGCATAGCACAGGCTGAAGAACCTCACCCAATAATGTCTGAATCAAGCCCGTAATTTCTGTTTGAACTACAGTGTGTCTTTTAGAATGATACGCAGTCTTGATTTAAATACTTCAAGTGATCGAGAATCCAGTGCCTCCCAACGCAGGAAGTTGCACTGATCCTTCTGCAACCCCCTTTTTATTGGGGAAACTACCCTTCAAGTGGGCCTTCAGGGTTTAGTAGCTACCAGAGCCATGGCGAAGGGCTATAGATTCTCAGGCTAAACCACTGGTTATTCCATTGGGGGGGGGTGGGCAAATGTGTGATTGAGGGTGCAATTCAGGGGAGGGTGAGGGCAGAAAATTCTTCACTCCAAGTGAAAAGATCCAAGGAAAATTCTGTACCTTCCCTGGGGCAGTTCTGCTAGAGGGATAGATTTGGGCATTGGCAATCAGTGGATAGCCCACACTTTCTTTAGAACTGTTATATTTTATAGCCCATTGAACACCTACATATTTTTAAATAATATCAATAAATATTTACTTATGGAATGATTAATGATTTATCAGATCAATGCTCCAACTTTAAAAAAAGACCCTAAGCAGTAATAGAGTGTAATGTTTCTTAAGATCAAAATACATATTTTAAAATGTATAGGTACATGTGAGCCAAACAAGACTCCACTGTTTGAACGTTATGACTACTCTGACTCATAATTCAGTAGCATGCAGCTGTTACTGAGAAACCTTGTATTACTTGATGCAGCTTTCACTTATGGGAGCTAAGTGAAATGGGGATGGGGGGGACCGGTTGCAATTGCCTATTTTCATAACTGAATATACTTCTTCTCTAACCATCTGAGGACTACTGCTTGACTAGTTCTTATACTGCTCTACTGTCACTCTAGACTCCTTTCATGCTAAGTGCAGCATTGAGACATTTTTATCTGATTTTGAGTCATTCAAGCCTTTCAGACAAACGTACCATAAATACAGATTTATGTTATATATTTTTCTCTCCTTCTTCCTTTTAACCCTGTTATAATGAAGCACAAACATTGGGTTAAACCAGCATTAAGGGATATATTTCTGTCACTCTGTTCGTGCATTGAAGCTCCAACCCAGCAAAGTACTTAAGCACATAAGAAATTCCATTGAACTCAATATAACTACTCAGGTGCTTAAAGTTAAACACATGGTCAAGTGATTTGCTGGATTAGGATGTTAGTTTCTCCATTGTAATACGCTGCAAACAGGTAAACATTAAATATTTTGGGTTATATCCTGCACTCTTTATGGAGGCAAAATTCCCATTGAGATAAAAAGTAGATAGCATCAATCACTATATCTCCTGCGGTAACTAAGCTTGTGAGCTTTAGTCGGACCCTCAACATTTATTTTAACAGAGATTTTGGAAACATTATATAAAAAACCTAACAAAGGAAATGTGCTAACAATGAGTGTTAACAAGCTAGATAGCTTTCTTTGTAATCACATTTGTATTATAGCTGCTATACCACTGCTATACCATTGATACCACATATGTAGGTGTTATTGTCTCCATTCCCTGCTCTTGAGTCAACTTCCCTTTGATGAAATAATTGGTGGGGCGGCTTACAAGAGCTTGTATTATGGGTACCTGACCTGCACCTGCTTGTAGCTCTGTGCAGAACAACTGCCTCCAATACTGATCCTTGATTTTCACAGCCCTCAAAAGTTTATTTTCCATGATATCGTGGAATTTTGTTTTTGTTTTGTTTGTTTCGTTTTTAAAATTTCACTTTCTGGTTTTGTTCATTTTTGTTTGAAATGTTGTCTGGTAATTTTCAGTTCCTTTCAGGCTGTTTCTGTCAAAAAAAGGTATATAAAAAAAGGTACTTATTCCTTTCTGTAGGAGCCAGAGGAAGTCAACAATTTGCTTATAGCAGTACAGGGCACAGAAATTCAATCTTGTTTCTGTTATTACCACTGGCATCTGAGTGTATTTCTTCTTCTAATCATAACAGTTCTATTTAGTTCTTATTTAGCACTTTTCATCTGTAGATCTCAAAGCATTGGAGATTGAGTATCATTATCCCCATTTTACACAAGGAAAAACTGAGTCAGAGAAATAGGTGACTTCCCAAAAGTCACACAGCAGGTCAGTGGAAGAGCCAGGAATAGAACCTGTCTACTGACACACAATCCAACGTCCTATTCATTGGGCCATACTGCTGTAGGAGGAGATGGAGGGGGAGAACATTTCCATAAGTTTCTCTTTGTGGAGTTTAATTCCTCTGGAAATGGAGGGAAGGGGTTCCCCCATGGAAGAAGCTATGAGGTCCACTTATACAACCTGTAGGATCCCAGGGGATCAGTGGGCAGCCAGTGTCATGTACAAAGAGAGGCAATGCCTCTGCACTGGCTTTCGGATTCCTGGTGACCTCCCCTCACCCTTGGCTCTGTAGCACCAATGATTGGATCTATAGTTATTAGTATAAGTTATCTTTGTCAGCATGGTGGCAGAAGAAATAGTAAACCTTAACAAGTGGAAATTTTTTAACTGTGTAAGAGAGAATATGCACTGTTTGATTTTAGAAAAGACAACCAGTTTCTCATAAAATAGTAATTTTTAAACTGTTTGAAAAAAGATTTAGAGTTTACATTGAAAGTAGATATTGTATATGTATTCTGTGAGAAAGGATTCCAAAGAATGGATCACTTTTTAAATGGATATCTTCTGTGTGTGTGTGTGTGTGTGTATACACACACACAGAGAAGGGGCCAATTTTTAAATGGATATCTTCTGTGTGTATGTATATATTTAAAAATGGACATCATCTCCGTGTGTGTGTTTGTGTATACATATATATGTACATACACACACAGAAGATGTCCATGTATATATTTAAAAATGGACATCTTCTGTGTGTGTATGTACATATATATGCATACACACACACACACGGAGATGATGTCCATTTTTAAATATATACATACACACAGAAGATATCCATTTAAAAATTGGCCCCTTCTTTGTGTGTGTGTATATATTGTGACAAAGTTCTGTCCTTGCCTCCATGGGGCCCGCGTTTCCTGGCAGATTTCGCTAGCCTCAGAGGCTCACTGTGACCCTCCACGTAACCCTTCTCTCTCTAGAGACAAGGGTCACAGTCTACTGAGCCATTTTCATCATAAGCCAGCAAGGGAGGTGAGGAGAAGTTATCTTTCCTTGCACAGTCTCTGTTGTCTCCCAGTCTCAGTGATTAATCAGGGGGCAAAGGTGGGGGGGAGCCCAGGCCCACCCTCTACTCCGGGCTCCAGCCCAGGGACCCTAATAGTATCAGCTATGGTAGCTGACCTTTTAGAAACATAACATGTACAATTCCCTGGGCTACTTCCCCCACAGTAGCCCTCACTTCCTCAAGCTCCACTTCACCCTTACCTCAGGGTCTCCTTCCTTGTGCCTGATATGGTGTGTACTACTCAGCCTCTCCAACAACACAACTTCCTCCCACAGCTCCTGACATGCACCCCCACCTGACTAACTGGGAGGCTTTTAACTAGTTTCAGCCAGCCCCTGATTGGCTTCAGGTGTCCCAATCAACCTAGCCTTCTCCCTGCCTTCTGGAAAGTTCTAAATTGGCCCCAGGTGTCTTAATTGACCTGGAGCAGCTGCCATTTCACTTATCCTGGTACCAGGGATTTGTTTAGCCTGGAGCTAATATATCTATCTCCCACTACTTTTCCATAGCCATCTGGCCTTGCTCCATCACTATATATATATATACACACACACAAAATATATATTTATATATATATATATATATATAAAATCTCCTGTATACTCTGTCATTTTATCAAAGCTTGCTATTTAGTTCTGCAAGACAATTCATTTTCAAGAGTTTAAATTTTGCATGCTCTTAATGGCAAATATATAATAAAGATGTTATAGCAGATCGTTTAGAAATATCCATTTGCTTGTGAGGGTACAAGACACAGGAGTTTTTTATTTTGCATATTACCCTTTTTTTTTTTAAATCAGACGAGGAAAAGTGTAAGTACAAAGGAAACCTACCCTGATCAAATCCTGAATTTTCACTCTCACGTCTTACATGTTAACTTTTCAGTAAATGTTAATTATTTACAAGGTAGCAATGCATTAGATGTAATCCTTCATGGTATTCCTCTGGAAAAGTTTTAAAAGACCTGTTGTATTGAGAAGAGATATCAGGTAAACAAGGAAAACAAAGATAATGCAGAGGGCTGGAAGAATGGACATGTATGGTCAACAGAGGTGCCTCATCTGGATTCCCCTTGTTAATAAGGTAGGGGGATACTGACTGCATTCTCTCTGAGGCCTCTGAGACTGGGACTCTGGAATTTGTTTTCCCCCATCCCTGAAAGAAATGCCCTGAATTTGGTGACCTTCCAAGTATGTTACAAAAGACATTTGCTTGATAGGGTTTTTGGAGACTGCAAAATATATGCTTCCCAGAACAATGAAGAGGTAAAGGGGTAGAAACAAGATTTGGGGAGGGGGGTAGTTGGCTGGCTAGCTGGCTAAATTCCTGTTTGAATGATTATTTTAATGCTGCTGGGATTTTTGTTGTACTGCTAATAACATGTTAGGGTGCCTAATGCCTTGTATAGGTGTCTATTATTTACATCTAAATAAATAAAAATATATAAAAAGTTTAAGGGAAGTTAGAGTGACTCAAGAGCTCTGTAGAAATTTGAGAGCAAATAAGTTATTTGAAGTTGACTAAGAGTGTATTATGAGAGTTAATGACCTTAAGAGCAAAAATAGATTAGATATGAGGGAAAACTTAATGATGAGAGCAATTAAAAATACAACAGCCTGCTTAGTTAGATTAGACACTGTAAATAAAAATGTTCCAAAAAGAGATTAGCTAAAACACTTGGGGAATAGTGAAGGTGATAATCTGTAATAGCAGTATGAAAATGGATTTCCAGGCCTACTGTAAGAATCCCTTCCAGCACCAATTTTGATGAGTGTATGAGTCTCCCTACAATCTTCCAACTAATCCAACTTAGTCACAATTTAGTATAATATACTCCTATAGTAGGCAAATTAAAATTCTAGGACAAACTAATCTCTTTACAGTAGGCACTTTCAGGAAAATGATTCATGAATTCAGAATATTTTATTCTTAGCTTTCAGTGTTTTGTTTGCAACAAGTAAATCGCTATAATTTGAAATCAATAAAAGACTGATAACACCATAAAGTGCTGTTTGCAAAGTATTGAAGTTGAGTTACATTTATTTTGTTTTATTTGTATATTCATATGCGAAATGGAATGGAACTGAATGCAATTATTCAGGGTCAGTCTTTTACCATATACTTCTTGCTGTTACCTTTCACAAAAACCCTGGGCCAGATTGACTCCTTTGATTTTGGAGCTCCAAAGTAAATCCGCTTGGAGTGCCCCAAGCTGTTCACAACCCTCTGTTCTTCAGGGGTCTTTACTCAGGGCTGCCTCCTAAAAATAGGGGGGCCTCTCCCAACGCAGCTTTGACCAGAGAGGTTCCAGTAGAGTCCTGAGTTGATTTTAACGTTGTCTTTCCCACTACTGAATTACTAAGGGGTTCAATTCCCCCTTGGTTGCAGCTTCTTTCATGTCCTATTGAGGTGAATCCAGCTTCAAAAGTTAAAAACTAAAATGGGACATTATTTTTTCAAGTGTTTTTGGTTTTTTATCATGCAGAACAGAGCACAAGTAGCTGTGCTCCACCTCTTTGGTAAATCTTTGTTTAATTTAGTAGTTACGTATTCTTAAACTGATACATCCAAACCATAGCAGAGAATAAATAAAGCCCTGCATTTTATAGGACACCTTTGTATTCCCGAGAAATGTGTTTTTGCATGTTGACTTTGTGCTGTGCTAAATTATTGGAACCATCAAAAGGAATGTGTGTATAGTCAGTGTACCAGTATGTTCAACAGTCTCCCTGGGGAATTTATGAACTGATAATCTCTGCTTCCATCTTCCAGAATTTAGAGATTAGATAGTCACTATCCAAACTGACAACAGGCATCTGATATGAAATAAAATCCTCCACCTGTGCTTGTAGATCTTGACAACAATGGGTTCCCCTCTCTAATTCTTTTCAGAGTTTAAACTTAATTAAAGCTGCTTTATAACTATTTTATTATAAAATATTCAAAGGGTTTAAGTGTGGTTTGTCTCAGGCTTTTACTATTTTTATTTTTGAAGTGCACATTCATGAACTTTGTAAAACACACACACACAGGCACACACACAGAGACACACACAAATAATGATTCCAAGTGGCTTACAGTTCAACTCATTTAACTCCAATGCACTGCACAGCGATTCATATGCAAGAAGATGTGGATATAGCATTGGCAGAGAGATAGCACAACAAAGCTTCATGGGTGAAAAAGGTGGAATTTAAATAGAGATAGGCCCAATCCATGAAGTTTGGTTCTAGAACTGGCATAAAATTTGGGAGAAGATCCAGTTTTCCTTTTTTTCCTGCTTCTAGTTTTAAGTAAAAATTCAAAGGAGGCAAGTGAGTGCATAGGAAGTGGATAGAGTTGGCATAAAACAAAAGTCTGAAGCCAAGAGTGAGAGGAGATTAAAAAAGCAATTAGAGAGCACATGAAGAGTAAAGAGTGGGAAGAGATGTAAGCACGGTCAGTGTTCTGTAGTCTTGAAGGTGAGGATAAGTTAGTGGAGGAGGAAGAAGATTATGTCAGAGCAGTAGGTCAGTAAAATAATCCAAGAAGTAGCTTTTTGAATAGCATAAGAAGGGAGATAGGCCCGAGAAGAAAAAGTTGCAATAGTTTAGGAGAGATATGACTGAAGTATTGATAATGGTTAAAAAAAGAGGTTATACCTGGGAAATTGACTTTGTAAAAAAATCACACTCTGGGGGTCCACTGTTAATTGCCACTCAGTCACTTCATATCAAATGAGCCAAATTTACATGTAAAATTATTCTAAATATCAGCACTACAAAGTCAAGCTGGGATTTGAAGGGAAAGTTGTATTCTTGCTGGCTTGTGCATTATAGTTTCTGCAATCATAACTCAGTGACAAATTCTGTTGATTACACATGAGCCAGAAAAGGATGCAGCCTGTTCTCTCTTAGGACTCTTGACTATTCAGGGAAAGTAGTGAGAACTTAAGATTTGATTCTGCTCCAGTTTACACCTAAGACTCCTATTAACTTTAATAGGACCAGGTCCTTGGTCTTATTTTTGCACAATTTGATTAAGTCTCTGGAAAAGATGAATTTCTTCATTGGTGGCTTATAAACTAACAAGAACCATTTAAAGGAAAATGGGGGGGAGGGGGGAAGAGGAAGCAAGAAGCTAAACCCTGACATGAAATACTTTTATTAACTATGGTTATTTTCATTTATAGTTGTTATATAGCACTATAGACAAATCTAAGCTTAACTAAGGTTTCTCTCTCCCCTCGTCATGATGGATAAGGCTGTTCATATATCCAAAGACGGTGCTAGCCCACTGGGGGCCTAAAGCAGAAATATTTTTGCCCCACCCCCAACATATACTAAAAAAGCAAATAGGGGGCCCCTTTGAACTGCCTAGGCTTATGCCTAGCACCGGCACTGCACTTATCTCATCCTACACTTAGAAGACTTGGACAGCCTTGTAGAAAGAAGTGGAAGGTAGGACTGGCTACCCATGGCTTTGCTGGGGATAGTGCCTTAGGAGAATTGTAGACGAGTGCCCTCTAGATATTGTATAGAGCATTGCAGCTCAGGCAGCAGTTTTACATCTGTTTAAAGTGAAATAAAAAATGTGAAATTATATAATTATTTTTAAAAGAAAAAATAATTTATTATTATTTCTTTGGGATTTCCAGTATTACATATTTCATTTCAGTTGTTTTGGATGAGTATAACCTAGGAAGTCACAGTCTACATGGTATCTTCTGAAACAAACTAAGTCAACAGGATTTCCATAACTTCTTAACTAAGGATCTAAATGCAATGGAAGAACCAGTGCACTATACTTTATTAGCTTTATTTAGAATATACCTTGAAATGACAGAAAATGGTGCTATTTCTCCTAAGAGAGAAAAATACAGCAACAGTAATTTAAAACTTTTTGTACAAAATGTACTGAATTCCATAAGTAGAAGTGCCTTCCTCTCTGGTATTATAATGCTTATTACAAAAAAAAAACCCCTGAAGTTATGTTAATGCTTCAATTTGAAACCTCTGAACCCAGAAATTTGCTTTAAATTAAGAAAGAAGCCCTTTCTGGTTTCTTGTATGCCAAATGTCAGCCAAGAACCAATTTTTATGGCCAATTTTTAAATCCTTTAAAAGAGGGTTGCAGAGTGGAGAGTATCAGTATGGTTGAGGCATATGATACAAGTAAACTAAGGAGGGAACAGGGGGGAGAAACTGTAATTGTTTGGGAAAGTGGAAGGTTAGAAAGCAGAAATAAAATGTGACCTTCTCCTGCTGAACTGGTGTACACAGACATAGCTATAAGCAATAAGAACCCAAGTGAGGAATTCTTAACAGTAACAAAGATCATGTGTCAAAAGGATATTACAACAAAATAATGAATGTTTTTAATGAGAACTCTATATCTGATGAGAGATCCATTCAAATACTAATAAAAACCAAATGATCAGTCAAAACCATGTTAAGTAAAATCAAATAGTTTCTTTTCATATTAAGAAAAGGAGTACTTGTGGCACCTTCGAGACTAACAAATTTATTCTGTGCGCTGCACTTTAAGGAGTAGGACCTAAAGTATATTTTCTGTCTAATTTCCTGATGGTCTTGTATGTGATACACTTGAGGGGGGGATACACTTGAGATAATAACAACATACTGACTGCTGAATTCTGACACATTTTAAATTGATGTTTGTTGTTTTAAAACCATGCAGAGGGATAAATGTTTTATGAAGAAGCTAACTGGACCCCCACTGTTTCTTTGTGTATTCTCCCAGCTAACTGCACTGCTGATAGACAGCGCTATTAAGTAGTCATTAGCACCATGTCTGAAAGCTTGGCTTCTGCAGATAACAACAGACCATTCAGTATTTTAAGCCTTTGTAAGAAGGAGCACACAGTGTGGCTCATATAACTGAGTATAATGAGGTCATTCTATGACAAGCCTGAGAATACAGAGCCATGGGCAACTTATTAGTCTATTTGATATTAGAACAGATTCAAGTCTAACATTCCAGTTATTTTTTCCCCCCCTGCCAAAAGCTTCTGCCATTAACTGAGACTACAAAACAACATCACTGAATGGTAGATTGAAATATTGATATCACTGTATTGTAAAGTCTTCAAAATACTTCTGCTTGACTCTGTAGATAAGGAAATATATATGGACAGATATTTAAAGTGTAGCATTTGTCTGTTTTTGAAAAGCTAACAATGTGACAGAAAAATAGGAAATATTAATGTAGCCAGTAGTGTTCAAAGCAGTACTAAAATGGTTAAAGAAAAAAAAGAAAAGTTGCATAATTTTGGATGACAGTTTTTACTGTTTTGTTTCTGATTTCTGTAAAATTTGAGGAAGTGGCTATTTTTACATTGACAATATGCACAAAGTGAAATTTAAACTTTACAGCTACCTTTTGCTCAGAACTATTCCATTTTCACTCAGAAATGGGCCTACTTTTCTTGGGAAAGAAGCACTGTTTTTGAATGAAAATTTTGTGGTATGTGCTGAGTTTTTCAGCAAAATAGGCCCATTTCAAGTTTGTTCATGAAACATGAAAAACTTCACCTTTTGATTTTGAATATTTTGCATATCCAGTTATCATCATAAACCGGACAATTCTGACAAAATAAATTATGCTGTTTGTTAGTTGCAGTACACAACAGTATTAATAAGTAGCTATCACAATACATGTGGATTCCAGGTTAACATAAATTAATATATTTCTCTATTTTAATACCTTAGAACTTAGCTAAAAGTTAGCATTTTTAAATATGCTAACTGTATGAAAACTGACCATTCTGGTAATGATGTTTCTTCAAGGTGGTTTCTGCAAATTATAATTTGTAGGATATGTTGTCCTCAAGGCACTGCAGCACTTTAGAAAAGTTTGAAAACAGTACTCGTTGGGTGTTGTATGAGTGTAATCTCATGACACTCAACTTTCAGGGCTGAGGATATTCAATTGACTTATGATCCCATTTGCTTCAGTTCCTTTTCTTCCATTGTGGAAGCTCAGTGCCCTTAGCTAGATGTGTATGTGTGTGTGTAAATGGAATTTAGTTTATCTTAAATGTTAGTTTTCATATTTTAGCAATTTACTATGCTTGTAGTAGTTATTAAGACTTTGCTGCACGTGATGCAGTCTGATTTCTTTGCAGTATGGCTTCAGCTTGGGAAAAGCTCCTATGGTGGATCTGGTCTCTCAGAGGCCTGGGTTCAAGAAGCATACATAGTCTCTCTCCATCTGCCTGGAGTCTGATGCACACACTCAAACCGTATCCGCACAGGGATGGAGCCTAACTGGAGCTTGGTGTGGCGCTTTCACACCCTGAGCCTGGAAAGACTTGCAGCTCTGGCTTCAGCTCTTCCTTCCTGAGAGTCCCCGAAATCTAATTCAGAACTGCCTAAGGCAAAGAGTCTGGGTTTTGTGCAGGGCCCAAAAACTCTGCCTTGGCAAGGCAAACCATAAGAGTCAGTGCCAGAATCAGCACTGCTTTCTGGATTCATTTAAGAGGCATCAACAAGGTGGCTTCCTTGATTAATGCTCAAAGAACTCCATTTATTGGAAAACAGATTCTATTTACACCTTCATCTGAGTTATCACAGAAAGAAACAGAGATTGGTAAGGTGCTACTAGTTCTATTTCATAGAATCATAGAATATCAGGGTTGGAAGGGACCCAGGAGGTCATCTAGTCCAACCCCCTGCTCAAAGCAGGTCCAATCCTCAACTAAATCATCCCAGCCAGGGCTTTGTCAAGCCTGACTTTAAAAATTTCTAAGGGTATGTCTACACTAGGGAATAAGGTCGAATTTATAGAAGTCGGCTTTTTAGAAATCGGTTTTATATATTCGAGTGTGTGTGTCCCCACAGAAAATGCTCTAAGTGCATTAAGTGCATTAACTCGGCGGAGCGCTTTCACAGTACCGAGGCTAGAGTCGACTTCCGGAGCGTTGCACTGTGGGTAGCTATCCCACAGTTCCCGCAGTCTCCGCTGCCCATTGGAATTCTGGGTTGAGATCCCAATGCCTGATGGGGCTAAAACATTGTCGCGGGTGGTTCTGGGTACATATCGTCAGGCCCCCGTTCCCTCCCTCCCTCCGTGAAAGCAAGGGCAGACAATCATTTCGCGCCTTTTTTCCTGAGTTACCTGTGCAGACGCCATACCACTGCAAGCATGGAGCCCGCTCAGGTAACCGTCACCCTATGTCTCCTGGGTGCTGGCAGACGTGGTACGGCATTGCTACACAGTAGCAGCAACCCCTTGCCTTGTGGCAGCAGACGGTACAGTACGACTGGTAGCCGTCATCGTCATGTCCGAGGTGCTCCTGGCCACGTCGGCTGGGAGCGCCTGAGCAGACATGGGTGCAGGGACTAAATTTGGAGTGACTTGACCAGGTCATTCTCTTTAGTCCTGCCTGCAGTCAGTCCTATTGAACCGTCTTATGGTGAGCGGGCAGGCGATATGGATTGCTAGCAGTCGTACTGTACCATCTTCTGCCGAGCAGCCATGAGATGTGGATGGCATGCAGTCCTTCTGCACCGTCTGCTGCCAGCCAAAGATGTAAAAGATAGATGGAGTGGATCAAAACAAGAAATAGACCAGATTTGTTTTGTACTCATTTGCTTCCCCCCCTCCCCTGTCTAGGGGACTCATTCTTCTAGATCACACTGCAGTCACTCACAGAGAAGGTGCAGCGAGGTAAATCTAGCCATGTATCAATCAGAGGCCAGGCTAACCTTCTTGTTCCAATAAGGACAATAACTTAGGTGCACCATTTCTTATTGGAACCCTCCGTGAAGTCCTGCCTGAAATACTCCTAGATGTAAAGCCACCCCCTTTGTTGATTTTAGCTCCCTGAAGCCAACCCTGTAAGCGCCCCTCCCGGCGTAAGAGCAACGGCAAACAATCGGGCATCTGAGAGTGCTGTCCAGAGCAGTCACAATGGAGCACTCTGATGGGGCTAAAACATTGTCGCGGGTGGTTCTGGGTACGTATCGTCAGGCCCCCGTTCCCTCCCTCCCTCTGTGAAAGCAAGGGCAGACAATCATTTCGCGCCTTTTTTCCTGAGTTACCTGTGCAGACGCCATGCCACGGCAAGCATGGAGCCCGCTCAGGTAACCGTCACCCTATGTCTCCTGGGTGCTGGCAGACGCGGTACGGCTTTGCTGCACAGTAGCAGCAACCCATTGCCTTCTGGCAGCAGACGGTGCAATACAATTGGTAGTCGTCCTCGTCGTGTCCGAGGTGCTCCTGGCCACGTCGGCTGGGAGCGCCTGGGCAGACATGGGCGCAGGGACTAAATTTGGAGTGACTTGACCAGGTCATTCTCTTTAGTCCTGCAGTCAGTCCTATTGAACCGTCTTATGGTGAGCGGGCAGGCGATACGGACTGCTAGCAGTCGTACTGTACCATCTTCTGCCAGGCAGGCAAGAGATGAGGATTGCTAGCAGTCGTATTGTACCATCTTCTGCCAGGCAGGCAAGAGATGGGGATGGCTAGCAGTCGTACTGTACCATCTTCTGCCAAGCAGCCATGAGATGTGGATGGCATGCAGTCCTTCTGCACCGTCTGCTGCCAGCCAAAGATGTAAAAGATAGATGGAGTGGGTCAAAACAAGAAATAGACCAGATTTGTTTTGTACTCATTTGCCTCCTCCCCTGTCTAGGGGACTCATTCCTCTAGGTCACACTGCAGTCACTCACAGAGAAGGTGCAGCGAGGTAAATCTAGGCATGTATCAGTCAGAGGCCAGGCTAACCTCCTTGTTCCAATAAGAACGATAACTTAGGTGCACCATTTCTTATTGGAACCCTCCGTGAAGTCCTGCCTGAAATACTCCTTGATGTACAGGCACCCCCTTTGTTGATTTTAGCTCCCTGAAGCCAATCCTGTAAGCCGTGTCGTCAGTCGCCCCTCCCTCCGTCAGAGCAACGGCAGACAATCGTTCCGCGCCTTTTTTCTGTGCGGACGCCATACCAAGGCAAGCATGGAGGCCGCTCAGCTCACTTTGGCAATTAGGAGCACATTAAACACCACACGCATTATCCAGCAGTATATGCAGCACCAGAACCTGGCAAAGCGATACCGGGCGAGGAGGCAACGTCAGCGCGGTCACGTGAGTGATCAGGACATGGACACAGATTTCTCTGAAAGCATGGGCCCTGCCAATGCATGCATCATGGTGCTAATGGGGCAGGTTCATGCTGTGGAACGCCGATTCTGGGCTCGGGAAACAAGCACAGACTGGTGGGACCGCATAGTGTTGCAGGTCTGGGACGATTCCCAGTGGCTGCGAAACTTTCGCATGCGTAAGGGCACTTTCATGGAACTTTGTGACTTGCTTTCCCCTGCCCTGAGGCGCATGAATACCAAGATGAGAGCAGCCCTCACAGTTGAGAAGCGAGTGGCGATAGCCCTGTGGAAGCTTGCAACGCCAGACATCTACCGGTCAGTTGGGAATCAATTTGGAGTGGGCAAATCTACTGTGAGGGCTGCTGTGATGCAAGTAGCCCACGCAATCAAAGATCTGCTGATATCAAGGGTAGTGACCCTGGGAAATGTGCAGGTCATAGTGGATGGCTTTGCTGCAATGGGATTCCCTAACTGTGGTGGGGCTATAGACGGAACCCATATCCCTATCTTGGCACCAGAGCACCAAGCCGCCGAGTACATAAACCGCAAGGGGTACTTTTCGAGAGTGCTGCAAGCTCTGGTGGATCACAAGGGACGTTTCACCAACATCAACGTGGGATGGCCGGGAAAGGTGCATGATGCTCGCATCTTCAGGAACTCTGGTCTGTTTCAAAAGCTGCAGGAAGGGACTTTATTCCCAGACCAGAAAATAACTGTTGGGGATGTTGAAATGCCTATATGTATCCTTGGGGACCCAGCCTACCCCTTAATGCCATGGCTCATGAAGCCGTACACAGGCAGCCTGGACAGTAGTCAGGAGCTGTTCAACTACAGGCTGAGCAAGTGCAGAATGGTGGTAGAATGTGCATTTGGACGTTTAAAGGCGCGCTGGCGCAGTTTACTGACTCGCTTAGACCTCAGCAAAACCAATATTCCCACTGTTATTACTGCTTGCTGTGTGCTCCACAATATCTGTGAGAGTAAGGGGGAGACGTTTATGGCGGGGTGGGAGGTTGAGGCAAATCGCCTGGCTGCTGGTTACGTGCAGCCAGACACCAGGGCAGTTAGAAGAGCACAGGAGGGCGCGGTACGCATCAGAGAAGCTTTGAAAACCAGTTTCATGACTGGCCAGGCTACGGTGTGAAAGTTCTGTTTGTTTCTCCTTGATGAAACCCCCCGCCCCTTGGTTCACTCTACTTCCCTGTAAGCTAACCACCCGCCCCTCCTCCCTTCAATCACCGCTTGCAGAGGCAATAAAGTCATTGTTGCTTCACATTCATGCATTCTTTATTCATTCATCACACAAATAGGGGGATGACTACCAAGGTAGCCCAGGAGGGGTGGTGGAGGAGGGAAGGAAAATGCCACACAGCACTTTAAGCACAGCACTTTAAAAGTTTACAACTTTAAAATTTATTGAATGACAGCCTTCTTTTTTTTGGGCAATCCTCTGTGGTGGAGTGGCTGGTTGGCCGGAGGCCCCCGCACCGCGTTCTTGGGCGTCTGGGTGTGGAGGCTATGGAACTTGGGGAGGAGGGCGGTTGGTTACAGAGGGGCTGCAGTGGCAGTCTGTGCTCCAGCTGCCTTTGCTGCAGCTCAACCATACACTGGAGCATACTGGTTTGGTCCTGCAGCAGCCTCAGCATTGAATCCTGCCTCCTCTCATCACGCTGCCGCCACATTTGAGCTTCAGCCCTGTCTTCAGCCCGCCACTTACTCTCTTCAGCCCGCCACCTCTCCTACCGGTCATAGAATCATAGAATATCAGGGTTGGAAGGGACCCCAGAAGCTCATCTAGTCCAACCCCCTGCTCAAAGCAGGACCAATTCCCAGTTAAATCATCCCAGCCAGGGCTTTGTCAAGCCTGACCTTAAAAACCTCTAAAGAAGGAGATTCTACCACCTCCTTAGGTAACGCATTCCAGTGTTTCACCACCCTCTTAGTGAAAAAGTTTTTCCTAATATCCAATCTAAACCTCCCCCACTGCAACTTGAGACCATTACTCCTCGTTCTGTCATCTGCTACCATTGAGAACAGTCTAGAGCCATCCTCTTTGGAACCCCCTTTCAGGTAGTTGAAAGCAGCTATCAAATCCCCCCTCATTCTTCTCTTCTGCAGGCTAAACAATCCCAGCTCCCTCAGCCTCTCCTCATAACTCATGTGTTCCAGTCCCCTAATCATTTTTGTTGCCCCTTCGCTGGACTCTCTCCAATTTATCCACATCCTTCTTGAAGTGTGGGGCCCAAAACTGGACACAGTACTCCAGATGAGGCCTCACCAATGTCGAATAGAGGGGAATGATCACGTCCCTCGATCTGCTCGCTATGCCCCTACTTATACATCCCAAAATGCCATTGGCCTTCTTGGCAACAAGGGCACACTGCTGACTCATATCCAGCTTCTCGTCCACTGTCACCCCTAGGTCCTTTTCCGCAGAACTGCTGCCTAGCCATTCGGTCCCTAGTCTGTAGCTGTGCATTGGGTTCTTCCGTCCTAATTGCAGGACCCTGCACTTATCCTTATTGAACCTCATCAGATTTCTTTTGGCCCAATCCTCCAATTTGTCTAGGTCTTTCTGTATCCTATCCCTCCCCTCCAGCGTATCTACCACTCCTCCCAGTTTAGTATCATCCGCAAATTTGCTGAGAGTGCAATCCACACCATCCTCCAGATCATTTATGAAGATATTGAACAAAACCGGCCCCAGGACCGACCCTTGGGGTACTCCACTTGATACCGGCTGCCAACTAGATATGGAGCCATTGATCACTACCCGTTGAGCCCGACAATCTAGCCAGCTTTCTACCCACCTTGTAGTGCATTCATCCAGCCCATACTTCCTTAACTTGCTGACAAGAATACTGTGGGAGACCGTGTCAAAAGCTTTGCTAAAGTCAAGAAACAATACATCCACTGCTTTCCCTTCATCCACAGAACCAGTAATCTCATCATAAAAGGCGATTAGATTAGTCAGGCGTGACCTTCCCTTGGTGAATCCATGCTGGCTGTTCCTGATCACTTTCCTCTCATGCAAGTGCTTCAGGATTGATTCTTTGAGGACCTGCTCCATGATTTTTCCAGGGACTGAAGTGAGGCTGACTGGCCTGTAGTTCCCAGGATCCTCCTTCTTCCCTTTTTTAAAGATTGGCACTACATTAGCCTTTTTCCAGTCATCCGGGACTTCCCCGGTTCGCCACGAGTTTTCAAAGATAATGGCCAATGGCTCTGCAATCACAGCCGCCAATTCCTTCAGCACTCTCGGATGCAACTCGTCCGGCCCCATGGACTTGTGCACGTCCAGCTTTTCTAAATAGTCCCTAACCACCTCTATCTCCACTGGCCATCTCTTCCCCATTTTGTGATGCCCAGCGTAGCAGTCTGGGAGCTGACCTTGTTAGTGAAAACAGAGGCAAAAAAAGCATTGAGTACATTAGCTTTTTCCACATCATTTTGTGCTTTCCTGTACTCTGACATTATTTGCCTCCATGCATTCGTCTGTGCTCTGTCAGTGTGGGAGGACAGCATGAGCTCGGAGAACATTTCATCGCGAGTGCGTTATTTTTTTCTTTCTAAGCTTCACTAGCCTCTGGGAAGGAGAAGATCCTGTGATCATTGAAACACATGCAGCTGGTGGAGAAAAAAAAAGGGACAGCGGTATTTAAAAAGACACATTTTATAAAACAGTGGCTACACTCTTTCAGGGTAAACCTTGCTGTTAACATTACATACATAGCACATGTGCTTTCGTTACAAGGTCGCATTTTGCCTCCTCCCACCGCGTGACTACCCCCTCAACCTTCCCCCCTCCCTGTGGCTAACAGCGGGGAACATTTCTGTTTAGCCACAGGCAAACAGCCCAACAGGAATGGGCTCCTCTGAGTGTCCCCTGAAGAAAAGCACTCTATTTCAACCAGGTGACCATGAATTATATCTCACTCTCCTGAGGATAACACAGAGAGATAAAGAACGGATGTTGTTTGAATGCCAGCAAACATACACTGCAATGCTTTGTTCTACAATGATTCCCGAGTACGTGTTACTGGCCTGGAGTGGTAAAGTGTCCTACCATGAAGGACGCAATAAGGCTGCCCTCCCCAGAAACCTTTTGCAAAGGCTTTAGGACTACATCTAGGAGAACCGCAAATGTCAGGGCAAAGTAATCCTTTCACATGCTTGCTTTTAAACCATGTATAGTATTTTAAAAGGTACACTCACCAGAGGTCCCTTCTCCGCCTGCTGAGTCCAGGAGGCAGCCTTGGGTGGGTTCGGGGGGTACTGGCTCCAGGTCTAGGGTGAGAAACAGTTCCTGGCTGTCGGGAAAACCGGTTTCTCCACTTGCTTGCTGTGAGCTATCTACAACCTCCTCCTCCTCATCATCTTCTTCGTCCCCAAAACCTGCTTCCATATTGCCTCCATCTCCATTGAAGGAGTCAAACAACACGGCTGGGGTAGTGGTGGCTGAACCCCCTAAAATGGCATGCAGCTCATCATAGAAGCGGCATGTTTGGGGCTCTGACCCAGAGCGGCTGTTCGCCTCTCTGGTTTTCTGGTAGGCTTGCCTCAGCTCCTTCAGTTTCACGCAGCACTGCTTTGGGTCCCTGTTATGGCCTCTGTCCTTCATGCCCTGGGAGATTTTCACAAAGGTTTTGGCATTTTGAAAACTGGAACGGAGTTCTGATAGCACGGATTCCTCTCCCCAAACAGCGATCAGATCCCGTACCTCTCGTTCGGTCCATGCTGGAGCTTTTTGACTCCATCATGGTCACCTGTGCTGATGAGCTCTGCATGGTCACCTGCAGCTTGCCACGCTGGCCAAACAGGAAATGAGATTCAAAAGTTCGCGGTTCTTTTCCTGTCTACCTGGCCAGTGCATCTGAGTTGAGAGTGCTGTCCAGAGCAGTCATAATGGAGCACTCTGGGATAGCTCCCGGAGGCCAATACCATCGAATTGTGTCCACAGTACCCCAAATTCGAGCCGGCAACGTCGATTTAAGCGCTAATCCACTTGTCAGGGGTGGAGTAAGGAAATCGATTTTAAGAGCCCTTTAAGTCGAAATAAAGGGCTTCATTGTGTGGACGGGTGCAGGTTTACATTGATTTAACGCTGCTAAATTCGACCTAAAGTCCTAGTGTAGACCAGGGCTAAGGCTGTGCCTGACAGGACTGCACAACATTGCCATCCAGTGTTCTCCAGTGCACAGCGCAGACCCCACAGCAGTTCTGAGCTTTCTCATTTTACACCCTTCCCCGACCCTAGGAGAGAGCCCTGTAGTTCAGCAAAGAAGCTGTAGGAGAAAGACAGAGCCAGCACAGACCTGGTCGTCCCCTTCCTCTGTGAGTGGTGTGTGAAAGGCTTCAGCTGGCCAGAAGCGCACACTCAGTCCCATCATACAAAGTTCTTCTGTAATGTCTATACGCAGCTACTGTAGTTCTCTGTATTTCAGAATGAAGCCCCATGCATTGAGAAAGATCCAGCTGGTTTGGAAAGCAGCAGCAGAGGTCACTGGGAACATGCCAGCCACCCTGATATACTGCTCTCTTCACTGGTTCCTCCAAAAGCAGAATCCAGTTTCTGGTCACTGTCCGGACTTTCAAACCCTGCATGGAATTGTCCCAGCTATCCCAGAGACCATCACTGTCCTTCCAAATCCCAGAGCAGCTATGTTCCACTGGAACATAGACATTGATAACCAATAAAGGGAGGTTTGTGGCCCTGGGAGACACAGCCTTTGCAAGAGCCAGATCAAACCACGGATCCTGCAGTGTTGCCAACTCTCATGATTTTGTCATGAGTCTCATGATAATGATTGTTTTCCTTAAAGCCCCAGCTCCTGGAGGCAAGTGAGTATGTGATGATTTCAGCCTTCATTCTTAAAGAAAAAGTAAGTGTCTAGCCCTTGTGGCTTTGGAGAAAGGGTGCACTGGGGTGATATTTTGAAGCTAACGGCTCAAAAAGCAGAAGGCAACTAAAAAGAACCCCAAGTCTATTAATTTTACAAAATTTCATGATTTTAAAGCCAATCTCATAATTTTTGGTGAGCCTGACCCATGATTTTTGAACATTTGGGGTTGGCAATACTCAACTTGTGGTCAGAAGAAACACCAGAATGACCATGTCACATTCAGAGCTAAATGCAAAATGCACTTCTTCACATAGGCTTTCCTACTAGAAAGCCCTCACCCTCATCATTTGATATATCCCAAACAGCAGGAAACTAACTCAACATGGCTTCTTCCCAGCATAGGCGCCGACTCCGCGGGTGCTCCGGGGCTGGAGCATCCACCGGGAAAAATTAGTGGGTGCTCTGCACCCACCAGCAGCCAAGCTCCCTGCCCTGCCCCACCTCGCCTCCGCCTCCTCCCTTGAGCTCGCTGCGTCCCCACTCCTCCGTCTACCTCCCAGCGCTTGCCACTACCAAACAGCTGTAGCAGCTCTGGGAGGGTGGGAGGAGGAGTGGGAGTGTGGCACACTCAGGGGAGGAGGCGGGGCCGAGGCAGGGATTTGGGGAAGGAGTTGGAATAGGGGCAGGGAGGGGGTGGCGTTGGGGCAGGGACTTTGGGGAAGGGGGCAGAATGGGGGCAGGGCCAGGGCGGAGGGGGCATCAAGCACACACTGGCGCCAGTAGAAGTCGATGCCTATGCTTGCCAGCAGGCAGGGAAGAAAGACTTTATTGTGGTTTTACTAATGGGAGGCACTCAGACTATGGGGATAGAAGCTATATAAGGAGAAAGAGGAAGCTTTTTGAGCCTTCTCCCAGCCCAGGAGCAGCCCTACCTCACCAGCCCTGGAGGACCCCATGTTTTCTTCACTGTTAACTAGACCTGCCAAGAATAGGAAATTGAAACCCCTGAGGTTACTCCCTGGACACTTTGGGCAAAGGTCATCATGGCTTCCTTGGCTTTTCCTCTATTCCTCCTCACTGTCTTGCTTCCTCTTCTCTTTGAAGCTGCCTTTCAAACCGTCTCCTGCACCTGACTTACACTTTTTCTAGGATTTCTTATGCTTAAAGTGGCATATAATAGGGCCCTAACCAAAAGATTTGCCTGTGGGCTGTAAGGGGATATAATTGGTTATACTCATACATATATATAATGGATCCCTGACCAAGAGATTTGGCTGTCGGGAAGGAAAGGAAAGATCTTGGTGATGCTGAGGTTAAAGAAGTGGCAAGGATTTGGATGTGACTTGGATATGTATGGTGTTAGAAGAAGCTGGAGAGGGAGAAATCAAAAACAATGTAGTGGTTACTTGCTCTTCCCCATCCACCTTTCTCCCTTTGACTCTTCTCTCCCATATTCACCCTATGTAACTTCATCTTCCATGATGATGTCCCATCTGATTAGCTGCCCATCTCCTTGCCTTCACCTCCTGATTTGATTTCAAGTAATGTAACAATGCTCCCACTCACCAAGGTGGTCACTTATTCAAGCCTCTCTTGACTAAACACTATAACTTCTCTGACCTCTCAATATCTGCCTTCTCCCTGTCACCTCATTCCCTTCAACATTATCTACCAGTCCCTCCCATGACCATTCATATCCAGGACTTATTCTCACTACTCTCAGTCCCCCCCTCCCCCCCCACTCTGCCCTCTGCTCTGACTCAGATGTGGATTCTCTCCAATCCACTGGACTCTTTTGCCTCTCTCTCTGCCGCTTGAACATCTGTCCCTCCAACCCTGACTCCTCAACAACCTCTGCTCCTGTGCTACTGGACACCCTTGGAGAAAGTCCTGTGACCACGTGAACTTCCTCCAGTTCTGTCATATTTCTTGTCAGACAGTACTATGTCTCCACCTCACTGACTCCACACCCATAACCACAGCTGCTTGTTTACTACCTGTGAGTTCCTCCGAAATCCTTTCCCCTCCTCCCTTTCTGTGAAAGATCCTGATGACTTTTTCAAATAAAATATCTACAAGATGGGCCACAGCCACCCTCCTCCTCCTCCTCCTCCTGTCACTGATGCAGAGGTTTCTCCTCGGCTCTCACCTCCACCTGCCCCCTCGATCCTTCCCAGCTCGTGACCTCTTCACTCCTATTCTCTCCCTTCCTACACCCTTTGCTCTCTTTTGGCCTCTTCCCTTAAAAGGAGGGTCTCTCCATCCTGAAAAAATCCACCCTTGACCCTGCCCGTCTTCTTCTTCTGTCCCCCCTTCTTCTTTTCACTTTTAAACTCAGACACACTGCGGGCAACCAACGCCTGGATTTCTCTCCTCCAGCTGCATCCTGGAGCCACTCCCGTGAAACTGACCAAAATGTCGCTGGTCTTTTCCCGCCTGTACCCAGGGGCTCTGGTCTGCCCCGGCCTCGATGCGGCTGAGCCTTGTCTTTGGCTTTTGCGTCTCCGCCCTATGTCTTTCCCGGGGGGGGTCCGAGGCCGCCCGCCGCCCCGTTACCCCCACCATCGGGGACCGAGCCCCGCCCCGTTACGCACCCGCCGACCAGGGAGCCCCGCCCCGTTAGCCCCGGTTCCGAGCCGGGCTGCCCAGGCGAGGTGGAGCTCGGCGCGGCCTGCACCATGGCGGGGAGCGGCGCCGGGCCGGGCCGCCTGTGGAGACTCTGCAACCTGCTCATGGCCGCCTTCTTCGGGCTGGCGGCCGCCGTGCAGGTGAGGCCGGGCCGAGGGCGAATGGGGGGAGGAGAGTGAATGGGGAAAGGGGTCAGTCAGGCTGCGGGGTGAATGGGGAAAGGGGCTGGGGGTGAATGGGGAAAGGGATGGGGGGGGGAAGGAGGGTGGATGGGGTCAGTCAGGCTGCAGGGTGAATGGGGAAAGGGGCTGGGGGTGAATGGAGAAAGGGATTGGGGGGAGGAGGAGGAGGAGGAGGGTGGATGGGGTCTGTCAGGCTGCAGGATGAATGGGGAAAGGGGCTGGGGGGAGGAGGAGGAGGAGGGTGGATGGGGTCCCCCTTGTGTCCCGATATTCTCTTGATCACACTACAGTACTTGCATGAGGTGAATTGAAATATACTGTTTCTTTTGTTTGGTTTCAGAGTAACAGCCCTGTTAATCTGTATTCGCAAAAAGAAAAGGAGGACTTGTGGCACCTTAGAGACTAACCAATTTATTTGAGTATAAGCTTTCGTGAGCTGCATCCGATGAAGTGAGCTGTAGCTCACGAAAGCTTATGCTCAAATAAATTGGTTAGTCTCTAAGGTGCCACAAGTACTCCTTTTCTTGTTTCTTTTTACAGTGCAAATATTTGTAATCTGATGCAATAATATAAAGTGAGCACTGTACACTTTGTATTCTGTGTTGTAATTAGGGTGACCAGATGTCCCAATAAAATCGGGACTGTCCCGATTTTTAAATTTTTGTCCCGCGTCCCAACCGATGCACAGTCGGGACACCATTTGACCTGATATTGCGGCTTTGGCCGCTCTGGCGTTTTTTTCCTTCTGCAACTCTGGCCACTTTTTTTTTTTCCTTCCCGCTTGTGTCCCGATATTTTCTCCGTTTCATCTGGTCACCCTAGTTGTAATTCAAATCAATATATTTGAAAATGTAGACAACATCCAAAAATATTTAAATAAATGTTAATCTATTATCGTTTAACACTGTGATTAAAAACTGTGATTATTTTTTTTAGTCTTGCTACTAATTGCAATTTTTGTAATTTTTGTAATTGTCTGACATCCCTAACGATAATCCACTCCCCGTGCCAATTCACAGGACTGGAGTTTTCATTTGCAGATTATTGTTCATGGAGTTTGGTGTGGAAATGGCTTATAGAGAAGCTTGCTGCTGTGCTTGTGTAACAGGCCAGTGTGTAAACTTCACTGTGATGTTCTGTTCTGTGTAATGCTGCATGTACTCAGAGGTCCTGTGGTTTTGGCTGTGTAATGGCAGTAGCAGTTCGTTGCTGCAGCCCATCGTGGTCAGATGTCGTGAGGAATGTCATCAAGAAGTGATGTAGCTTTCGTCTGTCATAAGACAGAACCTTTTTCATGGCTTAACCCTGCCATCATACCCTGCCAGTTTGGGGCTGTTCATGGTGGAGTGGGGCTTCCTGAGCCCCTCAAGGAGTTTGGTGAAAGTGTAGTTTTATCAGGGAGCAGTTCTCTTTGAGATTGTCATTCCCTTTAATTAGGTGGAGCAATTCATACGAGGAAAGTCAGATGAGAGGAAATTTATGTATATTCCAGAGATAAAATCAAAAGAAAAGAGAACAGTATTTTATCAAACCTGGCTATATGCAGGACTAAAGAGGGAACATAGGAAAATTGGTAATTAATAAATATTAAATAAAGAAAAATAATTTAATGCTGGAAAAACCTACTGTTGTTACAGCATAAAATGGGGCTTGAAATAGACAAGGAAATTGTAAAGGAGGAAATACAGTTCTTCAGTGACTGGAATCCACCACCATAGCCTGTGTACACATAATGCAGGTTAAATCTAGACAGACGTTAAATCGGATTGCCCAGAGTGAAGAAGATAGATAATTTACTTTACTATACCTCAGCCAAGCCATAAATAAGGCTCCATGGGCTCTGTGACAAACTGGACCTAAATTTTGCATCAGATTGTGTATTAAAGCTGAGGAGCTGGGCTAGGTAACAGGGCTGTGCACAACCACAGAGTCAACGGGGAGCCCTGCTGCCCTATCTCTACCCATCCTACCCAACCTCCAGCTGATGTGAGACGTGGAGGAGCTGTGTTTGCTGGATACTATAGGTGGTTTGTCAAAGCCCAGCTCTTCTCCAGCCCACTTCTCCCAGTGCAACAGCAATGGTTTTACACATCTTCATGACTGCCGTGTACAGCTCCCCACTCCTCCCCTGTGACATCGAGTTGGCTTTCCCAGTTCACCAGGCAGTAGAACCAACGGGGCGCCCTTAATGTGCCAATGACTCAGCGTATGGAGGGTAGAGATATGTGGCAGGATTTACTCCTGGAGGGAGTCTGCTTAAAAAAATAAAAAATTCTGCACATTTTATTTGTCAAAAGAATGCAATATAATCACACCAATTTCAATTGTTTTGGTAATTTATTTAAACTACAATACAGAAAAAAGTCACAATAACTGTTCAGCGTTTCCTAAACACATGAAAGCGAAGTTACAAACACTTCGTAACTAATACCCTGCATTCCAGTTATAATCCTGAGTTATAATCAGCCAGAGGGACCTGAAAAAGTATGACTCTCGGGGGAGAGTTTCCTTAGGCAAAGCTAGAAAATCTTTGATCAGAATATAATATTATGGAAAATTAAAAGTCCGCTGAAGGGGTGATGTGTTTTACAGATGGAGCAATTGAGGCACAGAGGGGGAAGTGACTTGCTCAAGGGCACTGTCACCCACTAAGTAAAGTTGGGAACAGAGGCCAGATCTCTTTATTCTCAAGCTAGTACTGAACCCAAAGTACAATCTTCCTTGATTGAATCCAAACTCCAGCTGGCTCAGACTGGCAGTTTTGCCCTAGTGTTAGCATTGAAAGCTGCCCCCTGCTCTTATTCTTTGGTGTTATCAAGAAGAAACTGTCACCCATAATTCTGTTTAAATTGGTGACAGTTGGCATAGTTGGGGAAAATGTGCTTCCCCTGCTCAACAAAATTTTGATCGCTGGATTCTCTATTACATGCATCCAGATGATGACAACAGCAGTGCAGGGTGCTTATGCACACGTGCTGGCTCTAACCAACTCTCCTCTCCAAAATAAGAGAAATCTGAACCAGGAGGATCCTTTTAATAAAGTACTTTTTATTCTTGACCCAGCCGGGAGGACAAATGTAGGTTTGAGAATCCTGACACCAGGTGAAAGCCTGTAGGATCTTGTCTGAGTGCTCATTCTGACCTCTTTGTTATTCCAGATAAATGACCCTGATGCAGGACTGTGGATAGTGAGTATGACTACAGACTTTCCTAGCTGCTGAAGACTCTGGAGCATTTTATAGGAGAGAATCCTAAATTTGCTCCTTTGTTGGACATCTGCCCTCTTTTCTGTTACAACACCCTTCTGAAAGGTTTGCAATGACTCTTCTAGCTTTGGCCTGACCTGTGGCGCACAAGTTCACAACACTTGGGTGACTTCAAACCATCTGAATGGGTTCTGTAATTCTGCCTGGAGCAGGTAAAACCTGAAGCCTGCTTTGGATGAGTTTTAAATCCTCATCCTTGATTAAAATAAGCAGCTTTTTAAAATTACACCTTTTGGGAACATCATCTTCCCTCTGAATAGTGACCTGGGTGTGGAAAGGCGGTGGACAGGTTACTCAAGTTTGATTACCTGCATGACATTTCCAGGGGTTTTTATTCCACTTTGCTTACCCCCACCCCCTACCATCTTTGTCTAGGGCAGGCACCAAACTATCTCTTCTCCTCCTTCCCTGGGGCTCACACCTCCTGACCTGAGTACCTCTGGGCTCCACATCACCTCTGTGTATTGTAATCGCTCCAGATCACCTGCTCTGCTGCATTGTGTAAATGAGCTGGATGGGATGTGGCTGCTTCTCTGTGCTCTGCCTTCTCATGCTACAGAGTGGACTTGCAATATCTCACTAACAGGTGGTCTACATTGTACCTGCTGTCCTTACGCTGCTTGTTGGCCTTAATCCGTCAATTACAGGTATGATATTGGCATTCTAAATGGACTCACTCGTCAGATCTTCACCCCAAAGAGATTAGTTTTCATTTTTTGCCATGGTAGGATGCAAACCCAGGGCTGCATGGAAATGTGCTCAGCTGTCCATGACTGCAGGTAGTAAGGTGCCCATTCCCAGGAGTGATGGTGACTGCTTTCCTGTTTGCAGATGGATGTCCTAGAAATGGATTTAGTCCATTGTCTCTGCATCAATTCCTCATCCTGAGACATCCTTATTACTGCACCTATGCCGCAACAGTCTGGTTCTAGTACTAAATGGTGATCTATTGGGCTGTGCACGAGACTGCGAGCCAGAAACTTCCATGTTCTAGTCTTTGGCTCTGCTGCTCCCATTGGCAAGTCACTGAACTTTTCTCTCTGTTTCCCCATCTGTAAAACTGGGATAATTCTTACCTGTGTCCTAGGAGGGCTGAGAGTTAATGTCTGTACAGTGTTCTGAAGAGATAAAGGTATAACTACCAAATACTGTGATTACCACAGAAGGTGCACATACAGCAGTGTAATATTTTTAGTGGTTATAATATGGCATGGTAGGAGTTCTAAGATTGTATAGTCACTGGGGAATGTTATCTGCTGGCTGAGACTGATGCGGCTGTATTTACAGGGTCCCTGTAAGGCCAAATTTGGCCCAGAAAATAAAAGTAAGATTTATACAATCTAAGATCACTAGAAGTATTTCCTTGATTTTTTTTTCTCTCATTGGAAAGAATTTTGAGAAATTGTTTTTTATATGCTAAATGACAACCATATATGCTGAATGAATTTTATTTTGGATTAAGGAAAATCCCAACAAAAACAAAGTAAAGTCTCCATGAGAGAGCACAGTGTCTCTTCTGTAACATGCTGCATCAACTCTGCCTCCTAAAATGCTGGCTTTGTTAAATGAAAGTGTAACAGTCACTGCTCATAAATAAACCTTGCTCTGCAGCATTTGCAACCTCAACATTGCAGCATTTTGCTAGTGCATGAGAGCCTGAAAGTGAAACTGAAAGTCTGTTTTCAATGCCCAAATTGAGATAAATGCCAAAAGTAAACAAACAGGAGTGTTGGAAAGGGAAATAATTTTTCCAGATTCTTTTGGTTTAGATAGCCTAAAGTTTATTTTCAGCATACTTGTATATTTTCAGGACATTTGTTTTTCCTAATTATTTTAATTTTGATATTGCCAAATCAATAAGAAGCATTTCACATTAGGACTGTGAAAGGCCCTGAGCTGCAGCCAGTTCAACAGAACCATCAGCCTTCTATGTAGACCTGTTGCAAAGTAAAAAATCATACACAGCTCTTTTCTATATTGGGAGCCTATAATGATCAGCTCTTGCTTGGAGCTCTCCATCCACTGGAGGGTTCAGCCCTGAAGAGATTTTGTTTAAGCCTTCTGGTTTTCCATTTGTTGACTTGTCATTATGGAGGTCAGCCAGACAACCATTTGTTATTCACTTACCTCTGCCTCCCATAGCCCTCCAGCATGGACCTGTAAGCCACAAGAGCCTGTGTCCGGGCCCCTTCTAATGTTTCCTGAAATATTTTGAGGCAGGGACAGCTCATGCCCTAGAATTACGGGGAGCACCCTGATGTCACTGCCAAGAGCCTGACAGTGGGCATAGGGTGTCAGGAAGTCATGCTCCTTGCTATGTAGAGGCTTCAGTTTGTAATTCTCCATGGCCTTTTATGAAGCAATTGAACAGTGGAGCATGTTTCTGTTTCCTAGGGAGGATCTGTGATGGTCTTCAGAGCTGTGGTGCTGCCAAGGAGTTGTTTCCCAGGAACTCAGAATTTGAAATCCACCCAGAGCTTGCATTTGTCAACAGTATTTCTAGACCAGAATTCCTTTGCCATTCCAAACACCTGGATACATAAAAGAGCAAGTCCTACCTAGTATTGCAGCAGACACTCCTGCATCCCTCCTTCCTAGTGCATGTGTGTTTGTGGAAGGGTCCATTTTCACGCAGCCTCTTTACAGTCTGGAAGACTTGGAATGTACTTCATGTAGTATGTTCATAAGCATTTAGTAGCTCCAGTCTGTTCTTCCCCAGATAATGTCATCTGGAGGAGCCTGTCAGATCTGCATTCTGCTGCTTGTTTAGTTGGAACCGTTGCCTTGGGGTGCTCTTTGTTCGCTTATGCAGAAAGTAACATCTTGCATGAAGAGGAAGGAAGGTGAGTAATGCATCTATTCTGTCCTAATCCATACAGCTCATGCATGAAGCAGATTGTCCCTCTGGCAGCTCACTCCCAGGCAGACCAAGCTTCAGTTTTTGATTGCTACAGTGAGTGGGTTGGCCCTAAAAAGAAGGGAGTCAGGCTAGTAAGGAACTCAGCCTGGATGTTGCTTGTCCAGCAGTATGTTGGACAAACCGTTGACGAAGGGGCCAGTGAGCACAGGTTGCAGCTTGGCTGAATCCCCTGTTCTCTTTGCTTTGGTCAGTCACAGATGGGGATGGGGTAGGGGTCGGTACTGGCTTTCAAAACTCACAAAACTGGCACTGTGCACCTTGGAAGCCCCCTGTGTTCTGATTCCAGAGCTTTAGAGGCAGGAATTGGGTAAGTTTTTTCAGAACTGTGTTCAGGGTGGATTGATGTAAATGAAGTGATTTAAATCATCAGTTTTAATAAACTTTTACATTTGCACTTCAGTTATTTTCTGAAGAAAGGTGCACTCTCATTGGTTGATATAACCATTACAATGTGTTGATTTACAACTAAATAGAGCCTTTACACTAGATTTGGTACATCTCTTTGCTACCTGAGAGGGTGCACTATTACTATATACATTTATGTAAACAATTATATAGCTTAATATTTTCAAATTCTTATTAACCATACATTTTTAGTATGTCAGAAAAGGGCAAATGATATTGCTTATTCACTAGATAGTTAAACAAATCATGAGCAAAAAGTTAACTTCATTAGGATGGTAACTGGAATTTAATTAAACACGCACAACTGCATATACGATTTATTTTTTATTAAAACAAACGTAAAAGTTTTGGGTAAATAAAATTCCCATATCAAAACATGTTTCACATTCACAACTAAATAATTTTTTAAACAAAGGGATTAACTGTGGTCTGTGAATTAAATGGATTATTTCAGGACAGTTTTACACAAACATATTTGAAAAGTGACTGGAGCTTAAATTCCTACTCTCATCTAAGTTTCTTGAAAGTGAGATAGTCTCCTAAATTACTTAGGCTGAACTATTGTACCATATTTATAAAGCTTGACCTCAAAAGTTAGACTCGGGCAAAACACCTTTATATAGAAAAGCGTCCTTTAATTCATAGAGGCTAATGGATTCAGTATATTTATTGTTTATTTAAATGTTCAAAGATACAAGTAGTTTAGGTCTTAACATATGTTTTGTATTAAATTCAGATTTCATTTTAAAGTGGTTTATTTTTAATAAGAAATTATAATTTAAATAACAAAATAGAAAACGTTAAAAAATATCAATTTTCATCCCCCAAATTTTGTTTGGAGGGTACCATGTACCTACGTTTCTGGAATGTACCTACTTGTCAAGCTGTTGGAGACTTGATGGCACAATCCCCACTACTACCAAGCATGGAGGAAAGGGGGTTGAAAGTGAAGGAGGCAAACTCCCACTAGGCAGAGACTCAGATATTCCTTTTTGTTTAAGGAAGCAAGGTGCTTGCTTGTGCACAAGGTAAAAGTGATCGTGTCTTAAGTTGCTGTTTAAATGGACACCCTGAGGCGTAGTTTACGGGTTTATCTGTAGTCTGTAAAAATTTTGGTTCAACGGCCATGAGTTTGTACATATTCAACTGTCCTATCATTATATTTAGTATTAAAAGGAGTCTAATAGAAAATGGAAGCAGAAATCTGTGCAGATTCTGTAAATTGGTTGTGTGCATGTGGCGTAGGAATTCCAGTCAGATTTCTGTGAGCTCAGATCCGGCTTTAATAGTAAATCTAATTCCTCTTAGGGGGAGCTTGCATGCCTACCCGTTACTTTTGCAGAGAATTTGTCCTTTGTGTAAGCAAATACTTGTGCACACTGTATTCTGATTTTTTTTATTTTTTCATTTATGTATTTATTTTGTATAGGGAGTTGTTTGGTCTGGTGATTATTACAATATGGATGAATCTTTGCCGCAATTCAGCAAAGTAAGTCTTTAATCCATTTGTATATTCATGGTTCGTGATAGGGTATATACTACAGGGCTGGCTGCAGCTAGCTGTTTCCTATCCATAGGTGATTTTGGCTGTGTGCTGCCTTGCTGCATATTATTGTCTAAATTCTGCTCAGACTTGGGCACAGCACCATGTTCATTTGGGTTTCTGGAAGGACAAGGTCTGCTGGTCATAAGCAGCATAAAGCAAAAGGGAAAAAAGGTGAGGAAAACCTGGTCCAGAGGACAACTTGAAGGAAACCTGTTGCTCCTCCTGCAGAGTCTGAAGGTGGGGATGTTTCTTCATAAAAAGAGACTGTGTATAGTGGTAGCATAGTGTTATAGTGGATGCAGGCAGTAACTGCAAAAACCAAGGTGGCAAAAGTGTTTCCATTAGAACGCTAGTAATGGGGCATAACGTATGTAAGAAAGGACCCTAATGAGGAGTGGGCCGACTCCGCTGCCATCAGCATAAGCAGATTCTCTGCAGTCGTCGTAGGAGGAGAGGGAGACAGAACCTGGAACCTGGGAGGGAGATGACAAAATTTTGCTGGGCATTAAACCAGCATCAAAGCAAAGACCTCAGCGTTTGGAAAAACTGCACCAGCTCTGACTGTAAGATGGGGTTGGAAAATGAACAGCTGCTCAATGAGCATTGCTAGGATCCAGAGCAGTCTGCAACATGCTGCAGCACCTGCTCCTTCTCTGAGCACCTCAAGGGCAGTATTTGTACCCTAGAGCAGTGACTCTCAACCTTTCCATACTACTGCACCCCTTTCAGGAACCTGATTTGTCTGGTGTACCCCAAGTTTCACCTCATCTAAAAACTACTTGTTTACAAAATCAGACATAAAAGTACAAAAGTGTCACAGCACAGTAGTACTGAAAAATTTATTACTTTCTCCTTTTTATCATATAATTATAAATATTGTATTTACATTTCAGTGTATCGTATATAGAGCAGTATAAACAAGTAATTGTATGAAATTTTAGTTTGTACTGACTTTGCTAGTGCTTTTTATGTAGCCTGTGGTAAAATTAGGCAAATATCTAGATGAGTTGAGGTACCCCCTGACAGACCTCTGCCTACCCCCAGGTGTACATGTATCCTTGGTTGAGAACCACTGCCCTAAAAAGAGTGGTGTGTGATGCCCAGTAGGGGCTCTGTCCCACTAATACTGCTCTCATCCATCAGAAAGCCTTAAGAGTTAGGGCTGTTCCATTAGAATGAAAGAGAGAAGATCCAGGAGCCCTGCAGAGATGTTATCTTTAGAGAGCAGTACCTGCATGCCATGCACTGCAAGGAAACAGTTTCTGTAATAGGCCAGGAGCCAGTGTTTAAAGGAAAGTAGCAATAGAGACTATCCATCTGCTTTGTTATTTGTGTAGAGAAGGGTTAAATGGCACAGTGTGTTACTACATAAGCTTTTCTGGTGAGCTAAAATCAAATCCAGACCCAGCACAAGTGTGGTGATCTCTATCCACACCACAAAATCTCAGCGCAGTTCCTCAAATCAAGGAGAGCCCAGACCTAGCGTACTGAAGGGTGCAAAGAGTATGCCTGCCGTTAGGGCGTGCCATTAGGCCTCACTTTAAGACTAAAATATACCCCATTTCAAAAAGAAACAAACACAAAAATACTCTTAACTCAGTCTTTGTTCCTTGTGGTCGTCACTTCCCCCGTCAGTCAAGATGCAGCCATGGAGGTGCATCATGTGTGTTTGCCTCATTTACACCAGGTCACAAAGAATTATATTTTGGTGTGTGCCCAGTGAAAATATAGTCTGGGGAATCTGCATGTGGAAGCTGGAAAAAAAAGTAGTACTCCCAAACTATCAGTCTAGGAAAATCTGGCTGCTTTCTGCCCCAGGTTGAAATTCTTGCCTTTCTGCCTCCCATTGCTCTGACACTGCCTGGATTCTAACTTGCTGAACAGGGGTCTGTCTCTGTGCTGCTGTGGCTGCAGGAAGGGAGTCTTTGGTGTCCGTCACTAAAAGTTGAGGGGGATGTAGCCACATGGACTTGGGGCAGCTGAGCAGCTCTTCAGTGCAGGTTGGAAAAGAGCAGAGAAGGGGAACAAGTGGGCAGGCTCCTGGACCCGTGCTGCTGCCTGTTCTGTTCGCCTGTCACAGTAAAGGCAGAGTTTGGGAGCAGGCGCTTCAGAGAAGCCACTTACAGCAGCAGCGGCCAGAGAGGTTTTGTGGCACGCTGATTGCAGCTCATCAGCACTGCTTTTCTCCAGGCTCCTCAGTCTGATGAGGAGCCTCACCCCAGACCCAGACACCTCTGTTGCTAGCTGGGTTTGATCTGAAATAACACAACTGTCTTTTGTTCTTTCCAGAAATCCCCTGGGTGGAATTCGTCTGATGGTCGCAATTTCTCTCTCGCTCTTCCCCTTTGTAACATGGCTTTACATTTACATGAACTCAGAGATGCGATCATCCTGGCCAACTCACTGCAAAACTGTGATTTAACCAGGCAGGAACAAACACACACAATAAATATTCAAACAGCTATTTGCCTTCAGCTTTCGGTTCTCAGTTGAAAACTGGTATCAGAACAACAGGAACTGCAACTATGGCCCAAGAGCACATTGCTGCCTCAAACAGCGCGGTTTGAGATTTGTTATCATTATCCATCCATCTCCTCTTTCCATGGACCAACCTGTGGATTTCAAACTGTGTCCTTCACGTAGTGATGACACCACAGCCCCTGTATCACTGTCTCCTCCAGTACCACAATGAACAGGAGCAGGGGCAGACTAGATCCTGGTAAATATGTGCCCTTAGTGTGGATGAACAATTGTACAGCAGCGTCTGCTAGGAACTCCTAGAAAGGACAGAAGCATTCAAATGTGATCCTCTCCTCCTCCCTCAGGGCCTGCAGGTGAGCAGCCAGACTCTTATGGGCAGTGATATCAATGGCTGCTGGGAGACCTGAAACAACTAGCAGGGGTAGCTGTTCTGTCTGTTTAGTCAATGAGAAGAGCTCAGTCTCTGCCATACCTAGGCTGAAAGTGGACAAGAAATTCAGAAGGTTTTTGGAGAACTGCAGAGTTGCTTCTCAGCTGAATCACAAATTTCTTAGAAATCTTCTCCACAAAGTATTAAAGGTGTCAAGTATGGCTGTTGTAGTCTTTATTACTGACTGATGGGCCAGCGAAGACATGGGACTATGGGAAGGATTGACAGGTACTATAGTCCAGTGGCTAGGACACCAGCCTAGGAGTCAGAGGCCTGCATTCTATTCCCAACTCCACCACTGACCTCCTGTGTGACCTAAACCAAGTCATTACACCAAGCTGTTTTTATTTCCTTCCTACCCTTTGTCTGCTTCGTCTGTTACGGAGGCACCAATTGCAGTTTCATAGTTAAGGTTAAGTTTGGTTTTGTATTAAAAGCAGGGATTCAGCCTTTGTGTATGACAAATACAGTATGTCCTCTCCAAGCTTAATCATTTGCCCTTTGAATACAGAATTAATTTTCTAAGTATTTGAGTAATTATGTTAGAGTTAAAATTAAATGGGTATTTTTAGAAATTTAGCATCTTATGTCAAGACTTTTTTTTTGTCCCTATTGATGATGATAATGCAATAACACAGACTCTTTGTGCATGAGATTTTAGGGAGGTTGACTACATTTGGAGAAATATTTTAAGGGTATTGGCCATTTTTTGCTGTTCATAATTGGAAGTGCAGCAGCACTGATAAATGGTCTACAGCAAATTCCATGAAGTCCTACTGTCTCTTAAAATGGTTGCCATCTCATATTGTTTTCAATGGGACTGAGGCCAGAAGCTGCCCTCAGGAAATATGGCACTGCCACTGCTCCTCACAGCTTTCCTCTCTGCCTCCCAAAAGCCTGCATACCATCTTCCCTGAGCTCGGTTTTGATTCTTTCTCATGGGGAACAATGGGAGGCAGTCACCATTTTGAAAGAGAGCATCCTAACTGAGGATAACAGAAGATGATGGCTATTTTGAAAAAAGGGCAACTCTTTGTGAGTTTCTCTGAAAGACAAGACTTCAGGTTTCACTCTCTACTGACAAACGTTCACTTGTAAAAAATAATAGCAAACAATCATCATTAATCCACAATACTTCGTTTGAGGGGCAGTGTCAAGGTTCCTTCCCCACTCTGAACTCTGGGGTACAGATGTGGGACCCGCATAAAAGACCCCCTAAGCTTATTTCTACCAGCTTAGGTTAAAAACTTCCCCAAGGCACAAAATCTTTGCCCTTGGACTAGGGTATCCTGCCACCACCAAGCGGTTTAAAAAAGAACTAGGGAAAAGGACCCCTTGGACTTCCTCTTTCCCCCAGCAATCCCCCCAAACCCTTACACCCCCTTTCCTGGGGAGGCTTGAGAATAAACAAATTGAGCACAGACTAGCTTGGGTTTCTTAAGATTCTAAAAACCCAATCAGATCCTTAAAAAAACAGAACTTTATTAGAAGAACAGAACAAAGATAAAAGAAATACTCTGTAAGATTAGAATGGAAGATAATCTCACAGGCAGTCAGATTCAAAACATAGAGAATCCCTCTAGGCAAAACCGTAAGTTACAAAAAGACACAAAAACAGGAATACAAATTCCCTCCAGCACAGCGAATTTAGAAGCCAAAACAAAGAAAACCTGACGCATTTTCTAGCTAGATTACTTACTAACTTTACAGGAGTTGGAGGGCTTGCATCCTTGATCTGTTCCCAACAAAGGTATCACAGACAGACAAAAGCCTTTTTCCCCCCCTCCAGATTTGAAAGTATCTTGTCCCCTCATTGGTCATTTTGGGTCAGGTGCCAGCGAGGTTACCTTAGCTTCTTAACCCTTTGCAGGTGAAAGGATTTTGCCTCTGGCCAGGAGGGATTTTATAGCACAGTATACAGAAAGGTGGTTACCCTTCCCTTTATATTTATGACAGTCAGTCTCTTCTCTTCTCAACAGCTCACTTTGCTGTTTGCTGTGCATTTGCTCCCCTTCTTTAATTTTGGAGCTGTCTGCAAATTTGAGCATAGCTTAGTTTTCAGTAAATAGTCACTCAACAAAGGAGGACACGAGTCAGTTGTACGGAGGTTGTGGGGAGGGGGCAGATATTTTTTAGTTGGTCATGAAGTCCTAAGAGGGTCCTGGTTTTGGCTAGACTTAGCAGGAAGAGTCACTGTCTGAAGACTGACATTCTGTCCTAGCTCTGGTACAGCTCCCCCTGCTAGATGCTCACCAGGTTGCTGTTTGGGTCCTAATGGGGAACCATGTGCTCTTAAGCTTCCCTTGCTCTGGGAAGAATCCAGCAAGGTTTGTCTCAGTCTTTGGTCCCTCAGGCATGCTTATTGGGCCCAGACTCTACCTATTGCCCCTTTAGATAAGTGGACCTGGTGGTCCAGCTGGCCCAGCCCCATATCCTGGCTGGTTCTGACCCCACAAGACACACTGATAACCTCAGTAAACCTTTTCCCAGTGATCCAAACTTGTGGGCAGTCTGGCTTACGGTTTCTCTCTCCAGGGCTATGTGATAACCGATGCGCATAACACACAGGTTTTGCAAAAGTTTAACACAATTACTTTTTAGATACCCCAAGAAATGTACAGATTTAGACAAAAACAATAAAACACTTCTATGCCCTTGTCATCATGGAGTCACAGGGTCTGGTCTCTGTCCCAGCCTGTAACAGGTCTCCTGGGAGTGACTCCTTTAGTAGGCTGAGCCCCAAGGATGCATGCAGTCTACAGGCTTTGTGGGTTTCAAGACTGGGCTGTTGGCACCGGCAATCTCTGTCTCTCCGTGGCTCCCTGCAGCGAATCCAGCCCAGTCAGACTCATGTGGGAGACTTGTACTGTCCCCTTCATGGTGTAGGGCTGTCAGTGAGTATTACAGTGACACAGCCAGCCTTTGCAAAACAAGGTACCATTTATTAGTCACCGGGCTCCGGAATCTGAAAATCCTTAAATCAGCACAGAGAAATGCCTGGGAAAGCATAGTCCATGCTAGTTATCCCAGAGCTCAGCTGTTGTGAACCCATGTTCAAGCTCTCATGCACTTTCTCTCACCTTCTTAGTTCCCAGGTGTCTATCCCTTCCTCCAGAAACCAACGCTTTATCCCCTGCCTCACACCTTCCAGTCCTTTGATCTCGAGCTGGGGTCTTTGCTCGGTTTCCCTGCTGAGAGGGTTGTTGGTTGCTAGGTGTCAATGTGCTGGGGATTGGGTTTGGCATGGGCTTCTCAGATTTTCCAGTCCTTTTCAGTGATCCATTCAGGCTCATACAGCTGTGACATCCTACAAAGGTGCTTCCATGTGCATAGAGAATAGTCAAGGTTTAATAACCCTTCATTGTTAGTCCTTGGAATTTCTGTCCAAGATGAAGGTAAAAGGTCAGCAGAGAAGGCAGAGTAGCCTCACAATCAAAATGGCATTTATAGATTGATAATCTATACGGAGAGTTTATAATATTAAATGGGAATTCGTAAATTGTATATAGACACAATCCCCTAATTACAAGTTTCAGAGTAACAGCCGTGTTAGTCTGTCTTTGTCACAGCTTCATTGAAAAAGGAGCTCTGCATAGCTCAGGGGGTATATCTATGCTGCAATTAGACACCTGCAACTGGCCTATGTCAGCTGATAAGCTCTGGCTGTTTAATCGCAGTGTAGACATTTGGGCTTGGGCTGAAGCCTGGGCTCTAGGACCCTGGGAGTGGGAGGGTTCTAAGGCTCAGGCTCCAGCCCGAACCTGAACGTCTACACCACAATTAAACAGCCCATAAGCCTGAGTCAGCTGACAGGGGCGAGCCATGGGTTTTTAAGTGCAGTATATTCATACCCAGTGTAAGAACCACTGGCTTAGCTCAGAATTTTGTTAGGCTTATAAACGTGCTTATTGACCACCTTCTGATCTTGCATACGCCAGTGTAAATGTGGAGTAAATGCAGCAAGATACAGATTTATTCCAGTTTTACACCAGGATAAGCTGGTGAGAATCTGGCCCATTTTCCTCTTCCCCAGTAGTATTGAGGAAACTCTAATGGGACTCTGACATGTGCAGTAACATGCATCCTGCACCCAGGGGGGTGGGTTTGTACTCCCTCCACTTTCTCTGGCACCTGTCAAGATTTTCGTTATCTCACAGTGACACAAGAATAGCAGGTTTCAGAGGAACAGCCATGTTAGTCTGTATTCGCAAAAAGAAAAGGAGTACTTGTGGCACCTTAGAGACTAACCAATTTATTTGAGCATGAGCTTTCGTGAGCTACAGCTCACTTCATCAGATGTATACCGTGGAAACTGCAGCAGACTTTATATACACAGGTTCCCTTACAAGGTCACAGATCTCTCCATGCAGGAGCAGTGGAAGCTCCCTAAAAATGGGGAAGGGCACACTGGTGCCTGAACCGTGGCCCTGCCCTTGCACCATTCCTTCCCGTCCGAGGCCCTGCCCCGCTTGCTCCCTCCTCCTCCCATTGCTTGACCTTACAGCCAGTAAAGAGGGAGGGTGTAGCCCTCCCACTTTTAAAAGTGATGGGACCATGGCCCTCTAGCCCTCTCTGTTCTGGCACTCCTGTTTCAGTGCCCATGTCCACAAAGACAAAAATGTTCAAAACAAGGTTCCTAACATTAAGTACTTAAATCCATAAGAATGGCCATGCTGGGTCAGAGCAGGGGTCCATCTAACCCAGTATCTTGTCTTCCGACAGTGGCTGGTGCCAGATGCTTCAGCGGGAATGAACAGAACAGGATCCACCCCGTTTCCAGTCCGAGCTTCTGGGAGGCAGAGGTTTAGGGACACCCAGAGCATGGGGTATTATACCTGACCATCTTGTCTAATAGTCATTGATGGACCTATCCTCCATGAACGTATCTAATGCTTTTTTAACTGAGTTATACTTTTGGCCTTCATAACTTCCCCTAGCAACAAGTTCGACAGTTTGTGCATTATGTGAAGATGTACTTAGGTTTGTTGTAAACCTGCTGCCTATCAATTTCATTGAGTGACCCCTAGTTCTTGTATTATGTGAAGGGGTAATACTTCTCTATCACTCTCTCCACACCATGCATGATTTTATAGACCTCTATTTCTCCCTTACATCAAAGCTGATGCGTAACTTGTTTGTATCAGTGTCATAAAGATGTATCTCAGAGGGAGTGTCTTTGTCCAGCCGAGGGGGCAGTGGAAAGTCCCGCCACTGACAGCTGCATCCATTATCACGGGCATACATGTTAGTGTACCTGTAATCATTGAGCCCGGGGCATTAGCACCATGCTTCATTGGTAATAAACCTGGCCTAAACCAAGTCTGGTGGTCTTATTGGGCAGTTTGATCGGAGCCTGCTATACAGGCTATCTGGTCAGAGCCAGTGCGGCACACAGAGGGAACACATGCACGCAGCCGAACATCGGACGACACATGCGACTGTTGCCTCACGTCTCAGCAGTACAACCAGACCAACTTCTTGTTTCCCTGCGCTACTTCCTAGGGGCTCCTGCTGGCGCTGCTCCATCATCACTTGGACCTGGCTCTCAGACTTGTGGTCAGACAGCCCTTCCACCTGTCTCCTGGGGCAGTGGTTTGCCTTTTCTCTCTGCTGCCGGTCACAGGCTCAGCTGAGGACTCAACTCCCTGGGAGGGACATCTGCCTCCTTCTCTGGTCCAGCCCCAACTGAGGTACAGGGCCCTGCTCTTATACTTCCTGTGAGCGAGGGGGGGTTAGCTGTGCCTACCAAGGGAAGTTAACCCCCTCTGTACCAGAGGGAGGCCATTCTGCCTCACTACAGACCTTGTCAAAGGCTTTCTGAAAGTACAAGTACACTATATGAACTGAATCACCTTTTCCTCATGCTTTTTATACACTAAAATAATGCTAATAGATTGGTGAGGCACGATTTCCTTTTATAAAAACCATATTGACTCTTCTCTAATATAGTGTGTTCATTTATGTGTCTGATAATTCTGTTCTTTACTATAATTTCAAAGAATTTGCCTGGCACTGAAGTTAGGTTTACCAGCTTGTAATTGCCAGGATCACCTCTGAAGCATTTCTTAAAAATTGTCATTACATTAGCTTTCCTCCAGTCATCGGGTAGAGAGGCTAATTTAAGCGATAGGCTACATTACCACACTTACAGAAATGTAGGGCTTGAAGGGACCTTGAGAGGTCATCTAGTTCAGCCCTCTGCACTAAGGCAGGACCAAGTCTACCTAGACCATTTTTGACAGATGTTTATTTAACCTGTTCTTAAAAGCCTCTAATGATGAGGATTTCACAACCTCCCTTCGAAATCTATTCTAGTGCTTAACTATCCTTACAGTTAGAAAGTTATCCCCCTAATATATTACCTAGCTCTCCCTTGCTGCACATTAATCTGATTCACGGAGATCTATTTATAACATACCTTTATAACAGCCCTTAACATATGCCAACATATGATATGCCAACAGAATCTGTCATAATTTTAAGTGTTATCTTTGCAGTTCATGTAAAATTAAACTTACGCTAAACTAAAAAAAATGCTAAATAATTCCATTAATTAGGCTCTAAGTGGCACATAATACATACATGGCTATTTTTTTTCTTTAAAAGAAGAAGGGGAGGGGACTAGGCTCTAATGGCACTGTATGGTTTGCTAAAGAGGTCCTCTCAATATGTCATCACAGAATGATACATGCTGGGATTTCAGCAAAGTGTCAAAACTTTAGTCTAATTTTTTTTTTTTAAAATAAAGCCAGGTTAAAACTATTACTGTGCTACTCCTTTAGTCTGGGCAAGGTGGAGGTCACTAGAAGGGGAGACAAGACATAGCCCCCATTCCCAAAGGAGTATTCCATCCACAGTTGGCTCAGACAGAAGAGAACCAGATATACTATTGCTAGACTAGTGGTTGCCAAACTTTTTGTTAAGTCGACCCACCAACTCCATTTTGTCTTTTTTTAAAATGACCCACCATTACATATATGTCCTCTCTCCCCCAGCCCTGCAACCCTAATCCAGGCACAATGCAGAGGGAAGGCCTGAGAGGAAGGGGTTGGAAAGTGACCCCGCTCCTCATTGACCTCACTGTGGCTGCTCCTATCCTGTGGGACTGGCTTCCCACTCCACGTGTTATGGGAGGCTCCCCTCTGCCAGTTGGGCCAAATTTGAGTGGCATTGTGACCTGGAGCATAGGGTCACAGCATCAATCAGGGATGGCCAGGCCAAATTTAAGTGGTGCTATGCCCTGGTCTCATCACCAGAGCAAGGAACTGGGCTTAGTCCTGTAGAACAGGAGCTGCTGCTGCAGGGTGGGCTTGCTCTCCGTCCTCCCTCTGCTCCATACCTCCCACCCACAGTGGGCCAGGAATAGCATATGTTTGCCCAGGCCAGGGCCCAGTGATGGGTTAATCCAGCCCTGGATGGGGAAATCCATCTAGAATCTTTGGGAATTTGGGAAATACTGCACTAGACAACTGGTCATCCCCTTCTTTAGTTTTGTCTTCTCCCACCTGTTCACCCAATAATCTTCACCACCTCTTCTCTCTACCTTCAGTTTCCCTCCACCACTGCAGACAATCTCATTGTACTATTCCTGTACGTACCACTTTCACAACACTGCAAATAGAAGCAAAGTAAAAAAAACTCATGAGAACTGCATGGCCTTTCATCAGTTTCTGATCAGTGATAGCATGAGAGTGAAAGTGGTATATGAAGAAAGCACAGTCATGAGCATTCAAGATTCTCTTGTTCAACAATTTTTATAACTGGTATGGGTGGAAATGAGATGGCTGTGAAGGTATAGGATACATGTGATCTTGCATCAAATTTAGATAGGGTGGGTGGGCACAGTGCTCCAGAGAAGCCAATTGCTAGAAGCATTCTGCATCACAGACAAAATAAATCAAAGCAATAGCTTATTTTACTTATCAGTATGAAGCAGTACTCTTAACAGTGGCCTTCATAACAAAAGAAAAAGGGTGCTTTTGACCACTACTTATTTTTAATCAGGTTTTAACTCAAACTAAACAAAACTTTAACTTAATATTTTTACCCATACCAGCTATCAAAAATAATTTAAGCTCTCCATTAGTCGTAATTTACCACAACCATTGGTTTAAAGTACAGTCCTACTTTATGAATAGAGCAGGTGAGACCTATCACAGGACTTCAAGCAAAAAGTCTTCTAGAAGAAAGTGCCATCATCATGCTAAACACCACCTGCCTAATGGGGTGGTGGGATGAACAGCTTCCAAGTACAATTTTGATTTTTGTTCTGAAAGTCCCCCCACTCCAATATATTTAGCTTATTGCACTTGCTTTTTGAAAAAATGCTCATGGACTATATATCTATATATGCATTTATTTTTTAGAATAATTAAGCATATGAATGATATGCAGACCCTCCTAACTACAGAATTATTCAATAAAACTGTGTTCATACCCTAAGTAAATATTGGTTCTCTCGTATTTTAATTAACACATTTCCAAGACAACCCACCAACACTGTCAGAATCTAACAATAGGCTGTCCAAACCCCGATTAGGACTTAGGACAACTGTAATTTAAGACAGCGGCTCTCACCCTTTTCAGACTACTGTACCCCTTTCATGAGTCTGATTTGTCTTCCATACCCCCAGGTTTCACCCCACTCAAAAACTACCTGCCCGGTAGCAGTTCTGCAATTTCATATTTGAGTTCCTTCAGAACTCTTGAATGAATATCATCTGACCCTGGTAACTTATTACTGTTTAATTTGTTCCAAAACCTTCCCTACTGACACCTCAATGTGGGATTTGTCACATAAAAAGAATGGCTCATGTGGGAATCTCCTTCACATCCTCTGCAGTGAAGGCTGATGCAACGAATTCATTAGATTTTCCTCAATGGCCTTCTCTTACTTGAGTGCTCCTTTAGCACCTTGATTGTCCAGTGGCCCCGCTGATTGTTTGGCAGGCTTTCTGCATCTGATGTACTGCCTTTGCTAGCAGGTCTTCAAATTCTTTTTTGGGCTGCCTAATTACACTTACACTAGACTTGCCAGAGTTTATGCGCCTTTCTATTTTCCTCAGTAAGATTTCACTTCCAATTTTTAAAGGATGTCTTATGGCCTGTAACTGCCTCTTTTACTTTGCTGTTGAGCCATGGTGGCATATCTTACTGTTTTATTTTTTTATTTGGGGGTATACATTTAGTTTGAACATCTATTACAGTATTTTAAATAGTTTCAATGTGGCTTGCAGACATTTCACTGTTGTGACTATTCCTTTTAATTTCTGTTTACCTAGCTTTCTCATTTCTGTGTAGTTCCCCTTTTTGAAGATAGATGCGACTGTGGATATCTTTTGCATATTTCCCCCTGCAAGGATGTCAAATTTAATTACATTATGGCCTCTTACTATTACTTTGCGGTTCAGTTATATTCCCGTCTTGGAGCAGACCCTGTGCTTCACTGAGGACTTAATCAAGACTTGCCTCTCCCCTTGTGGGTTACAGGACTAACAGATCTAAGAAGAAGTCATTAATGGCATCTAGAAATTTTATTTCTGCATCCTTTCCTGAGGTGACAGGGATAACGTTCCTGAGCATTTCATCTATAAAATCGTAAATCCACTCCCTAGACAAAAAACCAAAAACATTCAAAGGAATCTGGTTTTTAGAGGTGCAGGGTATCTACAACTTCTGCTGATTTCAGGAAGCAAACTACTGGCAGGCTGAAGAATATCATCAATGTTAGTGTTTGAAAAGAAGCTGAATCACACCTGATGGGGATAAGATTTGCATTTCATAACACAGTGTGACGAATAAAGATGCACTAATAACTCCTTGCTAGTGTTATCACATACCCTTTAACGCTGTTGGTGTCTTTTGTGCCACAATAAATAACAAATTGTTCACTCTTAGCTCTTTCAAGCAGAAGTTGTCCAGGTCAAGTTGCATTTATTTCAGCCTGAGTCGAGTTGTTGGCTGTCCCTTCCCTGCCCTACAGCAGGAAGCTAGGCCTTGTTTCTTGCGGAAGTAAAGCTTCTAAGAGAACAGCTCCGAGAGGCGAAGGTGGCAGCACTGAGGCTCTATTGATCAGGCTTGAGGCTGTAAGCATCATTGTGCAGATTTTCTATAAACAGAAACACCATGGCTGCAATGGTCAGCTGTTATTTACTAAACTAACTAATTTCCAGAGCACTGTCTGGATCACGCACAATTGTATTTACAATGATCCTAATGCTTTGTATAATACATTACTTTGTCTGGAATTCTACCTCTTCCCTTTAATACCAGTTTATCATCATAGACATATATCGTTCCAAAGGCCTGGCTCTGTGGTGGAGTTTCAACAATCCCTTCCAAAGTAAGATGGTGGACTCCGTGAGAATCTAAATAATAACCACCATCATGGAGGTGCCCTGCGAGAAAGCACACCACACACTGATGAGAATGGATGACGGAAAGGGCATCTTTATAATTCCAAGCAAGGCAAACACTCCCTGTAGAACCTGGATGAATGGGAATGTGACCTGCAGTTGGAAAAAAAGCAGAATAATGGTAAGAGACATCACCAGTGACAACCCCGGATAAGAGTGTTTTATATCATCTCCCCATCTGGAAATCGCTTATGGATGCTGGAATCTTAAGGGTTTGGGGGGCAGTGAAACCCCTAGAACTTTTCTTTAAGTTTGGGGTTTTGCACACAGGATGTCCAGTCATATGGAATAATGAGAACGCTCTCTATCTCTCAGGTTTCAGAGTGGTAGCCGTGTTAGTCTGTATCAGCAAAAAGAACGAGGAGTACTTGTGGCACCTTAGAGACTAACAAATTTATTTGAGCATAAGCTTTCATGGGCTAAAACCCACTTCATCAGATGCATGCAGTGGAAAATACAGTAGGAAGATAGATATATATACACACGCACAAACAGAGACAGAGAACATGAAAAAATGGGGGTTGCCATATCAACTCTAATGAGACTAATGAATTAACTAATCAACTAATAGCCCACCTTAATTGATTAGTCTCGTTAGAGTTGGTATGGCAACCCCCATTTTTATGTTCTCTGTATATATCTTCATCAGATACATGCAGTGGAAAATACAGTAGGAAGTGGGTTTTAGCCCACGAAAGCTTATGCTCAAATAAATTTGTTAGTCTCTAAGGTGCCACAAGTACTCCTATCTCTCAGGTATTTCTAAGGTATCTAGGTACCGAATCCCAGCTGAGTTATGCTCACAAGACCATTGCCTTGGGACATCAAATCTAAAACTGCGCACTGAGGCTATGTCTACACTACAAATTACTTCAGTATAACTTACATCGCTTAGGGTTGTGAATAATCCACACCTCTGAGCGACGTAAGTTATACTGACCTAAGCAGCAGTGTAGACAGCGCTATGCCGGTGGGAGAGCTTCTCACGCCAACACAGCGACCACCTCTCACGGAAGCAGGAGTTATTTCGCCGTAGAGCCTCTTCACGGCTGTAAATGATGCAGTGTAGACAAAGCCTGAGCATCATAATGGCGGCCTCTAGAGGGGCCTATAGCACTCCCTGCTGGAAAAACATTCTGATTTACACTTCTATTCACAAAGCTCATATAGTGTAAAATGTTCTCATCACTCTTTACCAGATGTAAAATGGTTACTAGCTTCAGGGTGGGGCACGTCCTTGCTCCAGTTATGAAGCGTCCTCAGTGAGTGTACCTGGTTTTGCTGGTCAGCCAGCTCAGTTGCCATGTCCTTGCTCTGGCTGTGCAGGTGGCTTGGCACACAGCCCAGTTGCATAGTTATGTGGAGGTGTCAACTAAAGCCCAGGGAGAGGAGAGGAAGAGAGCTCCCACTGTGGCTACTGCTGTTCCATGATCCACAGCAGATCAGTGTTTTTGGTGCACAGTGCCTTTCACATGCCCAGAGCCCCAATCCCTAAATGGCCCCCCTCAAAGATTGAACTCACAACCCTGGGTTTAGCAGGCCAATGCTCAATCCTCTGAGCTATCCCTCCCCCCCATAGCTCCCCTAAAACAGCAACTTCCAATACCCTGCAGCAGCCTACTGCCCCCCCCCCACCTAGGACCCCTCAAATCTGAAGCCCCCTTTCTTGCCTCTGTCCAGCACATTCTCCTCCTCCTGTTCTGGAAAAAATGTATGTGTGAGGGGGAAACTGAATTACTCTAGAATATAAAGTATTGGTAGGAAATCCTATGAGCAGAAAAAATTGGAGTACCCCCTATAGTAAGTGCAGCATCCCATCAGTTTATCACTGGGTTTATTCCTTCACAGATGTCTCAATTCACATGCATTCACACATACAAAAAGCAGACTTACCCACAACCACAACTTTCTCTTGATTAGTGTCAGAGAATGTAAGAACCTCATTGAACCAATCCAGCTGTGCTTGGCTAAATCCTCCATTGAACTCTACAAATTGGGGTTCAGCAAGTCCTGTAATGAAGAAAGGTCAAGCACACACACACCAAATAGCTACTTCCCTACCTGCTTTGGTTTTTTATGGACATCTGTGCTTAGGATAAACAGCTTCCTTTCCCCTGACAGGCTCTTATGTATCTTGTGCCTCCAAAAATTCAGTCTTCATGAGTAAATGAGGGAAAATGATTTACTAGTAATTTTGCTTTGACAATGCCACACACGCAGGATTCCCACTCTTGCATCACAGCAGCCTAGCAGAACACAGGCCAGAACTTCATGAGTGGCTTTCTGAGCTGGCACTTGGACATGAGTCCTTTGCTTGTGTTGAATTACAGCTGCCACAGCTTCGTCTAGTAGGGTTGCAAACTTTCTACTCACACATTTTTTTTGCCTCTGTCTTCACGAACAAGGTCAGCTCCCAGACTACTGCACTGGGCAGCACAGCATGGGGAGGAGGTGGCCAGCCCTCTGTGAAGGAAGAAGTGGTTTGGGCCTATTTAGAAAAACTGGACGTGCACAAGTCCATGGGGCCGGATGCGTTGCATCCAAGAGTGCTAAAGGAATTGGCAGATGTGATTGCAGAGCCATTGGCCATTATCTTTGAAAACTCATGGCGATTGGGGGAAGTCCCGGAAGACTGGAAAAAGGCTAATGTAGTGCCAATCTTTAAAAAAGGGAAGGAGGATCCTGGGAACTACAGGCCGGTCAGCCTCACCTCAGTCCCCGGAAAAATCATGGAGCACGTCCTCAAGGAATCAATTCTGAAGAACTTAGAGGAGAGGAAAGTCATCAGGAACAGTCAGCATAGATTCACCAAGGGAAAGTCATGCCTGACTAATCTAATTGCCTTCTATGATGAGATAACTGGTTCTGTGGATGAAGGGAAAGCAGTGGACGTGTTATTCCTCGACTTTAGCAAAGCTTTTGACACGGTCTCCTACAGTATTCTTGTCAGCAAGTTAAAGAAGTATGGGCTGGACGGATGCACTATAAGGTGGGTAGAAAGTTGGCTAGATTGTTTGGCTCAACGGGTAGTGATCAATGGCTCCATGTCTAGTTGGTAGCCAGTATCTAGCTGAGTGCCCCAAGGGTCGGTCCTGGGGCCGGTTTTGTTCAATATCTTCATTAATGATCTGGAGGATGGTGCGGATTGCACCCTCAGCAAGTTTGCGGATGACACTAAACTGGGAGGAGTGATAGATACGCTGGAGGGTAGGGATAGGATACAGAGGGACTTAGACAAATTGGAGGATTGGGCCAAAAGAAATTTGATGAGGTTCAACAAGGACAAGTGCAGAGTCCTGCACTTAGGACGGAAGAATCCAATGCACTGCTACAGACTAGGGACCGAACGGCTAGGCAGCAGTTCTGCAGAGAAGGACCTAGGGGTGACAGTGGACGAGAAGCTGGATATGAGTCAGCAGTGTGCCCTTGTTGCCAAGAAGACCAATGGCATTTTGGGGTGTATAAGAAGGGGCACTGCCAGCAGATCGAGGGACGTGATCGTTCCCCTCTATTCAACACTGGTGAGGCTTCATCTGGAGTATTGTGTCCAGTTTTGGGCCCCACACTACACGAAGGATGTGGAGAAATTGGAGAGAGTCCAGCGAAGGGCAACAAAAACGATTAGGGGTCTGGAACACATGACTTATGAGGAGAGGCTGAGGGAACTGGGATTGTTTAGTCTACGGAAGAGAAGAATGAGGGGGGATTTGATAGCTGCTTTTAACTACCTGAAAGGTGGATCCAAAGAGGATGGAGCTAGACTATTCTCAGTGATACCAGATGACAGAACAAGGAGTAATGGTCTCAAGTTGCAGTGGGGGAGATTTAGGTTGGGTATTAGGAAAAACTTTTTCACTAGGAGGGTGGTGAAACACTGGAATGCGTTACCTAGGGAGGTAGTGGAATCCCCTTCCTTAGAAATTTTTAAGGTCAGGCTTGACAAAGCCCTGGCTGGGATGATTTAGTTGGGATTGGTCCTGCTCTGGGCAGGGGGTTGGACTAGATGGCCTCCAGAGGTCCCTTCCAACTCTGTTATTCTATGAAAACTGAACACCTTTGCCCTGCCACCGTCCCTTCTCCGAGGCCCTGCCTCCACTCACTCCATCCCCCATCCCTGTCGCTCGCTCTCCCCCACACATATTCACTCGCTCATTTTCACCATGCTGGCTCCGGGGGCTTGGGTGTGGGAGGGGGTGAGAACTCTGGCTGGGGGTGCGGACTCCGGGGTGAGGCCAGAAATGAAGAATTCAGGATGTGGGAGGGGGCTTCAGGCTGAGGCAGTGGGTTGGGATGCAGGAGACGGTGAGGGCTCTAGCTGGGCGTGTGAGTTCTGGGGTGGGGCCAGGGATGAGGGGTTTGGGGTGCAAGAGGGGGCTCTAGGCTGGGGGGTGGAGCCAAGAGGTTCGGAGTATGGGACGGGGCTCCAGGCTGAGGCAGGGGGTCAGGATGTGGGAGGGGGTACAGGCTCTGGGCTGGGGATGTGAGTTCCAGGATTGGGTCAGAAATGAGGGGCAGGAGATCAGGGCTGGGGCAGGCAGTTGGGGCTGGGAAGGGGGTGAGGGGTGCAGGCTCCAGGTGGCACTTACTCCAAGCAGCTCCCGAAAGCAGCGGCATGTCCCCTCTCTGGCTCCTATGCGGCAGCGAGGCCAGGCAGCTCTGCGCACTGTCCCATCTGCAGGCGCCACCCCCACAGCTCCCCTTGTCCGCAGTTCCTGGTGAATGGGAGCTGTGGAGTGGTGCTTAGGGCAGGTGCAGCACATGGAGCCCCCTGGCTGCCCCTACACCTAGGAGGCAGAGCGGGAGACATGCTGCTGTTTTCAGGAGCCATGTGGAGCCACGACAGGCAGGGAGCCTGCCTTAGCCCTACTATGCCGCCGACCAGAATTTTGACGGCTCGCTCAGCGGCCCAGTCCCTTTTTGACCAGGCGTTCCAGTCGAAAACCATACGCCTGGCAACCATATTGTCTAGTACCCTCTACAGGAGAGAAGCAATGGCTCCTCTAAAATGCAAACTAAACAAAAGCATGAGTGTGAATTTTTCAAAAGATAATGGCCATCTCCTGAATGGAAATAACTTTAAGGTGTTACAGCAACACACCCTTTTAGGACAGACTTGCAAACCCAGGGGAGGTAAGGGTGAATCTGGTGTGATATATTCAAAAAAGCAGAATTACAGAAGTAATTTGCCCATCTTTAAAGATGCATTACACATAGGATTCCCACTCGTGAACAGTAAACAGCTCAATGATGTCTCATGCTAAACTGATAAATGTATTGCAAGTAGCAGTAAGAACAGTGGGAGGGTACAGCAAAGAATAAGGCCCAATCAAGAAACATCGCAAAGACAGAGCATACTCCGTAGCTGACCTATAGGCTCTGAAGTACTAAAAGTGATCCCATATTCTCTTTCAAAGCTAAAGTTAAGTTGTGACAAAGTGAGACTTTTCTGAAATATTTTTATAAATTCTGTGTGTGCCTAAGTTTTCCCTACATTTTGCGTGGCTACCCAGTAGGGGAAAAAGGACTAAGTTTGCTCTTAGGGCAGGTTAAGAGACATAGATGTATGTCTGTGTTGCCTACCTGTCCGAGCCTGAATGGGCCCTTAAAAAGGACTTGCTGAAGCTGACCCCAGATCAATGGAAAATCCAAGAAGACAATGAAAAACCCAATCTCCAGGACGCTGGCATCTAACAACCAATGACCCAGAGGGAGATGGATTTTCCCACCTCTCAGCTGGGAAGCTGAGCAAAGATCACAGCTTGAGAACAAAGGACTAAAGAGATGTGAGATGGGGAATAAAGGGTTAGTTTCTAGAAGTCTGGACTCTCATGTGGGAACTGATTAAAGAGGTCAGAGTGAGGCTTTGTCTGCACTACACAGATAGATCAATGTAAGCTTCCTTGTGTCGGCCTAGCTATGGAAGTGTCTTTACGTAAATGTGATTCCCGCTCATAGAAATGCCTCTCTATGTCGATTTAATAACACGAGCTCCCCGAGCAATGTAGTCATGGTCGACGTAATGAAGTCGACAAAATGTCAGTGTAGACACTGCACTGCTTACGTTGACTGTTTCTGGCTTTCAGGACTCATCTCACAATGCCCCCCACTGATAATACAATCGATACAAGTGCTCCTGGTGAGAACACACGCTTCTGACACAAGGAGCCAGGTGTGCACACACATAAATGATTTAATAAATGCAGTGCCTGTACACCAACGTAAGTTAGGTTGACATAATTTTGTAGTGTAGACATGGCCTGAGAGGGAGAGCCAGAGCCAGAGCATGGGGTTCACGACAGCTTGGCTGCGCACTGGGGTAACCAGAATTGGCTGTGCTTTACCTTTCATTTCTCTATGCTGACCTAAGGACTTTTAGATTCTGTAGCCAGGTGACTAATAAATTGTGTTGAAATGACTGCCGGTATTGCTGTAACTCACTGAGTGCCCTGTGTTCTAAAAGGGACAGTACAAGCCTCCTGCAGGAGTCTGGCTTGGTTGGATTTGCTGAAGGGACCCATGTACAGAGACAGAGCTAGCTGGTGCCGAAGGCCCTGCCTAGGAGGGCATAGGCCTGCCTCTGTGGACTGTCGGTCCTGGGCGCCCGGCATACTAAAGGGGTCACTCCAGGAGACTGGCCTTTTTAATGCTAGGGCACTAAAAGCTCAATAAACGTATGTCAGAACAAGTATGCAGCTGTTTGTAAACTGGAAACACACAAGGCTTTTACCAAGATTTTTGCTGCAGGATTGTCAGGCCGTATCAGTTGAAAGAGTACCTCTATGACCTTCAAACATTTCTGTGTCTAGAAAGAAATGAGACATAGTCTAAGGACTACAGTCAGTTCCAAATCAAAATCTAGGTCAGTGGTTCTCCAGGTAAAAAAAGAAACAAAACTGTCACTGAAAAAAAGTTCTGCCTCTATCATTCATCACAGAAATTTTGGAATTTTTTTTCCCCCATCTTGCTGATGTCTTTTCTTGTCCACATGCCTTACACTGTGCTCAACTGGCTATTGTAATTTGTGCTAAAGCATCTGATTGTACTTATTGAGTGTCATTGCACAAACCCGTGTGGGGCGTCCCTGAAAAGAAGTCTTGGGGGAAAAAAATTCAGGTGTTGAATCTCTCTTGTATGTGGCGTTGCAGCACTTATAATGGCACCACAGAGCATACTCAGAATGTTAAAACTTATCATCCTCTGTGACAAAGGTACAGCTGGCTCCCAAGCAGAAATGCTCGTGTGGAGAGGTCTCCCATGTTTAAGAAGGATGAATTCAAACTGGAACAGAGAAGGGCAACTAGGATGATCCGAGGAATGGAAAACTTGTCTTATGAAAGGAGACTCAAGGAGCTTGGTTTGTTTAGCCTAACTAAAAGAAGGTTGAGGGGAGATATGATTGCTCTCTATAAATATATCAGAGGGATTAATACCAGAGAGGGAGAGGAATTATTTAAGCTCAGTACCAATGTGGATACAAGAACAAATGGATATAAACTGGCCACCAGGAAATTTAGACTAGAAATTAGACGAAGGTTTCTAACCATCAGAGGAGTGAAGTTTTGGAATAGCCTTCCAAGGGAAGCAGTGGGGGCAAAAGATCTATCTGGCTTTAAGATTAAACTTGATAAGTTTATGGAGGAGATGGTATGGTGGGATAACACGGTTTTGGTAATTAAATATTCATGGTAAATAGGCCCAATGGCCTGTGATGGGATATTAGATGGGGTGGGATCTGACTTACCCAGGAAAGAATTTTCTGTAGTATCTGGCTGATGAATCTTGCCCATATGCTCAGAGTTTAGCCGATTGCCATATTTGGGGTCAGGAAGGAATTTTCCTCCAGGGCAGATTGGAAGAGGCCCTGAAGGTTTTTCGCCTTCCTCTGTAGCATGGGGCATGGGTCACTTGCTGGAGGATTCTCTGCTCCTTGAAGTCTTTAAACCACGATTTGAGGACTTCAATAGCACAGATATAGGTGTGAGGTTTTTTGCGGGAGTGGTGGGTGAAATTCCGTAGCCTGCGTTGTGCAGGAGGTCAGACTAGATGATCATAATGGTCCCTTCTGACCTAAATATCTATGAAATTCTAGTCCTTGGAGAGTTATTTGAATGAAACAGATTATTCAGATGGCATTGAACATACACTGCCCAGTCAAAGTTTGCTCTGGAAACTGTATGGGTGACCCAAAGACAATGCCTTTTAAACAAAGGGGTGAGTACAACGGCATATGTCACGTTGGACTGTTGCCCCAAAGAAGTTTTCCTGACTGAAAAAAGATAATGATGTCTTGGTATAGAACTCGAAGAAGAGACTTGTGCCTAATGGCCAGTACCTCACACGACAAATCTAAGAGCTAAGAAAGTAAGTTGATGCCCAAGAGTGGGAATTTTGCGTGTATATTATGGGAAAAGAACATACCCTTACTCAGGGCTGGTTTGTAGGATCAAACGAAGCTCACACTGATTTATCACCTAGTAACATATCTTACATTAATTATCAGTCTTTCTACTATGAAGAGCAATATTATCTGAAGCAGAATTTTGGGAACACATGTTAATCTCTCTCAGGCAGTGCAATACCTGTGGGACTATTCAGATTCTCATTTGGGTTTTTCTCCTTCAGCAGCTTCAAAGAATCCTGATATTTTTGGGTCGATTTATCCCTCCCAAGGATACTTAAATCATAAGCATCAAGTAAAATGAACCGAAATTTTGGGACTGGGCTAAAATGATAAGCATAGTAATGTTCTTCAGCAGTGTCTCCAGGAGAGTCCTGGCTTCTGGCAGCAGAGCCAAGGAAGATCTGGTCTTCTAAAGACTTACTGTTAAGTTCAGATTTTGTTAAATAGTCTCTAGTAAAGTTGTACAATTCATGATTTCCCCATGTGTGATGGATTGGGGCTCTAAGCTTTTTAAACTTGTTCATAACTCTTCTCAGAGCACTTTCTGATGTTTTATGCTGGGCATTAAAACCATCAATAATATCCCCAAGCTGCAGTACAAATTCAAGTTGACTGTCTTCCTTATTCCACTCATCAACTGCGCTCTGGAGAAGGTGAAGGCTGTGTCTGTAGTATCTCCTCCGGGACCTCCAGAAGTTATAACCATCCTCTAGATCAGCATACTGAATATCTGCTATGACTCCAAAGGAAAAGCACATCTCAGAGTTGCCGGTCAAGGCTCCAGATCCCCAGGTAGGAGTTGCATCCATAACTGTCAACCAGGCTCCCAAAATCTAATGCAGGAAGAAAGACTCAGTTCAAAAAAAGCTGGGTGCTTTAAAAGAAATAAAATCAGCTCCAACACCCAGAAGAAACAGAGACATCTCTCCAGATTCATTTTTTATGCAGCTAGAGACCTGCAGAACTCTTTGGCATGAGTTGTCACTTCAGAAAAAAGCAGAAGCACTAGGAGCCTGCCACTCTTGAAAAAGGCAGAGGGGGCAGGGGATTGCATGTTTGTACAGTAATAGTCATGTAATATTCCTTCAGTATGTGACATTTCCAGATTAAAAACTAGTTAAACTAGAGTTCAAGTTGGGAATATGTATCAGTAATTTAAGGGTAAAAACATTGTACGGATGTTGTAATTATCCCCAAAATAAGCACTACCAACCCCAGAAATTCAGACTTAAGGTTGAGTTTAAAAAATAAACCCTACTTATTAAGAATGTGGTCCCAGATTAGCTTGAACTGATTTTAAAAGACAATTAGCTCTCATGGTAGAGGAGAAAAGCTTGAAGCTGGGAATCCCAATGGCTTAAAAACCAGAAGGCAAAAAGAATCCAACTTTTATATTTAAAACTCTCATGATTTTTAAGCCAATTTCATGATTTTCTGAGGGCCGATTCATCATTTTTGAACACACAAGGTTCCCAGTACTGTGCTCAGAACTTCTACAAACCAGGGCTCCAGCAGTTGAAGCTGGGCACCCAGAAAGGTGCATCATGCAGCCAGAGGCCAGCCGTGGAGGGTTTAGTTTGATTGGTTAAGCGGGGTTCTAGCAGAGGCAGGGATGAAGCCCAGTTCTCCAGGACCCCAGGTCAGTTGTGGAAACACAGTTCCAGCCTCGTTTGCCACAGGTTGTGCCTTGGCTCGGTGCCAGGCATTGCATGGGGCAGGGGCAGCCTCTGGGAAAGAGCAAGGCCTAGTGGGGGGGCAGTGGCTGGTCATCTGTTCTGGGCCAAACGGGAGGGTTAAAATGACAATCATAGTAACGTTGTCATGGTAACACAAGTCACCATGCTATGATGTCACTTCCACAATCTCTGGCGTGACGTCATTCCACTGTAATGTGGGACAGTGACATCACCCTTCAACTGATGTTGTTTCTAGTTCTAACCCGTTTCCCAAGGAAAAAAGTTTTGCCAACTGCAATGTTTCCAACTGGAAAGTCCGGTCGAGAAGGGACCTGGTAGTGTCCAGGCAGATGTACTGACCGGACATCAAAAGTTCGGTTACGCAGGGAGGGGGGAGGCGCCGGGTCATTCACCCCAGCTCCTCTCCGCTGGGGCCACCTCCTACCTGCAGGCGGGCAGGCTCCTTGTCGGGCTGCAGCAGCTCCCCCTCGAGCCCCAGGGCAGGGGAGGGACAATCCAGTGCGTGCTGGGGGCCCTGGGGCAAGAGACGGGGCAGGGGCGGGACCTCAGGGGTCCGGTTACCAGCAACTAGAGAGGTGGCAACCCTAGCCCGGACCCCCAGCCCACTTCCGGGCCCTCCGCACCGAGCAAGCCGGCGAACTACGAACCTGGCTCTGTCCGCGCTTGGCCCCGGTCTAGGGCTACTAGCCCGCCATGACTGTCCTGGAGTCTCCAGGAACTAAACATTAATCTGTCAGTGGAGCTGTCATGCGATGAGAGCTCCCGGAACTGGCAACGCTACGGCCAGTGGCCGCGGCCAGCCGGCGCCCGCGGGGACGGAAACTGAACGACGCCGGCAGAAGCTGGGAGGGGGCGGGGCTAGTTGGCGGTGACGCCGGAAGCGGCGCGGGGGGCGGGGCCACTTGGCGCTGACGCCGGAAGCTGGGAGGGGGCGGGGCTAGTTGGCGGTGACGCCGGAAGCGGCGCGGGGGGCGGGGCTAGTCGGCTCTGACGCCGGTTGCAGGATGGCGGCGGCCGGGCGGGCATCTTTGCTCCGGGCGCTGGGACTCTACGTTCCGGGACGCAGGGGCGCGTGGAGGCGACCGGTGAGGGGAACTTCCGGTCCGGGAAGTCGCGTCCCCTGGGGCCTGGCGGGGTCCTGCTCCCAGCTCTGAGCAGCCTGACCCGGCTTGACTCTATCTGGGGGCAGGTGTCCACGGCCAGCGCCTCGCCCTGTCCCAATTGCTCCCCGCCCCGGCGGGCGTCGCCCGGCCCCCGCCTGCGCCCCCCCCTCCCTTCCCGGCCGGCCCCCGCCTGCGCCCCCCGAGCAGCCTCGCACCTTAACCTCCTGGTCACCTCGTGTCTCTCTGTAGCTGCTCGCTGTCAGCCTCGCTCGCCGCTCCTCATGCTGGGATCTCCCCGGTTCCTTGGCGGTGACTCGCCACCTGGCTACTGCACCTCAGGGAGACAAAGCGAAGACGGGCCCCTCGAAGCCCGGGGTAAGGAGGCCACGTTCCCAATGGCGGCCATATCCATGTCCTTAATCTAAACTCAAAGAGGGGCTGCGGGCTAAGGCCTAAAACTCCCTCATGTTCCTTGTGTGTAGCAAGCGGTGCCCGGCCCTCCTGCTGAAGGGGGAAGCGAGGGTGGGGAGGGTCCCTCTGCGGCAGCCATAGCCGGAATTTCTCTCCTATGTTGATAGTCTCTGTGCGGTGGCTGCATTTACAAAGTACCCGGGTTTGGATTTTGGGGATTGGTTTTTCAAACAGGATTGTGGTTGATCTCACAGGTATTTTGTCATATGGCAAGAGCTGGGTGTTTATTTCATAAACACATACTTAGCACTTTTCTATGTTTTAAAAAAATTTAGTTAAAGATGGTGAAGTTTAATCTGTATGGAATCTTTCTCCTAGTAAAAAGAAAAGGAGTACTTGTGGCACCTTAGAGTCTCTAAGCCACAAGTACTCCTTTTCTTTTTGCGAATACAGACTAACACGGCTGTTACTCTGAAACCTTTCTCCTAGTAGCCAGTTTCCTGGAAGTCCTTGGCACTCACATTTGCAATTGGTGGAGCTTTATTGGCAGGAATGAAATACTTCAAGAAAAAAAAGGAAGACAGTATGTATATATTACATTATCATCCCAAAACCTTTGTAATTCCCCTTCCAAGCCTTTATAGCTGTGCAGATAAAAAGATCTTGTGGCCATGCTAGTTGTGGTACTGCTGCTTTTAAGGGGGACAATTAGGAGAGATTGAAAATGCTGATTTTAGCACACTACCTATCAGTGTGCTAGACACCTCATCAACACATGAGATGGCAGTTCCCTGTCCAAAAGAGATTCTGGTCTAAATATACATGGAAATAAGATGCAGCACAAGACTTTTTGCACATTCTTTTTTCTGTTATGACCTATTTTACCCATGTAGTTTTAGTATCCTTTCCATTTAGCTGTTTAACTCATGGTCATTTGCTCTTTGATTGTCAGTTTGTATTTTTACCCCATGTGTGCATATATACATATTTTATACCGTTATCTGTTTATTCAGTATTTTACTTTTCCTACATTTGTTTTGATTTCTTTTTGCTCTTTTAAAGTCCTCTTTTAAAACTTGTAGTTTTGTTGGTTTATCTTAAGTTGTTATATTGTACCTATTATCGTGGTATGAAAGCATTACACAAGATTAGAATATAAAAGCCCAGAATGGAAGTGTGTGTGTCTGTTTCCCCAGGGTGTGGAAGTATGTGTAAGACTTTTTAAGAGCATAGATTCCCAATTCTGATTTTAACCCCTGTATGCTTTTTTTAAGCACTTACTTACCTAATTCTTTTTTCCTTGTCTTGATACTGAAACCCAGTTAGACGTGGCAGCACAGCAATTTCCCTTCCTCCCTTGAGTCTCTAGAAGATGCCTGACTCTTAACTGCAGGTGTTCCATCCCAGTTCATGTTTCCTGACTTCAGCATATGAGCATTCAGTGCCATCTTGATGATAAGCTCCTTTTGGAGCACAGTAGGATATAGTTTATATGGAAAAATATCGCAGTAAAAAACTGTTCTGTTTGTTTACTATAAAGTTGTCTTGTCTAGTCCTGGGTTTATATTTTGCAATGGGCTTTAAAATTCAAGATGTTACATTACTGTTGTACTACTAGGAATATTTGCCTTTGAGAGCCTTATGACTCAAACTGTCTTTGAATGGTTTCTGGGATCCTTTGCCCTTTCGTGTGTGGCACAGCTCGTAGTAACCTCCCATTGCTGTCTGGTTTCAGTGCTGGAGAAGGAGCAGAAGCGGGCTCTTGGGAAGCCATTGCTGGGAGGCCCTTTCTCACTTGTGGATCACCAGGGACAGCCCAGGACCCACAAGGACTTCCTGGGCCAGTGGGTGTTAATCTACTTCGGCTTCACGCACTGCCCCGATATCTGTCCAGAGGAACTGGAGAAAATGATTCTAGCGGTGGATGAAATTGGTAAATGAATCCAGTCAGAATTCTAACTCTACTTAAAAAAGGCAGCACTTCATGTAGTGAAATACTACAGTGCTTCTCCCAGCTTACTAAATGGCAGTGGGACCAGCTCCTTAATATATGTGAAAATGTCTCTGCATTGCTTCACATTAGATGCACAGTTATAGAAGATCAGGTCAAACAGGGCCTCATGCTTTGATCTTGGGTGAAGCCTCATATTATAAGGCATGCTCTGAGTCAGTGTTGGGTTCCTATAGTTTTTTGTATTTGGCACGTTCCTGCGGGATGTGGCATGTTCCTGCTAGAAGAGTGTTTCATTGTTAATGAAACATAGTAGTGACTGCTAACCAAGGGCAGCTTCTTGATTAAAGAAAGGCTGGATCTATTCTGGAGAACAGATCTCTCTTGGGATAGAGCTTTGTCTGCATTAGAGAAATCTTCCCCATTCATCCCTCTGATTCAGTTGCAAAACATCTTATGTCCATGTGCAAAAATGCTGGGGAAGCAGCAATCAGTGTGACTTATCCCAACATCTTATAGGGGCAATACCTGGGGGACTTTGAATGGGCTGTATACATGCCTGTATGGTGCTGCATCCCCCATTGCTGGGGTTGGGGTGAGGTAGCCCCTATAGACCTCTCATGAATCTCACAAACATTCCCGTTACAATTTTACCAGTAACATTCATTTAAGAGGAGGTACTGTCAATAGGTGAAAGTTCCTGTGGCAAAGATCTTGGCTCCACAGGATAGGGATCATCTCCAATACCCTGCATGTTCAAAACTTCCTTTCAACAGAAAGGTTCTGCAATGGATGCTCTCTTTTAGTCTTCAATATTTCTTGGGTACAGAGGAAGTCTAGCAGAATGTTTAAAATCTCAGCTACTTGTCCCTGTGTGGCACTCCCAGCACCAGTGAAGCTGGGCCACTTGATAGGGTGTGATTGTAGATGGCAGGCTCAGTGAGGTCCACATCTGCTTGTTGAGGAGGGAGATTTGGGCCTCCAGCAGCACCTTGAGTAAAGGAGGAAAAGCATGGATGGTAACTGCTGGCAGGATGGAGGCTTTCCTAGCAGGAAAGAAACTAATGTGCTCTGGTCAAAGGGTGAGGGAAGGAAGAGGGCAGAAAGGTGAGTCCAGCTCTGTTGTGACAATGGGGATGACTGAAAGATGGCCTCTGGGCCAGGTGAATTGTAGGATCTGTTGACAATGGGTTCTGTCAGCTTCTCCAGAAGCAAACCTAATACACCTCTACCCTGATATAACGCAACCCGATATAACATGAATCCGGGTATAATGCGGTAAAGCAGTGCTCTTGGGGGTGGGGCTGCGCGCTCTGGCAGATCAGCTTGTCAGCATGTCTGGCTCCGACATGCCGCTCTGAATGGCGTGGTAGGGGTGCCGGGCTGGGCCCGAGGGTTTGGATAAAGAGCAGAGGGTCTTCGGGGGCAGTCAGGGAGCAGGGGGGGTTGAATGGTTCAGAGGTTCTGAGGGTGGAGCGGTCAGGGGACAGGGAACGGGTGCTTTGGATAGGGCGTGGGAGTCCCGGGGGGCCTGTCAGGGGGCGGGGGTGTGGATAGGGGTCGGGGCAGTCAGGGGACAGGGAGCAGGGGGATTGGGTAGCGGTGGGGTCCTGGGGGTGATTAGGGATGGGGGGGTGTCTCTGGAGGGGGCGGTCAGGGGACAAGGAGCAGGGGGCTTAGATAGGGGGTAGAGTCTTGGGAGGGGTGGTTGGGGTGGGGGGGGGGGTTTCTGGAGTCAGTAGTCAGGGGACAAGGAGCGGGGGCGGTTGGATGGGTTGGGGGTTCTGAGGGGTCAGTCGGGGTGGGAAATGACTTAATAACGGAAATGCTCGAGGCCAAAGCAAGTTCGATATAACTTGGTTTCACCTATAACGCAGTAAGATTTTTTGGCTCCTGAGGACCACGTTATATCGGGGTAGAGGTGTATATTGAGGAGAGTGAGGAGTGGCAGATCACCCTTTCCCCTCTAGGAATGTGCAGTGCTGCAGCAGAAAGTAGCTTCTGCTGCTGCTGCAGGAGGAGCCTTCCCTGATGTCTCGGTGATGTGGCATTGCTCCCTTGGAAGGAGGAGGTAGCAGGATAGGTGGTGAAATGCAAGATACCCTCTCCTTTCAACAGGGCGAAGTGGTTATTATTTCTCAAGCTGCCTGATCTTGGTTACAACATGCATTCCTTGCACCTCAATTGGCTTGTCAGCCCTAGTAAATAGAGGTAGGGTCTCCATGTGAGGAGAAGGGACCCCCAGGTCAGACACAAGGATTTGGAGAACTCCATTTTAGCTCATTGCACTTGCTCCCTGGCCTTTTAAAAAAAAGTTCATTAGATGTTATTTAAGCTGCTCAATATCATTCCAGAGTGGTCATCATTTCAGTCTGTGCCAAAAAGGGCCCCCTATACTCACTGTGTATTATAAGTTTGGCTGTAGCCTCATTATGTGGGAGATGAGCTGTGGCATTGGGCCTGTTGAGAGCAATATTAACTGTTAATGTTTGTGGTGACAGACAAGATCCCATCTCTGCCAAATGTGACCCCACTCTTCATTACCATCGACCCAGAGAGGGACACCGGAGAAGCCGTGGCCAGATATGTTAAAGGTACCATTGGCCTTTCTCTTCCTTGCACGGTGTAGCTGTTCTGAACTCGTTGCTTCCTTTTGTGACTAAAATGAAGGCTGGGCTCTACCAAAGTTGGTTCTGGGTGACAGGAACCTTCGCATGGCTAATGGGTTGCATTTCTGTTTAGAGTTTTCTCCCAAACTGGTTGGACTGACTGGTACCAAAGAGCAGATTGAGCAGGTGACCAGAGCCTATCGTGTGTATTACAGCTCAGGCCCCAAAGATGAAGACAATGACTACATAGTGAGTAAAAGCAGGGCTAGTGCCCGAGTGCTCTATTATTCACAGATTCATTCACTGATTTTAAAGCCAGAAGAGATCATTCTGATAATCTAATCTAATAACCTGCATAACAAATGCCTATATTTATTGCTACTACTAAATGTTTAAGTTAGGGGGGTTAGCCCCAAAGACCTAAACTGGGACCAAGGTACCATTGTGCTGGATACTGTACAAACACAGGTAATGGGTATGTCTACGTCTACACAGCAAGGAAAACTCAGGCTTGCAGGGCTTGGGTTGCAAGGCTATTTCATTGCTGTGTAGACTAGGACCCGGCAGGGTGGGTGGGTCTCAGAGAGCCCAAGCCTGGAAGTCTGCACAGCAATGAAACAGCCCTGCAGACTAAGTCCCATGAGTCCGAGTCAGCTGGCATGAGCCAGCTGTGGTTTTTTCTTTGCTGTGTAGGCATACCCAAAGAGGCATTTTCTGCTCCAGTGAGCTCATGTTCTAAAGGAGGCACACAAGGTGTGCATGGGGAATAACCTGCAATAACGTACAATTCATGGTTATGAATTAACATGAATTTAATTCCACGTTGTATTGTTTTGGTCTCACTTTTAATTGGAAGTAGAGGTAGGGTGAGGGGGAATGGCAGGAATTGGGGATTAAGGGAGTAGGAAGAGGGATGGTCAGCTCATCACTGCCTAGCGATGATCAACTGGCAGGGTTTTTTTGTAGGTGGAGGTGGGATTTGAAGGAAGATTAGTCAGTGTCTACAGTCAATAGGAGAATTTCTGTGTGTGTAAATTGCAGCATGGGAGAAAACGTGGAGCTGTTTAAGGATTGGTGCACAGTAAAGCCTGGGAATATTGGCATTGTGAAGGGGGGACTGACACCACAAGTGACTAAATTAGATGGGTGGGGGCAGGGTAGTACTGTGAAAGATCTTAAAGGTGAAGACAAAATTCTTGTGTTTGTGGAAGTATGGGGAACCAATGGAGGACTCAGCAAGGGATGAGGTAGTCCAAGTGGTGAGTCAGGAAGAAGAGTTTTGCAACAGTGTTTTGAGTGGATTTGAGGCATGTGAGATTGCAGTAGTCAAGACCAGAGAAGAGGGGATTATAGTAGTCAAGATACTAAATAAGGGCTTGGATGAGTTTCTGCAATATGGGCAAAGGGAGAAGGGTGGATCTAAGGGATGTATGGGAAGAATCAGCAAGCTTTAGAGATGTCCTGAATACATAAAAGTCAAGGACAACACCCAGGTTATAGGCCTGAGTAACTTGGAGGAAGGTGTTGTCCACAGTTGTGGTGGGAAGGGGGAGGTGGCAGATCAAGAGTTTGGTTTTGTCTTCTGAGTTTAAATTGGCAGCTGGATATCCACAAAGATATCAGTTACTGAGATATGGGATTGAAAGGAGGTGGAGAGCTTCCCCACAGAGAGGTAGGTGATTTAAGGTTGTGCTTGCAGATAAGAGCATGTAGAGGCAGTGGGAGAAGAGTGGGCCAAGAACAGTGACAGGGGGAGGGGGATGCATTGAATGAGATATTGAAGGAGTGATCAGAAAAGTAGGAGGGAAACCATGAGAAGATGATGCCAGTGCAGAGCTGGATTTCAAGAAGGAGAAAGTGGTGTCAGTTGCCAAGAGGAGGAGGATGGAGTAGTAGCCCTGAGATCTGACCAGGATGAAGTCACTAATGGTATGTCTACACAGCAGTGCAAGGCTATGGTTTGCAGGGGTTCTCAAACTTCATTGCACCGCAACCCCTTCTGACAACAAAAATTACTACATGACCCCAGGAGGGGGGACTGAAGCCTGAGCTGCCCAAGCCCCGCTGCCCCAGGTTGCGGGGGCCAAAGCTCAAGGGCTTTGGCTTTGGCCCCAGGTGTTGGGGCTTTGGCTTGGGCCCTGGGCCCCAGCAAGTCTAACACCAGCCTTGGTGACCCTGTTAAAACAGGGTTGCAGCCCACTTTGGAGTCCCGATGCTTAATTTAAGAACCACAGTCAGCTGAACTGTGTCGGGAACCCTGGGCTTGAGCGTCTACATTGCATTTTAACCCTAGGTTAAGGATTTTCCGACGTGTGCTCAAACCTAGGGCTCGAATCCACGCTGCAGTGTACCGACCTGAGTCAAAGTAACCCTAACCCAGAATGCCAAGGACCCTCCCCACCCCCGCTTCATCATCCGAACCCGATGCATGTGGTGCACAGTGGGGAAACATTAGTGCCCACCCTTTTTCCTAACTGTGACAGTGCTGTTGATGGGACTCGGGTCCATAAGGAGCACCTGAGTACATAAACTGCATAGTTATTCCTTTGGCTGTCAGTAGAAAGCTTTATACTGAACTCTACCATCTAATCTGAGAATTGGGCTCTCCCCCTCTACGCAGAGTCACATTGACAGGAAAATGCCCATTTGTACCGTTCTGAGGATAATTAGGACATCAGTTTCCGGGGCTGCCAAACTATTAAAATGAAACTTTGCAACTTTTAATTTTTAAAATGGGCTGTTCAATAAAGGTGTTTTTGGCTAGTTGGATATGAAGGGTATTCCCAGGACTTCGCGTGTAGTGTTTTCCAGAACCCTCCAGGGATCCCTTATCCCTACCCTGGCTGTACCCCAGGAGGCAGGGATAAGGGATCCCTGGGAGCTGTGGGGAAGTTTTGGGACTGCCTCCCACTCACCACCTTGACACTGATTAGGCATCTCTGAACACGCAGCCCCAGGGAGGGCAGGGGACCCCGGGAACAAGGGACAGAGAGCAGAGCGGGACCAAGTGTCTGACCTGCAGGGAGCAGGAGAAGTTGAGGTGTTGGAGGTCATCCCTTCTATCACCATGCTGAGCCGGGAGCTCTGCTGCTTTCCCCTGCCCCCCACAGGGTAGCTGCTTAGTCCCCATTCTGCTCTCTGGCCCGCCCTGGGGCTGCATGTGCAAGGTTGCCCCGGCAGCGCGCACCAAAATCTGGCTGTGCTCTTGTCACCAGGAAGCAGCTCTCTTTGCAAAAAGCTTGTTTTGATCAGTCTCCATTGAAAACTCTTCAAGACCTCTGGTAGTGTGTGTGCAGACTGGTGGTGTTCAGTAGACAATGGGTTAATACTGATCTGAATGCTGGGTGCAGGCTGTTTGCAAAGGGAGGTGTGGCTTCGATTTGCAATAGAGTGCAATAGACAGCACTGCAGATTGTCGGCTTAGAGAGGACTAAGGAAGTTCCCCCAAGGAACTCTGAGATAATTCTGGAACACTTCTGGGGCTGTGTGCATACAGGAAAGCAATAAGGCTCAGACCCTAGATCCCAGCTTAACACTGGCTTGGACTCTCCAGTCCTGGAGGGTCCTGGGACCTTAAGTTTGAGCCCTAGGTTAACACAATTGGTGTGTGGACGCAAGGGGGGTTAGGCTTGAGCTTAGGCTAAAACCTGGGCTTACGTTGCTGTGTGGACATACTCTAGATATGTTGGTGAGAGCAATTTCAAAGAGCTCTTCTTCAGGTATGTGTAAGGTAGCAGAGGGTATATCTACACTGCAGTGTAAGCCCAGAGTTAGTGGAAATTGAGTTAGCTGACCTGTGTTGCGGAACCCTGGACATGAGCATCTACGTTTTGTTTTTTAACCCTACATGAAGATTGTTTTCTAACCTATGCTGGAACCTATGGCTCTGGAGTCCACACTACAGTGTGCAGACCCAAGTCAAAGTAACCATATCTGAGTCCCTAGCAGCACCATTCTCTTCCCCAAATGTGGCTGCTCTAGTCCTAGGACTGTGGGGAAAACTTTACTGCCTGCCCTGCAAGTTACAGGTAGTTTGAAGCAGCTTGCTTTGCAGAAAGCTTGATCAGTTTGCTCTCCATTGCAAACCCAGGAGGTTTTCATGATAGTGTGCTTGCAGATCGGTGATCAGAAGAAAATGGGTTCATGCTGACCTGAGCTGCTGCCCTTTGCAAAGGGTCAGTGGCTTCCTTTTTCCGTAGAGTGGATTGCAGGTTGTTGGGATGGAGAGCGCTAAGGAAGTTGTTCCATGGAATTGTCATGAATTTAAGTTCCCAGGCTCATCTTTTGAAAGTGTTGTGCAGGTTTCGTTTGGAGACAAGTACTGAAAGATCAGATACGGAGTAATCTCTTTGTGAAAAGTGTTTGCCCAGGGTGATATGGTGTTTTTGTCTCATCTTTTTTCTGCGTAAGTTCATTCTAGAGTGTAGTGATTGTCTGATTTCACCCACACTTCAAACCGTTCATGCATAACAATCTAACCCCCCAGTTATCCACTTCATTTCAAGTGACCTGGCCTCCTGCTTAACAATCTGTCCCAACCTGTGTTTAGCTCAGTTACTCTTCTTCCTTCCCCAGGCTTGTGTAGCTCAGAAGCTTGTATCTTCCCCCAACAGAAGTTGGTCCAATAAAAGATACTGCCTCACCCACCCCTGTCTCTAATATCCTGTGACTAACACGGCTACAATAACACTGCATGCACTTTTAATTGTTAACACTGAAGCAGGTTTGTTCTGAAGTTTCAAAGATTTTATGCAGCTATGAGAAGTTTTTAATAAAAATACAATTTGTCTCTGATGCCGCTAACACATGTGCACGTCTAACTTCAAGCACATGAGTAGCCCCACTGAAGTCAGTGGAACTGTTCATGTAAATCAAGTTAGGTACCCTTGTAAGTGTTTTCAGGATCAGGGCCTTCGTTTTCAATACTTTGCCCATAGCAATCTTGTAAAGCTCAGAGAAGAGCCCCTACCAGGAGACAGGTTTTAACTGAGTTAATTATGTTTTAAATTGCAATAGCACACATTTTAAAGACTTCAGTAAAGTCTCCATCTGATTGACATAAATGATCTTTTAAAAATAAATTAAACCATTTTATATTGCCTTGATTTAAATCTTTCCACCCTGCTTGAAAGGCAGCTGAAGCTTCTTTGAATGCTAGCACAGTGTAGCCAGCAGAGGGAGCTCCATAGCAGGATACAGTGCCTTTCCCCCTACACACAAGGCCTTCTCTCCATAGCTCGCTTTTTTTTTTTTTTTTTTTTCTCAGTAACGTTATTGCCCTCACTATCTGCTCTGAGAGTGAATTTGGTTTACTGGAGCGTCCCTACCGCCATATCCCTTTGATTTACATCAGGTGAAGGTCTGGATCCTGAGTGCCTGTCTCACTGCAGGAGCCGGGGTTGTAGGACAGCAAGGAGTGAGAGGGTCTCGCAAACGTTGAACTCCAAGATGTTAGTCCGGCAGGGGCAGAAAGAAGTTCTCTTAATCTGGGCATCAGAAGAGCTGGGAAGGGGGAAAACAGGTCAAGCCTCATTTTCTCATCCCATCTTGTCCTCTGTACTTACCCTGCTTGAAGACTGGCATGGGGGAAGCTGCCTACAGCTCCTGCAAGGCTCTCCTCCTTGCAGTGCCTCTTCACCCTGTCTGTTTACAGCTTGTTCTCAAATTTCCTCCTGCTTGGCCCATTTCTAGTTTGTAACTAGCGTCTGTTCTTGTTGGTAAATCTCCAGTCAGAGATAATCGGATGGAAAGGCTAATCAGGGCACTAACCCTTACTGCCGTCTGAGTGATGCTCAGGGCCTGCAGCACCAATTTGCTCTCTGCTGTCTTACAGGTGGATCACACAATTATTATGTACCTCATTGGGCCAGATGGAGGCTTTGTGGACTACTATGGCCAGAACAAGAAGAATTCTGAGATTGCCACTTCTATCGCTGCACACATGAGACAGTATAAGCCCAGCTAAAATACAAGATCTGCAAAGAATGGTGCAAAGTCAAACTGTAAGGCAGGCTCCAATGGGACTGGCGTGTCTTTGCTTTCAACTGCACTGAACTTATAAGACTGTCCTTATGTCACATATTTCCTCTCCAGATAAGAAAGGTACATTGTGTTTATTTCTGTGAAATGTAGCTGCTTATCAGAAATTTGTACATAACCTTTCCCATTGGGTGTATTTGGCAGTGATGACCATGCTGCAGAATAAGAAACTCGTTTGGGATTCTTATGGAACTGGGGAGCAAAGAATTTAAAATTTTTACAAAACTATTTTTGTTGGTGAAGGTATCTCTGCATTAGTTATGCACTCACTTTTGGCAAGAGACAAGTGAGAACTGCCCTCTGCAGGGAAGGCTGTTCTCTGATGTAAGTTGCTGACATTTTGGCATCCCAAAGGGCTGTTCCCCCTTCTCTTTTCTGCAGTGCCTTTTGCTCTTGCACAGACACTTGTAATGTTCTGTCTACAGTAATGAGCCTTAATAGCAGTCCTACCCTGTGGTTTACTGGAGAGCACTGAAGGCACATCCTCTTCCGCTTGTGGGACCAGCCCTGTACAATAACTGAGTATTTTTGGGCTCGAGCCCAGGGATGCAGCATCATTTCCAGGCAAGATTTCCAATGTCCTAATGTAGAATGGTGTTACTCTTACTAGTAATGAAATAGGTTATGAGTTGGGGATGGATTTTCTTCTGGTGTAACCAGCTGCCTGTAGCTTTTTAGTCTGACAGTTGTGAAGCACTGAATAATGGAGTGGAGGAGTGATCAGCGATTGGTGTATGTGCCCAAGGCTGTTGCTCAGGTAAAATGTGTGCAATGCTCTGATTGTAAAATAAAGGAATGAATCTTATGTTGCATGCAGTTAATTTTCGTGGATGTCACGGCAGCGATCAAATCTGAATACCACCTTCAAAGGGAGCAGAGTGAGTGTCGCGTATATCCAGTGCCGCACACTGAGAGCAGAGAATGCAGCGATTACTCACCGTGCGTTGACGGTTGCTTTGAATAGGCTAAAATCCATATTTAAATGGGCATATGAACAATTCTGGTCAGAAGTGCATAGTGCAGTCTTATGGATAGTAGAGTGGCAGTGTGTTCCTTGTCACTCTGGCACATCCACAGCAGAGAGGCTTCTCTCTTAGCTTAGCAGTCTAAAGCTGTCTTGTACAGTTACTATGATTTAAAGAGCCTGAGAACTATTTGTCAAGCCTGATCAAGATTTGTGTATGATCCAGCCAACTGCTCTGAGGAGAGCTTCAATCCTTAGCAAAATAACACAAACTAAAACTTTATCAATGACCATTAAAGATTCCTCAGGCCTTAAATCAGAAGTTAAGGGAAAAGTCTCCGGTATTCCTTGCTACTTTGATATCCCCTACAATGCTGTCAGTAACACTCTTCAGCACTCCACAGACCTTAGTGGTGGCCGTATATGCTCCTGTATCGATAGCACATCTGTCTCACACACCCTGCATTTAAGGAGTTACTCTGCCTTAACATAGCTGAGGTCATAGTTGGGGTTTTGTATTATGTGTGATGGCGATGGTTGGAGGGAGTGTTGTTCACACCACTTCTGTGATAGTGAATTAATCAGTACATGAGAAGCAGCATGTGAAGCAAAGCCCAGACTTTCAGATTTCATACAAAAGGGGTCTGAAAAAAACAAGACAATCTAGTTCAAATGACAGTGGTGAGTTTGAAGCTTATTCTCTCTGTATTCATCTAATTTTCATTAAATTACCATGAAAAAATCCAAGTATTAGTCAAAGTTCACATTTGTTTTGGGTTTTTTGCCCTTTTTAGGAAGGTCATCCAGGAGATATGCTGTCTGCAGTAAACATGAATTTGTGTGGAACAAATCATGCCATTAGCTGTATTGCTTTTTATTATAGAATTAGAAGACCAGTGAATGAAGGGAATGTAGTAGATGTAATAGAAGCATTCTTGGTACGGTACCCCATGATATTTCAAAAGCTGAGTCATATTGCCTTGGCTACAAAGGCTGTCACGTGGTTTAAAAGCTGGCTGAAGGCCTGTATGCAGGAGGTTCTTCCACATGGTAAGGTGTCAGGGAGAGGAATAGGAAGAGGTGTGCTAGTAGCATAGATTTCTGGCAAGTCTAAGTTAACATCTGAAAGAGGAAACACCCCTTTAAAATCACAACTGCTACTAAATGGAAAACTGCAAATATTACTGGGGTTGGAGAAATGCAAACAATGTTTTTAAGCTATAATACAGTAAAAGCTTTGTTATCCGGCATGTTGGAGGAAGTGGGAGAGTGCTGGTAAGTTAAAAATTCTGGTTAACGAGGAGCAGCAGGGACATGTTGCCGCTTGCAGAGAGCTGCCCGAGGTGAGCGCCATCCCAATCTGGCACCCCAAAATGCCAGTTTCTAGAGCTTTCCAGTTGATAAAGTACTGGTTAAGTAAACACAGCTTTTACTCCTAGAGCTAAAGTGAGCCACAGATGTTCAGTGGGAGACAGAAACATAAAAGCCAGCCATGCTGAAGAGACTTAGTGATAGTAGTAAGTATGCTAGATATGAGTTTGGAATGGGATATTGTGGGGCACAAAAAGGGCCAGTGAGGTTTGGGGTTGTGTAGACAGAAGCTTTGCTTCACAGAGCAGGCATGCATAACCTGAGTCTGAGAAGATCCCACTTATGGTCTTCTATAATGTGGGCTTTTCACCTCAATCCTCTGAGTACACAAGTGTTCAGAGAGATGAACGAAATGGCCTTAAACACCAGCAGCACCTGGATGATGCCCAAGTAAACTCAATTTTTCAGTTGCTAGCAGTGCTATCTCCTGGCTCTCCTTGTGCCTATAGCAAATCAGCATCTGACTCAAGGGCTGCAATAGTTGGCAGTAGACCCCACACCACCTACTTCTCAGTCCTGAGCAGCAAATCAGACTGGGCCAATTGCCTCTCCATGAAGAAGTTATGGATGGTTTAACCAAGTATTATAGGATGAAATAAAAATTCCTTGAGCGCAAAAATTATGAACCTGTAGAATTCCCAAGTGGTAGAAATCCCAACCCATAGGATGCACAAAACTAGACTGAACAAAATATTACTACATGTAGGAGTACAAAAGTATAGCATGTTCAGGCAAAAATTGAGTTACACCTAGCAAGAGACATAAAAAACAATGAGGTTCTTTAAATGTATTAGGAGCACGAGGAAGGTGAAGGAAAGTGGAGGTCCTCTACTTAGCTAATAATTGATGACATTGAGAGGGCTGAGGTGTTTAATGCCTATATTTCTTCAGCCTTCATGAAAAAGGTTAACGGTGACCAGATACTCAACACAATATTAACAACAAGGGGAAGGAATACAAACCAAAATAGGCAAAGAACAGGTTAAAGAATATTTGATAAGTTAGATATATTCAAGTTGGCAGGGCCTGATTAAATTTTTCTTGGGATACTTAGGGAACTAACTGAAACAATCTTGGAACCATTAGCAATTATCTTTAGACCTCCTGGAGGCTGGTTGAGGTTCCAGAGGATTGGAGAAGGGCAAACACAGTACCTGTCTTTAAAAAGGGGAACAAAGAGGAGCTGGGGAATTACAGATCAGCCAGCCTAACTTCAATACCTGGAAAGATACTGCAAGAAATTATTAATTTGTAATTATTTAGATGATAGGATTATGAGGAATAGCCAATAAGGATTTGTCAAGAACAAATCATGCCAAATCAATCTGGTTTTCTTCTTTGCAGAGTTACTGGCCTAGTGGAAAAGGGAGAAGCAGTAGATATGATATATCTTGATTATAGTAACATATGACACAGTTCCACATGACATTCTCATAAACTAGGGAAGTGTGGTCTAGGTGAAACTACTGTAAGGTAGTTTCCCCATGTTCATTCCCCCCTTCCCCGCTGTTCCTCAGATGTTCTTGTCAACTGCTGGAAATGGCCCACCTTGATTATTACTACAAAAGGTTTTTTCCCCCCCGCTCTCTTGCTGGTAATAGCTCATCTTACCCGATCACTCTCATTACAGTGTGTATGGTAACTCCCATTGTTTCATGTTCTCTATGTATATAAATCTTCCCACCATATTTTCCACTGAATGCATCCGATGAAGTGAGCTGTAGCTCACGAAAGCTTATGCTCAAATAAATGTTAGTCTCTAAGGTGCCACAAGTACTCCTTTTCTTTTTGCGGATACAGACTAACACGGCTGCTACTCTGAATACTGTAAGGTGGGTGCGCAACTGGTTGAAAGGCTGTACACAAAGAGTAGCTAGCAATGGTTTCTATCAAAGTGGGAGGGTGTATCTAGTGAGGTCTAGCGAGTCAGTCTTGGGTCCAGTGCTAGCCAATATTTTCATTAATAACTTGGATAATAGAGGGGAGAGTGTGCTTATAAAATATGTGGATGACAGCAAGGGGTTGCAGGCACTTTAGAATGAAAAATGACCTTGACAAACTGGAGAATTGGTTTAGAATCAACAAGATTAAATTCAATAAAGACAAGTACAAAGTATTATGCTTAGGAAGGAAAAATCAGATGCACAAATACCACATGGGGAATAAATGACTAGCTGGTAGTACTGCTGAAAAGAATCTGGTGGTGGTAGTGGATCACAAATTGAATATGAGCTACCAATGGGATGCAGTTGCAAAAAAAAAAAAAAAAAAAAAAAAAGCTGCTAATATTCTGGGGAGTATTAAGGGAAGTGTCATATGTAAGACACCGGAGGTAATTGTCTCACTCTTCTTGGCATCGCGAGGCCTCAGCTGGAGTACTGTGTCCAGTTCTGGGCGCCACACTTTGGGAAAGATATGGACCAAATGGTGAGAGTCGAGAGGATAGCAACAAAAATTACTAAAGATTTAGAAAATCTGACCTATGAAGAAAGGTTAAAAAAACCTTGACATGTTTGATGCTGTGAAAAGAAGACTGAAGGGAGACCGGATAGCCTTCAAATATAGTTTTGTTATAACAAGGACAGCGATCAGTTGTTCTCCATGTCCACTGAAGGTAGGACAAGAAGGTAATGGGCTTAATCTTTGGCAAGGGATATTTAGGTTAGATATTAGGAAAAACTTTCTAACTATAAGGATAGTTAAGCTCTGGAATAGGCTTCCTAGGGAGGTTGTGGAATTCCTATCATTAGCAGTTTTTAAGAACAGGTTGTATAGACACTTGTTCAGGATGGTCTAGAGGTATACTTGGTCCTGCCTCAGCATAGGGGACTAGACTTGATTTCTTGAGGTCTCTTCCAGCCCTGCATTTCTATGATTTTAGGTATAATCAGGAGCAGTCTTGTATTAGTCTTAGGAAGAGGAGTAGATGGCCAATTGTCTGATTCACGGAGAAGTGCTGCATCTAATATGTATTTTTTTCATCTTTCAAAAAACCTGAACAACTGAATGAAAACTAAGCTTAGAAAATGGACATGCCATTACAAAGCTCTGGGAAATGCCTAAGCTGCACTGTCCCCTCTTTCTTGCAGAGGGTTTGGAGAAGTGAAAAGGTTACTTTGTTTAGAACAAGTTGCATGTCAGAAAGGAGTATTAGTTTGGAATGTGCCTCAACAGATCTTTGTCAAGAGTGTGCATTCTAATGTAAGAAGATTCTTGTGGAACTAAGATATCTTTCCTACCTCTGAAATGCCAGATAGATTAAAGAAGTTTTTAGTTCTCACCAAGAATTTCCTTGGATCAGTTTGCGCTGTGTGTGTTTGTGTCTTGGTAGAATTTAACCTTCATTCTCAGCTGTTGAGGGTTATTCCTTTTGGTGGCAGTCCAGTAGTGGCTGTCATATAACGTTGCAGGAGAAACAATTTCCAAAGGAAGTCTCATGCTTTAAATCATGTATCAATCATAGGATCTGTTTGTAGACATTGACTGTCAAATCCAGACTGGTATTCAAAATTAGAACTGGGCAGGAAACAGTTTTCCTATTTTATGGAAATTTGAGATTTCAAACAATTTTCTATTCTCCTTTGGGATGAACTCAAGACTTCTAAATGTTTTTATTTAAAGAGGTGCGAGGAAGAAAGAACAACTCCGGACTCAGACCTTATTTGTCAGAGCAGGAACTGGAACTTGCTTCTCCCACATCCCAGGTGAGCACCCTGACTCCTGGCTATTCTGCCTCTCAGCCCTGGTCTACGCTACAGGGTTAGGTCGAATTTAGCCGCGTTAGGTTGATTTTATAATGAATGCGTCCACACAAGCAACCCCCTTCCGTCAACCTAAAGGGCTCTTAAAATCGACTTCTGTACTCCTCCCCGGCAAGGGAGGTAGCGCTAAAATCGACCTTGCTGGGTCGAATTTGGGGTAGTGTGGACGCAAATCAATGTTGTTGGCCTCCGGGAGCTATCCTAGAGTGCTCCGATGTGACCGCTCTGGACAGCACTTTCAACTCCGATGCACTAGCCAGTTACACAGGAAAAGCCTCTGGAACTTTTGAATTTCATTTCCTGTTTAGTCAGTGTGGCGAGCTCAGCAGCACAGGTGACCATGCAGTCCCCCCAGAATTGCAAACAAGCTTCAGCATGGAGCGAATGGGAGACACTGGATCTGATTGCTGTGTGGGGAGAAGAATCTGTGCAGGCAGAACTCCTATCAAAAAGAAGAAATGCTAATATATATGTGTCATAAATATAAAGGGAAGGGTAAACCCCTTTGAAATCCCTCCTGGCCAGGGGAAAGCTCCTCTCACCTGTAAAGGGTTAAGAAGCTAAAGGTAACCTCGCTGGCACCTGACCAAAATGACCAATGAGGAGACAAGATACTTTCAAAAGCTGGGAGGAGGGAGAGGAACAAAGAGTCTCTCTCTGTCTGTGTGCTGCTCTTGCCAGAGACAGAACAGGAATGGAGTCTTAGAACTTTTAGTAAGTAATCTAGCTAGGTATGTGTTAGATTATGATTTCTTTAAATGGCTGAGAAAAGAATTGTGCTGAACAGAATAACTATTTCTGTCTGTGTATCTTTTTTGTAACTTAAGGTTTTGCCTAGAGGGGTTCTCTATGTTTTGAATCTAATTACCCTGTAAGATATCTACCATCCTGATTTTACAGGGGGGATTTCTTTATTTCTATTTACTTCTATTTTTTATTAAAAGTCTTCTTGTAAAAACTGAATGCTTTTTCATTGTTCTCAGATCCAAGGGTTTGGGTCTGTGGTCACCTATGCAAATTGGTGAGGCTTTTTATCCAACATTTCCCAGGAAAGGGGGGGTGCAAGTGTTGGGAGGATTGTTCATTGTTCTTAAGATCCAAGGGTCTGGGTCTGTAGTCACCTAGGCAAATTGGTGAGGCTTTTTACCAAACCTTGTCCAGGAAGTGGGGTGCAAGGTTTTGGGAAGTATTTTGGGGGGAAAGACGCGTCCAAACAGCTCTTCCCCAGTAACCAGTATTAGTTTGGTGGTGGTAGCGGCCATTCCAAGGATAACGGGTGTAATATTTTGTACCTTGGGGAAGTTTTGACCTAAGCTGGTAAAGATAAGCTTAGGGGGTTTTTTCATGCAGGTCCCCACATCTGTACCCTAGAGTTCAGAGTGGGGGAGGAACCTTGACATGGTGGCACAGTGGTGGGATTAACCTGAAATCATTTGAGATCCAGTTGAGATTTTTTGAACTAGAAATACAGATTTTAAAAAGGAAAATTTTTTTTTCTTTGGAAAGAAAGTCCAGAAAGCAGCTTTGAAACTGAAAGCAGCTTGGTTTCTCTCTGCTTTGTGGCCAAGCAGAGACAAAAGGGGATTATCTTGTGAATTGCAGGTTTTTTTTGCCTGGAGGCAGGGTACTTAACTCCTGCAGGGAAATCTTCCAATCCAGAGGGTTTTTTTTCTTTTCTTCCTAAAAGTAAATAGGGGGTGTGTGTTCTACCCATTTGCTTTTTCTTTGGGCTGGGTAAGCAGGTTTCCAAGTAGTTGGAGGTTTTTTGCTTTAATTTGGGCCCAGAGCAGAGACAAGGGAATTGTCTTTTTCTGTAGGCTGACAATCACTATCAGAGAATAGGTATTCTATTGCAGCACAGCAAAATTTTACAGCCAAGTTTTGTTTGTTTATTTCTAAACCTCAGGTGTAAAGTTAGTTAAAAACAGAGAGGTTAGAATGACCAAATCCTCAGCTCAACTACAGCTGGAATTAGCCAAATTTCAGGCTGAGGAAAGACAAAGGGAACATGAAAGACAGATAGAACTCATGCGGCTGGAGAAGGAGGTACAGGAGGCTGCCCACAAGAGGGAAATGGAGGCAAGGAAGCATGTGGAGGAGGAGAAGGAAAAAGAGAGGAAGCATGTGGAGGAGGAGAAGGAAAAAGAGAGGAAGCATGTGGAGGAGGTGGAGAGGATAAAGGCCCAGCAGAATATACCAACAAACCCTAGCAATCCTTCTCCAGGTACCACTTCCCATCCCAGAAAGTTCCCCACCTACAAGGCAGGTGATGATACTGAGGCCTTCTTAGAAAACTTCGAAAGGGCCTGCCTTGGGTACAACATCTCTACTGACCAATACATGGTAGAGCTGAGGCCGCAGCTCAGTGGACCCTTAGCTGAGGTGGCAGCTGAAATGCCTAAAGAACACATGAACAAGTATGAACTGTTTAAATCCAAGGCGAGAGTCAGAATGGGGATAACACCCGAGCAGTCTCGTCGGAGGTTCAGAGCCCTAAGGTGGAAACCAGACATGTCATTTACCCGACATGCCTACCACATTGTGAAACATTGGGATGCCTGGATATCAGGAGCAAGTGTTGAATCTCCAGTAAATTTGCCCTTCCTAATGCAAATGGAACAATTCTTAGAGGGTGTTCCTGAGGAAATAGAAAGATACATCCTAGACGGGAAGCCCAAAACTGTAATCGAGGCAGGAGAGATTGGAGCCAGATGGGTGGAGGTGGCAGAGAAGAAGAAAACTGGTCGCAGTTGGAGCGGAGACCAGAAGGGACCACCCCAGACCACACCCTATTACCGGGGGCCGCCCAAAGCCCCACCTACCTCCCAAAGAGCCCTCCAGACCCCTTATCGTCCCACCACCCCGTTCTCCAGCAACCCTCCTCGCCCCAGTGACCCGTCAGCTGGACGATGTTTTAAATGTAACGAGCTGGGGCATGTAAAGGCCAACTGCCCCAAGAACCCCAACAGATTACAGTTCATTGCACCGGAATCACACCAGAGGTCCACAGGCCCAGATACCTCCCAGATACCCTTGGAGCGGAGGGAAACTGTGAGTGTAGGCGGGAAGAAGGTCACCGCGTGGAGGGACACCGGAGCACAAGTGTCAGCTATCCATGCTTCCTTAGTGGACCCCAATTTAATCAACCCAGAGATCCAAGTGACGATTCAACCCTTCAAGTCCAACTCTTTCAATTTGCCTACAGCCAAGTTGCCTGTCCAGTACAAGGGCTGGTCAGGAATGTGGACTTTTGCAGTCTATGATGATTATCCCATCCCCATGCTGTTGGGGGAAGACTTGGCCAATCATGTGAAGCAGGCCAAGAGGGTGGGAATGGTCACCCGCAGCCAGGCTAAACAAGCCGTGAGGCCTAGCTCTGTTCCGGAAACTTCTATCAGGACCCAGTCAGAGGTGATGGACCTGGACCCCACGCCAATGTCTGCAACAGCAGTAGTGGATCCAGTCCCAGAGACCCAGACGGAACCAGTCCCAGAACCGGAACCAGCCGAACAACCAACACCAGACCCCGTGTCAGCACTGAATCCAGTACTTGCAACCTCAACAATAGAGGGCCCCACCGAACCTGAACTGGCAGCAGCCGATAACCCGACCCAAGAGGCTCAGCCGGAGCCTGAATCCCAACATAGTGCACCAGCGGAGAGCGGTTCACAGTCAACAGAAACAGCCCCATCCCCTATATCGCTTCCAGAGGGACCAAGCCTAGGTCCACAATCCCATGAGGAACTGATGTCTCCAGCATCAAGGGAACAGTTCCAGACCGAACAGGAAGCAGATGAAAGCCTCCAGAGAGCTTGGACGGCGGCACGGAGCAACCCACCGCCTCTCAGCTCTTCTAATCGATCCAGGTTTGTTGTAGAAAGAGGACTTTTATACAAGGAAACTCTTTCTGGTGGACACCAGGAAGACTGGCATCCTCAGAGACAGTTGGTAGTTCCAACTAAATACCGGGCCAAGCTCTTGAGCTTAGCCCATGATCACCCTAGTGGCCATGCTGGGGTGAACAGGACCAAAGACCGTTTGGGGGGGTCATTCCACTGGGAGGGAATGGGCAAGGATGTTTCTACCTATGTCCAGTCTTGTGAGGTGTGCCAAAGAGTGGGAAAACCCCAAGACCAGGTCAAAGCCCCTCTACAACCCCTCCCCATCATTGAAGTTCCATTTCAGCGAGTAGCTGTGGATATTCTGGGTCCTTTTCCGAAAAAGACACCCAGAGGAAAGCAGTACATACTGACTTTCATGGATTTTGCCACCCGATGGCCAGAAGCAGTAGCTCTAAGCAACACCAGGGCTAAAAGTGTGTGCCAGGCACTAGCAGACATTTTTGCCAGGGTAGGTTGGCCCTCCGACATCCTCACAGATGCAGGGACTAATTTCCTGGCAGGAACTATGAAAAACCTTTGGGAAGCTCATGGGGTAAATCACTTGGTTACCACTCCTTACCACCATCAAACAAATGGCATGGTGGAGAAGTTTAATGGAACTTTGGGGGCCATGATACGTAAATTTGTAAATGAGCACTCCAATGATTGGGACCTAGTGTTGCAGCAGTTGCTCTTTGCCTACAGAGCTGTACCACATCCCAGTTTAGGGTTTTCCCCATTTGAACTTGTATATGGCCGTGAGGTTAAGGGGCCATTGCAGTTGGTGAAGCAGCAATGGGAGGGATTTACACCTTCTCCAGGAACTAACATTCTGGACTTTGTAACCAACCTACAGAACACCCTCCGAACCTCTTTAGCCCTTGCTAGAGAAAACTTACAGGATGCTCAAAAAGAGCAAAAAGCCTGGTATGATAAACATGCCAGAGAGCGTTCCTTCAAAGTAGGAGACCAGGTCATGGTCTTAAAGGCGCTCCAGGCCCATAAAATGGAAGCATCGTGGGAAGGGCCATTCATGGTCCAGGAGCGCCTGGGAGCTGTTAATTATCTCATAGCATTCCCCACCTCCAACCGAAAGCCTAAGGTGTACCATATTAATTCTCTAAAGCCCTTTTATTCCAGAGAATTAAAGGTTTGTCAGTTTACAGCCCAGGGAGGAGACGACGCTGAGTGGCCTGAAGGTGTCTACTACGAAGGGAAATGTGGTGGTGGTGTGGAAGAGGTGAACCTCTCCATGACCCTTGGGCGTATGCAGCGACAGCAGATCCAGCAGATCCAGGAGCTGTGCACTAGCTACGCGCCAACGTTCTCAGCCACCCCAGGACTGACTGAACGGGCATACCACTCCATTGACACAGGTAATGCTCACCCAATTAGGGTCCAACCTTACCGGGTGTCTCCTCAAGCTAAAACTGCTATAGAACGGGAGATCCAGGATATGTTACAGATGGGGGTAATCCGCCCCTCTGAAAGTGCATGGGCATCTCCAGTGGTTCTAGTTCCCAAACCAGATGGGGAAATACGTTTTTGTGTGGACTACTGTAAGCTAAATGCTGTAACTCGCCCAGACAACTATCCAATGCCACGCACAGATGAACTATTAGAGAAACTGGGACGGGCCCAGTTCATCTCTACCTTGGACTTAACCAAGGGGTACTGGCAGGTACCGCTAGATGAATCTGCCAAGGAAAGGTCAGCCTTCATCACACATCTCGGGCTGTATGAATTTAATGTACTCCCTTTCGGGCTGCGAAATGCACCCGCCACTTTCCAAAGACTTGTAGATGGTCTCCTAGCGGGATTAGGAGAATATGCAGTCGCCTACCTTGACGACGTGGCCATATTTTCGGATTCCTGGGCAGACCACCTGGAACATCTACAAAAAGTCCTTGAGCGCATAAGGGAGGCAGGACTAACTGTTAAGGCTAAGAAGTGTCAAATAGGCCTAAACAGAGTGACTTACCTTGGACACCAGGTGGGTCAAGGAACTATCAGCCCCCTACAGGCCAAAGTGGATGCTATCCAAAAGTGGCCTGTCCCAAAGTCAAAGAAACAGGTTCAATCCTTCTTAGGCTTGGCTGGTTATTACAGACGATTTGTACCGCACTACAGCCAAATCGCTGCCCCACTGACAGACCTAACCAAAAAGAAACAGCCAAATGCTGTTCAGTGGACCGGAAAGTGTCAGAAGGCCTTTAACAAGCTTAAAGCGACACTCATGTCTGACCCTGTACTAAGGGCCCCAGACTTTGACAAACCGTTCCTAGTAACCACAGATGCATCCGAGCGTGGTGTGGGAGCAGTTTTAATGCAGAAAGGACCTGATCAAGAATTCCACCCTGTAGTGTTTCTCAGCAAAAAACTGTCTGAGAGGGAAAGCAACTGGTCAGTCACTGAAAAGGAATGTTACGCCATTGTCTACGCTCTGGAAAAGCTACGCCCATATGTTTGGGGACGGCGTTTCCACCTGCAAACCGACCATGCTGCACTGAAGTGGCTTCACACCGTCAAGGAAACTAACAAAAAACTTCTTCGGTGGAGTTTAGCTCTCCAAGATTTTGATTTCGACGTCCAACACATCTCAGGAGCTTCTAACAAAGTGGCTGATGCACTCTCCCGTGAAAGTTTCCCAGAATCAACTGGTTAAAATCGTCCTTGAGATGTGGAAAATATTGTTAGTCTTTATGTACTTGGTAGTATGTTTAGAGATGCATGTGTCTTATTAACTCTGTTTTCCTAGAGCTCCAGGAAGAAATCCCAGCCAGTGTTTCACCCTAGCTGAGATTTGGGGGGCGTGTCATAAATATAAAGGGAAGGGTAAACCCCTTTGAAATCCCTCCTGGCCAGGGAAAAGCTCCTCTCACCTGTAAAGGGTTAAGAAGCTAAAGGTAACCTCGCTGGCACCTGACCAAAATGACCAATGAGGAGACAAGATACTTTCAAAAGCTGGGAGGAGGGAGAGGAACAAAGAGTCTCTCTCTGTCTGTGTGCTGCTCTTGCCAGAGACAGAACAGGAATGGAGTCTTAGAACTTTTAGTAAGTAATCTAGCTAGGTATGTGTTAGATTATGATTTCTTTAAATGGCTGAGAAAAGAATTGTGCTGAATAGAATAACTATTTCTGTCTGTGTATCTTTTTTGTAACTTAAGGTTTTGCCTAGAGGGGTTCTCTATGTTTTGAATCTAATTACCCTGTAAGATATCTACCATCCTGATTTTACAGGGGGGATTTCTTTATTTCTATTTACTTCTATTTTTTATTAAAAGTCTTCTTGTAAAAACTGAATGCTTTTTCATTGTTCTCAGATCCAAGGGTTTGGGTTTGTGGTCACCTATGCAAATTGGTGAGGCTTTTTATCCAACATTTCCCAGGAAAGGGGGGGTGCAAGTGTTGGGAGGATTGTTCATTGTTCTTAAGATCCAAGGGTCTGGGTCTGTAGTCACCTAGGCAAATTGGTGAGGCTTTTTACCAAACCTTGTCCAGGAAGTGGGGTGCAAGGTTTTGGGAAGTATTTTGGGGGGAAAGACGCGTCCAAACAGCTCTTCCCCAGTAACCAGTATTAGTTTGGTGGTGGTAGCGGCCATTCCAAGGATAACGGGTGTAATATTTTGTACCTTGGGGAAGTTTTGACCTAAGCTGGTAAAGATAAGCTTAGGGGGTTTTTTCATGCAGGTCCCCACATCTGTACCCTAGAGTTCAGAGTGGGGGAGGAACCTTGACAATATGGTAAAATTGCACAGGGCATGGGGGAGAGATGCTACAACAGGGACACACAGCAGTGCAGTGTGAAAGTCAAGGAGCTCAGGCAAGCCTACCAAAAGACAAAGGAGGCAAACGGTCGCTCTGGGTCAGAGCCCCATACATGCCACTTCTGTGATCAGCTGCATGGCATTTTAGGGGGGAACCCTACCACTACCCCACCACTGTCTGTGGACACCTGCAAGGGGGGAGCCTCATGCAACACGGAGGAGGATTTTGTGGATGAGGAAGAGGAGGAGAATGCGCGGCAGGCAAGTGGTAAATCTGTTCTCTCCGACAGCCAGGACCTTTTCATCACCGTGGAGCCAATACCCTCCCAAGATGGGATCCCCGACCCTGAAGGCGAAGGCACCTTTGGTGAGTGCACATTTGTAACTACAGTACAGGGTTTAAAAACAATAGTGTTTAATGCTTGATTTGCTCTGAAGACGTGGATGCATTCGCGGCAGGTACAGCTACTGGAAAAGTTTGTTAACGTGTCTGGGGATGGAGCGGGAATCCTCCAGGGACATCTCCACGAAGCTCTCCTGGAGGTACTCTGAAAGCCTTTGCAGAAGGTTTCTGGGGAGGGCTGCCTTATTTCGTCCTCCACGGTAGGACACTTTACCATGGCAAGCCAGTAGCAAGTAGTCTGGAATCATTGCAGCACAAAGCGTGGCAGTGAATGGTACTGGGTTTTGGTCGCATTCAAGCAACATTCGGTCTATATCTTTCTGTGTTAGCCTCAGGAGAGTGATATCATTCATGGTCACCTGGTTGAAATAGGGGAATTTTTGTAAGGGAACAGTGAAAGGACCCTGTTCATGCTGGGCTGTTTGCGCTTGGCTAAAAGAGATCATCCCATAGCCATGCAGCAAGGGGAGGGGTGAAGGGATCATCCCAAATAGCCACGCGGAGTGGTGGGAGGAGGTGTTTGCTGCACATCCACCTGAAAACCACAGCCCCTCCTTTTAAATGGCAAACCCAACCGGCATTGCTTGCTATGGGAAAGGAGGGCACTGCAGTTTGAAAACATTCCTACGTGTTATGAAGGTGTTAGAAGCCAAACCCGCGTACCCTTTCGCTTACCATGGCTGTCTGGAAACCGAATTCTGTTGCCCAACCGTGTGTGATGTATCACCATACCTGCAGGCGCTCAATATAAAAGGCAAAATGCGACCTTGTACCTAAAACACATGTGCTGTCTGCTGTGAATAGCTTGATTCACTGTGAAAGAGTCTCCCTTTTGTTCTCAGAAATGTATCATCTTAAATTTTACTCTCCCTTTTTATCCCCCCACAGGTGCAAATGTTTCTATGCTCCCCCTATCATCTCCGTCCCTGAGGTTATCGCAGATTAGAAGGTGAAAAAAACACACTCGCGATGACATATTTTCCGAGCTCATGCAGTCCTCCCGCACTGATAGGGCACAGCTGAATGCACGGACGCAGTCAGTGGCAGAGTCCAAGAAAGGGGGGAGGTATAGCTCAGTGGTTTGAGCATTGGCCTGCTAAACCCAGGGTTGAGAGTTCAATCCTTGAGGGGGCCATTTAGGGATCTGGGGCAAAAATTGGGGACTGGTCCTGCTTTGAGCAGGGGGTTGGAGGCTAGATGACCTCCTGAGGTCCCTTCCAACTCTGATATTCTATGATTCTATGAAAGCATTACGTGAGTGCAATGAGAAGAGGCAGGATGCAATGCTGAGGCTAACGGGGGAGCAAACGGACATGCTCACACGTCTGGTGGAGCTGAAGGAAAGCCAATAAGAGCACAGACCGCTGCTGCATCCACTGTACAACCGCCTGCCCCCCTACCCAAGTTTCATATCCTCACCCAGGCGCCCAAGAACGCGGGGGGAGGCTCCGGGCACCCAGCCACGCCACTCCAGAGGATGGCGCAAGCAACAGAAGGCTGTCATTCAAACAGTTTTGATTTTTAGTGTGGCTACACTAAGCAATGTGGCTTTGTCCTTCCCACCTCCCCTCCTACCTCACCCGGGCTACCTTATCAGTTATCTCCCTTTATTTTTAATTAATAAAGAAAGAATGCATGGTTTCAAAACAATAATGACTTTTATTTCTTTTGCCAGCTGCGATCGAAGGGGGGAGGGTGGTTGGCTTACAGGGAATTAAAATCAATAAAGTGGGTGGGTTTGCATCAAGGGGAAACACACACAACCATCACACTGTAGCCTGGCCAGTCATGAAACTGTTTTCAAAGCCTTTCTGATGTGCAGCACGCCTAGCTGTGCTCTTCTAATCGCCCTGGTGTCTGTCTGTTCAAAATTGGCAGTCAGGTGATTTGCCTCAATCTCCCACCCCCCCATAAATGTCTCTCCCTTACTCTCACAGATATTATGGAGCACACAGCAAGCAGAAATAACAATGGGAATATTGGTTGCGCTGAGGTCTAACCTAGTCAGCAAACAGTGCCAGCGAGCTTTTAAATGTCCAAAGGCACATTCTACCACCATTCTGCACTTGCTCAACCTATAGTTGAACTGCTCCTTACTACTGTCCAGGCCGCCTGTGTGTGGCTTCATGAGCCATGGGAGCAAGGGGTAGGCTGGGTCTCCAAGGATAACTATTAGCATTTCAACGTCCCCAACAGTAATTTTCTGGTCTGGGAAGTAAGTCCCTTCTTGCAGCTGCTCAAACAGCCCAGAGTTCCTAAAGATGCAAGCGTCATGCACCTTTCCCGGCCATCCCACATTGATGTTGGTGAAACGTTCCTTGTATCCACCAGTGCTTGCAGCACCATTGAGAAGTACCCCTTGCGGTTTATGTACTGGTTGGCAAGGTGGTCTGGTGCCAAGATAGGGATAATGCATTCCATCTATCGCCCCACCACAGTTAGGGAAACCCATTGCAGCAAAGCCATCCACTATGACCTGCACATTTCCCAGAGTCACTACCCTTGATAGCAGAACGTCAGTGATTGCATTGGCTACTTGAATCACAGCAGTCCCCACAATAGATTTGCCCACTCCAAATTGATTCCCGACTGACCAGTAGCAGTCAGGTGTTGCAAGCTTCCACAGGGCTATCGTCACTCACTTCTCAGCTGTCAGGGCAGTTCTCATCTTGGTATTCCTGCGCTTCAGGGCGGGGGAAGGCAACACACAGAGTTCCAGGAAAGTGGCCTTATGCATGCGAAAGTTTCGCAGCCACTGGGAATCATCCCATACCCACAAGACTATACGGTCCCACCAGTCTGTGCTTGTTTGGTGGGCCCGGAATCAGCATTCCACCGTATCAACCAGCCCCACTGCTTCCATGATGTTCCCAATTGCCACATCCCATGCTTTCAGGAACATCTGTGTCCATGTCCTCCTCACAATCGTCCTCATGCTGCCGTCTCTCAGCCAGATTCTGCAGTATAATGCGTGAGGTGTTTACAATGCTCGCATCAGCAGCGGTGAGCTGAGCAGGCTCCATGCTTGCCATGCTATGGCGTCTGCATGGGTAACCCAGGAAAAAAGGCACGAAACGATTGTCTGCAGTTGCTTTCATGGAGGGAGGGAGGGGAGACTGACGACATGTACCCAAAACCACCCGTGACAATGTTTTTGCCCCATCAGGCATTGGAGCTTAACCCAGAATTCCAATCGGCAGTGGAGACTGCGGGAACTGCAGGATAGCTACCTACAGTGCACTGCTCCGTGAGTCGATGCTAGCCATGGTAGTGAGGACGCACTCCACCAACTTAATGTGCTTAGTGGGCACATACACAATTGACTGTATAAAATGGATTTCTAAAAATCAACTTCTATAAAATTGACCTAATTTTGTAGTGTATACATACCCTCACTCTCTCCTGGTGAAGCTGTTCCACTTTCTATTATTCCCTGGCCCAGAGTGAGACCCTATAGCCCAGTGGTTAGGGCAGAGCAGGACTTGTAGCTACCTCTCCTACAGCCTAGATATCCTATCCACCTGTGTATTCTGGGATCTCTCTTGCTGGACCTGAGACACCTCAATTAAAGTTTCATTGAAACCCAAGAGTGCCAAATAAAAAAAACCATTATGTCAAAATATTCCTGACTAGCTCTGAGAATCTTGTTGTTATGTTGAGGGCGCTCCATTCCCTGCTGCCTGTAACCATAACATGAAAACAGACTAGATATCATTTTAAGGGATGCCACCCAGCACCTTAAAGGTGCAAGTGCCACTGTGATGTTTCTCAAAGTCCTTACCCCCCATTTAATGTTTTTTTGCCCACAAGCTCGGAGGTTGTAAATAATTATGAGAAAGATTTAAAAGAAAATCCCAACCCTCAAGTCCTCATTCTGCATGTCATAGTCCTTTAGACTGTAGCCTCTTTGGGACAGGGCCTGTCCTTATTTTTGTGTTATGTACAGTGTAGAACACACTGGGCGCTAACCATTTTGCTCCATTAGGGACCCAGTGCAATCTGCTGATATTTCCCAGCATTATAATCAGAAATTGTTTGGCCTCTGCTGTACTTCCATGTTTTCTTACTAGGGCCTTTAGCAGGAAAGTATCAGCTTAAGCCTTGCTTGAACTGTCATCAGAAGTAGTTGCTTTGAAGGTGATTGTGGGATCATAGATGGAGCTCTGGATGCAGCAGGAGGGGAGTAAGTAGCAGCAGATAAATTTCAAAATAGCGTCTTCACCAGTTACTTCTGATGGTCTGTATTCCCTGAAACTCGGGATGCTCTTTGGGAGCTTTGCCCTGCAAGCTCCAAACGCATCCCTTACCTTCGGACTAATAACAGTTAGTGGGGAATGCCGGTCCTGTGGTGTTGGAGACTGCATTGCTAAGGTTACCAAGCAGGTTGTCAGCATCCCTCAAGTTACTTGTTAAAGTCCCCCGAAGCTAGTGATCTGCCTAGGGGAAAAATAGTTAGTGCCTTTTGTGGTGTATGTGTGGGGAAGGATAGGAGAGGTGAATCAAGAAGGGGCTGAAGGTCTTTTATTTAATTTTTTTTCTTCCTGGTGTTTTATATTAGAGATTCAGGATGTGTGTACCTGGCTTTTCCTAAAAGTCTCTGTGTATGACAGGAGAACAAGTGGGATTAAGGCATTACAAGTGGCAGGGAAGTGAGACATGAGCACTCAATTAGGGAAGGATTTTTTAGTTGGGCTATTTATAAGTCTTTGTTTTTGTTATCACCCATTTAACTCAAATGCCTGAGAAACTCTGGGAGAAAAGCTCTTTAAGGATTTGTTAAAGATTCAAACCCTGCCTTCATGTAAGGGCTGAGAAAGTTCCCAATCCACATCTCTGCACCCATTCCTCTAGCACAGCGGTTCTCAAACTTTAGCAACCTGAGGACTCCCATTTCGATGTAAAATTTTTCAGGTACCCCCCAATCCCTCCGCTTAGCCCAAGGCACTGCCCCCCACTCCACGTCTTCTCCCAAGGCTGCACCCCCGCCCCATCTCTTTCTGCACCCTGCTTACTCCATCCCCCTCCTTCCATCACTTGCTCTTCCCCATCCTCACTTTCTTTCACCAGGCTGGTGCAGGGGTTTGGGATGCAGGAGGGGGTGCAGGCTCCAGTCGGGCAGCGCTTACCTTGGGCAGCCCCCAAAAGCGACCGGCACATCTCTCTGGCAGCAGCTCCTAGGCAGGGGGACTAGGGGATCTCCACAAACTGCCCCTGCCCGTAGGGACCGCCCCCGCAGCTCCCATTGGCAGCAGTTCGAGGTGGGGGCAGCGCATGGAGATAACTCCCTCCTCAGCCCCCCTAAGGTCCGCAGGGGCATGTCAGCCGTATCCTGGAGTGGCTCAGAGCTAGGGCAGGCAGGGAACCTGCCTTAGCCCTGCTGAGCCGCCAGACTTTTAGTAAAATCTCCTGGTTTGACTTCAGTAGCCTCCGAGAGATAGAGGAAGGGGGAGGAGATGATCAGCAGGGCCCGCACACCCCTGGAGTTCCCTCGTGGACCCCCAAGGGTCCAGGGACCCGAGTTTGAGAAACTCTGCTCTAGCAGAAGTGAGAGACAAGGGTGAAAGAGCAAGCAGGAACATATGTGTTCCAGCCACACTGTGCGTGGTGAAGGGAAGGGCACAATCCTGTTTTTCTTTTTGCAGGCCCCCTTTAAGTGCTGACCAGGTTGTGATGTGGGCTTACATGCTTTTTTTATTAAAACCATTTGGGTCTACTGGCCATATCGTGAGCTTGTTTAAAAACTATCTTCCAAGCCCTGTCTCTCGGGGAAATGGAGCAAACTCCGTGTCTCTAAAGGAGGAGTCACTAAAATGCTGAAACTTTAATGATGTGACCCAACAGGTTTAAAGCTTGGACCCCCTGCCCTAGTGCTGGGCACTGCAGATTTGTGCCTGTGCTGTGGGCGTGGAGGTGAGCGGGGCTGTTGATTCACATGTCCTTGCCACACCCTCGTACTGTGTCCTTTGATCACAGAGCCAGGTACGTGAAGGCAGCTGGGGGGCTCCCCTGAGCTTTCCGTCTCCACAGTGTGCTGCTCACTGGTGCTTTTCTGCATTTAATGTGTTGAGCAAACAGACTGCGAGCAGGGCCAGTGATTCTTCAGCAGGAAGAAAGGTTGATGGAATGTGCTGACCTGATGCAATAAGAGAAATCAAGTGAAAACCTGAGCAAATCTGTCTTTCCAGGTGCATGTGGTAAAACCTCCATAACCCCCTCCCTGCCCCCCACTAAAGGGGCCAGCAAATATCAGTTGCTAGGCAGAGGTGACTTTCTACAGATGAGCAAACCGGCACACAACCCTCTACTCAAGGAATGTGTTGAAATCAAGTAATGCAGCTTCTTCCATGCAGGCAAGCAGAAAGATGACTCTGAAAGTGTTCAAATTGTTTTACTGGGTGGCTGTTGTGCAAACCAGAAGTGATGCAGCTGGCCTGGGTGAGCTTTAAGATCAGAACTCTGCTTGCATGAAGGATCTGAACCTGGGCTCTTCTGAAAGTTGACTTTTAAAGATTTCCTAGGTTCTTCTAATGGAGCTAGCTCACTGATTCCAATTCCTGAAATAGTATGAAGAGGAAGCCGCTCTGAGCTGCGCCGGCTCCCATATCCAAGATTCTCCTAGACTAAAGGATCATGGAAATGGTGGTTGTCTAATAACAATGATCCTTAGACTATCCTTTCTGTGCAGTGAAACAATGCAGTGAAAACCAGATTGCATAAAGAAGCAATTTTATCAAAAGGTCCTCAAATCCTCCAGTGTAGGAAGTAGGTCACAGGTTCCCTAGTCACATAAGAAATATCAGTTAATCCTAGTTTGATGTATATTATGATGCGATTATTTTCAAGAACTCATGGAGAACAAGTTTGGTCCTAGAGGTCTGGAGGAGGGCAAACATTTCCTATCTTTAAAAAGAGAAACAAAGTAGACCTGGGGAATTACAGACTAGTCAAACTAATTTTCCAACCTGGAAAGATACTGGAACAGATTATTAAACAATCTATTTGTAAGCACTTAGAGGACAATAGGTGTTATAAGGAATAGCCAGCATGGATTTGTCAAGAAAAAAACCATGCCAAACCAACCTGATTTCCTTCTTTGATGGGGTTACTGGCTCAGTGGGTGGGGGGAAGCAGCAGACATGATTTATTTTGATTTTAGCAAGGCTTTTAACATTCCCACATAACATTCTCATAAGCAAACTAGGGAAGTGTGATCTAGATGAAATTACTATAAGGTGGCTGCACAATGGGTTAGAAGACTGTACTCCAAAGAGTAGTTTATAGATTCATAGATACTAAGGTCAGAAGGGACCATTATGATCATCTAGTCCGACCTCCTGCACAACGCAGGCCACAGAATCTCACCCACCCACTCCTGCGAAAAACCTCTCACCTATGTCTGAGCTATTGAAGTCCTCAAATCATGGTTTAAAGACTTCAAGGTGCAGAGAATCCTCCAGCAAGTGACCTGTGCCCCACGCTGCAGAGGAAGGCAAAAAACCGCCAGGGCCTCTGCCTATCTGCCCTGGGGGAAAATTCCTTCCCGACCCCAAATATGGTGATCAGCTAAACCCTGAGCATATGGACAAGATTCACCAGCCAGATACCCAGGAAAGAATTTTCTGTAGTAACTCAGATACCACCCCATCTAACATCCCATCACAGGCTATTGGGCCTATTTACCATGAATATTTAAAGATCAATTAATTATCAACAGTTTGCTGTGCAACTGGGAGTGTGTATCTAGTGGAGTCCCGCAGGGGTCAGTCCTGGATCCACTACTATTCAATATTTTCATGAATGACGTGGCTAATGGAGTGGAGAGTATGCTTATACAATTTGCAGATGACACTGTGAGCACTGTGGAGGACGCAGGGGTGTAGGGCTGCCACAGAGGTCTGGAGCATCACTCCCAGACCTAAAATCCAGGCCAGAGCTACACTGGCTCCTCAGAAAACTATGTTCCAGCAGCGGCCATATCTTTCCTGCCCTGGAGCATTGGCAGTTGCCCCCGGTCTGTCTCTGCCAGTAGGCAGTGTGTGTCTGTGTGACTATGCTCTGCCTGTGTGTGTGAGCAATAGAGCTGTCCATGTGTGGGAGAGAGGGAGAGAGCTGTCTCTGTGTATGATGTATGTGCTTTCGCTCTGTGCGGGTATGTGTGTGCATCAGCTGTGTGTGTTTTCCCTGTATATGTGAGCTGTGTGTGTATGTGCACTCTACCTGTGTGTGAGAGAGACAGAGCTGTCCCTAGGTGTGTTGTGTGTATCCCTGTCCCTGTCCATCTCTGCGATGCTGTAGGATGGAACTGGAGCCAGTGTGCCTGGCTGCCCTGATATGAGCCATGCCCAGGGATTCCAGTGGCTGGCAGGGAATCAGAGCCCTGTGGCTGCAAGCAGGAGTGGTATAGCCATGCCATGGGCTGCCTGTGCCAAAAGGATCTGGAAACGAGAGCAGCTGCTGCTCTGGGTTTGACTCCGTTCTTGCTTTGCTTGGGTAAATCCAGAGCAACCCGATCCCCTGAAGCCAAAGGGCTGCAAGGTGTCTGGATGCAGAGAGAGCTGAGGACAGCTTCAGCCCGGGTTTTCCTCCACGAAGCTGAGCTTGTCCCCACAGCCTTCCAGCCCCTCAGCTTCTCAAGATCCAGTCCCCAGCTCTGTCAGCGTTCTCAGTCCCTCCCTCATTGCTTCACCAACCTGCCTCCATCCTCTTTGTGTCAGTGATAGGTGTGGGGGTGAGTGGGATCCTTTGGTTTTACTGAGGTGAAATGTGCAGAGGTGCTGATAGCAAACAAGGGGGTTAGGGAAGTGGGGCTGGAATCTCTGCCTGGAGGGAGCCGACAGGGATGGGGACTGTATGGGGGGAGGCTGGAACCTGCATTGGGGATTGAGGCCTTTCAGGGCTGGTGGGAGATTCCCTCTCTAACCTCACTGGGAGACAGAACAAACAGCCTTGGCTCTGCCCTGCAGGACAGAAGGATGCATGTGTAGTGGATGTAGGTGAAGAGAATGGAGAGGGAGAAAACATGCATGTGCATTTCTGTAGGGCTCCGATACTATAAAATGTAGCACTGTGTCACTGGAGGACAGGATTAGAATTCAAAACGACCTTGACAAACTGGAGAATTGGTCTGAAATCAAGAAGATGAAATTCAGTAAAGATAAGTGGAAAGTATTACACTTAGGAAGGAATAATCAAACACACCACTACAAAATGGGAAATAACCGGCTAGGCAGTAGTACTGTTGAAAAGGATCCAGGGGGCCATAGTGGATCACCAATTGAATATGAGTCAACAATGTGATGCAGCTGCAAAAAAGACTAATATCTTCATGGGGAGCTTTAGCAGGCGTGTTGTATGTAAGACATGGGAGGTAATTGTCCTGCTCTACTCGGCACTGGTGAGGCCTCATCTGCAGTACTGTGTCCAGTTCTGGGTGCCACACTTTAGGAAAGATGTGGACAAATTAGGGAGAGTCCAGAGGAGAGCAACAAAACTGATAACATATTTAGAAAACCTCACCTATGAGGAAAAGTTTAAAAATACCTTGGTATGTTTTTTGTTGAGAAAAGAAGACTGAAGGGAGATCTGATAGCAGTCTTCAAATATAGAAAAAGGACAGTGATCAATTGTTCTCCATGTCCATTGCAGGTAGGACAAGAAGCAATGGGCTTAATCAGCAGCAAGGGAGATTTAGGTTAGATATCAGGAAAATCTTTCTAAATGTAAAGGAAGTTAAGCACTTCAGTAGGCTTCCAAAGGAGGTTGTGGAATCCCTGTCATTGGAGGTTTTTAAGAGCAGGTTGGACAAACACCTGTCAGGGTTGTTTCTAGGTTTACTTGATCTTACCTCAGCTCAGGGGGTTGGACTTGATGACCTCTCCAACCTGACATTTCTGTGATTCTATATTTCAAAATGTAACTCCAATCTCTATGTAAGAAATGTCTCTGTATGTGCTTCATTCTCTCCTGTACAAATGATCAGCTATTGTCCTAGGGCACCACTGACATTCCAGGGCATGGACACAAGTAACAGTTTTGAAAAAAAAATTTTGCCCTGTGACCATGATCTGCCTTGTGCCCTCTAGGGAGTCTTTATCGATTGGTGACAGCTTGTTGGGGTACAATGAGATGGTAAGAGAAAGCAGCTCCGACTACGAAACTCTTGCAATGAATTTATAGAGGGTGCTTCAGCAAGTGAAAAATGAATGGACAGTACTAGTAGTCCTGTCAGGGACTTTCAGGTGTCACTGTTACTTCTCTAATACATTTGTGGGGAAAAGTCAGCTCGTTTTTGATCAGACATAGGTTGTCTATGTTCTAAACTGGCTGCTGCATGACTGATAAGCAGCACCGTGAAGAGAACTGTTGCCACTTCAAGCTCTGTTTTCTCTGATTATCCATGGTCTCAGTTGCACTGCCTGTCAGCCTTCTCTCCTATGGAGCCATTTGATCTCCTGTCCACCCTGTGTCCAGTGAGAAAACATTTTGTTTCCTATAAGATGAACATTTAGTTAGTTAATAAGTGTAAGAAGAAAACCTTGGCTTATACTGACCAGGGCATGAGGGGAGGGAGTGATCTGCATGGGAACAAACTGGCCAGCGCTGCTTGATGTGCTTCCAACCCCCTCCACTAGAGCTGGGGAACCAGGGACAGCTCATTAATTGTACTGAACATGGCTAGTATTTTGATGAGCTCTAATTCCCAACAGGGGCTGGGCTTTGTTGCTTATGGATGTCTCAGGGCACAAGGTCACTCTGTCTGCAGCTGCTGCCATAAGACCGTTGCCACTGCTTCTCAACACAGGAATAGGCAGAACCTGAGGTTTCTGTCCTCTCTTATCCCACAGTTTGCCTTAAAGTTGTGTATCCGTACAGTCTTGTCCTGGCACATCCCAAAGAGTTCAGGAGACTGCTAACGGGTTTCCAGGGGACAAGACAGGAGAAGCCCTCTCCAGCGGGGTGCTGGTGACGTTGGTACAGGTGATGTTTGATGCAGGGACAGGTTCTGACACATAAAGCTTATTTCATACCTGTTCTTTCTTCCCATTGCGCTTCAGGCCCTAATGTGTCCCCTGACTGCTGCCCCAGCAAGGGTCTCCTTTCCAGACTGATTAACCACACTATCCTGTGTGTGGTCTCTCGAGGGAGGGGCTGGTGAGGTTCTGAGACCATTCACATCCAGGGAGAGGGAGCTGCCTTTGTCTCTAACTTACACAGTACTTCCTGGGCTGCCAAAGAGCCTTGTCTGAGAGTCCCAAAGCTTGCTGGGGAGTGGGGCTTTCAATGCCTGTGAGTGAAGATGCTGAGGCTGGCAGCATGACAGAGCAGCAACCGTGAGCTGCCTGTTTCCCATGGCTCCCTCTGCTCATTTGCTCCTGGTCCTGCACTTTGTTCTGTCCTGGAATTTTCCCTATCTAGTCTAGTCCCCACCATGTTGCTGGCTTTAGCAGGGCTGTATGGAGACCATTGCCTAGATTTAGACCAGGGCTATTCAGACTTCATTCCCTTAGTTTAGTTGCCAGCTTCCAAGCTGCTCTCTTGAACTGGGAACTCCAACAGGTGGAAATGCCATCTGTGCACCTGCCCCACAGCACCTCTGGTCATGGGCCACATGGTATGCTCAGCACCTTGCCCAGCCCATGTCCATAGCCAGCCAGCCCCACTCACACAGCACAGCTCTGGGAGAAGAGCCAGGGAGAAGTCTGGGGAAGCAAAAACAGGGATGGAGCCACGTGGCAGGCCCACATGACTCGTTTGGGTGCTCAGACTGCACTGTGGTGAGCACCAAGCCGGGGGTGTAGCTGGGCTGTTAAAGTCACAGTGCAATGAGGGCTGAATTCTGCTCCATGGTCCAGATACGAATTTAGGGCCAATACCACTCTGTGCAGTGGGTTCCCCCCACAGATCAGTGGGTTTGCTTGGGTTACCTCTTAAGTCCCCTATCATTGCTATCAATCTAGCATCTTCTAGGCACCCCTCAAACTAGACTGAGGGTCCACAAAGCGGGTGGCGTTTCTGCCTCCTCTGGGGTTGCTGGGATGGTTCTCTGCTCTTCTCTGGGTTGGAGAGGGAACAAAAGAGACAGCTGCTCCTCTCCCCACTTTTTGCTTCCTTTTGGTAGGTGGGGGTGCTGGGGGTGCTGCTGCTGCTGAGGCTGGCGAAGGCTCTGCAGCATGATATGGAGGTGGGGAGGTCTCTGTCATGCTCAGCACCTCCAGGACGAACTCCGTGTTGTTCTCCATTTTCCATTAGGGGAATATTTCTCCTTGGGCTGCTGCTATTTCTGACCTGTGTGCCTCCTCCTTCCCCATCCTCCTTTTTCTGTTTCTCTTCCCTGCCTTGTCTTTGTGTCTCTCCTTCTTTCTCCCCCCTCCCTGTTCCTTCCCACAGCAACTCCCAATTCCCCACTCCCCTCCACACCCAGGGGCTTCCCTTCCATTCCTTTCTCTAGCCCATCTGCTAAACAAGCAGCGGCAAAGCACTTAGTGTTGATATTTAGAGCATCAGCACTAGGCTCTAGGGCAGGGGTGGCCTCAGAGTGTGGCCACAAACTCTTACTCGTGGCTGCTCTCACACTTTTCCCTAAAATACTTAATTAGTTTTAGGAAAAACAAATAAATATGCACATGTACACGTCCAAATCATTGTAATTTATTTATTGCTAGCTAGTAAGTCTGTTGTGAAAAGTGATATTAACAAACATACAAGTAGCACTTTTCACAGCAGACTTATTCAGCCCTGGCAAGTTTGGGGACAAATTAAGCCCTGGATGGGAGGTCAGGGAGGCAGCGGGGGCCAGGGAGGCAATGGGGGGGCCAAAGCTCCATCGCCGGAGGACAGAGCCTGAAGCCATGCACCTGGAGCTTGGGGCCTGCTGCCGTGCAGCCAGAGCCTGCCACCCTGCCATCCCAGGACTGAAGCCCAAAGCCTGAGTCCCACTGCTCATGGGAAGATGGGGAACTCACCAGCTGCTCCTCTAATGTTGTGCCCCAGGTGTGTCCAGAGGGGGGCTGGGCCCCACCCCTGCTTACAGACCCAGCAGCCAACACCAAGGCAGTGCATCCAGGAGCACCATGAAGCGGGAGGGAGAGCCCTGGAACTGCAGCAGGGAAAGGAGCAGAACACGCCCACAGGAACTGCAGCAGGAAAAGGAGCCCCACACCCACAGCTCCTCCGGTGCGGCTGTACTGCCCCCAGCTCTGTTCTCTGGTGGGGCTGCTGTACAGACGGAGGACACCTTGCGTGGAAGGGCTGGGGGCGGTACGGCTAGGCCGGAGCTGCCAGCGTGGGGCCACCCAATGGCCCCATGTTCTGTTGCTCTTCTTTCCAGTACGCCATACCACCTATAAATATCTTGCTGGTACAGCATACCATACCGTAGCGTACCGCCCTACTTGCACTGCTGATCCCCACCCAAATGATCACTTCTCATTCACTATTGAGCTGTCAACGCTCTCCTCTGATTGGCCCACGATCCCAGCCTCCATCACCACTTGTTATATTTTGAAAGGAGCCCCTTGTATGTTTTCACCCGGGCTGCCTCGTGCTTGGGCAGAGCTCCCCATGAACACCCCCTGCGCTACCTCATTATTCTCCTTCAAAACCCTCCTTTGCCATGCGATGCCTACAAAAACCTGATGACAGTCAGGAGGCTGGTGTGCTGTGCCGACTGCCCAGCGTGTTGCCCAGTGCTGTCTCTTTCTTTCCTAGCTGATTGGTCTGTAGACGTTTCCTGTTGTCTTGGACTTCGAGTTTCTGAGCTCTTTGGGACAGGGACTGTCTTTGTGTTCTGTGTTTGTACAGCACTAGCCCAGTGGGGTCCTGGTCCAGGCCTGAGATTCCTGGGCACTAAGAGAATGCAATTAATGATCAGAGCAGGGTTATCAGAAAGGGGACACGCTTCAGGCCCTTACAGCTGGTGCCAGGCTTGGAGATAGGAGTGTCTTCCGCAGAGCCTGGAGGAGCCCCATTGACAGTGGCTGTCTTTGACAAGAATGGTTCCAGTCTCCTGGGGTGTGAGCTGGTGGGGCCTGTTGTCCCTTAGCCAGGCAGCTCATCCACACATTGTTCCCTTTACAGTTTTGCTTTTGTCAGCAATTTTCTCGCTTGGGCCATTAGGGATCTCCTTACACGAGAGACATCTGAAGCATTCCAAGGGGCAAATGGATTCCTTCTGGCACTCCTTCCGGTGTCTGTAAATTGCTGCAAATAACTAGCCCAAGTCTCTAGAAAAATTGTACCTACCTTTCTTAGTTTCATAGAGTTTAGGGGACCATCAAATCATCAAGTCTGGCCTCCTGCACCCAGACACCCCTATACTGAGTCAAAAGACTTTAGTTAAACCAAAATGTTTCAGGCCTCAGCAAACTCAGCTGTGCGCACCAGGCATAGAACAGTAGAAAATGCCTGAGGCCCCTGCAATGGGAGAGAGGCTAGCCTGCTGGCCCCGCCAGTTCTGCCTGAGACCTCGCCCCCCACATGCCATAGCCTTGAGGGCCCCCCCTCAACCAGAGGGAGCTGGAGCCCCAGCCCGCCTGCCCCAGCCGCCCTGGCTGGCTGGCCCCACCAACCTGGCCCCAATGCCAGGCCGGCCCCAGCACTGCTTTTTTTGCCTCTGTCTTCACGAACAAGGTCAGCTCCCAGACTACTGCACTGGGCAGCACAGCATGGGGAGGAAGTGACCAGCCCTCTGTGAAGGAAGAAGCGGTTCGGGACTATTTAGAAAAGTTGGACGAGCACAAGTCCATGGGACCAGATGCACTGCATCCGAGGGTGCTAAAGGAGTTGGTGGATGTGACTGCAGAGCCATTGGCCATTATCTTTGAAAACTCATGGCGATCGGGGGAGGTCCCGGACGACTGGAAAAAGGCTAATGTAGTGACCATCTTTAAAAAAGGGAAGAAGGAGGATCCTGGGAATTACAGGCCAGTCAGCCTCACCTCAGTCCCTGGAAAAATCAGGGAGCAGGTCCTCAAGGAATCAATTCTGAAGCACTTAGAGGAGAGGAAAGTCATCAGGAACAGTCAGCATGGATTCACCAAGGGCAAGTCATGCCTGACTAATCTAATTGCCTTCTATGACGAGATAACTGGCTCTGTGGATGAAGGGAAAGCAGTGGACATGTTGTTCCTTGACTTTAGCAAAGCTTTTGACATGGTCTCACAGTATTCTTGCCAGTAAGTTAAAGAAGTATGGGCTGGATGAAAGCTTGCTAGACTGTCGGGCTCAACGGGTAGTGATCAATGGCTCCATGTCTAGTTGGCAGCCGGTATCAAGAGGAGTGCCCCAAGGGTCAGTCCTGGGGCCGGTTTTGTTCAATATCTTCATTAATGATCTGGAGGATGGTGTAGATTGCACCCTCAGCAAGTTTGCAGATGACACTAAACTGGGAGGAGTGATAGATACGCTGGAGGGTAGGGATAGGATACAGAGGGCCCTAGACAAATTGGAGGATTGGGCCAAAAGAAATCTGATGAGGTTCAACAAGGACAAGTGCAGGGTCCTGCACTTAGGACGGAAGAATCCCATGCACTGCTACAGACTAGGGTCCAAATGGCTAGGCAGCACTTCTGCAGAAAAGGACCTGGGGATTACAGTGGACAAGAAGCTGGATATGAGTCAAGAGTGTGCCCTTGTTGCCAAGAAGGCCAATGGCATTTTGGGATGTATAAGTATGGGCATTGCCAGCAGATCGAGGGACGTGATTATTCCCCTCTATTCGACATTGGTGAGGCCTCATCTGGAGTACTGTGTCCAGTTTTGGGCCCCACACTACAAGAAGGATGTGGAAAAATTGGAAAACGCCCAGTGGAGGCCAAAAAAAATGATTAGGGGACTGGAACACATGACTTATGAGGAGAGGCTGAGGGAACTGGGATTGTTTAGTCTGCGGAAGAGAAGAATGAGGGGGGATTTGATAGCTGCTTTCAACTACCTGAAAGGGGGTTCCAAAGAGGATGGATCTAGGATGTTCTCAGTGGTAGTGGATGACAGAACAAGGAGTAATGGTCTCAAGTTGCAGTGGGGGAGGTTTAGGTTGGATATTAGGAAAATCTTTTTCACTAGGGGGATGGTGAATCACAGAAATGTGTTACCTAGGGAGGTGGTGGAATCTCCTTCCTTAGAAGTTTTAAAGGTCAGGCTTGACAAAGCCCTGGCTGGGATGATTTAATTGAGGATTGGTCCTGCTTTGAGCAGGGGGTTGGACTAGATGACCTCCTGAGGTCCCTGATATTCCAACCCTGATATTCTATGATTCTATGATTCTATGGATGTCCAAGGAGTGCTCAAGGTCTTTGATTTAACTTTCCAACTGATACTTTTTTTTTATGAATCACACAACCAGTAACCAGCATGCTCAGTAACAAAATCAACTCTTCTTTATAAGTAGGACACGCAACTGCACTCGGATGATGCTCTCTGAGGCCAAGACCTGAAGGAGCAGGTGGCCATGGTTGAGCACAGAGCTAACCTGTTGCAGGGAGAAACTGAGGAGCTAAGGACAGCTCTGGAACAGACAGAGAGGAGCAGGAAAGTGGCTGAACAGGTGCTCATGGACAACACTGAGTGCGTGCAGCTCCTGCATACCGAGGTAGCCCACATTGCAGGGCTATACACATTCATGGTTCTACAGAAACACAGAGTAATAACCAATAATAATTCCAGGATCTTTTCATATCCTTTCCCAGGTCAAAGGATCAGAGACTCAAGAGCTACTTCAGTCTCTCTCTTTTGTAGAACACCACCCTTATGAGTACAAAGAAGAAGCTGGAAACCGATATTGCCCAAATCCAAAGTGAGGTGGAGGAGGCTATTTAAGAGGCAAGAAATGATAAAGAGAAAGCAAAGAAGGCAATTACAGATGTAAATGTTTCATTTCATTTACTTCTTTTACAGTTTAGCATTTGCCCTGTGTGCTGTGAGATAAAGTGTGTGGTGTCAGAGTCTAGATGAGAGATCTGTCTGCAGCCTTGTATAAAGATGCAGGAGGTCACACGAGGTAGTGGGGCTGGCGTGCCAGGGATCAATGCAGCCTTTAGCAGTTTCACAGAATCACAGAAATGAAGGGCTGGTGGGGAACTCAAGAAATTATTTAATCTGTTCCCCCGCAATGAAGCAAGATTAAGTAAACCTAGGCCATACCTGACAGGTGTTTGTCTAACCAGTTCTTAAAAACCTCCAATGACAGAAATTCTACAACCTCACTAGGTAACCTGTTCTAGAGTTTACTATCCTTATAATTAGAAAGTTTCCCTAATATCCAACCTGAATCTCGCTTGCTGCAAACTAAGCCAATTATTTCTTGTTCTACCATGTGAACATGGAGAACAACTGATCGTTGTCTTCTTTACAACAACCTTTTACCAGTTTGAAGGCTGTTATCATGTCCTCCCTCAGTCTTCTCTTTAGACTAAATTCAAGACTCCCTTTCAAGCTTTCCTTGTGTGTCATGGTTTCTAAACCTCTCATCATTTTTGTTGCTCTCTTCTGGACTCTTTCCAATTTGCTCATATCTTTCTTAAAGTGTGGTGCCCAAAGCTGGACACAGAACTCCAGCTGAGACTTCACCAGTGCTGAGTAGACTGGAACAATTACCTCCAATTTGTGTGAGAAATAAAACCCAAACTGAGTACCTGTACTGAGCCCACAGGTTCCCAGATCAATATAAGTGTTTCTGTGTAATAAGTGCAGGGAGAGGTTACTGCTGTTCTACAGAATAGTACATACCACTAAGGAACAATTTGTGTTTAGTTACAAAAGAGAAGTTAAATCATAAATATTATTAAAAACATAGCTAAGGCCAACATATTAGTCTGGAAACCCATAACATCTCCAGGGGCAGTCAGTGAATGTTGCTGATACTTGGATTCAATTCATAAGGAAGACAACCCAGAAGAAAGGAGATAAAAATATTTACACAATTTAGAAATAACAGTCCCTTGTGGCTTCACAGAATAGCAGGTTAAATATTCAGCTAACTCGTGCACTTTGTACTGTGCACCTAACAACGGCCATCACCTTCCCCAAGAACTAGTTGCCTTGAACAGCTTACAAAATACTTCCTGTCCATATGTAGCTAGTATCACCTCTTTAGGCAGCTAATATACCTGTTGAGCTAAGCTCTGCTGGTGAAGCTCCTAAGCAGCTAGCCCTTGTTCTGAAGTTAGGGGCTTGTGGTGCTTAGGGATGCAATTATTGACCTAGCACTTGTGTGAGGCACAGCCATTCCTACACATACAGCTCAGAACTTCGTGGAATTTTGTATTGCGTTTTGCTGATCGCTTCTCGGCCTTTTGGCTAAGATTAAGTGTCTTAATAAAATTATTAGATCCTATCAACTCATTGTACTCCACACCTGAACATAGCCATTATATGAACAACATACCCCCCATATCTCAATGTCTGTACTTTGACCCGTTAAACTTTTACCCCCAATCGGGGAGACTGCAGATTATGTATTCCTTATGCCACCCGTTCCTAAACCAAATTTCGCACCCCTTGATAATCTGTACCTTATTCCCTGATAACCAGAAACCTCTATGCTTAAACTCTGTACCGTTTTCTTTTTACTTCAAAATCATCTTAATAAAATTATTAGACCCTGCCTGTGCAGCTGCAAGCCCCACTCCAGAGCCTGGCAGCTGAGCCACAATGCCATCCAGAACTGCCTGGTGAAAGCCATCGCACTTCGCCTGGGGGAGGTCGCTGTGAACTGCGCCATCCCCGGTACTGACAGCCAATTGTGACCTGACGTAGTAGTCACCAGCAAGGCCCAGAAAAAGATCATCCTCGTCGACGTCACGGTCTCCTTTGAGAACAGGACCCCGGCCTTCTGCGAAGCCCGAGCTCGTAAGCTGGAAAAATACGCCCTTCTGGCCGACACCCTGAAAGTGAAGGGCTACGAGGTGCAGATGGATGCCCTGATCGTCGGAGCCCTGCGTGCCTGGGACCCCTGCAATGAGCGTGTGCTGTGGACCTGCAGCATTGGTTGATGCTACACATGGCTCATGCGGTGCCTCATGGTCTCGGACACCATCCGATGGTCCAGGGACATCTACGTCGAACACATCACCGGCCCCTGACAGTACCAGGAGGTGTGAGCTGGTACGACATCGTGCATCAACTATGAGAAAGGGAACGAGAGACTTTTTCCATTGGACCATATGAACTGGAACCATAAACTCACTGAACATTAAATCTCACCAGATGAGGGTAAATCCACCCTCATCATTGTATCCACTCATTATACTTCACACCTGAACATAGCCATTATATGAACATACCCCCATATCTCAGTGTCTGTACTTTGACCCTTTAACCTTTTACCCCCAATCGGGGAGATTGCAGATTATGTATTCCTTACTCCACCTGATCCTAAACCGAATTTTGCATCCCTTGATAACCTGAACCTTATTCCCTGATAACAAGAAACTTCTATGCTTAAACTCTGTACGTTTTCTTTTTACTTCAAAATCATCTTAATAACATTATTAAATCTATACTTATCAGTTTAATATCTGATACGTCCTCTATCTGAGGACTATATATTAAATGAATTGCACTTTGTAACTTTAGAGTCAGTTCTTTTCAAGTGTAGCTGTATTGCTCACTAAGGCCTATTATGATATATTCCCTGAATTTCCCTGGAGATCGTCTGAGCTTTGGAGACCAAAATGTGAGGCTGCACACACCCTAGTTTTGTTTTAAATAACATTTATATTGTTTTAAATCTTTTCCGCAACCTCAAAGGTAATCATAAAAACTGTCCGTGTCTCTGCATGAACAATGTATGCACATATACAGTATACACACATATTGACAAATTCTACACACCCTGTGAGTAGAGTTCATTTGATAACTGCTTCCATTATCACTACTGTAGTATCCCCGCTCTATCCCATTGCAAGTGGAAGGTCACAGTAATAAGCATTCAGCAAGCAGCTAATAAGGTAACAAGAATCCTGTGGCTGGAGTCATAAGCAACCCCTCAGACTGCCTGTATCTTTGTATCTGTTTGTCTGAGTCCCTTACTGAGTTCATTGTGTAGTTTACCTTCCAAGGCAGCCATGATGGTGGAGGAGCTGAAGAAGGAGCAGGACACCAACACTCACCTGGAGAGGATGAAGAAGAACCTGGAGCAGACGGTGAAGGACCTGCAGCTCCATCTGGATGAGGCAGAACAGCTGGCACTGAAGGGTGGCAAGAAGCAGCTTCAGAAGCTGGAGTCCAGGGTATGTGCTTGAGCTGAAGGCTGGTGGTGACGAATACAATTTCAACCTCTCCCTCCTGTAGCAGAGTTGGTGCCTAATTTCTCATTTACTTCCCCAGATCCAAGAGCTCGAGTCCAAGCTGGAAGGAGAGCAGAAACAAGCTGCAGATGCCATCAAAGGCATTTGGAAATATGAACGGTGCATCAAGGAGCTGACTTTCCAGGCAGGTGCAAAAGAGAAAATCCACCTGAAATGTTTTTTTCTCATCAAAAACGTAAAGGTAAACTGGCATGGTCTCTTTTCAATAGGGTGAAGAGAACAAAAAGAGGTTACAGGACTTAGTGGATAAACTTCAGTTGAAAGTCAAATCCTACAAGAGAGAAGTTGAGGAGGCTGTGAGTCATTTAACAGGAAGAAACATTCATTTACAATTTGCCGAGATACCCACTTCAGCTCTGATACTGGATGCCAGGATGTCACTTCTCCTTGGGCTTAGTTCCTTTTGTGTTTTGGTTACAAGATACACAAGTCAATGTTCACCTCTCCAAATTCAGGAAAGTACAGCATGAGTTGGAGGGGGCTGAGGAACAAGCAGATATTTCTGAGTCTCAGGTCAATAAGCTTAGAACTAAGACCTGAGAAGTTACCTCCAAAAAGGTAAGCCATTAATGTTAGATGCAACTGTGCAGTTTGCACTGAATGCCTGAAGGTGGTTAAGTTGTCTTAGAAATCACAGCTATGCTCACCAGTAAGATAGACTCCAGGCTTCCCTATGACAAACAAAGCTTTTATCTTTTATCTTGGTAGTGTCATCGGTATGGCCAGTGCTCAGAAGCTACCTACAGAAGAGGGGTAGAAATAACATGATCACCCTAAAAATGCCTAATGTAACTTCCATTTCAGTAACTGCTGCCTCCCCATAATTTACCTTAACATATTCTGTATGAGTACCTGGTCAAAGCTGCGTTGCCAGTTTCATTTTCCTTTTTTTCTACACTGCAGCCCTTTTTTGCTTGCATTTTTCATAGTATCTCCTACTTGCTTTCTTCTTCCCCGTCCAACCTTCTTAGCCCCTTTTCTTCTGAACACGAGGCAGTGGATGGGAGGGACTGACCCCTAGTGGAGCCTACCCACGCTGCTCCTTTAATTCCCTCACCTCTTCAGCACTCCCAGGGCACTAGAAAACCTGAGCTGGTAGAGCTGAGCGAATAACTGATTTCTCAGTCCAAGTTTCACCCTGAAAAAAAACCTGGCTCAGGGGCGGAAATGAAAACCCAAAAAATAAATTGTTTTGGGTCAGGTGAATCTTTCCTTTGACCCCAAAGGTGGGTTTTTTTCAGTTTTTTTATTTAGTTTTCAGTTCTTTGAGGGTGTTTTTCACCCCCTTTTTGTTCACACTTTTTTTGCTGAATTTCTAAATGAAACACCATTTTAAAATGAAGAAAACGTTAAATTGAAACCAACAGTATTAATTATAATAATTATAATTATAATCATATTATATTTATTATATATTATGTTTATATAATGATTATAATCACAATCATAACTATATTATATTTATAATTATATTGTGATTGTATTATAATTATAATTAATAATATATTATTATTGAAAACAATAAATTGAAAAAAATTTCAGCTTTTTTTGAAGAACAAAATGTTTTGCACAAAACTATTTGCTGGATTTGACCTGAATTTGTGAGTTTCTGCCCTGGAAAATGCATTTTTAAGTGAATTTATTATTTGCTGGAAAATTTCTACTCATCTGTAAGGGCTGGATATTTCCCACAAGGTTACTGTTATAGCCCCACAGTTTACCCTTCTACTGCTCATTTTTAGGGATGGATTTCAACAGTAGCCTGTATAATTAGGGTTATAATTTTATGACTGAAACTATTTAAAGTACTAAATCCTGCCTTTGCATGCTCATTCAGGCAATTACATTTGGAATGCTGGCAGTTACGTCACATTTGCATGCCCATTCAGGCAGTTACAGAAGCTGTCACAGAATCACTGACATTAGAAATTTAAAAGACCCATTAGGTTCACGCAGTGCATCTCATGGGGGCCAGGGCAGGATTATTCCCAAGTGATGGAACTTCCTCTACTGCCCTGTGGAAGTTATTTCACAGCCTAATAGATCTCATTGTTAGAAACCTTGTCCTGCTATTTAGCTGAAATTTTGCCTTAACAGAAGTTTTATGAAAAATGGTCTTTTTGCTAACACACCAGAATGGGACTCAGGACAGTCAGGTTCAAATCTTGGCCCTACCACAGGCTTTCTGTGTGATCTTGGGCAAGTCACTTAGGACTATATTCAGAAGGGTACTTAGGTGCTTAACTCCCAGTTTTAGGCTCCACTGCAATGCACAAAACTCCTGTCAAACCCTGTCAGTGCTAAATGCACTCAGAGCCAATATGTTCAGGGTAAAAATTCCTTGGTGCCTAGGAGTCTGTTTCTGGGCATGTGCCTGGACACCTGTCTCCTGCCTAAGCCACAGAGTGATTCAGGAACGGGGGGAGGAGAGGCGTTCGACTGCCTATTCTCTGTACGGGGCCTGATCCAGGCTGAGGCTGGCTGCTGGATCAGGTCCCATTCAAAATCCAATTGCCAGAGAAGGAGGTGGTGATAGCAGTGCCTACCTTATGCCATTTACCTCCGTGGTTAGAGCACTCACCTGGGATGTGGGGTACCCAGGTTCAGTTCCTTCTTAGGGGAGAAAGATTTTGAACACAGGTTTCCCTCCACTTAGGAGAGTGCTCTAACCACTGAGCTATGGACTAGGCTGATATGGGGCACTCTCAGTCTCTCCTGCTGAAGCTGTTCCACTGTGGATAAATAATTAAATGATCAGTGGCATGCTCAGATACTATAGTGATGAGTAGCACTCTAGAAAAGTCAACAAATTATTTTCTCCATTACATTCCATCTCTCCTAGGGTACCACACTCAATAACTCCTCCCCCCCCCCCCCCCCCGCAGCTGCTTACACCATTCAGAAACTCATAGATTGCAGTTCTATTTCCTCCTGCTGTCTCTTAGCAAAGCTAGACAGTTCCATCCAGCCTCACTGTGCTCCCCTGTGTGACTTTTGAATATGCAAACAAGTGAATGCAACAACACTTGCAAGTGCCATTTTAGAAATTGGCTGAGGGCAGCTGCAAATCCAATCTTAATGTCTAAAAGGAATAAACAATGTTTCTCTCTTTCTAGGTAGTAATAGAAAGGGATGAGTGAGCTTCCTTCAGGACAGAAACAGGAAATATGCATAATGTATATTTCCCCTGTTGCTGACTGTTTGTAGCTGTTGTGTGATCATCCCTCTCTTACACTTACAGAAAATAAAGTTCCCTTTGCTTACAGAGATGACCAGTTTCTTCTCTCTGTCTCGCTGATGTACATGTGTCAATAAAGCAGTTATTTACTGTTTGAGTTGCTCAAAAGTGACTTCTGGGGAGAGTATGGGGTTTTTTTGCACGCAGAATTCATTTCATTGCTTTACTTCTGCATCCCTCCACCAGAGAGCAGTCCAGGTGCAGTCTGTGAGCAGAGAGCCATCCCGGCTTTGGTTCCCAGGAAAGGGACACTGTTATTTCCAGGAAGTTCCAAGATGATGCTATATGGTCATGTACCTAAAAGAAATTTATCGAAACTGCTGCTCAGGCTACCCGACTCCACAGTGTAGCATCACCTACACAGCTGATTCGTTGTAGTGTGGCCAGCAGAGCAGACACGAGACACAAACTTCTGCAGCTATTCACTACTGTATGAAAGAGCAATGAAGAAATGGCTCTTTTTTGGGATTCCAGAGGTTTTCAGGAGTGAGAGATCTAACAAGGCCAGTTGGCAAGTGGCAGAAGTCTCAGCATACACTCCCCTTTCCATTAACCTTTAGAGAGCCTGCCTCACTACTGCAGCCATAAAACCCGTAAGTGCCGCCTCAGCTGTCTCTGCACTCTAGTTCCTTGGTCAGGAGTCAGAGTGGCTTTGTTATATCACTGAACGTCTCCCTGCCATTGAGGTTTGCTAGTCCTAGACCGTCTACAACTTTAATGATCCGATGGGGTAATGCGGGGGGGCTGGAACAATTTTTATAGTGGGGAGCTGAGAGCCACTGAACCAAACTGTAAACTGGGTATATAATGGAAACCACTTCAAGACAGGGGGTGCTGCAGCCCCCCCTGCACCCTTAGTTCCAGCAGCTATGTTGTGATGTACTCTACAGGGGCAACACCTATAAACCACTCCAGACGTCAGCTGGTGCAGGATGTGACTGCTGGGAATAAATACCTCTGCTGCCAAAGAACTCCACTGGCTTCCCAGTGATCTCCAGCGATGGTGGTCTGTGTAGTGTGGCTCCTGGTATCTGAGAGCCATCACTCTCTCTCTCCCCTACCCAGGGGCTCTGCTAGAGCTGGTCAAAACACAGAATTCCCATTCTGCGGGAAATTCCAACACTTTGAAACTTCCTTTCATCCCAAATTGGAATGAAAATCACAGTTTTGAAATGTTCTACTAAAGGACAGCTCAGAAAAATTAAGGTAATATTGAAATGACTTTAACAAAACAGTGGTGTTGTAGCTGTGTCGGTCCCAGGTTATTAGAGAGACAAGGTGGGTGAGGTAATATCTTTTATTGGACCACCTTCTGTTGGAGAGAGAGCCATGGATCCTACACATGCCTATCACAACATGTGATGTACCTCATCCAGTGGATTTACTACCTAATATGTGGGTCGAACCAATCGCTATGCTCTCCAATGAACTCACCCAGGAAACTGATAAAAGACAAAACCACCCTATCACTGTGGGTGAACACTTTTCACAAAGCGATCACTTTGTGTCTGACCTCTCAGTGTTCATCCTCAAAGGAAACCTGCACAACACTTGAAAAGGTGACACTGGATTTATGGCTTGTTACAACAATCTGTAACCTGCTAACCCCCCCTTTTTGACCTATGACTGCAGAGGTGTCTCTACCTTGAATGGACCCTTATAGTATGTGCTGACGACTTATGCTAAACAATCTGTTCCACCTTGCATTTTGCTGTGATCTGGGAGTACCTTTCCCAGACCTGAAGAAGAGCTGTGTGTGTCTGGAAAGCTTGTCTCTGTCTCTCTCACTAGCAGAGGTTGGTCCAATAAAAGATATTATCTCCCCATCTTGTCTGAACAAAACACTTTGTTTCAAAGACGTTGAAGCACTTTATTTTGATTCTATTAGCGTTACCACCAAACATCTCGATTTAGTCAAATCAGCATTTTCTGACAGAGAATAGTTTTATCGGAAAATTGCCAACCTACTCTAGGCTTTACCTAGATTTCATCCTCTTGGGGCTGGGAGCCGAGCGTGCTCAGGAGAATTCTCTGCTCTGATGCTCAGTAGCCCAGTGCATCTGCTGCAGCAATGGGGCCCACGTGGATTATCTTTCAGGGTATCAGTGCCAGGTTTGACTTTCTGTCTATATTCTCAGGCTCTGGAGGTTGAACGTTTATTTATCTGAGGGAGAGTCCTGATGAGGTTCAAAGAGGACAAGTGCAAGGGCATCCTTTTGTCTCTTATAAAATGTGCACTAACAAGTAACCAAGCAAAGGAAAAAGAAGGGTTTGCCCTTGTTGGCTTTATCACCTAGAAAGAAGGACTGATTTTTTTAAAAAAATGTTGTTTGTAGAAAAAGCAGCAACATCATCATGTCTTCCCCTTTTTGCTGGAGACCTCTTTGGAAGACCCAAGAGCTAAGTAGGAGATTTCTCAGCCCTTAACTGAAGGGGCAGGAGGTGTTGAATCTGTAACACAAAGCTTTTCTCCCTAGTATTTCTCAGACATTTGAGTTAAACAGGTGACAACAAAACCAAAGACTTGTAAACAGCCCAACTAAAAATCCCTTCCCTAATCATGTGCTCAGTTTCACTTCCCTGGCACTTTTGATGCCTCGTCCCACTGGCTCTACATAGAGAATTCCAGGCAAGGCAGGGCTGACAGAATCCGAAACTAATGTAGAACACAAGCAGAAAACCCTTATATGTTTTGTTATTGAAACAAACCTTTCTGGCCCTTGTCTCCATACCTTAAGAGCGCACAACGCGAACTCAGTCTTTTACTCTTAGCAGGTCACCTTTGTTAAGGCTCTCTTGCCCTTGCTGCTGCTTTCCTCCCTGTTTTTGACTGCAATAAAGTGGTTTTGTTCTGTGAGATTCCCTGGCCCTTCACCCCACCTGGCTGCAGCACACGCACCCCTGGGACATGGAGGTTAGCACAGTGTAGAGGGTGAAATAGTAGTTGGGGCCTGTGGTTGGGCAGCACAGCCGAGGCTTCAGTACAGCTCCCGCCATACAGGAGAGAACTAGTGTCTCCAGTGAGATCAAATAAGTACCTGTGGTCTGTATTTTTCAAACGGAAGCTGGGCTTTTCCGTGGGCCTATTGCACTTACTTAGCTGGAAGGAACCTTCCCATTTTTCTCCTGCGTGGGGCTCCAAACCAGGCTGGAGGGGACATAAGAAGAGAGGGGAAGATAAAAATACTCTGGCTCCCATATTTTAAAACAACAGCTCTGTAATTATAATAAGAATTCTGAAATTATAGGACTGCGATTGATAACCCCATTTTGTCTGCATACATAATAAATAATACTGTAGTGTGTGACCATGAATGACTCTATTTGGCTTTGCAAGTGATGAGAAGCATGCATTTGTATACTGCTTGCTGCTGGCAAGCGCTTATTTAATTTGAGATGGTCGAGTTCAGGATCCTGACACAAGGAAGAAAGGAGAGCAGCAGAATACGGACCCTGGACTTCAGAAAAGCAGACTTTGACTCCCTCAGGGAACTGATGGGCAGGATCCCCTGAAAGGCTAATATGAGGGGGAAAGGAGTCCAGGAGAGCTGGCTGTATTTTTAAAGAAGCCTTATTGAGGGTGCAGGAACAAACCATCCCGATGTGCAGAAAGAATAGCAAATATGGCAGGCGACCTTAACACAGAAATCCTCGGTGAGCTTAAATACAAAAAGGAAGCTTACAAGAAATGGAAACTTGGACAGATGACTAGGGAGGAGAATAAAAATATTGCTCGAGCATGCAAGGGTGTAATCAGGAAGGCCAAAGCACAATTGGAGTTGCAGGTAGCAAGGGATGTGAATGGTAACAAGAAGGATTTCAACAGGTATGTTAGCAACAAGAAGAAGGTCAGGGAAAGTGTGGGACCCTTACTGAATGGGGGAGGCAACCTAGTGACAGATGATGTGGAAAAAGCTGAAGTACTCAATGCTTTTTTTGTCTCGGTCTTCAGAGACACGGTCAGCTCCCAGACTGCTGCACTGGACAGCACAGTATGGGGAGGAGGTGAGCAGCCCTGAGTGGTGAAAGATTGGAAAAAGGCAAAAAAAGTGCCCATCTTTAAAAAGGGAAGAAGGAGAATCCGGGGAACTACAGACCTGACCTCAGTCCCCGGAAAAATCATGGAGCAGGTCCTCAAGGAATCCATTTTGAAGCATTTGGAGGAGAGGAAGGTGATCAGGAACAGTCAACATGAATTCACCAAAGGCAAGTCATGCCTGACCAACCTGATTGCCTTCTATGATGAGATAACTGGCTCTGTGGATATGGCGAAAGTGGTGGACATGATATATCTTGACTTTAGCAAAGCTTTGATACAGTCTCCCACAGTATTCTTGCCAGCAAGTTAAAAAAGTATGGATTGGATGAATGGACTATTAGGTGGATAGAAAACTGGCTAGATTGTTTGGCTTAATGGGTAGTGAGCAATGGCTCAGTGTCTACTTGGCAGCCAGTATCAAGTGGAGTGCCCCAGGGGTTGGTTCTGGGGCCGGTTTTGTTCAACATCTTCATTAATGATCTGGATGAGGGGATGAATTGCACCAGCAGCATGTTTGCAGATGACACTAATCTGGGGGGAGAGTTAGATACACTTGAGAGTAGGAATAGGGTCCAGAGTGACCTAGAAAAATTGGAGGATTGGACTAAAAGAAATCAGATGCGATTCAACAAGGACAAGTGCAGAGTCCTGCACTTAGGAAGGAAGAATCCCATGCACCGCTACAGGCTGGGGACCGACTGACTAAGCAGCAGTTCTGTGGAAAAGGACCTGCGGATTTCAGTGGATGAGAAGCTGGATATGAGTCAGCAGTGTGCCCTTGTTGCCAAGAAGGCTAACGACATATTGGGCTACATTAGTAGGAGCATTGCCAGCAGATCGAGGGAAGTGATTATTCCCCTCTATTCGGCACTGGTGAGGCCACATCTGGAGTATTGCATCCAATTTTGGGCCCCCCACTACAGAAAGGATGTGGGCAAATTAGAGACAGCCCAGCGAAGGGCAATGAAAATGATTAGGGGACTGGGGCACATGACTTATGAGGAGAGGCTGACTGGGGTTATTTAGTCTGCAGAAGAGAAGAGTGAGGTGGGATTTGATAGCGGTCTTCAACTACCTGAAGGGGGGTTCCAAAGAGGATGGAGCTAGGCTGTTCTCAGTGGTAGCAGATGATAGAACAAGGAGCAATGGTCTCAAGTTGCAGTGGATATTAGGAAAAAGTATTTCACTAGGAGGGTGGTGAAGCACTGGAATGGGTTACCCAGGGAAGTAATGGAATCTCTATCCTTAGAGGTTTTTAAGGCCTGACTTGACAAAGCCCTGGCTGGGATGATTTAGTTGGGGTTGGACCTGCTTTGAGCAGGGGGTTGGACTAGATGACCTCCTGAGGTCTCTTCCAACCCTAATCTTCTATGATTCTATGAGTCTATCAGTAAGAATAAAATTAGAAAACACATGAGAAATCTGGTACCATGGTCAGAAAGATCCACAATCCCAAATAAGCCCCATGGGAGCTGGTCTTAAATTTACTGTGTGCATTTGTGTTGCAGTTTATTAAGCATACCTCTGTCACAGAGCCCCTGTGTGTCAGAAGCCCAACTATACACAGATGAGAAAGGGCTGCTGTTGGAGGCGACGGGCCAAGGAAAAGTCACAATAGAGTGAAACAGAGGAACAGTTGCTAGCCAGGGTGCCAGGACCATTAGGCACCGGAACACACTTTAGTGAGTCTTTTAAATAATGCTTTATAAATCCTACACAGTCTTCTGCCTGGTGAAAGTTTTACTGTAGATGCCTGAAGATGCATCATCACACTGAGCTAGCAGAGGCCTAATAACTCAGATGAGCCGAGCTGAATTGGCCCTCAGGCCCCAGGCAAGTTGCAGAGTTTTCATTTGGGAGACAGACTGTAATGTATACAATAATCATTTAAAGAAGGAAACTTTGCAAATTGCACCCCAGACATAGGGTAATGCAATTCCCTGGGGGCAGGGGGACCATGCCGTGCTGCTTTCAGAGCTGTTCCAGAATGATGCAGTCTCGAGCATCTATGGCAAAGTTTGCAGCAGCTAAAGGACTTTATTACAGGGCCTATAAATAATTATTTTAAATGGTTTCTAATGCTTGTGCCTGTGCTTACTGTCTCTCAAAGTCAGGGTCCTGTGGGGAATTCAGCAGGTGTTCTAGTGCTTAGCTTTCTTTTTCTTTGTGGGTTCCATATAAGTGGCGCTATATCAGATTATGCAGTAGTCTCCCAGCAGAAGTGCTGGACAGCCTGGGGCTATTTGAATGACGAATGGAGAAAGAACTCGCAAAAGTATAATAGGTGGCAGGAGGAGGGACTAGCTGACCTAGCAGATCTTTTCCATCTCTATTTTTTGGGATAGTTTAGTTCCAGAATATGTGACCTACATTTACATTGTGTTCCTAATACATTAAATAATATGGCCACTAGTTATATCATAGTTCCAGAGGTTTTGTTGTGATGTAACAAAGGGAGCAAAAAAGTAGCTAAGAATCCCTGATCCCAGAGCTGGGAAGACATAATCAGTCAGCATCTGCCTGCAGCACAAGCAAAGTCTTGTGGACTTGAGGCTTTGACTTCCATACAAATTCAGAGACTTATATAATAGCCTCTAACTCCTGAAGCAGTGGGAGGACTCTGCTGACCAGCACATCTCCTAACCCTGCTAGCCATACACCTAGAAGGGAAGCCAAATCAGGGCCTGCTTTGCTCCCTGCTGGCTGGTTGGGGCAGGGCACTGTGCTTCCTTGGGGCTCCGTTGAGGACTCGTTATCAACAATGTTTGTGCCATTCTTAACTTGCTTTACAAAGCCATGATCAGTTCTGTGCAAAAAGGAGCATGTTGGGAATGGCTGAACAATGATGTGGGGAGGTCACTGTGCTCGGAGGGGTGTCTGGCCTGTGTTCTCAGACTCTGCAAAGGGCTGCCTTGAGGGCTAAAAATAACTGTCCCTTACAAGACTCCCGAGCTGGCTCACATCAGCTTGTGCTGGTGACACTGTTCTCCTAATAAACATGGAAGACATTCCGCAGGGGCTAGATTGCCTGCTGTATCACACTGAAATGTACCATGATGTCAAGACGTTGGCAACTGTGTCAGGCCCTTAAATGGCAGATTCTATTCTTATCTCAGAAAGATTTACAAGTTAACAGTTCCTTCCCCAGCTGAAATGATGGTGTAAATTAGCAACAGGCCTGGTTGTACTCGCACTCCCCTAACTGTAAATCAGGAGTGACCCCTCTGAAGTCAAAGGAATGACATGACACCCACTGTCAGTGCAGAATCTGGCGAGGATGCTATCCATGCTCTCTTCCATGTGCTTACAAACCTGAGAGCTGTGTATTCACTTCAAGGAGAGAAGAAATACCCAAATATTTGTAAAAAGAACAGGAGTACTTGTGGCACTTTAGAGAATAACAAATTTATTAGAGCATAAGCTTTCATGGGCTACAGCCCACTTCATCGGATTCATAGAATGGAACATATAGTAAGAAGACTGAGTGTGGCTGGGTCATTACACATATTAAATCTATTTCCCCATGTTAAGTATCCTCACACCTTCTTGTCAACTGTCTAAATGGGCCATCTTGATTATCACTACAAAAGTTTTTTTCTCCTGCTGATAATAGCTCATCTTAATTAATTAGCCTCTTACAGTGTGTATGGCAACTTCCACCTTCTCTGTATGTATGTATATATATATATCTTCTTACTATATGTTCCATTCTATGCATCCGATGAAGTGGGCTGTAGCCCATGAAAGCTTATGCTCTAATAAATTTGTTAATCTCTAAAGTGCCACAAGTACTCCTGTTCTTTTTGCAGATACAGACTAACACGGCTGCTACTCTGAAACCAAATATTTGTGACAGCTAATCATAGAAATAATAGAAATGCAGGACTAAAAGGGACCTCGATAGGTCATATAGTCCAGTCTTCTGCACTATGGTAAGACTATTATCAAGACCAGTGTTTCTCAGTCTTTTTGATACCAGGGACCAGCTTGCTGCCTTCCTAAACTGTGTCAGGGAGATCTCAAGGACTGGCGCCGGTCCCTGGACCGGGTGTTGAGAAACACTGATTTTTAGATAGTGACATCTCATGATCAGAAAGATTGACAGCAAGGTTTTAGTTTTCTTTTCCTTTCCCCTTCACCTAATTCTCTATGATTCTATGATTCTAATTCTGCTCTCAGAGTGGTGAGTGCATGGACCTCCAACTCATTCTATGAAGAGGGACACATTAAGGTCTGTGGGCTAGATACTGAATCAATGGGAGTTTGGCACAGAGATCGAGGGTAGGCTGTGGCCATAGGTCTTAACTAATTGAACATGTCTCAGTTTCTTTGTGAAACAGGACATTCCTCTACAGGGCCAGGGGGAAATGTCAGAGATTTTACATATGGGACTAGAGGAGGCCACCTCAGCCCAGAGACAGTGAGTGGGAGGATGGTCTTTGAGTACACACACACCCTCTCAGATTCTGGTGTTGAGGGCTACATCAGCTAACGCACCAAAACCAAGAGTCTATAACTCTCAGTGTAACACTCTGGGTTCCCCAGAGGTCTCCTCATAATCACAGCATCTCAGCAAAATGGAAGCGGGATATTATGCCAGGTGTGAACTGCCAGAGAGCTATGGAGCTGACTCTGTCTTGGGAAGGACAGAAGCATAAGGAAAAGGAGCTAGGTTTCATTCATACAGAAACTATGTAAAACTCTAGTGCACACAAGGGAAATATCTCTGATACACAAGTCACCAAACATAAGATTCAAGTCCATTGGGAAACTGGATAAGAATGGAGATACAAGGTTAGAAGGCAAAAGAAGGGATATAAATGCAAAGGCCATTTAGTAACCAGAACAGGAAGGCCCCAGTGGACAACAGAAGCCCTTTACCTCTAGGGTATGTCTCCACAGCAATTAGACACCCATGGCTAGCCCATGTCAGCTCATGGGCTCCGGCTGTGGAGTTGTGAAATTGCAGTGTAGACTTTTAGGCTCGGGCTGCAACCCAGGCTCCAGGCACCTAAAGAGGCAGTTAAGTGCTTTTGTGGATCTAGCCCAAGTCCCCAGCCCACTAGACTCTTCCCTGTTCTTGCCTCCCACACACAAATGCTGGAGAGGACGGATGTCCTTGCAGCATGCTTTGTGAGCCCAAGCAGGGAAGCGACAGCCACAGCCAGGTGCACTGAAACCAAACTCAAGACATTTATAGCTAGGGAATGTTTTGCAATGCAGCTGTACATTAGATTCACAGATGAGTTCATATAATAGAGGAAATCCTTCTCTTAAGCCCCACTGGACTTTTCTGAAGGGCATCAGACAAAGAGGCTCCATCATGGGTGGTGTGTGGACCCTTCACTTCGGGGAGGCTAGTCCCCGGCCCTTCTGCCCGAGGCCCCGCCCCACCCACCAGAACCGTCGCGCTGGCTGACCTGAGCACTGGGCCAGCCTGAGCCAACCCAGCTGTGCTGGCTAGCCTAAGCTCTGGGCCGGCTCCAGCCCCCGAATGGGAAACGTACCATGCTGCACCTCCCCTCCTGAGACCCTGAGCCACCCAGCCAGAAAAACAAAAGCTCTTCCTGAAGAACACTGAGCTTTTTATATGTGCCATGCAGGTGCTGGGCAGCTGAGGAGGCAGTATCTGCTACTCAGCTTTCCAGGTTCATCAGTAATCTTTCTGAAATCCAGGGAGCTTACTAATGAACCTAGGAAGTTGAGTAGCAGATACCACCTCCTCAGCTGCCCTGGAACCTTCATGTAGCATAATAATAAGCCAAAACTTCCTCCAGCAGAAGCCCAGGCCACTCCCAGCCGACAAACACCTGCAACCCAGTGTCCACTGGTGGTGGCTGCCGCCTCCCCGGCCTATTATACGTGCTGCCTATGGTCTCCACATTTGCTTTGTGGTTATCATTTGAGCCCTTGGCCAAGGATGTACTCATTAAACTCTTCGGTAAAAGGCTTCCACAAATTCCAGTGTAATAAGGGACTTATGGAGAAACATCTAACAAGACAGCTAACCAGGTCGATAGATATATCATGGAGTCTGCAAAAAGAAAAGGAGTACTTGTGGCGCCTTAGAGACTAACAAATTTATTTGAGCATAAGCTTTCGTGGAGCATAAGCTTCACAAAAGCTTATGCTCATATAAATTTGTTAGTCTCTAAGGTGCCACAAGTACTCCTTTTCTTTTTGCGGATACAGACTAACACGGCTGCTACTCTGAAACCTACCATGGAGTCTGTTACTTTGAGACAGGTTGCTTTTAATTCAATACAGAAATTTGGCTTAATTCCTGATTACAAAATATTCAGATCCAAGTGCATGGCTACATGAAGACGAGGACACCACTCTTGGGAATTTGGGAACTCATGGGCTGTGATTGGAACAAAGAAGTCTTCAAGTACATAGGAATATAACCCATCTGGACTCGAAAACTACCTCGAAATATTCACATAAAGGAGATAAAACCTGTCACCAAACTAACAACAGGGACTAGGTTTTTAGAACATATACACCAGGAACAAATGGCATTTTCCAATTCTGCAGCATTGGAAATTGTTTGCAGAGGAGACTACTGGTTCCTAAAGATCCCCCTGCCTGAGAATGGGGTTTGGGGCATCAAGAATCCCTCAGGCTAATGGTGAGAGCATCCCTGGCAGCACAGAGGTGCGAGTGAAGGGTGAGAGTGATTTTTATATCATTCAAGTAAAAGAGTTTTTCAAACACTAGTAAAATGATTTTTATTCCTGAAAACTTTGTCATAATATACATGAAAATAAATGCTTAGGAGCAGGAAAAACATACAAGCAAACAAACCTCTTCCAAGAAAACCAATTTATAGCATACTGGAATCGAGCCTCTGATGTTCACTGTCATTACCAATAGGGGCCACACAGTCTAACCAGAAATTCTACTGAAAACCTCACTAAATACTGCAGTTCTGCCCAAAGATTAGTAGTGGCCACTAGCCTCGACCTTTCTATTTAAGCACTGAAGACAGGAATTAATACATGAGCTTCCTACGGACACTCTAGAACTGCATTTCTAACAGGGTTTTCATGGGTGAGAGTATTGCTGATACTAGGAATACAGTAGTGCAGGTTAAAAAAGAAAACAGTCAATCTGTGCCACATTCCATTAAAGAACGAAAACCTGATGCAATTATTGATTGTTTGTATTGTTTGTATTGCATCTGCAGGCCCCAGTCAGGAGCAGGACCATGGTGCTGGGCATGGGACAAACACCAAGAAAGACATAGGCCTTGCCCTAAAGCGCTTACCGTCTAATTTAAGCCAAGATACAACAAACAATGGAACAGTGGGGCAATGTCAGAGGGTGGGAGGATGAGAGTGACAGCAATGAACAAATCAAGGGCTATCTGGAACTCAGTGCTTAATTTATAATGAAAGAGGTGCTGGGGCACAAGCAATTTTTTTACTTTCATAAATGAAGCAGCCAGCCCAGAGGTACTGGGCCTGTGAATTACCAAGCACTGCTGGGACTTCATGGTGGTCACTATGTATTCTTACGGAACAGTCTCAAAGTCCAAGGTAGGGCTGCCATAATGTAAGTGCCCGCCCATTGCAGTGCTTTACCCCCTTACTCCCATCTAGCTCCCTGCAGAGAGATGTATTTTACCCCTTTCTCCTCTAAGGGGTAGTGATGAGTTGGTATGAGCTGGTTGAAATTTCTAGTTTTCAATGTGCAGGAAATTTCGCCATTCCTGACTTTCTGTTCATTGTGAACAAAACAAATATTCAAAATTTCCCACAAACTGGAATTTCTGAAACAAAGTAATTTCAAAATATTTTTGTGGAAATTTTCATCAGAATGAATGTGTTATTGGAAAAGTATCAATTTCAATGAAAATAGCAATTTAACTGAGAAAACATTGTGACAAAAAGGATTCTGACCAGTTCTCGTCATGAGTTAGGCTATTTTGTCATGGATATTTTTAGTAAAAGTCACAGAAAGGTCAAGGGCAATAAAGAAAAATTCATGGAAGCCAGTGACCTGTCTGTGACTTTTACTAAAAATATCTGTAACAAAATGGAGAGCTGCAGGGTGCCAATGCTGCCCACGGTGGCTTGGAGCCCTGGGGTCCCCCCGCCACCTGGGGTGGCTCAGAGCTCCCAGGGGCCTCCCACATTGGCTGGGAGCTGCGGGGTTCCCCTGCCACCCACAAAGGCCTGGGTGGTGGGGGGACCCCGCAGCTCCCAGCCACTGCCGACTGAAGTCACGGAGGTAGCTGCAAGTCATAGATTCTGTGATTTCCACGACCTCTGTGACAAAATCGTAGCTTTAGTCATAAGTCCAGAAGATGAGGGGTTTTAAGGAACAGGAAAAGCAAATACTTGACGTAGGTTTGTTATGTGCTTCATCCTAGTGAATCTACATTAAAAACTCTCTAAGGAATAGTTTATTTGCCATTGACACAAAATGCCAATGCGCCAATCTTCAGGAGACATACTGATATATATTCGTACGGAGACAAGCTTGGCCATTCTAAGCCAGCCCTGTTGGGTGTGCTTTAGACAGCAATATACTCTGAGAGGTGGAAGAGTTGGGAAAAACACACATGTCCTGTGAGCATCCTGTTGTGATAATTGGGCCTACAAATTTACCCTACTTGTGAGCTCAACTGCGAAACTGAGGGACAGTCCATAAAGTGTCACAATAACCTATAACAACAAATGGTGATGGGAAAAGGTACTAAAGGGAGATAGACTGAATTAGTTCAAACAAAAAGGCCTCCTGATAAAGAACTGTGTTAAGATCATGCCTGGTAAACAGGAACATTGGGAGGCCCATACAGACTCCTGGGGCACTATTTATCTCTCTCCATTTTGTAAACTGACCATTTATATCCACTGGATCCCCCTTGTCCACATGCTTGTTGACCCCCTCAAATAATTATAATAGATTGATGAGGCATGATTTCCCTTTACAAAAACAAGTTATGTTCCCAACAAGTTATGTTCATCTATGTGTCTGACAATTTTGTTCTTTTTACTATAGTTTCAACCAGTTTTTCCGGTACTGAAATCAAGCTTACTGGCCTGTAATTGCCATGATCACCTCTGGCGCCCTTTTTAAAAATTGGCATCACATTAGCTATCCGCCAGTCATTTGCTACAAAAGCTGATTTAAATGATAGGTTACAGACTACAGTTAAAACAATGAGAAGTCCTTGTGGCACCTTAGAGACTAACAAATTTATTTGGGCACAAGCCTTCGTGGGCTAAAACCCACTTCATCAGATGCATGGAGTGGAAAATACAGAGGCAGGTATAAATACACAACACATGAAAAGGGAATTGCCTTACTAAGTGGGGGGTCAGTGCTAACGAGCCAATTCAATTAAGGTGGAAATGGGCTATTCTCAACAGTTGACAAGAAGGGGTGAATACGAAGGGAACAAAAATCACTTTTGTAGTGCTAATGAGGTCAATGTAATCAAGGTGGCCCATTTCAAACAGTTGACAAGAAGATGTGAGTATCAGCAGGGGGAAAAAACAAATTTCCAAGATGTAGGTTTGGAATAACTCGTGAACCCTCAACAGGGCTTCCAGTGAGAACCAGATATTGCTGAAGGTCGCAAAGCCTTCTTTGACAAAGCTTTTCCACCAGAACAAAAATTACACTCACAACACCTTTGTTCCTCACAAAAACCTGACCCCCCACAAAAAATCTCCCCCAGAACACTATCCAAACAACCAGCCAGAGAAAACCATAACCCTAGCACAAGCAGAGTTTTCATTCCATGAAGAGAGAAGAGCCAAAGACTATGAAGTTCATGAAGGAGTTCACTATTGCTAATTGATTTTATGTGGAAGGTTCTCAGATGCGACAGTGCGGGGTGGGAATTCAAAACCCTGAAGATAGATGCAATGGGTTTGTGCTCCCCATCCTTTCTGCCCTAAGTCATCTCATGCAGACCATTCTCTTCATCAAGAAAATGTTTCCCTGTTGACTTGTGCTGGGTGGTGATATCCCCATAAGGATCTGCTATGTTGGTCAAAGCCTAGATTAGTCTGTACTTTTTATCCCTTGGTTGGTGGCCTTCAGTGAGCAGTGGAAGTGAAAAGAGATGTTGCACCCTGGGTCTGCAGTTTCTCTAACAGATACGTAAGGCCTTTGCAATGGCTTTAGTTAGTGTTGTGACACTCAGCATTGCGGCATATCACTTTTAGGCACCTAAAAAATCACAGGAATGCACTGCAATTCACAAAGCCCGAGTTAGAAGCCTGGGTTCCCTATGCAATGTGTGCGGAGAGACAGGGTGCCTTAGATTGCCATTCACAACAGCTGCACCAGGCAGGGAGCTGCCTAGGCTAGCCAATAGGAGATGCTGATGAGAAAGGTGTGTGCTAAGCCCTACCTCTCATGGAGGCCAGGCTGCAGGGAGGTGCCAATGTCTGCTAGTGATTTGCAAATGAGAATGACTCTCTTGGAGTCAGGCAGCTTAGGCTGTGAGATTAAGCTAGGGAGGTGCCTAGCTCCACACAAAATGTCTGGAGGAGGAACCCACTTTATAACATTTGACTCAGTGGTTAGCATGCTCACCTGGCGCCTAGGAAACCCAGGTTCAATTTCTGCTGCTGCTGAAGGAGAGAAAGGATTGGAACTGGGGCTCAGAGGAGCGTGTGCTAACCACGGAGCTATGAGATAGCAATCTCTCCTGTTGAAGCAGTTCCACTGGGGATAAACAATCAAAGAGTCAATGGAGCAACGTGTTAGGATATAGATATTCAGGCCTGTCGGTAAAGCCCTGTACTCTAAGAATTTAGGTGTATTCTTATCACTTGGCTAGTTATAGAGATATAAAAGAAAGAATCAAAATCACTGTCTGCCGGTGTAAGGTCCTTCTCTTACTGTGACAGTCTGAGGCCCTGTTCTTAGGCTAAGGCCTTTGGCTAAGCAACAGAGGCAGCCATAAGCTGGGAAGCGACTGGTCACATCCTCACATTCCAAACTAGTCACATTGAAAGAAGGTGCTATTGGGCTGTTAGGAATACAATCCTGTCCTGATAGTCCCTATCGCCTCCAGAGAAAGGGAAGTGCCTAGAAAATGTAAAAGGAAACTAGTTTAATAGCATCCTGTCTGGCAAGAACTCACTTATCAATAGCTGGGATGTGAAATCCTCACTTCTGTATTGTTTTGTCATTATAGTTCCCACTTTGCTGTTGTTTGTCTGTATAATCTCTGTCTGGTTCTGTGATTGTTCCTGTCTGCTGTATAATTAATTTTGCTGGGTGTAAACTAATTAAGGTGGTGGGATATAATTGGTTACATAATCATGTTACAATATGTTAGGATTGGTTAGTTAAATTTCAGGAAAATGATTGGTTAAGGTATAGCTAAGCAGAACTCAAGTTTCACTATACAGTCTGCAGTCAATCAGGAAGTGAGTGGGTGGGTGTGTGGGTGGGGGAGATGGGAACAGGAATGGGGGGTGGGGAAACTGGAATCATGTTTTGCTAAAGGGGGAAATGGGAACAGGGAATAGGGGTGGGGAAATTGGAATCATGTTTTGCTAAACGGGGAAATGGGATCAGGGAATGGGGGTGGGGAAATTGGAATCATGTTTTGCTAAAGGGGGAAATGGGAACAGGGAATAGGGGTGGGGAAATTGGAATCATGTTTTGCTAAACGGGGAAATGGGATCAGGGAATGGGGGTGGGGAAATTGGAATCATGTTTTGCTAAAGGGGGAAATGGGAACAGGGAATAGGGGTGGGGAAATTGGAATCATGTTTTGCTAAAGGGAAATGGGAACAGGGAATGGGGGTGGGGAAATTGGAATCATGTTTTGCTAAAGGGGGAAATGGGAACAGGGAATGGGAGTGGTGAAATTGGAATCATGTTTGGCTAAGGGCAGGAATGGAAACAGGGACACAGGTGTAAGGCTCTGTGGTGTCAGAGCTGGGAAGGGGGACACTAAGGAAGGAAACTGGAATCATGCTTGCTGGAAGTTCACCCCAATAAACATCGAATTGTTTGCACCTTTGGACTTCGGGTATTGTTGCTCTCTGTTCATGCGAGAAGGACCAGGGAAGTAAGTGGGTGAAGGAATAAGCCCCCTAACACAACGGACTGGCCTGTTGGTCCCCCACCTCCTACTTGGGGGCCCTTACCACCAGGCTACAGAGTTATTTCCCCCTTTACTGGCCCAGTGATGCTTCTATCATTTATCCACAGTGGAATCACTTCAATAGGAGGGGTTGAGGGAGCTCCCATGTCAGAGTGCCCCACAGCTCAGTGGTTCGAGCACTCACCTCAGAGATGCAGGTGACCCCTGTTCTAATCCTTTCTCCCTTTCTGGGTCACTGAACACAGGTCTCCCATATCCCCAGTGAGTGCTCTAACTGCTGGGCTAAAAGTTAGAGGGCGGCTGGTGCCACCTCCTCCTTCTCTAGCTCTCTAGATTCTGAAGGGGACCTGATCAAGTAGGCAGTCTCTGAGAACAAGGGTCGTGGTGGATTCTTCATTAGTGCAACTTTTAAACCAGTATTGGCTCTTGTTCTAAACAATCTGCTCTAATTCAGGAGTTCTCAACCTTTTCTGAATCATGTTCCACTTTAGTAATTTTTTTTAATGTGGAGATCGCCCCCTGCCCCCCAGCTTACAATGGCAAGAAGGATATTGCACCTAGCATTGCTAATGTATTTATTCAAGAGATACCAGGCCAATTACTCAAAATACAAATCAAATTGTATTATAAAAATACCCCTTACTTGTATTAATGCTGACTCCAAGTAACAGGAGAATTTACCACTTCCCTTGATAGTCTGTTCGATGGTTAATTACATTCACATTCTTTTATCAACTAAATGGATTACATTTCTTTAGCTTCTTATTGTAAGACATGTTTTCCATACCTTGAAATTACATTAGATTTAGCTTTCATCTCTAGCTGTGAAATTTGTACGGCTGCTACTGAACTTGTTGTGATGTCTGGTGTGTTTAGTTGTTTAACTATAAGGCTATTTTCTATGAACTTCACTTTAAGTATAAAGTAGACACACTAGCCGGTCTGTAGGGACACTACCCATTGAGTCTGTTTAAGATGGCTGCTATAACAGAGTGAGTCACACACACTGTGCTCTCTCACAGAGACTTTATACAAGTTTTTTCTTGCTTTGTTGTTTCCCCTGAATCTAAAATAAGACTAATCTCTTGGAATGTACAGGTTTGCTTTTTGTCTAAGGAAAAACATAGCAAAAAGAAGGCAATGATGAAGTTCACATCTATTTAGACACCGGTGACAATATTTGACAGCCAGATCTCAGTCCTGAATGGTACCAGTGTTCCTGTTTGTGGGAGGCTGTAAATGTCTCACTGTGCCTGATAATCCCAAATAATAGAGATGTTTTGTTCCCAGGGAATGTTAATCTTGGAGTGATCTGTATGTGTTGCTGTTGTGAATCTGTAAAAATTCCTAGTGAGGAAATAGTTCTCATTTCAGGGGTATATTTATTTAATTAGTTGAATACAAAAGATACTGATTACAGTTTGCAGAATATATTTTAAGACAAATTAATTCATATTAACTTTGGATAAAGTTTCAGTGACCAACTGGAGTTGATGAACTGACAGATATGTGTCTTCAATTTTAAATTATCTTGAAATCTGGCTTGGAAAAATGTAGCCTCCTTTATTTTTCAGAATGTGATTGTTTTAGAAGAAATTCATTCAAATTTTTAACTTGGAAAATATAAACATTCTAGTTTCACTAACTTTAGCTAAAAATCTCAGTCAAGATATTTTACGCTAAATGTCACCTTTAGAAAATTCACACTAGTCCCATGTGTTTTGCTGTGCTGAGCTGGTTGTGCCATTAAATGGAGGATCTCATAACGCATGATGGATTATCAGGATCAAAGTGGAACATTAATGAGAGGGGAACGGAAAATTAATTTCTCCTCAGTTTGTGATTTGCTGCCATACATGGAGGACAAGAGTCACTTTGCATCAACACACTATTTCTGGACTGAGGCTGTGCGTCAGCTGGTAAGTGCTGATGCAAAGGTAACTGAGCTTGAGAAAACATTGATCCATAATGGCCATAAAGGAACATCACTGGGAGAAGGTTTAAAATAGATGCAGCTAATGTGCTGCACCCAAAGCTGCTGCACCATTTGCACTACAGAAGCTTTTAACCAGTATCAACGAGAGAGAGTGGTGTGTATTTACTGATGCACCAAAGCATCATTCCCACTCATACCAGAATTTCACAAAATGCCCCTGGGCTGCAGAAAGACATTCTCCTTCAGAGGCTTCCAGTCTACAAAGCCAAATTCAATGACTCAGTTCTCCATCCACTGCCTAAACAGTGTGCTAGTACCTCAGCAAACCTGCCTGCTGCAAGAGCTGGTTTCTCTCTTATGCATAAAAGAAAAAGAAAGAAAGAAAGAAAGAAAGAAAGAAAGAAAGAAAGAAAGAAAGAAAGAAAGAAAGACTTGTCAAACTGTTGAAATCTGACTTTAGAGCTGTCCCTACTTATATTTGGTAGCATTTACACATGTGAGTAGTCCCTTTGAAGTCAATAGGGTTATTGGTGTGAGTAAATGCTATTCAGTTTAAGAAGAGATTACTGAATCACATCCCCAATGGGCAAAGTTGAAGGGCAAAATGTGTAACTGAGAGAGCCCAGTAACCTAGAGGAATCTTTAGGAACATCTGCCCATGGGGTCCTGTACATCTGGGCAAGTGGATCCATCTGGGTCTTTGGCTATACTGTCTCTCTGACCCTTTATTTTGTGCCCATCACCATGATGTCTGGATTCATATCCTGCCTTCAGATGAGTGGTGCATTTGGAAACAAATGTGGCTTCTGAATGTGTACTTTCTCTTTGCATTCAAGGGGTTAAAGCTGGGTATACAGCACCCAATACCTAAGTTTCATTTTGTAGCTCCAAGATGAGCTGCATCCTGCCAGTAAAACACTGGAACAACTTACCAAGGGCTCAGGTGGATTTTCCATTACTGGCAATTTTTCAATCAAGATTAGATATTTTTCGAAAAGATCTGCTCTACTTCAAAAAGGAATTATTTTGGGGAAGTTCTATGGCCTTTACGGAGTCAGACTAGATAATCACAATGGTTCCTTCTGGCCTTGGAAACTATGAATCTATGAAACATCCTTCATGAATTGGGAGGCTCTGAGTCCTTCACAATGCAACTTTGGTGTGGTCTCAAATGGAACATTAAACTCGGTACTAGGCACAGCCTTCCAGAATGATTGTGACAAACTGGAGGGAATTCTGAAGAGAGCAAAGCCAGAGGGACTGATTTAGAGGGAAAGAGAGAAATGTGTCCAGCTTGGCAAAATGATGACTAAGTGGCTTGGGCATTAAATTCTTTGCTGATACAATGAGTATAATGATGTGAAGTTAAATAAGGAAACATCTAAGCTGAATACCAGGAGATGCTGCCTGTCAGCGTGAAGTATGAGGCTGTGGATGAGTCTCCCAGGGAAGTGATAGGGGCCCCACTGCTTGCAACTGTAAAAACTAGACTGCAGCAAACATTAGAAAATATACTATTGGGACCAATCTACTCTGCCACTTTGGAAGTGGCCTGGGTAGTATAACAGGTATTTCCCCTCTATGATTCAGTATGGCCAAGTGTATGTTAAAGGCCTGGATAAGTTACAGTGTAGGTATATCATCCATTAACAGCATCCACAGTCAGACATCAAAGCTGAATTAAGCTTTCGTTATCCTGGGATCTCTTTCCTTCTGTCCCAGATGGAGTGTCAGGGAAGGAACATGTCACCTACTCACTCTTTTTCTAGAAGCCAGTTGCCAGCACCTGCTGTTGCTAATATTAGACTCCTAGCCTCCTTTACTCTCCTTGTCACTTCACTGTCCCTCTCCTTCTTCCTTCTCCTCCTTGTCTGCACTCCCTCTCCTACCCATAGGCTTCTCACTCACCTGTTCTGTAACTGGAGCCTATCAGCTGTTCTGCTGTGTGATGGGAAGGGCATTTTGGAACTTCATCCTCTTCTGCTAGGACTCGCTGCCCAGATAGCTTTCTCTGGTATTTACTATAGAGATAGGAGAAGTTTGATTGAACAGGAAACTCTGATGCAGGATCAAGAGCTGCCTACCCTAAAATCCATGTCAGCCGGGTTTTCAACCTGTTCAGAAAGTTGCCAGTGGGCCCCTCCGGCGTTTCACTGTCTCCCACTCTATTGCTTCCAGAGGGAAACCTCTCAGATGTCATAACTGGAAACAGAAGACATCACTCACATGAAAATCCCTCATCTGCCTGGCTGTGGGGCCAAGGCAGAGTGCTCACGGCCCTTTCCTGGGAGACCGCAGGGCTAGGGACAGAATTAGAAGAGAAGGCGGCCATGTCAGCCCCCTGCATGCCCAGCCCATTTGACACAAGCAAGGGTTCAACAGGTAAACACTCCATGGGATTACATTTAGCCTCAGAACCCTTAGCTTTCATGTGCTATAAGCCAGAGCAATGGCTGGCCCAAATTGCCCTTCAGTCAGGAGGATTAGTTGAAGTCTCTTGTCAGTTATGAGCATCAATTTGTTGTCTTCTGAAATCAGTTAATGCTTCCAGCTCTGCTCTCACCCCACCAGCATGGGACTCTACTCATAATGGGAGATCAGACCCCCTGAGGACATTTCTTAATTAGAAAATACAGTATTCTGGCAGCAGACGGAATAGGTTAGTGCTGCATGGAATACACAGAGAACTCTTTTTATATGACTTAATCTGTCTCAGGACATCTCAGCAGCATAAATAGAGCCTTTTAGTATGGAAAATGTATTCTTACCACCTCCAGGGTCCAGTGCCCAGCAGTGTCTTAGCAGAAGTGTAGGGAAGAGACGTTTTGCCGGCAGGATTATCATGCCAGCATTTTTGCTTGTCTTATGCCAAGATTCCTGGTAGCTCTAATTTTACAAGGAGAGCAGCAGAAATGCTGCTGCAATCTGAGGCTGTGCATTCCTCTCCACACTCTCCATAGGGGACCTGCAGGGCAAAGAAATCTCTCCAGGCATGCCCTGCTAATATTAACAGCATGGCAGACAGCAGCATTTGCAAGCTGAAAATCCCACAGGGAATGTTTTTAGAAAATAATTAATGTACCAGCTAATCCAGAAGCAGTACAAAATCTGGTTAGCATCTCAGAGTTTCACTGGAAACCTTGGGAGGTTCTGCTCAGTTTTCGGTGATGTTTTAGTATATGCTGATAAAGGGGGTTGATGCTGTCTCAGCCTCTGCTCGTACTGGATGATGGTTTTATTCTTGTAGTTGGAAAGCAACATGTCCTGATCCCATTGCTCATGATGAGGGGTAATTCCATTGATTTCACTGGTGTAAAGTACTACTCCAGGTCAGGGAGCATAGCAAAATCAGGCCCAAATGAGAAGAAATTCAGACTTTTTGTAGTTTGGTTTCACCGGGAAGTTCATGTTGCTGGGTCAGTGTCAAAGCACTGAAACAAAACTATTGTTTTAAACAGATTTAAATATAATAAGTTTAAAATCCAAGATCTTTATAGAGGGGGAACTGGGTGATTTGGATCCAGGGTCAGATTACAAGTGTTTAAAAGGGATTCCTGATAAACATTACCTACAATCGGGACAGCCTGGCCTGGGGTAAGGCTGCCACTCGGTTGACCTAAACCCTCTGTACACAGTCTGATGTGCTACTGATTTTCTCTTAGAGAGAAGCCTGAACCAGAATGCCCGATATGAATCCCTCTGAACTTTGGGAAAATACAGACCCCCGTTCCAAGAACTCTCTGTAATGGGACTGAACTAAAACTCGTTCAGCTGAAGCTGTGCTCAAGCCATTGAGGATCCTAGTGCTGATGAGGCTCTGGTGGCTGGACCCCTTTTCACCATTGCTTTCTGACTTTCTGTTCAGTAGGAGTAGGGTGAGCAGCTGTCCCAATTTTATATGGACAGTCCCGATTTTTGGGTCTTTTTCTTATATAGGCTCCTATTACCCCCACCCCCATCCCGATTTTTCACATTTGCTGTCTGTGTCACCCTAAGTAGGAGTAACTAAAGTGGTGGTAACACAAGTCTGGCTGCCAGAGAATTGTCTTCACTGTGGCTCCCACTGGCTTAATGACAGTTCATTTGAACCAATGTTAGGGTCTGTGGGACTTTTTGTAAGCTTCCTAGTGTAGCCAGAGCCTTACAGAGCATCTCCTGCCTTTGCCCCAAATAGGAGATGACCCAAGGGAAGCAGAAGCTGCTACACTCCCCTCATCAATTTAGGAAGGGGGCCCTTATTATAACTGGCTCAGCAGGGAAAGTTCATGATCTCAGAGTGAAGGAAGTTCACAGAGGGCTGATTCTGATGCCCTTACTCATGCTGGGGAACATCTTTTTCCACAAGGAGCCCCAGGGAGGGCAGAACTTTAGAAAGAGTAAAGTTATCAGAAGCTAGTCCACAATGGGTGAACCTTCCACAGGATTGTAAATGTGGGAGTAGAAACTGCTGTTTCCTTAAAAGCTGCTGATACCAACGGCAGCAGTGAATGCTGGTGAAGTGGTTAAAACCTGGAGGAAACACTTAGGGAAACTATTCATGTTATATCTGGGATCAGATGGGGGAGACTACTTACTTCCCCCCAAGAGGCTTTCAGGTCAAAAGACATTTGCAGGCAATATGGAGATAAAGACAACTAGAAACTCAGTCAAAGGGAAATCAGCAGGGAGTCCCTAGGTTGCTGATGTGGTGGGTGTTAGGGGGCTTATTCCTTCACCCACTTACTTCCCTGGTCCTTCTCGCATGAACAGAGAGCAACAATACCCGAAGTCCAAAGGTGCAAACAATTCGATGTTTATTGGGGTGAACTTCCAGCCAGCATGATTCCAGTTTCCTTCCTTAGTATCCTCCTTCCCAGCTCTGACACCACAGAGCCTTACACCTGTGTCCCTGTTCCCATTCCTACCCTTAGCCAAACATGATTCCAACTTCCTTACTCCCATTCCCTGTTCCCACTTCCCCCTTTAGCAAAACATGATTCCAATTTTCTTACCCCCATTCCCTATTCCCATCTCCCCCTTTAGCAAAACATGATTCCAATTTTCTTACCCCCATTCCCTGTTCCCATCTCACTCACACACCCACATGCCCATGCCCATGCCCATGCCCATGCCCACGCCCACGCCCACGCCCACCCCCACCCACTCACTTCCTCATTGACTACAGATTATATAGTAAAACTTGAGTTCTGCTTAGCTATACCTTAACCAATCATTTTCCTGAAATTTAACTAACCAATCCTAACATATTGTAACATGATTATGTAACCAATTATATCCCACCACCTTAATTAGTTTACACCCAGCAAAATTAATTATACAGCAGACAGGAACAATCACAGAACCAGACAGAGATTATACAGACAAACAATAGCAAAGTGGGAACTACAATGACAAGACAACACAGAAGCGAGGATTTCACATCCCAGCTATTGATAAGTGAGTTCTTGCCAGACAGGATGCTATCAAACTAAGTTTCCTTTTACATTTTCTAGGCACTTCCCTTTCTCTGGAGGTGATAGGAATACAATCCTGTCCTGATAGTGCCTAACAGCCCAATAGCACCTTATTTCAATGTGACTAGTTTGGAATGTGAGGATGTGACCGTTCGCTTCCCAGCTTATGGCTGCCTCTGCTGCTTAGCCAAAGGCCTGAGCCTAAGCACAGGGCCACAAACTGTCACAATAAGAGAAGGCCCTTACACTGGCAGACAGTGGTTTTGATTCTTTCTTTTATACCTCTAGAACTAGCCAAGCGATAAGAATACACCTAAATTCTTAAAGTACAGGCCTTTGCAGACAGGCCTGAATATCTATATCCTAACAGTGGGACCCCCCAGCAGCTGTTCTATAGATAGAACGGCCATCCAAGGCTCTGAGGGAGCCCACGTTCTCTGATACTGTAACATTCCCAGGTGACAAAAGCAATTTCCTGTCAGTCTTCTTTTTCCACTGCAGCATGATGGTAGGTGGATGCCATATAAACTACTAAAATAAAGTACTCTTTCCACCTTACCCAGGTGTGCTAGGAAGCTGCAGTAGGAAGTTCGTGACTATAAAGCTGTCTGGCTATTAAGTCTCCTATAGTTAATTCAGATACGTAGGTCTGTATTACTTTCTGACCATTACAATAGCTGGAGATGCTTGGAGAAAGTAGATTGCTCAGTAAAAACATCCTTTAACAAACAACAATGTTGCCACTTTCCACCCGAGTGACTAGTCAAGGTTGGGGGCTCTGTGGGATATTCCAGTTGGAAGTGGAAACTGATGGTGTCTGATGTGTTCTTTGATGCCATTGTGTTTATTTACAAAGATCTGCAAAGTCCTGTGCCTCTGAACACAGAAGGAATCAAATAGCAAGAAACAGCTTCTTTTGCCCACAACACCAAGAGCTGGCATTTCAGTCGGCACCCTGACCCAAAAATCTCTTCCAAGTTTCTTCCAGGGTCAGCCACCACGCTTTCAGCTCGTGCTTTCAGCTGTCTCTCTCTCTCCAGTCTTTCTTGTCTGTTCTCAGTTTCTTTGTGTTCTGCCCTCTCTCTCTCTCTCTCTCACACACACACACACACACAACCCAAAACAATACTTCTGGTTGGGTTCGCACATTCCTTTTGTAGGTGGGTCTTATGCTTACAGTTATGTTAACTGAAGGGTGAACTCACACACCTATCAACCTTCATAACATTTCACCCAGCTCATAACAGTAGCTTATCATTCAGATATGGCAGGGCTCTCTGAGATGGGTGCTGTATTTACACTCCCTGAGTTAAAGACAATCTAACACTGCTCTCAACTCTATCTTCTCAACTACACAGTTGAGCTGTTTATTATCTCTTACACACTGTGCCACGCTATAGAAGCAACAGTTCTAATTTCTTTCTTCCATCACTTTCACCAAGTCTTCCATCAAGTTTACCCCGAATCTTGCTCTCTGTGCTGCTCTGCAGCATTTAGCCTCTGCCTCTGTCAGAGGATGTGAGACAGCATCTGTATGACATTGTCCCCAGGTTCTGGTTTTTTTTACCAGCTGAACAGCTGTATCAGACAAACATATTGTTCTTCCCCAGAACCCTTCCCATGACTCTGCTTGAAACAGAGCTCTTGCCTGTAGCAGATGGGCCTAAAAATTCAGAGCTTTAACATTTGTCCAGGTCCATTGCAGCCATTATCTACTGTCAGAGCTACTAGTGCATAATAATTTGGCTACACATTTACTCAAGACCACCACAGGGAGGAATTCTCTGTCCACTTGTTAGGATGGCAGGGCACTTCTAAGGCTTCAAGAGGTGTCCCCCCAACCCAGGATCTACATTTCTACCTACCAAGATCCTACAGAATATGTTGTCCAAGACAAGATTTGAGTCATTAATACCTCAGAGGCTCTTGTGCTGGGCTCTGAAGTCTGCTCCCAGAGCAACCGCATGAGAAATAATTGTTGCTACAAAGTATTCTTTAATATGCTGAACTTGTTTTTCTCCTGGGCCAATTATTAATGGCCACCTACTTTACTCCTGTGGAAATGATTCTCTTCCCCTTCAGCACTCAGGGTTCTCCAGGAATTGAGTTAATTTGGGAAGCTGAATCCAATAATAGTGTAGTTCTCCAGTAATTAACCACCCTGGTGACAAGCCCATCCACTGGTCCAGACGTCAGTTGCGGTGTTTGTCAGAGCTGGGATGGGGTGGAAGTTTTAAGCCGGAATGCAGTGCTGACTGCTGATTGCTATGTGATAACCAGGAGAGAGAAAACACTGCTGCTTTGGTTGATTGTTGGATTGAATTCAGTTTGCTGTTGTGCAGATGTTGGAGAATCATGACCACTCCATCGATTTGATTCCTGTACAAACCTGAACCCTTGTGCAACCATGTGGACGGAGGTCAAGGTGAACAGGAGGAAAAGAGAATAGAAACAGCACTACAGACAATAGGTGTCATCATTGATAGTGACTGTTGGGAGTTTACTTTGAACCTTTGAAACATTTGTATTATTAGTTTTTTCCCTGTCTTTGATTGTTATAAAAGTTGTTCTGTGCACAGTTGAATGTTTATATTGCTCACTTAGTTATTTATTATTTGGGTTTTTTCCACAGCTGGAAGTTATGTTGCACTTATGCTTTACTGAACACTTAGTTATGTATTTGTTTTCCCTTTGTTTGTTTGCTGTTAAAGCTGTAGTTTGGCACTGATGGAAGTATTTCACACCTGTGCTTTACTGCAGTGAACAGTGAGACATTGGAGGGATCATAATAAAGTGGTGTAGATTCACACTCAGGGAAATTACACATACGGCTGCATCTGAGATCCTGTAAGTCACCAGACACCTACACAACCATGTGTGTGGTGCATGCATCCATCACTGTTCACTACTTAGGTGCCTGAGCACCTGTGCCATCTATCCACCAACACAGTGCACGTTGCTTGGTCATCCACGCATGAACCCATGATGTGTGGTGCATGCACCCCCCCCAGCATTAGAGTGTCAATCATGTACCAGTTAAAGCATATATTGATGCAATATGTAAATGGAAAAACTGGCATTTATTAACAGTCAAAACAGTTCTGGATCCCATTATATCATCAAATGTCATTAACTTACCCTGTATTGCAAACATGTGGGCACACAGTGCATCCCTTATTTCCCTTGCACCCTAGGAAGCAGCCTCAGAAAGCACAGGGGCACTTTCTGGTTGTATGTACTTGGCCTGCAAACCAGCATTGTCTTGCGTCCACTCCATATGCAAATGTTCGCTTTTAGCCTCACAGATGTTGTGGAGGGCACAGCAGGCCACAATCATACAGACAGAACTGGCAACCCTGGCATCCAAACTGTTCTGTAAGCACACTCCACAGTCACCCTGCACCTGCTGAGCATGTAACTGAATGGAACCTGCCAGGTCCTTTGTTGCTGGGGTATGCTTTTATGAGCCATGGTAGCAGCAAGTAACCAGGATCCCCCCAAAATAACAGCAGGCACCAACACTCCATTGATGATGATATTATCTAGTTTGTTTTTGAACCCAGTTATACTTTTGGCCTTCACAACATCCCCTGGCAATGAGTTCCATAGGTGCGTTGTGTGAAGAAGTACTTCTCTATGCTTGTTTTAGACCTGCTGCATATTCATTTCATCGAATGATCCCGGGTTCTTGTGTTATGTGTTACATACCTTTATCTGCCAATTTGAAGAGCCCTTTATTATCAAATTCTGTTCCCTATGTGGGTACTTACAGTCTGTGATCAAATAACCCCTAAACCTTCTCTTGTTAAATTAAATTGAGCTCCTTGAATCTATTTCTATAAGCAAATTTTCCAGTCCTTTGATCATTGTTGTGGCTCTTCTCTGAACCCTTTCCAATTTATAAACATTCTTCTTGAATCGTGGACACCAGAACTGGACACAACATTCCAGCAGCAGGTGCATCAGTGTCAAACACAGAGGTAAAATAACCTCTCTGCTCCTACTGAAGATTCCTGTTTATGCATCCAAGGTTCACATTAGCCCTTTTGGCAACAGCATCACATTAGGAGCTCCTGTTCAGCTGATTATCTATCGTGACCCCAAGTCTTTTTCAGAGGCATGGCTTCCCATGAGAGTCTCCCATTTTGTAAATATGGCCTGCTTTCTTTGTTCCTAGACGTATGTGTGATGTACAGGGAATTGTTATGTATTAATCTCTGAAGACTTATATAGAATAATGGAATGAATATTGTGAGTGTTCTGGTGAGTGAGGTAAAGTTACTGTATTCCTATGACAGGTTTCAGCGGAACAGCCGTGTTAGTCTGTATTCGCAAAAAGAAAAGGAGTACTTGTGGCACCTTAGAGACTAACCAATTTATTTGAGCATGAGCTTTCGTGTAGCTCACGAAAGCTCATGCTCAAATAAATTGGTTAGTCTCTAAGGTGCCACAAGTACTCCTTTTCTTTTTGAATTCCTATGGTGGGTTATTAGAATTTCCTGTATGAATGTATAGCTGCAGGAAGAGCAAACAGGAAAGCAACACAATATATCTAGATAAGGACCCCAGTATACACCTGAAAGACAATGGGTCAACCTGTTAGCTTCAAGAATCCTGTCTCCTGTTTCCAACAGGGTGAAAACCTTGTTTTGCCAGAGCTGAATGCCTGGAGATCAAAAGAACCACTAACCAGTTGTAAAGCCTTTCTCAGAGAGCGAAGGGTTTACTTGTCAGAAGCTAGCTAGGGCACAGGCTGACCCTGTAAGGACGGTGTCTTAGCCATAGAGCCATCCCCAGTCCAGGGAATGCTAACCCTTAGGGAAGGGCAGGCATGCATACAGTTGGCTTTATTGCTTGTAACTTCTGCTTTCTCTGAAATGTTTTTATGCTAAATGAATAATACTTTGCTCTCGGAAACTGTTTGATCACTGGATCCTACTGCCTTTGCCCCAGAGTGAACAGCCCTGTAGGTGCAGGAGACAATCAGACCTGCTGAGATACACAGGGACTGAAGCCCAGGGCCTGGTCTGTGAAGGCAAGAGTCACATGGTCCCACCCTGAGAGACAGGTGACCACTTGGGGCCTGAGAGCTAGAGGGCACATGCTCAGAGAGACCAGGAGGGGTCAGAGGAGCAGTTTGCCTGGATTACGCATGCTAACAGGAGACCCCCTCCCATTGGTGTAGGTACTGTCTACACTGAAGCACTGCAGCGGAACAGAGGCAGTGGTGCCTCTGTAGTGTTTTAAGTGTAGACAAGCTCTTAGACACCCCTCTGATGCACAGTTCCCTTCTCTGCTTCCCCCTTGCTCCTGGGGCAGGTAATCCTGCATGGATTTTGCTGCACTGTTCTATGTGCTGGGGTGGGGAAGAAGCAGCCAAATCTCCTGCATTCCCTGTTCTTCCCTGCCCACTCTCTGCTCTGGGTGAGTGGGAGTAAGTGGGTGCTGCACATTTGGACCCAAGGTCTTGGTAGCCAACACAAGGGAGCAAAGGGTTTTTCTGATTTCCCTTACTCCCTTACTTCTCTAACCCCATGTCTTCTCTTCCCAAAGAGCACTGAGGGAGTGAATGGTGTAACACCACCGGAGAGAGGCAGGACACGCATGTCTCTTGAGGCAGGTCAATAACTGAAGTCTATCATTTTGAAATAAAGAAAACTTTCCATAGCATTTTACTTAGTTAATGTTTATTAAATTAGGGGCAAGGACCTTGATATTTGAGCTCAGAATGACAGATTAGCCACTGCAGCAATTTGTCTCTGGCACTGATAATGTCTTTAATAGATAATTATCTTACCTTCCTAATTACCATTGACCCAACATTCTATACCTTTCCCTGGTCCACAGTAGAAGCTTGTAGGGGAGGCATTTTCTACCCTTCTCAAATAAAGAAGATAAATCCTTCTGACGTTTGAGAGTCACTGATCAAAAATGTCTCTAAGTAAGAGATCTTGTGGTCAGGTCATCCCAGGAAGCTGTCTTCTCTGAGACAAGGGACACACTTTCATTCCAAAGGCTAGTTTTGGACATTTCATTTCAAGTGTTTAGTTAGGAATGAGAAATGGGGACCTGAATTGAAGAAATAAATTCTGCTAGTCAATGCTGCTGCCTGGAGTGAGGAATATTTGTTGTCTGCAATGTTTGTTAAGGGATTTCTTCCTCAAGTAGGCTCCACAGCCTTCACCGCCCAGCAAGGTCTAGTCAAAGGGAATACTTGGAAGCCCCATAAATGGTGCGTGTGTGGGTGAAGAGAGACTTGTTACTTAAAAAGAACTTGTAATGTTTAAAACAAATGTATAAATCCCTGAGTTCATATATTTGGCCCAGCTCATATTCCCTCGGCAGTTGGCAAAGCCATATGCTGCACTCACTCACTCCCCTGAGAGGCCCAAACTCTCCCACAAGTACTAAGATGTCAGCGAAAAACTAGCTTCTTTCTGCTGAAACCTAACCCCAGGGAGCAGGGATACTACTGCACATAAAAATAGCTTTCTGGTTCCTTTGAGACGTGCTTATGAAGGAATTGCTGAGCCCAGGATAGAACAGAGATTTTCATACCAAATCAGACTATGGTGGGTCCCTCTGATCTTGGAATGCTCCCTGTGTGGGAGATCCCTGCACATCCCCCTGTGCTGGGGACGGAGGGGTAGCTTTCCTTCATGTCTCAATGTGCACCCCAGTCAAAATGCTGGTGGTTCTGGTGCACTCAGGGAGTGTGTCCTGCCAACAGAGGAGATGTCCGGGGAAAGTGGGGCGACAGTGCGGTATTGACAAATATTATTTCCCTTGAAAATGCTCCTGCTTTTAAAGTAAAGGAGTACTTGTGGCACCTTAGAGACTAACCAATTTATTTGAGCATAAGCTTTCGTGAGCTACAGCTCACTTCATTGCTCCTGCTTTTGTTACTATTAATATTACCGCTAACACTGCAGCAAAGCTTAAAGGCCCCCCCTCCTTAGGATCAAGCTCCATTGCCAGTGTTAGGCCCTAGACAAACACTGCCAAAGAGACAGACTCAAAGAGCTTAGGATCTACTTGCTGCTGTTTCATTAGTCTGAGGGAGACATTGCTCCCCTGGGCTTCAGACAAGGACAGAATATACTTCCCCTTTCCTGGGGCATGCAGACCGGGCAGAGAGAACAGGCTGAGTCTAGACACAGTGGCTGTGAATGGCTCCAAGTGAGGTGTAAACATTGTGAGATGGAGTACACGATGCACAGATCTGGGGACCCATAGTCACATGACTTCGTGAGAGAAACAGGGCAGCTTTCTCTTATTCTCGCCAACTGCAGAAAGTAGCTAAGATGATAAGGAATTCCTGTCTTTTAACCAGGATAATAACACAACAGATGTGGAGCAAATACCAACATACCAGTTGGTTTTTCCCACAGCAAATATCTCTTAAGAATTCAGACTAGATATTCCTTTGGTCACCTCTCATTCTGCCAGAATCCCACCCTCCTCTGCCTTTATTTTGGGAGCCAGAGCTGTTTTATCACTTCCGGTTGTAGCTGGAAATTCAGTACTTCTGCATATGTGTGCAGGTGTGTACATGAGGAGACCCATCATCTCTGTTGTCATAGTCAGACACCCTGGCTGTCAGCTAACTATGCACATTAGACATGACTTTCTGCTCCAAAAAGACAGGCCTCTTTCACCTGAGCTGAAAGATGCATGCACTGGCGGTATTATGAAAGAAAAAAAATGGCTTTGTGCTCGTTATTTCTTCCTCGTGGTGTTTGTAGTATGAAGGGTTTTTAAAAAGCTATCTGCTCACAACTCAGGTCTGGCCTGCGCTGGATGGCTTTCTGGCAGCAGGAAAGCCAGTGACATTCTAACACCACAAACGTGCAGAGAGAGCAGGCTGAGACATGAGAGGGCAGGGGTTGCTGTCAGACTCTTTAACATCTTGGGAACTGATTGGTTTTGTTAACACCTACTGCACTGCAGGGCCCAGAAGAGGCGAAGATGAAATGACGGCTCAGAAATATTCAGCACCTCCTCAGCTTTGCTGTGGGGGAGGTCCCAAGAGCATCCTCAGAGAACCACCTGGTAGCCCAGGCTTGCGACTCGTGAAATCTCAGAGTGACTTGAGTAGATCGAAGTGGTTTCACCTCTCCGTCCCCATTGCCTTTCACCCCTTTCTAAGGTTCAGAGAAGCAAAACGGGACACAAACCCAGTGTTTAAAAGCTCCTATGCAGGACATGGTTATACCCACCCAGGCCTCCAGCCACTAAGATTATGCCTGCACTCCAGCTGGCAGCCTCAGTAGACAGGGCTGGAGTTAGTGTGCTAAAAATGACAGTTGCAGCTCGGGCTGGAGCTTGGTTCTTAAGTCCACCCCACCTCCTATGCACCAGCCCAGCCACAACGTCCACGTTGGTACTCTTAGTGCTCTAGCTCAAACCCCACTAGCATGTGTCTGTCCACCAGGCTGGGAGGCTCGATCCCCTCTGCGGCACAGCTGTACCCTACTGGGCAAGGCAGTTACAAACGACTCGACACTCCATTGGGCAGGTGGGACATTCCACTGTGTAGAGGGCAGGCAGCACAAAGATACTAAGCCCGGATCTTCCCCACCAAGCTCCTCTGCTGGCATCCGGCGTTCAGAGAAGATCAAACCAGCTGCCAGGAGCCAGGCACCCCAGTATCAGTCAGAACCAGGGGCCGTCTCATAGAGTCATAGAGTTAAGGCAAGAAGCAATCACTAGAGCATCCAATCTGACCTCCTGTGAATCACAGGTCATCACCACCGCCCAGCCCCCACCCACTAAACCCAACAATGGAAATGAGACCAAAGTATCGCAGCCCACGGGAGACTAGACTAGTATGTGCCACAGGCAGTGAATAGGAGGGACCAAGGTGCACCAGTGTCCCAGGCCCCGCTAGGGAAATGATTAAGTGAGATGAACCCAGATAAGCCTGGCAAGTGTCCCGCACCCACCTGCCGCAAAGGAAGGTGGATCCCCTTCAAGGTTACTGCCACTCCGACCTTGGGGAAATTCCCATCCAACCCCACATGTGGCAATGAGTTAGACCCTGAGCATGTGAGTAGGACCAGCCAAGCACCTGAGAGAGAGAGGATGCACGGTGCCACCTCAAAGCAATGGCCATCCCCATCCAATGTCCCATCTCCAGCCATGGCCATCCCTGATGCTACAGAGGAAGATAAAAAATACCCTCTCCGAATACATTGGGGGAGAGTCCCATCCTGACCCCTGCTGGTGGCCAGTTGACACCTTGAAACATGAGCTTTAGGAACATAATACATACAACCCCCCATCATCACAAACAACCCTGTCAAACAATTGCACTCAAAATTTGTCCAACTCTCTTTTAAAAGTACTTAAGTTGTTTGCCCCACAATTGCTATTGGGAGGCTGTTCCAGAACCTCACCCCTCTGATGATTGGAAAGCTTCTAATTTGCAGCCTGAATTTGTTCATGGCCAGTTTAAATTTGTTCTTGTGCCAACATTGGCCGTTAGCTGAAATAACTCTTCACCCTCCCTGCTGGTATTTACTCTCCTAAAGTATTTCTAGAGAGCAATCCCATCTCTCCATAGCCTTCTTTTTGCCAGGCTAAACAAGCCAGACTCTTCCAGGCTCCTCTCATAAGACAGGCCCTCCATTTCCTTGACCATCCTAGGAGCTCTTCTCTACATCTCATCCAGTTTGAATTAATCTTCTGCACATTCTCAGACAGCCTCTCTGGTAATGCTCCCCCTTACTGGTGTTAAAGATATACCTCCTGATTACTCACGAGATGATGGATGGATTCTGCATGTGTGTGTGATGAGTGGCTGGAAGGAAAGCAGGCCTAAGGCTGTGGTGAGGAACAGTTCCTTCCGAGATTTTGGCATCCATGCTGAGTTTTCAGTTTCAGGATGAAACGTGTGTGTGTGTGTGTGTGTGTGTGTGTGTGTGTGTGTGTGTGTGTGTGTGTGTGTGTGTGTGTGCGCGCGCGCCTGGGAGCTGTAGCTCTTATCTCAGGCTGACCACTTCATTTCTTCCTGCTTGTTTGCTAAGCACAGCCCTCTGCATGTCTATCAGCCCTGGCGGGGGAAGAGCTGCCACAGAAGAGAGAACAATGCCCTTGTTTCCCACTGGAAAAGAGTTGTTCATTTATTTTTCTAATAAGGACCACTGTTTCATCATTAGGGGGAATGATATCAGCTGTCTTGAAACCATCCCCACAAATAGCCGGTAACATCTGTCCCGTCCCCCCCCCCCCCCCCGTCCCCGTCCCCGCCCTCAGCTGCCTGTGGAGATACAAGAGCAAAGCTAGGTCACTCCTCACCTACAACATGGCGGCCTCATTCTGTGGGTCTTTTTTAGTGTTCCAGATCATGATTTTTTTTTTTTTATGGTGGAAGCCAGTGATAAAAGCCATTTGGTCTTGTTCCCTTTCAAAGCCCAGGGGGAGGGCTAGCCCAGTGGTTTGAGCATTGGCCTGCTAAACCCAGGGTTGTGAGTTCAATCCCTGAGGGGGCCATTTAGGGATCTGGGGCAAAAACTGGGGACTGGTCCTGCTTTGAGCAGAGGGTTGGACTAGATGACCTCCTGAGGTCCCTTCCAACCCTGATATTCTATGATTCCCAGCTGAGAAAAGTGGAGTTTGCTGCTCATTGTTTTATATGGCCATGGTGCCTGTTCGGGTATTTTAGGAAACCAGATAGGCCACTGTAAGGGCTTGGCTAGGCGGAGAAATAGCGCACAGCCAGCTGGGGTGTGAATCTACAGGACACCAGTCTGCCGTGCACTAGCTGGCTGCGTGGGCTGTGAGACCGTGCACTAAAAGTTGCCTATTAATCTTTGATGTACTGCTGTTTGAAAAGGGAGCAGACTCTCCATCGTGGCAAGCCCCTACTCTACTGTTCAACCAGACCCATAGGTTGTGATAGACTGTACAGACTCTATCTGTGCCAAGCCCAAGTGGCAGAGGGGAGAAAACTGCTGTAGTGTTAAACATGGGAAGGGCACAGCAATTGTGACAACCAGGGAAAACTAGTGCACGTTTCCTCAGTCCTCATGTGCTACTGGCAGCCTCAGGCAGCTCCCCCAAGACTGACCTGCAGACCTCCTAGCACTGAGAACCCCTTTGTAACTGGGTGGTAAAACCATGCTAGAGCCAGCCCTGCACAGACCCATGTCAAAACTCTCTGTTCACAATTGCTGTGTCTGCCATCCCGTGAACAGGGCCTAGAGGGGTCTCCAGGAGGACACGGATGGTTCAGAGACACAATACGAGTACTGCACAGTCTGCCCCCTTTCTAGCAATGGCTCCAGGGAAGAGGAACAGGGAGGGAAGGTGTTTGCTCCCATGCACACAGCCCTGCGTGCCAATATCCACTGCAGAACCGGGTTGGTGTTGTTCTGACAGCTACGTGGTGAGATCACTGGTGTCCTGGCAGGAAGAGTTCACTCTCAAAGTGGCTGGGATATGACAATATCATCAAGTGTCAAAGGAAGTGTGGAAGTGTGGGGACTGAAGTCACTCCATTATTTCTACACTGGGAGTACATCCATGTCCTGGCTTGCAGGCATGGAATCATGGAATATCAGGCTTGGAAGGGACCTCAGGAGGTCATCTATTCCAAGCCCCTGCTCAAAGCAGGACCAATCCCCAATTTTTGGCCCAGATCCCTAAATGGCCACCTCAAGGATTGAACTCACAACCCTGGGTTTAGCAGGCCAGTGCTCAAACCACTGAGCTATCCCTCCCCCCTCTATCTGTGGATATGCATGTGGGATATCCCTATCCCACATGCATCCATGTGTTAGCTAACTGCGAACGCGAGTCCATACTGCAGAGACCTGCCATCATTCCATGCTGACACTGGAGCTACAAGTTGCTCTGCACCTAGCTTTGTAGGTGCCTATCCCATAGTCCTTAGCATCCTCGCCCCGTGGAGCCACTCTATTACTACAACTTGTCTGCGCTTTTCCAACACCTGTGCAGAACTGCTTTCAGCCCGCCATCCTGCCTGTGCAACGTGCTCAGCTCGTCACTTCTAACCCAGGGATGAGCCATGAATCCATTTGATCAGCTGCTCCTGTTTGTAAGTGAATGGTTTATGCAGCAGCGCCGATGTTTGACGAGACGGTGGCTAGCGTTTCAGGAACAGTTTCTGAGAGAAAGAAGGACTCAGGGGCGGGATCCTTTCACATCGACTGCATAGACCTATTGAATGCAGCAATTACAGCTTATTTTCTATGTGTGGAGTGGTGTTTCTGATGCAGGATAACTAGCATACTCTGGTGGGACCTCATCAGGCCTGGAATAACCAGCCACGGGGCCAGAACTTCCACATGAGGGAACAGACCTTCCTGGAACTGTGTGAGGAGTTTGTCCTGACCCTCCACCACCACCACCCTCTATTGAGGGAGGCCATATCAGTGAGGAAGCAGGTTGCAGTACCCTTAACTGCTTCAGGTCCATGGCTAGCTAGCCAGTCAGCTGTGAGGGTTGTGATAATGGAGGTTTGCCAAGTGATTGTTACTGTGACATATCACGTGTGATTGGCATTAGAAGTGTGCCAACAATAATAGCTGGCTTTCCGAGAATGGGGTTCCCCAAGTGTGCATTGATGGCACATGTGCCTGTAATTTGCCCACCACAAGGACCAAGCAAATATATAAACTGCAAAGCGTACTACACCATCATTCTGCAGGCCTTGGGAACCACAGAGGCAGGTTCATGAACACCAGCACGGGCTGTTTTGGCAAGGTGCATGGCACAAGGGTTTTCAGGAGATTTGGCCTGTACCTCTTGGGAGAAGCAGGGACTTATTTCCCCCTAATAATATCATCATCAATGGGAGGTTGATGCCTGCTGTTATTTTGGGGGACCCTGGCTACCCACTGCTACCATGGCTCATGACAGCATACCCCAGCAACACAGGATCTGCCAGGAGAAGGTTCAATCATATGCTCATTGGCTACAGGATAGTTGTGGAGTGTACCTTTGTTCAGGCTGAAGGCAGGCTGCCACAGATTACAGAACCGTTTGGATGCATATGGAGTGGACTCAAAAGAGCACATGTGTGCATGCCGGATACATGTAACCAGAAAAGGCACCTGTCCTCTCTAGGTCTGCTTTCCTGCATGCAAGGGAAGTAAGGGATGCCTCTGGGCCCTCATTTGTGCACATCACAATGAATTTACTGACATTTGATGATGTCCTGTTGTCCTACACTGTGTGCTCTGTTAATTAATGTTACTTCTGTTGTCAGTTTTCCAGTGTTAATTACCAATCTATGCATTTCTTTATGGTTAGTTGGGAGGGAGGGGAGACAGTACTGCATGGGGCCATTGCTGGTCCAGAGCCTAGCACACGCCCTGGGTTCTCTTTGCGGGTGAGCTCACCCCAACATGCAATGGACAGCAAGAGAACTCAGGGATCATCGTGAAGGGGTTCAGAATCACACAGGAAGAAATGACACATGGAGCCCTATGCAAAGCCAGTCACTAGACACCTGCACAACTTTGTGAGTTGCCTGCACACATCACTGCCCACTTCATAGATGGAGGAGCCATCAATCCACTACCCACCAAGACCGTGCACATTGCGGTGTGGCCAGCCGCAAAGGGAACCCAGGGGGTGTGCTGGGATCTGGGGTGGCAATAGCCCCACACAGTACGATCTCCCTTCTTCCTCCACAAACCCTAAAGACATGCATGGGTTGCACTGGCGTTAGGTGGCTGTCCTGCTCAGCTAGCAGCCACAAAAATCTTTTTTGTAGAGATGAGGATTATGGGAACTCCTGCCAGACTCATGGCTGTGGGTGTAGTCACCCCACAGGGTCACCAGCCCCCTCGTATGGCTCTCCAGCCAGCTTGCAGCACACTGAGGGATGGGAATCTTTTTGTAAATGGCAGGGCAGGTAATACTGGGGCCAGATGTTGGAGCAATCCACTTGTATAAAAGGAAAGGCTTCACCATGCTCAAGAGAATGTAAACAGCAGGTAACTTCTGGTCCATGGAGAAAAAGTGGGAGGCATGAAGATACAGGACAGGGAATTGTGGGAGTGATGGTGGAGGACTGCAGGGAGTAGAGAGCAATTCACTGCCTCATTGCTATGTCCACATCACAAAATGGGCAGGTACAGAGATGGGCCAGATGCTGACGTGCAGTCTTACCCAGACCCTGGGCAGGTATGCTACCTCACGTTCTACATGCCCATGGATGTGTGGCTAAGGGCTTCCAGTTTGGTTGCTGGGGAGGTAGGGTCAAAAACCCGCAGCTTGCCATGCCAAAAGCTGGAAGTGTAGATAGGGCCTGAGAGAGGAGTGCGGGTTACATTCCCCAGACCCAGAGTCTGGAAGCCTTTCAGGGAAAATACAATTTACCGGTACTACCTTCTTACACCTGGAATCTGCTTTTCTGACTACTTTTTCTGCGCTGAGCCTCTCACTGGATTGAGTGCATGGTTGAGGGCAGCTGTCACAGACCCTGGACAGACAGAGAATTAACATCTTCAGCAGAGGTGTTTATCACTCTGCTAATTATCTATTGCCCAAGCTTAGCCCAACTGAGAGCACTCACAGCTGTCCAGCAGCCTCAGTGCTCTGCCCGATATGCATAGCTTGGGCCAGAAGGCAGCCAACCCTTTTCTTTAATAGGGAGTGGTGGCCCCTAGAGGCTGTGTGTTTTGACCAGATAGCTCTGTCCCTTTTGATCAAGGTTCTCCAGTTGCATCCTGGGACATATAGGGCCTGATTTGCATCTGGCTTTTAGTTTGTATACTCGCTGACACCTGTGCAATTTGGGCATAAAATGCTCCCAAAGCAGAGCTCCTTCTTCATTCACAACCACAACAGCCTTTCCTAGGCACTCTGTACAGGTGTTAATGGCCGCTCTTGCGCCAGGGCCCCAAGCTCTCAGAGGTGAGTGTAGTTGCAGCCCCACTGGAAAATGCTCTGCAAAGTGCTCCTGGGCTCTAACATGTCAGGAGAGGAACCGCAGAGGGGCGTGTGAAAGGGATACTGCACAGTAGGTCTCTGAAGGAAACGGGTTTCTGGAAGAAGCACACTGAGTTTCAGGAAATGGTTCCTCATTTCAGGGAAGAGTCTCTCATTTTCTCCTATCAGGTAAAGGAGCTTTTAAACAGACTCTGGCGGCCGCACTGCTGGGACAGGCAGCGCTGATCTCAAGGTCACTGATGTGACACTGATGTTATGTGTGAGCTGCATCAGGCTTTCAACTCACACATTAAACAGGGCAGGTTCTCAGCTCCAGTGTCAAGTCCCAAGTTCGCCTCCAAAGGGAAACAGCTCCACTAGGTATTTCTGTTCCTTGGGACCTGGCCAAGTTAACGTGGCCAAGTTAACAGAAGGGAAACAACCAGAGAGTTGCAGAGGATTCCTGCTCCATCTTAGAACCACCAGTGCTGTATCCAATTTACCTCTCAGAGACCTCCACACACCAAATTGGAGCTAGAGCCTTAATGCCCAACACCCTGCCCCACACTTCCCCATCATCACCTCCTCATCCCTCTAATCCACATACCCTCTCACCAGTCCCACACTCCTCCATTGCTATCCCCTCACCTGCCACCAAACCCATACTCCTCCATTGCTATCTCCCACCCCCACCCACCCCACACTCCTCCACTGCTATCCCCTCACCCCCACCCAGTCCACACTCTCCCATTGCTATCCCCTCACCCTCCACCCATCCCACACTCCTCCACTGCTATCCCCTCACCCCCACCCAATCCACACTCTCCCATTGCTATCCCCTCACCCGCCACCAAACCCACACTCCTCTATTGCTATCCCCCACCCCCACCCACCCCACACTCCTCCACTGCTATCCCCTCACCCCCACCCAATCCACACTCTCCCATTGCTATCCCCTCACCCTCCACCCATCCCACACTCCTCCACTGCTATCCCCTCACCCCCACCCAATCCACACTCTCCCATTGCTATCCCCTCACCCGCCACCAAACCCACACTCCTCTATTGCTATCCCCCACCCCCACCCACCCAACCCACACTCCTCCATTGCTGCTTCTGCCCTGCATTCCCCCATCTCCACCTGTGGTGCTGTGGTCTAAAAAGCTAATGTGATCCTGGGACGTGTAAACATGAGAATCTCGTGTAGGAGCTGAGAGGTGATTTTACCTCTGTATTTGACACTGGTGCAACCACTTCTGGAACAATACATCCAGTTCTGGTGTCCACAATTCAGGCAGGATGCTGATAATTTGGAGACAGGTCAGAGAAGAGCCATGGGAATGATTAAAGGATTAGAAACCCTTCCTCAAGGAGCACAATTTATTCAGCTTAACAAAGAGAAGGTTAAGGTGAGACTTCATTACTGTCTGCAAGTATCTACATAATCTACAAATATTTACTAATGAGCTCTTCAATCTATCAGAGAAAGGTCTAACATGATCTAATGCCTGGAAGTGGAAACAATTTACTATTCGTGCATACTGTGTTCAGTTCTGGTGTCCACACTTCAAAAAGGATGTTGACCAACTGGAAAGGGTTCAGAAAAGAGCTACAAGAATGATTCAAGATCTGGAGAACTCACCTTACTATGATGGATGTGAGAAGCTAAATCTATTTACCTATTAAAAAGAAAGTTAAGTGGTGACTTGATCATGTTCTATAAGTACCTACATGGGGAAGAGATTTCTCATAGTAGAGCGCTCTTGAATGTAGCAGACAAAGACATATTAAAATCCAATGTCTGGAAGTAAAATGTAGATACATTCAGATGTGAAATATGACACAGATTCTTAAAAGCCACTAGAGGAGTGAAGTTCTGGAATAGCCTTCCAAGGGGAGCGGTGGAGCGGTGAAGCCAAAAAACCTAACTGGCTTCAAGACTGAACTTGATAAGTTTATGGAGAGGATGGTATAATGGGACTTCCTACTAACTGGTTGGAAAACCATTCCCAGAGAGTAGTTATCAGTGGTTCACAGTCATGCTGGAAGGGCATAATGAGTGGGGTCCTGCAGGGATCAGTTTTGGGTCTGGTTCTGTTCAGTACCTTCATCAATGATTTCAATAATGGCATAGAGAGCACACTTATAAAGTTTGCGGACGATACCAAGCTTGGAGGGGTTGCAAGTGCTTTGGAGGATAGGATTATAATTCAAAATGACCTGGACAAACTGGAGAAATGGTCTGAAGCAAATAGGATGAAATGCAATAAGGACAAATGCAAAGTACTCCACTTAGGAAGGAACAATCAGTTGCACACATACAAAATGGGAAATGACTGCCTAGGAAGGAGTACTGCGGAAAGGGATTTGGGGGTTATAATGGACCACAAGCTAAATATGAGTCAACGGTATGACACTGTTGGAAAAAAAGCAAACATCATTCCGGGATGTATTAGCAGGAGTGTTGTAAGCAAGACATGAGAAATAATTCTTCCACTCTACTCCGCACTGATTAGGCCTCAACTGGAGTATTGTGTCCAGTTCTGGGTGCCCCATTTCAGGAAAAATGTGGACAAATTGGAGAAAGTCTAGAGAAGAACAACAAAAATGATTAAAGATCTAGAAAACATGACATATAAGGGAAGATTGAAAAAATTGGGTTTGTTTAGTCTGGAGAAGAGAAGACTGAGACAGGACATGATAACCGTTTTGAAGTACATAAAAGGTTGTTACAAGGAGGAGGGAGAAAAATTGTTCTTTTTAACCTGTGAGGATAGGACAAGAAGCAATGGGCTTAAATTGCAGCAAGGGCGGTTTAGGTTGGACATTAGGAAAAACTTCCTAACTGTCAGGGTGGTTAAGCATCTTTGGAGATTTTTAAGAGCAGATTAGACAAACAACTGTCAGGGATGGTCTAGATAATACTTAGTCCTACCATGAGCACAGGGGACTGGACTAGGTGACCTCTCGAAGTCCCTTCCAGTCCTGTGATTCTATGATTATATGGCATGTAGCCCATCGGTGATTGACCAGCAAAAATCCCCAACTGCTGGACAGGGGACACTAGATGGGGAGGACTCTGAGTTACTACAGAGAATTCTTTCCCAGGTATCTGCCTGATGGGTCTTGCACCCATGCTTGGGTCTAACTGATCACCATATTTGGGGTTGGGAAGGAATTTTCCCGCAGGTCAGATTGGCTGAGACTCTGGGGTTTTCTTTTGCCTTCCTCTGCAGCGTGGGTCACAGGTCACTTGCAGGTTAAACTAGTGTAATGGAGGACTCTGTAACTTGAAGTCTTTAAACCATGATTTGAGGACTTCAGTAACTTAGCGAGTGGTTAGGAGTCTATATCAGGAATGGGTGAGTGAGGTTCTCTGGCCTGCAATGTACAGGAGGTCAGACTAGATGATCACCACGGTCCCTTCTGACCTTAAAGTCTTTGAGTCCAAAGTGAGGGTAATTAACCATTGGATCAGCTTACCTAGGAACATGATGGATTTTCCATCAGTAGGAGTCTTTACATTCTGGGCTAGATGCAGGAATCACTGTGTGAGTCTCTCTGGCATGTGTTATATGGGAGATCAGACTGGATGATCACAATGGTTCCTGCCAGACTTAAAAATCAATGTGTCTCTGAGAATGCTGTGTGAGGGCTGTGGAGACGGTTGAATTGATCTCTGAGCTCCTGGGACAATTCTTTCATAATTCTTTCATAAAAGTTATCAAATGATGTTAAGGAAACCCAGTGATTTCCCATTATACAATGCAATGTTCTAATGCTACAGACATCCACGTATATCTGTCTTTAAGATTTGAAACCAGGCAAGTAAAAGCTACGTGAATCAGCAGCAGCCAGCAGATTCACTTTGACTGGTACTCACTCTGTGCCCTGTTTCTAATGTTCAGTTAGTTATGGGGCTAGCAGCAGCACCTCCATCCCTTTTCTGTCTTTGAGTGCACCAAGCTCAGGCCTTGGGACTCTCGCCCTTACCTGTCTGGGGGTGGATCTTCTGATTCTTCCACTCTTCAACTGGAACTTGGGTCTGGCTACACAGCGTGCCAGCCACTTATCGTCTGCATCATCAACTGGGCTTCGGCTTGGGGAACCTGTGAACAGTGAGTGACTAGCAGCTTCCTTGAAACAAAGGCTGTTGGAACAAAGCATTAGAGAAAAAGGCATTTAGAACAACAATCAACACGCAGATTTAGTCTCATCTAATTTTATGCTTCCCTGCAAGATAAATTAGATGAGCTTTCCTCTGAAGTTACAGGAGCAGAACACAGCCAATTTACATTTTTTTCAGAAGCCAAGGAGTTTGTCTCCCAGAGGCTGTCCCCCACAGTCTCTTGCCTCCTTTCTCAGAGAAGTTAAGTTTTTGAATTCCCCCACCCTCCCTGTGTGCATGTGGGCTCAACTACCATATCATCAATGGTGACTTTGTTATAGGGTCCGGATGTGAGGTCCTCCTTCTAGCTCCTTCTGGCCTTCCCCTGACTTCAGAGGGATGGGTGGGAAGCCACTGGGAGAAGCTTTGTTGTAACCCGCCCCCCAGGGGACCCATGGGAGCCCTGTAGTAACACCCTGATATGGTGGGCAATTACCCATGGAGCACCCCTTTGTCGCCCAGTGCAGAATTGCAGTTGCATTCCTGCATTCCAGTTTTCCCTAGAGGACATTCAATGAAGCTTTTACATAGTGAACAGTGCCCCTTCAAGCACCTGATTTATTTAACCAAAGGCCAAAATATGGTACACAAACAAGCATTTGTCCCAGCATTCTAGCTTGGAGGTGGGGGAGTTAAACTTAGTCTGTCTGCTTCCGATGAGTCCATCCATCTCCTCAGTCCAGGCTCCTTACCAGTAAAGCTCTCTCAGCTCAGGACTTCCTCTGGAGCAAGGCCTCCTGCCATCAAGTGGGAAGGGTTCCCTCTCCGGACTCAGGGCTCCTGTAGAGGTCAAACCTCCGAAGCTCTTTTGCAGAGTTGTGTGAAAGTCCTCTGTGATCTGTACCATCTGCTGCTCTCTGGTAAGGTCTTGTTGCTGGGACTAGGCCTCCCTAGGGTTTGACATTCATAGCTCTCCCCTTTCAGAATCTCTTCTCTCCAGAAAGACCTTTCCTAGGTCCCCTTTTCTGGTGAGCTCCCTAACCAGCTTCCCTGAGAAGTCCCTGTCCTCAGGAGCTTCCTGTCTTCTGCAGGCTTTCTGCCTGAGCTCTCATAACCATTTCTTTAGGCCCAGATGTTCCTTAGCTAACTGACTTCCACCCACCCAGGAGATTAACTACTTACAGGTGGCTCTGGGGTGGCTCATTCTCCTTAGTGGAGCCTGTCACAGGTAGGCTGGGTGCTTGAGGACTTGGGTGAGAGGGGCAAGATAGCTGCTGAGTCAAGAGGGCCTGCAGTCACCCTGCAGCTCGAGGGTGGTGGGAGATCTACAGGGAAGGTCTGTCCCCTCCTGCAATGTTCTTATTCAAGGAGAGGGAAGGAAAAGAAGGAAGAGGAGGAAGAAGGGAGGAGGGCAGGAGGAGGCATTAGGAATGGTGGGGGTAATGGAAGGGCACACTGGGAAGGTTATGGAGAGAAGTTTGGGGCAGTCCAGGAGGGCTGGGGAGGAGAGAAGGTGCCCATCTCCTAAGCCTGGGAGTGGGGAGAAGGACTTCTCTTAGGATCCTACCCCAGCAGGGATAGTTCTTGCAGCCAGTAAACCAAAGGGCTCCTGAGGGGAGTGAGTAGGTCAGGGGATAGGGCACGATGTTGGGGTTCAGGAGGACTAGGAGCCTGGAGAGGCTGGGGGAGGAGACCCTGGAGAGGGTGAAGCGCTGTCAAGCAGTAACAGCCACAGGACTGGGGTGGGGGAAAGCATTGTCGCACAGGGCGGCTGCTCTGAATTCTATTGTGGAACAGGGTGTTCGACAGCAACAGAAGCAGGCAGTGCCAGGGGGTGTGGAAAGAGGGTATGGGTATGAGCCAGGCCCCTCTCTCTCCCCCAGATGCTGAGATAGAGTCACGAGGTCTGGTAGTAGCAGTAGATGCTAATGAATGAGGAAGCAGCAGGCAGGTAGTGGCAGAGGAGGCCGGTGTGCAATGCTAGTGGTATGGCAGAGGCTTGGGGTGTGGTGAGCTGCACCCTCGGTGTCAAGTGAATCATCAGAGTGGGGGGAAGCCAGTATGGGGCTGGTGATGAAGGCAGCTGCTACTCATACAGAGTTCGGTTTGAGGGCTGCACTGAACAGAGATGCAGATGTGGATGATGGAAGCCCTTTAGTAACACCTCTGGGGAACCACAGGAGCCCTTCAGGGGAATCATGGGAACCCTGTAGTAACCCCCCTAGGGGAATCATGGCTGACCTGTAGTAACACCCCCAGGGGAACCAGGGGAGTCCTGTAGTCACCCCCCAGGGGAATCATGAGCGCTCTGTAGTAAGGCCCCCAGGGGAAACATGGGAGTCCTGTTGTAACACTCTAAGGGGAAACATATTTTAAACAACCATATTTGTCTTGAAAAACTAGTTTAATGTACTCTGGGTCCACAAACAAAATAATGCCTTAATCATACAGTTATTGTATGGCATCACTCTAGGGCAGAGTTAATTTAGTCTGGAGACTGTAACTGTGCATTTCCGGAGCTTAACTTGTTTGCGTTTCTTTTAAGTGTAACCGTAGCTGTGAATTTCCTGCAGCTGTAATGCTTGTTTTGTGATTAAAAACAGTAGCCCTGTCATGTTTTTTTACCTTTCTGTTACTGATAAGTACTCTCAATATGCAGTGATCCCTGCCTGAATATCCAGAGAGCCTAAAACAATAGTTCTAAGAGGTGCGAACTGCTCCATTCTTTTCACTCAGATGCCTGTGCCATTTTGCAGCCAAAAAATGTGGCATTTTTCATTTATGTGGAACTGAGCTTTTTTTTTTTTTGCCATGGAAGGTGTCACTTTTCTGTACTGGGAGCCCAACATTTTGGTTTATTTCCCTGCCTTGCTGGGACCTGCCCGCAGCCGACTCTTGCCCTCCAGCTTTCCCCACAAAGGGAGTTGACTGTATTACAATGCATGTTCCCTGCACTGATCCATGAAACCACGAGCCGGTTGAGTCACCTCTACTTTCCCTATTTTACCCTTTCTGATGGTGCCATTGGACCAGAACCACAAAGGTGGTATTTAGCCTCCTAACTTCCACCAAAATCATAGCATCATAGAATCAATGGAGCCTAAATACTTTTGTGGCTCTGGGCCACTGCTTGCAGCCTTATTTTCCTATCTGATGGATCAGATCAAAACACACCCCAGAATGCTTGTCAGCCACATTGCACTTCAAAGGGCTGTTGCTGTAGCTGGCACAGGACACTCATTCAGCCATTAGAAGGAGGTACACTAGGTCATTTGAGCCCAAGCATCTTTGCACAAAAACCCATGGAATTCCTCTAGCAAAATCTTAAAATTTTCAAAATCAGGAGACTGTTTTATTGTGGCAATGATGCAAACAGGAAGGTCCTCTGAGCTCAGACTTGGTGTTATTATGAATGGCAAGAACCACCAAGTGTGACTGTAATTAGGGAAAGTGGTGATATGACATTTGAGACAAAGGGCACAATCAGTGTTATGCTGGGGTCTGCTGCTGCTAGTCAGAACACATCAATTCTCATCTTTGAAGATGCAGTCTGGTGACAAACTGATGCCATAGGTACCGATGTTCAGTAGAGCCAGCACTTCTCGAGGCATTGGGCTGAAACTGCAGATGTCTTCTTCTGCCTAACTTTTAATATTTGCCCAGTCTGAGTGAGATGCATCCATACACAAAGATTTCCTGTTTTGCTATTACTGACAGGATGTCCACTGGGCAAGAAACCCCACAAACAAACAAAATCTCACAAACATTTTTGTGAAATATTTGTCCCTTTTTCCAACCCACTCTCCAGGAAACTTTGGTGGGAAGAGGATGCCTGGGGGACTGAGCCTGAGGCATGCCACCGCTGCACTATTAGATGAGAAGAAATGGGTGCTCATTGGCAGCTCCTTTTCCACACTGGAGTTCTTTCATTGGGCAGAATCTTGAACCACATATTTGAAGGTTGCAGGGATTTCCCTGGCTGAATGAGGTTCTTCCCTTGCTGAATGCATCACTGCCCAGTGCTGGCTTACTCCAAATACTTCTCTCCAGGCAAAGACTATGCCATAGGGCTGCAAACAGGAGTCACAGAGTTGTGATCACCCTACCCTTCCCATGGTGCTAAATGGGACGGAGGTCCTGATTATAAGAAGTGGAAGTACCAGCAAGGTTCTGGTGTGGAAAATATGGCAAACCACTGCATTAGAGCTGTGGCACACTGATCCGTCCCCTCAGTGTCAGTGTGTGAAAGCTCCTTCCATAATGATGTGTTACCAGTAGAGGGGTTCCTTCCAGTGATGGGAATGATACCTAACAAACACACAGGGTGGGCCGGGGCTGAGCAGAAGGCCACATACTGGGAATCTGGAGATATATCCACCTTCCCTCTTATGCTTTGCCTCCATGCTAGCAAGCGTGACTTTCCTCTAGCCTCCCTTGTAATCCCAAGGCTTGGGGGAGGGGGAATTCTCATTTTACAGCAGGCAGTAAGCAAAGCAGCTGGCTGATCTCCGTCTCAAGGAGGGATCTATTTTCAGCACATCTGAATCCCCGCTCCTCTGTGGAGAATGTCAGCATTCCAGCCACTTGCCCACACGGCATTGCTTTGCTGGACATTCTGTAGCTAGACATAGCCTTTCTTCTGCCACTTCTGTTTTAACATTTGTTGTGCTTTGAGTGCCAGCATCAGCAGAGCACCAGTATCTGGCCTGGCCATAAGGAAACAAGAACTGGAACACGAACAATGGCTGTCAGGAACCATGCCTCTTTTGTTTTTGCATTCCCTTTGCGACCTAAGAGATGAGCCCTGCAGTGACTGGCCCATCCCTCACCTGGATACATTATGTGGAGACATTGGGCCAGAGTCTTTCCTTCTGAGAATCAGCAGGCCTGGAAAACAGCAGGACTGTGCAGCCTGGCATCCCAGGGCGATCCTCAGTAGAGTGGCCACATGACTGAACACCCCACTTTTTTGTGGCACGAAGTTTCTGTTCTAGATATTGCTCCCCCCAGTGCAGTCCTGGTAAGAGTGCTGGTGTTAGACAACGCAATGGTAAAACCACTAGTGGCACCTTCTCTACTCCAGCAGCACAACTGCACCTCTGCTAATGCTGGTGGGAATTTTCTGTGGAACAGATTTTCCACTGCTCTAACCCCACCTCTTTGCACCGGAAAAACTCCGAAGGGGAAATCTATCGAGTACCCATACCCACCTCCAGGAAAGAGCACAGCCACTTGAGAACAGCCCCATGATCACCTGGCATGGACTCCCGTTTTATTATCAACCCCCAATAGTCAATGGTACTGAAGAGTGCAGAAATAGCTAATGGAAGCAGCCAATGGAAGCAGGTTCTTTATTGGCCATTGCCTTCAGGGATTTATAGCCACGCGAATCAGGGCTCCCAGTGCCATGGCACAGGCTGCAGACTGTTCAAAAGATGTAAGGAAAATCTGTCCTCACTAAGTTGGATGTTCCTAGAGCTGGCCAGTTACTATTTTCTCTGAGTGGGAAAGTACACAGTGAGTGACAGCCCATGGCAGTGAGTCTCAGAGCCCAGACCACAAGCTGCTGGGACTGAGCAGAGTGCAGAGAGCTCAAAACAGACATGCCAGGTGGATGACTGCCCTTTTTGTGAAGAGGCCAGACATGTTCATGGCACATTTATACCATCGATATAAAAAAATCTTCGACAGGCACATAAGCAGTTAGACACCACACACACAAATGCATCTGCATGGGCTTGAAACAGAGTATTTGACCAGATGCTGAGCAGTTTCATTGCACTGTCTCTGGAGCATCTTGTCCCAAAATTCATCTCCTGTTGCTGTTCACTGAACCAATGATTTCTCAGAGGCTAAAGGAAGGGTAGGGGCTCCTAGATGGCATCTCCTCCATAGGAAAGACCAAAGTCTTATATATATATATTCATGGCCAGCATAATCTAACATTGAGCTCTGGGTCAACAAAGGGTCTTAGGAGTTGCCACACCTAACTTTTAGGCACCTTGAAAATCAGTGGGCTCCATAAAGGCTGAGATAGGCACCCAAGTTCCCTATGGGGCAAGAGATAGGTGCCTGAGAATTGGCTCAAAAGCCAGCATTTTAGGAGGTGTGATGTCCTGATTTTTATCAACGTGAGACAATGAGCTGGCCATGAAAAAGGGACATTCTGGCCAATCACGGTGCATGAAGGCATGGCATTCATAAACATATGGGCCAATGAAGATGAGCCGTCATCTACACAGAGGTCACAGTCTCCCAGGAGGCTCCACCATCAAAACAGAAAGTGGCTCCTGGATATCTTCAGGAAATTTGCGGTGAACTGAGCAGGTTGGTACAGCAAAAGCATTCTGAATACAAAACCTGTCTTAGGAGCTTTACGAGGCTATCGTATTCTTTAGGTCCCATGTCTCATAAGGCTGTATTCAGAAGAAAACCACAGCAGCACCATTACCCAAATAATTCCCCCTTGCCTGATGAAGAATTAACTCATCCAGATTAAGATGTGCCAGTCTGATCCAGATCAGAGGGTCTGTCTTACTACCCACTAACATTGCATTGAACATCACCCCAAGGGAATCTGCAATTCCATTGACCAGAGGTTGCTGAGCTAAATCTCTTGCAAGTGCAAGAGGAACTTGGACTAAGCAGCTTTATAGTTGCTGACCCTGACCACAGAACTTGTTCCTACTTATCTGCCCATGCTGAGATTCACAAAGGAGACTCAGACTCAGTATTGCAATGCCTAACTTTTCAGTGGAATCCTCAGCCCCAAGTTAGGCACGCAGGCTCCCTACACAATGAATTGCGAGGGTTAGGTACCCAAAAGAGGGATTCACAGAACCCAGCATGCTGAGCAGGGAGCCACTTAAGCTAGCCAGTAGGAAATGCTGAGGAGAGGGGTGTGGACTAAGTGAGTTAGGTGCCTAAATCTGGGCCAGAGGGAGGTCCACCACTTACGTGGGATTCTCAACCATGAGCTCTCTCCTGGAGTAGGCATCTAAGCCAGATCAGCCGTTTCTCACACTCTCACAAAACTGAGGCCCTGGTGACTGTGTCCACCTTACACCCAATAGCCCATTGATTAACGCACTCTCTGGGGATGTGGGAGACCTGGGTTCCAAACCCCACTCTGCCTGATTTGGAGTAGGAACTTGATCTCTTAGGTGAAGACCTGAACCACTGATTGATAGATTCAATCTTTCTCTGGCTCAGTGAACAGTTAATTATTTATACAAGTTGGAACAGTTTCAACATGAAAGGCTGAGAGAGACCCCACTCAGAATAGCTTATCTATTCAACTCCCTGCACCACATCAACCAGAATAGGGATTTGAACTTGGGTCTACGTGTATCAGTGCACTAACCACTGGGCTACTGGGGGAAGGGGAGGGCACTGCTATGATAACTATGTTTTATATGGGGCCCAATCTATTAGGCATACTCTGAAGTGGGCTCTCAGCATGCCTACCAGATTGGGCCCAGCTGAGGAGACTGGCAAGAGGAAAGGCTAAGTTTATGAGATGCTTGGTGCCATCAGGATTTAGGCAGATCTGCATATGCACACCAACAGAAATTTAGGCATTTGCGGGACTTTATAGGTAGAAATGTAGGCACCTAAAGGGTTAGTCAGAACCTGAGCAGAGGTTTTGTGAATATTAGTGGCACCTAGATGTTGGACTTAGGCACCTAAAGGGGCAATTAGACACCAAAGTCCCTCTTGTGAATCGAGAGAGTCCAGAGTCTCCAGTTGCCTTCCCCTCATGAAAAATGGTGCAGTCCTGTTCTCCCCTGGTGCCCTATAGGCAGCCCAGTTGGCTGTGTTGTTATAGCTAAGGTGGAGCCCATTCTTTCTAGTTTAAATACCTATTTTCATCTTCTGATTCATTTGTTTTAGGTGTCTCTTTTAAGATGAGATATTTGGTCTCAATCCAAACGGAATTACTCGAGAAAGGGTGCAGCAGAATTTCCTTCTTAGAACCCAACTGTTCAGATAGTTTTTCCTCTCAGATGATTCAAGAATGGCTTTGCCTTGGAACCTCATTGAACAGTGTCGTCTTTGCAAGGCTTAAAAAGCATCAGCTTTGAAATAAAATTACGGACATTTGAAAGTGCACAATCTACACGTTGTTATTAGTAAGTAAAGCGTACACTGTTCCAGCAAGGTGCTTGTGGTCTGACAGGAAGTCTGTATGTTTTAAAACAGGCAAGAGATTTCAACCAAGCCTCGAGTGGTATTGCAGGGATGGATGGAAGCATGAAGGGTTCTGCAATCTTGTTGCTTGGGTGAGGATAACTTTGAGGAGGTTTATGCAATGGACAGACAGCTTTGAGAAAATTTATCAATGGGGTGAGTGAGCTGCATCTTGGGTTTCTCACTGTGGTGGGGAAGCAAGCGGATTGCATCAAGGGTCAAACTGGTCAGTCCTTAAAGGAAGTCCTGTAACCTTGGCACTCATTTTTCTGATGGGTTTGGAATTTGTTTTCTTAGGCTTTTAAAATATTTTGAATAACAGCTAACTTCTGTTCTAGTCTGTTTCAAAGTGCGATGAACTGATAGACACAGATAGTGCCTTCTAAACGCATTTCCATTCGTATTGGACTAATGGTGTAGCTGCTAAAACATCAACTTCTAATTAGCAGGTGTAGTATTTGGAAGTGAGTAACAGATCTAATGCTGTTACTTTCATCACAGTGTGTGCCAATACAAATAATTATGCTAGCCTGAGATGATACTGAGCTGCTCTACACTCTGTGTGCCTGGTGCTCTTCTTAAAGAATGGAAGAATGTCTCCATTTCAACTAAAAATTATCCCAGCAAATGTGGCTGTGAGTATTTCGCTCAAAGGGAGAAGAGATTCTGTCAGAAAATTTGCCTTAGGTTTTTAAACTGGTTGGACACATTCAAAGTCCCTAACTAAAGGAGCTCTTCAGATCTCCTAGATTCTCTGCGTAACTTGGCTTTGGGTAACTTGAGCATAGCCATGGACACCTGATAAGATGCACAGTAACTTATAGCTCTTTGGTGAGAGACACTGACAAGGAGCGAAAATAAATTTTCAGAATTAAAAGGTCAACAGCTTTCACCCAAGATAAGTTCAATGCAACTGACTAAAGTATTAGTTTCTCCTTTTCGGCATTACCAACAGTTTGCAATGGACAGAGAACAGCTACCATCAAAACCACTAGGTCAAATAGAACGTAAAATGAACATTATTTACTATGTATTTGCGTAGTGCCTACTATGCACAGGGCACTTTCAAACACTGCAGGACAGTCCCTGTTCTGAGGAGTCACAATCTAAAGGCAGAGCTCGGGGAAGAGGCATAAAAATAGGCAGCTTATAAATGACGTATCTACAAACGAGCCAGCATCAGTAGAGGCAAGGTGACAGAGGTGGGTCTGTAAGAATGTGGCTAGGGTAAGGGGATGAGGCACTAGAATCTCCCTGCATTGGTCCGTGCTGTGTACTTTATACAGTGCCTGTGTGAGGGTTAGTGCAGACTCGAGCTGCACCATAGGGTGAGCGGTGGGAGAGATGGGGCCAAGTGCCCTGCAGGCGTGCACCTGCTGCCCCCGCCCTTCTAATGGCACACTTTGTGCCCTGTATGGTGATCCAGCTCTGCAAACTGATGCAGAGAGGGGGGATGCTATAATTCCATCTCCTCTCTACTGCCTTTGTGGTGATTTTCCCTGGGCCACCCCTCTCCCCTGGCTGATGGGATGGGAATGAATAACAAATACCTTTAACTGAACCAAAGAGTGTTCCTGAGCTGCAACCAGCCTGTAACTGCCTTCAGTGTACAGGCTGGGATTCTCCAAAGTGTGCAGCGTCGGCCTATCTGCTGCCATTCAAGTCCATGGGAGATCTACCATTGACTTCAGTGGGAGCAGATAGGCTAAGGGTGAAACCTTTGGCAAATCCACCTTTCCCCCCCTTCCCCAATGGTTACGTGTGTTTCACTCACACGTTCCCCCAGCTGCCCAACTGTCCATACGTGGTTGAGAGTGCTGACATGAGAAGCTTTATCTCACTGTTCAGCATGGCATCCCTTCCACAGGTTCACATGCAGTAAAAAGCGAGCTGGAAGAAAGTATAACTGCCTATATACACTGGCGCCTATGGATTTTCAGCGAACGCATGCTTTGTGGTGTCATATGATATTGAGAGGTTCTCAGGCAAAAAAACCAATGCTTGAATTAGTGTGTAATGAGCTACAAGATAAAGAGTTCCCTGTTGTTTTATCATTTGGTTACATTAATCATAAGATCTTATAGAAAACTTTGGGTAGGGCTAAAAATTACCTACAGATACACCTCTTGGTGGATTTCAAGATATTTTGGAGGTGGGTTTGTATTACTCAGTCCTGCAAAGATTTACACGTGTGCTTACCTTTGTGCATTGACTTCAGTGACTGTACTCGTGCACAAAGTTCAGCATGTGTACATGTCTTTGTAGGCTCCAGGGGTAAGTGCACAGCGGGAGGTTGTGTGTGATGTTTATGTAGATAGGGGAATGAGAAAGGCTGGACTCTGTGTAATTATCTGGGGAGGCAATGTTGGGTTAGACTGACATTCCAATCATTAAGTAATTAGTTTAATTTATAAAATTCTAATTTAGTATTGTCTTTGGTTTAACTGTAACTGACAGTCTCATTACTTTTGATTATGATAAAGTATTACTGGCAAATCCATATAGGCCTGTATTAAAGATCCATAGTTCCATATTGGTATCAAATGACCTCTCCGGAACCAAACAGTAAAGAATTAGCATTAATTTGCCACTGTGCTAAGATTTAGGGTTACTGTGATTTGATCTGTTAGTGCTTGACACAATTTAACAGTTAATGTTAAATTAATAGGTTTGCAGCTTTTAAACACTATAATATAACCATTTTTATTTTATTTTCTGTAATTTCTTATTTAACTTGAAATTCTGAGTATTAACACATAGATTTACTAGAATTCTTGAGCCTGTACCCAAGCCTGCACGAAGTCACCTGAAATACAATGAATATGACATTAAAATATGAATGAAAATTGCTTATAGTGATCTTTACACTGTTTTAACCCCTAATGCTTTTGCATCAGCCTAATTTTTCCCCTCCTTTATTTCATCCCATTACTCTCAATTAAATCCCATATCTCACACTCCGTACTTTCTCTCCTTCCTTTGGATTTGCACCTTTCTAATACAGTACTTGCAGACTGGCATGCCCACTCTTTACTCGTTGCTCCCACAAGCTATTTTTAATCTTTAAATACTTAAATTTTTCATCATAAGGACAATTGGTCACATAATTAATGAGAAATAAATTAACCAAACAAACCAACCCTTTTACAGGTCATACATGGCTGTGAACCAGGTGATTTTTGCAGTAGTAGAGCAGGAAGAGTAAAGGATACAATAGAGGTCACTTGATTTCTTAGTGTTGGTATTTACATAGCTCGCTAGTACAGTATTTTCTTTGTACATGTTTATGAAGGTTAGTTAAACTAAAGCTGTGCTGTGTAACTGCAAGTGCTTGGCGGTGGGCTCTCACTGGAAAAAAGGACGAGGTACAGTACAAGAGGCTGGAGGGGGAAGAGACAGCTGTTCTCTTGTGGTGCAGGCAGCAGAAGAGGGCATATGGAAGCACATGTTGTTTCAGCAAGAAGTTTGTTAAAGCCATGTTGGGTGCAAAGTATCTCCTTAATTCTGCATTTCCTGGTTCCCCTGTGGGGGCTGTTCTGATACAGAGTGAGGGTTCGTATGTTAAGCACGTTGTTTATTTTGTTCTTGCTCAATTTCCTTTGTTTTTACTAAATCTTGTTCTTATTAAGAGATATGCTGTTGAGTCTATAGAAGCTTCATCCAGTCCATCCTTGAGAAGAGAAGCCACTGGCAACCTTGAAAAGAGCAGAACAGAAGACAAAAGAGGTTCTGGAGCCTGAATCCCCACTCTCCTATAAGGCCTGGGCAAAGATGTTCCCTTCCCGTGAGCTGTGTTACTGTTGGGCTATGGTGGGCAAACACCTGGGGAAATGCTGACAAGACCGGACCAAGGAAGAGATGACAGTTGGAGTTGGGGTCAGGGCACAGGTGGAAATAGTATTGGCAGAGGGCTGTAATGAGCAGCTCTGACTCTGTGTGGCGGTATTTGAAAAAGCCCCCGCTGTTGCAATTCCTTTAGTAAAGTTTGTTGCTCCTGCCAGCTGAGCCCACATGTCATCGACAGTGAAGCACATGAGTCTTGTCCTAAAACATTTTCATTGAGTTAAGCTACATCCACCCATGATTTTATGCTTTCACCAGCTTTGCACATCATGAGCATGGTGGCCGACTGGTTAGGGGCACCTCTATGTGACTGTCTCACCCCACTGCTCCATCCGCTCCAGCTATTTTTGCACTTTCCCCGCTGAGGGTAACATAACTCTCCCCGGGGCCAAGAGGGCACGTGGACACGCCGTTTTGGGGCTACATGAAAAAGTTGCACTTGTTTAACGAAAGGTGAGATTTTAAACCTGGTTTCTGACACTGACACCTATCCCTGGGTGGATGCTCTGTTTCCAGTTTAAATGAGGCTATTTCAGTTTAGCTATGGCAATGAGGAATGAAGCTTTCAGGATTCACAGAGACTTTCACAAATACTCAGCAGCTCTCCAAATACTTGTAAAAACAAATAATATCACTACACAAATCAGAGCGAGCCTAAACGAGACCTTTATTTAGAAAAATCCTCACAAATCCATTTTCTGGTTATTTGAGCGCTTCTGGAGAGAAGAGTCAGTGACACAGGTAGTTTCCCTCAGGCTAGTCAAAAGCATTTTTTCTTGAGTCTATTCTATTTGCTCTGTTAATATTTTTCTTTCTTTTTTCTATTCTTACACAATCACACAACACAAAGTCTGGACACACGAAAGTAGCCTCCACTCCCCACCATACGGGTCCATGTGAGCATCATCAGACTTTTTTTAAACATAATGATTTATAAAGTACTTGAAAATATCTCATATGTCTAAACAAAGCCAATTCAATTTTACAATAGGCAGGAAACATGTTAGATTTAGTATTGGGGATGAAGTATGGATCAAGTCTCTCCAGAATCTGATGCTGCAGCTCATTTAGGACTTGTCTACATGGTGAGTTACTATGTGGCAAGCCATGGTGTGAATCTATAGAGCACCAGTTTGCCAATGCAGTAACGGCCCATTTGAACACTGCTGCAGTGCAGGGAAAGTCCCAGAGTGCAGCTTAACCTAGAAGCCACACTCCAGGTCTTTCACTGTCCTGGAGCAGTGTCCACACGGTGAGTTACTGAAGGGCAGTCTGGTGTACTGTAGTTTTACGCCCTGACTTGCCATGCCCTAACGCACATTATAGACAAGCCCTTATCTGCTACACATAAATCTAAGAGGTAGGATAATTTAAAAGAATGCCTGGGCCTTGTTTGGGAGAATAGTTCAACCAACTAGACCGAGACAATTGTCTTAAGTTAATGGCTGAAGGGATCAAGCAAAATGTGTTACTTAAAGGATGTTGTTGGCATCCTTTCGTCTGCAAGAGACGATAGGAATTCCATCCTATGATGTAGATGGTTTGCAATGTCTCATGTGACTGAATAGTCCAATCCAAGATTTGCATGGTCTTTGGCAGTTATTGCAAATGTATGTATCTTGGTTGGGAGCTGCTTGTGTCCTACATGCACTTTTCTCTTCAAGCTGTAGGAGCCAGCTTCTGTCATGGACTTTAATACCCTGATGGAGACAATGGCGCCACTTGTTATGATCACTTGCCAAGATTTCCCAATTGGTCAGGATCAATTCCAAATTCCTTCATATCACGCTTGCATGCGTCTTTATAGCAAAACTTGGGATGTCCTGTTGTTCTTGTTCCCTCTGTTAGCTCCCTGTATAGCATGTCCTTGGGTATGCGTCCATCTTCCAACCTACTCAGATGGCCCAACCAGCGCAGTTGTCTTTGCTTGAGCAGGGCTGTCACACTTGGTAAATTTGCCCTTTTAAGAACTTCTGCATTGGCGAATTTATCTTGCCATTTGGTGTTGAGTATGTGGCGCAAACACCATAGATGGAAACTGTCTAACCTTTTCTCCTGATGAGCATAAGTTGTCAATGTTTCCATACCATACATGAGAGTGCTGAGGATGCAAGCTGGGTACACTAGTATTTTGGTCTTGATGGTAAGCTATGAGTTGTTCCATGCTCTTTTTTAGTTAGTCTGCAAAAGGTGGTGGCAGCCTTTTCAATGTGAACATTTAGTTCTTCATCCAGTGAGAGGTCACTGTAGAACCTAAATAGATTTTAAGACCAGTGGGGACCATTAAGATCTTCATCTAGTCTAATCTTCTGTCCAAAACAGGCCATAGAATTTCAACCAGACACCCTTCCATTGAGCCCGGTAACTTGAGTTTGGCTAAAGTATATCTTCCAGGAAGGCACCTAGTCTGGATTTAAAGAGGTCAAGAGATGGAGAATCTACCACTTCTCTTGGCCATTTGTTCCAATGGTTAATCACCTTCAATGTTAAGAATTGGTGTCTTATTTCTAATCAGAATTTGTCTGGCTTCAGCTTCCAGCCGTTGGATTGTGTTAGACCTTTCTCTGTTAGATTAAAGAGCCTTTTAGTACCTGATAGGTTCTCACTGTGAAGGTACTTACTCACTGTCATCAAGTCACGCTCCATCTCTTTTTTGATAAGCTAAACAGATTGTGGTCTGTACATCTCCCAGCATTTTCTCCAGCCTTCAGATAATTTTTGTGGCTCTTTTCTGCACCCTCACCAATTTTTAAACATCCCTTTAACAATGTTGACACTAGAACTGGGTGCAGCATAGCAGTATTGATCTCACTGATACTGTATACAGAGGTAAAATCTCCTTCCTACTCCTACCCACTACTCCCCCGTTTATAGGACCGAGAATCACATTAGCCCTCTTTGCCATAGCAACACACTGGGTTTGCCATTTATGTCATCTAAATCTTTTTCAGGGTCCCTGCTTCCCAGCATGCGGTCCCCAATCCTGTAGACATGGCCTGTATTCTTTGTTCCTAGATGACTTTTCTGTGGTGCACCTACCACAAAGTGCTGCAGAGCTAAGGGAGGCTAGTCCCTACCTGTCCTGGCTGGCAGTGTGCTGCACCCCAGAAACAGCCAGCAGGTCCAGCTCCTAGGCAGGGGAGACCAGGGGCTCCGTGCGCTGCCCCCGCCCTGAGCACCAGCTCCAAACTGGGGGGCTTGCAGTGCCTGTGGGTGAGAGTGGCACATGGAGCCTCCTGGCCCCCCTGCCTACGACCCAGACCTGCTGGCTGCTACTGGCGCTTGCGGCCAGCGTGGTGCCAGGACAGGCAGGCAGCCTGCCCCTTAGCCCCCACCACTGCGCTGCTGACTGGGAGCTGCCCGTGGTAAGCCCATGCCCCAACCCCAAGCTCCAACCCTGAGCCCCCCAAACCCTGAGCCCCCTCCTGCACCCCAAACCACTGATCCCCAGCCCCATCCCACAGTCCACACCCCCAGTAAGAGCCTCATCCCCTCATGCACCCCCACCCTCCTGCCCCAGCCCAGTGCAAGTTAGTGAGGGTGAGGGAGAGCAAGCCACTGAGAGAGGGGGAATGTAGTGAGCGGATGGTGGGGCCTCAGGGAAGGGGCGGGGTTAGAGTGTTTGATTTTGTGTGACTAGAAAATTGGCAATGCTAGGCGAGGCTCACCAGCAGGGAGGGTAAGGTAAGGAGCAGGATGGAGGAGGTGGGGGCTCATGGGAGATGGCAGCAGGGAGGGCTCCCTTGAGGGCTCTGGGAAGTGGGACAAGGCTCACCAAAGGAGGGGCAAGGAGCCTCCGGAACTCCAGTCTCACCCATCCAGCTCCTCACCGCTCCTTGTTGGCAAGCCTGAGGTCGATCCACTTCCTGAAGCCTTCAAGGGAGCCCTCTAGCATGCCCTCCCAGTGGTAGAGGGGCTCCCTCAAGAGCTGAGGCTCCTGGGAAGGAATGGATGTAGGGCTCATGGGCGGGGAAGGTCAGGCTGGTGGTGGTGGTGGGGACACCTGAGTGGGGAGAGGAGGGTCAGGCTGGAGGTGTGTGAGGCACAGCCATTGTCCATCTGTTCTGTGCTTCACGCCTGCCCTCTCTTCTAGCTTGGCTTTCCTATCCTGCAGGGGATGGGGGCGGGAAGCTGGCAGCAGGAGCTAGGAGTGGAATTTCCTGCTAGCTCCATGGCCAACTCAGGGGCTTAAGGGGTGGGTTGGGGGAAGAGGCCCATCCCCTGACCAATCAGGGTTTCAGGTCTTCACAGCACTGCTGCTGACATGTGGAGCAAGGGGCTTCTCACACACACATAGATCCAAAGGGGAGTCCAGGCTCACAGGGTTAGACTTTCTACATCAAGTCAGACATGTCTAAACCCTTACATCTAAAACTGAAAATACTCTTGCATTGTGTAGCCTAGGTATGACCTCCTCAACTATTCTCATGGACAGGCACTCACTTTGATAGCCTCATTTACAATATTTGGATCTATACTAATCCTTAACTCTTCTGAGTTTATTACAATGACAATAGTGTTAGACCCACTCAGCGAGTGTTTGAATTCATTCACTAATATCTAATTTACCTGGTCAGGTTCAGCTTTTATTTTCTCTTTCAGTGCTAATCTGATTTAAGTGCACATGTCTTTTGGGGGATTGCCTCAATACGATGTATCATATCCCTAGTGCAACCCTGTCAATTAACACCTCATCATAGTCTCTGTCTTTTGTGTCCTATGCCGTAGACACGTTCTACCTCCGTTTGCAGACTGATCTTCAATCTAAGCAGCTCCCAGTTCCACTCTTCCACATTTTACTAAGTGGCATCTGTCCTTGAAGAGAGACACCAGTGCGCACAGTAGCTTTGCCACCTGGGCTCATTTTGTGCCTGCTGTATGAAAGAAGCTTCATTTCTATTTTATTTTACCATTAGCTAGTCACTAATAATTTTGTACAGACCTGCTGTGATTACGCAGTCACACGTATCTACTTGGAAGTGTTGCCTCCCTGTTGTGTGCTGTGTGAATGGGGAGAAGGGTAAGAGAAGAGTTGCTCTGACATAGCGTGGGGATAGAGCAGAGGTCCAGCAATAACAGGGAGAAGGGTGGAGAGAGAGTGAGTTACTCTTTCCTTCCCGTGCCTAGCCTCTGTTAGATCCTGGCAACAATGGATCTTGCTGCTTATTTCACTCAGCCCCCAAGGACTAACCAGGCAAGCGACTCACTTCAAGGTCGGACCCCAGTGGTAGTGCCGTCCTGTACACACTATGAGGCTTTTGGAGGAAGCAGCAGGGTGCATTCTTTTACAAGATGCCTTCATAGTTTTAGCTGAGCTCAGTTTACAGGCATTTCACAAAAATACCGTAAGCACCACATTCAGCTTCAAGTGTGGATCTTGACATTAATTGAATTTTGCACTGCTCATAGTTATAGCTAATTTAATTTTGTTCTAAACCTAGTAGTGCATGGTCCTATGAGCTCTCAAGCCCCATTCCTATGTGCAGCATTTGATAATTGGCCAAGTGAGTAATGTGGGAGGTTTTTCTGAAACGTAGGGCCAAAACACTGTAATACTGTACTAGATTTGATAGATAATTGTTCTGATCTTGTATGTGTTTGGTATTGGAACTATTTTAATAACCTAACAATTAATGAGCAGGAGAACAACTTGTTTATAGCTTGACAGGAATTAAAACCACTCAAGCGAGTCTGCCGTTTTCTTAAAACTACAGCAGTACTCTCATGTTCTGTCTTCAAATTGCCCCTTTCTTATAGTATTAGTATTCTGAAGGATCAGTGCTACTCTCTAATCCTGCTCTCTAGATAGTATGCTCCTGCAATATGGCAAGCTTTCTTATGTGTGTATGTGTTTATGGGATTGTGTGAAGTTGTGAGTAAGTCTGCAAGGTATATGTGGTGGGGGGCAGAAGTGTTGGCTTGAGGGTGTATTAATACAAGGAGTTGTGTGTTTGTGTGTGTGCATGTAGGGATGGATGAGATGTTTATGAGTGTTGGGTGTGGGGACTGGGTATATGTGATTTTGGTGTTTGGTGATTTGCCTGAGGGAGTTGTTTGTGTGGATTAACAGTGGGAGTGTAGATATGTGAGATGGAGGTTTAGGGAGTAGCTGTGTTTGTGTGTGTTAAGAGGAGATTATGTTATTATATGTTTGTGGATTAAGCATGTGTTTGAGGACTGTCTGTACCACTGCATGAGTCATCTTTATGCTTGAATCGATTTTCCTCTGGAAAGACAATACAAGGATAGGAGGAGAGGCAGCAGAAAGAATTTTGAATTATATGGTCCCTGTGTAACATCCTCCATTAGTAAGTAACATGAGCTTTTAGGATGTGATACATTTCTATGGGCTGAGCTCTGTAACTCAAGTATTTGCTCTATTTACTTTAGAGATCACCAGGAATGTCTGGGGGGGAAAGAACAAGGGAAAGAAAGGAGGTCCCAGCACAATGCCAGGGGCAGGAACACCTAGATTATGAGAGTTTCAAGGTTAAGGCCAGAAGGGTCTTAAAGCATTTCTTCATAAACTTCACAGCCGCCTTTGATGTGGATAAATATTATTATGGCACTTTTATAGCTAGAGGAATTGAGGCAAAGCAATACTAAATAATCTCCCCTAGGACATTCCAAGAGTCAGTGGAAAGCCAGCAATAGAATTTTGGAGCCTTGGATCCAGTTCTCTAGCTGACCATTAGGCCAGATTCCCTTGTCAAATTATTTATAGGAGATTAATTCATATAGCCGGTAAGACATCAAAAATTTCTAATTATATCTAGTCATGTCAAATGACAATTATGCCTTTAGTTAAGTATGCCACACAATACTTTGCCAGAGAAAGGTTAGCCAAAAATGCTTTGACTGAAGATCTGTTGCAGATGCAGATCAGACCCTATAAAAGCACCCCTGGGGAAAAATTTGCCTTGTCCTTGCACAGAAAGCTTCAAGGTAAGCGTATGGAGGGACCTGGGTTTGTGGAGAGGGGAAATTTCCTCTGCATTTCACGCATCCAGCTACATTCCTGAAGCCGCTAACACTAATTTCCATGAGGGATTGGCTCTGTTAGCAGTGATTTTAAATCTGCTTTTCAAAGTGCCTATATATTTTCAATCTATCATTTGTCACTGGAGTTTCATGCAGCAATAAGAAGGGAATTTCTATTTCTATTTTACAGTATTGATCAGCTTCCAGACTGCATACTATCCACCTGGCATCACAAGAGGTAAGATCCTGATTTACTAATTCCAAGGGGATAGTAAGAGACTATCTAGGGTGGGGTTTCTGTATAGCTGAATGGACAGTTGCTGAATCCCCCAGTATTTATGCCAAATGCACTACATATTGTGCTTGGGCTGTGCTGCCTATGGTTGTCAGGGTCTCCACGGTGACTGAACTTGAAGCCAGTGACTGCTGATGCTGGGCCGGCCAGTGCCCTGTCCTGGATCCTCACTTCTAACCAATCAGTTTGATCAGTTCTAGACTTTAGGTCTTTGATATGATTGTATCCAAGGTGCCTAGAGCCCACCAGCTGAGAGAATATTGCAAAATCTTATTCTTTTTCCTCAGATATATGTATTATTGTAACAATCATTTTGTCAGGAATTTGCTGAACCAAATTTTATTGAAGAAGTTTGTCATCTGAACATACAAGTCATTTTGTAACATGTAATACAAAGGCCTCATTTTCAATACTGCGGAGAACTCAGCAGTTCCCTGTTGTTATAAATCCATAGTTTATTTAAGAGCCTAATAATGGGTTTAGAATTCCAACTCCTATTTTTGAAAATCTTGGCCTTAGTTATTTTTATAAATTATATTTCAGCACATTTACAATTGTACTAAGTGTTATAATAAATAATTAAAATTGAACAGTTGCAATTCATTAAAAAGTTGTGTTATCCATGGTTTTTATTGTTTGTTCACTTTTTTTTATTGTTTGAATTACTGAGTGCAAAATAGCAAGCGTCTCCTCCATAGATTTAGGCCCAGATTGTTAAACTATTGTTCTGCTCTGAAATGCCTAACTGAATTAGGAGTCAAACTTCCGCAAGCCAATGGCTCATCAGGCTGATGTAGTTAAGGCATGTTAGTTTCATAGCTAACAGTACACAAGGGAGCAATGCAGCAGCATCATGTCTGATTACCTTGAGGTACACCAACCCAATGGAATGGGGAACAGTCTGCAGCTAAGTGAACTCAAGGTGGTCTTTTACTGTGAAGCAGGCAAGATTTAAATCTTCAGGACTGTAGTTCAGAACCTTACTCATTCCTCACACCCATGAGGAGCCATACTCCCACTGATTTTCAACAGATGCCTTACAATTTACCCCCACTAAACCATCCCAAGGGTAGAAAATGTCAGAGGTGTCCCAACCGATGCAGAATATTATTGATTCATCAGTCTAACATTTTCTCCCCAACAGAGCTCACTGCTGAGCTGCCCTAGATAAACTGCAGCCATGTCGTCAGATAGTGAGATGGCCATCTTTGGGGTGGCAGCTCCTTTCCTACGAAAGTCGGAGAAGGAGAGAATTGAGGCCCAGAACAAGCCTTTCGATGCTAAGAATTCGGTCTTTGTGGTGCATCCCAAGGAATCCTTTGTGAAAAGCACAATCCAGAGCAGGGAAGGAGGGAAGGTCACAGTCAAGACTGAAAAAGGAGAAGTGAGTAAAAACAAGGAGTAAGGAACAGCATTTTGTTCCTCCTCTCTTCTTAGCTGATAGAAATGGGTCTCTTCTTTCCTTCCAGTCTTTGACTGTTAAGGAAGATCAAGTCTTCTCCATGAACCCTCCCAAGTATGATAAAATCGAGGACATGGCAATGATGACCCATCTCCATGAACCTGGCGTCCTGTATAACCTCAAAGAGCGTTACGCAGCCTGGATGATCTATGTAAGTACAGGCTGAAGCCTTTCCTGGACTTCCAAACTAACAGCTACACTAAATCATGTGGAAATCAATCTCATTATCTCCCTTTCTTTCAGACCTACTCGGGTCTCTTCTGTGTCACTGTCAACCCCTACAAGTGGCTGCCAGTGTACAACCCAGAAGTTGTGACTGCCTACAGGGGCAAAAAGCGTCAAGAGGCCCCTCCCCACATCTTCTCCATCTCTGATGGCGCCTATCAGTTCATGTTAACTGGTGAGTGGCTCAACTCCTGAAAAGTGATTATAGAGTGAAAATTTCATATGAGGAATCACAGTGGCTGAATTTTAGCAGTATCAGGGGCATGCACTGGTGAGCAAATATCTGTGAACCTTATTTCCTTCACAGACATCATCAGTACCAGTGCAAATGACACATATTTTTGCACTTCGTTTTTCTAAAAATCAAACCCATAACGTATAGCCAAAGACATTGAAAGTGCTAAGAATAGTGCTAGATAAAATGGTTCAGATGAAACAAGAATTCATCGAAACCTACACTGAAACTGACCAAAACTTTGTCCAGCACTTGAATCTAAACCTGACCCAAAATTTCACACAAATCCTTTTTGATATTCTGGAAAGTTTGGTTAATTTTTCTAAAAAAATAACTGTTCTTTGTTCCCAGGTTTCAATCAGGCCTAGATCAAAAGTGCAAAATGCTTTGATAAAATGTTGATCTCATGGTATTTCCTGCATAGCTGGATTCAGAAACTACTATGATCTCATGAAATTTCAGCTCCAAGAGGTTTGGATGAACTTGCGAACTTTTAGTTGTCTTTTAGTTAAGAGTATTGTTTCTATAATCGTTTGCCCTACAGAGATTTAAGTCACTTCTTCAGATTTCTGAATAATAAAATTTGATGAAAGGAAAATGTGTATAAGTTGGTCTGAAGTCCATGTGTCCTGTGGTTCTTTCAGTGCATGTGAATTTAACTCAAAACCTAAATATCATGGAATGGATACACTGATTTTTTGAGGGAGAGAGAGAGAGAGAGAGAGAGAGAGAGAGAGAGAGAGAGAGAGAGAGAGAGAACAGTTCCTGAAAAAATCAAAATTTTGAAGTAATTTCATTACAAAATGAAATGATTTTTAAAATATTGGTTTTGTTTTCTTCTTTTCACTTTTTTCCTTTTACCACTGAATGCAGTAGAATGGATGATGCCCATAGCTTTATTTTATGTTCACATTTTCATTTTGTTTTTTCCTTTTCCCACTTTGTAACTTTTAGAAACTTCCTCAACTCTGGAAACTTACAGAATAGGTAAAATGAAGGGAAGGGTAAGACTAGTACTAAAATGAACGAAAAAGAAAACAGAAAAAAGTGACCAGAAACCCCCCGAACCCATTCTGGACATAATTCATTCTATTGGCATTCAGTGACAAAAAAGAAAACAAAAGGGAAAAAAAAAAGATCTCCTAAAAACCCCAAAATTCCCAATTCTGATTAAAAAAAAATGTCAAGAAATCGGAAGCTACTAAAGATAGTTTCTAGTTTTGAAAAAAGGCTAGTTTTTGTTGAAAAAATTTCAGATAAAAATTTTGACAGTCTCATATTTACTTCAAACACATTTCAGTCAGTTCAATATTACTCAGTAACTCTTTTAAAAGTCTTTTTGGTTCTGTCTCTTTCACAGATCGGGAGAATCAGTCGATCCTCATCACGTATGTATATTTCCTTGCCCTGGTTTTTGCTGGCTTTGCTGTGCGCTGCAGGAAGAAACTCTTTGGTTATGTGTTCTCTGCTTCTTTGTTTGATTTGACAGTGGAGAGTCTGGTGCTGGAAAGACTGTGAACACAAAGCGTGTCATCCAGTACTTTGCAACAATTGCAGCTAGTGGGGAGAAGAAGAAGGAAGAGCCAGGCAAAATACAAGTAAGTTGGTCACTAAAGATGGGATTAAATGCTCTTTTCTGAAACTGCCACGTATATAATGTTTAAAATAACCTTAATTTGACAATAATTGTTACTTTGTAGGGGACCCTTGAAGATCAAATCATCAGCGCCAACCCCCTGCTGGAGGCCTTTGGTAATGCCAAGACTGTGAGGAATGATAACTCCTCTCGTTTTGTAAGTCTTTTTGTCAGAAATGCTCTTAGTTCTAGGCAAACATGAGGGTACGGTGTCTGCTACGCACTCAAATGCAGTGATGGGACAATTTATGTTCATATAATTAGAATTTTTTATCATGTCTTTACTGGTTTTCAAACAATGACAGATTAAACATACATATAAATAACAGAAATTATAGTAGAGAGACAAGGTGTATGAGGTAATATCTTTTATTGGACCAACTTCTGTTGGTTAGAGAGAGAAGCTTTCCAGTCACACAGAGCTCTTCTTCAGGTCTCGGAAAGGTACTTTGAGTATCACAGCTAAACGCAAGGTGGAACAAATTGTTTAGTATAAGTAGTTAACACATATTGTAAGGACCCATTCAAGGTAGAGTAGCCCATTAATACCTCTGCAGTCATAGGAAAAAGATAGGGGTTAGTGGGTTACAGATTGTTGTAATAAGCCATAAATCCATAGTTCAGTCCATGGTTTTTAGTGTCTAGCGGAGTGATGAATTTAAGCTCCCAGGCTCATCATTTGAAAGTGTTGTGCAGGTTTCCTTTGAGGATGAGCACTGCGAGGTCAGATATAGAGGGATCACCCTGTGAAAATTGTTCACTCACAGGTGATAGAGTGTTTTTGTCTTTTATCATTTTCCTGTGAGTGTTCATTTGACAGGTAGTGATTGTCTGATTTCACCCACATAGTTATTATTGAGGCAGTTAGTGCACAGAGCTGGGGCAGCAGACCTTGAACAAACAGCCCAATGACCACAAGATCTGTTAAGGTCTGAAGGCACCCAGCCAGGTTTATTGTTGACAAAGCACGGTATTGGTGCCCTATACTTGCTACAAGTACACTCAGTGCATATATGCCTGTGGCAATGGACGCAGCTCAGTTAATGGCAGGACTTTCCATTCCCCCCTAGACTGGCCAAAGGCACTCCCTCTGAGACTCCATTTTATACACCAATACATACAAGTTACGTATTGCCCCTCTGACGTGATTAGATACTGCCCTCTGACATAGCTACCCACCACCTTGTACCTGTTGGTTCAATCAAAACATCTCTATCCATCATGCTGACATCCTGATGTTATCTTTAGGATGGGTCAGCATGTTCCTGTTATCTTGGTGAATGTGTTTGGTATCTAAGTGTTCTGGTACCACCTTCTGGAATGTGTTTGTGTGCATGGCCTGTGTGTAGCACTTCTTAGGAATGCATGTTTCTGCAATGTGAGCCCTGTTCTTGCCAGATTCTGTAAGCACGGCCTGCCTCTAGCTCACAGCCTGACTTTGCTTGATATCCCCAAAGCTTTGACCACTACTTTAGCCCAGGCCTCAGGTCACATACCAGGCTTATGATACAAGGGCTTATGTCTCATGCTCTTTTCCTACTACAACCCCCAGTTCAAGTCCCTCCACTGTTGGATGAGGACAAGGGAACTGAACAGGACCTACCACCTCTCATGGGAGAGCCCTACCCATTTAGCTTGGGGCTATTCTGATGTGGGGCTCCTTCAGTCTCTCCTGTTGAAGCTGTCTCATTCTGGATCAATAATTAAAGAGTCATTGGAGTGGGACCCTGGGTCTCCCCTACTTTCATGTGAGTGCAGTAATCACCCAGCTATTGAGTCATTCTCATGCTTCTGCTCTCTGTGTGGGGCAGGAGGAAGCGAGAGAATGACTCTATAACCTGGTGGTTCATGCACTCACCCGGGAGGTGGGAGACCCAGGATCCAGTCCCCTTTTCTAGTGACTCTTTAATTTTATCCAGAGTGCAACAGTGACAACAGGAGAGACTGACGAAGCTCCACATCAGAAAAGGCCACAGCCCAGTGGTTAACATACTCACCTGAATGGAGGTACTTGTTCAAAACCCTTCTTCCCTCAGGAAGAGGGGGGTCTCCTACATCCCAGGTGAGCACCCTAACCACTGGGCTAAATATTATGAGGGAAGTCCTTCATCCCTGGCTGTTCTGTGTTAACTCAGTTGAGGGGCCTGATCCAGGAGGAGTCCTCTGAGCATGCCTGCAGGATCAGGCCCCATGCGATTTAGATGGCTGAATGCCTGTCTTCCCAGGTACATCAATCGTTCTGGGGCGCAGGCAGGAGATAGACACCTATGGCTAGAGGGAGGCAGAAATGTGCACACCCAGAGGCAAGAGCATAGATGTAGGGAACTTTTACTGAAAAAACCAAAGGTGTCAAGGGAGTTTAGGCACCGACAGAGTTCAGCAGGAGTTTTGTGTGTCACAGTGCTGATGAAACCACGACTTAAGTGCCTAAAAAACCAGGGACTTAGGTGCCTGGGTACTTTTGTGCATTCAGGCCTTCCTTCCTCCCCTGCATGCAACTTATATGAACTGTACAATTTTGGCTATATTGGTCACTATGGATGTTAATAATTTAGCATAGGTCTTTACCTAAATATTTAGCAGTGACATAGGCTAAAAATCTCACTACCTATTAAGCCTTGGCCCCTCTGAAGTAAAAGGCAAAACTCCCATTGTTTCAGTGGGGCCAGGATTTCATCCCTAGTCTGTCTCTGAGGGTTTAAATGAAATAACTTTTTTTTCCTTTAAAGGGTAAATTCATCAGAATCCACTTTGGTACCACAGGGAAACTGGCTTCTGCTGACATTGAAACATGTAAGGGACCACCCTTTAAGGGTCACAATTCTCTGTCTCTCTTTCTTTCTCATGGTGTTTTCTTGTGGCTAATTGTACTTTACCTGCCTTGCCAGATCTACTGGAGAAATCTAGAGTCACTTTCCAGCTCAAGGCGGAAAGAAGCTACCACATATTTTATCAGATCATGTCCAACAAGAGGCCAGAACTAATTGGTAAGAAACGTTTTAACTCTTTTGGTGGAACTGGTCACTGACTAACACCAACTGATGAGCTTTGTTACATGGGTGATTATGGGCATGTCTACACTGCATTGTAAACCCAGGCTCAGACTCAGATTTGAGCCCAACCCCTCCTCTACAGTTCACGCTCAAATCTATCTGACTCAGGTCAGTAAGTCCTCAGGGCCAGGGTCCTAGGACCCACATGGGGCGGTAGGTCCAACCCCAAATCCTATTTTGATTGGGAACCAAGCTCCATCATTTTGCAGTGTGGACCCTGCACAAGCCTGGGTCCCCAGAAGCAGAAGGTCAGACTCGGGTCTGCGAGCAGTATGGACGCATCAGCATGGTTCTGAGAACTGGGTCCATCAATTGTAAATCTGGGTTTACAATGCAGCATGATGCATATGCGTAAGCTTGGAAACACTGAGTCTGTAGGCATGGGGCCCACGGACCAGGGTTTACAATGGCGTGTAGACATACCCTTAAAGCCCTGTGTTACCTTGAGGCAAGGTTTGGAATAAATACGTGACCAAAGACCAAACTGCAGCAGGTAAAAATTGAGATCTATTCTTGTTTTCAGAGATGCTTCTGATTTCCACCAACCCATATGACTTCCCCTTTGTGAGTCAAGGTGAGATCACTGTAGCCAGCATCGATGACCAGGAAGAACTCATGGCCACAGATGTGAGTCACACATGATAATTATTATGTGAAGTATTAACTTTACTAGATAAGATCTTTACTTTACTATTCTGTTGACAGAGCGCCATTGATATCTTGGGCTTCAGTTCTGAGGAAAAAACAGCCATTTACAAGCTGACAGGGGCAGTACTGCACTATGGGAACATGAAATTCAAGCAGAAGCAGCGTGAGGAACAGGCAGAGCCAGATGGCACAGAAGGTATTAGCAGAAATTACACTCTCAATAATGCAAGCAATAAATCAATCCATAGAAGGTGAATTATGTCAAAATGTCAAGCTTTAGCTTTCAGTTCTGGTTGAGGAGTCTCTTTTAAAACTATCCTTTATTTTTAGGGGCTTAGGGGTACATTTTCAAAGGCACTGGATGCTTAACTCTCACTGACTTTCAAAAAAGCCTGATTTTGAATTTCATGTCTTTTATGCCTACAAAATCTCTACGATAAGATTACATTAATAGAACTGCATTAATAGAACATTTAACATTACAGTTGCTTTTGAGAGAATATCACATACACCACATTCTATATTTGTCCAATAATTGATTCCTCTGACTGTGCCCTTTTAGTGGCTGACAAAGCAGCCTACCTGATGAATCTGAACTCAGCTGACCTGCTCAAAGCTCTGTGTTGCCCCCGAGTCAAGGTTGGGAATGAATATGTGACCAAAGGTCAAACTGTGCAGCAGGTAACAATTGGTGATCTAGAACTCCTGGTTTGAATTAACACACCAGGTTTCTTTCTCTGCTTTGTATGGTAACACCAATCCTTCTCCCACTGTTTTAGGTGCACAATGCGGTGGGTGCTCTGGCAAAGGCGGTCTATGAGAAGATGTTTCTCTGGATGGTCATTCGTATCAACCAGCAGCTGGATACCAAGCAGCCCAGACAGTACTTCATTGGTGTCCTGGACATTGCTGGCTTTGAGATCTTTGATGTAAGGAGCAAAGATTTGACAGCAGGTTCCTGGAAGGGACACTGAGGGGGTGTGAAAATTCAGAGAAATATGACTACAAACAAGCATGGCCTTGATCTGAAAGCATAGAAATTCCGGTGTGGGCAGGCACTGAAAATGTTGAAATGTCCCAGGAGATATGATAGTATAGTAAATAATAGATTTTACCTTACTATTGACTTCAAAGGATAATAAGAGCTCTCCTGGGAACAATGAATTCAAGGTCTTTTTGCTCTCCCATATGCATGCACAAATCCCACAAAGGGAATTGCACACAGGGCCTGAGCTGGTGGCGCCCTGTCAATAAAACCCTTTACATTTACACTGGGAAGCCCACTTTAGGATTAGAAGTGCCACCACAGCTTCACAGTTGCTGTTACATCTTTAACGTCTTTAATACACCTACACTTGTCTTTCCCTTTGTGTAGTACAACAGCCTGGAGCAGCTGTGCATCAACTTCACCAATGAGAAACTGCAACAGTTTTTCAACCACCACATGTTTGTGCTGGAGCAGGAGGAGTACAAGAAGGAAGGGATTGAATGGACATTCATTGACTTTGGGATGGACCTGGCTGCCTGCATTGAGCTCATTGAGAAGGTATCTTTTCAATTCAAGTGCCTGATTCATTTGAGAATTCTTTAGTTGCTGGGGGTCGTATTAAATTTTAGAGGGACTCTTCCCTGCTCAGGTCGATACATTCAGCCTTAGTTATTAAAAATACCTTGACCCACAATTGAATATATTTTGGGGTAAAAACATTAGTCATAAAATCATAGAACTTTAGGGCTGGGAGGGACCTCGAGATGTCGTCTAGTACAGCTCCCTGCGCTGAGGCAGGACCAATGACGGGAATTACACAGTCTCCCCTGGAAGCCTATTCCAGAGTTTAACTACCTTTATAGTTAGAAAGTTTTCCCTAATATCTAACCTAAATCTCCCTTGTTGCAAACTAAACCCATTACTTCTTGTCCTACCTTCAGTGTACATGGAGAAGTATTGATCAGCATCCTTTTTGTAACAGCCCTTAACGTATTTGAAGGTTGTTTTCAGGTTTCCTCTTTATCTTCTTTTCTCAAGGCTAAACATGTGAGATTTTCCAAACCTTTCATCATTATTGTTGCTTTCCTCTGGACTCTCTCCAATTTTTCCATATCTTTCTTAAAGTGTGGTGCCCAGAAGTGGGCCTCCAGCTAAAGCCTCACCATGCTGAACAGAGTGGCATAGACAATAGACAATTACTTCCCACTTAAGATACTCCTATTTTACTTATGATACTCCTGTGTCGTACATATGACATCCCAGAATATTAGCGTTTTTTGCAACTGCATTATGTTGTTGACTTGCATTCAATTTGTGTTCCATTATAACCTCCAGATTCTTTTCAGCAGTACTACTGCCTAGCCAGTTATTCCCCATTTTTTAATTGTGCATTTGATTTTTAATTCCTAAATGGAGTATTTTGCACCTGTCTTTATTGAATTTCATTTTGTTGATTCCAGACCAGGTCTCCAATTTGTCAAGGTAATTTTTTGTTCTAATCCTGTCATCCAAAGTGCTAGCAACCCCTCCCAGCTTGGTGTCATCCACTAATTTTATAAGCATACTATACACGCCATTATCCAAGTTATTAATGCAAATATTGAGTAGTACCAGACCCAGGACTGACACCTATGGGAGCCCACTAGATACATACTCCCAGTTTGACAAGGAACAATTGATAACTATTCTTTGAAAATGGTTGTTCAACCAGTTTTGCATCCATCTTATAGTCATTTCATCTAGACCACTTTTCGCTAGTTTGGTTATGAGAATGTCAGGTGGGATAATGTCAAAACCTTGCTAAAATTAAGATATATCCTGTCTACAGTTTCCTTGCGATCCACTAGGCCAGTAACCCTGTCAAAGAGGGAAATGAGGTTGGTTTGGCATGATGGTTTTTGACAAATCCATATTGGCTATTTCTCATTACCCTTCTATCTTCTAGGTGCTTACAAATTGATTGTTTAATAATTTGTTCTAGTATCTTTCCAGGTGTCGAAGTTAGGCTGACAGTTCAGCAATTCCCCAGGTCCTCTTTGGTCCCCTTTTTAAGATGGGTTGTATGTTTATCCTTCTCCAGAATGGAAAGATGACCTAAATTACCTTATAACAGGACCCTTTTCAGAAACCTGGACACAGTTTCCAATTTAAAGCATGCTTCTGTATTCTTTAGTACTGAAAGAATTCATTCTTCAAAGCAAACCATGGAGAAATCTGAAAAAGAAGTATATTTTGGTTTCTTGATGTTATTGCCTCAGTAACATGAAGATTATATCAGTATGATAACTTCATTAAAAGAATGTTCTACATTTGTGCTCTACAGGCCCTCAGTCATATCCAGTTAATCATTTCCTGGGTAGACTGGTGAGGAAGGCAGAAATATAATATTCTGATCACTTTGACGTCATCTTCAACAGTTGTAGCTAAGAAATTTTGTGCATGGTGAATATAGAAAATGGAAAAATACAATTCTTGGCAAATATGTTCTCTCTCTCTAATATATACATCTTCTGAGTGCAAGAATGAGGAGGTGGTGCTTTTGAATGTAGGGCACATAGAATTCAGAACATTTGCTGAAAGTCTACAGTTCTGGAGAACAACAGGCTCTTTTAGCAAGATATCTCCATGTTCTGTGAGCTCATTTGGGTAAGGACTTTTATGTAAACATGACAATACTGTTGCACCTGTCAAAATGTTTGTTACAAAAAAATAAAATTTCCATGAGCCATTACTTTACATTCAAAGCTGAAATAGATGAAATTCAGCTTATTTAATCTCCCAGTTTGTCAGGAGATGTACTTAGAGTACATCCTTTTCTCACCTGTTTCTCAACCTCTGGACATTGTCAGTCTTCTGACCAAGAGATGGCCACATTGTCCAGGATGGCAGTTTGTAATCAATCTCTCCCTCTTTCTACTTATTTGTTGCTGTTTCTTTCAGCCAATGGGTATTTTCTCCATCCTGGAAGAGGAGTGCATGTTCCCCAAGGCAACTGATGTGTCTTTCAAGAATAAGCTCTATGACCAGCATCTTGGCAAGTCCAACAACTTCCAGAAGCCCAAGCCTGTCAAAGGAAAGGCTGAGGCCCACTTCTCCCTGGTGCACTATGCTGGCACTGTGGACTACAACATCACTGGCTGGCTCGAGAAGAACAAAGATCCCCTGAATGAAACCGTCATTGGGCTGTACCAGAAATCATCAATGAAAACACTGGCTTTTCTCTTTGCCTCATATGGTGGAGATGCAGGTATTTGTATTCATCCACAATATCCAATATACACAGAAATACTTCTTCTAGAATCACAAAAGGGAACATAAAAAATCTAAAACGTGTTTTCTTTCTCTTTCATTGTGCAGAAGTCGGTGGTGGCAAGAAGGGAGGCAAGAAGAAGGGTTCTTCTTTTCAGACCGTTTCTGCTCTTTTCAGGGTACAGTACAGTGTTCATTATCATGTTGTCTGTGAAGGAATATATGACAATGAGAAATCTCACTTTAAATCTGAAAAGGTTATTTTCCAGCTGGCTCAGTTGTGGTAAAAGCCCCTTGATTCTTATGGGAAGTTAACCTGCTGTATCTCCATTTCATTGAGTGCAGAGTCTGTCCTTTTTTCCCTCCCCCAGGATGATATAAAAAACAATGATGTTAAACAAAAGTAGTTTCTAAGAAATGCTGCTAGGAGATTGTTACAGGCCCTCCTTGCACCAGCTCTGGATTCAGGGCTGTATATGGCCCTGTAATGGGGTTCACTTCCCCCATCTGCTTAAGAGTATCAGCTGTGTTAGTCTGTATCCGCAAAAAGAACAGGAGTACTTGTGGCACCTTAGAGATTAACAAATTTATTAGAGCGTAAGCTTTCGTGGGCTACAGCCTGCTTCATCGGATGCATAGAATGGAACATATAGTAAGAAGATATATATATACATACAGAGAAGGTGGAAGTTGCCATACAAACTGTAAGAGGCTAATTAATTAAGATGAGCTATTATCAGCAGGAAAAAAAACTTTTGTAGTGATAATCAAGATGGCCCAGTTAGACAGTTGACAAGAAGGTGTGAGGGTACTTAACATGGGGAAATAGATACAATATGTGTAATGACCCACCCACTTCCAGTCTCTATTCAAACCCAAGTTAATGGTATCTAGTTTGCATATTAATTCAAGCTCAGCAGTTTCTCATTGGAGTCTGTTTTTGAAGCTTTTCTGTTGCAAAATTGCAACTCTTAAATCTTTTACTGAGTGGCCAGAGAGGTTGAAGGGTTCTCCTACTGATTTTTGAATGTTATGATTCCTGATGTCAGATTTGTGTCCATTTATTCTTTTGCATAGAGACTGTCCAGTTTGGCCAATGTACATGGCAGAGGGGCATTGCTGGCACATGATGGCATATATCACATAGGTAAATGTGCAGGTGAACAAGCCCCTGATGGCATGGTTAATGTGATTAGTTCCTATGATGGTGTCACTTGAATAAATATGTGGACAGAGTTGGCATCGGGCTTTGTTGCAAGGACAGGTTCCTGGGTTAGTGTTTTTGGTGTGTGGTGTGTGGTTGCTGGAGAGTATTTGCTTCAGGTTGGGGGGCTGTCTGTAAGTGAGGACTGGTCTGTCTCCCAAGATCTGTGAGAGTGAGGGATCATTTTTCAGGATAGGTTGTAAATCTTTGATGATGCCTGGAGAGGTTTTAGTTGGGGGCTGAAGGTGACAGCTAGTGGCGTTCTTTTATTTTCTTTGTTGGGCCTGTCCTGTAACAGGTGACTTCTGGGTACTCTTCTGGCTCTGTCAATCTGTTTTTTTCATTTCAGCAGGTAGTTTGAAGAATGCTTGATAGAGATCTTGTAGGTTAGTTTCCCTGACTCTGCTCCCTGAAGAATGCATGTAGACTTATGTGATTCAAATTCATCTCCTTCTTGAGGTGTGGTTTATAACACATCATTTCAACTCAACTCACGACAAATCTTCCCCACGGACTTTACAATTCCTTCCCAATGCCAGCCTCAGCTGTCTGGCCTTTCCTAAAGCTTTTCCCAGCCAAGGCTTCTATTCCTTCTACCTGAAGATATCTCCTGCCAGGTCCTTCTCCTGGCTCTGGGTCACACTCCTCTCTACGAACTCGCTCCCTCTTAATTACCACTCACAAGCCACCATCATATGACATTGGCTCATCTGCTGGCCAAAGTCTTGAACCAGGATACTTGGACACATGCATGTGCCCCAGGAGCATCCTATTGTTACAGGTCCAGACTGCTTATATTTAAACCTGAAAACTTAGAAATGTCTCACTTCCCCCACTGCTCTGCCCCTTTCCATTCTTATACTCTTTGTGTTTTCCTTCACATATGTCCCATAAAAAAAGAAAGGATCTCCAGGGCTCCCAGGATATGATGCCCTTTCTGACACTGGTTTCCTGTCCTGTCTTGGTGAACATTTTCAGTATTGCCAACCCGTGGCATTCAAAAGCCATGAGTTGGGCCCCCAAAACTCATGAGAGTGAAATATGATTTCAAGAAAGAATCAGTGTTGGCTTTTTTCCTTGTCCTCTGCTCTCTGAGCCTTTAGTACACACTTGTCACATTTTCCAGCTTTTCTCCTCAACCCTGAGGTTCAGAAACTTACTTTTATTTTTCAGTTAAAAACTGTCATTCCCTCCAAATCAATTGATTCCAGGAACTGGGGCATAAGAAAAACACCAAATATAGTGAGACTCATGATAAAACTGTGAGATGGGAACATTACATTCCACACTTCTAGGTAGCGCTATTTCTACAGTTTTATATCTCACTTTAAGGACCACATTCAGGATCCAAAGGAAGACGAGAACTTAGGTCAGAATGATTCTAGCTGGGATGTTTTGCAAGCTAGTCTACCTACAATGGTTATGTGCTACTCCTGACAGAATTCTGCACCGCTGTGGGAGCGCAGAATTCATATGGTCTGCATATTTCTGTGCTCCCCCCGTGCAGAAAAATGCAAAAGAACTCTGCAGGGGACATGCGCCTCTTCCCCAGCAGCACATCTGTTCCAGCATGCCTGGAGCAGCTTCAGAGATGCAAATCTCTGTGGGGGAAGGGGGCCTGGGCATGCATGCCTCTGGGGGAGACATTGATCACTGTCAGGGGGCAGGGCTGGCCAACAAGCAAGAGAGACTGTCCCTCTCGCTTGCTACTGTGGCTCACTGGGCATGGGCGGGGGTGGGGGGGGGGGTGTTAGGGCTTTTTATTATGCATGAGGAAAGCCCTGTTCCTGAGGCAGAAAAGCAGCAGCCTCCCTGTTAGTTAATTGATCTCATTCTCTGAGGCAGAAATGCAGCAACCTGCCTGCCGAGTAACATGTGTGTGACTTCTTGAGAATCGAAAAAACATCCAATTAAATATAAGTGTCATGTTAGTGAAAACTGTTTTTAAATTTAAAAAAATTGCTTTCGTAAATAAAAACACATTTTGTTAATGTTGCTGTTGATGGTTAATTGATCTCATTCCCTGAGACAGAAATGTACCAGCCTGCCTGCATAGTAACATTGTTAATGTTTCTATTGTTAGTTAACTGTTCCCATTCTTAGTCAATTCCCTCAGGAGCATAAAACCTGTAAAAGTTTTAAGGCCCCTACATTGCCAGAGTGATGTAAAGCCTCATGCATGACAGTAAGGGAATCTGGTAGGAAGAGCTATGCGCTCTCTCACTTTTTTCCTGTGCCAAAGAGGCACAATGGGGTTAGATTACAGCTCAGGATTTATTTTACTTACCCAGACTTTGAGTGCAAATAAAACATTTACCAAGCAGTCAATAAAATGTCAGGACAATTAGAAGCAAGCACTTCCCAAAGGTCCAGGACAATGATTAACAAACTGTATGACTTTCATGTGTGAAAGTCTGAGCAATTTAAAATGACATTCTGCTTTTTTTTTTTTTTTTTTTGCAGTTTGGTGTTCTGTAATGTAATTTAAATGAAAATTCAGCAGTATTACTGGACTGCAGGGTATTAGTTACCAAGTGTTCGTAACTTAACTTACATGTGTTTAGGAAATGTTGAATAGTCATTGTGACTTTTTTCTGTATTGTAGTTTAAATAACTTACTAAAATAATTAAAACTGGTAAGCTTATATTGCATTATTTTGACAAATAAAATTGGCAGAATTTTAAATTTTTTTGGCACAGAATACATCTCTTCCCAGGAGAAACGTGCATGATCCCATTATAATGAGTTTACTGCATCTATCAGTGCATATGCAGTGTAACATTGGTTAACCTAAACCTTTTTTTATGGTCTCACAGGAGAATTTAAACAAGCTGATGAGCAATCTGAGAAGCACTCATCCTCACTTTGTGCGGTGCATCATTCCCAATGAAACGAAGACACCCGGTAAGAAGAGCCAGTGTAAAGAGATCTTAGTGAGATGCAGCCATTTCCTCTGGGCTGCACAATAAGGTACTAATTCATGCTGTGATTTGTTAAGGTGACATGGAGCATGAACTCGTACTACACCAGCTAAGGTGTAACGGCGTGCTGGAAGGGATCAGAATTTGCAGGAAAGGATTCCCCAGCAGAATTATTTACGCAGACTTTAAACAGAGGTCAGAGAGCTCTACTATACTGCCCCATTATGTTTATGCTGAGTAGCTTGTATTTCCTAATTATTTCAAATACTATATTCACTGAAGTATTTAGCATATATTTTCTTTACTCTGTTGTAAATACCAAATTAAAGTAATTTACTGTGGGTTAACAATGAGATTGATATCTTTGGAGTCTAAGGTCCTCTCTCCAGAGAACATATGTGGTAGGATATAATTGCAGTACAAGCTTTCTCAGACTATCCTAAAATTGTTCCTCAGCCAAACAGATGGACAGCCTCTAGGCATGAGAACTGGTCCAGTCAGCCTTTTTTCTGGCTTCCAGTTACTGGGAGCCAATTAGTGTCAATGGTGATGGTGGTTTTGGTGATAGGAACATCCTTATATTCGGGTTTCTCCTACAGATACAGGATTTTAAATGCAAGTGCTGTTCCAGAGGGACAGTTCATGGACAGCAAGAAGGCTTCTGAGAAACTACTTGGATCCATTGATATTGATCACACTCAGTATAAATTTGGTCACACTAAGGTACAGACACTCTTTGATTCAAACACCATCTATTTGTATTTTGTCCAGAATGAAAGTGATGTTTTGTAATATTCCCTTTTTCAAGGTGTTCTTCAAAGCGGGACTTCTGGGTCTTCTAGAGGAGATGAGAGATGATAAACTGGCAGAGATTATGACCCGCACACAAGCCAGATGTCGTGGCTTCCTGATGAGAATGGAGTATCAAAGAATGGTGGAAAGGAGGTAGCAATATGTCATCTTGCATGGGACTCGTTGTGTTTGGGCTATTGCATCTATATTCATCACACACATAACACTTAACATATATTTTAATTACATCATAGAGAGTCCATCTTCTGTATCCAATACAATGTTCGCTCGTTCATGAATGTCAAGCACTGGCCCTGGATGAAGCTGTACTTCAAGATCAAGCCCTTGCTGAGGAGTGCTGAAGCTGAGAAGGAGATGGCCAACATGAAGGAAGAGTTTGAGAAAACGAAGGAGGAGCTTGCTAAGTCTGAGGCAAAAAGGAAAGAACTGGAGGAAAAAATGGTGACCCTGATGCAAGAGAAAAACGACCTGCAGCTCCAAGTGCAATCTGTGAGTATCACCAATGCATTCAATCCTTATTGCACAGGGGAAACTAAACCTGAAATTTCTAAATGCAAATTTCCCAGCAAGAGAATCATAAACTGACGGTTACCTTCCACTAGAAAAATGTTGCAAGTCAAATTAAAATACAAGGATTAAATGTTACATTTTCAAATTTAAGCTTGTTCATTTGGGGATTATCCAAAATGTATGGGTCCAAATAACTGGAGTATACACATACATAAGCATATATAATGATGCCCCTTTGTGGGTCATCTGTGGGGTTGGAACTTGGGACCTCTGAATCCTTTGTATTTTCTTGATGCAGACCAATTAAACTATTTTTGTTTTGGATGGTGTAACTTTTGGGACTCTATCCTAGATCTTTATACTTCTGCTGTACTGTTAGTTCTATTTGTTGTACTACTCTATAGACCATGAGACAGGTAGCATTTTGAAAGCTAAGAAGGGTGGGTTTTTTTGTTTTTGTTTTTGTTTTTTTTACAAGAAGAGATGATTTGCTTTGTTCACAATGAGTGAGACGGCCAAGCTCTTTAAGGGGTGCCTCAGCACAATACTAAACAAAATGCCCAGCATTAAGAAAATGCATAGTTCAACCCAACCTCTGTCCCATAAAAACTACAGATTGGGAGCATCAAACGTAAGTAAGTGGCTAAAAGAGAAAGTCACATATTTCAAGTGTGTTAGAGAAACCAGGTGGGGGAAGTAATATCTTTTATTGGACCAACTTCTGGTCACAGAGCTTTTCTTTGGGTCCTAAAGAAGAACTCTGTGTAAGCTCAAAAGCGTGTCTCTGTCACCAACAGAATTTGGTCCAATAAAAGATACTGCCTCTCCCACCTTGTCTCGCTAATATCCCAGGACCTACAGGGCTACCACAATATTGCAGATACCAAGTGTCGTAATTTTATGTAGCCGTAATTTAGTTATTTCTAAATTAAATTCTTTTAAAAATAACAAAGTCTTTCATCTTCAAATAATACTATGTACAGTATATGTCAAGTATGATATTTTAAAGCATACCCGTTTTTGAGGTGGCTGAGCACACAAAAAAGTGTCTACATTCTTTTTAATTGGTAAAATTGTAATTTTTATGGTTACAATGCTCAAATGTGAGTGAAGAAATTTACAAACATATAAAAAAATGCAAGACCCGTGACACAAAGAGCCAGATTTTCAAAAGAGCTCAGTATTCAAAACAGTTCCCATTGTTCTCAACTGACAACCTTCTAACTGAGAATAATCAATGTTGCTGGGTGCTCAGCATTTTAGAAAATTAGGCCATTAAAATCCAAATCATATGCAAATACAACAGGTGACACCAACCAACAGTGGGGTAGGAAACCAGTGATGAGAAGATAAAATTAAAAACAAGACAGCGTATGCAATTATATAGGATGTTTATAGGCATGTCTAGGCTCTGACCCTG